>NW_024870961.1:1912500-3135000 GCF_019054845.1 Dipodomys spectabilis
ATTTTGTGTCACAGCTTCACTTCTGCTTTCTCTCTGTGTGTGTGAGTGTGTGTGTGTGTGTGTGTGTGTGTGTGTGTGTGTGTATGTGTGTGTGTGTTTGTGTGTGCATATTCTAGTCCTGGCGCTTGAACTCAAGACATGAGCACTGTATCTAGTTTCTCTTCTACAAGGATTGCCCTCTCCTACTTGAACCACAGAGGCACTTTAGGCTTTTTCCTAGTGATGTGGTCCTGAGAAATCATATATGCAAAGCACTCTACCCCTAAGGCACATTCCCAGCCCTCTACTTCAGTTTGTTAGTGTGTATCTATCTTTTTTTTATTATTGTCGGTTGGAGGAGTGGAAAGCTGGGCCTGGGGGCTGTCTCTGAGCTCTTCAGCTCAAATCTTGTTGCTCTACCACTTGAGCCACAGAGCCACTCCTGGTTTTCTTGTGGTTCATTGGAGCTAAGTGTCTCAAGGGCTTTCCTACCCAGGCTAGCGTTGAGCCATGATCCTCAGATCTCATCCTCCTGAGTAGGTAGGATGATCAGCATGAGCCATAAGCACCCAGCTATCACTTCATGTTTCTTAGTGGTGAATTGGATATAATAGTCTCATGGAACCTTTTGTGTCTGAGATAGTTTGGAACCCAGATCCTCAGATCTCAGCTTCCTGAGAAGGCAGGATGACAGACCTGTGCTATAGAACCCTAGGCCGTGACACTCTGTTGCACGAGGTTCCTTGGCTCCACGTGGTGAAGTGCTATCCATGAGCCCAAGAGGTAAGTGTCAGTGCTTAGGCCCTGAGTTCAAGGTTCATGACTGAGAAAAACAAAACAAAACAAAACAATTGTCTGCAGGAAACAACTCACTAGTCTTCAGTAATACATAATTTTGCCCCTCCCATGGGGACATATCTGAGTGTCAATATTCTTGTCTGCATAATCATCTCAGTTGTGGAGTTCTTACAAGGACAAGATGAAAGAATACACCCTTTGATGGACAAAACATATAACACTCTTTTTTATTCTGTCGTGAGGCTTGAATTTTTGGCCTGAGCTCTGTCCCTCAGCTCTTCAGCTCAAGGCTAGTGTTCTTCCATTTGAGTTACAGCACCACTTCCAGTTTTCTTGTGGTTTATTGGAGATAAGGTTTTCACCGACTTTCCTGCCCGGGCTGGCTTTGAACTGCGATCCTCAGATCTCAGCCTCCTGAGTAGCTAGGATGACATGCATGAGCCACCGGTGCCTACCTCCACATAACCCTCTTTACAGGGTTCAGCAAAGAGCATCTTGTGAAAGACTCATCATCCAGCACCCAATGCAGGACTCAACACACTGAACTCGGTGAAGGACTCAGCACATATCCTGTGCAGGATTCAGCACAAAGCACCCTGTGAGGGACTCAGAAACCCAAGAAGGACTCATCACAGAGCTGTATCCCACAAACTGTCATTAGTATTAGGGTGCTTTCATCAGTATCACCATTCTTTCAGAAACACATCACAAACTGCACAAAGTTCACATCTAATCATTTAGAGGGGTATTTTTTTTGGGGGGGAGTCACCCACAGGGATTGCACTAAAATGTTGGGGGTAATATCCTAAGATCTTTTGCTCAAGGCTAGAGCTCTACCATTTTGAGCCACAGCTCAGATTTTCACAGACATCCTGCCAGGGCTGGGTTTTAAACCCACCAGTGTCAGGTCTCAGCCCCCATGTATCTTGGATGACAGGGGTGAACAAGCCAGCAGTATCTGGTTCCATGGCGCTTGGTTGCAGTGGTATACATCTGGCTATTCAGATTAGATTGCAGTTGTCAGCATCAGACACCCAGCTTGCTCTGTGATGAGGTATTTGAAGTCCTATTCTTATAGAGTTGCAGTCACAACATTCAATCTTTTTTGGTGCCCGTCCTGGGTCTTAAGTAAGGCTCTAGACACAGTCCCTAAGATTTTATGCTCAAAGCTAGTGCTCGACTGCTTGAGCGACAGCACAACTTCCGGATTTTTATGTGCATGTGGTAGTGAGGAATCGAATCCAGGGCTTTGTATGTGCTAGCCATCACTATAGCACTGAGCCACAGGAGTGATGTGTATACACAGATAAATGTGTAGATCGGCATATATATATATATGTCTACATATATATGTAGATGTATAAATATATATATATGTATAAAACAAGAGAAAGATGAGTGTATATTATTAAATTACATAAATTATATTGTTGCCAATTATTGAAAAATTGTTCCTTCCATTTTTAAGTATCATGGTTGAATACATAATAAAGTATTAATTGAAAATTAGTCAATGTAGTGTAGTTGTTGTGTATAATTTTATAGTATACTCATACACTCACTACTAATTTAATTGTTACTTTTATAACATTTGTATGGATGTATTTTGGAATGCGTTTCTTAGAATCTCCCGCCAATCATTAGTGGCAGTCCCAGGATTTGACCTCCAGGCTTAAGTTGAGGTTTCGGCTATGGCTATCATAATAGCCAGCCAAACATCAGCATGTAAGATCATGTACACATTCTGGGCCTTATCATTTAGACCCAGGATGGTCACAATGCAAAGCAAAAAAATGTAAAACCAACCTTCTGGAACTTCTCTGTTTTATCCTTCTCCTTTTTATTTTTATTTTTTGCTAACGCCGAGATTTGAACTTGGGTCCTAGGATCCCAAGCTCAGCTGTGGCAGAGATGCCAAGACCTGAGTTCAAGCCCCATGTTTGGCCAAAAAACATAATAAAATAAAGCCCTGGATGGAATTTTTTTGGAATTTTTCTGGCTGGCATGGGATTTGAACTCAGGGTCTGGGTAACTCTGTGGCATTGTGAGTGAAGGGGAAGCTCTCGGTCCTTGAAGACAAGAAATTCAGACCAGTTCCCAGGCTCTGAATTGACGCCACAGCACTGGAAAAAATAATATTCATATATGATCACTGTTTACATACATGGGTTTAGTAAGTATGACATTTATTACCCTTATTTATTTATTATTATTACACATATAACATTTCATTTATTACATCCTATCACGAGTATATATTTGCATATGGATTATACATCATACTGAGACCCAGGATTTTTTTTTCAGGAAAAAAATGTGTCAAAAGTGGTTTCTTCCTACATGAATAAATTTTTGGCGATGCTGGGATTTCAACTCACGGCCTACAATGGCTAATCCATAAATGGGGTCACAGTCTTAGCACACCAGCCTCTGGAAATCTGAGCTGGCAGGAAGTTCTAAGGACCTGTGATCAAGCCACAGTAGTGCCCTATATATATATTGATAGATGTGTAGAAGGCTATATATATACATACACACACACACACACACACACACACACACACACACACACACACACATATATATACAGAGAGAGAATGTGAGGATATCATTAAATTATATAAATATAGTCACCCATTATTAGTTATTAAATTATGTCTCCATTTAATGAAGTATCATGGTTGAATACTTATAAAAATTTTAATAAAAATTAGTCAATATCCTTCCATTAGGGGAATCATACCATGGTGCTAGAATGGAAGATATAAATCCAATAATTTTTGTGTGGCATTATAAAATAGAATCACGAATTAACTGCAAAATTAATTGTTATTACACATTCCATTAACATTCACATAAATAGGAACTAGTCTTTTAGGATCTCTCTCCATTTGTGGGTGGCAGTCCTGACATTCGAACTCCAGGGTTAGGTAGTTTACTTCCAATGAAAACCATTGGAATAATACTGTGAAGGTTTCAGATGGTCACAATGAAAAAAAGAACAACAAGAAGAAAAGAAAGCCTGCTGTCAGTGGTTCCTGCCTGTAATACTAGCTCCTCAGGAGGCTGAGATGTATAGAATGCCAATTTGAATTCAGCAAAGGCAGGAAAGTCCAAGACATTCTTATTTATAAGAGATCACAGGAAAATATCCCCATGGGTTGGGGCTGTGGCTCAAGGGCAGAGGACTACTCTTGTGCAAGAGGAGATCAGACATAGGGCCTGGGCTCATATTTCAACCTCGGACCTGCCAAAGAAAAAAAAAGAAGGCAATAACTCCATGTCTCTGAGTATGGATGGATGATGTATGGATGTCACAAAGGATTTACAATATAATCATCAGTGTGATGTCACATTGTCATTATGACATCAGCTCATTGTGACATCACAAATATGTAATGACATCACACCACTATGATATCACATTGTCATTGTGACATCATATATACATTATGAATGCCTATTATTTGATTTCATTATATTTCAAATGTGGCATGTGGGTTCATATAAAAAACACATTTTGACTTCATAATCATTGTGATATCACAATCCCTTTGTGACATAACATTGCCACTGTGATATCTCTAAACATCTGTGCCAACTCAAACATGTCCTGTCCTCATGTTTTGTGACATGTTGCCACTGTGTTAGGCTCATTGAGAGCTCAATCTATTTTTGACATATCATTTCAGGTATGACATGAAATATTAGCAATATACTGTGACATCATGAACATTGTGACATCACACTACTAGATTTAATGACCATTGTGTCACATTGTCACATCACGAATCTGTTCGGACTTCATCACATTTGTGTCAACAAATGCTTTGGAATCGTCACAAGCCCGTTCTAAATTTATATACTCATTGTGAGTTAATGACAATTGAGGTCTGGAATGCCATTGTCACATCACCAATCTACTGCGACATCACAAAACTAGTTTCAACTCATCTCTATTATGGCATCATCAAATAATTGTGATATAACAACACTATTATGACGTTATAATTTGACATCATATTGCAATTGTGATATTACATACTTTCACAAACCTATTATGATCTCATCACATATAAGAAAATTCATGGCCTTTGGGATATCAAGCTCCTTCTGTGAATTGTATCATTGTGAACTTCTAGCAATTCAAATGTGAAATAAGATGTCACATTACAAACTAGTTTGGACATCATTAACTCATTTTTATATCAATAATTTTATCATTTTTATATCATTAACACTTGAACAAACGAAACCTGTTAGCAACTTTAGCACTTGTAACAAAAAACATGGCCTTTGCATCATCATACTTCATTTGTGTATGTTATGACTTCAATCTCATATCCTCACCATAAATTAGTGGCAATTAAGATCTGACATGCCATTGTGACATCACAAACCCTTTGTGACGTCATACCAATGTGAAATCCGACTGTTGTTATGACACCATCAGCTCATTGTGACATCACCAAGCTACAGTGACATCATAGCATTATGACATCACATTGCCATTTTGCTGTCATAGAAACATTGTGAATGTATATCCTGTGATTTCATTCTTTTTCAAATGTGGCATATCAGTTGATATCAGAAACACATTGTGACCTCATAACCATCGTAACATTACAAACTCTGTGTGACATCATAACCAGTGTGACATCAAAATGTTGTTATAACATCTTTAGCTTATGACATTATAGCATTTGCCATTATGACATTATGACATCATAGTCACATTATGAATGCCTAATCATTGTATTTGAAATGTGGGTTGATATCAGAAATTCATTGTGATATCATAACCATTGTCACATCAAAATCCCATTGTGACATCAATTTGGCAATGTGACATCACAATGTCAATGTAAAGCTACTAAGGCATCATGATATCACAATGGTCATGAACTCACAATGGGCTTCTGATATCAACTGACATGCCACATTAAAAATAGAATGAAAAACATAATAGGCAACCACAACGTGTGTATGACATCAGAATGACAATGTGATGTTACAATGCTATGATGTCATTGTAGTTTTACACGTCAAAATGAGCTGATGGTGTCATAATGCCAACATGATGTCACAATTATGATGAAGTCAGAAAGGATTTGTTATGTATCAATGGTATGTCTGTCAGTTGTCATTAGTTCCCCATAAGAATATGGATACAAAAAAGGTTTTCTGATGTCACAGAGGCCATGTGTGTTTTCAAAGGTGGTAAGAGGTCCTAATCTGAATGGCACAATGTGATTCATCATGTCACAATGGAAATGAGATGTCCCATTGTGTTTTTGATGTCACCGTGGTGGGATGAGATCACAACGGTTTTGTGATATCACAATTTGTTTGTAATATCAGAATGATATATCCAATTTCAATTACTTAGAATTCAATATGAGGATACCAGGAGATAGAAGAAGCTTCATAGTATGAGGTCATATTATGAGAAAACCCAATGGGACAGTGATTTCACAAACACAATGTGATGTCTCAATATCTTGTTATAATAATTTTTTGATGTCACAATTGGTGACACCATACTGATGAGGTGGTCATAATAGATTGGAGATGTCCCAAGGGGTTCATGATGTCACAATGGCATATGGGATCTCAATTGTCATTAACTCACCATGAGTATATGAGTTTGGGAAGGGATTCTGATGTCACTAATGTATATGTAGTCAAAAAGCTGAAGAACTAAAAGATCTGAGATGTCACAAAGTGACACAATGGTTATGATGTCCAGCAGTGTGATATCATTATGTTACACTGGATTTTAGATATCTCATGTCGTATCTGAAATATGAGGTCGAACACAGACTTTCAACTCACAAAGGGCCTAAGACATCACAATAGCGTGCCACAAAAGTTATGAGGACAGGAGAGGTATTTGATGTCACAGTGAGTTAGTGATATAACAAAGGCAATGTGCTGTGACAAAGAGATTTTGATATCACAAAAGTTATGAGTTCACAGTGGTTTCCTGATATCAACCTACATGGCACATTTGAAATAGAATGAAATCAAAGAATAGGCATTCACAATGGGTCTATGACATCAAAATGACAAAGTGATGTTAAGACAGCAATGTTTGATAGGATATGAACTCATTACCTTGCTCATGTAAATGTAATCCCTCTGTACACTGTACTTATAATAAAAAAGACACAGAAGAAAAAAAGAGAAAAATGGTATGGTGTTATTGGGGTTTGGTGATGTCACAATGAGATGATGGTGTTATGATGACAATGTGATTTCACAGTCATAATTATTGCAGAAAGTATTTGTGATGATACAATACTATGTGTGATCACAATTTTCATTAGTTCACTATGAGGATATGCTACACAAAGGTCTGTGAAGCCACAGAGGTTATTTGTTTCTTTAAAGGTGCTAAGAGCTCACAATAGCTTTGTGATGTCACAATGTGATTGTGAAGGCAAAACAGCAATGTGATGTCACAATGGGGTTGTGATGTCACAGTGGTGATGAAGTCACAATGAGTTTGTGTTGTCAATATGAGTTTGTAATATCACCATGACGTGTCCAATTTTAATTTCTACTAGTTCACAATAAGGATACAATTTCAAAGAAAGGATCTTAAGCTCCAAAGACCATGTGTTTTTAGTCATAACTTGTGTAATATGCAGCCATTAAGATATTTTAGTCCTTCAGTAGGCTTAGAATCTGTTTTCAAACTCATAATAATTCAGGTAGGACATATGGTATCTATCAGAAATTGACTGACATCATGACCATTGTGACATCATATGGATAGATATTAAGACCATGGTGTCACATTGTGAACTCACAAATCTGTTAGGACTTCATCACATTTGTGCCAACACATGACATTGAAGATAACACGGTCCCTTTGTCAACTCATATCTTCATTGTGAATTAATGACATTTGAGATCCAGCATGCCATTGTGACATTTCCAACCAGTTGTGACACAAACAAGACCACACTAAAGCTACCAGCACGACTATATTTATTTCAGCATTATTTACCATATCTAAGATATGGAACCAACCCAGATGCCCCTCAGTAGATGAATGGATCAAGAAAATGTGGCATATATACATATATATACACATACATACAATGGAATTCTATGCCTCCATCAGAAAGAATGATATTGCCCCATTTGTTAGGAATTAGAAAGACTCAGAAAAAATTATATTCAGTGAAGTAATCCAGCCCCAAAGAAACATAGGTTCCAGGTTTCCCCCTATTTGCAATCACTAGTATATGTCTGAGTCAAGCAGAAAAGGTCAGATAAGTTGATGTTACTGGAATGAACCCTAAGATAAGTATTCCAATTTTTTTTGTTTTTTTTTCCTTTCATGCAATTTTTTCTATCATATTTATAAGATGATTTCTATGTTGCTTTGTATGTCCCTCCCCCACAGTATAACCCATACTTTCACTGTATTTGATGTTGGTATAGTTTGTGGAGGGGAAGGGAAAAAAATAACAAATCATTTAACTAGGGATACAGGAGGACCCATTGCAACAATGAGATGTACAAGTCGTTTTGTCGAAAAACGAACTGAAAAACTTTGGTGGGGGGTGGGAGGAGGATTGAGTGGGGAGAGAGGAGGAGTATGGGAAGAGTTTGGAAGGGGAAACGAGGAGGCAATAATGCTTGATAAGAAATGTACTCGTTATCTTGCCCATGTAATTGTAACTTTTCTGTACGGTATTCTCACAATAAAAAAAAAAAAAAAAAAACACAAGACATTACAAACCCCCTCCCAAAAAAATTGTGACAGCACAAACCTATTATAGTAGAAACACATTGTGATCTAATAGCCATTGTGGTAGCACAATACCTTTGTGATCCCACATTTCCATAGTGATATCACTAACCCACTGTGAAATTCCAATCCTCTCACACCCAATCCAGGTATGAAATATGATACCCGAATCCAGTGTGACATTTAGATCATAGTGACATCACACTGATAGATGTTAAGAGCATTTTGTCACATTCTGACAACACACACCTGTTAGGACTTCATCACTTTTGTGACAACGCATGCCTTTGGAGATACCACAGTCCCTTTATGAGCTCATATACTCATTGTGAGTTAATGACAATTGAGATCACATGTGTCATTTTGATATCACCAACCCATTTTGACATCACACACCTCTTGTAAACATCACTAGTGTGGCATCACCAATTGTGATATGAAAATCTTATTAAGTAATCATATTGCAACATCACATTGCCATTATTATATCACTGTTCCATTGTGTTTTCTAAAACCTAGTATGTCTTCATAGCATTTTAGAAAATTCATGGTCTTTATACTTCAGTCTTCTGTGAACTCATATCCTCATTGTGAAATAGTAGCAACTGAAATTGGACATGTGATTTTGAGGTATGACTTCACAAAACTATTTGATTTCATTACCAATTTGACATCCAAACCCATTGAGAACTTTCATTACCATTTGACATCACTATCACATTTTGACATCCCAAACCTATAAAGACCTCTTAGCACCTTTGATAAAAACATATGACCTTTGTGAAATCACAGTCGCTTTGTGTAACTATACCCTCATTATGAACTTCCAATTGGTATCAGACATGCCATTGTATTATCACGAACCCTTTGTGGCATCACCAGTGTGACATAACATTTTCATTATGACAGCGTCAACTACTTTTGATATCACAAAAGTACAATGACAAGATAGCATTATGAGATCACATTGTCATTGTGAAGTTACAGATAGATTGTGAATGCTTATTTTTAATTGTATTTTTTTTTCCGGTTGTGGGGCTTGAACTCTGGGCTTGGTTGCTGTCCCTGCTCTTCTGCTCTAGGTGAGCACTCTATCGCTTGAGCCACAGCACCACTTCTGGTTTTCTAGTTGTTTTTATTGGAGATGAGTCTTATGAACTTTCCTGCCTGATCTGGCTTTGAACTGCGATCCTCAGATCTCAGCCTCCTGAGTAGCTAGGATTACAGGTGTGAGCCACCAGTGCAAAGCTATTTCATTCTATTGCAAATTTGACATATGTGTTGATATCAGAAACATAATGTGACTTCATAACCATTGTAACATCATAAATCAGCAGTGACATCAAATTGTCATTATGACACCATCAACTCATTGTGACATCACCAAACAACAATGGCATCATAGCAGTATAAATCACAGTGACATTGTTACATCATAGACGTAACATTGTAAAGGCTTATTGTATGAATTCATTCTATTTCAGAAACCCATTTTGACAATATATAACCATTCTGATATCACAATACATTGTGACATCACATTGCCATTGTGATATCATTAACCTGTTGTGCCATCACAAACCAGTCCTGTCCTTATAAGTTTTGTGCCATGCTGCCCTCATTATATATTAGGTCCTTGTGAGCTCATAATCTGTTTTCAATCTCATATTTCTGGTATGACATGTGATATCAGAAATCCCCTGTGACATCATATTGCCAGATTTCATGAATATTGTGTCACATTGTGACATCACAAAACTGTTAGAACAGCATTACGTTTGTGACAACACATGCTTTTGGAGAGATTACAGTCACTTTTTGAACTCATATATTCATTCCCAATTAATGACAATTGAGATCTGCCATGCCACTCTGACATCATGAACTCATTGTGACATCACAAATTTATTGTGCTCATCACGAGAATGGCATCAACAACTAATTGTGGTATGAAATCATTATTTTGACATTATATTGTGGTATTGCCGTCGTGACATCATTGTTCCATTGTGTTTTTACAAACCTACTATGGCGACATCACATCTTAGAAAATTCATGGTCTTTGAGATTTCAAGCTTTTTTCTGTGAACTCATGTACTTATGACCCCTAAAGCAAGGACACAAGCCATTGAGTCAAATTTAATATAATAAAACAATTTACAATAGAAAGGGGACTGTGATTACCTTATCCTGGACTGGATACCCAGGTCCAAGATCATCCTTGACCAACAAACCTCAGAACTTCAATGGGCAGCACCACCCTTTTTAATTGGTCTGCAAACCACCATCCAAAAAATTAGGATCTCCAAAGCTCCAACCACAATGGGCAAGGTTTTTTACTTTTCCATTCCTCCCTCCTTCACTACAGAGCTGTCCTTCCTTCCTGGTCTTTCCCTTTATCCCTTCCACCACTTCCTTCTTCTCTTCCACTCTCCTCCACTCTCCACAGGCCTGCCCTACTCTGCCCCCGTGACCACTTGCCAACCTTCTGCTCTCCATCAACTTCCTCTCTTCTCAGATTTTTCTCTTTATTCCATCCAGGTAGCACCCATTTTTATTTCCCCTTCCAATGCTCTGAAAATGCAACCTATATATAGGTTTACCTCTCTTTACTCTAACGGGTCTTCTGCCTAACAGTTTTCAACAATCACTTCCCAAACTGCCCAATGCTCAATCACTCCTTGACAGCTCACCATGTGAGGCTTGACACTTCACCTTTGGCGGCATTCCCCACACTCTCCGGTGGGCCAGGCCAAGAATTTACAATGATTATCAGCTCAGACAGATAATTCTGGCCTCACTGGTTATTACATTATCCTCATAGTGAATTAGAAGAAATTGAAATTGTATATGTCATTGTTATATTACAAACTTGATGAGACATCACTAAACCATTGTGACCTAATCACCGTGGTGACATCACAAACTCATTGGGATATCACAGACATTGTGCCACCATGATCACATTGTGACATCCCAAACCTATTATGACCTCAGAAGCTTTGAAAGAAAGCATGGCCTTTGCGAAATCACAGGCCTTTTGGTATCCATACCCTTATTTTGAGCTGATGACAATTGAGATGAGACATGTCATTTTAAAATCACAAAACCTTTATGACATCATCACCAGTGTAATATCACATTGTCATTATGACAACATCAGCCCATCATGACATCATAAAACAATGACATCATAGCATTATGATATCACATGGTCATTGTGATGCCACAGACACATTGGAATGCCTATTCTGTGATTTCATTCTATTTCAAAAGTGGCAGATTTGTTGATATCAGAAATACATTGTGACCACATAATGTTTATGACATCACAATACCTTGATGACACTATATTGCAATTATGATATCACTAACCCACTGTGACATCACAAACTTTCTTATTCTCATAAATTTTTGACATGCTTCCAGTGTGATCCTTTTGGCCTCTCTGAGTTCATAAATTGTTTAACTCATGATACTTCAGGTATGACATGTGCTATCAGAAATCCACTGTGACATCATGACCACTGTGACACACTGCCAGATATCATGACCACTGAGTCACATTGTGACATCACAAACCTGTTAAGACTCATGACACTTGTGCCAACATATGCCTTTGGATACATCATTAACCCTCCTGAACTTATATATTCATTGTCAATTAGAGATCTGGCATGAGATTTTGACATCACCATCTCATTGGGAAATCACAAACCTATGTGACCTCATCACCTGTATGGCATCACCAACAATTTGTGACTTCAAAACAATACTATCCCATGTAATGGTAACATCACATTACCAATGGGATTTTCAACATTGCATTTTCACCAACCAATTATTTCCTCATAATATTTTACAAAATTTATGGCCTTTCTGACTTGTAGCTCCTTATGTGAACTAGTATCTTCATTGTGATCTAGTAGAATGAAATTGGACATGTAATGGTGATATTACAAATTCTTTGTGACACCATTATCCAAGTGTGACCTTATCACCACTGTGACATCACAAACCCATTGTGACATCACATTGCCACAGTGATATCTCGGTCACCTTGTGACATCCCAAATCTGTTGTGACCTCTTAGCACTTTTGAAAAAGCACATGGTACTTGTGACATCACAGTCCCTTTGGGTAACCATATCCTCATTGTGAACAAAGGACAACTGACATCAGACATGCCATTGTAACATTACAAACACTTTGTCACATCATCTCCAGAGTGAGATCACATTGTTGTTATGATACCATCAAATCATTGTGACATCCCAAAATGACAATGAGGTCATAGCATTATGACATCACATTTTCATTGTTAGGTCATAGAGACAATGTGATTGCCTATTCTGTGGTTTCATTATATCTCTAATGTGACATATAGGTTGATTTCAGAAACCCATTGTGACCACATCACCATTGTGATATTACAATCCCTTTGTGACCTCATATTGACATTGTGATATTATTAATGCAATTTAACATCACAAACCTCTCGTCCTCATAAATTTTGTAACAAGTGTCTACCTTGACCTGGGCTAGATGCCCACAGCTAAATGCAGCTTCAACCATGAACCCTCAGACCTCCAAAGAGCAGCCCAACCATTTGTTATCTGGCCTGCAAATAAGCAACCCCAAAAATAATGATCTCCAAAGCTCCAAACTTCAAAGGACAAGGTTTTTTTCTTTCTATTCATCCTCCTTCTCTACAGACCTGTCCTACCTTTCAGGTCTTTTCATTTTTTTCCTTTCACCATTCCCTTCTTTTCTTCAGGCTTCTCTACTCTTGACAGGCCTGCCCTGCCCTGTCCAGGTGGCCAGTTTTCATCCTTCACCTCTTGGTCTCCCTCAATTTCCTCTCCTCCCAGTCTCCTGCAGTCTCCTGCAGTCTCTTTACTTCTTTCCTTCCAGGCCTTTCCCTCTTTTCTCTCCCCTTGTGTTGCTCTGAACATGCAGCCTATGTATAGGCTGTACCCTTCCCCCACTGCAGTATGTTTCCTGCATAACAGTTTTCAATCATCACTTCCCAAATGTCCATGCCCAATCACTTCATGGCAGCTCACAATGTGGGGCTTGACAACCTATCTCCTTCAGCAGCATTTGCTGCTCCCTTCAGCTGCATGCACCCGCCTCTACTGTGGTCCAGACCAGGAGGCCATGATGACTATCTGTTCCCATGGATGATAGGAAAAAAAAAAGAGTAAGAAGGGAGTTTGAGTTTTGGTAGGAGCACCAGAATAGGGATCAAGAAACCCTTGGCAAAGACAGTAAAATTCATTTGCAAATGGCAGTAGGGAACCTCTAGGACTAGATCAATGTGCTTATTGCAAGAAAAATGGACATTGGAAAAAGGAATGTCCAAGGGGGAGAAAGATTGAAAATGACATGTTATGTAATCCCATTAACACCTGGAAAATGTGATTGTATCTCTGGAGAAACATGCAAAGGAGCTTGAGGCTCTGAATTCCAACTGTGTTCAATTTAAAAACAGCCCTATAAAATTAAGAAGAAATGTGGCAAAGAAAAAATTCACACACTTCTATCTCAAAACACAGTTGATAAAATATTGAATCTCCAATATGTGCTAAACAAAACCGACTAAGAGGTTAAAAGCAAATAGAAGAGTACACTGGAGAAACCAGAGAATTATTGACGTGAAGAAAAGCTTTGAAGATATAAATTACGAACTTGTGAGAGTCAAAAATGAGAAGAAAATCCTCAAAAGGAACCTAGAAAACAGTCAGAATTAAATGAAATTCAAGTACATTAGCCTGGGTGAGCATGAGGCAAGTTAGGGGACCACAGTTCAGAGGCCAACAGAAGCACAAGACAGCAATGCTACCATCCTTGCTAACCACAAGTGAGGCCAAGAAGAGATACTGATGCTTCATTAAGAAATAGTGGACATAATAAAAGAGCTGGACCTGATATAAGAATGTATTAGGCTGAAGTACATGTTGATTATAAGCTTTGAAGAGTGTCACCAGATATTCAAAACAACAGAGAAAGAAGATAAGAATAGTTACAGAGAAAGACTAGGAAGTGCTATGTCATAGAAGATGAGGCCAAGAAAAGTGAACAGGAAATATCAGGCTCAAGAAAGAGATTGTTACTCTTCAGTAAGAGTTAAAGGACCACATGGTCTGATAAAGAATGCCGGGGAAAGGAAAAGAGCATTGGGAAGAAAAACAGAAGCGCTAAACAAACAGTTGAAAGATCTGTCACAAAAATACAGTGAAATGGAAAACTAGAAAGAGAAACTACTAGAGTAAAAAGCCAAAAAGACTGCTGAGATCTTCACCATAAATGTAATGCAGAAATATCATGTCCCAATGGAACAGGTGGAGGTGGGAAAATTTACCTCTCAATAGCACCTTGGTGAACTTAAGGAAGGAGCTGAAGAGCAAGCAAAGGGGTTGTGAGAAGGAACAGCAGTTGGCCAGTCAAAGGAACTCTCATGTGACCCTGCCAAAACATTTGCAGGTTAAGGAGCACATTGAGAAGGAGAGTGGGATCATGAAAGCAAGTTTGAGAGAAAAGGAGGAGAATAAAATGGAAGAAGTATCCAAGGTTCAGAGTACTATACAGGAGTTAAAGAAACTAGAGACCCTAAGATACAGAGAAACATCTGAGCTGGTTAGGTAGCTTGGGAGACCACTCTAAAACCAACGGGGTCTCTAGAGCTACTAGTTCTTAAGATTAAAGGAAGAAGCAAAAACAGTGGTAATAAGTGTGCTAATTTTGAAAGTAAACTTGGGAAAAACGCATAGAGGCTTAAGCTGTCAGTTTATATGTAGATATTTGCACCAAGGTAAATTGCCCGAGGCTACTGCCTAAGACTGTTCTGAAAACCAGTGGGGCCTCAGCCTGACAATCCTTTGTAATGTGTGTAGGTAATTTCCAACAGGTAAAAGCTGAAAAGCTGGAACATATGGAAAGAATTCATATGTGAGGAACCTCAGATGGTGAATTGGGCAAGTGGACTTCACAGAGGTAAAGCCTGGAAAGTATGGGTATTGGTATCTATTATAATAGTGGACACTTTCAGGCTGAGCTGAGGCATGTAATAATTCCTTGATTTGACTTACCCTTACTTGTGGGGTCCGAAGTTGGCACTGCATTCATGGCCTAAGTTCTCAATTATTAACTAATGCCCTAGGAATAAATTGGAAGTTACAATCCATATATAGACCTCAGAATTCAAGGCACTAGAAAGAATGAGTATGACCTTAAAGGAAACTTTAACTAAATTAAATACAGAGACTGGCCATGGCTACGTAAGTCTCCTTCACTTTGCTCTTCTTCAAGCAAGATGTAGCCATTATGTTAAAGAATTTAATCCCTTTGAAATACTTTAGGATAGACCACCCGCTTTGTTCCCTAATCTTGTGAAGGCTATATTAACAGAAATGTCTAACTACAAATTGCTGGCTTTACAGCATATTCTTTTATGTACCTATCCTTTGGTAACCAAGGCCCACTTGCCGCCTAAGAAAAATTCCACCTGACAAGGAGGGGCCAAGATGGCAATGGAACAGCAGGGAAACACCACAGCTCTCTCCAACCAAAAACAGTGTTTGGCTTTCAATGCTCTGTTTCACCAAGTGACACCCTCCCCCCCCAAAAAATGCAATTGCTCAGAGAAATATAGGAAGTGATAAAAGAAAAGGGAAAAAACTACACAGACAGTAAAGTGGGAAGACCCTTCCCCCACCCATTGTTGGTGATGGGGCTCTGTGCTGAGCAGCTTAAGTTGTGGGGATTCATGCCAGGCTGCTTAAGTATCCTGGCTCTGGACCCTCCAAAGACCACACACAGGCAAGCATCCCAAGGCTCCCAGAAGACTCCCAAGGTACAGTGCCAACCCAGAGAATACAAACAGAAATCTCTAATGCAGAGCCCGCATGAAGACTTCCCTCAGTGGCCCTGGCACGGCGCCTCTGCCTGGTTGGTGCAAGCAGCCCAATGCAGTCTGGAACAGCAGCAGCTTTCAGCAGTGGTGAATGACCCTAGACTCACACTGTGGTACTTCTGTCCTGCTGGTGTAAACAGCCTAGCCTAACCTGGAGCAGCAGCAGCAGCAACTGGCAGTGGCAGCAAACCACCAAGACTCCGGGCACGATGCCTCTTGGCACTAGCCCACAGGAACAGCCCAGACCAGCCCAGGGCGGCAGCGGTGGCTAAGGTGGCGACAGCTGCAGTGAAAAACTCCAGACCCCTGGTGGTTTGTGCCTCTCCATACTGACCCACATAAGCGGCCCAGCCAAGCCAGAGGCAGAGCAGTGTCTAACACTTGACTCGTGGTGGAGTGTCTGGCTTGCATATGTGGCCCAGCTGATCCTGGGGCAGTGGCAGCAGCTCAAGCAGTGCATCAGTTGTGGCAGCAGCAGTGGCATCGACAGCGGCTGTGAACAACTACAGATGTGCAGTGGGGTGCAGCATCTCTCCATACTGGCTTGGATAAGCAGCTCAGCCCAGCCCATGCTGGCAAAGGTGGTGAAAAGCCACAGAATTGAGGCAGGGTGTGGTGCTGAACTACCCCAGAAAATCCTCATGAACATTCTTGCCTGGGATGGCTTTAAAACTGAATACTCAGATGTGAGCCTCCTGAGTAGCTAGAATTACAGGCATTCGCACCAGCAGGGTCTTATTCTTGCAAACTCCCTAACTTTTTCTCAAATAGATCATTTGTTAGTTCATACAAGGAATTTAAGCAAATACAAGAGGATCGACATAGTACCCTGTATTCTATCTGACCATACTGGAATCAAACTGGTTCTCAATAACAAGGCATAAAGTAGATAAAACTTAAACATATGGAAATTAAACAACATTCTTGGAACGATACATGGGTTACAGAAGAAATTAAAGAAAAAATTTAAAAGTTCCTACAATTCAATGAAAATGAAAATACATCAGAAAGAAACCTATGGGACCCAGTGAAAGGAGTCCTGAGGGGCAAATTTATTGCTCTCAGCATGCATATCAAGATCAATAGAAAGCCTACGGATTGGGAGAAGAACTTCACTAGCCATACAATGGACAAGGGTCTCACATTTAAAATATACTTGGAACTCAAAAAATTAAATCCCCCAATAACAAATCCTCAAAGAAACAACTGCCCAATAAATAAGTGAGCTAAAGACTTAAACAGAAACTTCTCTGAAGAGGAAAGATGGATGGCCAATAGACACATGAAGAAATGCTCAACCTCCCTAGCTATAAAAGAAATGCAAATCAAAACTACATTGAGATACCACCTCACCCCAGTTAGAATGGCTAAAATCAAGAAGTATAATAATAACAGATGCTGGAGGGGATGTGGACAGAAGGAAACCTTACTTCATTGTTGGTGGGAGTGTAAACTTGTTCAACCAGTTTGGAAGGTAGTATGGAAGTTCCTCAAAAGACTCCACATAGAGCTCCCCTATGACCCAGCAATCCCAATTCTGGGTGTTTACCCAAATGATCACAAACAAGACCACACTAAAGCTACCAGCACAACTATGATTATTGCAGCATTATTTACCATAGCTAAGATATGGAACCAACCCAGATGCCCCTCAGTAGATGAATGGATCAAGAAAATGTGATATATATACACAATGGAAGTCTATGCTCCATCAGAAAGAATGACATTGCTCCATTTGTTAGGAAATGGAAACACTTGGAAAAAATTATGTTACGTGAATTAAGCCAGGCCCAAAGAAACATAAGTCCCATGATTTCCCTTATTTGCAATATCTAGTATATGTCTGAGTCAAGCAGAAAAGGTCAGATAAGGTGATGTTAGGGAAATGAACCCTAAGATATGTATACAAATGTTTTTTTTTTCTTTCATGCGATTGTTTCTAACACATTTATAAGAATATTTCTTTGTTGCTTTGTATGTCCCTCCCCCACAGATAACCCCTGCTTTTACTGTATTTGATGTCGGTATAATTTGTGGAGGGGAAGGGGAAAAACAAATTATTTAAGTAAGGATACAGGTGGACCCATTGCAACAATGAGATATACAAGTCGTTATGTCGAAAACTAACTTTACAACTTTGGTGGGGGAAGAGGGGGAGCAGGGGGGATTGGGTGGGGGGGCAGGGGGAGGATGGTAAGGGATGTGAAGGGGAAACAAAGGAGGAGGCTACAATGCTTGATAAGAAATGTACTCATCATCTTGCCCATGTAATTGTAACCCCTCAGTACAGTATTTTCACAATAAAAATAAATTAAAAAATTAAAAAAAGAAAACATAGACCAAGTAAACAATGTTATGATGCAACTAAAACTGCTAGAGGAACAAGAAAAATTGAACCTAAAGTTGCTAGACAGAAAAAGATACTGAAATAAGAGCTGAAATTAATGAGATACAAAGAAAATTATTAATAAAATTAATAAAACAAAAAGCTGTTTAAAAAAGTCTCAATAAAGCTGACAGACCACTTGCAAGAGTAATGAACAAAACAGAGGAGACCCAAATCAATAATATCAGGGATACCACAGGAAAAATTACAACAATCATCCACTCAAAGCACTAGCTTTGAGCATAAAAGCTTAGGGACTGTGTCTAGACTCTTACTCAAGACCCAGGAATGGCACCAAATAAAGATAGAATATTTTTACTGCAACTATATAATGATAGCATTGCAAATACCTCATCATAGAGCAAGCCAGGAGTCTGTTGCTGACAGCTGCCATCTAACCTGACTTAGCCAGAGGTAAATGGCTCCACAGAACCAGATGCAACTGGCTCATTAACCCCTGTCATCCAAGATACGTGGGGACTGAGATCTGACCCTGATGGGTTTAAAATCCAGCCCTGGCAGGAAGTCAGCAAAACTCTGAGCTGTGGCTCAAAGTGGTAGAGCTCTAGCCTTGAGCAAAAGATCGTAGGACAGTACCCCCAAACTTTCAATACAATCCCTGTGGCTGACTCCACCTCCTCCAAAAAAACCCCACCCCTCAAAATCATTAGATGTGAACTTTGTATGGTTTGTGATGTGATTCTGAAAGAATGGTGATACTGATGAAAGCACTCTAATTCTAATGACAGTGTGTGGGATACAGCTATTTGATGAGTCCTTTATGATGTGTTGTGTGTTGAGTCCTTTACACGGTGCATTTTTTTCATCTGGTTCTTATAAGAGTTCCACAAGTAAGATGATTGTGCAGATGAGAAATTTGAGGCTCAGATATATCCCCATATCAAGGCCAAAATTATGTATTTCCTAACTCTAGTGAGTTGTCTCCTACAGACAATTGTTTGGGTTTATTTTTCTCAGTCATGAACTTTGAACTCAGGGCCTAGCCACTGACCCTTCCCTGTTGGGCTCATCGCTAGCTCCCTATCACGTGGAGCCAAGAACCCCCTTGCAACAGAGTGTTACAGTCTAGGATCTGCAGCTAGGATCTACAGTCTAGGATCCTGCCTACTGAGGAAGCTGAGACCTGACGATCTGGGTTCCAAACTATCCCAGACACAAAAGGTCCTAAGAGACTACTATCTCCTATTCACCACTTAGAAACACGAAATGGAAGCTGGGCGCCAGTGATTTGCACCTGTCATCCTAGCTACTCAGGAGCCTGAGAGCTGATGATCACAGCCCAGAACCAGGCTGGGCAGGAAATTCCTTGAAAGGTTTCTCTCCACTGAACTACCAAAAACCTGCAGGGGTGCTGTAGCTCAAGTGATAGATCACTTGGCTTTAGCTGAAGAGCTCAAGGACAGCACCCAGGCCTAGACATCAATTACTCCAACTTCCAAGAGAAGAAAGAAATAAACATGAATTTGAGGGCTGGGAATGTGTCTTAGGCGTAGAGTGCTTTGCATGTATGAATCCCTGGGTTTGATTCCTTAGTACCACATCACTAGAAAAAAGTCTGAAGTGCCTGTGTGGCTTAAGTGGTAGAGTGCTATCCTTGTACTGGAGAAACTCAGGTACAGTGTTCAGGTCTTGATTTCAAGCTCCAGGACAAGTGTATGCACACACACACACACACACACACACACACACACACACACACACACACACACACACAGAGATACCAGAAGTGAAGCTGTGAAACCAACTGTTAAAGCACTGAGCTCCAGTTCTGAGCTCATGGTTAGCACCCAGGCCCTGTGTTCAACCCTGAAACCTAGCCACCCAGAGCCTAACTAGGAGAGGTCAAAGGTTTCAAAACCTGATGAGCTTCACCAGCCCTAAATGACAGGAAGCATTGTGATATTAAACATGTGCTTAGATTTAGCAAGCTTCCGGAAAACTAGGAATACACCATTGCAAATAATGAAGCATTTTAATAGGTTCAGCTCCCTTGTTGTCTACCAGAAGGACACTTGAATTAATTGTAGCAGGTTATTTCAGCACTGGAACATAGTCTAACAAAAACACAGGATGAGTGCAGGGAACTTGGCCTGCCATGGGAGGAGGCACAAATGAAGGCTTCCTGTGAAAACAGCACTGGGGAGAAGAGATGGCTTGGGGTACAAAGAGGCCTTTTTCTCCTGGCCTTCAGAGCCCGACCACACTCCTCCTCACTAATCGGCCTTGATGGAGTTGCATGTTACACAACTGTACAAGAGTGAGGCCTTTTGTCTGCCTGTTCCAACAATGAGGCAGAGTTCCTTCAGCAGTCCCTGGTGCCGAGAAAACCTCAGGCTACAATGGGAACAGTGAGGGGAGCCCCGGAACATGCACTAACTTGAAAGCACTGTCTCTGCTATGAAATCATTCTATTCAAAGCAAATTTCCTAGCTGGGTGCCTTTCATCTTAGGGCCTCTGGACCTTCACCGATAAAAATACATCCATACATACATGGGGAGACATGGAGTCACTTGATTGTTTTGTTTGTTTCTTTTTAGGCAGGTCCGGGGGTTGTATTAGGAGCCTAGGCACTGTGCCTGAGCTCCTTTTGCTCAAGGGTAGAGCTCTGCCCTTGAGCCACAGCTCCATTCATGGAGATTTTTTATTCCTTTGATAACTTCGAATAAGAGTGCTGTGGACTTCCTGTCCAGGCTGAATTCAAACTGGCATTCTCTATCTCACAGATTCCTGAAGAGCTAGGATTAAAGGCAGGAGTAAATAACACCTGGCTTTCGTTTATTCTTGTTCTTTTTTTCATTGTGACAAACTGAAATCTTCACAGTGTCATGCTAATGGTTTGCATTTCGAAGTAAACTACCCAGGCCTGGAATTTGATTGCCAGGACTGCCACCTACAAATGGAGGGAGTTCTTGAGAAAATCTTTCCTATTCATGTGAACGCTTAATGGATTGTTATAAAAGTAACAAATAAATTTGCAATTAGTTCATGATTCTCTTATAGAATGCCACACGAAAAATATTTGATTATGTCTTCCATTCTAGCTCCTTTGTATGATTCTCCCAATTAAAAAATACTGACTACTTTTACATTAATGCTATTTCATTAAATGGAGGCATAATTTAATAATAATTCATAAAATGTATAATTTAATATCCTCACATTTTCTCTCTCATATATATTGCAAACTACACATCTATCTATCTATCTATCTATCTATCTATCTATCTATCTATCTATCTATCTATCTCTCACTCTCTCTCTCTGTCTGTCTATATATCTATATCCACATCTTTATCTATATCTATCAGCCATTACTATGGCTTGTTCCACAGAACTGGCTGGCAGCTCAGTTTGCCAAAGGCTTTTGTAGTACAACTGACCCTTTCATGAATTGGGCATTGTGAGCTGTGAATTAAAATCTCAGCATTACCAGAAGTTTATATGTGGAGTCAGAAGACAATTTTGACACATGTTTTTCCTTCTCTGTGAAAGTCCTGGGTCTCAGTATGATCTATAATCCTTATGCAAATACATCCATGTGATAAAATGTAATAAATGAAATAAATATTATATATGTAATAATACTAAATAAAATAAAAAACAAGGGTAATAAATATCATATGGAATAAACCCATGTACGTAAATAGATCTCATATACGATTATTTTATTTTTCAGTGCTGGGGCTTGAATTCGGGCCCTGGAAACTGGGCTGAAATTCTTGTCTTCAACGACGGTAAGCTTACTCTCCCCAACAGTGCCACAGAGTTACCCAGACCTTGAGTTCAAATCCCAGGCCTGCAAGAAAAATGGTGCAAATTCCAAGCCAGAGCCTTGATATTTTTGGACAGGACTGGGGCTTGAACTCAGCTTGTGACAACTCTGCGTCAGCTTCGATCATCCTAGGCTGGAGTGCAGACTCAGGACACACAGCCCATCCTGAGATCCTTCGACCAGAGTTCAAATCTTTGGACTGGCAAAAAAGGAGAAGTGCTGGGAAAGAAGCTCAGTAATAGAGTGATTGCCTTGCATGCATAAAGCCCAGGGTTCGATTCCTCAACACCACATAAGTAGAACAAAGCCAGAAGTAGCGCTATGGCTTAAGTGGTAGAGTGATAGCCTTGACCTGAAGAGTTGAGGTACAACACCAGAGCCAGAGTTCTGGCCCCTAAACCGAAAAAAAAGAAAAAAATGCAGAGGGGGAAAAAAAGGAGAAGTACAAAACTGGGAAGTTCCAGAAGGTGGTATTACATTGTTTTATCCTTTGCATTGCAACCATCCTGGGTCTAAATGACAGGGCCCAGATAGTGTACATGACCTTGCACTGCTGAAGTTTGGTGGGCTATCAGGGAAGCCATAGCCCAAACCAACAACCTAGGCCTAGGGTGCGAATCCCAGGACTGCCACCTATGAATGGAACGAGATCCTAAGAAACACATTCCGATATACATCCATACGAATGGAATGTTGTAAAGTAATAATTACATTAGTAGTTAATGATTATATTATAAAATTATACACAATAATTATAGTACATTGACTAATTTTCAATTAATACTTTGTTATGTATTTAACCGTAATATTTAAATAAATGAAGGAATAACTTATCAATAATTGGTAGTAATATAGTATATAAAATTAGATAATATACAGACATCCGTGTCTTGTTTTATACATATATATATGTGCTTATATACATATATATATATATGTAACAATCTACATATGTATTTCTACATTTGTCATTCCTGGGCTCAGTGGTAGAGGGTTTGCCTCATCTATATGAAGCCTTGGGTTCAATTCTACACTATCACATGCACAGAAAAATCTGGAAGTCTCATGGCTGCTTGTTTTAAAACAAATACACATTAAAACTTTTAAAATCATATGGAATTTATTCTTAATGCAAGAATTACAATCACAATTCACCACACAACAGAGCACCCAAAATTATGCAAGAAACACTATTTTCCCCCAAATCCCAATATCTCCAAAGACTTGAATTGTTGGGGACGTTAACACACCACTTTCCCCACTAGATAGATAAACTCAGAAAAACTCAACAGAGAAAATGGAGATCTAAAAAACTGCATAGATCAACTAGATTTAACAGACATCTATGGAATATTCCACCCAGCAGCATCAGAATACACGTTTTTCTCAGCAGCACAAGGAATATTTTCCAAAATAGACCACACTTTAGACCACAAAGCAAACTTGTCCAAATTCAGAAACATTGAAGTTATACCTTGCATTCTCTCACACCACAAGGGAATAAAATTAGAACTCAACACCAAAAGCCACCAAAGAAAATCCTGTAACACATGGAGGCTGAACAACACACTGCTGATTCACGAGTGGGTCATGGAAGAGATGAGAAAGGAAATTCAAATGTTCATGATATTCAACAACAATGAACATGCAAATTACCAGCTTCTCTGGGTCACAGCAAAGGCAATACTCAGGGGCAAGTTTATAGCTCTGAGGTCCTACATCAACAAATTGGAGAGATCTGAAACCAACAATTTAATGAGACATCTGAGCTTTCTTGAAAAAGAGGAGCAAGATAAACCCCAATCCAGTAGATGGAAAGAAATAATTAAAATTAAATCAGAATTAAATGACTTAGAATCCAAAAAATATAGAAAGAATCAACAAACCAAAGAGTTGATTCTTCAAAAAAATTAATAAAATTGACAGACCCTTAGCAAATCTTATCAGAAAAAGAAGAGAACGCACCCAAATAAATAAACGCAGAGATAAGAATGGAAACATCACCACAGAAACAACCAAGATACAGAACATTATAAGGGAATACTTCTCAAAAATTTATGCTAATAAGTTTGAAAACTTGGCAGAAATGGGACTTTTCCTAGCAAATACTGACATGCCAAAAATGAACCAAGATGAGTTAAACCATTTTAACAGGCCCATATCAAGGATTGACATAGAAACAGCCATAAGAGACTTCGCATCTAAGAAAAGCCTAAGACCAGATGGCTTTTTAGTGGAATTCTACAAGTCCTTCAAAACAGAGCCGACACCAATATTTCTCCAACTCTTAAATAAAATTGAAAGAGAAAGTTCACTACTGAACTCATTCTATGAAGCTATGATAACCCTCATCCAAAAACCAGGCAGGGACTCATTAAAGAGAGAGGACTGTAGACCCATTACTTTGATGAACATTGATGCAAAACTTCTCAACAAAATTTTGGCCAGTCGTCTTAAACAACGCATCCAGAAAATCATACACCACGATCAAACAGGATTCATTTCAGGGATGCAAAGCTGGGTCAATATTCGCAAATCAATTAATATAATTCATCACATAAGCAAGAGCAAGGATAAGAACCACATGATTATCTCAATATATGCAAAAAAAAGCATTTGACAAGATCCAACACCCCTTTATGATGAAGGTTCTGGAAAAATTAGGAATCCATGGAACATTCCTCAATACAATAATGGCTATATATGACAAACCTACAGCCAGCATTATACTTAATGGTGAAAAACTAAAGTCATTTCCTCTTAACTCAGGAACAAGACAAGGATGTCCACTATTACCACTTCTCTTCAATCTAGTATTAGAATTCTTATCTACAGCAATAAGACAAGATGCAAACATAAAGGTGATCCAAATAGAGAAAAAAGAATTAAAACTCTTCCTCTTTGCAGATGACATGATCTTGTATTTAAAGAATCCCATAGACTCCACTCCCAAATTACTCAAGTTGATTTAAAACTTTGGCAAAGTAGCAGGGTAAAAAATTAAGCCCCCAAAATCAATGGTTTTTCTGTATGCCAACAATGAGTACAGTGTTGCTGAAATTAGGAAAGCAACTCCATTTGTAATAGCCCCACAAAAAAATAAAATACCTAGGAATTAACTTAACCAAAGAAGTGAAGGACCTCAATGATGAAAACTTTAAAAACGAAAAAGGAAATCAAAACAGAACTTAGAAGTGGCAAAAACTCCCATGCTCCTGGATTGGAAAGATCAACATCGTGAAAATGGCAATACTTCCCAAGGCTATCTACAAATTCAATGCAACACCTATCGAAATTCCCATCTCATTCTTCAAAGAAATAGAAGAAGCAATCCAAAAAGTCATATGGAACAATAAAAGAACCCGAATAGCTAAAACTATCCTCAACAGAAAGAACAGTGCTGGAGAAATATCAATACCAAATTTCAAACTCGACTATAAAGCCATAGTAATCAAAACAGCTTGCTACTGGCACAAGAACAGACCTCAGAAGCAATGAAATAGAATTGAAAACCCAGAAATGAACCTACAGACCTATAGCCATTTAATCTTCAATAAAGGGGCTAAAAAAATAGAATGGAAGAAAGACAGCCTCTTCAGTAAATGGTGCTGGCTTGGTTAACTACTTGTAGAAAACTAAAGCTAGATGCTTATATATCACGCTGCATGAGAATCAACTCCAAATGGATCAAAGACATCAGAGTCAAAGCAGACACTGAAAACATTACAGGATGGAATAGGAGAAACCCTTTGTCTCCTTGGCACAGGCTGAAATTTTCTTAATAGAGACCCAGAAAGACAACAAATTAAAGAAAGGTTGGACAAAATGGGATTGCATGAAATTGTAGAGCTTCTGCATGGCAAAGGGCATAGCTTGCAAGATCAATAGAAAGCCCACGGATTGGGGGAAGATCTTCACTAGCCATACAACAACGGACAAGGGTCTCATATTTAAAACATACCTGGAACTCAAAAAATTAAATCCCCCAACAACAAATCTTCAAAGAAACAATTGCCCAATAAATAAGTGGGCTAAATACTTAAAGAGAAACTTCTCTGAAGAGGAATGAAAAAGGGCCAATACATACTTTAAGAAATGCTCAACCTCCCTAGCCATAAAAGAAATGCAAATCAAAACAACATTGAGATACCACCTCGTCCCAGGTAGAATGGCTATAATCAAGAACTCTAATAACAACAGATGCTGGAGGAGATGTGGACAGAAGTAAACCCTACTGCACTGTTGGTGGGAGTGTAAACTTGTTCAACCTCTTTGCAAAGGAGTATGGAAGTTCCTCAAAAGACTCCACATAGAGCTCACCTATGACCCAGCAATCCAACTTTTGGGCATTTACACAAATATTCACAAACAAGACCACACTAAAGGTACCAGCACGATATGTTTATTGCAGCATTATTTACCATAGCTAAGATATGGAATCAACCCTGATGCCCCTCAGTAGATGAATGGATCAAGAAAATGCGACACACACACACACACACACACACACAATAGAATTCTATGCCTCCATCATAAAGAATGACATTGCCCCATTTGTTAGTACATGGAAAGACTTGGAAAAAATTATATTAAGTGAAGTAAGCCAGGCCCAAAGAAATATAGGTCCCATGGTTTTCCTTATTTCCAATAAATAGTATATGTCTGAATCAAGCAGAAAAGCTCAGATAAATTTATGCTAGGGAAATGAACCCTAAATATGTACTCAAATGCTGTTTTCTTTCATGCGATTGTTTCTAACACATTTATAAGATGATATCTTTGTTGCTTTGTATGTGCCTCCCCCATTGTATAACCCCTGCTTTCACTGTATTTGATGTTAGTATAATTTGTGGAGGGTAAGAGAAAAAACGAATCGTTTAAATAGGGATACAGGTGGAAATATTGCAACAATGAGATGTACAAGTCGTTATGTCGAAAACGAACTTTACAACTTTGGTTGTAAAGTTTGTGAGGGGTGATTGGAGGCTTGAATGGGGGGATAGGGGAAGGATGGGATGGGAAGGGGAAACAAAGGAGGATGCTACAATGCTTGATAAGAAATGTACTCATTATCTTGCCCATGTAATTGTAACCCCTTTGTACAGTATTTTCACAATAAAAACAAATAATAATCTAGAAAAAAAATAATTACAATCACCATTACTATGCCAAGAAGCTAGGCTTAACACCTTTATAACTTTTAAAAACATCCTAATTGTAGAACATCATTGAAAGCAAGTTACATTATATAAATAAACTTTTTAACCCTCTTTTGAAGGCCATTTTAATTTTAATTTTAACACATACAAGGGGCAGTTTTAGCAATACTAATCAGATCATCACATCACTCATTTTAACCATCATGTTTTCAGGGTCTATCTGCAGGGAAAAGGGACAGAACAAAGATGGGCAACTCAGCCCCTCCTATGGAATGTGCCTGCACCCAATCTGACTCTTTAAGGTTAGATGAACTGCGTTTGTGCCAGCTTGCCCTCTTTTACCATGTGTGGACTCCTCCCAGGGCCAGTCCCACCATCTATGAAGCACCCCCCCCCCCGGGTCGGTCGCACCACGCATGACCAGCTTAAATACACTTCTGCCTATTCAGCCTCACCCCTAAATATAGATCTTAGGTAGTCTTCTAAATTTTCCCTTTTTTGGGGGGTAGGGAGGTTTGAATAAAATACAGTTTTAGACAGACAGAACATATCATGTTTTGTAACAGTGCTAAATTGACCTTTCCATTTAAATTTTTAATATTTATCCTGAAATTTTAGCCAAGGGAACTAAATCCCAAACTGCCAAAGCATTTAAAAATATTAAAATTTAAAATAACAGATTTTCTAATTTTTACGTTAAACAATCCTCAAAAAGCCATTTAAAACAATGTGAAAGTTTTTTAAATTTTTAGTAATGTCTAAACCTCTTAACCTTTTACATTTTAAACTTAAATTCACCCAATTTTTACAGCATGTTGACAATTTTTATCTTGAACATGTTTACAAACACATAAAAAACACACAGATCTTAAAGCGTGCATAAATCAAAATCAGTTTTACATAGATTTTTTCAAAGTTTTTTTAACAAAAATTTAAGACAGTATTTTTTTAAACTAAGTACCTTTGTTAAGCTTCATTTTCCCAGGGCTCGCTTGTTTAGCAAGGCAATTCATCAACGGATCTTTTGAATCCCACCTGTTGGAGAAGGGCTGGTTGAAGGGGTCACCTAAAACTAAACTGGCCTGAATTTTATCCAATTTTAGACAAGAGCACTTTACAAATTGTTACATTGTCAGGACTCGCTGAAAAATCCAAACCAGGTACATAGCCTTCCACACTCTCTGCTCAGGCAGCCTCCACAAGGAGAAAATTCAGCCCAAGACCTGAAAGGATCCAGACTAGTCCAGCAACCTTACATACCTCACAGTGACGCGAGCCTAGCAGGTCTGTGGTTGAGCCCAGCCAGAGGCTAGAACTTTTATTTCCTCAGAGATATTCAAATAAATAACAAAAATATAAATAAACACAAAAACCAAGAATCCACACTTAAAACAGGTACCAATTCTAAAGCAGAACTAGACAACAGCCAAAAGCTGAGTTGGGGACTAATGGGCCCTCAGTTCATTCCTACTAGAACTGCGCCATTCTCAATCAGCAAGCTGAATTCAGAATCTGCTGAGTGAGCTGGCCACCCTCACCCAGAATTTCCCCACCTCAAAAATAGAACAGAAACGACACCAAAGTAAACAAGACAGACAAGTGGCCACAAAGACAAAATCAGATCTCCATGAATTGGGCAACATCTTACCACCAGAGGATTTCTTTTTTTCTTTTTTTTTTTTAGATTCCTGCAAATGTTGATCTAGAGGCCTTCCAAGGTGGAGGAGAATTCTCAGTCATCTTGGGGCAAGGGAAAAAAGACCCTGGAAGCCATCCCCTCAGACTGACAGTCTCCCCCCCATATTCAGACCCTCTGGGCCAAGGCCCGAGGCTAAGATCTTGCTGGTGGAACTTGGTGGTCAGTGGCAGATTCATCTGGCTTAGAGTTTTCCCTGCAGGCCCCTTTCAAAGTTATTGCTAGATCCTGCAGGTTCTCCCTTCCCCCACTGCCTCCTCTTCTAGAGAATAAGTCAACCTTTGATGTCATCCTAAAATTCCAAATGTATTAAAACGGGAGAGCAGCTGAGGTGAAAGGAGCGTCTGGCCACCCCATTCGGGGGGCTCCAGGATGCCCGCTGATCCGAAAATGAAAGTTAAATGAACAAGGAAAGGAAAGAAAGAGAGGTGCTGAATTAAAATGTTAACTACAAATGAGACAAAGAGAGCATGCATGTTGATCTCGAGCTCGAATCCACCCCTAAGCCACGGTTGTGGAGGCCAGACGAGTACCTGTCCCATAGGATGGCGGAGGCCGATGAGTCCCTACCCGGGAGGTGGATAATCTACCCTTAACCCAGAGTAGCAGAGACCGGACAAGTCATGGTCCAAAAGACGACAGAGTGAAGCGAGACTCCACTGGGGAAGGCTTCCCCAAGGGCCCAGGGAATTTCTTCAACTCGCCTGCTGGCTACCTTGTAGCACATCTACCACCGTTTCTTGCCAGCTCTAAAACCCTACTTGCAAATCAAACACATAACACGCAACATAAAGCAGCTGCACCCCCTCTTACCGGCTAGCTGGATGACTCGCTGATCAGGTATCTGTGTGGCTTATGGGGGGGCTATCCTGGACAAGCTCCCACATAAAGTGCTCAGATTTCGGACGCCCCCTCTCAGTCCACCAGAGACCATGATCAATGCAAACAGCAAAGAGTCATTTATTGCAAGCTGGAGCTTGATCCTATGTGTACTTGGTAACTGGTGATTCTAAGAGGCCCCAAGCATAAAATTGACACAGCTTTTATAGTATCAAACAAACAAGTTTAGGGGGTTTCCACACAAGCAAGTTCACAAGTTCAGGGGGTTTATGTCCACCCTGATCACACTTCCCTTTTTCAGCTGGAACACCTGGGCAACTGTTCTGTTCTTTAAAGGTGGGCAGGGTTGGTGGCAACCTGCGGTTTTTCTGAGAACTATTTTTCTCTTTGGCAGCACAGCTCTCTTTGGGGGTTACTTTGAGGGCAGCACAGCTCAGGGGGCTTGATCTTAAAATGGAATTACTTTAGCTCTTCAGTTAGGTCCTGAGTTCAAACACCAGGAATGGTGTATGCACACACACACACACACACACACACACACACACACACACACACACACAAACACACACACACACACACACCACATGGAGGCACTTTTGCCAATAATATATCATTCCATTATGTTCAGCTCCCTAATTGTCTGCCAGAAGGACTCTTGAATTAATTGTAGCAGTTTGTTTCAACAAGGAAATATAGTCTTACAAAGACAGGATGAGTGCAGGGAACTTGGCCTGCCACAGAAGGTGGCACAAATGAAGGTTTCCTATCAAAACAGACCACTGGGGAGAGAGATAGCTTGGGGTACAAACAGGCCTTTTTCTCCTGACCTTCAGAACCTGCGCACATTCATCCTCATTAATTTGCCCGGATGAATTGTTTGTTATGCAGCTTTACAGAAGTGAAACTTTTTGTCTGCCTGTTCCAACAATGAAGCCGACTTCCTCCGGCAGCCTGGGGTATGGAGACCCCTCAGGCTACACTGGGAACACTGAGGGAGCCCCGAAACATGGATTGTCTTGAAAGCACTCTGTGCTATGAAATCATTCTATTCAAAGCAAATTTCCTAGCTGGGTGCCGTTCTTCATAGCAACTCTGGATCTTCACTGACACAAATGCATGCATACATACACAGACACATGGAGTTACTGGCTCTTTTTTATGTGGCAGGTCCTGGGCTTGAACTGTGAGCCTAGACATTTTCCCTGAGCTCCTTTTGCTCAAGGAAACATTTTATTGTGTCTTAAACCATGATTACCCTAGGCTGTGGTGCAACTTTTACATCCACAGATGATCCAGGGATCCTAGGACCAGAGTTCAACTCCCAGCACTGGCAAAAATACATTAAACCAACAAAAATGGAGGAGGAAAAACCAGGAAATGTTACACAACAGTTTTTACTTTTGTTTCCTTAGCACTGTGACCCTCCTGAGTCTCAATGACTTGGCTTGAAAATTGTATGTGACCTTGCATGGATGATGGCTGAGGGGCTGTCAGTGAAGCCTGAGCCAAACCAGACACCTAGGCCCTGAGATCGATCCTAGGACTGCCACCTACACACAGCTGAAGATCCTAGGAAACTCATTCCTATCTATAGGAACATTAATAGAATATTTGAAATTTATTAATTGAATTACTAACTAGCTAGTCATTCCAGTATAAGATTGTATGCAATAAATATAGGTCATTGATTAATTAATACTTTGTTAATTCTTCTACCATGATAATTGGAAGCATAATTTTATACCAAATAATCGGTAGTAATAGAATATATAAAAATAAGGTACAGACAACACTCTTTATATTGTGTTATACACTAGATTCTACATAAATTTCTATCTGTCTCTCTCTGTATATATTTATAGATGCATATACATATGTAAATACACACACACATGCACGCACACACGCAAACAAACACACACACACACTGCAATCTAAACATCTACCTGTTTATATATTGGCCATTCCTAGGGCTTGATCTCAGGTCCTCAAATTGCATCAGACTGGTGTGCTAACATTTAACCATTCATGAAGTGGGCCTGCTAGGCCCTGAGTTCAAGTCAGAGAATTGCCAAAAACTTAATCCTGTTCGAAAAGCCAATTGTTCCACTTGTTTTCTGTATCGATGAAAGTCCTGGGTCTCAGGAATGATGTAGAATACATAGGCAAAGCTATGTCTTATGTAATAGGATGCAAAATGTTATATGTGTAATCATGCTCACTCTCAAATACATAAGAAATAAAACACAAAATAAAATGAATACACTAACTGCAATATGCAATAAACATGTGTATGTAAATATGAATCATGTATTACAAATATATACGAATATTATTTTTTCAAGTGCTAGGATTTGAATTCAGGCCCTGGGAACAGGCCTGACTTTCTTGTCTTCCAGCCCGGTGATCTTTCCATCCCCCACAGTGCTACAGATTTACCCACATCCTGAGTTCAAATCCCAGGCCTGGCAAAAACAATGGCCTGAATTCCAGGCCAAGGAGCCTCATAATATTTTAAATATTAAAATATTTTAAATATGTGTGTATGCAGGTATTTTTATTTTCTCAAGCACAGGGCTTGATCTCAGGTAGTGGCAATTTTGCCTCAGCATTGATCACTCTAGGCTGGGGTGCAACCACTGGACCCAAAGCCAAACCTGGGTTCCTGGGCCTCAAATGCTGACAGGAAAACAATAATAACTAATGCGACACAGAAAAATAAAAACTGGCAACTTACCAGTTTTACATTTGTTTTCTTTGCAAAGTGACCATTCTGGGACTGAATGACACGGCTGCAAAATGTTGGTAACCTGGCATTGCTGAAGGCTGGTGGGCCACCAGGGAAGCCTTAGGCCAACACAGCAACATAGGCCATGTGTTTGAAGCACAGTCCTGACCCCTACCAATGGAGGGAGATACTAAGAGTCTCGTTCCTATTCATAGGATTACCGATGGAAGATTATGAATGGCAAAGTTGAATTAGTTGTTTCTGAATACTACTATACAATTAGATGGAGTGATTTTAGGTGACCAATGGATTTTAATGAATATTTTTGACACATTCAAAGAATAGTATTAATTACATGGATGCAATAGTTTTGGGACAGTTGTTGCTTTATTAATAATTCATTAAGGATGAAAACTAGAATACTAATTACATGGAGGCATAATAAATACCCAAGAATTGGTAGGAATGCAGTCTATATACAGGAATAATGTATAGACATCACTGGCACTCTATAAAGATCTATATTTACTTGTGTACTACCATCTGCATGTCAATCTGTTCTTATTTTGTCAACCCCTGGGGCTCAATCTCAGGTGCTAGAAATGCTTGTTAGCTCAATATGCCCCAGGCTGGCGTGCTGACACTCACCCATTCATGAATTGGGACTTATAGGCTTTGAGTTCTAATGCCAGCACTCACAAAAATTGCATCTTGGAGTAAGAATCCCATGGTGACACATGTTTTCTGATTCTTTGAAAGTCCTGGGTGTAAGGTATGAAGTTTCATACATAGGCAAATCTATATCTTATGTAATATATGGAGTAAATATTTCATGTGTAATAACAGTCAATAAAATAAATAGTAAATAAATTAATAAAAAAATAAAACGAATAACTACACTAAGTGCAATATGTGGTCAACATATGGGGCTCGATCTCAGGGCCTGGGAACTGCCTGGCCGATGAATTGGGTAGAGGCTTCTGTGCTGACAGTCACCCATTCATTAATTGAGCCTTCTAGGCCCTGAATTTAGATCCCAGTACTGCCAAAAATGTAATCGAGGAGGAAGAAGCCGAGCGTGACACATGTTTTCTTTTCTTTTAAAGTGCTCAGTGACAGGATGTATAATTCAGATGCAAATATATATGCTATGTAATAGGATGCCATAAATGTAAAAAATGTCATTGGTGGAAGAATTGTCACTACAATAAATGAAAAACAGATTGAATTAGTAGTGAATCATCTAGGATAAAATTAGACACACTAATTATAGGACATGGATTAAGTTTAATATTTTGTTAAGCATTAATAGAAAGAAAATTGCATGGAAACATAAATACCTAATAATTGGTAGTAACACATGATGCATAATTTAATTATATAGACATCTGTCGCATTCTATAAAATATGTAATTTATGTACAGATGTATGTACTTATAATTTTAATTAATGCTTTATTAATTGTTAACTGAGACACATGATTAAATGGAGACACAAGTTAATACCTAAAAATTCGTAGTAATATTATCTATAAATTAATAATGTACAGACATCTTTTGTGTATAGAAAATTATACACAGCAACCTCTATCTATTTATAACTCTTTCACTCCTGGGGCTTGTTGGTTAAGTGCTTGACTAGTAAGCACGTAACCCTGGGTTCGAACCCTCAGTGCCACATAAAAAGTAAATCTAGAAGTTCTGCTGTCTTTCAATCAACTGAGTGCTAGCCTTGAGCACAAACACTTAGGGACAGTGTCAAAGCCCTTACTCAAGTCCCAGGACTGCCAAAAGATAAAAAAAAAAAGGTAGAATATACTCACTGCAACTATAGAAGGATAGGACATCAAATACCTCATCACAGAGAAAGCTAGGAGTCTGGTGCTGACAGCTGTCACCTAACCTGACTTAGCCAGATGTAAACTGCTGTAACCCAGCTCCATGGGTTACTCCCATCATTTTGGCTTACCCTGGCTTACCCCAGACATCTTGGCTGCTTGGGGGCTTTAAATCCTGGCAGGAAGTCTGCTAGAATCTTTGAAATATGGCTTGAAATGGTAGAGCACTAGCTTTGAGCAAATGTTATTAGAATAGTATCCCCGTGTTTTGAGCTCAAGCGCCATAACTAACCTCCCCCAAAATAAAAACACCCCACTAAACCAATAGATACGAAATGATCCTCGAAGAATGTGAAACCACCTTAATTCTAATTATAGCTTGTGGAACAGAGCTTTGTGCTGAGTCCTCCATAGGGTGATCTGTGCTGAGTCCTGCACATGCCATGGTGCTATATGCTGAGTCCTTCACAAGGTGGAGTGTGCTGAGTCCTGCATTGGGTGCTGGGTGCTGAGACTCTCACAGGATGCTGTGTGCTGTCATGCAAAGAGTGTCATGTGCAGTGTCTTTCACAGGGTACATTCTTTCAACTTGTCCTTGTAAGAGCTCCATAACTGAGATGATTATGCAGACAAGAATATTGAGGCTCAGATAGATCCCCATGGCAGGAACAAAATTATTTATTACTGAAGACTAGTGAGTTGTCTCCTGCGGACAATTGTTTTGTTTTGTATTTTCTCAGTCATGAACCTTGAACTAGGGGCCTAGGCACTGACCCTTACCTCTTCGGCTCATGGCTAGCACTCCACCATGTGGAGCCAAGGAGCCCCTTGCACCAGAAGCCATGGCCTAGGGGTCTATAGCTGAAGTCTGTCATCCTTCCTTCTCAGGATGCTGAGATCTGAGGATCTGGGTTCCAAACTATCCCAGGCAAAAAGGTACCATGAGACTATCTCCAATTCACCACTAAGAAACCTGAAGTGGAAGCTGAGTGCTTGACGCTCATGTTTGTCATCCTAGCTACTCAGGAGGATGAGATCTGAGGTTCATGGTTCAAAGCTAGCCTGGGCAGGAAAGTCCTTGAGACACTTTGCTCCAATGGACCACCAGAAAAGCTGAAATGGCGCTTTGGCTCAAGTAGTAGAGCACAAGACTTGAGCTGAATAGCTCAAGGACAGCACCCATGCCTAGATATCAACTACTACAACAATAAAAAATGATAGAAAGAAACTAACAAACCTGAAATAGTGGGCTGGGAATGTGCCTTAGGGGTAGAGTGCTTTGCATATATGAAACTCTGGGTTTGATTTCTCAGGACCACATCAATAAAAAAAAAAGCCTGAAGTGGTTCTGTGGCTCAAGTAAGAGAGGACTATCTTTGTACAAGAGAATCTAGGTACAGTGCTCAGGTCCTGAGTTCAACTTCCAAGAATGGTGAATGGGCCCACATGCATGCGCACGCGCGTATACACACACACACACACACACACACACACACACACACACACACAGATTATGAGTGATGCTGTTACACAAAATGGTGAGGTACCAGGCTTCTTCACTGAGATCATGGTCAACACCTTAGCCCAGTGTCCCCAAGAGCTAGCCACCCAGGGCCCAACTAGGAGAGGTCAAAAGTTTCAAAACCTGATGAGATTCACCAGCCCTCAAGACGGGAAGCTTTGTGATATCAGATATGTGCTTGGATTTCCCAAGCTTGCAAAAACCTAGGAAAGGCATCGTAGGCCCAACATTGCCGTCAATGAAACATTTCATGAGCTTCAGTGCCCTAGTTGTCTGCCAGAAGGACTTTTGAATTACATTGAGAACTGTATCTGAACACTGGTATATAGTCTCACAAAGGCAGGATAAGTTCACAGTATTTGGCCTGCCATGGGAGGTGGCACAAATGAAAGCTTCCTGTCAAAACAGAGCACTGTGGAGAGAGATAGTTGCGAGTACATAGTGACCTTTCTCTCCTGACCTTCGGAGCCCGCCTGCACTCCTTCTCACTATCTGACCCGGATGCAGTTGTTTGTTACACAACAGTACAGGAATGAGGCCTTTTTTCTGCCTGTCCAGGAAATGAGAGAGATTTCGTCCACAAGGCCTGGGATGCAGAGAAACCCACAGGTTTACTGGGACCAGTGAAGGGAGCCCAGGAACATGCAATGTCATGAAAGCAGTCTCTGTTATGAAATCATTTTATTGAATACAAATTTCCTAGCTTGGTGCCGTTCATCATAGCTACTCTGGAGCTTCACCTATAGGAATACGTCCATACATACACAAAGATATGCAGGTACAGGCTCCTTGATGGGGCAGTTCCTGGGGTTGAACTATGAGTCTAGGCATTGTCCCTGAGCTCCTTTTGCTCAAGGATAGTGCATTAACCTTGAATCACAGCCCGACTTTGGTTTTTTCTGTGATCTCTTAGAAATAACAGTGTCATGGACTTTCCTATGCTGGCTGGATTCAAACTAAGATTCTCTACATCTCAGCCTCCTAAGGAGCTGGGATTACAGTCAGCAGCCACTGGTACCTTCTTTCTTCTTCATTTTTTAATCTGGACAATATGACTTCTTAACAGGGTCATTCCAATGTCTTGAATTTATAAGTTAACTACCCAATGATCTTTATGGCTGTTTTCACTGAGAAGGATTTTCTCGCCTCATCTTCCCCTCTGGTCACAGGCTTGAATCCAAAAGTGAGAAATGAGTGTCACAGGAATTGGGAGAAAATATCCACAGGACATGCCAGTTCTGTCACTTAGCATTGAGTTGCAGTGAATTTGCTGTCTCAGGATGAGAGGACTGAAAGCTGCAATGATTCTCATAATGTCTGCATTGTTCCTTTTGCCAATAAAATGATCTAATAATTATGAGTGTTTTGTGTCTCCAACCTTAAGTATCTAGAACACCCTAGAAGCATCTTCGTGTATCTCTTTTCCTCTAGTGCCTCTTGAGATTTACAATAAGGTTTTGTGTGGAGCAGCTCCTCTGTGTATCCTTGAGAAAAGCTGCTTGAAGCCTCTTCAGGAAATCGCCATTCAAAGTCAGCCTGAGCAGGAAGTCTGTGAGACTCTTATCTCAAATAAACCACCAGAAAACTAGAAGTGGAGCAGTGGTCCAGAGGGAAGAGTTCCAGCTTTGAGAGAGAAAGCCAAGCAGGAAACACAGGCTAGAACTGGCAGGAAAGCCTGGGAGGTGCTTATGTCCAATTAATGACCAGATGGCTGAAAGAGAAGTTGTGGTGGTGGTAACACGTCAGCCTTGGGAAAAACTGCCAAGGAACGCATCGGGCCCTGAGTTTCAGCCCTGGGATGACCACAAAAAAATTTCAAAAGAGAAGGCCAAGTTTATTTATCAATGCCCTACCTACTAATGTGTGTATATTACCTCCATGAGTACAAACAGACTGTATGCAATGCTTTTTCTTTTATTTACTCATTCATTTTTTCAAATATGCTCCTAGTGCATACTGCACCATTTTCTTCATTTCATACCCATGGCTTTTCTCTTCCAGGTTTCCAGTCCTGTGTCATTATATGATGCACACAGCAGCTCTTAGCAGCCTTTATTTACATTAATTATGAGGCCAATGCAGGACCAGTCACAAATGAGGCAGGGGAAAAGAATATCAGGTTTTGTAGAAGTAACCAGTATTCAGAAAATTAACCTAGGGGACTTAAAATGGTAGCATACTTATGTTTAAAAACTACCATTAAGGAAAATATGAAGGGGCTGGGAATGTGGATTAGTGAGAGAGTGCTTACCTAGCATGCAAGAAGTCCTGGGTACAATTCCTCGGTATCACATACAGAGAAAAAGCCAGAATTAGTGCTGTGGCTTAAGCAGTAGAGTGCTACAGACAGTGCCCAGAACTTGAGTTCAACCCAAAAACTGGCAAAGAGATACCTAAGTAGGTAGGTAGGTAGATCAGATAGATAGATAGATAGATTAGATAGATAGATAGATAGATAGATAGATAGATAGATAGATAGATAGATAGATAGATAGATAGATAGATAGATAGATAGATAGATAGATAGATAGATAGGTAGGTAGGTAGGTAGGTAGGTAGGTAGGTAGGTAGATAGATAGATAGATAGATAGATAGATAGATAGATAGATAGATAGATAGATAGATAGATAGATAGATAGATAGATAGATAGATAGATAGATAGATAGATAGATAGATAGATAGATAGATAGATAGATAGATAGATAGATAGATAGATAGAAAGTTGATAGATAAATCTGATCTTGGATATCAGGAGGAAAGAAGGGAACACTTCCCATTCATGAGGCCTTCTGCAGTGTACTAGGCCACCAGCATCACCTTCACACAATTACAGAGCAGGAACACTGTCTCTTTCCCACTTCTAAGGTAGCCAAAGGTCCCAGAGCCACGAGGGCAGAGCTAGGTTCTAATTCAGGGGCTTGGAGACAGAAGAGAAACAGCCCTGCCTCTAGTTGGTCTGGGGATTTGCATTAAGTGGAGAATGAAGTAAGGAGAATAGACTGGCAGAGGTAGAAGAAGGGCTTCAAATCTGACAGATGGAGAGTCAAAAACCAACTCCCTTAGACGAGAGAGCGGGGTTTTTCTACTCTGTTCCTCCCCTCTCTCCCACTAAACTGGCTCTCTATTGGTAACCTAAAGATAGCCTGAGGCTCCCTTCATCTGAGGAAGGAAGGTTAATTAGTCATTGTTTGAAGAGGCTGAGAAAAGCCTGACCCTGGTGTAACTCTAACAAATATTTCAAGTTTCCCTTCATTGCTGGTTGTTCCTGGAATGAATGAAGTGGTTTTGCAGCTCACTTCCCTGTTTAGTGTGTACATTCTGCCTCCTAATCCTGCAGGCCTAGGTCTCTGCACCTAGCCTGGCTTTTGCAACTGTTTTCTGTCCTTCAGATACAGTGTTACACTGGAGTTAATCCTGCTAACAGGGCTAGAGCTTGGATCCTGAGAACTTCATTTGAACCCCAGATGGGTCATTGATGTTTCTTTCCTTCTTCTAAAGCTCAGGAACTCTAAGAACATTTAGAGTGCAAGTAAATTCTCATCACCAAGGGAAACACAAGAAGCTCTTGAACATCTGACCTTTCAGAAGTGGAAGTCAGAGTGTCATAGACTTCCCTGTCCTGATTGGCTTCACCCTGTGTTCCTGAGACCTCAGCCTCTGGAGCTAGGGTGATGGGCATGAGCTACTGGTGCTCTGGTAGGTTCAGAACTGTAATGACATTGACAATGGAAGTCAAATGCTTATCGCAAAGTGTTTGGTGAGCATATTATGCCTTTCAACAATGGACCGTTCAGAACCCTGTAGGACACAAAGTTACAATGCTGGAGTCTGAGAGGCTGGGTATATGGATCTGCTACACTTGAACCTGGAGCTCTAACTCCAATTCTGGTGTACATCAGTGTTCATTTTCCAGAGAATGTTCTCCTAATTAGTAATTAGGAAAAGTACTTTGATAAACCCTCATTTTTTTTCCAGGTGTATTTCTCGAACTCAAGCCTGGGCACTATCCCTGATCCCTTCAGCTCAAGGCTAACACTCTATCACCTTAGCCACAGCACCACATGGGGTCTTTTGGTGGTTCACTGGAGATAAGAGTCTAACAGGCTTTTCCTTGCCTAGGTTGTCTTTGAACTTTGGTCTTCAGCTCTCAGTCTACTGAGAAACTAGGGTTCCAGGTATGAGCCACTGTCATCTGGCCTATTGTTTTAGACACTTCTGGGGCTTTATCTTAGGGCCTGGGTACTGTCCCTGAGCTTCTTTTTCTCAAGTCTAGCCATTTGAGCCACTCCACAGCTTCTGGCTTTTTCTGAGTATGTGGCACTGAGGATTCAAACCCAGTCATTCATACATGTTGAGCAAGCTCTTTATCACTATGCCACATTTCTAAGCTACCCTTCCAATTTTATCCCTCACCTGCCTATCCTCAAGAAAAGGTTTCTGACTATAAACGTTCTAAAGAAATCCCAATGGGAAGATGTCCAAAGATAAGACAAAGCTCATACTTGGGGCAGACTCTAAACATGTGAAGACTGTGACAAATGCTTCCATTTAATTATGTACTGTGTTTCAACACTTAATAAAATATTAATGAAAATGAGTCAATATCCTAAATTATTGTTTAATATTATAATATATGTGCAAAATGTAAAAAACAATATGTATATAATAAGACTAAATACAATAATCAATAAATGAATCAAAGAAAAATAAAATAAAAAATCAATAATAAAAATCATAATATGAAATTAACATACATATGTAAATATATATCATATATTACATATGTATAGAAATATTTTTTCTCTTGCAAGACCTTCATTCAGGACATGGCAATTCTAGCCTGAATTTCTTTTCCTCAAGGACAGTGAGCTCTGCCTTCACCCATGCTGCAAAAGAGTTACCTAGATGGTGAGCTCAAATCCTAGCAATGGCAGAAATACTGGCCCCAGTTCCAAGATAGTGACTTAATTTTTATTAATGGAAGCAGTTATGTTTTTTCAGTTCCATACTGAACATTTAAAAAAAAAGCAGTGTAGAATTTTGTACAGCTATTCAGACATCCTTCCCTGAGTGCTTCTCTGAGAATTACATTGTTTCCCTTTTTTAAATACGTTTTTTATTGTAAAAATGTTGTACAGATAGGTTACAATTACAGGAGCAAGGTAATGAGTACATTTTCTATTGAGCATTGTTGACTCCTGCTTTGTTTTCCCCATACTATCCTTTCCTTCCCATCTCCATAACTACCTCCCCCTGCCAAGGTCAGTGACTTAGTTTTCCATTTTTGGTTGGCACAGGCTTTGAACTCATGTAGTGGCAACTCTTCCCTCACATTGCTAAAGATTTACCAAGACCCTGATTCTAAATCTCAGGCTAGGAAAGAAAACTGGCAGAAATTACAAACCAGGGAGCTTTATTTTTTTAAATTTAGTTAAATGATTAATTAATTAATTAATTTTTGGCCAAACATGGGGCTTGAAGTCAGGTAGTGGAAACTCTGCCTCAGCTTGGATCTCCCTAGGCTGGGGTACAGTCTCCAGACCCATAGCCGATCCTGAGATCCTAGGCCCAGAGGGATTTTAGGAAGAAAAAAAAGCTGGAAAGCACAAAAAGTGGCGAGGTGCAGAGTGCTGGCGTTTTACTTGTTTTTTTCTTTGCATGTTGACCATCCTAGGTCTGAATGATATGGCTGCAAAGTATACTTGACCTGTCATTGCTGATGGCTGGTGGGATATCAAGGAAGCCATAGGCCAACCTGTCAACATGGCCCTGGATTCAAATCCCAGTCCTGACACCAATGGCAGGAGATTACAAGAGACTCATTCCTATTCATAGGAATACTGACTGAAAGTGTAGTTCATGCACCGGTCTAGTCTAAAATTGGATGCAATAATCGTAGAATGCTGATTGATCTTAATTAATAGTTTATTAAGCATGAAAAGAATAATATTCCTTCAATGGCGGTATAATAAATATCTAAGATTTGGTAGGAAAGTTGTAGGTGCCATTTAATCATAGATAGACAGCCCTGACACTCTTTACCAATATATAATTATTTGTATACCACCATATGCCTATCCATGTATCACTGTATTGGCCAAACCTGGGGGTTGATCTGGGAACCACCTGACAGCCTTATTGGCTAGAGGCTGCCATGCTCAAACTCACTCATTCTTGAATTGAGCCTGCTAGGCACTGAGTTCAGATCCTAACACTGCCAGGTTTGATGGAGAACACATCTATAATCTAGATGCTTTGTGATGGGATGTAAACAATGTAATAAATGGTACATGTATCATCAGAGTCAATAAAATAAATGGTAAATAAATGAGTAAAACAAGAAATAAAATGAGTAACCACAGCAAACACAATATGGACTGAACATCTGTACGGAATTACAAATCCTAACTTTAAAATGTATGTAAGATGAACTTTTCCATGTCTGAAGCTTGAAGTCAGCCCCCTCCTACAAGGAGGGATTTGTGGGAGACCCTGAGATACTATTTTGTGAACCTATGAGGAGTCATGGAACGCAATCGATCTCATCCCTGAATGAGTAGTTCCTGCATGATGCGAGTAGGAAATGATAGGCAAGACTCATGGAGTATTGATTATTTGTAGAGAAGAGCTGATGAAGCATGATAATTATCATCACAGTCATGAAATGGAGGCATCCAGAAAGATCCAAGAAACGGTAGTCACACAGAATGGATTCCATTACAAGTCACCATCTCTCCTACTCTACACAAATATGTACTTATTTGCATACTACCTTCAGCTTATGAGTGGGTGACTATTATCCTCCCCAGTTTCCCCCTGCCGGGGGCCTCAATCTCAGGTCCTGGGAATTGCCTAGGTCCTTCGTGGCTCACAGGCTGGTGTGCTCATGTGGACCCATTCACCAATTGGGCCTGCTAGGTCCCGAGTTCAGATCCCAGGCCTGCCAAAAGATTCATCTTGATGTCAAAAGCCAATCGTTGCACCTGTTTTTCTTTCCTGTGCAAGTCATGGGTCTCAGCTAGGATGGAGAATAAATGGGCCACCTTGTGGCTATGGGAATAAGTTGTTATCCATGTCAGTGAAGGTATACTTGTCATTATATACTCAAGAAAATACACAATATATCCACGAATAGCATGCAAAATAAAGAGAATAACTACACTCAATGCACGATGAAGTCCACACACAGATGTGAATATACGTCCCTTGATTCAATGATACATTGAGGACTATTGAGGCCTCCCTGGGGCTCAAACTCAGTTCCAGGGAATGACACAGCTCCTTAGTGGCTCACAGTCTGGTGTGATCATGTGAACCCATTGGGAAGTTGGGCCTCGTAGGCTCTGAGTTCGAATCCCAGCACTGCCAAAAGTTCGCCCTGATGTGAGAGGCCAGTTGTTGCATCTGTTTTCCTAGGCTGTGCAAGTTCTGTGTCTCAGCTAGGATGGAGAATGTATAGGCAAGTCAATACTCATGGGAATAGGTTGTCATCCAGTTCACCAAAGTTATATCTGTCATCCTATACTCAAGAAAATACACAATACATCAATGAATAAGACACAAAATAAAGAGAATGACTACACCGAACACAAGATGCCGCCCACCAATGTTTAGAAATATAGATCCTCTGTTTAATTATGAATTTATGGCTATATTGGCCCCCACCAGGGCTGGATCTCAGATCCTGGGAATGGCCTAGCTCCTTAGTGGCTCACAGGCTGGTGTTCTCAACATGTCCCTTTCACTGATTGGGCCTGCTGGCCCTTGAGTTCAAATCCCAGCACTGACAAAATATTCAACCTGATGTGAGAATCCAATTGATCCACCTTTTTTCCTGTCCTGCGAAAGTCCTGGGTCTCAGCACAGATGGAGAATGCTATAGAGGCAACTCTATAGCCATGGAAATAGGTTGTCATCCATGTCAGCACAGTTATATCTGTCACCATACTCAATAAAATACACAATACATCCATGAATAAGACACAAATTAAAAAGAATAACTACAATGAACTCAAGATGCATACCTCTCCTGTAGGTAAAGAGAGATCTTATGTTTAAAAAAGGTGGGCTTATTATTTTGTCCAGTGCTGAGCCTTCAAATCAGGCCCTGGACCATGCCTGACATTCTAGTCTTCAAGGATGGCGAGCTTCAATTCTCCCACAGTGCAAAAGAGCTACCCAGACCTGAGTTCAAATCCCAGCACTGACAAAAGATTCATTCTGATGTCAGAAGCCAGTTGTTGCACACGTTTTCCTCTCCTGTGAAAGAAGAGGATGGAGAATGCATAGGCAACCCTATAACCATGGGAACAGGTTGTCGTCCATGTCAGCACAGTTATACCTGTCACCATTCTTAGTAAAATAAACAATACCTCCATGAATTAGAGACAAAATAAGGAGAAGTGGACCAAACACAAGATGCTGTCCACACATGTATGTCAATGTTGATCTTATGCTTAAATTATGAACTTATGAAATTATGAACTTATACTGGACCACCCTGGGGATCAATGTCAGATCCTGGGAATGACCTAGCTCCTTGGTTGCTCATAGGTTGGTGTGTTCACCTTGATTTATTGGCCAATTGTTCCTTATAGGACCTGAGTGCAGATCCCAGCAATATTAACAAGTGGATCGTCAAGTAAGAAGCTGAGTGTGAAACTTGTTTTCCTTTTCTCTGAGAATTCTAGGTGTCAAGCATGATGGAGTACATTTCTACAAACCTAGTGCTCTGTGATAGGATGTCATCAATGTAATAAACAAAATGGGTTTCATATAGTAAAATCAATGGTAAATAAATAAAACAAAAAATACAAGGAACAACCACACCAAATATGTATGGACTGAACATCTATAGGTAAGTATAAATCCTATCTTTACAATGTATATAAATAGTATGTTTTCCAGGGATGGGGCTTGAATTCAGGACTAGTGAACAGGCCTGACTTTCTTTTCTTCAAGTACGGTGATCTTCCCCTTCATCCACATTGCTGCAGATTTACCCTGATCCTTAGTTCAAATCCAACACCTGGCAGAATAAATAGCTGGAATTGCAAGCCAGGGAGCTAATTTTTTTAAAACTTTTTCTCAGCACTGGGCTTGAACTCAGGTCGTGGTAACTCTGCCTCAGCTTCGATCACCCTAGGCTGGGGTGCAGCCACTGGACTCACAGCTGTTCCTGGGATCCTCGACCCCCAGGCCTTGCAGGGAAAACAATGTACAGAAAAACGGTGGCCTTTTTAGGTTTTCTTCCTTTGCACGTGACCCTCCTGAGTCTGAATTACACTGTTGCAAAGAGTACTTCACCTTGCATTGCTGAAGGCTGGCAGACTATTGGGGAAGCTTTATGTCCACGTGGCAATATAGGCCCTGACCATCCAATGGCAGGAGATACTAAGAAACAGGTTTCCAACCATAGGAATAACAATGGAATGTTGCCAGTGTCACAGAATGAGTTGTTCGTGAATAGTGCTCCTATAAAATTAGACAGCATGATTTCAGAAGGCTGATTGATTTTATTAAATATATATGAAGCATTAAAAGATTATTATTACTTACCAGAACACAATAATTTCAGGACACTGATTTCTTTTAAGAAAGAAAACAATTACATTACTTACATGGACACATAATAAATACCCAAGAATTGGTAGGAATGTAGTCTATATAACTAAATAATGTATAGACATCTCTGGCACTCTACAAAGATATATATTTATTAGCTTACTGCCATCTGCATGTCAATCTGTTCCTATTTTGTTAACTCCTGGGCTCAATCTCAAGTCCTGTGAACAGTCTGTCAGCTCAATTTGCCCTAGGAGGGCATGCTGACACTCACCCATTCATGAATTTGGCCTTGTAGGCCATGAGTTCAGATGCCAGTAAGAAGCTGATGGTAACACATGTTTTCCTTTTCTGTGAATGTCCTGGGTGTCAGGTATGAAGTGGAATATATATGCAGACCTATATCCTTATGTAATCAATGTTCTATGTGCCATAATAGTCAATAAAATAAATGGTCAATACATGAACAAAACAAAAAAATAAAATAACTACACTGAGTGCAATATAGTCAACATATGTATGTAAATATAAATCATATATGTAAATTGTACATGAATAGGATGTTTTCTAGTGCTGAGGATCGATATCAGGCCTAAGGAACAGACTTGAATTTCTTGACATCAAGGAGGCAAACTTCCACTTCCCACACAGTGCAACATAGTTACCAGACCATGAGTTCAAATCCCAGTCCTGGCAGAAAAATAATGGAACCTTTATAGTATGTGTGGCCCAATTCTTAGGTATTTCATTATGTCACCATTTTATGAATTTGATTGTTTAAATGCTTAATAAAGTATTAACTAAAATTGATTAGTGTCCTATAATATAATTGTGTATAATTTTATCATAGAAGCATTCAAGAACTGCCCATTCAATCATGACACACATAATATTCCATTGGGTATCATACAGATAGGAACAAGTTTCTTAGGATCTCCTGCCATTTGGAGGTGGCAGGATCAGGATTCAAACTGTGGGCCCCAGCTCCCACCACTTCACCACGAGAATAGGGTACTCACCAGTCTGTCCAAGAACATCAGCAAGACCAATGATTAGGCAGGCACCAGTGGCTCTCAGCAGTCCTCCTTGATACTTACAAGACTGTGAAAGGAGGATCATGGTCAAAGTCACCCAAGCCAAGAAAGTCCTTGAGACCCCTTTCCAACTTCAGTGCCAACATATCAAGTTTGGAGGGCCAGCCTTGAGCAAAAGCAGCTCACAGACTGTGTCCAGATCTTGAGTTCATGGTCCAGGACTGGCAACAAACAGGCATACACAACAATCTGTGCAGCCATCCAGCTAAAGCAGGTTACCCTTTTGTCCCCAACTGCATTGGACAGAGTTCCCTGGGGAAAAGGCTAGGGGAGCCGCTGTCATCTTGCTCTGCCCATACTGCTTGCATCACTGGATTCCAGCCACACCCCCATTCTTTCATGTTCCTTTCTGACCAATGGGATACAAGAATGGTGACCACGCCCACATTCCATGATGCTGGGGAGCACCAGGATTCCCTCTGTTTGTTTACAACACTACCAGAAGTTGAGGAAGGTAGAGCAAGAGACTCTAGGAGAGTTTGGAGTATAGTAGGAAATTGATGCTCCCACCAGCGCCCCAGCTCCCTCCCCGCTTCTTGCGGTGCTGGGTTTCAAACCTCAGGCAATGGAGCACTGCCAGCAGTCATAAGGCCCCAACCAGGACTCTGCCCCTGGTCTTCTGCTCTGTGCCCATGTGTCCACAATGCCACCTCCATCACTGCTCTTCCCACCTGGAAAAGCTGCCAACAGTTTCTCTGAGCAGCACAGGTGAGTGGCTGACCCAACACTACCCCTGCCGCTGGTCAGACACTCTGCTGGGGTCCCCATGACCCCCTGCTTGTTTCCTCTCCCTGGCTCTGAGGAGCCACCTTTCTGTCTTGGACATTTCTGAGAAAGAGACTCAATACTCAGGCTGCGCTGGATCGGGATCCTCCTATCTGGGACAGGTATGCTCCACCAAGCATGGTCCTCTCTAGTTGGGATGGTAGACATGTAGTGCCATGCTCAGTTATTGGTTTAGATAGATTATCCCAAACTTTTAGTCCATGCCAGCAGATTCTTGACCACAGCTGAAGTTCTGGATAGTGCCGAAACCATCAGACCTCAGTCTCCTCAGAGGGCAGTTGTGAGGAAACAAGGGATTTATACAGAGGGTTCTGTGGAGCATGGCTAGGCAGAGAGGGAGCATACCTCAGATAAGGTTCTCGGCAATTCTGTGAGCATATGACAGGAAGATACCCGGAAAGGGCTCAGGTGGGGTCTGTTATTAATTGTGCAACAGGTGTGGGATTATGAAACAAAACATGGCTCTCATCATTACCCTATCCCCATGAGGAAGGGGATCCTTCACTCTGTTGAGTTTTGCAGCTGAGAAACAGATGCATGGAGAAGCAGGGTGACCTATTTATGACCTCAAGGTCACAGGAAGCTCAGCCTAACTTCTCTACCATGCTCCTTGGGACAATGGGTGCTATTCAGTCCACTTCATGTGAGAATCCACTTCTTGTCAGTTGTGGGTCTTGAACTCTAGGCCTGGGCGCCGTTCCTGAGCTCTTCAGCTCAAGGCTAGTGCTCTACCACTTGAGCGCACTTCCGGTTTTCTGGTGGTTGTTTGAAGATAAGAGTCTCACAGACGTTTCTGCCCGGACTGGCTATGAACCATGATCCTCCTATCTCAGCCTCCTGTGTAGCTAGAATTAGAGTTCTGAGCCACTGGCACCCAACTTAAGCATAATTCTGATTTTCTTTCTTCGTCTCTCGCATAGTAACTGGTTGAATGTTTTCTGGATGAGGTGGCCCAGTGTCCCTATGTGCCTGGAACCCAAGGTAGCCTTCTCATTCAGGAGGTGGGCTGTGGGTCAGGAGCTGTCTAGCTCAGACTATTGAAACAGTTCCATGACGTAAGCCCCTCTGTGCCCTGGGTAGACCATGACGGTTATTCATTTTCCATCTAACCTTCCTGAACTTATTGTATTGTATTGTTTTTACATCATTTCTAGCACCTGTCCAAAATTATGATATAGTTATGGAATGAAAATATAATGCCATCTTAAGAAAGTCATTTAGGGCTTTGTGAATGTGGATTCATGGTTAGGTGATTGCCTAGCATGCATGAAACCCTGGGTTCAATTCCCCATTACCACATAAACAAAAAGACACTGGAAGTGGTGCTGTGCCTCAAGTTGTAGAATGCTAGCCTTGAGCAAAAAAAGAAAGACAGAAAGACAGAAAGAAAGAAAAAGAGAGAAAGAAAGAAAGAAAGAAAGAAAGAAAGAAAGAAAGAAAGAAAGAAAGAAAGAAAGAAAGAAAGAAAGAAAGAAAAAGAAAGAAAGACAGAAAGAAAGAAAGAAAGAAAGAAAGAAAGAAAGAAAGAAAGAAAGAAAGAAAGAAAAAGGGAGAAAGAAAGAAAAAGAGAGAAAGAAAGAAAGAAAGGAAGGAAGGAAGGAAGGAAGCAAGCCCTGGGTTTCCCTTATTTGCAATAACTAGTGTATGTCTGAGTCAAGCAGAAAAGATCAGATAAGTTGCTGTTAGGGAAATGAACCCTAAGATATGTATTTAAATGGTTTTTTTCCCTGTGATTCTTTCTAACACATTTATAAAATTATTTCTTTGTTGTTTTGTATGCCCCTCACCCAGAGTATAACCCTTGCTTTCACTGTAATTGATAATGTTATAATTTGTGGAGGGGAAGGGAAAAAACACGTCATTTAAATAGGGATACAGGTGGACCCATTGCATCAATGAGATATGCAAGTCGTTATGTCAAAAACGAACTTTACAACTTTGGTGGGGGGGTTGGGAAGGAGGATTGGGTCTGGGGGCAGGAGGAGGATGGGAGGGGGTCAGAAGGGGAACCAAAGGAGGAGGATACAATGCTTGATAACAAATGTACTCATCTTGCCCCTGTAATTGTAACCATTCTGTACAGTATTTTCACAATATAAAAAGAAAAAATTAGTAAATGCAAAATAAAGAATCCCTACTTTGAATATATAATTGCTCCTTCCAAACTGAAACCTGACAATAGTCCCTAATTCATGTATTTTACTTATAATACTGTGCTGAAAAAAAAGTTTTGGTCATTAGGTCACAGCAATTAATGCCAGTAATGTGCTTAGATGTCAGGTGAAGATTAATTCTGGAAATTCAAAGATTCCAGGATTTTGTGTGGTCACTGCTAATCACAAAGAGAAGGGTAATCTAAGTGACATTTGGAAACCTTTATGGTCAATGACTGCAACAAAAAGGCAGAGGCTAATTAACAGTTGTGACACAAGAGAAAAAATAACTCCAGATGGAAGGAATAAATGATAGTAACTAGGGTATACCAGAAATTGTTCTAGAAAACAATTTTGGTCATTGAAGAACTAGTTTTCAACTAGGCTTACTCCTCATTGCCTTTAGCATTCTAAATCTCTTAGGCTAGTTCTTAATCTTTGTGTGATAAATGTATCTCTCTCTATGCTGTTCTTTCATACTCGATATCCTTTGCTTTCTAAAAATCTGTCTTTCTATATTTTCCTATGAACATTTCCTGATACTAAATACACCTATACAGACGGTAGAGGATGCTAATGGAGGGATCCCATAGCTAATGAGTCATATTATGAGGACATATTATTGCTACCTCAAATTTTCTGAAAAGCTGCAATGGCATCATTTGGTTCAAATTTCCATTGTTTGTCTACATAGTGTCATTCAGAGCACATAAATGCAAATATGAGCCAGGTGCTGGTGGTTCACGCCTGTAATACTAGCTACTCAGGATGTTGAGACCAGAGGATTGTGGTTGAAAGCCAGCCTGGTCAGGAAAGCCTATGAGACCCTTATCTTCAATTAAGCACAGGAAACCCGGAAGTGGTGCTGCAGAAAAAGTAGTAGAGCACTCAACTTGACCTGAAGAGCTGAGGGACAGCACCCAGGATCAGAGTTCAAGCCCCATGATAAACAAATAAAGTCAAATATGACTTTGTTTCCCCCAAAGGAACGACAAGATTAATAATCTTCCCAAGCATTAAAATAAATTCCAAAATGATTCAGTGCACCTACTTTTGCTGAATTATTTACTTTATGGCTTCTTTGCTGGACATATTCTCTACTTTTAAAAATAGTCAAATATTACCTTTACAAAAAATTTCATCAAATATTAGTTGTTTCAAAAGAGAAGTCTATTCAGTTGATGTCATTTAGCTTTCTTACTATCTTAGCTCAAAGCTAACCCAGGCAGGTTAGTCTGTCAAACTCATTTCTAATTAAACACCAAAAAAGCACAAGTAGAGTTTTGGCTCAAGCAGTTGAGTACTAGCTTTGGGGACAGGTGGGCAGGAAAGAAAATTGTTCAGGGACAGGGTCCAGCATCTGGGTTCAAGCCCCAGAACCAGCACAAACTAAACAAACAAGCAAACAAAATAACCCAGATATTTCTTTGGGACTCTCCTTAAAGGAGTACTCATTTGACAAGAGGTTCCTTTTGGTGATCATACTCACTGGATCCTGCTTTTTTGGAATCCGTATTGCTCTGGAGAACTCAGGACCAGACTAAAGGAATTGATAACTGACTCCTGCAAATAGAGATTCCTCTCAGGGGTGAAATAACCATCCATAAGGCACTTTAAACCTCCGTGTCTTTGTTTCTTTGCAGTAGAACACTTTTAAAACAACGTTATTTCCTTTTGTTCTATGATGGCTTTCAAATGGCACATTATTTCTTTTTGTAATACTCTCAACTAGAACTTTACAGAAAAGTTTTATATGAGTAAAGAACATACTCGAAAAAGTCCAGGACAGAGTTTTCTTCAAGCCTTGGGATTCTTTTCTTGTACAGTAAAAAGGAAAGCACAAGTTAACTTGAACTTTGTCATTCCTCTATTTTCCATTCCTCTCATGGGATCAGTTTTCACATCCAGTTACCGTTACTTCCAGTAACAATCGATGGTGTTGTTTGAGGTATAATAAATGTTTTCTGGCTTCACTGAAATAACACAAGGACACCTTTGGACATGAGGTAACACGTGTTTCAGAAAAAACTTAGTAAAGAGAAAATATGAAATTTATATTGCTTATAAATATATTATCCATGAGTATATTGAGTTCAAACTTTTTATGGTCTCTGTAAATTAAAGTGAATTGTAAATGGGAAGAAGGTTCTCAGATCATTCTTTTTGTGAGTGTATGTACAGCACATTATTTCCCAAGTGTATATGAGTTAACAGTAAGGGAAACTATAGCAATAATAGGAGAAAGAGACGTTCTGTGTTAAAGTATATGGGTTCAGTACACTATAGGAGACTCTACAAATAAGACAACATTGAAACAATAAAGCCAAGTCCAGTGTGTAGATTTATGGGAGTGATATAGAGAAAGCATTACTCCTAGGTGGAACACGAAGTATGAGGCCACTCCTCTTCTAAATCACACTTGCTAATGACACAACTCTGTAGAAAGTAGAATGGAAGTATAATTCTGGTTCCAATGCACGTCAGATATAAGAGCATGGACTTAACTGGAAAAAAATCCATCTTGAGAGAACAGGGCTTATACTAGCAATGAACTGCTGGCTAAGATGATATTTCTTTTTCTTTCCTTATATATTTATTGTTGTTATTGGTGGTCTGGCACTTGAACTCTGGGCCTGGGCACTGTTCCTCTGCTATTCAGCTCAAGGCTAATGCTCTACCACTTGATCCACAGTGCCACTTCCAGTTTTCTTGTAGTTAATTGCAGAAAAGTGTCTCCGGAACTTTCTTACCCTGGCTGGCTTTGAACCCCAATCCTCAGATCTCACCACCACTCAGCTTACGATCACATTTCTAACAGTGTACATTCAAGATATGTAATGGGTATATTAATCTGTCTTTATTTGAATTCTTGAGTTAAAAACCTGGGCTACAGCATAGACTTTACACTCACAAAAATGTTTATAGCTTAAAAGTTGATACTCCTGGAGAAATAAAACCTAAGAATGTAAAGGAGTCTGGGAAGTTCAGTTTGCAACCAGCTAGGGTGGAACAGTCTTTGCAACAGTACCTATAATTGAGGAGCCAAAAGCTGGGTTGGAAGAATGGCTCAGGTGATGGAATACCAGTCATGAGCAAGATTGATGAATAAGAGCTTGAGGCTTTTATGTACATATATACAAACATACACATACACACAGAGGCACTTATATGTGCACACACAAATACACAAATGAAACGACTCTCATAATATGTAGAAAAATTACAAAACAATAGAAAATATGTCCTGAGTAAAACTAGAATCATGTGATAATTTTTAATATTAGAAAGTCCTAAAGTTACTTTTATCAAAAGTGTTTTATGAATATTACATAGGTAGGGACCAGAGATAGTAAGAGAGTCAAGTAATCATTATTAAAGGTATCATATCCATTGAGGAATGAATCAGAGACCCCGCAGGTGCATCTGAAAATGTTCATATCCTGTGTCAAATGTTAGAAAATGTTTGAAAATAGTACAGGAACAGTCTGAGCAGTGTAGTGGGTAATATCACTGGAGAAATTCAGAATTGCTAATCTGTATCTAGATTAAATAAAATAAGAAACTATGGCAGGGCAATGTGATATAAGCCTAGAATTCTAGCACTCAGACTAAAACAGAAGATTAGAGAGTGGAATTACATAGTGATACCTTCCCTGGAGCAGGGAGTATAATTTTGTCTTAATAAAACAAACCAAACAAGAAAGGAATACACAGTTGGAAGGCTGGGCTAATTTTGTCATTTTTTGAGAAGTCAAGTTTCTTATTGAAATGCAACACATATATAATCCTCACTTGTGTTTTAAATTCTCTCTTCATTACAGAACATTCCTAGATGCAAAATGACTCATGATTACCTTCCAAAATTTGAGAAAATAAGTAAACATCATTCTGTTGGATTCCAAAGAAATGATGAAGGATTACAAAAGCTTAAGACTGGAGAAATAGCAAAGTTTGTCTAATGTAGGACTTTGTAAATGTTGCTAAATTAGAATTGAGATTTAAAATAAATATTTTGGTTTTGTTTGTAATTTCATATTCTATTGGATACTACAAAATTCTTTCTTTTTTTGTCAGTCGTGTGGCCTGAACTCTGGGGCTGCCCACTGTCCCTCAGCTCTTCAGCTCAAAGTTAGTGCTCTACCACTTGAGCCACAGCACCACTTCCGGGTTTTTACACTTATGTGGTGCGGAGGAATCGAACCCAGGGCCTCATGCCTGTAAGGCAAGCAGTCTACCACTGAGCCACCTTCCCAGCCCCAAAATTATTTTTAAGTAGACGGTTTAATAGACAAATTCACAAATGATTCTTGCAGTCTACTTGCCTAGAATTTTCTTTCAAGAGAGATGTAATTAGAAATTAGTTAATAGATAATTCCCACAACTCATGTATAAAATGTTAATGTGAATAATGTAGACAGAGTTGCCAAGAAATGCATGATATTAATTTATAAATTTATCAAAAGCAATTTTTTGAGGCTTTGGTATAACATAGTATGAGGAGAATAATTATGTGACATCTTCTTTCTTCTACCTATGTAACACAGGAAACAATTCCCTTAATTATGTGCCTCTGTATACAACGAGAAAAATGCTAGGTTGGGAGTTTGTTTTCATTTTTGTTTTTGTTTTATTGGTTTGTCCTAGTGCTTGAACTCTGTGTCTGGACACTGTCTCTGAGCTTGTTTATGCTCAAGGCTTGTTCCCTACCATTTCAATCTCAGTGCCACTTGTATCTGGCTTTTGCTGAGAAGTTTATTGGAGATAAGCATCTAAGGAACCTTCCTGCCTGGGCTTGCTTTGAACTGTAACATTTCGCTCTTAGCATCCTGAGTATCTATGATAGTTAAAAAAGTATTAATATAAGTAATATTTGCAAATGGTCTGATCTCAAGAATACTAGGGGGGGAAAATGATGCAACCCAGTTTATTGTGGTGTTCTTTCCAGAACATGGAGGGCATCACATTAGCAGAGGTGTAGTATTTTTTTCACAATAAAGATAAGCTATTCGTGTTGTTAATTAAGGGAACTTTGAGGTGCACCCTACACCTTGGAAACTGTTGGGCTAGGATGACTTTATGGCATAAGTCTTCGGATTGATGGTCACAGAAATAATAGCTTACTCTGATAAATAATTGCTTACTCTTGAAGAATTAATTATTACAGATGCTTCATAGTTTTATGCTTTACCAGAATGTGGCTATTTTTCTGTTTACTTCTCAATCTGTAGCAACCCATTGGAATATGAATCTATTGCAGAATTACATAATATGCAAACAGGTATTCTTTTGAAGCTCTCAGGTAGGAATGTTCAGAATTTGAAAATGAGTAGTTATTAGTCATAGGAATTTTGAAGAACACATATATTCTGTCCTCTTAACAACTTATTTACATTTAAAAGTTATGGGTTTCCATTGAATGAAACTGTTTACTGTTTTAGTATGAGAAAGTTTAAATTTATTCTTTTTTCAAAATATTGGCAAGTATATTGTGAAAATATTGTCTAGTTGGATAACATTCAAGTTGATGGCCCTCTGATTAAAAAGGGGTAATTAATTCAAATTGAATGCCAAATAGTATTGATTTTTAAAAGTTACTAAAAAATAATAATATTTACTATGCCAATACAGTGAAATTTTATTTCATGTAGCTTATTTATTTAATTTAATTTTCTTGTCAAAGCTATGTACAGTGGAGTTATAGTAATTGTAAGGTAGTGAATACATAATGTTTCAAACTTGTTATCCCCTTTCTTATTTTTCTCACAGTTTTCCTTCACCACAATACCCCTCGCAAGTTGTAATGTACATTTTCATCATATTGTCTTGTGAGCATTGCTATTGCATTGGTTTGCCCTTTGTCCTGTTTCTCACCATTTTGTTCTTCCTATTCCCTTCCCTAATTAAGGTAAATGTATACCAATACACAGGGTATCAAAATCAAATACAGCAGGGAATAAACCATAGGGGAAAATGTCAAAAGAAAATAGAAATCACATAGTACATTAAAAACAACAAAATAACATAACAAAATAACATAACAAAGGCCCTGGAAAATAATAGTTGCATGGACACGATATCATGAAAACAACATGTTAACTGTTTAATATGGTAAAGATGGAATTAGGATTGGTGAATTCGCGATTCTGTTAAAGGAATTCAAAAGAGTTTTAAAGTTATGACAGGTAAATTTTAATTGTTCAATCTTTTTAAAAACTTAGCCTATTTAAAAAAAAATTAAATTGCCTGGGAGAATAGGCTTTCATGCAAAGAAATCCATGGAGACTTAGCTGAGAGGGAGCAATGTGGGTGAAGATGGCTCTTTTTCACACTAAAAAAAACAAACCTCACAAACCTTGCTATAAATCCTGTAGGTTACCTTGAGAATTGTCCTTACCCAAAAAATATACTCTTACTGTGTGAAACAAAGTTGTAGTGGAATTTAAATTCAAAGTTCTTTAAAAAAAAGATATCAAAATTGTGATTTGACCTTTACTTACTAAACAGTAATTCTCTGAAAAAGATAATTGGGGTCAAACTATTTAGGGCGAAAGTGCCCTCCACAATGAAAGAAGATATTGGATTTACACTTTTCTGCTTATAATACTTTCCACAATGTCTTTGCACGTAAAGCACTGAAACACAGAAAAAATCTGATTGGATACTTCAAACGAATGATTTCACATTTCTAAGTGGCTCAAAAATATAATATCATTATTAACAAGAGACTTTGAAGACTTCTCTTATTACGTAAGCCAAAAAGTTTTGGGATCAGAAAAGAAGAGCAAATGGAAAACGTAAGAAAACAGTGTTCTTAGAAGCCCTAGCTAAGCATATTAGCTTCAGCAGTGGAGGGAGGCCAAAACTTTTTAAAATAGATTGTCCTAATATTTTTGCTACATAAAGTGGTTTTACAGAGCCTATGTGGCTCACTTCAATGCACACTAGATCGAATGAAGACATAAAAATAAGTTCCACATCCAAATAAAATAGTTTTAAAAGAGAAACCATGAAGACTTAGCAGTGGGGGAGGCCTTATAGTCCTTCCACTTCACTAGACTTTAACCCAAGAAGCTGTGATTAATTGGAAATCAGGTAAGAGCTAAGAGGAGGACATAGAAATAGGACATAGAAGTATTGTCCTTTGTAACAGACACTGTCATCCAAGGTATCGGTGATTTAACTCTATTCTTCTCCATACATCTTGTTAAGCAAATGCAAGACCAAGAGAAAAATAATCTATTGAAGTAAATTTGCAAAGAATAACTTCACTGTTCCTGATATGGTATCTAATGAGAGTCTTAAGTGAGAAGATAAAAGTGGAGTATTCTTCAGTTTCCTCTAAGCATCTTGTTAGCAAACTATATCTTTGAGGTTAGAAGTAATTGAAACAAAAAGTGGTGGAGTACTTATTTTTGTGGGCACTTTAGACATAAGAAGACTTTCAAGATAAAAGAAAAAAAAGTATAGCTAAATATTTGTGATCACAGCTTCTTAGACTGGTTCTTTGGAGACAACGTTTTACATGAGAGTTTGTCCTCATTATCATAGATGTTGGGTTTTCGTGGCAACCAAATGCAAGAGGGAAGTTTAATGGATTCGCTTGGACAGTAAACAGCGTAATAGAAAAAATGGCAAATAATCTCTAGTGAATTACTTTGACCGATTACTTTGCCAGAACAAAGAAGGAAAGATATAATTCAAAATCACTTGACTGAAAAGTATGAAAAAGAGTAGTAAAGAGAGAAGAGAGAAAACATAGAGGACTGTTTTCTCTCCAACGGAGTAATGAGTTTTGATCTTGTTTCTTCCATTCTATATTCACCAGCTATCAAATGTATCTCAGGACTGGAATATCCAGTTCAGACAAAGAGATCTCCCATTAGAAAATATTTGCTGCAGATGTAAGTGATTCATAACCTTAGACAATCTATTTAAATCTGTTCAAAATTCTCCCCTACCCCAAACTGCCCTCTTTGAACAGTTGGTCTGTTTTTCCCATACTGCCCTTGATTAACTATTTAAAATTTTGAGAGGTCATATTCATACTCTCTAGAGGTTGCTGTTTGGTTGTGATTTTTGTGTGTTTGGTTTTTGTTGTGTTTTTAACTAAATTTCAAAAGGTTGTGCAATTGTGTTACAATTAAATATGTCCATGTAATTGTCCAATGCTCCTGGATCAGAGTCACTCCTTTTATCATTCTCAACCAATCCCTTTTCCAAGATTTATTTCAGATTTACCACTTCCTTTATCACATGTGTACATTGAGTATTCTAGTTGTACTTGCCACTTTTTCATTTTTCATTCATTCTATGTTTTTACTAATATTCTTCTCTGGTCTCAACTTTTTGATAGTCATTCTGTTAAACTGTCTGTTCATACTTTGAGAGGTTTATATGCATTCTATGGCATTTCTATCCTGCATATACTTGAACTGATATCAGCTTATATTTCCATAATTAATTCATCTGCAATAACAATTTGCAAGACTGAAGTCGTGAAGCACCTATACATGATTTGATTCTCATCCATTTGGAAGATTAATATTTAGTCAACAAGAAAGTTTAAAAATGGCTTAGAATGTTTTCCTAACTACCAGTTTTTATAAATGGCTTTGTACAATGGTTTGTGATTATTTTATTTTACATGGGATAATATTCTCTACTATGTATAACTTTTGGGAAAAGAAGAAAACTAAAATTTATTACTGTGGAGGAATATGATAGAAATAGAAGACAGATTTTATGTTTGTCACATCTCTGATGAGTACCCATATTCAAGACTTAAACTCATATTTCTTAAGGAAAACATCAAACAACATGATAAGGCAACTATTCGTGATCTTTTAAAATGTACCTTATTATTTGATGAACTTTACTTTATTAGCTAAAGTTTAGGCTTGAAATATGGAAGGCTGATCTATATAACACATTTCTGGAAGGCATCTACTGAACAACACAAATGGTGGGGGCTACTATTTCTATAATTTAAGGAATAGTTGAACCTGTTTGGTGTTAGTGCTGGATAATAAATCAACTCTATTTTAACTTGCTCCTTCCACTTGAAAAACTTGTAATGTTACTAAGTATCATCTAATCGTCAAATGTTATTTTGGCGAATGTGCCTTTAAAAAGTTTATTTGAGGCGCTAGGAAGGTGGCTCTGTGGTAAAGCACTTGCTTGCATGCATGAGGTCCTGTGTTCAATTCCCCAGCATCACATGACCAAAAAGAAAAAAATCTTGAAGTGTGCTGTGGCTCAAGTTGTAGAGTGCTAGTCTTAAGCTGAAGAGCTGAGTGACAGCGCCAAGGCTCAGAGATCAGGCCCCATGCCCGGACCCCCTAAAAAAATTATTTGAATAGGAATATATTTTCAGGAGATTAAATATAGGTTACCATTGGTTTGAGAATGACAACCTTTTTATACTACATAACCAAGTTTTACTGAAGTACCAGTGTTTTGAAGCACTAAGGATCTTCTCAATTAATGTTTTTCTGAATTATATTTGACTTCTAAGTCAAGTTTTCCTAGCCTTGGTAGAAAAATTATGGATCTATCCTTCCAGGAACTATTTTTTGGCCTACTTATACTGGACTGAAATCTTTCATTAATCATTAGGAGAGGGGTATTAAAAATATTCTTGTGACATTTGTGATCTTGTTCACTAATATGGGCTGGTCATCTGTAAATTGAAAGTGTGAATTACAGAAGTTTCTCTCAGATTTTGTGATCTCATCTTTCATTTTAAGTTGCCTTGCATTTCACAATTGCTTACTGCTAAATCCTATGTAATTGGGGCCTTGCATTATTATAGGAAATGAGAAGTTGAGATGAGTCTTCAATTACTTTCTGTTGGCATGTGGCATGGGCCTAGGTATGAGGACTTGCCCTTGTTATCTGATGATACAGATAACTGGGACCTGGGATCCTAGGATGCGTGGGTCCTGTAGAAGAATAATACCTTTTGGACATCATATCAGCAAAATTTGGTTATGATCAGAAATATGGAGAAAACCATTCTGGGTCCAGCGAGTTAAAACAATATACAGAGCAGCAGAGTAAAATGCCTTACATATTAAAGGAAAACAACATTTTTTTTTGCCATGTGAATTCAGGAGTCTAAGAACACTTAGAAGGTATCACAAGTTTATATCGAAGACATTGCATTGATACTTCTTATATTCTAATATATATTCTAAACTTAATTATTTATATTCCAATCTATTTATTGTAATAAATATCAATTTATTTGTCAAATTATCGACTAATTCTAGTAAGTTTCATTGTGTGAAACATAAAATTAGCACATATAAATATAAAATATATAACTATATGTAATATAAGGAATGTTTTTCATTGTTCTGTTGTGGTTAGGGTATCAACTCTGTTTTACAGTATTATTCCATTATCTCTACCTCAGAGTTTGGTAGAGTTAGACCTAAAGCTTTACCATTTGTAGATTTACAGCCTAGAGGCAAGAGGAAACACTGAGATTAAAACATTACCAATTTAAGGCCTAATATCAAGGAAAAAATATGGACTTCTCCTGGAGCTATGGAAATATTTGGTGATAGAAATTCAGTAGTGTAAGTTCCTGCCTGGTTGGATGGTAGACAGGTCAGGACATTAGGTAATCATGCATAAGAACAATTTTTTCACCTTTTTGGCTTTAGCTACTTTTGAAATGGTAGGTATAATAAACAATTATATTTTGATAAAATACTTTCTAGTCAGAACTGTTTATTTCTCCATGATCCCTTGTAACTAAGATTAGTTTTTTTCCAGTAAGATAATCTTTGCTGTCAGGGTAAGATATTCTGGTTGGTCTGTTACTACATGGAAGAAGGGTAAAGGGCCAGTAGACATTTGTGCCAGTAAGACCTCATTTGGGAAATTTTAAGCTGCAAAATTTTAGAAGTAGCTCTTCAGCAAGGCTTACTTTGAATCCATTAGCTCCACAAAGCTAACTCAGTTGATAAATAAGTACTTGAAAAGCCATATCTTTGAATCTAGCTATAAAGGCTTCAAAGTATGATGAAATTTAAAATGAAAAAGACTTAAAATAGTCATTGGCAAAATAATTGCAAGTGTGAGCAATCTACCGAACAATATATTTTTTCCACTATACACAGAATTTCAGAGAAATAAGATCAATAGCATTGTTAGTAACAATAAGGTTTCCTTGTTACAAATAGGCAGCCAAGGATATATGCCTGTATAAAGATTGCATCATTAAATACTTAAATTCACAGGATACTACATGCTTTGGCAGCACGTATACATAAATTACAACAATATAGAGATTAACATGCCACTTGGACAGGGATGATCTGAAAATATGCGAAGTATTCCATATTTTTCATTCTTCAGATGCAAGAAATGAAAAACAGTTATTAAAAAGTTGATTACAAAAATACAAGTGTAACATCACATGCGATTCATATAATTAAAAGTTAGTTTGGCATCAGTGTATTACATCTTCACCTTAGAAAGGTCTTTACATAGCATAAAACTTTGAAAATTAGATAACCTTTTAATTTCATCCCAAAGAAATAAAATACTATAAGGACCTAGGAGAAAAAAGAATCTTAAACTGTTTTTATATGGAATGCAATCTGTAAGGACACATTTATTAATGAATATATATAATATAGAACAATGTAGTATTCAAAGTATTATATCTAGGAAAGAATGAAATAGATTATGGACATCTTACAAACAAAATACAGAATATGTTAAAATATACTTTCTTCAGACAAGCACCAGAAATATCTTTAGTTTCTGTACTACTCATTTCAACAGATACGTTAAAATTATTTCTGATTTAAAAAACCACAAGCTCTACAGAAATCATTATAGATGTACACAAACAACTCTTGAATATATTTTGAAATCAAAGTCAGGCAATTCATTTGGAAGAATACCATGGAATCCATGAATTTTTAAAGTAAGATATTGCTGTTGCTTTGTATTGTGAAAATATTTTGTACAGAGACAAAGGATGGACTGGCATTTTTGAAATTTAAGTAACTTAACCAAATCATTAAGACGTAGGAGAACAATTTGTACAGCCTTTCACAACTTCAAAGAGGTAGTCATACATACTTATCTTTTGGCAGCATCAAATGCAGTTTCTTCCAAGCTGTTCTTCAGACCTGGTTTAATATAATGGTTCAACAGAAGGAGATCAAACGTATCTTTGCTGTTTCTATTCCCAGCAGCAAGATGCAAGGGGGTCAAGAGGCCTTTAGTTTAGACACTGGTATCTGCATCATGATGAAGTAATAAAGAAGCCACACTGGAAGTATTCCACGTATAAGCACTGTGCAGGTGTGTCCAGCCATTCACAGTTATTGCATGAATATCTGCCTCGAGCCACCAACTCATGGACAATGTCTCAGGGTCAACTGTAGGCTTCCTGATGAAGAGCGGTATACTCATCTTCATCCCTAGTATTCACACGAGTGGCCTTTTTGGAAAGATTTCTCCACACTGTAGCAAGCCGATTAATTAGGCAGCCCAAAGAAGAAATTTGCTTGGATCCTTCTCCATTTTTTTTTTTTTTTTTTTTTTGCAAATGATACCATTCCTCACTTTTTCATCTTGTTCCTTGTCTTCATCAGAATTGCTTAACCAGAGACTTTGAGTACCAGTTGGAATGAGGTGTCCATGTATTTCCCCAATAGTTCACATTGGTTGAACTAGTCAGAAAAAACTGGTGAATTTTCTGCATCTTTTTTTTCACCATGATTTGTTTTCTCTTTTTCCATTTTTACTATTCTAAATATTCTAACTGGAGAGTAGAGAATTGATAGAAAGCAGAGGAAAGATTTTCCTCCGTATTAAAAGGTACAGACAAAATGAGGACCAGTGGTGTCTTCATGTGCAGCTTATTCTAGGAATGAGAAAATAGGAAATAATACCTTCTATGTAAATGATTTGAGAAATGGCAGAGCAGAAAGTGAAATGATGCAACCAAAAATATAAAAGTAAAATAAATTAGGATAATTATGGAGCAATCATATTATCGATGAGAACCTTGAAAGAGAGAGAGGAAGAGAGAGACTTGTGTAATGCACTAACTAGCCACAATATCCATGCCTCTGATCAATTTATAGAGCAAAAAATTTTATTTTTAAAAGAGATGGAAATAGAATTTACAATGTGTCTCTTTATGATGTGCAAAGTTATGTATTGATATACATTGCATTGATCACTTTTCTGTTACTGTGAGGAAAATACCTGCAAAGAACATTTCTGAGGAGGAAACTATTATATTGACTCATGGTTTAAGAGAACACAGTTTAAGAAAAAGTGTCTCCATTGTTTTTAATTATATTTTTATTATCTTAAATAATTGTACAAGGGAATTTCCATTCCACAAATCAGTTTTTATGTACAATGGATCTTTACATAACTTCCCCACACCCTTCCAAATCTCACCCCAGTTTAATTTTTTCTACTTTCATACTATCTGTATTGAATATTATGCCTTCACTCTCTTACTCCATAACTCTTTTTAATCCTTCCCTTTGAATTTTCCTCTTAACTTAAGTGATAGTTTCCTGGTATTCATTTTGTTGGATTAAAAATTCAATTTTATAAGAAAATACACCTTTTAAATTCTCCTCTGCTAATAGCATGCTTTGGTTAATATTGCTGTGAAAACTTGTATAAAGTTCTATCTTCCAAATATGAGACAGAGCATGGGTCCTTTGTGTGTGTGTCTCTGACTTAGTTTACTTAACATATTTTTAGATCTATCCATTTCTTTGCAAATAATGTAACAATCTTCATAATGGATGGGTGCAATACAATTGTGTATATGTGCCACACTTTCTCTAACCATCCTTCTGCCAAAGGGCATCTGGGCTGTTTCCATAAGTTTTCTACGGTGAATAGTGCAGCAGTGAACATGGTCGTGAAAGTGATTTTACTGTAACCTTTTGGAAGAATTCATCACTATCTTTCTGGGAACAATCTTCTAGCCAGTTTTCCAGAATAAGCACATCCCTCTCTTCATCTCCATTAGAACGTATTGCAAATCCTCAAAAACACACTACCCCCTACAGGTCACAATAAGCTAAAACCACACAGTGCCCATATTTTTTCAATACTTTTTTTCATAATTGTACATATTATTTAGTGAGAAACTTCTATGTACTTTTCTAATGTGGGAATGAGGGACATGACAATAGTGTAAAGGTAAGAAATATGCAATTTAATTAGCTATTATCATATTTAAAATCATTTTCAGCTCTAACTCATAGCCTCACTTACTATTATTTTAATCTTTATTTGATTACTTCATCTATCCTCTAACTTATAACAGGTGAGTTAAATACAAAGGCAGAAACTGTGGTTTGATTTTGACACTCATGTGTGAGGATGCACAATATGGGTAAATAGATTAATTGGATTTAATAGCTATTATCCATTTTGTTCAAATACAGATGATTTTGCCAAACTGATTCTCACAATTCATATTACATTCAACAACAAGAAACGTGTGACAATTCCCTTTGTTTTGCTCCTTATTAACTTTTGTTTCCATTTTATTTTATTTTTATTTATTTATTTTTCATCTGTCGTGGGGCTTGAACTTGGATCTGGGTGCTTTCCCTCAGCTCTTCAGCTCAAGGTGAGCACTCTACCACTTGGGCCACGATGCCACTTCCGGTTTTTGAGTGGTTTATTGGAGATAAGAATCTCTCAGACTTCCTTTTCTGTCTGCTTTGACTTGCAATCTTCTGATCTCAGCCTCCTGAGTAGCTAGGATTACAGGCATGAGCCAACGGCACCCAGCTACCATTTTATTTTATAATGTAGGATGATTTCACAAATCTATTGTAGATACAAAAATATGCTAAAATATTTCTATCCGTATGCATTGATATATACATACACACATATATTACACAGGTTATAAAGATAATTTATAACTTCTGAAACTGCACAATTTACTAAATTATTAAAATCATTGATGGCTTATGGCTGGAATCCTGGTTACTCAGGAGGCTGAGATCTGACGATTGTGGTTTGAAGCCATCCTGGGCAGGAAAGTCCATGATCCTCTTATCTCCAAACAACCAACAGAAAATCAGAATTGGAACTGTGGATGAAAGTGGTAGAGTGGTAGCCTTGAGAGAAAAAGCTCAGGGACATCACCTAGGCTCTTAGTTCAAGAAGTACAATCTACCCCAAAAAATCTATTTAATTTACCCCTGTGTAAGTAGAGTATTTCCATCACCCAAGTGCACATCCATACTCATTTGCAAGGTAACTGATTTGTCTGAAGTACCACAAAACATTATCACTTAAGTAGAAAGTATTGCAATGTGGGTTCATTCTATCTCTCTCATGGATTTTTCTCCACTCAAATACTCAAATTTTACAATTATTTAAAATCATAGTTTTTTCTTTAATACCCATAATATTAGAGTTTGAATTGAGTGTCTTGTGCCCCCAAAATGGTTGTTCTTACCACTTTGTCATGTCCTCAGACTTAAATTATTCTGATTATTTTTCAGATAGAATCTGGCTTCCTACTTGTATCTGATTTTGGGCTCAGTACACTTTATGTTATTCTTCCTGGAATTTAAAATAACAGGTGCATGGCATTGTGTACAGATCTTTCTGTCCAGTCTGGGCTTTAAGCACTATCCTTACAACAGTTCACTCCCATGTAGTCAGGATATTCATAAGCTTGTCATAGTTTTTTTTTTTTTTATATTTGCATTTTCTGCAGGTTCTTCAGTACTGAATTAATTTATGTTTTCTTGGGTTGTTTTGTTTCATTTGAACATATGGATTATTGTTCTTCACTTTTCCTTTTGTTTCTTTCACTCATGTTCTTACCTAAAATGCTGAGAAACCAATTCTTCTTTCTCAAGATAGTCAAGATGAATATTATTTATTCCAAAGAAATTTCAGTAATATTTAAACACCTCATACCTATGAATAGTATACAAATGCTAAGTTTTGAGAAGGGTCTTTTTATTTGCACAGCAGTCTTTGGCATACACAGACAGATCATGAATTTTATGAAGTTAGTAAAACTACAGATGCTCGCCAGGAGGAGAAAAACCTATTATTGTTTGACAGGGTCTTCCCTTCTCGTGAAAGAAATATGCTGCTTGATGCAGGATTACACAAAATCATATTCCTAGGAGGAACCTAAAAATCATCTAATACAACAGACTTGAGAGAGACGAATTGACTTCCTGAATAATTTACTTTTGGGTCAAATAAAAGCAGGCTTCCAAAGTGAGAGTAGACTTTAGAGAAACATGAGTTGTATGTAAATAAGTGCTTAGCTGATTTTGTTAATTTGTAAACTAATACAGGGAAATAAAGTACAGCAAGGTTAAAATTAAGGAACTTCACATTGAAATATTCATTTGTGTGTGTGTGCACGCTCGTGCGAGTACGCGCACACACATGTGCATGTGCTCATGCATACATTCATTATTCTTGAGGCTTGATATTGCGTAGGCATTATTCCTAAGCTTCTGTGCCCAAAGGTAGTGGTCTACCACTTGAGCCACTGTTCCACTTCTGGTTTTTTGGAGATAATCACATGTATTTTCGTGATTTGACTAGCTTTGAACAGTGGCCTTCAGATCTCAGCCTCTTGAGTAACTACCTAAGCTGATTCAGCCTATGAGTAGCTAGTTAAAATTCTGTCTGTCCTCTATGCTTCACTGCTCTTATATTCTTATCCTGAGGTAATCACAAGCCTAAGTCATATATGTCACTATGATGGGCTGTGATAGTTCCGTTTTGAGAGGTCATGCAGTGTATATAGGAAGCCACTGTGCTCCAACCTATGTCAGTTTACACATCTAGGAGCTCTTGATTGGTGACACACTGGACTGACTCAAACAAAATTCATTAGTTTTCTGATTTTGGGGGGGTGAGTTGTCGTTTGGTTTTGGTATTTCTTTTTATTTTTTCTGGGTTTCCATTATTTTATTTAGTTAATTTTAGGTAGACTTGCTACCTGCCATCAAAGCAGAAGGATGGAAAAATACAAAGAATCATCCTCCATATTCTTGAATGAAGAGATCATCAATCAATACCAGATGAAAGAGCTCATCGACCATGATACCAATGGACAAGTGAAGCTGGCCATCCACACCTCACACACATGGAAGTGGCAGTTAAAATACTCCTGAAGGGATGAAAGGTTAAAGTTTGAGGCAGTGACCACTTGTTGCTTGTTTCTGTCTAGCAAAGCAACACGTGGTGGTAATCCAAATACCTGGTTGATTGTGTGCCTTTATAAGACCTGCAAATCCTTTGGTCGGGGCTCTCCTCCTAGGCTCCACTGTGTCAGAGTGTAGGACGAGGCCCAAGCTGCAGCCCGTTTAAATAAAAAGCTGTAGAGTCTGACTCTCGGTGGTCTTTGTGCTGGGAGGAGGTCCTGCAACCATGGCATAACATGGTTCGTCTGAGATACCCCTCAAAGACCCCCGAGACCTCATACTCCAAAGGTAAAACAGCGTTGTCTTTGTTAATTTGTCTTGTCCTCTCGTTTGTCTGTTTTACTTTCATTTTCCCTTGTGAGGATATCCCCTCAAATTTGTAAAGGGCTTTCAAAGTGGACCCACTTGCACGACAACCCTGGAGGAACTGAGAGACGTCGCAGATCCTCTTGTGGGGAGGGGGAACCCTGCTGTGTGGAGCAGGGGTCCTTGGAACCCCACCGTGTGGGGTGGGGTCCTTGGAACTCCATTGTGGGGCGGGGGGGGGTCCTTGGAACCTCGGCGTGTGAATTGTGGGGCAATGGTTGGTTTGGTTTGGGGCCTGAACTGACCAAGAGACCCTCCTAACCGAGGCCCAACTCGCCCACTGTGGTTCTACTCCTTCTGCTGTGGGGCATGGGTATGGAACCCCACCATGACAGGAGTCAGCAGACCATCTTGGGAGATCTCCACTTTGTAAGCTTTTTTTTTTGTAACTGTCAGGTTTGCATGTGTTTTGTTTGTACTGTTTATTGTCTTTTGTACTTTATGACTGACAGGACTGGAAACCATGGGCAACACTCCATCTAGCCTCCTCGACTTACAAAAAGAAACTAAGAAAGAGGAAAAGAAAGTGTACCCACTGTTTTTTTCAGGGAGATAACTTGGAAGAAGAAATGTTTCCTCACAAATGCTCCCCTTCCCAGGTTCCTTTTGCAGAACCTGAGAATGACCAAGAGGAGGAGGGAGCTATAGAACACTTGGCAACTGCCCTTAAAGTTTCTGAGGGGCCAGTCACTCAACGCCACAGTAGGATCAACCCCCCATCTAATGCAGCTGTTTTTTCCTTACACGCCGTAGATACTGTGGATGTGGATGGTCAACAGCAACCCAATAGTGTCCATTTTCTACCAGTCATCTATAAAATTGGCACATCCAAAATGCCCCCTTTTCTGAGAAACCCCAGGATTTAATTCGTTTGCTTGAAACTATTCTCTTTACTCATCAGCCCACTTGGGATGATTGCAGTCAGCTTTTACAGGTTCTTTTTACTACTGAAGAGAGAGACTGTATCTGAGAGATGGGCCAGAAACATATCCGTGGCCCCACAGGAGCGCCCATCACCGATCCTGCCCTGATCACTGCCTATTTTCCTGAGATCCGACCAAAATGGGACTAAAATATAGTTGAAGGTAGGGAGCCACTCCTCTTCTACCACCAGGCTCTGTTGGCAGGTCTCAAAGCGGCGGCTTGCTGACCTACTAATATGGCCAAGGTTTATGATGTAAGACAGGGAATAAATGAAAGTCCAACAGCATATCTTGAGCATCTCATGGAAGCTTTTAATCAATATACCCCATATGAACTTGAGACCCAGGAGTCGACACAGATGATTATGTTTGCCTATATAAATCAAACTGCACCAGACATAAAGTTGCAGGCTCTAGACAGCCTTGGTGAAAAGTCTATTAGGGATCTAGTAGACGTGGCAGAAAAGGTTTACAATAAGAGAAACAGAGGAGCAAAGTCAGGAAAGGAAGGACAGAGAACGTAAAATGGAGCATGAAAAGAGAAACCAGACCAAGGAAAAGATGACAGATTTGTTGGACTCGCCACTATTGCATGCTGAGCATACCAGGTTCACAGATGGCAGCAGTTTCATTCGTGATGGAAAAAGGTATGAGGGCCTAAAAGTCACCACGGACACTGTGATAGTGTGGGTAGAAGTACTCCACCAGGGAACATCTGCACAAAGAGCAGAGCTAGTGGCAGTAAAAAAAGCCCTACAAATGGGAAAAAGGAAGAGACTAAACATTTACACAGACAGTCGGTATGCTTTTGCCACCGTGCATGTCCATGGAGCCATTTACCAAGAGAGGGGGCTGCTGACAGCTGAGGGAAAGACTATTAAAAACAAACAAGAAATTTTAAGCCTCATCTGGGCCTTATGGGAAACAGCAAATATTGCCATTATGCACTGCCTTGGCTATCAAAAGGGAACTGATTCAATAACCAAAGGAAATAACTTGGCTGATCAGGCAGCTAAGGAGGCAGCCTTCCAGCCCAGAGCGGAAGTACTGACTCTAGTAGACCCAGGGCCACGAGCTTTGCCTCCTGAGCCTCAGTATTCCCAAGAAGACTTGGAGTGGATAAAGAAAATTCCCAAGGCCTATAAACCCCCGGGCAGAGAAGGAAATAATGACTGGTGGAAAACTGGTGAGGGGAAACTTACCTTGCCACAAAGATTGGCCAAGGGGATTCTTAAGAGAATCCACCGGGTCTCTCACATGGGAACCTGAAGAATGCAGGACTTGCTCCGCCACTCAGAAGTAAAAATTAGGCAAGGGAACCAACTCATTGAGGACATTGTTAAAAATTGTAAAGCCTGTCAGCTCACCAATGTCCCCAATCAGCCGGTTACAAAAGGAGCTCGCCTCCATGGAGTTAGGCCAGGTGTGTATTGGGAAGTAGACTTCACAGAAATTAAAACTGGAAAATTTGGATATAAAAATTTGCTAGTTTTTGTAGACACCTTTTCAGTATGGGTTGAAGCCTACCCAACAAAGCATGAGACCACAAACGTCGTGGCTAAGGAGATCCTGGAAGAAATTCTACCCAGGTATGGCTTCCCATCCCCCAATGGATCAGACAATGGACCGGCCTTTATCTCAAAAGTAAGTCAGCGAATAGCCGTGGCATTTGGGATGGATTGGAAATTGCACTGTTCTTATAGACCCCAGAGTTCAGGGCAGGTAAGAATCGGACTCTAAAAGAGACCTTAATTAAATTGGCCTTGGAGACTGGTGCAGACTGGGTATCGCTCCTTCCTTTTGCCTTGTTTAGAATAAGAAATTCACCCTATTGGCTTGTCTTTAATTGCTTGCTAATTTGGATGATACTAAATTTCTGTGTAAGCTTGACTATTTACAGCTGGTGCATAAGAGTATGTGGCCCCAGCTTAGAGCATTATATGATTCTGCTTCTATTCCTACCCCACATTTGTTTAAACCAGGGGACTAGGTGTTTGTTCGAAGGCACAACTTGCGATCTCAGGAACCACGATTGAAGGGACCTTACATGGTGCTACTGGCTACAACCACTGCCCTTAAGGTGGACGGCGTTGCTGCTTGGATCCACTGCTCCCATGCCAGACCAGCTGACCTCTTTGCCCTGGATGACCATGGGGAAACATGGGAAGTCTCCAAGCATCCTACCCAACCACTCCGCATACGCCACAAGAAAAGAAAAATGGGCTGATTGTTATTGGTATACTCATTCAAGATCAAGAGCTGTTGAAGTTTAGTTTGGGGCCAGAGCCACAAGATTGTGGCTCAGGACCATAAATCAAGGGGGGGGGGGTGAATGAAAGGTTAAAGTTTGAGACAGTGACCACTTGTTGCTTGTTTCTGTCTAGCAAAGCAACACGCGGTGGTAATCCAAACACCTGGTTGATTGTGTGCCTTTATAAGACCTGCAAATCCTTAGCTCTGGGCTCTCCTCCTAGGCTCAGCTGTGTCAGAGTGTAGGACGAGGCCCAAGCTGCAGCCCGTTTAAATAAAAAAGCTGTAGAGTCTGACTCTCGGTGGTCTTCTTGCGGGGCGTGGGGGGGGGGGGGGGAATCTTGCAACCATGGCCTAACAGCGAGAGTCCTCCAGTCATCAGTTAAAGAATGAGGTGGACATTTTTAAGAAGGTATGGCACAAACTCACCATCAGGTTGTACCAGGTGATGGAGAAGGAAGAGTATGTATATCTCATCAATGGAACTGGCCAGTAGGAGATACCTTCTGGGGTGGATCTCAAAATCCTGCCGCCTATATGAGGATGAAACCAAGAGGCTCTTCACACAAATTGTAAGTGCTGTTCACTACCCACACCAGAACAGAATCACACACTGAGACCTTAATTCCAACAATATCCTGTTGGATACCAAAGGCAATATCAAAGTCAGTGGTTTTATCTGAGCATCTGGGTCACCCTGGGGCATTTGCTATCAAATGTGTGTGCTGCTGTGCTATTCCACCCCCCTAAATTTTCCTGCAGGAAAGAAATGATGGCCGGGTGCCAGTGGCTCACTCATATGATCCTAGCTATTCAAGAGGCTGAGGTCTGAGGATCATAGTTCAAAGCCAGCCCAGGCTGGCTCTATCATCTGACCAGACTCATACTGATATCAAAGACTTATTTGAGGTGGAGATGGCAGTGGATAGAGATGGCTAGCAAATAGTTACAAATCTTCTCAGAATAAGCTGCTGAATGTGGGCCCAGGACCAGAGCAGTTCCAGACAAAGGGGAGAAGAACCCTAAGAGATATCAAAGATAACTTCACTTGAAAGGTAGAAGGCCCTGTTATTGAGATGGGAGAGATTTGTAGGTGGTGTACTAAAAAAAAAGAGTTGTAAGTGGGATCCACGAATTGAGATCAAAACACTGTTTGCCTAGCAAAACCCTCAGTCCAGCCAAGAATACAATTGCATCAACTGCCTTAGATTTCCTCAGGAGGGATTGCATCCACGGGGCACCTTGTACTGCAGTGTAAACTGAATGTTGTAGTTATCAAAGCATGTAATTTTTGTGCATACAAAAACTACTTTAATTACACTTAAACTACACCTAGTCATTAAAATTTTTGTTTGATTTATTTATTCTATGTTATTTAAGATACAGTCTCATTATGTAGCCAAGTCTGATCTTAACTTCATAATTCTACTGCTTAGTCTCCCAAGTGTTGTGATTACAGCTGTGTCTCTCTTTGTTGTCCGTCATATTTTATCTGCATGCTTCCTTAACTTTCAATACTTTATTTTATCCTTTGGCAGTACTGCGGTTTTGATTCAGAGCTGGTGCTGGGCAACCTAAAGCTCTACCACTTGACCCCTGCCCCTGGCCTTACTCTTCATTTTACTTTAGATTAGCTCTTATTGTATTATTTTTTGTATTGTATTGTATGTGCTTTGGTCAGAATCAGACTATGATTGTAATGTATTTTCCTGCTGAGAAGCTTTTTTGTCCTTTAATATTTTTTGTAAATATAATTTTTCTTCTTAAAAAAAGAAGGTACACAGAGGTGTTACATTTATATAATTCATTTTAAAATTCAAAACCTTATTTTAGAAGAGTAAAAATGCATATAATCACTAAATTTTATCTCTAGAAAAAATGGCTACTAGATTAAATGTTTTTGGAGGCTAGGTCAGTGGTATTTGGTATTGTTCTCACTTCAGCTCTAGAAAATGCTACATAGCTCCAGGCCTGCATGACCTAAATAAAAGCAAGTAAAAAGTAAAAAAAAAAAAAAAAAAAAGATTCTTTAGGGCACATCTGTGGAAGATTTGAAATACATTTGAAATACATTTTATTGACCATTTGTACATTTCTGTGCTGATGAAAAGTGATATAGCAATTATGGTACAATATGACACATTCTTCTAACATAACAGAGCATTACCACATTACCCAGCAATTCCATTGCTCATTGCATAACCAAAAGAACTGAAAAGAAAAAACTAATAGCTCCTATGCCAATAATAACAGCAAAGTTCACAATAGTCAGAAGTTAGAAATTCCTGGAGAGTCTATCAGATAAACAGGTTTACAGAATATGAGGTATGCATTAATGGATTATGACATCCACAAAAATGCTGCAATTAATATATGTCTGTCACGGATGGACACAAAAAGTAATCTACTATTTATGTGAAACATTGACTAAACCATTTTATAAGAGAAAATGGAAGATTAAAATTTCTGGGGCATGTCATTGGGGTGATTATTACTCAATGATTGTGTGGATTTCATCAGTATCAAAAAGATAGTTCACAAATAGAGGTAATGGTGTGGATATAATTAATGTCACTGAATTTTATACATGCCTAGCAAGCATGAGGCTCTGCGTTCATCACCAGCACATCCAAAAAATGCTAAATTTTCTTTCTGTTACCTACCTTGAGTGGTAGTTGCTTTTCTAATGTTTTGATTGTATTCCTTAGAAGATCTCTGGTGGATCTCTGATGTTTAGTCATGCTTTACAGATAATCCATTATTTTAATATTAATTTTAAATTTTAAAGGAAACCTCATATATTAAAATGAGGGCAATGCCTGCAGATCTAACTCAAGAGGCTAAAACAGGAAGACCCTTACACAGTCTAGGCTGCATAGAGAGGTCATGTTTAAATTTCCACGGTAGCTGCTGAAACTTGAGGGACAATAATTTGTAAGTAATTGCAAGTGATAGATAAGTTTCTGATCACATTATATTTTGGTCATGTCAGCTTGTATTTAATATTTACATGAATTTTTAAATTTTTCCCTTTTCCCTTACTCTCATCATTTCATTTTGAAACTTTATACTATGTTCTCATTTGCTACATTTAAAAAGAAACATAGTTTTCCTTTGTATCGTATTAAACATAGTTTTTGATTTTTTTTCTATATTATAAAACTACTATTATTTACTTTTGAAAATGTTAGGGAAATGAACCCGAAGATATGTATTCAAATGTTTTTTTTTTTTTATGCGATTGTTTCTAACACATTTATAAGATGATTTCTTTGTTGCTTTGTATGTCCCTTCACCACAGTATAACTCCTGCTTTCACTGTATTTGATGTCTGCATAATTTGTGGAGAGCAAGGGGAAAAACAAATCGTTTAAATAGGGGTACAGGTGGACCCATTGAAACAATGAGATGTACAAGTCGTTATGTCGAAAAATGAACTTTACAACTTTGGTGCGGGAGAAGGGGGGTAGCGGGGAGGATTGGGTGAGGGAGTGGGGGAGGATTGGAAGGGATGGGAAGGGGAAACAAAAGAGGAGACTACAATGCTTGATAAGAAATGTACTCATTATCTTGCCCATGTAATTGTAACCACTCTGTACAGTATGTTCACAATAAAAAATAAAAATTTAAAAAAAGAAAATTTTTATGTTTTTTTTTCTGCATGTAAGGACTGGCCACTGTCTCAGAGATTTTTCTCAGTTCTGCCAATTGAGCCGCAGATAAACTTCCAGCTTCATTCTTTTGAAAAATCTCATGCAAAGCCCAGCACAACTAAGGAGGCTGAAATCTGATCTTGGTCTGAAGCCAGTCTGAGCAGCAAAGTCTGAAATTCTTACCTCCAATTAATCACCAAAAAGCTGTGGGTAGTAGAACTCTATCTAGCCTTGTGTAAAACAGGGCAAGTTCAAGCCCTAGTATTGTAATTACATTAACAAGTCTCATGGACTTTCTTGCTTGGGTTGGATTTGAACTACAACCCTTAGATTTCAGCCTCCTGGATAGTTAGGATTTAAAGGCATGAGCAATCAACCGCAGACATTTTAATTTTTTTTTTTTTGGTCATTCGTGGGGCTTAAATTCTGGGTTAGGTGCTGTCTCTGTGCTCTTCAGCTCAAGGCAAACAGTCTACCACTTGAGCCATAGAACCACTTCCAGTTTTCTGCTGCTTTATTAGAGATAAGGGTCTCACAGAATTTCCTGCCTGGGCTGGCTTGGAACTGTGCTCCTCAGATCTCAGCCTCCTGAGTAGCTAGGATTACAAGCATGAGCCACTGGTGCCCATCTTATTTTAATATTTTTAACTAGCTCTTTCTTGCCTTTAAACTCAGTACTTTTTTATTTTGTCCAATAGATCTGATCTTTGGGCCACATTGCTGTTTCTTAGTTATTTTGAAGGGAGGTAGGGGTTGAACACACTGTCTTTGTGTTCTTCAACTCAAGGCAAATGCTCTACCAGTTGACCTACAGAGCCACTTCAGGTTATCTGGTGGTTAATTGGAGTACAGGATTCTCATGAGCTTTCCTGACCAGGCTGGATTTGAACCATGGTCTTTATATCTCAGCCTCCTGAGATTACAGTGTAGAGCCAGCAGTGCCCTTCTGTTTCTTAGCTTTTTTACTCAAGGACGATGTTTTACAAATTCAACCACAGCTTCACTTCTAGCTTTTTTTATTTGGCATGTTTCTAATGTACTTTTCTGGGTAGTCTGGCTTCAAACCATGATCCTCAGATTTCAGCTTTCTGAGGTGCTCCGATTACACACATGAACCACAAACTCACTGGTCATTTAAAAATATTAATATGTTTTTTTCCACTTTATCTTGTTATAATTTTCCTTGTTTTTTTTTTAACTTTTGTATATGTTCTAGTCCTGGGGCTATATATGAGGGCCCGGATGCAATGCCAGAGCTTTTTTTTTCAAGACTAGTGGCTTCGCACATAAGCCAAAGTATAGCTTGTGGCAATACTTGTTTTGTCTTTGTGCTTGAACTAAAGCCTTGGGTGCTGTACTAGAATGTGACTGCCCAGTTTGCATCTTGGGCCACAGCTCAATTCCAGGTTTTTTTTTTTAACTCTTGTTAGTTAATAGGAGATGAGTCTTATGCAAAGCCCAGCATGAATCAGTTGGCTGAAATCTGAGGATCAGGGTTCAAAGCCAACAAAGGCAGGAAATCCCATGAGACTCTCAGCTCCAATTAATCACTGAAAAACTGGGAGTGGTAAAGCTCTATCCTTGAACAAAACAGCATAAATTCAAGCCAAACATAGCACACAGATGCACACACAGAGAAAGCCTCATGGACTTTCTTGCATGGGGTAGTTTTGAACAACGATTCTCAGATTTCAGCCTGTCTTCATCCGCTCTCCTTTGAAAATTTTATGGGTCCTGTGGCTTGACCTCTGACTCTGGGGCCTATATCTTAGCTTTTACACTCAAGATTGGTGCTTTACCACCTCAGCCATAGCTCAAGGCTTTGTGCTGTGTAGCTGGAGATAAGAATCTCAAGCATGTTCTTTCCTAGACTAACTTGACTCTGCAATTGTCAGTTGTCAGCCTCTTGTGTAAAAAGGATTACACATATAATCATCAACATTTGGGTCATTTTAAAACTTTAATATGTGCTTGCTTCCACCTGTTTTTCTTTTTTTTCTTTTTTACTTGTTCTGGGAGTGGAAATTGAAGCTCAGATGTTGTCTCAGGGCATACATGGGACCAACCATAACATTTGGCTTTTGTGGGTTGGTTAATTGGAGAGAAAAGAATCATGTCTAGCTAAGCCAGATTCAGGAGGCTAAAAATTGAGGAGAGTCCATGACACTCTTTTCTCCAATGAACCACTAAAATCTGAGAGTTGTAGATTATTGAGCAAAATAGTGCAAGTTCAAGCACCAGGACTCGTAAACACACACACACACACACACACACACACACACACACACACACACACACACAAACACACATGTCTTATGAACACCTATACTTGAGCTGAGCTTTAAACAGTATCCTCAAATTTTAGCCTAAGTAGCTAGAATTACAAACATTTGTCCCCAATGAAACTTCTGTTACTTGGTCTTTCTTGTCTTCTTCTACCCTTCTTTTTATTTATTTCATTGTTTTTGTTTGTGTTGGTCCTGGAGCTCGAAGTCATGCAAGTATTGGCCTGACTCAGGAGGCTGAAATTTGGCCATCATTGTTTGAAAGCAGCCTGGGCAGGAAAATCAATGAAATTCTTATCTCCAATCAATCAACAAAAACCTATCCCCAGTGTGGCCACCACAAACAAAACAGTCTCCTGGAATTTCTTGATTGGGTTTGCCTTTACATAAGATCTTATATTTCAGCCTCCTGCTTTTCTAGAATTACAGACATGAACCAACAGTTCTGGGTTCTCTACTTCCAACCATTTAATTTTCTTATTGTGATGCTGAGGCTGGATCTCTGAGTCAGGGCATTGTTTCAATTGGTTTTTCATTCAAGGCTGTTGCTTTACAACTACAACCACAGTTTTATTTCTGGCGGTTTTTGCTGGTTAGTTGCAGACTTATGCACTTCCCTGTACAGGCTGGCTATGAACAACAACCTTCAGATTTCAGCCTTCTGACACTAGGATTACACATATTGACCAAAATTTCATGCATTGCTCATTTTGAAACTTCAACTGGATTTTCTCACAACATTTTTATTCTTTTTCATAATCCTGAGGCTTGAACTCAGGGCTTGAGCACTGTCCCTGAACTTCTGCTACTCAAGGTGAGAACTCTACTACTTGTGCCACAGTGCCGCTTTCAGTCTTTTTCATTTATGGGTACTGAGGAAACAAACCTAGGGATTCAAACATGGTAGGCAAGCAGTCTGTCACTAAGCCACATTCCCCGCCATTCTTAGACCTTTTTATTTGTATTTCTATTTCCTTGTGTATGCTGGTCCTGGGTCGAAAAATCAAGGGCAGTCCCAGAAATTTTTATTCAAGATTAGAACACTAAGACACGAACCACTGCATAACTTGTGGTTATTACTTTTTGTTTTGTTTTAAGTAGCTACTTAGATTTGAGTCCATGAATTCTCCTACCAGGGCTGGCTTTCAAATGTGATCCTCAGATTTGAATCTCCCAAGTGGCTACCATCAGAGGTGTGTGCCACTTAAGCTTAGCTCATTTTCATCTCTGAAATTGTCTGTTTCTTATCCTACCTTCTCTACATTTATTTATTTTATACTTTGTGTGTGTGTTTGTGTATATCAAGGTCTGGATGCTTTCCCAGAAATCATTTTCTCATTTCTGCCATTGGAGCCACAGTTCAATCACCAGGTTTTATTTTTCTTCCTTTTGGTGGTTAATTGGAGATAAGAATCTCATGTAAAGCCCAGAAAGACATAGGAGGCTGAAATCTGAGGATTGTAGTTGAAGCCATCCTTGGCAGGAAAATCCATGAGACTATTTTCATCAACTAACTACCAAGACTCTGGGAGTGGTAGTGCTCCTACATGAATTCAAGCACAAGGTTGGCACACACAGATAAAAAGCTCCATAGACTTTCCTGTTTGGACTGGCTTTTAACTGGTATATTCAGTCTTCAGCCTCCTGAATAGCTAAAATAATCAGCAAGAACCACCAGTCCCAGGCTTAAATTTCAAATGGTAATGTCTTCTCTTCTTTCAGTTTTGCTTTTGGTTGACTTAGGGCTGAATTGGGAATTGTTTCCCAGGTTTTTCATGGAATTTCAGTACTTTACAACTACTATCACACCTTCATTTCCAGATTTTCCTGGGTACTTAGAGATAAAAATTTCAGTCACTGCTGTGCCCAGGCTGGCTTTGAGCTATAATCCTCATATTTCAACATTCTTAGTAGCTAGGAATACACACATAAACCAAAAACACATGGCTCATTTTGAAATTATAATTTTTGCTTTCTCCCATATTTTATAATTTGTGGTCTTTTTTCTTTCTTTTTGTAAGTGAATAACAAGGAATAAACATGAACCAAAGCCCATACTCATTTTGAAACTTTATGTTTCTCTTTACCCATCATTTTAAGTTTCTGTTTTTTTGTTTGTTTTTTTAAATGTGTGTCTAGATTTTCAACTTAGGGCTTAGGTGCTGTTCCAAGCTTTCTGTTTAAGACTACCACCCAACCGCATGAACCAAAGCACAGCTTGTAACTTATTTTTGGTGCAAATTAGATATATGAGTCTCATGGACTCTCCTGCCTGGGCTGGTCATGAAACGTGATCCTTAGATTTCATCCTCCTGACTACCTCGTATAACATGTGTGAACAACAAATGTTTGATTCACTTCAACTACTGTCACTGACTCTTCCTTTTGTACTTCTGTTCTCCTTTTATTTCTTCTGTGTTTGTCCTGTGGGTTGAACTCAGGGTCTGGGTGCTGTCCGGGAAACATTTTCCCAGTTTTGCCAGGAGAACCACAGCTCAATTCCAGTTTATTTTTCTGTTTTGATGGTTAATTAGAAATGATTATCATGTAGAGCCAGACCTAATTCATGAGGATTCAATCTGAAGATCAAATTTTCTACCAGCATGGGCAGGAAAGTCCATGATATCACCAATTATAACCACTAAAATGCAAAACAGTACAAGTTCAAGCAACAGGTCTCACACACAGACACACAGACACACACACACACACACAAACACATCTTATGAACTTTCCTACGTGGTCTGGCCTTTAAATATTATCCTCAGATTTTAGCTTCCTTTGTAACTAGAATTAGAGTTATGAGCTATCAATGATTGGCTGATTGGCTCATTGAAGCCTCGGTTATTGGTTCTTCTCTTCTTCTACCCTTCTTTACATTTATTAATTTCATTATTTTGGGTGTGTTGCTCCTGGAGCAGAAACTCATGCAATTCCTGGACTGTTTCAGGAGTCTGTGGTCTGACCTTCATGGTTCAAAGCCATGTTGAGCAGGAAAGTCTAAGATCCTTACCCCCAATTAACTTCCAAAAACTTGGGAGTAGTACAGTACTATCCCCAGGATGGCCCACAAAAAACTGTCTTCTGGACTTTCCTGCTTGGATTGGCCTTTATACTGGATTCCCATATTTCTGCCTCCTGAGGTTTTAGAATTACAGGCATGAGTCACCAGCACCAGGTTCTCTTCTTATGACTATTTTTATGATCCTGAGGCTGGATCTCTGTGCCAGGGCACTGTTTCATAGCTTTCTCACTCAAGACTGATGCTTTACAACTCCAATCACAGCTTCACTTCTGTTTTCTTGTTTGTTTGTTTTGCTGGTGATTTGATGATAAGACACCATAACCCTCAGATTTCATCTATCTTTGTATCTAGGATTACACACATGAAACAAAAATTCATGCTCATTTTGAAAATTTAGTTGGATTTTCCAACACATGTTTTAATTTCTATCTTTTTTATTTCCACATGAATGCTGGGCTTGGGGATATAAATCAGAGTCTACGTATTGTCCCAGTAATTTTTTTCTGGTCTATCTTTTTTATTTATTTATTTTTCTTTTTATTGTGAAAATGCCGTATAAAGGGCTTACAATTACATGAGCAAGGTAATGAGTACATTTCTTATCAAGCATTGTTGCCTCCTCCTTTGTTTCCCCTTCCCATCCCTAGCCATCTCCCCACCACAATCCCATCGCCCTGAAAACCACCTCCCTGCACCAAAGTTGTAAATTTGTTTTTCAACATAACATCTTGTACATCTCATTGTTGCAATGGGTCCACCTGTATCCCTATTTTTTTTTTGCCCATCATGGGGCCTGAACTCTGGTCCTGGGCACTGTCCTTCAGCTCTCCAGCTTGAGGCTAGAGCCCTACCGTTTGTGCTACAGTGCCACTTCTGGCTTTTTCTGCTATGTGTTGCTGAGGAATTGAACCCAGGGCATCATGCATGCAAGGCAAGCACTCGACCAATGAGTCAGTTTCCCAGTTCAGTCCCACTATATTTTTAATGCTAGACCTCTAATATGTGAGTCATAGCACAATTTGGGGCTTTGTTTTTAAACTGTATTTGCCTAATTAGAGTTGAGTCCATGGACTCCCCTGCCTTGGCTGGCCTTGAACACTGATCCTCAAATGTGAGACCATTGAGTAACTACAAGAACAAGTGTAACCTATTTCAGTTTTGCTCATTTTAACCTCTGAAATTGGCTCTCCTTTTTCTTCTTCCACCTTTCTTTTCATTTATTTATTTTATTCTTGTGTATACTGTTCCTGGAGATTGATCTAAAGGTGTTGGTAATGTCCCAGAAATCATTGTCTCATTTCTGCCATTGGAGCCACACGTCAAGCTCCAGCTGTTTTTTTTTTTTCTTCTTTTGGGGGGTTCATTGGAGATAATGTCTAATGGAAATAACAGAATGATTCAGGGAGCTGAAATCTGAGGATCAAAGTTTGAAGCCAGCCTGCATAGGAAATTCCATGATACTCTTTATCTCCAATTAGATGATAATGATTCCACTAATGAGATTGATAAAACTCCAGCCTAGAGTAAAGTAGAAAAAATTCAATCCCCATGACTAGCACACACAGAAAAATGGCCAATGGAATTTCCTGCTTGGGCTTACCTTTAAATGTTATTTTCTGACTTTATCCTCCTATGTAGTTAATACAACATGTGTAGGCCACCAATGATTGATTAATTTAAAACTCTGTCACTCACTATTTCTTCTCTTTTTCTACACTTCTTTATTTCTTTTGTGCTGTTCCTGAAGCTTGAACTCGGGGCCTTCGTGTTTGTCTTTTTATATCTTTTATATAACTTGTTTCAGTTTTGTTGTCCTAAAGTTTCGTTTGTTTATGTTGCTTTGTATATCTTATTTTTATATCTCACAAAAGTAACTTTTAGCTTGGTACTGGTGGCTCATGCCTGTAATCCTACTCAGGAGGCTGACATCGAGGATCACAGTTTGAAGCCAGCACAGGCAGAAAAGTCTGGGAAATTCTTATTTCCACTACACTACCAAATATACAAGAAGTGGAGCTATGACTCAAGTAGTAAATTGTTGGCCTTGAGCAAGAGAACTCAGGGCTCTGAGTGCAAGTTCAAACCCTGGACTGGCACAAAAATAAAACTTTCCTTACCTTATATTATATTAGGATTACTGGTGTGTGTCAGAATCCAGTCCTAGTTTTAAGGACCAACTTTTGTAGCAGGTGCCACTTTTAATTTTTTCCCTAGGAAATTTTATACTTGTTTTATTCCTTGCCTTATATTTACATTCCACTAATTACATTCTTATTTTTTTGTTTGGAAGGACATTTCCATAATTCAATGACATATAAAAAAGCATGTCTTGAATTTTTCTTTATTTTAAATAGGAAAGGGAAATGCTGAGTCTGAATCCAGCAGAGAGTGAATGATGGTTTGATTGCAGAGCTGTTAAATCTATTCCTGGATGTGGGAGGCTGTGATTTGCAGTGCTTTGGTGGATGAGTTTTCATGCAGCTTCATAATAATCTTCTATGATGTCACAGTCAACTTTGCCATTACAACAGATAGGTGTCAGCCACTGATCTACCCTTACGTGGACTTTAGATACACAAAGTAGAAAAAAAATAATTAGAAGAATTAACTATTAACCACAAGATCACAGATTGATGAGCTTTCCTGACTGAATTCTGAGATTACATGAGCAGGGCAGTTTCATCTACACAAGGCTACTAAGCACTAAGGACCAGGCAATGTTGTAGGCAACTGGAGAAACAGATGTGAATACAGCTGTAAGTGGCCTGCTCCATGAACCTTTCATGTTGAAGGAGAAAACCAGAAATTACAATGATAATGTCAATATTTCAGAAGGATGGTAATGTGGGGAAACAGCTTCACATTGAGGATGGGATGAAGGCACATATGATCTAACAGCAGGGGACATCATCCATGCAATTATTGCTTTTCCATGCTGGCTCCAATCTCAATCCCAGATCTCATCCTTCTGAGTAGCAAATTATAGGTATGAGGCACCTGCAATGAGCTCTTTTATATAAATAGCTATAATCAATTTTTGCTAGTTTCTTGGAAGTTTCCTTAGAGGAAGGTTCAAAATTAAATATATTATGTGTCTTAAACATTCTTTTCATTATCTTCTAATTATTTGAATATGAGCTGTCTTCCTCACTTTTGGGAAAAATCAAGGCAATTTTTTTCATTGTTCAAATCCTGGTGAGAGAAGGAAAACCAGAGCTTCTTTGCCAAACTAGAAAAAAAAAATGTCATTTCAACTTACCAGTTTTGCCAAATATATGTCATGTCCTTGATGGATTTTTCATCTTCAACAATGTTAGATGAATGAAATGAATCAACCACATAGTAGCAAGTTTATCACAATGACAGATATAAGATCTCCACTTTCTACTGGATAAATCATTTGCCACAAGCATTAAAAATCTTGAATAAAAACTTGGAGATTCTTTCTCTTTATATAAAGTTGGATTTTGGTTTTGTTTTGTTTTGTTTTTGGTTCGAAGTGGGGCTTGATCTCGGGGCCTGGGGGCAGTCCCTCAGCTATTCAGCTCAAGGAAAGTACTCTACCACTTGAGCCACAGCACTACTTCTATTTTTCTGGTGGTTATTTAGACATGAACCTCACAGAGCTTGCTGCTCAGGCTGACTTTGAACTGCAATCCTCAGATCTCAGCCTCCTGAATAGCTAGAAATACAGACATGAGCCAGAACCTGGCCAAAGTTGTATTTTACCGGTTTTGCTGGCTTGAATGAATACCAAGGAAAAAATAGAAACTAAAATTGTTAGTTTATGCTAAAATTTGCAAAAGTTTTACCATGAAGAATAGTGAAATATTTAGAATTACATATTTTGAGAGTATATAACTGATAAAATCTTATTGTTGTAAAATAATAAAATATATCTCTTTTTTTGTAGACACTGAAGTCTGAGTTCAGAACTTATACTTGTTGGCAGGCACTCTCCTGTGTGAGCCACACCTTCTGATCGTTTTTAATTAATCATCTATTAAATAATTTGAAGCTCACAAGTCATCTTTTGCTAAGATTTAGTAAAATAAGCCTGAACTCCTGCCTTTTGAGTAACAGAAGAAATCCCAATATCTAGATGTATAGACTCAAAAAATGAAATACACTAAGAACAATCTTATCAATAAATAGTAAATTGACTAGATCATTCCCCAAAACATATATAGGTGTCTAAGGAATACATGAAAATATTCAACATCTTTAGTAATCAAGGAAATGCAAATCAAATCTATGTTGAAGTTTCATGTCTGCCTAAGCAGAATGCCTATTAAAAAAGAAAACAAAAATACTCACAAGGAAGTAGGGAAAGATACCTTACACAATGTTGGCAATTAAATGAATCAGTGCAGCCCCAACAGAAACCAGTGTGGAAGTTCCAGCCAAGAAATCCTACATATACAGCTGAAGAAATGTAAGTCAGCTTTATAGTAGAGCTATCTGCACACACATATTTTATATTAGGATTCAAATAATCACATTCCAGAATCGGCTTCCACAGGCAGAAAAGTGTGTAAAACTGTTATTTCCAAATAAGAATTTAAAAAAATCTGGGAGTAGAGCTGTGGACCAAGTGGCAGAGTACCAGCCTTAATGGAAAAAATCCAATCAAGAGATTAAGGCCCCAGGTTCAAGCCTCAGGACTGGCAAACACACACACACACACACACACACACACACACACACACACACACACACACACACACACAATGCTGCCTATATTTTTAGCTAAGTTTCTTAATACCCTAAGATTCATGTACCTATGACAGAGCTAAATATAATGGGAAACATATTTATAATGATAAACTCCTACTGAAGAACCCAGGTTTTTTTCTTGTTTTGTTTCGTTTTTGTGCTTATTGGACTTGATCTCATGGCCTAAGTGCTGTCTCTGAGCATTTTTGTTCAAGGTTGGTGCTCTACCACTTAGCTACAGTGCCACTTTCTGGTTTTGTGGTAGTTCGTTGGAGATAAAGAATCTCAAAGACTTTGTCCTCCACACACTGATTTCAAACTGCAATTTTCAGATTTCACATTCCTGAATCGGTAGAATTAGAGGCCTGATCCACCAATGCGAGGCTAGAACCTGAGTATTTTCACCACTGCTCATTAGAAGAGTTCAAATCTTTTTACTCCAGAATACTTACCAAGCACAGTTCTCTCTGAATTGCAATCAAGCAAATACAGAGTTGCCCATAGTTCACACCTGTAAATCCTAGCTACTAAAAAGGCTGAGATCCGAGGATAGTGTTCAAAGCCAGTCCAGACAGGAAAATCTGGGAGAATTTTAGTCTCAATTAACCACAAAAGTTCCATATGTTGAGCTGTGGCTGAAGCAGTAGAGCTCTACCTTAATCAAATATCTCAGAGACACCTCAGACCTGAGTTCAAAGCCCTAGACCAGTGCACAGGCGCACACAAGTGCACAATTTTATAACAGAGTTCTCAAACCTAGCAAGGTGCCAAATTAATCCCTTAATGTCATGCTTTACTATGAGAATTGGAAAAGTCTAACCTCTGGCATGGGCTGAAGTGCATGCTGGTAAACAGCATCTGGAGAGAGTAATTACCTCAGAGCCAGTCGGACCGACCCAGACTGGAAGTACGAGTGAGATGGTGCAGGAACATGGCCCCTACTCTCCTATTCACCCAGACCAAAAGCAGGAGTATGGTGACACAGACACGCAACCCCCACTCACCCAGACCTGAAGCAGGAGTGAGGAAACATAGGCACATGGCCCCCACTCACCCAGAAATTAAGCGTGAGTGAGGCGAAAAGTGGCTTAGCCCCATCTTATCCAGCCAGGAAGCAGTAGTGAGGTGGTGCAGGCACATGGCTCCTACCCACCCAGACCGGAATCAGCAGTGAGGTGACACAGGCACCATGGCCCCTACTCCCCTACTCACACACACCAGAAGCAGGAGTGAGGTGACACAGGCACATGACCCCCCACCCACCTAGACTGGAAGTAGGAGTGAGGTGACACGGGCACACGGCCCCCACCGCAGCCAGACCAGAAGCGAGAGTGAGGTGGTACAGGCACACAGCACCTTCCCACCCAGACCGGAATCAGGAGTGAAGTGACACAGGCACGCAGCCTCAACTTATCCAGCCAGGAAAGAGAAGTGAGGTGATGGTCTCATCCCACACCAGAAGAGCCTAGCATTCTATGGTGGCCCCCTTCTCTTTCGGCCCTTGTGAAGGGCGGGTGGGTTTCATGATGCACTCCAGATGTCAAGGGTCTGGAGCTAAGGATGCTGCCGCCCTCCCCCAACTGGTACTGCACCTGCTGCAGCTATGGTAGCAACTTAATTAATTCTAATTCACAGAACATATACTATGATCTATGAGTTTCTTCAGGTACTGCCAGCCACTTGCTAGTCAATTAATATTATAGTTGCCAATGTCTAAGTGCTCACTGACTTTAAATATGCTGGAATGGAAATCCTACTATCACTGCTGTCTTTTCATTTTTAGGAATGATTATTTGAAATGGCCCTTCTAAAGAGAAGAAGAGGAGACATGGACCCAACTATTCAATAGTGCCTTTGGGTGACACTATATTGGCCCAAGAATGAGTCGACACAGCTGGTATCCAGGTGTTTTGGGTTAGTCATTTGGGTCATGCTTTCTGTTTGGCCTTGGAGAGTCTTAGGCTTCTCATTGTAGACACAGAAGCCATTTACTTTCTGCCCTTCTGAGATGGCATTTACTACATAGCTAAAATGGCCTTGAACTTACCAGGCTTCTGCTTAAGCCTCCCAAGTGATGGAATTACAGGCTTACCATACCACACCCAACTATGTGTCATAGGCCATTTGAAATAGAAAATTCCTGACATGTGTGCTGTATCTACTAACAAACTTGTGCAAAGATCAAATAACTTACAACCCAGTTGTTAAGAATATAGACTCAGATTCAACTGAATTTCAAATTCAATTTTGGTTATTTGCCTGCTTTTGGTTAAAGAGGAAGACACTATATCACTGAGCTTTATTCACTTGTATAAAAATGTGGATGTATCCATGGACAGATGGCTCATGCCTATAATCCTACTCAGAAGGTTGAGATGGAAAGATTATGTTTCAAAGCCAGCCCGGGCTGAAAAGTCCCTATGAGATACTTAGGTCCAGTGAATCACTCAAAAACTCGAAGTGGGTGGCTAGGAAGTTGGCTCAGTGGTAGAGTGCTTGCCTTGCAAGCATGAGGACATGGGTTTGATTGCTCAGCACCACATAAGCAGAAAAAGCTGGAAGTGGTGTTAAGGCTCAAGTGGAGTGCTAGCCATAAGCTGAAGAGCTGAGAGACAGAGCCAAGACCCAGATATCAGGCCCCATGAACAACAACAACAACAACAACAACAACAAACCAACACAGAAGTGGGGCTGTAGCTCAAGTGGTAGAGTGCTAGAAAATGGATAAGGGAGTGCACCCAGACCCTGAGTTCAAGTACCACAATGAACAAAAAAAATGATTGATTAGCAGTATTTTCCATCTCCTAGGTTTATGATTATTCAATAATCAGAATTTACTGAGCATTTCCTATGGAAAAGAGGTACTTTTCCTCACCAGCAAGTGATTTATGATGCTACAGAGCATGCAATGGATACCCTCTACTTCAGTGGAGAATTGAATGTAAGTTTTGTGGGTCCTATCAGAATAGCAGGTCAGGAACAAAACTGATAAGGATTCAAGCTTTCTGTTAAACCATACTGTAGCCATTATGATTTTTATTAAAGGAATAATTTATTTAGACATTGGTGGCTCATGCCTTTAATCCTCACAGCTTAGGAGGCTGAGATCTGAGGAGTCTGATTTCAGGCCAGTCCAAGCAGGAAAGTCCATGAGACATGTCTCCAATTAATCAGTGATAAACCCAGAAAAACAGGTATGGCTTAATAGAGTATTATTCCTAAGGAAAAAGCTCTACTTAAGCTTCCCTAACCCTTCACGTCCTATGTTGGGACATTGCCACCTACAATGCTGCTGGACCATGCCTTCCCTTGGTATGTTTGCCTACAGCCTATAGGCTGTTTAGCTCTTGACTTGATAATGGCATGATCCGTGTATGGAATATACTGCCCAGAAAAAAACAACTATGATATAAGCAATGTTTGGCAATGTGTTGAATCCAAAGTTGCAGTGGTAAGGATGTTTTCTGTTTAACTTTTTTCTTCAGTTAATTGCTTTTAAAAGATTATCTGCTTATTTAATTTACTCGAGGAAATCAAAAGTTAATATTTGGGACTTTTGCTGAAATTTGAAACTAGGCAAGTAAGAGCACCCATTGTCCCTAAATTCATCATTTAAAATTATTAAAACTTCATTCATATGTTTCAGTCGTCAGAAATTTGAGCCAAGCATGGGAACTCACACTTGTAATGCTATCTGCTGGGACTTGACTAATGCAGAGAGGACTATGATTTGATGTTAGCCCAGGCAAAACATTCACAATATTGGATCTCAGTCAATATCTGAAACCAATGCATTGTGCTTTTTATTTCATCTACTCAGAAAGGGTAAAAAGAAGGATTGTGGTCCATGATGGCCTGGTCATAAACATAAAACCCTACCACAAAAATATCTCAAGCAGAGCTGGGTGCAGGTGATTCATGCCTGTAGTCTTAGCTACTCAGGAGGCTGAGATCTGTAGATTACAGTTCAAAGCTATCCCAGGCAGGAAAGTCCATGAGACTCATCTCCAATAAACCATTAGAAAACCAGAAGTGGTGCTGTGGCTCAAGCAGTAAAGCATTCGCCTTGAGCTGAAGAGCTCAGGGATAGCGCCCAGGCACAGAGTTTAAGCCACATGACCAACAAAAACAAAAATGACTAATGCAAAAAAAGCAGGTGTATGGCTCAACCGGTAGAGCACCTACGTAAAGTGCATGAGGCCCTGAGTTTAAGTTATAGGATAAAAACGAGGGAAGGATGTGGATATATGGAAGGAAGAAAAGAAGGAAGGAAAGAATTATTCTGTATATTGTACTTGCCTAGTTATTTCATTAAGGTGGCTTCTCATTCCTTTTTCTTTTTTTTCGGTCTGTTGTGGGGCTTGAACTCAGGTCCTGGATCCTGCCCCTGAGCTTTTGTGCTCAAATCTAGTGCTCTACCACATTGAATTACATGGTCACTTGTGGGTTTCAGTGGTTAAATGAAAATAAGAATCTCATAGATTTTCCTGACCAAGCTGGTGTTGAACCTTGATCCTTAGAACTCAGCCTTCTGACTAGATAGACTTACAGGTATGAACCACTGGCTCTGAGCACTCACTTGTTTTCTTTCTTTCTATTTTTTATCAGTCATGGGACTTGAATTCTGGGTGCTGTCCCTGAGCTCTTCAGCTGAAGTGAAGCACTCCACCAGAGTCCACTTATGGTTTTCTGATTGCTAACTGGAGATAAGAATCTCATTAGAGAGGTACAATATGCAGATGGCAGAGGAGAAGCTGGAGGCTAAACAAGCTCCAGCATAGAAAGCAGTTTTAGTGTTCCTAAACACTGTTTAGTGAACAGTCCTAGGCTAGAGAATCACCCCAAGTGTGCCATCACAGTACAGAGAGTTTGGCCAGAGAGGGAAAATCCAGGCAAGGAGGCAGAACTGAACACTTGCTAGTAGCCAAGGCTGCAACGGATGCGGCGGCAGTGACACTGGACATAGCGGCCATAGCTATAACAGAGAGAGATCGGGAAAACAGCACCAGAAACAGCGGGTGAGCAGATTCTACTCATCACTAGCAAGAACTGACAAGGAGCAGATATCTTCATCCTGCAGATCACACACCAGAGACGACTCAGGAACCAACACTCTAGCATGTGTAGAACCCTTACATCCTCACTCCTTCTCAGGGAGAAGAGGAGGGAAAGCCATCCCTCCCCAACCACCAGAGATCTCCATCTTCCATACTGATAAAGCCCCCCCCTGAGCAACTAGCTCCAAGTCAGGCCATGGAAGAAAAGAAAAGAGTCATTTAGCAGGTCACAAGAACCTGACCTAAGCTTCCAGGCTCAGCTCCATCCAGGGGAAAATCACCCAGCCCAAATAGAGGAAGATCCGCCTCCCACCTCAGGACTTTCTTCACTGTGTAAACAGAACCAGAGGCTGCCCCTCCCTACAGCAGCCTAGAAAATCAATTAAAATTCAGTAAACACAAACCCTGAGAATTGATCCAGGCTGGGCCCTGTGAGTGTCTCTGGAGCAAGCCCCTCAGGGAAAAGCTAGTTTGCTGAAAGGCCTCAACCCTACCCAGAACCTAGCCTCACAACAGCATCTCCAAACTAGAGGAAACAGCCATCTCCCTCTTTTGTGATATTCAAAGCAGATCTCCCTCCCATTGAACTAGCCTGAGAAGAAGATCACAAAATCCTGGGTAAAGCAGAGAATTTTTCTGCCTGCTCAAACAAACTGACTTAAGAATCCAATCAAGCCACAGGAAAACCAAACACCACAAGCAGACCAGAGACTCCACCAAGAGACTGGTTATGGACACAGTGGAGATAAATGATCTTCACATCCCCCCTCCAAAAAAAGAACTCTGTAACTTTTTTTAATTTTATTTTTAATTGTTTTCTATTAATCTTTTTTTCCTCTCATAATTTTTATTTTAGGTGTATATGTGTATGTGTGCTTTTTTATCTCTTCTAATTTTTTGGTACTTTTTTATTTTCTTTTTTTTTTCTTTCTTTCTTTTTTGAGTGACTTAATTGCTATTCTGCTCATCCCCATATATATAACTGTCGTCAATTATTAGGCCTTATACCCCATGGTATACACACTTAATCCAGAAATTTATTACTCAATTCATAAGCTCTTAGGCTTAAATTCTTTAGTAGCAATATTATATCTTTGTACCTATATAATTTCTTGTTTGTCTGTTTTTTTTTTTTTTTTTGCTGGTCATGCGGCCTGAACTCTGGGCCTGGGCACTGTCCCTCAGCTCTTCAGCTCCAGGCTAGTGCCCTACCACTTTGAGCCACAGCTCCACTTCCAGTTTTTTCTGCTTATGTGGTGCTGAGGAATAGAACCCAGGGTCTCATGCATGCAAGGCAAGCACTCTACTACTGAGCCACTTTCCCAGCCCTAATTTTTTAATAACTAATTTTAAGCACTTTTATTTTTTAGTTTTTCATGTCTCCTATCCCTCCCCTCCTCTCATTCTATCCTTCTCTCAATATCATTTCTTTAAACTTACATAATTTTTAAGTGTTTCATTGTTTAAATTTAAATTTTTATTTCCATTTTTCATCTTTTCTTTTAAATCTCTCTCTTATCATTCTGTCCAATCCATTTCCCTCTCTGAGATAAGAACTTGGTTAAATTCACTTTTCTTTTACCTCTCCATATCCCGCTAATCAGTGGTATTGCTCTGAGGAATTACTGTCAATGTTTCCACAGTGCCTAGTCCAAGGCCTCTCACAAAGGCTACTAGCCCAAACTGTCTGAGCCTCTGTGTGACTTAATCATCATTGAGCAACTGCGTTCCATGGTTTGTGAGACATTCGCTTCTGTGATCATATGCACATGAGGACCCAAGAAGAGAGTTCCCTGGAAGGAATGTCCTAAAATGCAAAACATCTACTAGGGCAATGGAAACCCATGGTTGGACATGCTTAATTTTTTAGCCTGTGCACTGAACTAACAGGAAAACATTAAGACACACTAAGAAACGCTGATGTAAAGCATCAGAAGGGCTGAGGGGAAGGGAGCCCCATGCTCAGGAATATAAATGGAGCTTACAAACCACGGCAGGCTCTGACTTTCTATGTTGAAGTTTAGATTAACAGGCAGCCCAAGATTCTAAGAACTCAGTGTCTAGGCTATATGCCTCTTTCAGAACTTCTTTCCCTCCTCCTGTGCTTTGAGAACAACAGTTAGTACAGTGTTTCTGTCTACTAGGGGCAGTTTTTCTCTTCACACAATGCTTAAAGTAGACAATAGGAAGCTGCCATTAAAGTGTACAAGTATGAAATAGCACACAGTGCTTGCCCTGAATTCCTGGACCTAAAAAGTTCCCAATTCTGAGCACAAAGTGATCATGGGTGTATCCTAACAACCTCCACTGAATGGAGAAATTTGAACAATTTTCCCAAGGCAGGTATTGTCCAGTATGGTAGTTACCACCTATAATCCTTGTTATTAGGATGGCTGTGATTTACTGGAACAATGAACTTGAAACTGGGCCAAGACGAGACAACTTATAGTTGCTGGAAACGGGGGAAGACAACTAGGAGAATGTTTCTCTGGCACAGACATGGATATAATTACAACAAAGTTCTAAATTGTGGCTCATCAGTAAAGACTATCATCATACCTCACTAAAGGTAATAACTAAACATAAAAATTAAAAAAAAAACTACTTGGATTTCAGTACTAACATCTTTTTAAAGGTGTGTGTCTGGTGTCTGAGATTTTGTATGGGGCAGCATTGGTTCTTAAAAATCATCTTATTGTCACTATCTTTAGGTTTCCCTTTCAAGTCTGGTGGCATTCTAGCTGTATCACTTGAATCACACAATTCTTGACTTCTGTTGGTTAACGAGATAAACATGTAAGGGATTTGTCAACCTTCATTGGTTTCAAATTATGATCTTCAGATCTCACTCTCTGGAGTAGGTAAGGCTATAAGAGTGAGCCACTATGCTCAGCCCAGTATTTCCATAAGTTACTTAATCTTTCTGAATCTCAGCTTCTTCTTGTGTGGAAAGTGGACAGAATTATTTTGTGGATCTTAGAATCTGGTGGGAGTTATGACTGGGTACAGGAAGTATAAGTGTTCCGGATGTGCAGACAGAGCCTGACAATCTCATAAAACTACTGATGTTTATAATGAAATGAATTAAAGAATTGGAAATGAGGGATTTTTCTTTTTTTGTTTATCCATTTCTGGGTAGTGAGGGAGCCACAGAAATTCAAAGAGAACAAGGAAACAAATGCAGCAGTGGTACTCTGTAGATATTATGTTGACAATCAACTATACCACTTGTGGGCAGGGAAAGGAGGGAAAAACATAGAGAAAAGAAGTGACGAGATTTTCGAACACAAAATGAACTCATTATCTGAATTACAAAATTGTGACCCATATGTCCACTGCATTAACAATAACAATTTTTAAAAGTCGAGGTTGATGATTCTCTCCTCCAGTTTTAGAGGCCCTTGAGACTGAGGCCTACCTATAGAGTTTTCGAAGGTCAATTGATATGATAATTATTATACAGCCAGAATCTCTTAACAAATGTTATAAAAAGTATTTCATTCGTAGTACTTCTTTCTGTTTGAATGGAGATTCTGTATGTTATTGGCAGAGCTATATTTTTACTTTTTGTTTTCAATATTGGTCAACAGTTGAAATCCTTCTTGAAGCTTTGGGACAGAGGTCTGCTATATCTTAGCACCCTGCCCCTAACTAAAATGGTAATCAACCTTTGAAACTAATTTACTTGCGTATGAGTTTGTTTTATTTCTTTATTCATTTATATATTTGTTTATTTATTTATTTATGTCGATGGTGGTGAATTATGGGCCTGGTCGCTGCCCTCAGCTCTTCAGCTCAAGGCTAGTGCTCTACCACTCGAGCCACAGTACCACTTCTGGCTTTTTCTGCTTACGTGGTGCTGAGGAATAAAACCCAGGGCCTCATACATGCAACGTAATCTGTCTACCACTGATCTTCCTTCTCAGCCCCTATGAGGGGTATTTTAGTGCATGGGTCTATGAGGGAATCCTATTCAGCAAATGTGTTCATTTGCCACTAGACATTATTTATGAATTATCTGATAGTTAACGGATAAATTGTTATTATTTTTACTAGGAATTGTTTGTTTCCCTATGCTAAAAACATGGAGGAATGTATTGTAAACTAAAGCTGCAAAAGAAATTTAAGATCTTGGTGCTAACAAATGTGTCCAGTTATTACATTAAACAGAGAATTCAAAGTTCATGAATACAGAGCTCAAATTTCTTATACTACTTATTTCAAAATGCAAATTAAAGGGAAAATCAGACAGGAGATAAAATTTATATTGTATGTTAATTTTTAAAGAGGAAAATAAGATCCTAGATGGCAGATTAAAGCAAAGCAATATCAAAGCCCTATCTGCTCAATAAGAAATAAGAAGCTTATTTGAAAATAAAAACTGCAAAGTGCACATCAGGCAAAGCCAAGCAGTCAGAGCCTACCACCAATAGAGCAACAACATATATCTCAGAAAAAGGAAACAAGTTCAGATCGTGCTCATCCTTATCCCTGATTTCAATAATACATGTACATCCCCTACACACACACACACACGCACGCACACACACACACACACACACACACACACACACACACACACACACAAAATGAATGTATGCAACAGCTCAACCTACTCACATCCACTCAACATGAATCAAAGATCTTCCTGTAATATTTGAAACTTTAAGTTTCAAGTCTTGTACATAATTGATAATAGATGCATAAGTAATATTTTCTGAATAGCACTCTGCTATGAAAGTGGGAGTTCATGATGATTATAGCTACTTAAAACATCTCTGAATCTCAAAAAAATTAAACAACAAACAATCCGAATTTTGGGACTGCATTTCTACCAGCTATTCTGCAAAGACTTAATAAGAAGATACTTATGAGACCCAAAAAATAAATACTAAATTCAATTGATACCTGAGTATGTGAAGAGAAAGATGAGAGACACTGATCAGAGAGACCTATGCTGCCTCCAGTTCTCAGCCAGCTGTACACTGTGGCATCTTTGCTGCTGCTGGACCTTAGTTGTCTTCTCCAGTGCAGTGGCCACACTGGGGTTGGATTGGGCGTGATAGGGAGATGAGTGTAGGCCACATGGGAGGCCACACTGGAGTTGGGGCTTGGGGAGGTGGGGAGGGGAGAGGAGGCCCTGGCAAAAGCTGAAGTGAGGCAGGGAATCAGAGGCTCAGGAAGCAGCATGCCCAAAGGCTGCCTGGTTCTGGAGAGTGTCTGTGAGGTGGGGTTTTTGGGGCGGATTCCATGGGGCCTGGTGGCCTGGTGAGAAGAGAAAGGAATCTCAAGTACTGCAAAGGCAGACAGTGAAAATTAAGATCACAGTGGCTGAACAATTTCAACAACAAAGGTGGGGACATGGAGGTAAACTCTGGGGATGGGGAGGACGGCAGCACTGGGACAGTGGCGTTCAATCCTTTTTGGACATACCTGGAAGTGTGTGAGGGCTGGCTTCACCACAGGTTTGACCTCACTCGACTTGAACGGGCACCCGGAATGGTCACTTCAGCCTCAGCCTGCCCCATAGAGCCAGACTGGCATAAATGCTGAAGACCAGGCAGTGGCTGGGAGGCTATGCCCAGCAGGGTGGAGGAAGCATGGCTAGTGGGTGCAGCTCCAGCCCAGACAGGCCCAGGGCCACCGTGGATGTTCGGACTGTAGATCTGGAACAGGCACTGTGCCCCAGACCAGTGGGGCTTCCAGCGACTTGCGTGGTGGCCACCACGTGCATGTTGGGAACTTCATAAGCATGGCCCAGGCATCTCCACGGAAAGGTGCATTCACTCCTGTGCCTCTCCTGTCTTCTGGACTCTCGCTATTCTCCTGCTTCCTGCTGAAGTACCAGGCAATAGACCCAACAAAGGCCAGGAGGGAGCCGTTGCCAATGTAAATGCAGAAGGGTCGTTTATTACAGCTCGAGCTGGACTCACAAACCTTCCCTGACACAGCAGGTCAGAAATTGTGAGTCCCAATCTCTTGTTCAGCAGGGTTTTGTTTTGTGTATGAAGCAGGTGGAAGGATCATTACAACACTGATTTTGTGATAGGTCAGTGGTTCGGAGTGAATCTAGTCTTAAGTTTATTGGTTGGGGTATGATCATTTCCAGTAAGGGCAGGGACTTTCTAGCTTAGCAGTTACAGGATAGGTTGAATGATACATAGCAAGCATATTATAAGTTGGGGTAGGTGGGACCAATCACAGGAATGCTGAGGGCGCTATTCCTGGATTATTTCCTGGCCTAAATTGCTTCCTGATAGAGTTCGGAGATAATCGGTCAGGGCAGTCTGAGATTCCTGGACAGATCAGGGCTGTCTGATTTCTTAGTTATTTTTACTGTTACATTTTCTTAGAACGTGAACTGACACTCTTTTTCCAGTAGCAGATAACAGATGTTTTCCTTAGAGTTTCTGAAATCACTGCCAACTTATTTGTCCTCTCACTGACACTTCCAACTACAGGAGTCAACTTCTCCACGCCAATGACAGGCCATCTCGGAGATATTCACAGGGCTATGTTTCCTCTCTCCATTTCAGGCCTTTCTACTGAAAGAACATCCTTACTAAAAACTTTTTAGTTTTTTATAGTGAGGAAGAAAAGCAAGGCCTAGTTGCAGCCATCGAACCAAGAATTGAGGGCCATGGCTGGAGCAAAACACCCTGAGAAAAGATGGATTCATTTTTGTCAAAGACACAAGGCTCTATGGGAACTCTCATTCTAACTGATTTTCTTCCTAGTAATATATTCACAGAATATGTAGACTATGTAATAATGAAAAATGACATATGCATAACATTTGTGAATATGGAGGGAAGTAAGAAAAACTGCAATGGCCAGAAGTAACTGGTTCTTTGAAAGAGAGCTGGTAGGTACTCTGTTTGGCCTCTAAGCCTTTTAGCACAGTATTTTGTATTGCATTCAAACATATGAAGTTCTTAAAAAGTAAAATCAGGACAAATAGTTAAAAATAAGTTAATTTTCCTAATAAAGTATTACAAACTGCATCTTTAAATTCAGAGGTACTTAACATGAAATTTTTCTCACGTTAAATTGCCTTTTGTTCTACCGAAGAGTTGATATTCGAAAATTCCCAAAGAGAATTATTTTTTTTCTTCCTTTTTAAGGAAGAAAAAGTGAAGTCCACCTGTTTCTGCTGTGAGCTGTTTCTTCCACTTACTGCCCAGTTGCTGTCAATACTCATCCCCATAGGAGACAAGCAGCTCACATCCTGCCTTGATGAAATGACAGGTTTGGTAGAAGATCTACCTGTGGTACTGAAAGGCCCTCAGATTCTGTTTCTCAGCATACCTGCCACAGTTCATATACCTAAAGTTGAAGCAGGCACAGGAAGGAAACATAAGAGGGTAAGTTTCTGCTCCCTTTGGATCTACTCCTAATACTCATCCACTCTAGAACTCTAAGTGCACTGTTTTCAAAGCCCAGTTCCAGACTTCTCTCAATCCTGATTTGTCACAAATAGATTGATATCCAGATTCTCTAAATTGAGTTATAGTTTATGTCATAGACTTGGGTGGGGGCATGTACTCGGTTTCTAGATTAGCACACATCATTTGACATTTGGCCCAAGTAATTTTCCTTAGATTGGACTCACTCATGCACCTGTCTCCACTATGTTCCCATAGAAATTCAGAGAACCCATTGTCTTATAAAGAGAATAAAGGGAAATTTGTTTATTCATGATGTCGGTTCATGATAAGACAATGGTTCCCCATGGCACAGGGCTGCAGCACATATCATAGACCCACTGCTTTCTGAAACTCACCACTGCTCCAACTCTGCTTCAACGTGTTTGTGTGTACCTTAATAGACTAAAATTCTTTCTTGTAGATTGTTAGGGCACTATGTACTTTGCAAAAACTAGGAAGAAAAATTATAGTTAAATACTCCTACAATGAAATTGTTATTTCTGTCTCCACATGTGTTTCACAATTACTCAGGGAATATGATTTATTCAACTACTGAGGGTAATTCTTTGACTCGGATACAGTATGTGCTTTATAGATGCAGGATCTATGAATGAAGTTAGGTCCTTTGGTTTTCTATTCTGATGTGTTAATTTTGTCTCTCATGGAAATTTTTATTTTGATACAGTACACATATATATGCATACATACTTACATACATAGCAGAGCTATGATTGAACGTGGTAACTAAACTTACCTCTTGCAATACAAGCACTCTACCACTTGAAGCATGAGCCCTTTTTGTGTTGTTTATTGTTGAGGTATTTTTTGTCTGTCAAGGGGTTTAAACTCTGTGCCTGAATGTTGTCCTTCAGCAGTTCAACTCAAGGCAAGCGCTCTACCACTTGAGCCACAGCGCCACTTTTGATTTTCTGGTGGTTTATTGGAGATAAGAGTTTCACAGCCTTTCTTCCATGGGCTGGATTTGAACCATGATACTCATATCTGAGCTTTCTGAGTAGCTACTTACAGGTTTGAGCCACCAGTGCATAGTTTATTTTTGAGGTGTTTTTTCCCCTGCTGTCCTGGGTTGCCATTCTGCTTGTGCTTGCATGGATTGCTGGAGATACTTCACTTTATACAGCCATTGTACTTCCAAATGTGCACCAACGTGCTCAACCATTGGTAGTAATGGGGATCTTATAAAATTTTATGCTAGGACTGGCATCAGACTGAGATCACATCATCTCTATCTCAAAAGTCCAAATTAAAGGTTGAGCTATGGAACCCAGCTATACTATTTATATTTTTATTACTTTTCCTTCAAATATTCATAATTTTGAAAGCACCAAGTACAGCAAAAGAAAAATGGAGATATGGGAATCCATTGAGAAAGGTGTGATAATCAGGGTGCAAGTCTTCTGAGGAGAATATCCTCTTAGGAACCATGAAAATGACTGCTGGACTCACTCCAGTTGGCCTGGGATTTATTTTTTGCATCTACACATAGAAGTTTCTCCTTTTTGTGATCTGAGTTTCAGAAAGACAAGCTAAAGGCTTTTGAGTAATAATCGGCAAAATCACATTACTTGATTCCAGTGATGCTCTTTGAGCCTGCATGGATTCAGCAGTTGTGAACATATAAGATGCCGTCTACACATCTGAGGGGATTTGTCATAGTCCTAACAGAGGCTCCTTAAGCGTGGATGCACTTTGCCTCTAACACACTCTGTTTATATGCACTATACTTTGATCCTAAATCAGCATGTCCATGTTTATGCAGATTCCACAAACACATACAACTATTTTGTCCATGTCCTAGCAATGTTTCATTGGAGGCACAGGGGGACACATGGAGTTAGAGAAAGGGGGGAAAGGGAAGGCATTTCTTACCATCCAGGAGTACCTATTGTCTGCATCTTCATCTTCTATGATCAAGCCCCCATAGCGACTAAAGTGCAAACCCAATGGCAGATCAGATTCCTCATTCCATACTCTAAGCCTAGCCTGAGGAATACTGTACTGACGAATTCTCAGCCCAGTGGGCAGACTGAGGACTGAATGGTCATAATGCCCCTTGTCCAAAACATTTGTCTCTTACAAATATAGGTGGTCCATGAACAGTGTAGCTGGTGATGAAGAAGTGCTGACATTGCTCACAATCTGAAGCAAGAGCAGCAAAAATTAGTCAAGAAATATGTACATTCCCAGATTTAACAATCATGAGAAAGAGCACAGAATGCATATCATTGTCGCTTAGTTCTTCATGTGAAGTTACTAGAGTAAACCAGTAATTGGGGGCAAAATGACCTGATGAATTATTATAAAAACACATTTGCCTTCTGTTTGACCAAGCACAGAGGGTTACTTACACAGGTAATCATCATCATGGGGTTTACGGATATCTTCATAAGCTGTACATGCTCATTTTTACCTCCTTTTTCCTACGTCCAAGTTGAAAAACAATGGTTAGTTAAGTTGGGGATCAATAATGTTTGTCCCTATTTCTTCAGAAAAGTAAAATCTCTTACTATCAAATTATCATCTATTCTTCTCACATACTCCGGTCCCCCATTAACCTTTGACTCAGAGATACAAAGACTTCATTATAACACTAACTACAAGTTTCTAATTCAATTTTAAGTTTTGGCCATTCCCATTTTCAGGTTTAATTTCTACTTCATTAAATTTCTTATAAAGTGGTCATTGATGAATTTATTCATTCAGAATATGTGTTGAGTGTATGTTAAGCATTGAGCAAAGATGTGGACATACAGGATTGAAAATGTGTGGTCCCAGATATATCAGATACTTTGCGTTTATCTGTTATTTTACCTTTTACTTACCGTTTTCAGACAACATGCAGGTTGTACACATTTTTCTTGCCAGTCCTGGGGCTTGAACTCATGGCCTGGCCACTGTCCCTGTGCTTCTTTTGCTCAAGGCTAGCACTCAATAACTTGAGCCACATTGCCACCTCTGGCCTTTTCTGTTCATGTGGTTCTAAGGAATAGAACCAAGGGCTTCATTCATACAAGACACATACTCTACAACTAAGCCACATTCCCAGAGCAGTCTGTGCATCTTTATCCATGTTCTTCAGATTAACATTCAGAAGTTCAGGGAGATTGTAAAATGTGTCATGGCCTAAGTGCCTCCAGGTGGATAATAACCCAAGTGTGTAACTTCATTGTCAAATTCTTATGTGCTGCTCATTGGAAACCTAATTATTAGTTCCACAGCTTAGTTCAGCCAATGTTTGAACTTTCCAAACTCCACCTTACATAATCAGATTACCCTCATCAACCTTGTTAGAATTTCCAAAATTAGTAAATTTCCCAAATTATTTTCTCTTACCCAGTTTTTGTTTGCAGTGTTGTCCTTGTGTATTTGCTTCTCCAGGAGGGAACACTGGTTTCTGGGCCTCTTCTAATCCACTTGACTTTGAGAAATTTGTAATTCCTGAGAACTTCTTCAAACTAGGTTCCTTACCTAAGGTTGTCCTGGGCATTCCCTTCAATGAAAGTCACATATAGAATTAGAATCTATTTCCTAAGCCTTTCAACTCGTATCAGTTTTGTCTCAAATCCATATAAGTTAGACTGAGGGAGGGAGAGCACTTGAGAATACAAACCGAAGAGCAAACAAGGTCTGTGAATGAAGGAAATGAAGCTTGGAAGAAGACATGTCTAGTGGAGACATTTAATGAAAGAGAACACGGGGAAAGTGGAGAATTACAAAACTTGGCTGGAAAAAGATATAACAGAGCAGTGAGAATAGGAAGAAATTATTGGCAGAAATCTATATGGACAATTAAGTACATTCAAATTGCAACTAGTTATAAAAGATGACTTTGAAATTAGTTTGACTTTTTTCTATGTAATTTTGCCTGAAAAAGTATGTACCATCTAATAGTTGTATAAATTGGTATACATGTCTGTTTTTGAGGTGATAAGGTAAAAAAAAGTTTGATACGGTAAAAAAAGAAAATGTTCATCAGGCAGACTCTAGTGACTCGTGATTGTAATCCTAGTTATTTAGTAGGCTGAGATCTGAGCATTAAGCATGGCAGCCAGCCCAAGCAGTAGTTAGACTTATATCCACTTAACCACCATAAAAGCCAGGAGTGGTATTGTGGTTCAAGTTGTTGAGTGCTAGCCTTGCTAGCACAAAAGGAAGGATCTGGAACAGTGATTAGGTCCTGATTGTAAGTCTCAGGCCCAGCACCAAAAAAATTTCACCAAAGAATCTTGTGAATTATTAAAATACAGCATCAATGGGACTAAGCATTTCTTTCTGCTTTTTTTTTTTCCAGTCCACGGCCTGGGCCTTTTCCCTGAGCATCTTTGGCTTGAGACTAGCACTTTACCACTTGAGCCACAGCACCATTTTCAGCTTGCTTTTCCTGTTTATGTGGTACTAAGGAATCAAACTGAGGCCCTCATGCATGCTAGGCAAGCACTCAACCATTAAGCTACATTCCAAGCCCCTAATTATTTGTTTTTGAGCCCTGATATAAATTTACTTTCTGTGACATCTCTAGTTGAAATAAATTAGTTGAAATTGATTTGAAGACATTAACTTCAGTATTTCTCGAGCCTGTTACTTTTACTTAAATTTCAAAACTGATTAATTATTACATATATTGATTATAACTTATTGTTTATCCTGAAAATATTGAGGGGGGTTCAGTTGAGACTTCAGACCTCTGAAGAAAGATCAGTTATTGTCCAACCACTCAGACTCACATGTAGAGGCTACAGCTAAACAAACAACTATGGAAAGTTCCAGAATCAGCTAACTAAAGCTCAGAAGAAGGGACCAATCCTCCTCTTCCTCAAAGAATTGACATTTGAAATTAGCCTCAGAAGGATATGTATCTATGTGAAATATTATGTCACTTTTTTTAGTTGTCACTAAACTTTCCTTAAAACTTACAAATAGTGTGGATTTATTGGTGCATCTATCAATTTGTTATAACAAAATGAAGAGTGATTGGAACAAAGATTGGAACAATCATTCAGTGAATGGTGTGAAGGTGTGAATGGCTAAGATAGATAAGACTTTATAATGCTGTGTAAGTCTTTATGAACTTGTAAGTGCCTTTAGAGAAAATGTATTGGTAGACTTCACCACCACTAGGTGTGATCTCAGACACAATACATTTTTAGATTTCAGTTTTCTCATCACGTAAGTGATTATAGTTTACTATTTGCCTCATTATGTTGTTGTAATATTCAATTCTATTTGTTCATGGGACATTTAAAATAAAGTCTAAAATATTGTGAAAATAAAATAAGTGGTAGTGATTATTGTGGATATGAATTGAATCTTAGAATGAATATGATAAGAACAGAAGAGATCAGGAAAAGGAAGCAGATGTTCCTAGGGCTTCTTCTCTTACTTGGAACCATGAAGAAAGTTTACTTATCAATACAATTTGGGAGACATTTATCTTCTGACGCTTACCCTGTTCAGTTCTGAACGTCACCCAAGAAGGTTTGACTAAAAGTAATGAGAAATCTGGATTTTGGTTACAAAATATCTCCAAACTGTGGATTCTCATTTTTGACAGCAAATCTCAGCCAGAGAGAAAAGACTCTATTTTAGGAAAATGTTTTCTGAATTATCATTAAGGCTTGTCCCTATATTTTTTTCTTAAATTTCTTCAAACCTAGACAAAACCCATCTTTGCTTCACTCTGTGTTCATAAGCTATCTGTTATAATTTAATTGGCTTTTGATGACAAAAAACACTAAGCAAATTAGGAACAAGAGGGAAAGATTATTTAGTTAAATAGCATACATCATGGTCAACTTAGTTTTATTTCAGTGATGAAGGATTGTTTAACACACATAAATCTTAATGTGCAATGCAACATGTAAGCAGATCAAGGACAAAAATCACACACTCATTTCTCTGGATGCAGAAAAAGCCTTTGACAAAAGTAAATATTCTTCTTCTTTTTTTTTTTGGTCAGTGGTGGGGCTTGACCTCGGGGCCTGTGTGCTATCCCTCAGCTCTTCAGCTCAAGGCAAGCATTCAATCATTGAGGCACAGCACTACTTCCAGTTTTCTGGTCGTTTATTGGAGATAAGAGCTTCACGGACTTTCCTGCCCGGCCTGGCTTTGAACTGTGATCCTCAGAGCTCAGCCTACTGAGAAGTCAAGATTACAGGTGTAATGCCACGTTAAAGTCAGCATTCTTTTATCATAAAACCCTTGAAGAAACTAGTGATACTGGGTATATATCTCGATAGGATTAGGGGTATATGTGAAAAATTAAATCATTTCTGCTAATAGCAGGAATGACACAAATGTTTATTTTTTCACTCTTTTCCCATATTGAATGCAATCAAGCCACAGAAATAAGCAAAGAGAAAGAAATAAATAGGTCAAAAGAGAAGAAACCATTTAAATTATGCTTGTTCACAGATAACATGATCCTATATTTAAAAGATCCTAAAAATTTCCAGAGAAAAATTCTAGATCTGATAAATGCTATTGGAAATGTGCCAGAATATATGATCAACATGTAAAAATCATCAGCTTGTCTGCCAACAATGAACAGTCTGGGAAAGAAATCAGAAAAATCACAATAGTCTCAAAAAATTAGCTTAAGATTGTGCTTAACTAATGAAGTAAAAGACTTCTATAACGAAAAGTATAAAACCTCAAATAGAACTGAAAGCCAACCTGGCCAGGTAAGTTTGTGAGACTCTTATTTCCAATTAAGCACCAGAAAATAGGAAGTGGTGCTGTGGTTCAATTGGTAGAGTGCTCACCTTGAGTTGAAGAAGTCAGAGACAACACTCAAGGCAACTGTCAAGACTGACGATGATGATGATGATGATGATGATGATGATGATGATGATGATGATGATGATGATGGTGATGATAATAATAATAAAGTTAAAAATTGGCACTATGGATTGCATTTCATTCTTCCAAAATTATAAGTTGAATTCCCAATCCTCAAAATATTATTTGGAGATGGAGCCTTTGGTAGGTAATTAGGGTAAGATGACATCATGGAGGTGAGGCCCGAGATGGATTTAACTTTCACAGAAAAAGAAAAGAAAGATCCTTTCCATCTCAACTGTTCTTCCATTCCCAGTCATGAACATATCAAGATTTCATGTAGATACACAATGAGATATAGGCCATCTACAAACCTAAAATAGATCCTTCATCAGAACCCAGTCACACTAGCGTACTGGTTTGAGTTTTCAAGCTTTCAGAACTATGAGAAATAAATTTTTATTTAATTAACTCACTGTATAATATTTGGTTATGGCAGAATTAATTGAACACACAATGATAAAAACACTGGAATTCACCGATTTTTACAAAGAAGATACATAAATCTTTGTATGTGGCTAACAAATGTATGAAAATATGCTCAATATTACTAAGCAGTAGGGAAATGTAAGTAAAATGTCAATGACTCTTTAGGATGCTTACCATAAAAGTAAATAAAAGGATACTGGATGCTGGGCACTGGTGGCTCTCGCCTGTAATCCTAGCTGAGGAGGCTGAGGTCTGATCATGGAGCAAAGCCAGCCTGGGCAGGAAAGTCTGTAAAACCAAAACACCAGAAGTGCCGCTATGGCTAAAGTGGTAGAGCACTAGCTTTCAGCTAAAGAACTGAGGGACAGCACCCAGGCCCAGAGTTCAAGCCCCACGACCAATAAAATAATGGAACCTTTGCTCGCTGCTGGTAGAAATATAAAATAGTGCAGTTGCCTTGGGAAATAGTATGAAAAGCACTCTAAAAATTAAAAGCATTACTAGCTTATTATCTAGCAATCTAATTCTTAATATACATAGAGACAGGAAAGAAGGAGGAATGGAAAAAAGTAAGGAAACAAGGAATGTAAATAGATCCTAAATAGATATTGGCACATTCAGTATAACTACAGCATTATTAATTCTATTGACAGTTGTAAAGAAGTTGCATAGGAAAACATAGACATTATATATGAGTTCCAAATTACATAACTACATAAAGGAAGAACAGTTAAGTTTCACCTGCCTTTTCCCAGGTTTATCCAATGTGAATAACATAGACAGGGGTAACATTTCCACAGTCTATCCTGGATCTTTGGCACAGAGTACATTGCAGATTCCATGTTCAATTCAAATCAAAGACATCAGGCTGCAACCTTGTGATTTCTGTCACCGTTCTCTCTGTCTGGTCTGTTCTTTCTATGTGAACTCTCTAAGTGAAGACATTTGACCACATAACCCCTCTGTGATATATAAGTGCATACCACACTGGAAACCCTTCAAAAGCACAATCTTACTTGGGTCAATTTGACCAAAAGATGAAGAATACAAAAATCTTGAACAGAGAATCAAGTGGACCAATCTCTCCATGACTCTATTAGCATTTATTCGTCTCTCAACTCCAGTAAGAAATTGGTTCTATTTTTGACAGTTTCCATTTTTGTTGTGATTGTTCTATGTCTTTCTCTGCGTGGTTACTTCACTAAATGGACTACTTTCCATGGTCTTTCATGAGATTGCAAATGACTGCAAATAAGTCAACAAATATATGTTTTCCAGGTGTTAGATAGAAAATCAATGCATCAAGAAAACATGGAATATAATATTGTATCAAATTGCTGTATGTACTTAACTACGTAATAGAAAGTGATGAGGATCACTTTTTACTTGAATTTTACCCTACTAAACATCTAGCAGAGTCCTGCCTCTATCTATGTTTCTCTCATCCCTTGGATTTTTGCAACCATCTTCTAACAAGCTTCTCTTTTGCCACGTTTCTAATTTTTTACATTGCTATCAGATTTTTTACCAAAACTATTTTTAATAGTGTTTTGATAAGTTATCTGAAGAGAGCGAGAGAAAGGGACAGCAGTGGTGATAGAGAGATGCTCATCTTCCTAACAACTCCAATTTCATCTTCCAGAAGAGTGAGAAAAATCAGGCTCTTACCATCATCCATAATGATATTTTATTATAACTCACTCAACAAAACAGCAGAATAAGTTAAGAGTGAGTCAATTACAAGTGGCTCATCTCCAGTGATTAATTAAGCACTGAAATCATTTTGGTGTTACTCATCCATAACCAAATACAGAATTCTCTTCTTTTTATTCACCATCCAAAGAAAACCAAAGTGTATCTATGGCTCAGGTGGTAGAGCAATAGCCTTGAGCAAAAATGTTTAAGGGCAGTTCCTAGACTCTGAGTTTAAATTGTAAGATTTATGTCCGCACACAAAGAAAATGTGTTCCCAAATATGTGTCCTCCCATGTTCTTTGAATGTTATATGAATGATCTAGGGATAAAAGGTGTCCAGACAGATTTTAGGCTCGTGCACATTTTGTAATAAACAATATCTTCCATTCAAAAACTGAACTGGAAATAGTGTCATCTGTGTTATGAGGAATGGACCACACATACTGTGGAGACTTTAAGGGAGCAGTGGAGAAATCTTTGCTCTCATGTCCTGGGCTTAACTCAGGACAGTCTTTTCACATCTATTGTTCCCCAAAGAAGTGGGTGATCATCTGACTCCAGTCTCAAAGGGCTGGAACTCTTATTTCTGAGAAGAGTATATAAAATTATCTTGATAAGTCATTGCTTATTATACAGACACAGTAAACAACTTTATGCTTTTAATCACTCTGCATGCCTGAAAGTAATAATGCTCATCACTTGTGTCCAAATCTTTGAATAATATTCAAGTATATATATCCTACTCAAAACAATGAAAGGATAAGAATTCTTGGTTCAGTGAATGCTTAAGAGTAAAAAAAGATTTCCCGTTACACCTAGTTACCTCTTCAATGAAGGATTTCTCTTCATAAATTACGGAGATCTGTGACAACAATTTTCCCACATTGGGTTTCTTTTCTGTGTTAATGTTCCAATGCTTGCTGAAAGTTGACATCCAGTTGATAGACTTCCTCTAATGCTTACTTTTACGGAGATGCTGTCGTGTGTCCAAGTCTTTGGTACCTGTTGAGATATAACTTTTTGCTGAATGTGTTTCTTTATTTGTTGTATTTAGTTTCTGTCTTGTGGATTTTCTCAATTTCACTGAGGACTGACTTCAGATTAAATGTCATTGAACATTTGTTCCATTCATTAGGTTTCGTTTCTCCTATATGTCAGTTCTCTGATCAACAATGAGGTATGCCTCCCAGATGAAAATCTCTACACACTGGTAATATTCATCAGGTTTCTCTCCTGTGTGTGTTCTATAAATTAACGTGAACGTGTGTTTCTGGTGCAAACAGAGGGATGAATTCTTTTTTAAAAAACACACTTGTTGCATTCATAGAATTTCTCTCATTTCAGTGTTCAGTGAAGAATGCTCAGCTGAGCCTTCTGGGTAAAAGGCTGTAAAGTTGCTGCATTCGTGAGACTTCTCTCGCTTGTTGGTGCTCTGATGCAAACTGAGTTTTCTTCCAGGTGAAAGACTTTCCACATTTATTACGCTCCTGAAATTTCTCACCTCTGTGAATTCCATTATGCTTACTGAGGTCTGGACTCTGGTTGAAGGATATTTCACACCTGTTACATTCACAAAATTTCTCTCTTGTGTGTCTTCTCTGATGATCAGTAAGTTCTGCTTCCGTGTAAAGACTTTCCACACTTAATACATTCAGAAACTTTCTTACCTGTGTGTGTGTTTTTGATGGATGTTAAGGTCTGCCTTCTCAGTAAAAGATTTTCCACACAGGACACATTCATAAGGTTTCTCTCCTGTGTGTCTTCTGTTTTTGTTAAGTAAGGTTTGCCTTATGGGTGAAAGATTTTCCACACTGGATACATTCATATGGTTTCTATCCTGTATGTGTTCTCTGATGTTTGTTAAGGTGTACCTTCCAAGTGAAAGAATTTCCACACGTTACAATCATAAGGTTTCTGTCCAGTGTGTCATCTCTGATGGACAGTAAGTGGTGCCATCTGGATGACAGACTTTACATATTTTTCATATTCATAAAGTTTTTCTCCTGTGCGTTCTCTGATGGAGTGTAATGTGTGCCTTCTGGGTGAGAAACATTCATAAGGTTTTACTTAAGTGTGTCTTTCTGATGATCAGTAAAAGCTGCCTTACAGGTGAAAAACATTGCACTCTCGATACATATGTAAGATGTCTCTCCTGTGTTTTTTCTCTGATGATTAGTAACAGCTTCCTTCCAGGTGAAGGATGTTACATACTCGATACATTCATAAGGTGTCTCTACAGTGTGGATTCTCTGATGGATGTGAAGGTCTTCTTTTTGGACGAAAGACTTTACATACATGATATAATCATAAGGTCTTTCTCCTGGGTGTCTTCTCTGATGATCAGTAAGGACTGCCTTCTTGGTAAAAGACTCTCCAAACCTGTTAAAATCATAGGATTTCTCCCCTGTATGTCTTCTCTGATGGACAGTAAGTAGTGCCTTCTGGTGAATGATTATCCACATTTGTTACATTCATAAGGTTTTTCTCCTGTATGTATTATCTGATGCAAAGTGAGGTATGACTTTAGCCAGAAAGACATGCCATATTTGTTGCATTCATAAGTTCTCTCTTCTGTATGAGTTCTCTGATACATGTTGAAAGTTGACTTCTGGGTGGAAACTGTCCAATCCTCATATTCATAAGGCTTGTCTTCTGTGGGCATTTGAGGTGGGAAAGTGAGGTCTGACTTCCGAGATATATAATTTTTTTCATCTTATATACTCATTGGAGTTCTCCTCTGCATATTTGCTCTGGAATTTTACAAGGTGAATTTCCCTACTGATAGGTTTTTCACATTAATTACCTGAAAAGGATTCTCTCTTTTGAATATTTTTTGATGAGTAGTGACTGTACTTCTTATGTAGAATGTTTTTCCTTATTCAGGGCATTCTGATGTTTTCCTCTGTCCCTGAAGTATTTCTTGGGCAAAGAGAGGACACTTACCATAGTCTTTCCTATATTCATCATGGTTATAGGAAAGCTGTCCCACATAAGCCCAACTATGTCTAAAGAATATTGTCTGTGACTGAAAAAAAATCTCCTTTTTTACACCACATTCAAAATATTGCTACTCATCATTTTGATCAAAATGCTCCAAATATCTCAGGGATTGTTCAACTACGGGAGACAGAGCAGGCCAATATGCACCATGCATCTCATCAGGTTCAATATAGAGAAGCATGTTCTGGCACTCAATGAACTCCATAATTTTCATCCCTAATGAGTTTCTATTATTCCCAATCAGCTCTGGGTTAGGATTTGAACTCATATGAAAAGTTCTTACTAATTTGTGACAGGTACTTCACATAGATAATCATGTGGACTTTCCTGGCAGGTCTTAATCATGTACTCCATTTCTTGGACATCTAAAATGAGACATAGAGCCAGGTGCTGGGATCTTATGCTTATAATCTTAGCTACTCAGGGGGCTGAAATATGAGGATCATAGTTCAAAACCAGCCAGGCAGGAAAGTCCTTGAGACTTTGGCAATTTTGGGATTTGAACTGAAAGCCTAGCAGTCCCAATTGGTGAAAGAGTCAAGGTGAGGACACCAGCATGTGAACTGAGGAGCTAGGCCATTCCCAGGACCTGACAATGAGCCCTAGGGAGGGCCAGGATTAGCATAAATTCATACTTGATACATAGAATCTGTATTGACATATATGTGTGCGCAATATCTTATGTTCGGTGCATTTCTTCTCCTTAATTTATGTCTAATTTATGATGGTATTGTGAACTTTACTGAGTATGGTGACATATGTAACTATACTGACATGGATGACGACCTGTTCCCATGGTTATAAGGTTGCCTATGCATTCATTCTCCATCCTAGCTGAGACCCAGGACTTCCACATTAGAGGAAATCAGACACAATGACTGGCTTCTGACATCAGGCTGAATCTTTTGACAGGCCTGGGATTTGAACTCAGGTCTGGGTAACCCCGTTGCACTGTGGGAGAAGGGGAAGCTCATCATCCCTGAAGACTAGAATGTCAGGCCTGGTCCAGGACCTGATTTGAAGTCCCAGCAGTGGACAAAATAACAAGCTTACATTGTTAAACATAGGATCTCTATTTACATACAGGTGTGGTATGCATCTTGCTTTCAATTTAGTTATTTTTTAAATTTTGAGTCTTATTCATGGATGTATTGTGTATTTTATTGAGTATAGTGACAGGTATAGCTGTGCTGCCGTGGATGACAACCTATTCCCATGGCTATACAGTTGCCTATATAGCATTCTCCATCCTCGATGAGGCCCAGGACCTTCACAGGACAGGAAATCATGTGGATCCATTGGTTTCTCACATCAGGATGAATTTTTTGGCTGTGCTGGGGTTTAAACTCAGAACTTAGCAGGCAGAATTGGGGAATGAGTCAAGGTGAGCACACCAGCCTGTTAGCCACTAAGGTGTTAGGCCGTTCACAGGACCTGAGCTTGTGCCCCATGAGGGTCAATATACTCATGAAATCATAATTTAAAGACAGGAGCTATATTTCCATACATGGGTGGGCGGCATCTTGCGTTCACTCTACTTATTCTCTTGATTTCGTGTCTTATTCATGGATGCAATATGTATTTTACTGAGTGTGATAATAGTTATAACTATGCTGACGTTGCTGCCAACCAATTCCCATAAGTATAGAGTTGCCTATATAGCATACTCCATTCTAGCTGAGACCCAGGACTTTCACAGCATAGGAAAATTGGTGCAACCATTGGCTTCTCACATCAGGATGAATCTTTTGGTAGTGGGATTTGAAATCAAGGCCTAGTGGGCTCAAGTGGTGGATGAGTCATGGTGAGCACACCAGCACGTGAGCCACTAAGCATCTAGGTCTTTCTTGGAACCTGAGATCAAATCCCGGTGGGCGCTATAGTAGTCATAAATTCAGAATTTAAACAGAGGATCTCTATTTCCATACATGGATGGGCGGCATCTTGGGTTCAGTGTAGTTCTTGTCTTTATCTGGTGTCTTACTCATTGATGTATTGTGTATTTTCTTGAGTATAGGATGGCAGATATAACTGTGGTGACCTGGATGACAAGCTATTCCCATAAGTATAAAGTTGCCTATGAATTTTCCATCCTAGCTGCGACCCAGGATTGCACAGCACAGAAGAACAGGTGCAAAGAATGATTTCTCACATCAGGGTGAATTTTTGGAAGTGCTGTGATTCGAACTCGGGGCCTAGGAGGCTCAACTGCCCAATGGGTCCACATGAGCAAACCAGCCTGTGAGCCACTAAGGAGCAGGGCTGTTCCCAGGAGCTGAGATCAAGATCAAGGGAGGCCACAAGAGTCCTCAATGCATCATTGAAACATGGGATGTATATTCACATCCGTGTGTGGACTCCCTCATGCATTGAGCGTAGTTATCCTCCCTATTTTGTATGCTATTCATGGATGTATTATGTATGTTCTTGAGTATATATGACAGGTGTAACTGGGCTAACATGGATGACAACCTTTTCCCATGGCCACAGGGTGGCCCATGCATTCTCCATCCTAGCTGAAACCCAGGACTCACACAGGAAAACAGGTGAAACGTCTGGCTTCTGACAGGATGAATATTTTGGCACTACTAGGCCAATGGGTCCACATAAGCACACCAGCCTGTGAGCCACTAAGGAGCTGGGCCATTCCCATGACCTGAGATCGAGTCCCAGGGGTAAGGCAGGGGGAGCACAATAGTCATCTATTCATAAGCTGAAGGTATTAAGCAAATAAGTACATATCTGTATAGTGTAGGAGAGATGGAGACCTGTGATTGAATCCAATCTACCTGTGACTATTGATTCTTGGATCTTCCCCAATGCCTCCATTTAATGACTCTGATGATTATGGTCACGCTTCATCAACTCTTCACTAAAAATAATCGATACTCCATGAGTCTTGAATATCATTTCCTCCTCGAATCCTCAGGAACTACTCATTCAAGGAAGAGATTGATCATATTTCATGGCTCTTCTTAGGTCCGGAATTGAGTATATCAGGAACTCCTGCCATTCCCTCAATGTAGGATGGCTGACCAGGATTCGACCTCGGGGCCTCCGTTGCCCGGTCATCCTGTGGCTCCCCCGACAGCCAGCAGGCCTTCAGCCACACCAGGTCACCTTCAATCTGCAGTCCACCGGGTTCGGTCTTACCATGGACAACATTCAAATGAAAATAAACCTAAAAGCACCAGTGGGAACTTCCCGCACTTTTTCCTACAATCCCTGGAGTCCTAGGATCTGAGAATGGGCTGTGGGTCCGGAGGCTGCAGCCTAGGATGATCGGTCCTGAGGCAGAGTTGCCACAACTTGAGTTCAAGCCCCAGGTCTGGCAAAAAATATTAAAAAATTGAAAAATTATGAATGAAGCACCTTAGCTCAGAATTCGCGCCATTTTACTGCCAGAGCTGGGATGTGAAATCAGGTCTAGGTAACTCTTTTGCACTGTGGGGGAAGGGGAAGCTCACTATCGTTGAAGACTACAAGGTCAGGCCTGGTCCCAGGGCCTGAATTGAAGCCCCAGCTCAGGGAAAAATCATATGCCCAACTATGTTACACATAGGATCTCTATTTACATACATGTGTGGAATGCATCATATTTTCAGTGTAGTTGTTCTTTTTATTGTGTGTCTTAGTCATTGATGCATTTTGTATTTTATTGCATATGATGACAGATATAACTGTGCTGACTTGGATGGCAATCTATGCCCATTTCTATAGAGTTTCCTACTCCTTCTCCATCCTAGCTGAGACTCATGACATTCTCGGGACAGGAAAACAGGTGGATCAATGGGCTTCTCACATCAGGATTCATGTTTTGGCAGTGTTGGGATTTGAACTGAGAGCCTAGCACGCCCAAAAGGGTCAAGGTGAGGACACCAGCCTGTGCGCAACTAAGGAGCTAAGTCATTCTCAGGACCTGAGGTTGTGCCCCAGTGAGGGCCAGGATAGGCATAAATTCATAATTGAAACATAGGATATGTATTGACATATATGTGTGGATAGCATCTTGCATTCAATGCACTCCTCCTTATTTTGTGTCTAATACATGGAGGTTTTGTCTATTTTACTGAGTATGGTGACAGGCATAACTCTGCTGACATGGATGATGACTTGTTCCCATTGTTATAAGGTTGCCTTTGCATTCATTCTCCACCCTAGCTGAGACCCAGGACTTCCATAGGAGAAGAAAACAGGTGAAAAGACTGGGTTCTGACATCAGGATGAATCTTTTGTCAAGCCTGGGATTTGAACTCAGATCTGGGTAACCCTGTTGCACTGTGGGGGAAGGGAAAGCTCATCATCCCTGAAGTGTAGAATGTCAAGCCTGCTCCAGGGCCTGATTTGAAGTCCTAGCAGTGGACAAAATAACAAGCTTACCTTTTTTAAACATAGGATTTCTATTATACAGGTGTAGTATGCGTCTTGCTTTCAATGTAGTTATTTTTTTATTTTGATTCTTATTCATGGATGTATTGTGTATTTTATTTTGTATGGTTGCAGGTATATCTGTGCTGCCATGGATGACAACCTATTCCCATGGCTATAGAGTTGCCTATCTAGTATTCTCCATCCTTGATGAGGCCCAGGACTTTCACAAGACAGGAAAACAGCTGTAAGGATTGGTTTCTCACATCAGGATGAAACTTTTGGCATTGCTGGGAGTTGAACTCTGGGCCTAACAGGCCCAACTTTCTAATGGGTCCATATAAGCACAACAGCTTTTGAGCTACTAAGGATCTAGGCCCTAATCAGGACCTGAGATTGAGCTCCGGGGTGGGGTTTGTGCACCATATTCATCCATTCATAAGCTGAAACTAGTATGCTAATAAATACTTATTTGTATAGAGAAGATGTGTCAAGCTGTGTTGGAATCCTATCTACCATGTGACTACCAATTCTTGGATCTTTCCCAATGCCTCAATTTCCTGAATGTAATTATTATTGTCACATTTTGTGAAGTCTTAATTAAAAATAATTGTTGTGCCAAAGGTCTTGCCTATCATTTCCTATGTGAATCATGCATGAACTTCTCATCTATTCCCTAGGCCTGAATGAAAGCACCAGCCCGAAAAATGTAACATTATAGACATTTTAAATATGTGATTTATACTTACATCTATATATTCAGTCTGTATCGTGTTTGTTGGAGTGATTCATTATATATTCTTATTGATTGATTGAATTAACATTTATTTTATGGACTGTGAGTGCACCTATATCATTTATTACATTTACTCCAATCTATTCTGTAGCATGTAGCTTTGCACACATATTATGTACATCATACCTGACACCCAGCACTAGCACAGAAATGGAAAACAGGTGTCTCACTTGGAATCTTACTCCAAGATGAAATTTTTGGCAATGCTGGTACCTGAACTGAGGGGCTAGAAGTCCCAATTCATGAATGGGTGTGTGTCAGCATGGCAGCCTCTAGCCCATTCAGCTGCCAAGTGGATCCCAGGACCTAGGATGGAGCCACAGGTTTGGCCAAAATAGCAGTACCTTTCTATCTGGTATATATACCCCCATATATATATATATATATATATATATATATATATATATATATATATATATATATACACACACACACATATATATATATATATATACATACACACACACACACACACACACACACACACATATATATATATTATATATATATATATGTATTTATCTGGTATACAGATAAATATATATTTAGATATTTTGATACTGCCAGTGATGTCTATGTGGAATTAAATAATATATACTACGTTCGTACAGATTCTCAGGTCTTTAGTGAGGACTCTATTTAATGAACAGTATTCTTTTAATGCATAATAAACTATGAATTAAAATCAATCTGTGTTATGTGATTATTCAGTCTAAATTTATAGTAGACTGATTGATGAACTACTCATCCAACCATTACATTGATCATATTTCTCTCGCGATCCTATGGACAAAAAATAGTTTCTTAGGCTCTCCAACTCTTTGAATGTAACATGACTGGGATTCAAACTCAGGATCTAGGTGTCCAGGTTGGCCTATGGCTTCGCTGACAGCTTGTCAGCCTTCAGCAATGCCAGGTGACCTACAGGTTGCAGCAATGTTATTTGGACCCGGGATGGTCACCATGCAAGGAAAGGAAACCAAGAAACTGCCATCCTTAGGTGGTTCCTGGATTTTTTTTTTTGGTGCTGTTTTCATTTTGTTTTCCTGTCAGCCCCTGACGCCTAGTATGCCAGTATGGGCTGTGGGTCCAGAGGCTGCACCTTCCCAGCCTATGTTGATGTTAGCTGAGGCAGAGTTGCCATGATAAGAGTTCAAGCCCAGTGCTGGGCAAAAAAATAAATAAAAATAAAAATAAAAAATAAATAATTTAAAAATATTAAAAATTGCCTGGTGCTGGCTACGGTTCACGCCTGTAATCTTAGCTACTCAGGATGCTGAGATGTGAACATCACAGTTCAAAGCCAGCCAGGGCAGGAAAGTCTGTGAGACACTTATCTCCAATAAACCACTAGAAAACCCGAAGTGGTGCTGTTGCTGAAGCATTATAGCACTCACCTTGAGCTGAAGAGCACAAGGACAGCTCCCAAGGCCAGAGTTCAATTCCCATGATATATATATATATATATATATATATATATATATATATATATATACATACACACATACATACATACATATATACATACATACAGTACTAATGAAGCTCCCTTGCTTGGAATTCATGCCCTTTTTTTCTGGCAGGCCTGGCAATGGAACTCAGAGCTGGGTAACTCAGATTCACTCGGGGGATGGGGAAACTCACCCTCTTGGAAGACAAGCAATTCAGGCCTGTTCCCTAGGCCTGAATTCAATCCCCAGCCCTCTTAATGTAATATTCATCCACATTTGAAATAATGATTAATATCTACATACTTATGTTTATTGCAATTTGCTCTGAGTGTATTTATTTTATTTTTTGTATTATTTATTCATTATTTTTATTGACTATTATTACACTTATAACATGTATTAAATTCATTACATCTTATGAGAAATATACAGATTTGCATATGTATCATATATCTTACTTCAGACCCAGGACATTCATTGAAATACTATAGTAGATCATCCCATGCTTAGAAAAACAGAAAGAATACATAAACTAAATTAATTTATCCCCAGGCACCCCAGTGGCTCACATCTGTAATCCCAGCTACTCAGGAGGTGAGAACTGGAAGATGAAGTTTCAAAGCCAATCCAGGCAGCAAAGCCTGAGAGATATCATCGCCAATTAACTGGCAAAAAGCCAGTCTACAGGTATGGCTGAAGTGGTAGAAAATCAGCTACGAACAACCAAGCCAAGAAAAAGCAAGCTGAGTTCAAGTGCGGGAAGAGGGTGTAGGGGGATAAAGAGGAGGGAAATCCTTCAAAAACAGAGAACAAAACAACAGTACAAAAATCCCACCTATGGTACCAACAAACTGAAAAAAATCAAGCTTGTGCATTTGTATAATTTTACATGAGCCCATATGTTCTTAGGTACACTTCAAAGCTATGTTTTTAATAATATGTGTATATATAAATTAATAATGTATATATATAAATAAACTAAGAAACAAGCCAATGAAAAAATACTTCTGAATTAGTGCCTTAACCATGGCATTATAAATTATTTGTACAAAAAGTATGTTCGAAGTTTCTTTCTTTAGAATCAATCTTAAAATGTTTGTTCATGTATCAGGCATCAGTGGCTCACACCTATAATCCTAGTTACTCAGGAGGCTGAGAGCTGAGGATGGCAGTTCAAGGCAAGCCCCGGGAGATTCTTACATCCAATAAACCAGTAGAAAACCGGAAGTGGCAATGTGGCTCAAGCTGTAGAGTGCTCGCAAAGAGCTGAAAAGCACAGGGATAATGCCCAATCCCAGAGTTCAAGCCCCACCACCGACAAAAAAAAAGGAAAGAAGTTTGTTCATACAATATTCTAACATTATGAGCCTTAGGAAACTTTTCTTCCAGGGTCTTATGCTCTTTAGGCAACTATTCCACTACTGAGCTACATCTTAGTACTAACGTTTTTGTTTTTCATTTTAGAATCCATTTATTCCCAAAATGCTTACAAGTACCTAATGTCCTCACAGAAGTTAGTGTTTATTCAGAAACTCAACCTTTGGTGGTATGAATACTCCCCTAGTCTATTTCGTGGTAGGCACTGAGGAAAACTCACAGGACACAATTGCAGACATTTTATAATTATAAAAATAACTCTAAATAGAAATGGCATTAACTCCCGGGCACGGGTGGCTCATGCCTATAATGCTAGCTACTCAGGAGGCTGAGATTTGAGGAAGGCGACTCAAGGCCAGCCAGGGAGGAAAGTCTGTGAGACCCTTATCTCCAATAAACCTCTAGAAAACTGGAAGTGGTACTGTGGCTCAAGTGCTTGAGCGTTTGCCTTGAGCACAGGGATAGCACTCAAGCCTAGTGTTCAAGCCTCACAACCGCCAAATTAAAAAAAAAATAGAAAAAATAAGAAATAACATCAACTATCCCAAACTTCTAGGGAGAAATGATATCCTCATTTTCATTCTCACTCTTGATGGCAGATAGTCAAAAACACCAATGTGCTATGCTGAAATGTAAAAGTTTAAACCCCTTTTTTGAAAAACTCTCATGTTATAAAATCAAAATGTTTCAAATAAAGTCAAAGTGAACTTTAAAAAAAAATATTAAAAATGCTAATGAAACTCCTTGGCTTGGAATGTGTGATTTTTTATCTGCAAGGCCGGGGATTTCAACTTAGGGACTGGGTAACTATGTTCCACTGTGGGGGAAGGGGAAGCTCACTATGCTTGGAGACCAGAAATTCAGGACTTTTCCATAGGCCTGAATTCATGCCCCAGTCATACTCCTTATATATATTTTAAAGATAGGATTGAACTTCCATATACATGTTCAGTCTATATCATGTTTGGTGTGGTTATTCATTGTATTTGTTGTTTTATTCATTTATTTTACCGACTGTGAGGACACCTAAACATATATGATATTGTTTACATACTATCAAATTACATCTAGATTTGTAGACTTGTTCTCCATCATGCCTGACACCCAGCACTCTCCCAGAAAAGGAAAACAGGTGTCACAATTGGCTTCTTACTCGAGGATGAAATTCTTGGCAGGCACTGAGATCAAGCCCTAGAGGTGGACAAAATAGTCATACATGAATAGGCAGGTGGTAGTATGCCAATAAATGCGTATTAGTAGAGTGCCAGAGCCGTGTATCTAGTATTCAATGATATCTACTATGTTCTTACGAAGTCTTAGGCATTTAGACAGCCTACATATTATGGAGAAAGAACATACAATCATCCAAGAAAAGTCCAAGAAATATGATAGATCTATTCAACATTTGGAAGACACCATCAGAAGGCCGAATCTGAGGATAATGGGTGTAGAGGAGCACCTAGAAACAGAACTTAATGGTCTAGGAAATTTGTTTAACAGAATCCTATCAGAGAACATGCAATCAGATAGGCCTATTCAGATACAAGAAGCTTTTAGAACTCCAAATAGACCTGACCAGAGCAGGACAACCCAACATCACATTATAATCTTCACAGGATCAATTCAGACCAAGGAAAAGAACCATAAAGCTGTCAAGGAAAAATGATCAATCAACTATAAAGGGAAACCAGTTAGAATGACCTCAGATTTCTCAGCAGTGACAACCAAAGCAAGAAGAGCCTGCAATGATGTATGCCATGCCGTAAAGACAAACAACAATCAACCAAGAAAACTGTACTCAGCTAAACTCTCCTTCATAAACGAAGGTCAAATAAAAATCTTCCATAACAAAGAAAAAATGAAACAATATATCTCTACCAAACCAGCCCTACAAAAGATTCTTAAAGATGTCCTACACATAGAAAACTAACAAGACCACAAAAAGGCCAAGAAACTGCAGCCAAACTGAGAATCCAAGAACCATAGAAAGAACCCAGTTGCCACAGCCCCCAAGAAGGTGGATAAATGGCAGAAACTCCCAAATACTTCTCAGTTCTATCGCTCAACATTAATGGACTTAACTCTCTAATTAAGAGACATTGACTGTCTAGTTGGATTAAAAAGCAAGAACCTTCTATCTGCTGCCTTCAGGAGTCCCATTTTACCCATAAAAACAAACACATTTTCAATGTTAAAGGCTGGAAAAAAATCTACCAAGCAAACGGCCCCCATAAACAGGCACGAGTTGCAATCCTAATATCAGATAAAATAGAATTCAATTTAAAATAAATGAGAAGAGTTAAAGAAGGTTGCTACATACTAATTAATGTATCTCTCCTTCAGGAGGATATTACAATTCTAAATATCTATTCACCAAACGGAGCACCCAAATTTATCCAAGAAACCCAACATTCCCTCAAATCCCACATAGATCCAAAGACATTGATTGTTTGGGACTTTAACAAACCACTATCCCCATCAGATAGATAAACTTGGCAAAAAGTCAACAAAGAACCTGAATATCTAAACAACTGCATAGATCAACTAGACTTAACAGACATCTACTGAACATTTCACCCAGCAGCATCAGAATACACGTTTTTCTCAGCAGCACATGGAACGTTTTCTAAAATAGACCACATTTTAGTCCACAAGCAAACTTGTCTAAATTCAGAAACATTGAAGTTATACCTTTCATTCTCTCAGACCACAAGGGATTAAAAGTAGGACTCCACACCAAAAGCCACTAAAGAGATTAGAAATGAAATTCAAATATTCTTGATATTCAACAAAAATGATCACACAAATTACCACCTCCTATGGGAAACAGCAAAGGTAGTACTCAGAGGCAAGTTTATAGTTCTGATTTCCTACATCAACATATTGGAGAGATCTGAAACCAACAATTTAATGAGCCTCCTTGAAAAAGAGCAGCAGGATAAACCCCAACCCAATAGACAGAAAGAAATAATTAAAATTAAATCAGAATTAAATGAATTAGAATTCAAAAAAGCCATATAAAGAATCAACAAAACAAAGAGTTGGTCCTTCGAAAAAATTAACAAAATTGACAGACCCTTAGCAAAACTTATGAGAAAAAGAAAAGAACATACCCAAATAAATGAACTCAGATATGAGAATAGAAACATCACCAGAGAAACAACCAACATTCAGAACATTATAAGGACATACTTCTCAAAACTTTTTGCTAATAAGATTGAGAACTTGGCAGAAATGGACCTTTTCCTAGAAAATACTGACATGCCAAATCTAAACCAAGATGAGTTAAATCAACTTAACAGGCCCATATCAAGCACTGAAATATAAACAGCAATAAGAGGTCTCTCATCTAAGAAAAGCCCAGGTCCAGATGGATTCACAGAGGAATTCTACAAGGTCTTCAAAGCAGAGCTCGCATTAATACCCCTCCAACACTTCAATGAAATTGAAAGAAAAAGTTCACTACGGAACTCATTCTATGAAGCCATCATAACCCTCATCACAAAAACAAGCAGGGTGTTATCAAAGAAAGAGAACCATAAACCCATTTCTTGGATGAACATTCATGAAAAACTTCTCAACAAAATTTTGGCCAATCGGCTTCAACAATTCATCCAAAAAATCATACACCAAGATCAAACAGAAATCATTTCAGGGATGCAAAGCTGGTTCAGTATACGCAAATCAATTAGTATAATTCATCACATCAACAGGAGCAGAGATAAGAACCACATGGTTATATCAATAGTTGCAGAAAAAGCGTTTGAAAATATCCAACACCCCTTTATGATGAAGGTTCTGGAAAAATTAGGAATCCATGGAGCATTACTCAGTACAATAAAGGCTGTATATGACAAACCTACAGCCAGCATTACAGTTAATGGTGAAAAACTAAAGCTATTTCCTCTTAACTCAGGAATGAGACAAAGACATACACTCTCTCCACTTCGCTTCAATCTGGTATTAGAATGCCTAGTTACAAATAAGACTAGATGCAAACGTAAAGGGGATCCAAATAGGGAAAGAAGTAAAACTCTCCCTTTTTGCAGATGACATGATCTTGTGTTTAAAGAATCCCACAGACCCCACTCCCAAATTACTCAAGCTGATTCAAAACTTTGGAAAAGTACCAGGGTATAAAATTAACCTTCTAAAATCAGTGCCTTTTCTGTATGCCAACAATGAAAAAAGTGAGGCTGAAATTAGGAAAGTAACTCCATTTGTAATAGTCCCACAAAAATAAAATACCTAGGAATTAACTTAACGGAAGGAGTGAAGGACATCTATGAAGAAAACTTTGAAAACATGAAAAAGGAAATCAAAACAGAACTTAGAAAGTGGCAAAAACTCGCATGCTCCTGGATTTGAAAGATCAAGATCGGGAAAATGGCCATACTTCTGAAGGCTATATCCAAATTCAATGCAATACCTATCAATATTCCAACCTCATTCTTCAAGGAATTAGAAGAGGCAATCCAAAAATACATATGATACAGTAAAAAGACCCCGAATAGCAAAAACAATCCTCAACAGAAAGAATCGGGCTGGAGGAATATCAATACCAAATTTCAAACTCTACTACAAAGCCATAGTAATCAAAACGGCATTGTACCTGCATAAGAACAGACCTCAGGACCAATGGAACAGAATTCAAAACCCAGAAACACAGACCTATAGCCAAATAATTTTCGATAATGGAGCTCAAAAAAGAATGGAAGAAAGACAGCCTCTTCAGTAAATGGTGCTGGCAAAATTGGTTAACTACTTGTAGATAATGAAAACTAGATTCTTATATATCATTCTACACCAGAATCAACTCCAAATGGATCAAAGACCTCAGAGTCAAAGGAGACAATCTGAAAACATTACAGGATGGAATAGGAGAAACCCTAAGTCTCCTTGGCACTGGGCGAAATTTTCTTAATAGAGACCCAGAAACAAAACAAATCAAAGAAAGGTTGAACAAATGGGATTGCACAAAATTGCAGAGCTTCTGCATGGCCAAGCACATAGCTAGCAAGATCAATTGAAAGCCCACAGCTTGGGAGATATTCTTCACTAGCCATACAACCGACAAGGGTCTCATATCTAAAATATACATGGAACTCAAAAAATTAAATCCCCCAATAACAAATCTCCAAAGAAACAACTGCCCAATAAATAAGTGGGCTAAAGACTTACAGAGAATCTTCTCTGAAGAGGAAAGAAGGATTGCCTATAGACACATGAAGAAATGCTCAACCTCTCTAGCCATAAAAGAAATGCAAACCAAACCATAGAGATACAACCTCACCCCAGTTAGAATGGCAATAATCAAGAACTCTAATAACAACAGATGCTTGAGGGGATGCAGAGAGAAGTGAATATTACTACATTGTTGGTGGAAGTGTAAACTTGTTCAACCACTTTGGAAAGCAATATGGAGGTTCCTCAAAATACACCACATAGAGCTCTCCTATTTCCCAGCAATCCCACTTTTGGGCATTTATCCAAATGATCACAAACAAGACCACACTAAAGCTGCCAGCACGACTATGTTTATTATTGCAGCATTATTTACCATAAGTAAGATATGGAACCAACCCTGATACCTCTCAGTAGATGAATGGATCAAGAAAATGTGGCATATATACACAATGGAATTCCATGCCTCTATCAAAAATAATGACATTGCTCCATTTGTTAAGAAATGAAAAGGCTTGGAAAAATTATATTAAGTGTACTTGTTAGATTGGTAGTTAAACAAATGATATTATTGTTAATATTAATTTTAATGCAATTTCAGGGAACTCTCCTGTCTCTGACCTCCTAACACTTGTATTTTGGGATTTGTCCCTGGAAATCTAGGATTTAGCGGGACTCAAAATAAACCAAGATCTTGCCCATGTAGTTGTAACTCCTTTGTGTGGTATTCTCACAATTAAAAATAAAGCCAAGAGTATTTGAATTCTACTATTAAGGTTTAATGATAGATCTCTACTGATCTTTCTCTTAAGTTTGTTGGAGCAACCAAAGCTGAAATTAACTTGGACTTTTGTGGTGGATGTAAATGTCTTAACTACCATCTCTGGTAGTTGGTACCATTAAATTTCAATTAGCCATCACAGGCTCAAGCCTGTAATCCAAGCTCCCCAGGAGGCTGAGATCTGAGGATCATTATTAAAAGCCAGCTCAGATAGGAAAATCCACGGGACTCTTACTCCAATTGACTGCCAAAAAGACTAGAGGTGGAGATGAGTCTCAAGTGGAAGAATGCTAGCCTTGAGGGACAAAGCCCAGGTTCTGAGTTCAAGCCTAGATACTGACCATCAATTAACAAATTCAGAGGTTCCACTGTGAGTGCTATATTCTTTTAGAGACTGAAGTATTTTTTTCGCATAGTCTTTCAAACATCAGCATCTCTAATGGAGAATCATTGTAGATCCTTTCCTACTTGAATAATTGTTATTCTCCAGGAGTAGAGTGGCTAAGAGGCTTGCAGATCAAGAGCTCGGACATTAAATTGGCTAAAAAGAGATCAAATTAAAATTTATTCTTTGTTTACAAATACCACATTTTTGGTATGTGTTTGCTAGCCTTGGCACTTGAACTGAAGGACTGGGTGCTGTTCCTGAGCTTTTGTGTCCAAGACTATTGCTCTACCACTTGAACCACAACTCTACTTCGGGCTTATTGGTGGATAATTGGAGATAAAAGTCTCACAGACATTCTGCACCTGGGTGCCTTCAAACTAGAATGCTGAGTAGCCAGGATTACAGGTTTATGCCACCTGCATCTGCCTCAAATACCACCTATAAGGTTAAAAGTCAAGGATATCTGTTAATATCTATCTCTATCAGATGTACAATGTTTTACTCCTCACTTAATAAATGTTCCTTTGAACAGTATTGCATCAAATGGAGTAGACTCAAGTTAGGTATTGAACACCAACAATCTGGTTTGGTGGAAGTGGCCTTGTTTTTCTACACCTATTTGGCCATTGGTGTGGATTGTAGAAAAAAAGACAATTCAGTAAAAACAAATTCAAAGACTCTGAGACACTTACACAAGTTCTGGACATCACTTCCTCATGGGCTGCTGTTGTGCAGGCCCAATATTTGATCTGAAGAGAAACTTGGAATTACAAAAGTTAAAACCCAAAGTCTAGTAACCTCTAAAAGGCCTGTGTAACTCCTTGATCCTCATACCTGATACTGTGACTTAGTGGGAAAGGCAAAGGGCTGATTTCTAGCTATTGCAGACTTCTCCCTTAGTGAACAATGTTACCACCTTCAGTCCTGGTTCCAGCACAGACTTGGATCAGGTCTGTGAACCTGAGTGTAGACGTTTGAATCTCCATAGTGTGAATAAAAATTTGGCCTCCTACTAAGATAGCAGTTTGAGGGACTTGGATAGCTGTGGGCAAGTCTCTTTTTAATAGGCTGTTCTTTGTGCACATTTGGTTTAGATGCAGGGATACATAACTAATTAGTTGCAGTGGTCACCCCAGGGTAGAGCAAGAGAGACAGAGTAGAGGGACAGTGATCAAGCTCACGCCATCTGCCATTTTATGCTTCTTTAATTGACATGTTTTTCATGTATGTTAGTAATTCAAGAATAAAAATTAACATTACATATAGAATTTTAATTGTCTCTTTCTTTCTGACAAAAATTAAAAGTAAAAATAAATTTAAATAGAAAGGCAGTATGGTAAGAGCAGGGAAAAGGAATGGAACAATGATCATGGGCAGCTCCTGAAGTCCAACCTGGAGGTTTTATTTACCAACATCGGGGAATAAAATGAAACTATGTAACAAGACAGGCCTGCCTGCTTTTTCTCAGCAACAAGGCAGCCTTGTCTGCTTTCCTTAGCAACACAACAGCCCTGCCTGTGTTCCCTCACTTATGCCAGAATCAAAGGGGTTAATAGACCATGATTAAGGGAGGAAATTAGAGCTGTCATTGAAAGATAAAAAAGAACAATCCATGGATATGTCTAGAAACCTTTAAAGCATCTGAAGCTTTAAACAGGCCTTTCAGAAAGAAAGCCAAGATGTGCTCTGAGGTCTGTTGATTCCCTTCCTCAGAGAACACACAGACCTCCCAATGACAGAATCATCCCTGCCAACAATAGAACTTCCTAGTGAGGCTCAGGGAATAAGAGACACATTAAACTTTTCTCACTGCCAGAAACCAGCACACACTCAGAGGGCACCAGGATAATTCGGGAGGGAGGGCTCAGCCATATTGCAAACAATGGATGAAGCTCAGAGGCCCACACCACCTAATCTCATGATGTATTCAGACCTCCTAACAGCTTCCAGATGGTGTCGGCAGCCCTTCAAAAAAATCAATCTGTGATGCCCAGCTCTAAATCCCACCCTGTATTTAGGGGCCCCCTGAGCTCAGCTTCTGCTCCTGAACCTGCCTATGTATTCTGTAAAGAGCCCAGAGAAACCCTTGGCATTTGTTGTGCCCCAGAAGTCAGGCCACAGTGAGGCTTCTGCAGCCCCCACCCTTGCTCCATGCATAGCCACCAACAAGGGAACACCCCCAGGTTCCACCGCAGACCTCTGATGTGTAATAAAAAAGGGGCTGTGCTTGTGCTGGCACAGTCACCTGTCAGCAGTCCAGGCAAAGGGGCATCTGCTAAGGCCACCCCAAGTAGCTGTGGAGCTATGACATCAAGACAGAGGCAGGCAGGTGCACCCATGCAGGTTGCCTTTGAGAAGCTCCTCTTCCAAGTGCAGGCCTTCCTGGTGGCCGTTGAAGCAGAATATGACACTGCAAAATTTCACAGCACACTAGAAGAACCCGACAAGCAATGGCCCTGTGCTCAGAGACCTAACCAAGGTAGGAAATGAGAGAGAGAGAGAGAGAGAGAGAAAGAGAGAGAGAGAGAGAGAGAGAGAGAGAGAGAGAGAGAGGCTATCTGTCCTTAATACCTATTTCAATATCCTTGGCGAGTAATGCATATTTTTATCAAGAAATAAAGAGGAAAACTTCAAACTCTAACTCTGATGGAGTAGCTAGGACCAATCTAAACTTCCTACCATAAACAATCACAAAAGTGGAAGCTATGTGAAACTATATATGTATATAAATGTATATATAATATAAATATGTAGGCATATATATGTATATTCACATATACAATGTGAATATATAATGTATAATATATATATATATGTCTACAGAGGGAAAAATAGAAATACATAATATTTGAAGGAATAAAAACCAATACCTTCCCAATTGTGATTGAAAGCATGAACCCTTCCATGCAGGAATCTATCAACTCAAAAAAGTCAATTAACTTAATTACACAGGTCCACATTAAGACACATTCTAATTAAACAAAAACAGAAAACCACCCAAAGCACAAAGACACAACTCATCACACACAAGTAATCTTCAATGATATTAAGACAAATTTCTCATCAGAAACTAGATTCACTATCAGACAGCAAAGGCAACAAATTTAAAGTGTTAAAAGGACATATCTAAAACCCGCCTTTCTAACAAATATACTTCCTCCAAATGTAGAGATGAGCTAAGAACCTACCGATGGCTCAGTCCTATAATCCTAACTACTCAGGAAGGTGAATTGTGAGGGTGGTGGCTCAAAGCCACCCTGGAACTTGTCCCCTCAGGAGGAAGTTGTAGTACACAGCTGTCCTTGAGAAAGACGGAGGCCTTTGCGCAGTGCTATTGCTGAAAAAAGGCATTGGATAAGGTGGACATCAAGAATTGAGGTTATTAGCTAGTGTCTCCAGAGAAGCAATTTATAAGATTAAGTAGTCCTCTAGAAAATCAGAGGATTTTGACCACTGTCCTAGTGGTTTCAGAAATGCCACGAGAATGACCAGAGCAACCTCAAGCCACATGGATTCCTTAGCAAGTCTTTGAGGTCTAAGAGCTAGAGTGTCAATGCTGGCAGGCTGTGATTGGTCCGCTATTTCTCTGACCTCACTGGCCCAGACTCTGATTGGTCCATTTCTTCTATGACATCACTATGCCTGGTTGTAATTGCTCCACTGTGTGAGGTCATGAAGGATATATAGGAAACCACAGTGCTCCAACCTATGTCAGTTAACAGAGCTTGGAGCTCTTGTTTGATGACCCCCTGGACTGAATCAAAGTTAAATGATTTTTTTGGTAGTGGGGACGGGCTGTTATTTGGATTTTGGTATTTCTTTTTACTCTTTCTGGGTTTTCTTTTATTTAATTTAATTTATTTAGGTAGACTTGCTACCTCCCATTGTAGCAGAAGGATGGAAGTACAGAAAGAATCAATCTCAAGCTCCTTGAAGGAGGAGATCATCAAACAATACCAGAAGAAAGAGCTCTTCGACACAGGTACCTATGGAAAAGTGAAGCTGGCCCATTCCCTCCTCACAGACAAGGACGTGGCATGTAAAATACTCTGGAAGTGAGAGTCCTCATCATTGGATAAAGAATGAGGTGGACATTTTTAAGAAGGTATGGCACAAACACATCATCAGGTTGTACCAGGTAATAGAAAATGAAGAGTCTGTGTATCTCATCATGGAACTGGCCACTAGGGGATACCTCTTGGGGTGGATCTGAAAATTCTGCCGCCTATATGAGGATGAAGCCAGGAGGCGTGTCACACATGTTGTAAGTGCTGTTCACTACTTACACCAAACAAAATCATACACGAAGACCTTAGGTCCAACAATATCCTTTTGGACACCAAAGACAGTATCAAGTCAGTGGATTTGGTATGAGCATCTGGCTCACCCTGGGGCAGTTGCTAATGAATGTATGTGGTACAGTGCTATTCCATTCCCCTGAAATGTTCTTGGAAGAAATGATGGCCTGGTGCAGGTGTCTCACACCTATAATCCTAGCTATTCAGGAGACTGAGATCTGAGGATCATGGTTCAAAGCCAGCCTGTATGGCTCTACCCTCTGAGCAGATTCATACTGATACCAAAGACTAATTTGAATAGGAAACTGAAGAGGATAGAGGTGGCTAGCAAAATAGCTACCATTCTTCTCAGAACAAGCTGCTAAATATGGGCCCAGATGAATAGGTTTATAAAATGTGAGGTGTGCATAAATTATGACTCATCCAAAAAAGGCTGCAATTAATATATGTCTGTCATGGATGGACACAAAATAATCTATTTATGTGAAATACATTGACTAAACTATTTCATAAGGGAAAAAGGAAAGATTAAAATTTCTGGGGCTGGGGGACGGTGGCTCACCCCTGTAATCCTAACTACTCAGGAGGCTGAGATCTGAGGATCACAGTTGAAAGTCAGCCCGGGCAGGAAAGTATGTGAGACTACTATCTCCAATAAAACACTAGAAAACCAGAAATGGCGCTGTAGTTCAAGTGGTAGAGGACTCGCCTTGAGCTGAAGAGCACAGAGACAGTGCCCAACCCAGAGGTCAAGCCCCATGACCGACCAAAAACAAAACAAAAAAGCCTTTGTTGCAGGTCATTGTGTGGATTCCATCAGTATTGAAAAGAAAGTTCACAAGCAGAGGTAATGGTAAAAAAGTAGTGTGGATATAATTAATGTCACTGAATTTTATACCTAGCAAGCATGAGGCCCTGTGTTCAAACCCCTGAACTTCCAAAAAATTGCTAAATCTTCCTTCTGTTACCTACCTTAAGTGGTAGGTGCACTTCTACTGTTATGATTATATTGCTCAGAGCTTCTCTGGTGGATGTTTATTCATGCTTTTACACATAATCCATTATTTGAATATTGATGCTGAGTTTTAAAGTGTAATTTGTGTATTAAAATAAGGGCAAAGCCTGTATTTCTAACTCAAGAGGCTAAAGCAGGAAGATTCCTATTCAGTCAAGGCTGCATAGAGAGGTCTTTCCTAAATACCCATGCTACTGCTGAAACTGGAGGGACAATTGTTTGTAAGCAATTACAAGTGAGAGATAAGGTTCTGATCATATTATGTTTTGGTCATGTCAGTTTGGATTTAATATTTACATAAATATTAAAATTTTTCCTTTTCCCCTTACTCTCAGTATGTCATTTTGAAACTTTGTAGTATGTTTTTGTTTGCTGCACTTAAAAAATATTTTCCTTTGTATCATATTAAACATGATTTTTTTTGTATTACAATTTATTATTTATTTTTGAAATTTTTATGTTTTTTTCTCCATCTAGGGACTGACCACTGTCTCAGAGATTTTGTTCAGTTCTGCCAATTGAACCACAGCTCAACTTCCAGGTTCTTTCTTTTTGAAGAGTCTCATGAGAACCCCAGCACTACTAAGGAGGCTGAAATCTAAGGATCTTGGTTGGAAGCCAGTCTGAGCAGCAAAGTCTGAGGGCTTTTTTAAATTATTATTATTTTGCCATTGGTTATGGGCCTGAAAACTAGGCTTTGGTGCTGTCCATCAGCATTCCAGCTTAAGGTTAGTGCTCTATCAACTGAGTTGCAGCAACATTTTTGGCTTTTCTTGCTTATGTGGTTATGAGGAATCAAACCTAGGTCCTCATACATGCAAGGCTAGCACCCTACCACTGAGCCAACTTCCCAGATGAAGTCTGAGATTCTTATCTCCAATTAATCACCAAAAAGCTGGGGGTTGTAGTACTCTAGACTTGAGTAAAACAGGGCAAGTTCAACCCCTAGTACTGGTAATTACATACACAAATCTCATGGACTTTCTTGCTAGTGCTGGCTTTGAACTGTGCCCAGGGTAGCTAGAATCTACAGGCATGAGCAACCAGCTTCTGACATTTAAATATTTTTACTCAGCTCTTTCTTGACTTCAACCTCAATGCCTTTTAATTGCGGTCAGTAGACCTGATCTTTGGGCCTCATTGCTGTTTCTTATCTATTTTTAAGGAGGGTGGAGTTGAACCCTCGGCCTGAGTGCTGTCTTTGAGATCTTCAGCTTAAGGCGAATGCTGTACCATTTCAGCTACAGAGCCACTTCAGGTTTTCTGGTGGTTAATTGGAGATAAGTTCTCATAAACTTTCCTTCGCAGGTTGGTTTTGAACCATGATTTTCATATCTCAAACCCCTGAATATCTAGGATTACAGGCTAGAGTCTCAGCGCCCTTATGTTTATTAGTTTTTTGACTCAAGGATTATGTTTTAAAACTCAACCATAGCTCCACTCCTAGCTTTTTGCTGGCTTATTGCACATAAGATTTTAATGTACTTTTCTGGATAGTCTGGCTTCAAACCATGATCCTCTGATTTCAGCTTCCTGAAGTGCTCTGATTATACACATGAACCACAAACGTTTAAAAACGTTAATATGTTATTTTTTCCAATTTTTGTTTTTAAAAATTTCCTTGTTTGTTATTTTTGTTTATGTGCTAGTCTTGGGGCTACAAATCAGGGCCTGGAAACAATACCAGAGCTTTTTCTTCAAGACTAGTGGCTTACCACGTGAGCCAAAATATAACTTGTGGCTATACTTGTTTTGTCTTGGTGCTTGAAATAAGGCCCTGTGTGCTGTCCTAGAAAGTGATTGCCCAGTTTACCAGTTGAGTCACAGCTCAACTCCAGGTTTTTTTTTAATTCTTGGTAGCTAATGGGAGATAAGAGTCTTATGCAAAGCCCAGCATGGATCAGTTTTCTGAAATCTGAGGATCATAGTTCAAAACCAACCAAGGCAGGAAAGTCCATGAGAATCTTAGCTCCCATTAATCAATGAAAAGCTGGGAGTGGTGGATCTCTACCTTTGAACAAAACAGCACAAGTTCAAGCCATAGGACAGCACACTGATGCACACACAGAGAAAGCCTCATGGACTTTCTTGCATGGGCTAGCTTTGAACCATGATCCTCAGATTTCAACCTCTCTTCATCTCCTCTTCTTTGAAAATTTTATTGGTCCTGTGGCTTGACCTCTAATTCTGGGGCCTATATCTTACCTTTTACACTCAAGGCTGATGCTTTTACAACCTCAGCCACAGCTCAAGGTTTTGTGCTGTGTAGATGAAGATGAGTCTCAAGCACATTCCTGCCCAGGCTGATTTGACATTGCAATCCTCAGAAGTCAGCCTCTTGTATAGTAAGGATTACACACATAATCAGAAACATTTGGGTCATTTTAAAACTTTAATATATGCTTGCTTCCACCTTCTTTTCTTATTTTCTTCATTTTTGCTTGTCCTGGGAGTAGAAATTGGAGCTCAGATGCTGTCTCAGTGCATATATGGGACTAACCATAACATTTGGCTTTTGGAGGGAAGTTAATTGGAGACAAGAGACTCATGTAGAGGTAGGCCAGATTCGGGAAGCTGAACATTAAGGAAAGTCCTTAACAGTCTTTTCTCCAATTAACCACTAAAAATCTGAAAGTAAGTAGGTCATTGAAGAAAACAGTGCAAGTTCAAACACAAGGATTGTCACAGAGAGAGAGTGAGAGAGAGAGAGAGACAGAGAGAGAGACAGAGACAGAGAGAGATAGAGAGAGAGACAAAGAAAGAGATACAGAGAGAGATCTTATGAACTCATATAACTGAGCTGAGCTTTAAACAGCACCCTCAAATTTCAGCCTGAGTAGCTAGAATCACAGATATGAGCCACCAATGATTGGTTCATTGAAACCTCTGGTATTGCCTCTTTCTTCTCTTCTTCTACTCTTCTTTTCATTTATTTCATTATTTTTGTGTTTGTTGGTCCTGGAGCTTGAACTCATGCAAGGCCTGGCCTGATACATTAGGCTGAAATCTGCCCATCATAGTTTGAAAGCAGCCTGAGCAAGAAAGTCCATGAAACTCTTATTTCCATTCAATCAAAAAAATCCAATCTCCAGTGTGGCTACCACACACAAAACAGTCTCCTGGAATTTCTTTTTATTTTTTTCCTTTTTTTTATTGTGAAAATACTGTACAGAGGGGTTACAATTACATGGGCAAGATAATGAATGTATTTCTTATCAAGAATTGTAGCCTCCTCCTTTGTTTCCTCTTCCCATCCCTTCCCATCCTCTCCCTGTCCCCCACCCAATCGTCCCCGCTCTCCCTCCCCACCCCCCGCACCAAAGTTGTAAAGGTCGTTTTCGACATAACGACTTGTACATCTCATGGTTGCAATGGGACCACGTGTATCCTTGTTTGAACAATTTGTTTTTCCCCTTCCCCTCCACAAATTATACCAACATCAAATACAGTGAAAGCAGGGGTTATACTGTGGGGGAGGGACATATAAAGCAACAAAGAAATAATCTTATAAATGTGTTAGAAAAAATTGCATGAAAAAAATCATTTGAATACATATCTTAGGATTCATTTCCCTAACATCACCTTATCTGACCTTTTCTGCTTGACTCAGTACACAATGGAATTCTATGCTTCCATCAGAAAGAATGACATTGCCCCATTTGTTAGGAAATGGAAAGACTTGGAAAAATTATATTCAGTTAGTAAGCCATGCCCTCAGGAACATGGGTCCCATGGTTTCCTGGAATTTCTTGACTGGGTTTGCCTTTACACTGGATCTTATATTTCAGCCTCCTGCTTTTCTAGAATTACAGACATGAGCCAACAGTCCAAGGTTCTTTAGTTCAATCATTTAATTCTCTTATTGTGATCCTGAAGCTGGATCTCTGAACCAGGGCAGTGTTTCATAGGTTTTTCCTCAGGGCTGGTGCTTTCCAACTACAAGCACATCCTCATTTCTGGCTTTTTTTGCTGATTAGTTGGAGACTTAGGCACATCCCTGCCCAGGTTGGCTATGAACAACCACCTTTAGATTTCAGCCTTCTGAATCACTAGGATTAAACACACCAACCAAAAATTCATGGATAATTTTGAAACTTTAATTGGATTTTCTCACAACTTTTTTGGTCTAGCCTTGAGACTTGAAATCAGCGCTTGGGCACTGTTCCTGAGCTTCTTTTACTGAAGGTGAGGACTCTATTACTTGAGCCACAGTGCCACTTCCAGCCTTTTCTATTCATCAGGCACTGAGGAAACAGACCCAGGAATTCAAACATGCTACACAAGCACTCTATCATTAAACCATATTTCCTGCCATTCTTACACCTTTTTATTTGTATTTTTATTTCCTTGTGTATGCTGGTCCTCGGTCTACAAATCAGCCCAGGTGCTATCCCCGAAGGGTTTACTCAAGACTAGCAAATTAAGACATGAGCCACCACACAACTTGTGGCTATTTTTTGATGTGGTTTGGTTTTAAGTAGCTACATAGAGTTGAGTATATGAATTCTCCTATCTGGGCTGGCTTTCAACTGTGAGCCTCAGATTTGAGCCTCCTGAGTAGCTACCATCTCAGGTGTTTGCCACCTATGCTTGGCTCATTTTAAACTCTGAAATTGGCTCTTTCTTCTCCCACCCTCCTCCACATTTATTTTATTCTCTGTATGTGTGTTGGCCCTGAAGTTAATATCAAGGTCTGGGTGCTGTTTCAGAAATTATTTTCTCATTTCTGCCATTGGAGCCACAGCTCAATCGCCAGGTTTTATTTTTCTTCCTTTTGGAGATGAGTCTCATGTAAAGCCCAGCAAGACTCAGGAGGCTGAAATCTGAGTATCACCGTTTGAAGCCAGCCTGAACAGGAAAGTTCATAAGATTCTTTTCATCAACTACCAAGATGCTGGGAGTGGTAGAGCTCCTACACAAATTCAAGCCCTAGGTTGGCACAAAGAAAAAAAGCCCCATGGCCTTTCCTGTTTGGACTGGCCTTTAAATACTGTCTTCAAATTCAGCCTCCTGAAAGCTAAAATTATAAGCATGAACCACTAGCGCCAGGCTTATTTTTAAATCTCAAATGGTCATTTCTTCTCTTCTTTCAGTTTTGTTTTTGGTCGACTTTGGGCTGAATTATGGACCAGGGATCCATTTCCCAGATTTTCGCCATATTTCAGTACTTTACAACTACTATTACACCTTCATTTCCAGCTTTTGCTGGGTAGTTGAAGATAAGAATTTCAATAACTTTCCTACCCAGGCTGGCTTTGAGTTGTGATCCTCATATTTCAACTTCCTCAGTAGCTAGGAATACACAAATAAACTAACAACCCATGGCTCATTTTGAAATGATAATTTTCTCTTTCTCTCATCTTTCATAACTTGTACTCTTTTTTCTTTATTTTTGTATACCACATGAACCAGAGCACAGCTAGTGTCATATTTTTGGTAACAAATGAAACATAAGGGTCTCGTGGATTCTCCTACCTGGGCTGGCCTTCAATGGTGATCCTCAGATTTCATCCTCCTGAGTAGCTGATAGAACATCGGTGAGCTACCAATGCTTGATTTATTTAAACATCTCTCATTGGATCTTCCTTCTGCACTTCTAGTCTCTCTTTCTTTAATCCTTCTGTGATTGTCCTAGGGCTTGAACTCAGGGCCTGTTTGCTTTCCCAGAAACTGATTGCCCAATTCTGCCACTTGAGCCATAACTCAATTCCCAGGCTTTTTTTTTTCTTTTTGACAATTAATTGGAGATAAGAGTCTGAGGAAAGCCTACCATGAATAAAGCCAGGCTGAGAAGGAAAATCCATGAGACCATGACCTCTAATTAACCACTGAAAATCTTGGAGTGGTAGAGCTTTGTCCTTGAACAAACCAGCACAAGTTCAAGGAGGCACACACAAGCTGCAAGATGGCACCCAGATGCACACATACCTGAATGTCTCATGGATTTTCTTGCATGCATTAACTTTGAATTGTGGATCCTCAGATTTCAGTCTCTCTTCTTCCGCTCTCCTTTGTGTTGATTGTTTGTTATTTGTAATTTTTAGTGGCCCTGCAGCTTGACCTCTGGCTCTGGGGACTGTTTCTTAGCTTTTTAACTGAAGGATGTTGCTTTACCACCTCAGCTCCAGCTCAGGGCTTTGTGTTAAGTAGCTGGGATAAGCATCTCAAGCACGTTCCTACCCAAGCTGACTTGATACTACAATCCTCAGATGTCAGTCTCTTGTGTAGTTAGGATTATCCACAGGACCAACAACCCTTGTGTCATTATAAAACTTTAATATGTGCTTGCCACTTCCTTCTTTTGTTTACTTTTTATTTTTTGCATGTGTGTGCTGTTCCTGGGTCTACAAATTGGGGCTCATATTCTGTCCTAAAAGTTTTTATTCAAGGATATCCTCTATTACATGAGAAACATCATAACTTTTTGGCACTTTTTTGGGGGGTTGATTAATTAAAGACGAGAATCATGGACTCTCCTGCCTAGGCTGGCCATGAACCATCATCCTCAGATTTCAGGCTCTTGAATAGGTAGTAAAACATGTACGAGCCATTGATGCTTGATTGATTTAAGCCTTTGTCACTCGCTCTTCCTTGGTTACTTCTACTCTTCTTTCTTTCTTCTGTGCATGTCCTGGGGCTTGAACTCAGAGTCTGCGTGCAGTTCCAGAAAATATTTGCCCAGTTTGCCACTTAAGCCACAGCTCAACTTCCAGCTAAATAAGGTAGCTGAAATCTGAGGACCATGTTTCAAAGCCATCCAATTCACCACCCAGAAGCTGATATTACAGAAACACACACATCACACATAGAAACACACACACACACACACACACACACACACACACAGTCTCCTGGACTTTGCTTTTAGGGTAGGCCTTGAAACTTGATCCCAAGAATTTTGTAGCCAGGGATCAACTACAGCCATGATCAACAAACACCAGGCTTATATTTAAATTTACAATTGGCCTTTCTTCAGTTCTCCTACAATTTTTTAGCACTAAGAATTGAACTCTGGGTCGGCACTTTTTTTAATTAGCTTTTGCACCAAATACAGTGCTTTACATATACAGTCATATCTGCACTTCCAACTTTTGGCTGCGTAGTTGGGGTAGTTTCATGTATTTTCCTGCCCAGTCTAGCTTTGAACCTAGAATGTATAGGAATACACACATGAACAAACTTAAACCTTGGTTTTCTTTTTCCCATCATTTTTTAAATCGTGTGGGTATTTTTTTGTTTGTTTGTTTTGAAATGTATATCTAGGACTTCAACACAGGGCCTAGGTTTTGTCCCAAAGTTTCTATTTGAGACTAGCACTCAACTGAATGAGCCAAAGTACAAATTGTAGCTTATTTTTGGTGGCAAATTAGATATATGTGTCTCATGGACTCTCCTGCCTGGGCTGACCATGAACAGTGAGCCTTAGATTTAATTCTCCTGAGGACCTTGTACAACATGTGTGAGAAACCAATGTTTGATTCATTTCAACCTCTGTCACTGACTCTTCCTTTTGTACTTCTATCCTCTTTTTATTTCTTCTGTGTTTGTCCTCCAGCTTGAACTCAGGGTCTGGGTGCTGTCCCAGAAATTTTCCCAGTTCTGACAGTTGAACCACAGCTAAACTCCAGGATTTTTTTTCTGTTTTGGTGTTTAATTAGAAATGAATATAATGTAGAGCCAGACCGGATTTATGAGGCTGAAATCTGAGAATCAATGTTGGTGCCAGCCTGGGCAGGAAAGTACATAATATCTCCAATTATAACCACTAAAAAGCTGAGATTAGTAGAGCTTTGAGCAAAACAGTACAAACTAAAGCACAGGACTCACACATAGACATACACACACACAAGTCTTATGGACTTTCCTACTCGGTCTGGCCTTTAAATATTATCAACACATTTTAGCCTCTTGAGTAAACAGAATTACAGTTATGAACCACCAGTAATGGGCTGATTGGCTCATTGCAGCCTCAGTTATTGGTTTTTCTTTCTCTTCTAGTCTTCTTTGCATGTATTCAGTTTTTGTGAGTGTGCTAGTGCTGGAGCCAGAACTCATGCAAGGCCTGGCCTGTTTCAGGAGGCTGAAATCTGACCATCATGGTTCAAAGCCAGGCTGAGCAGGAAAGTCTCAGATCTTTACCTCCAATTAACTGCCAAAAATCTGGGAGTACTACAGTTCTAGCCCCAGGATGGCCCACAAGCAACTGTCTTCTGGACTTTCCTGCTAGAATTGGCCTTTACACTGGATACCCATATTTCTGCCTCCTGGAGAATTACAGGCATGAGTCACCAGCCCCAGGTTCTCTTCTTATTTACATTTTTGTGATCCTGAGGCTGGATCTCTGAGCAAGGACACTGTTTCATAGCTTTCTCACTCAAGCCTGGTGCTTTACAACTCCATCACAGATTTATTACTGTTTTCTTGTTTATTTGTTTTGCTGGTGATTTGAAGATGAGAGACCATAGCCCTCAGATTTAATCTATCTTAGTATTTAGGATTACACACAAAAGGAAGTGGCACTGTAGCTCAAGTGGTAGAGCACTAGCCTTGAACTGAAGAGCTGAGGGACAGCGCTCAGGCCCAGAGTTCAAGCCTTACAACCGACCAAAAAACGAGGATTACACACAAAAACCAAAAACTCATGACTCATTTTGAAAATTTAATTGGATTTTCTTATACATTTTTAAATTTCTACTTTTTATTTCCATATGTATGCTGGGCTTGGAGCTATAAATCAGACCCTAGGTATTGTCCCAGTTCCTTTTTTTTTTTGTCTGTCATGGAGCCTGAACTCTGGGCCTGGGTGCTGTTCCTCAGCTCTTCAGCTTGAGGCTATAGCCGTACCACTTGTGCTACTGCGCCACTTCTGGCTTTTCTTGCTGATGTGTTGGTGAGGAATTGAGCCTAGGGCCTCATGCATTCAAGGCAAACAATCTCCCACTGAGTCACCTTCCCAGTCCCCTCCCAGTACATTTTTAATACTAGTCCTCTAATATGTGAGCCACAGCACAATTCGGAGCTTTAAAAAAAAAAAACTGTAGTTGGCTAATTAGAGTTCATGGACTCCCCTGCCATGACTTGCCTTGAGTACTGATCCTCAGATGTGAGACCCTTGAGTAAGTACAGTAACAAGTGTAAGCTAACTCAATGTTGCTCATTTTAACCTCTGAAATCGGCTCTCCCTTTTCTTCTTCCACCTTTCTTTTCATTTATTTATTTTATTTTTGTGTGTGCTGGTCCTGGAGCTTGATCTCAAGGTGTGGGTGCTGTCCCAGAAATCATTGTCTCATTTCTGCCGTTGGAGCCACATCTCAACCCCAGGTGTTTTTTTTTTCTTCTTTTTGTTGGTTCATTGGAGAGAAGTGTCTCATGCAAAGCACAGAATGTCTCAGGAAGCTGAAATCTGATTATCAGTTTGAAGTCAGCCTGCACAGAGAATTTCATGAGACTCTTTACCTCCAATTAGCTGGTAGTCATCCCACCGATTAGCTGAGAATAATAGAACATCAGCCTTGAATAAAGGAGAACAAATTCAACCCCCATGACTGGCACACACAGAAAAAATGTCCCCTGTACTTTCCTGCATGGGCTTGATTTTAAATGTTATTTTCTGATGAGTTCTGGGAAGATGGCTGAGGAGAAGCTGGAGACTAAACAAGCTCTGACATAGAAAGCAATTTTAGTGTTGCAACAAACAGCCCTAAGCCAGAGAATCACACCAAGTGTGCCATCACAGGACAGAGAGTTAGACCAGAGAAGGAAAATCCAGGCAAGGAGACAGATATGAGCACTTTCCAGTGGCCACAGATGTGGCAGCAGCAGCGGCAGGCATAGCCGCCATACCTGCAACACAGAGAGTCTGGGACTTAAGCGCCAGATGCGGCAAGTGAGTAGTTTCTACTCAACACCAGCAAGAACTGACAAGGAACACACATCTTCATCCTGAAGTTCACAGAGCAGAGATGAGCCAGGAACCAAGACTCTGGCGTGAGTAGAAGACTGACATCCTCACTCCTTCTCAGGGAGCAGAGGAGGGAAGGCCAACCCTCTTCCCCACATTACTGGAGATCTCCATCTTGGACACTGACAAAGCTTGGCTGTGTAGCTAGCTCCAACTCAAGCCTTGGAAGAAAACAAGAGTCATTTAGTAGGTCACAGGAACCTAAGCTGACCTGCTAGGCTCAGCTCCTCCCTGGGAAAAGTCAACCAGCTTGAGCAGCCAGCCCCAGGAGTGGCTTTCTTCATTGGGTAAACAGAGCCAGAGGCAGCCCCTCCCTACAGCAGCCTTGACAATCAATTGAAATTCAGTAAACAAAAACCCTGAGAATGGCTCCAGGCTGGGCTCTGTGAGTTTCTCAGAAGCTAACTCCTCAGGGAAAAGCTGCTGTTTGGTAAAAGGCCTCAAATTTACCCAGAACCTAGCCTCATCACAGCATCTCCAAATTAGAGGAAACAACCATGTCCCCCTTTTGTGAAACTCAAAGATCTCTGTCCCATTGAATTAGCCTGGGAGGAGGATCACAAAATCCTTGGTAAAGCAGAGCATTTTTCTGCATGCTCAAATTGACTAATGAAACAATCCAAACCACAGGAAAATCAAACACCACAAGCAGACCAGATAATCGAACAAGAGACTGGTTGTGAACACAAGGGAGATACAGGATCACCCCATCCCCGCAAAAAATCAAATTCTCTTTTTTTGTAGTTTTTATAAAAAATTTTTCTAAACCTTTTTTTTTAATTTTTAACTTTAAAATTTTTGTTTTCTATTAACTTTTTTTTTCTTCCTCTTATAATTCTTATTTTGGGGTTATATGTGTTTGTATTGTTTTCTTTTTTTAATTATTTTATTTTGTTCTTTTTTCTTTTTTTTTATTGTGAACATACTGTACAGAGGGGTTACAATTACATGGGCAAGATAATGAGTATAATTCCTATCAAGCATTGTAGCCTACTCTTTGTTTACCCTTCACATCCCTTCCCAGCCTCCCACTACCCACCCACCCAATCCTTCTCACCCCCCACCCCCTGCAACAAAGTTGTAAAGTTCATTTTCGATATGACAGCTTGTACTTCTCATTGCTGCAATGGGTCCACCTGTTTCCTTATTTAAACGAATTATTTTTCCCCTGCCCCTCCACAAATTATACTGACATCAAAAACAGTGAAAGAAAGGATTATACTGTAGGGGAGGGCCATACAAAGCAACAAAGAAATAATCTTATAAATACGTTACAAACAAATGCATGAAAGAAAAAAACATTTAAATATATATCTTAGGGTTCATTTTCCTAACTTCACCTTATCTGACCTTTTCTGCTTGACTCATACATGTACTAGATATTGCAAATTAGGGAAACCATGGGACCTATGATTCTTTGGGCTTGGCTTACTTCACTGAATATAATTTTTTCCAAGTCTTTCCATTTCCTAGCAAATGGGGAAATGTCATTCTTTCTGATGGAGGCATAGAATTCCATTGTGTATATATACCACATTTTCTTGACCATTCATGTACTGAGGGGCATCTGGGTTGGTTCCATATCTTAGCTATGGTAAATAATGCTGTAATAAACATAGTTGTGCTGGTAGCTTTAGTGTGGTCTTGTTTGTAAATCTTTGGGTAAATGCCCGAAATTGGGATTGCTGGGTCATAGGGGAGCTCTATGTGGAGTCTTTTGAGGAACCTCCATACAACTTTCCAAAGTGGTTAAACAAGTTTACACTCCCACCAACAATGACGTAAGCTTCCCTTCTGTCCACATTCCCTCTAGCATCTGTTGTTATCAGAGTTCTTGATTTTTGCCATTCTAACTGGGGTGAGGTAGTATCTCAATGTTGTTTTGATTTGCATTTTTTTTATGGCAAGGGAGGTTGAGCATTTCTTCATGGGTGTATTGGTCATCCTTCTTTCTTCTTCAGAGAAGTTTCTCTTTAAGTCTTTAGCCCACTTATTTATTGGGCAGTTGTTTCTTTGAGGATTTGTTGTTGGGGGATTTAATTTTTTGAGTTCCAAGTATGGTTTATATATGAGACACTTGTCCATTGTATGGCTAGTGAAGATCTTCCAGATCCGTGGGCTTTCTATTGATCTAGCTGGCTATGTCCTTTGCCATGCAGAAAGCTCTGCAACTTCATGCAATCCCATTTGTCCAACCTTTCTTTGATTTGTTGTATTTCCGGGTCTCTATTAAGAAAATTTCGGCCTACACCAAGGAGACCTAGGGTTTCCTCTATTCCATCCTGTAATGTTTTCAGAGTGTCTGCTTTGACTCCGAGGTCTTTGATACATTTGGAGTTGATTCTGGTGCAAAGTGATAGATAAGTATCTAGCTTTAGTTTTCTCCAAGTAGATAACAAATTTTGCCTGCACCATTTACTGAAGAGGCTGTCTTTCTTCCATTCTATTGTTTCAGCTCCCTTTTCGAAGATTAGATGGCTATAAGTCTGGAGGTTCACTTCTGGGTTTTCAATTCTATTCCATTGGCCCTGAGGTCTGTTCTTGTGCCAGTGCCAAGGTGTTTTGATTACTATGGCTTTATAGTAGAGTTTGAAATTTGGTATTGATATTCCTCCAGCAGTGTTCTTTCCGTTGGGGAGCGTTTTTGCTATTCGGGGTCTTTTATTGTTCCATATGAATTTTTGGATTGCCTCTTCTATTTCCTTGAAGAATGAGGTTGGAATTTTGATAGGTATCGCATTAAATTTGTAGATAGCCTTGGGAAGTATTGCCATTTTCACGATGTTAATCTTTCCAATCCAGGAGCATAGGAGTTTTTGCCATTTTATGAGTTCTGTTTTGATTTCCTTTTTCAAGGTTTTAAAGTTTTCATCATAGAGATCCTTCACTTCCTTGGTTAAGTTAATTCCTAGGTATTTTAATTTTTGTGGGGCTATTACAAATGGAGTTGCTTTCCTAATTTCAGCCACACTTTTCTCATTGTTGGCATACAGAAAAGCCATTGATTTTGGAGGGTTAATTTTATACCCTGCTACTTTGCCAAAGTTTTGAATCAGCTTGAGTAATTTGGGAGTAGGGTCTACGGGATTCTTTAAATACAAGATCATGTTATCTGCAGAGAGTGAGAGTTTCATTTCTTCTTTCCCTATTTGAACCCCCTTTATGTTTGCATCTTCTCTTATTGCTGTAGCTAGGCCTTCTAATACTAGATTGAAGAGAAGTGGAGAGAGTGGACATCCTTGTCTTGCTCCTGAGTTAAGAAGGAATGGCTTTAGTTTTTCACCATTAAGTAAAATGCTGGCTGTAGTTTTGTCATAGACAGCCTTTATTGCATTGAGGAATGTCCCATGGATTCCTAATTTTTCAAAATCTTTCATAATAAAATGGTGTTAGAACTTGTCAAATGCTTTTTCTGCATCTATTGAGATAACCATGTGGTTCTTATCCTTGCTCCTGTTGATGTGATGAATAATATTAATTGATTTGCGTATATTGAACCAGCGTATATTGAATCCTGTTTGATCGTGGTGTATGATTTTTTGGATGAATTGTTGAAGTTGATTGGCCAAACTTTTGTTGAGAAGTTTTGCATCAATGTTCATCAAAAAATGGGTCTATAGTTCTCTTTCTTTGATGAGTCCCTTCCTGGTTTGGGAATGAGGGTTATGATGGATTCATAGAATGTGTTTGGTAGTGAACTTTCTCTTTCAATTTCATTGAAGATTTGGACGAGTATTGGTGTGAGCTCTGCTTTAAGGTTTTATAGAATTCCTCTGTAAAACCATCTGGTCCTGTACTTTTCTTAGCTGAGAGTTCTCTTTTTGCTGTTTCTATTTCAATGCTTGATATGGGTCTGTTAAGATGGTTTAACTCATCTTGGTTTAGTTTTGACATGTCAATATTTGCTAGGACAAGGTCCATTTCTGCCAAGTTCTCAAACTTATTAGCATAAAGTTTTGAGAAATATGCCCTTATAATGTTCCGAATCTTGGTTTTTTCAGTGGTGATGTTTTCATTCTCATCTCTGGGTTTATTTATTTGTGTGTGTTCTCTTCTTTTTCTGATCAGATTTGCTAAGGGTCTCTCAATTTTGTTAATTTTTTCGAAGAACCAACACTTTCTTTTGTTGATTCTTTCTATAGGTTTTTTTTGGATTCTAATTCATTTAAATCTGATTTAATTTTAATTGTTTCTTTTGGTCTACGGGATTGAGGTTTATCTTTCTGCTCTCTTTCAAGGAGGTTCAGATGTCTCATTAAATTGTTGGTTTCAGATCTCTCCAGTATGTTGATGTAGGAATTCAGAGCTATAAACTTGCCTCTGAGTACTGCCTTTGCTCTGTCCCAGAGGAGCTGGTAATTTGTGTGCTCATTTTTGTTGAATAGCATGAATATTTGAATTTCCTTTCTAATCTCTTCCATGACCCACTTGTGATTCAGCAGAGTGTTGTTCAAACGCCATGTGTTACCATACTTTCTTTGGTGGCTTTTGGTGTTGAGTTCTAATTTTATTCCCTTGTGGTCAGAGAGAATGCAAGGTTTAATTTCAATGTTTCTGAATTTGGACAAGTTTGCTTTGTGGCCTAGAATGTGGTCTATCTTAGAAAATGTTCCATGTGGTGTTGAGAAAAACGTGTATTCTGATGCTGCTGGGTGAAATATTTTATAGATGTCTGTTAAATCTAGTTGATCTATGCAGCTGTTTAGATCTGCAGTTTCTCTGTTGAGTTTTTGCCGAATTGATCTATTTATTGGGGAGAGTGGTGTGTTAAAATCTCCTACAATTAATGTCTTTGGATCTATGTGGGATTTGAGGGAAAGTAGTGTTTCTTGGATAAATTTGGGTGCTCCATTGCTAGGCGAATAGACATTTAGAATTGTAATATCCTCCTGAAGGAGAGATCCCTTAATAAGTATGTAGCAACCTTCTTTATCTCTTCTAACTAATTTTAATGTGAAGTCTATTTTATCTGATATTAGGACTGCAACTCCAGCATGTTTATGGAGGCCAATTGTTGGGAGATTTTGTTCTAACCTTTCACATTGAAAATGTTTTTGCGCTCCTCAACCGAAAGAATACTGTTGGAGGAATTTCAATGCCAAAATTCAAACTCTACTATAAAACCATAGTAATCAAAACAGCTTGGTATTGGCATAAGAACAGACCTCAGGAACAATGGAATAGAATTGAAAACCCAGAAATGAACCTATAGACCTATAGCCATCTAATCTTCGATAAGGGAGCTAAAACAATAGAATGGAAGAAAGACAGGCATTTCAGTAATTGGTGCTGGCAAAATTGTTTAACTACTTGTAGAAAACTAAAGCTAGATCCTTATATATCACCCTGCACCAGAAGCAACTCCAAATGGATCAAAGATTTCGAAGTCAAAGCAGACACTCTGAAAACATTACAGGATGGAATAGGAGAAACCCTAGGCCTCCTTGGAGCAGGCCGAAATTTTCTTAATAGAGACCTGGAAACACAACAAATCAAAGAAAGGTTGGGCAAATGGGATTGCATAAGTTGCAGAGCTTTCTGCATGGCAAAGCACATAGGTAGCAAGATCAATAGAAAGCCCACGGATCTGGAAGATCTTCACTAGCCATACAATTAACAAGTGTCTCATATATAAACCATACTTGGAACTCAAAAAATTAAATTCCCCAACAACAAATCCTCAAAGAAACAACTGCCCAATAAATAAGTGGGCTAAAGACTTAAAGAGAAACTTCTCTGAAGAAGAAAGAAGGATGGCCTATAGACACATGAAGAAATTTTCAACATCCCTAGCCATAAAAGAAATGCAAATCAAAACAACATTGAGATACTACCTCACCCCAGTTAGAATGGCAAAAATCAAGAACCCTAACAACAACAGATGCTAGAGGGAATGTGGACAGAAGGGAAGCGTACGTCATTGTTGGTGGGTATGTAAAATTGTTCAATCACTTTCGAAATCAGAATGGAGGTTCCGCAAAAGACTTCCCCTATGAGCCAGCATTCCCAATTTTCGGCATTTACCCAAATGTTTACAAACGAGACCACACTAAAGCTGCCAGCACAACTATGTTTATTACAGCATTATTTACCATAGCTAAGATATGGAACCAACCCCGATGCCCCTCAGTAGGTGAATGGATCAAGAAAATGTGGTATATATACAGAATGGAATGGTATTCCTCCATCAGAAAGAATGACATTGCCCCATTTGTTAGGAAATGGAAAAAAGAGGAAAAAAATTATATTAAGTGAAGTAAGCCAGGCGCCAAGAAAGATAGGTCCCATGGTTTCCCTTAATTGCAATATCTAGTATATGTATGAGTCAATCAGAAAAGGTCATATAATGTGATGTTAGGAAAATGAACACTTAGATATGTATTTTAATGTTTTTTTTTTCTTTCATGCATTCGTTTCTAACGTATTTATAAGATTATCTCTTTGTTGCTTTGTATGTCCCTCCCCCACAGTATAACACCTGCTTTCACTATATTTGATGTCAGTATAACTTTTGGAGGAGATGGGGAAACGAAGTCTTTTAAGGATACAGGTGGACCTGTTGCAACAATGAGAAGTACAAGTTGTCATGTCGAAAACGAGCTTTACATCTTTGGTGTGGGGGGTGGGGTGGGGGAGGATTGGGTGCATGGGGAGGCTGGGAAGGGATGTGAAGGTTAAACAAAGGAGGAGGCTGCAATGCTTGATAAGAAATGTACGCATTATCCTACCCATGTAATTGTAACCACTCTGTACAGTATGTTCACAAAAAAAAAAGAAAATGTTTTTGTTTTAAGGGGCAAAATTCCTGAAAGCAGGATAAAGAAGTATCGTGTTTTTAATTCAGCTAGACAATCTATTTGGGAGTTCCTGCCATTTTGTCCACTTTCTTGGGGGCTGCGGCAACTGGGTTCTTCCTATGGTTCTTGGATTCTCAGTTTGGGTGCAGTTTCTTGACCTCTATTGTGGTCTTGTTGGTTTTCTATGTGTAGGACATCTTTAAGAATCTTTGTAGGGCTGGTTTGGTGCAGATATATTGTTTCAATTTTTCTTTGCTATGGAAGCTTTTTATTTGGCCTTCAATTATGAAGGAGAGTTTAGCTGGGTACAGTATTCTTTGTTGATATTTGTTTGTTTTTAGGGCATGGCATCCATCTTTGCAGGCTCTTCTTGCTTTGAGTATTCTCAAGTTACTCACGCAAATCCTGTATCAATTTTTGAGTAGCTTCCTCCACGCTCATGATTTTCCTGTATAAACCTTTGGATTGCCTCCTCTCTCTCCCTCTCACGCTCATACAGAGTCCTTTGTAGGTTTTCAATCTTTTCATTTATCTTGTTTGCCAGCAGTGTTTGTAGAGCTATTTGAGAATTCTCCTCTGAGTTATCCATTATCTGTTCTGTCCCCTGATTATCATGAGTGGGAGTTGAGCTGCCCGGACTTGCCATTTTTCTTGTGTTTTCTGGCTTACTCTGCCCATTTGTGATGTAAATAACAAGAGTTTTGTGCTAGAGCACTAACTTAAGGCAAACATCAACCAAAGTCTGTATTTGCACAGACCATAGTCTGCAGATACAATCTAGTTCAACAGATACATCTATTCAACATCAAACAACTATATATTGATGGGCTACGAACCGCAAAGAATAATTTGGAAAACCAGAAATTATTAGGGTTAGGGAGAGATGTGGGTAAAAAATAGGAATAGAGTGATGTGGGAAGGGACAGGGAGAGTTAAATAAGTCCTAATCTCAAAGCAGGAAATAGGTTGGATATGATGAACATAGAGACAGAGAAAAAAAGAACGAGAAAGGGAAAAAAAGAGACCATGAAAAATAGAAAAGTTAAAATTCAAAATATTATGCAGAAACAAAAACAAACTATTCAGAAAAGAACGTGAATATCATGAGAAAAGGGGAGGGATATAAATGAGATGTGAAAATCTTAGAAATAAAAATACTTAAAATATTATACAGGTATAAAGAGGTAGTACTGCTATTAAGGAATTTAAGTCTCAGAGGTTTTGAATTGAGTAATAAATTTGTGGATTAAGTGTGTACACAATGGGGGACAGGGTCTAATAGTCAACTACGGGTTTATCTGAGGATGTGCAGAACAACAATTAATTCACATAAAATAGGACAAAAGAGAAGAAAAGGTGAAAAGGATAGGAGAGAAAGAAAAAAAGATCAGAAGTTCAGTAAAGCTAAACAAAAAACAAAATTTTTTTTTAAAAAAGAAAGAAAAAAAACGTACACACATGTACTCCTAAAAAAAAATTATAAGAGGACAAAAAATTTACTAGAAAACAATTTTTTTTCAAAAAAGGTAAAAATTTAAAAAAAAAAGTTTTAGTAAAGAAAAATAAATTTTTATAAAAGGTACAAAAATTAGACGAGAAAAACAAGTTCTTTGATTTTTTTTGGAAGGGTTGGGAAAAATCCTGTATCTCTTTTTTGTCCATAACTAGCCTCTTGTTGGAGCTACTTGTCTGCTTGTAGTCCTGTGGCTTGGTTGGTTTCTTAAGTCAGTTTATCTTGGATAATCTGGAGGCTGATATATGAGGATCACAGGTCAAATCCAGCTTGGGCAAAAAAGTTCCTGGGAGACACTTGTTTCCAATTAATCAATCAAGACTAAAATTGACATTTTGGCTCAATGTTGTTGAGAGATAACCTTGAGCCAAAGACCTCAGAAACAGTGCCCAGGACCCGAGTTCAAACTCTGCAATAGACAATAAATACAAATAAAAAATAAATTGCATATAATTTATTACTAACTCTGTATAGGAAAATAGGATATGACACATGGCAACATATGACTTCAAGTTCAAAGTTCCAGGGCATTTCCCCACTCTTGAGAACTGGGAGTAATCCATATTGGAAAAAAAAAAAAAAGATGAATGATTTATACCAAATTTCAAAATATACTATATGTTATACAAAGAAAATGCAATAAACATGCATTTCATTATCTAGTAACGTCATATGGTATGAAGAATCTGACTAACTGATTCATAAAAATCAATAAAATGCAGTTAATACATTCAATATCTCATCTGTCGACTTAGCAGAATATTCTCAATCTATGATGGCTATTTTGTAAATTATCCAGCCCTATCCATCCCACAATGGAAGAAGTCTCTTCCTGAGAAAGTCCAGAGACCTGTCTACTGTGAGTGCTCAATGTAGACCTGTTCACATTTTCTATTATTTGGGCATGTGATAGACTGCATATCTGATAGCTTGCCAAAGGCCTAATTTTTAGACTCTCTTCCAGTAATGATATTTTATTTTTCTGAAAAAATGGAAATTGAAGACAGTGGGAAAATCTATCAGATCCCAGAAAGATTTCTATTGTTGTGCTAAAAACTGAACCCTTCTACTGACACTTGAACAAACTGCAGTAATTGTCACTCCAACCACTTGTCCAAAAAATGGCTTTCCAAATATTGACCTGTTTTCACTTTGGCAAATCAAGACACACTATTGTGGCCCCATTTTCTTTAAACTATCAGCTATGGTTGGTCCAAGGGATAGTTGACCTTACCAATTTCTTAAATTTTAGGTCATCACACAATCATTGCATAAACATTAAAAATACCTATCCATACAAGTCTGCATTACATATTTATTACTGTATTTCTTCATTTGTAATGTTTTACATATTTGTGTATCCCAGGGCTTAGTTCTGTAATCTTCCTTCTCATGATTGTTACTACTCAGTACATGTAATTATTTCTGTTTTTTTCCTCCAAGTCTGTTCTTTCTTTAATTCAAGTCCTTAATAGCATCCTGTCTACTGACAACTCCTAACTACTGATTTTAGCAATCTCAAAAGATCCCAACCTGAGCTTTGATCTTTATCTACAAACCTATCCCTCAGTACTATTTGATTAAGTGATAAGTCTTCCAGTTGTCTTGTCAAAATACCTTGGAGTCATTTGAACTTACATACTTCTTCACACCTCATATGTAATCCATGACCAAGTTTTGACAAATTAACTCACAGAATATTTTAGGAACCAAATATATAGTATATGAGTGCTAATACTATGACTTACGTTCAGGGCCTAAGTTCTTTTACTTTTCTTTTGTGTTCAGGGTGTCATTCTTCCATTTGAGCCACAGCTCCACTTTTAGGTTTTTAGTTCTCAGTTGAAGATAAGTGTCTCCTGGTCCATTTATCTGGTTTTCAGACTTCTAAATAGCTATATTTAAAGGCATGCACCACTAAAACCACCCCTATTATATATGAATTAAAAATAAATTTAAGAATGAATATTTGTAGTATTTTCAAATCAGTATGTTTTCATCTACACTAAAACACATTGCCTTAAATGTTTTTCATTATTCCAGCTCTCTTACCAAGAAAGGAAGGGGAAAATTCACAACCAAAGAACCTCTGAATGTACCAGTGCTCAAGCCTGCTAGCCACAATTTCTTTGCTGGGAAATAACAAAGGGTGATCGTCTACAGGCAAAGCAGGAGAAATTGCTCTTCACTGAAGTAGGTGAAAGGCTATAAGGATGAGGACAAGCAACTTTATCCACAAAGTATCGCAGAGTGTTTGCTGTGGATAAGTGTAGCCAATCTTAGAAGATGTTCATAGCGATTAAGAGAATATTTGAAGATGAATATGTGACTACAGAGGTGTGCTTTCTTGAAGATATGTGTTTATAGCGTAGTTTATATACTGTTGAAAATGTAGGGATGTTGATATTCCTTGTATCCTTCACAGTATAATATTAAAACCAGTTTTATAATATATTATTTAAAGTAATTATAGAATATCACAAATTATGCATATATTATAAACATATAATTTATATGTAATGTAATATGGTATATTACGTATATTATGCACACATAATTTAATTTTTCTACTTATCTGTCCAGGAATTAAACTAGAAATACTTTGAAAATTGATAGTAAAGTAGGGTCCTTACAATTTGGATTGCAACACAGAGTTTTACCCAATAATTAGTTATTTATTCTCAATTTGGTTAAAAATGGAATATCACAATATAATTGAACATTCAGAAATAATTATGTAAGAATTCAAAAAATAGAACATGACTCATGTCTGTAATCCCAGCTAATTATCGGCTGAGATTTGAAGATAGCTATATGAAGCCAGTCTGAGTGAAATGGCTCAGGGACAAGACCAAGACCGTAGTTCAAGTCTCAGTACTGGTACAAAAATAAATTATGTGACTAAAACATACAAATATATTTATTTAAATAAAGTTGTCATTCCTTGTATCCTTCACAGAATAATACTAAAACCAGTTTTATACCTATATTATTTATAGTGGTCATAGAATATCAATAATGATACATATATTATAAATATATCATTTATGTGTTACATAATAGAATACATTACATATATTATGCACACCTAATTTAGACCGATAACACTAATATCCATTAAATTTATATATGTTTTAGAATAGGTAATAGTTTCCTTCGGTACAACAAGAAAGTAAGTAGTCACAAAAATTATTTCTTTTGGATTATATATCTATAACAAACTATTCCCTGTGTATTCAAGGTACTTAATGTTAAAAGCCTGTGTTCATCAGAAAAAATGTCTTTGGCCTTTGGCCTGGATTTGTTCTCCTTAAGAAATTACTCCAGGAATAATAAACAGTAGAAGCTGAATGATGTTCATTCAGGTATTTCTTTAGAAATTAATCCCATTTTATTTGGTATAAAGATCACTTACACTGTCTTTATCCACACCCTTTTCATTTAAAAATATTTATATTCTGTAGCATTGTTATTGCCCTTATAATCATAATTAGGAAGATAATGTGGGTTCATAGGCTCCATAGCTCTTGAAATGTAATGAATGTGACACAGAATATCCTCAGATATGCCTGTTGGAAACCTGGATTTGAATTATTGGTCTACAACTGATCAGTCTTAGGTACTTAGGATATTTGTTTGGCCTTCTTGCCTACATCTGTTTTTAATAAAATACTTAATTCATTTCCTAACTTAGAGAAGACTCATGAGCACTAAAATTACACTAATGCAGGTGCAGTGCTTGGAATGGTGTCTGCATATTGTGTAGTTGGTCCTAAAGAAGTCAGTTTCCATCAACAGGGTCACAGCATCCCTCCTGAAGGCCTTAAGAAATATATAACCAACTGATGTTAATATCTGTGAAAATTGGTCTTTACTACAAAAAAAGGTCTTTTCTTCATATGAACAATGGAAGTAATGTTGTGGCTGTCCTGTGGCATTTGTTCTGAAGCAGTTTTGCCTAAATTTCATTTTTATTCTACTAGTGGTAGCAGTAGCTGTCTTTAGTGGTACCCTTCATGTTTCTAGTTCTATGTTCTATTTGGAATACTGTTAGAACGTAGGTTATAAACTTTGTTATCAGAATAAATAATCTACAACTGCTGAAGTTTTCAATAAATAGTCGATGCATTACATTTTATGTGATTAATACTTTCCTGAAATTATTCCTTTTGGATTATATATCCCTAACAACCTATTTGTATGAATTCTTATATGATTTATGTAGATTTCTTCATTGATTCTTTTTTTACTCTTTTTTTTATTTTTTTATTGTGAAAAAACTGTACAGAGGGGTTACAATTACATGGGCAAGATAATGAGTACATTTCTTATCAAGCATTGTAGCCTCCTCATTTGTTTACCCTTACCATCCATTCCAAGCCTTCCCCTCCACCCAAACCTCCCCCCACCCCCCAACCAAAGATGTAAAGTTCGTTTTCCACATAACAACTTGTACTTCTCATTGTTGCAACCAGTCCACCTGAATCCTAATTTAAAAGACTTGTTTTTCCCCTTTCCTTCCAAAAATTATACCGACATCAAATACAGTGAAAGCAGGGGTTATACTGTGGGGGAGGGACATACAAAGCAACAAAGATAATCTTATAAATGTGTTAGAAACAAAAGCATGAAAGAAAAAAAAACATTTAAATAAATATCTTAGGGTTCATTTTCCTAACATCAGCTTATCTGAACTTCTCTGCTTGACTCATACATATAATAACTATTGTAAATAAGGGAAACCATGGGACCGGTGTGTCTTTGGGCTTGGCTTACTTCACTTAATATAATTTTTTTCCAATCTTTCGATTTCCTAACAAATAGAGCAATGTCATTCTTTCTGATGGAGGCATAGAATTCCATTGTGTATATATACCACATTTTCTTGATACATTCATCTACTGAGGTTTGGTGCCATATCTTAGCTATAGTAACTAATGCTGCAATAAACATACTTGTGCTGGTAGCTTTAGTGTGGTCTTGTTTGTAAACACTTCGGTAAATGCCCAAAAGTGGGATTGCTGGGTAATAGGGGAGCTCTATGTGGAGTCTTTTGAGGAACCTCCATACTACTTTCCAAAGTGGTAACAATGCACTAAGGTTCCCTTCTTTCCACATTCCCTCCAGCATCTGTTGTTATTAGAGTTCTTGATTTTTACCATTCTAACTGAGGTGAGGTGGTACCTTAATGTTCTTTTGATTTGCATTTCTTTTATGGCTAGGGAGGTTGAGCATTTCTTCATGTGTCTATTGGCCATCGTTCTTTTCTCATCAGAGAAGTTTCTCTTTAAGTCTTTAGCCCACTTATTTATTGGGCAGTTGTTTCTTTGAGGATTTGTTGTTGGGGGATTTAATTTTTTGAGTTCCAAGTATATTTTAGATGTGAGACCCTTGTCCGTTGTATGGCTAGAGAAGATCTTCTCCCAATCCCTGAGCTTTCTATTGATCTTGCTAGCTATGTCCTTTGCCATGCAGAAGCTCTGCAACTTCATGCAATCCCATTTGTCCAACCTTTCTTTGATTTGTTGTGTTTCCGGGTCTCTACTCAGAAAATTTCAGCCTGTGCCAAGGAGACCTAGGCTTTCTCCTATTCCATCCTGTAATGGTTTCAGAGCGTCTGCTTTGACCCCGAGGTCTTTGATCCATTTGGAGTTTATTCTGGTGCAGGGTGATATATAACGATCTAGCTTTAGTTTTCTATAAGTAGTTAACCAATTTCGCGAGCAACATTTACTGAAGAGGCTGTCTTTCTTCCATTCTATTATTTTAACTCCCTTATCAAAGATTTGAAGGCTATAGGTCTGTAGGCTCATTTCTTTGTTTTCAATTCTATTCCACTGGTCCTGATATCTGTTCCTGTGCCAGTAGCAAGCTGTTTTGATTACTATGGCTTTATAGTAGAGTTTGAAATTTAGTATTGATATTCCTCCAGCAGTGTTCTTTCCGTTGAGGAGCATTTTTGCTATTCCGGGTCTTTTATTGTTCCATATGAATTTTTGGATTGCCTCTTCTATTTCCTTGAAGAATGAGGTTGGAATTTTGATAGGTATCTCATTGAATTTGAAGATAGCCTTGCGAAGTGTTGCCATTTTCATGATGTTAATCTTTCAAATCCAGGAGCATGGGAGTTTTTTGCCATTTTCTAAGTTTTGTTTTGATTTCCTTTTTGAAGTTTTTAAAGTTTTCATCATAGAAGTGCTGCACTTCTTTGGCTAAGTTAATTCCTAGGTATTTTATTTTTTGTGGGGCTATTACAAATGGAGTTTCTTTACAAATTTCAAACACACTTTTCTCATTGTTGGCATGCATTGATTTTGGGGGGTTAATTTTAAACCCTGCTACTTTGCCAAAGTTTTGAATCAGCTTGAGTAATTTGGGAGTGGAGTCTATGGAATTCTTTAAATACAAGATCAAGTCATCTGCAAAGAGGGAGAGTTTCATTTCTTCTTTCCCTATTTGGATCCCCTTTATGTTTGCATCTTTTCTTATTGCTATAGCTAGGTATTCTAATACAAGAGTTAAGAGAAGTGGAGAGAGAGGACATCCTTGTCTTGTTCCTGAGTTAAGAGGAAATGGCTTTACTTTTTCACCATTAAGAATAATGGTGGCTGTAGGTTTGTTATATAGAGCCTTTATTGTACTGAGGAATGATCCATGGATTCCTAATTTTTCCAAAACCTTCATCATAAAGGGGTGCTGGATCTTGTCGAATGATTTTTCTGCTTCTATTGAGATAACGATGTGGTTTTTATCCTTGCTCCTGTTGATGAAATGAATAATATTAATTGATTTGCGTATATGGAACCAGCTTTGCATCCGAGAAATGAATCCTGTATGATAGTGGTGTATGATTTTTTTGGATGAGTTGTTGAAGCTGATTGGCCAAAATTTTGTTGAGAAGTTTTGCATAATGTTCATCAAACAAATGGGTGCATAGTTCTCTTTCTTTAATGAGTCCCTGCTTGGTTTTGGGATGAGTGTTATGATTGCTTCATAGAATGTGTTAGATAGTGAGCTTTCTCTTTCAATTTCATTGAAGACTTGGAAGAGTATTGGTGTGAGCTCTGCTTTGAAGGCTGTGTAGAATTCCGCTGTAAAACCATCTGGTCCTGGACTTTTCTTAGCTGTGAGGTCTCTTATTGCTGTTTCTATTTCAATGCTTTATATGGACCTGTTAAGATGGTTTAACTCATCTTGGTTTAGTTTTGCCATGTCAATATTTCTTAAGAAAAGGTCCATTTCTGCCAAGGTCTCAAATTTATAAGCATAAAGTTTTGAGAAGTACTCCTTTATAATGCTCTGATTCTTGGTTGTTTCTGTGGTGATGTTTACATTCTCTTGTCTGAGTTTATTTATTTGCATGTGTTCTCTTCTTTTTCTGATAAGATTTGCTAAGGCTCTGTCAATTTTGTTAATTTTTTGAAAGAATCAACTCTTTTTTTTGTTGATTTTTTCTATCGACTTTTTGGATTCTAATTCATTTAATTCTGATTTAATTTTAATTATTTCTTTCCGACTACTGGATTGGGGGTTTTCTGGCTGCTCCTTTTCAAGGAGTTTCAGATGTCTCATTAAATTGTTGGTTTCAGATCTCTCCAATTTGTTGATGTAGGAACACAGAGCTACAAAATTGCCTCTGAGTACTGACTTTGCTGTGCCCCAGAGGATCTGGTAATTTTTGTGCTCATTTTTGTTTAATAGCATGAACATTTGAATTTCCTTTCTTATCTCTTCCATGAACCAGTCGTGATTCAGCAGTGTGTTCTTCAGCCTCCATGTGATACCGGGCTTTCTTTGGTGGCTTTTGGTGCTGAGTTCTAATTTTATTCCCTTGTGGTCAGAGAGAATGCAAGGTATAACTTCAACGTTTCTGAATTTGGACAAGTTTGCTTTGTGACCAAAAGGTGGTCTATTTTAGAAAAAGTTCCATGTGCTGCTCAGAAAAACGTGTATTCTGAAGCTGCTGGGTTAAATATTCACTAGATGTCTATTAAAACTTGTTGATCTAGGTAGATGTTTAAATCTGCTCTTTCTCTTATGAGTTTTTGCCGAGTTGATCTATCTAGTGGAGAGAGTGGTGTGATAAAATCCCCTACAATTATTGTCTTTGGATGTATGTGGGATTTGAGGGAAAGTAGTGTTTCTTGGATAAATTTGAGTGCTCTGTTGTTTGGTGAATAGATATTTAGAATTGTAATATCCACCTGAAGAAGAGATCCCTAAATTAGTATGTAGCGACCTTCTTTATCTCTTCTCACAAATTTTAATTTGAAGTCTATTTTATCTGTTATTAGGATTGCAACTCCTGCCTGTTTATTGGGGCCGTTTGATTGGTAGATTTTATTCCAGCCTTTAATATTGAAAATATGCTTGTTTTTACGGGCAAGATGTGACTCCTGAAGGCACCAGAGAGAGGGATCTTGTTTTTAATCCAACTAGACAGTCTACGTCACTTAATTGGAGAGTTAAGTACGGTAATATTGAGAGATAGGACTGAGAGGTATTTGGGAGTTGCTGCCATGTTATCCACCTTCTTCAGTGCTGCTAAAACTGGGTTCTTCCTATGGTTCTTGGATTCTCAATTTGGATGCAGTTTCTTGGCCTCTATTGTGGTCTTGTTGGTTTTCTATGTGTAGGACATCTGTAAGATCTTTTGTAAGGCTGGTTTGGTAGAGATGTACTGTTTCAATTTTTCTTTGCTATGGAAGATTTTTATTTGGCCTTCAGTTATGAAGGAGAGTTTAGCTGGGTACAGTATTCTTGGGTGATAGTTGTTTGTTTTTAGAGCATGGCATACATCATCCCAGGCTCTTCTTGTTTTGATTTTCTCTGGTGATATATCTCAGGTGATTCTAATTGGTTTCCCTTTATAAGTGATTAATCTTTTCTCCTTGACAGCTTTAATAATCTTTTCCTTGGTCTGAGTTGATCCTGTGTGTATTATAATGTGACGGTGGGATGTCCTATTCTGGTCCGGTCTATTTGGAGTTCTAAAAGTTTCTTGTATCTAAATAGGCCTATCTTTTTGCATGTTCGGGAAGTTCTCTGCTAGGATCCTGTTAAACAAATTTCCTAGACCATTAACTTCTATCTTGGTGCTCCTCTTCACCTATTTTCCTTAGATTAGGCCTTCTGATGGTGTCTTCCAAGTGTTGGATAGATCTATCATATTTCTTGGACTTGTCTTGGATTGTCGTATATTCTTTATAATATCTAGGCTGTCTTCAATCCCCGAGTTTCGATCTTCTACATGGTCTAACCGGCTGTCAAGGCTTTCTACTTTGGGTTTTTTTTCCCTTCTAATTGGTCAGCCTTGGTGGCTTCAAATTCTTTGTTGAAGCTTTGTTTTAGATCTTGTATGACCTTCTTTACTTCCTTAATTTTGTGTTCAGTGTTTATTCTCAAATCACTTAGTATATTGGTTATGGTTTCCTTGGACTCCCATTCCTTCTGTTGGATTCCATTCAGCATTCCCTTTGTGGTCTCCCTGACTTCCTTCAGCTCTTTGTTATAATGGCTCCCATGAATGCCTTTAGTGATTTTTGTGTATTCTCATCCTGCTCTCTCAATTCCTGCATTACTCTTTGCTTAGCTTCCTGATGTTCATGCCATTCCTGAAGTTTTCTTTGAGTGTTCTCATCCTGTTCACGCCATTCCTGCCTTTCTCTTTGATTATTCTCAAGCTGCTCACGCAAATCCTGTATCATTTTTTGAGTAGCTTCCTCACGCTCATGATATTCCTTTATAAACCTTTGGATTGCCTCCTCTCTCTCCCCCTCATGCTCATACAGAGTCCTTTGTAGGTTTTCAATCTTTTCCTGTATTGACCTTTTATTTGCCTAGTCTCTCTTCTTATCATGCTCATACAGAGTCCTTTGTATGTTTTCAATATTTTCATTTATCATGTTGCTAGCAGTGTTTGTAGAGCTATTTGAGAACTCTCCTCTGGATTATTCATTATCTGTTTTATCCCCTGATTATCATAAGTGGAAGTTGAGATACCCGGACTTGACATTTTTGTTGTGTTTTTTCCGGCTTACTCTAAACATTTGGGATGAAAATAATTCCAGTTTTGTGCTAGAACACTTTCTTAAGGCAAGCATCAACAAAAGTTTGAAATTGCACAGTCAATAGTCTGCAGATACAATCTAGTTCAACAGATACCTCTATTCAACATCAAACAACTATATATTAATGGGCTACAAACCGCAAAGAAGAATTTGGTAAACCAGAAGTTATTAGGTTTAGGGAGAAATGTGTGTAAAAAATAGGAATAGAGTGATGTTGGAAGGCACATGGAGAGTTAACTTAAGTCCTAATCTCAAAGCAGGAAATAGGTTGGATAGGATTAAAGTAGAGAGAGAGAAAAAAAGAAAGAGTAAAGGGAAAAAAAGAGACCCGAAAAAATAGAAAAGTAAAAAATAAATATATTATGCAGATACGAATACAAAGTATTCATACAAGAACGTGAATATATTGAGAGAAGGAGAGGGATATAAAGGAGATGTAAAACTTAAAAATAAAAATACTTAAAATATTATATAGGTATAAAGAGGTAGTACTGCTATTAAGGAATTTAAGTCTCAGATGTTTTGAATTTAGTAATAAATTTCTGGATTGTGTATACACAATGGGGGATATGGTCTTATAATCAACTACAGGTTTATCTAAGGATGTGTAGAACAACAATTAAGTCGCATAAAGAAGAATGAAAGAGAAGAAAAGGTGAAAAGGATAAGAAAGAAAAAAGATCAGTTCAGTGGAGCTAAACAAAAAACAAAAATAATTTTTTAAAAAGAAAGAAAAAAAGAAAAACGCACACACACAAATACCCATAAAATACAAATTATAAGAGGAAAAAAATGTAAGTAGACAACATTTCAAAAAATGTAAAAATTAAAAATTAAAAAAAGCTTTAGAAAAGAAAAAAAAATTTTTTATAAATAGTACAAAAAAAATAAAAATTTTCTTTGATTTTTTTGGGAGGGGTGGGAAAAATCCTGTTTGGCCCTTGTGTCACTAACCAGCCTCTTGTTGGACCCTCTTGTCTCCTGGTGGTGTTTGGTTTTCCGGTGGCTTGGTTGGTTTCTTGTCAGTTTGAACAGGCAGAAAAATGGTCTGCTTTACCCAGGATTTTGAGATCCTCCTCCCAGGTTAGTTCAATGTGAGGGAGATCTGCTGTGAGTATCACAAAAGAGGGAGATGGCTTTGTTCTCATGTCTGGAGATGCTGTGATGAGGCTAGGTTCTGGGTAGAGTTGAAGCCTTTCAGCAAACAGTAGCTTTTCCCGGGGGCTACTTTGTAAGAAACTCACAGAACCCAGCCTGGAGCCATTCTCAGGGTTTATGTTTACTGAATTTCAATTGATTGTCAGGGCTGCAAAAGGGAGGGGCCGCCTCTGGCTCTGATTACCCAGTGAAGAAAGCTACTCCTGAGGCTGATGCCTGAGCTGGGTGACTTTTCCCTGGGTGGAGCTGAGTCTGGTAGGTCTCTTTAGGTTCTTGTGAGCTGCTAAATGACTCTAAATTTCTTCCAAGGCTTGAGTTGGAGCTAGCAGTTCCGCTGAGCTTTGTAGGTATCCAAGGTGGAGATCTCTGGAACTGGAGGGTGGGGGGTGGGGTGGCTTTCCCTCCTCTGTTCCCTGAGAAGGAGTGAAGACCGCAGGCTTCTACTCTCGTTGAGTCTTGGTTCCTGGTTTGTCTCTGGTCTGTGAAATGCATGATGAAGAAGTCCTCTCCTTGTGGGTTCTTGCTGGTGTTGAGTAGAATCTGCTCCCCCACCGTGTCTGGCTCCTTCGTCCTGGACTCTGTTTTGCAGGTATGGTGACTGTGGCTGACGCCGCTGCAGCAGTGGCGGCTGGAAACATCTCAGAGCTGTCTCCTTGCCTGGATTTTCCCTCTCTGGCTTAACTCTCTGTCCTGTGATGGCACACTTGGTGTGATTCTCTGGCTTAGGACTGTTCACTGGAACTCTAAAACTGCTTTCTATGCGAGAGCTTGTTTAGCCTCCATCTTCTCCTCTGCCATCTTCCCGGAAATCCTCTTATGTTATTCTTATAGGACTTCTTGGAGATCCATAAATAAAACTATTCAGAACAGGAAAAGATTAGGAAAGAGGTTATAAAGAATACTATTATATTGGTCTTAATGGCAAAGTGTAAAGAATATGTAACAAAACTGTTGGGAGACGTCCGGGAAGATGGCGGAGCAGAAGCTGGAATCTGAACAAGTTCTCGCATAGAAAGCAGTTTTAGAGTTCCAGTGAACAGTCCTAAGCCAAAGAATCACACCAAGTGTGCCATCACAGGACAGAGAGTTAGTCAAGAGTGGGGAAGCCAAGGCAAGGAGACACATCTGAGCACTTGCCAGCAGCCACCGCGGCAGCGGCAGGGTCGTGGCGGCGACCACCGCCGCGGTCATACTTGAGACACAGAGAGTCCGGGATGAAGGAGCCAGAAGCAGCAGACGAGCGAATTCTACTCAACACCAGCAAGAACCGACAAGGAGCAGACAACTTCATCCTGCAGTTTGCAGACCAGAGACGACCCAGGATCCAAGACTCGGCGTGAGTAGAAGCCCGACGTCCTCACTCCTCAGGGAGCAGAGGAGGGAAGGCCACGCCTCTCCCCCCAGCACCGATGATCTCCATCTTGGATACCGACAAAGCTCGGAGGAGCTGCTAGCTCCAGCTCAGGCCTTGGAATAAAATGAGTCATTTAGCTGGTCACAAGAACTTAATGGCGAAGTGACCTCACAGACTCAGTTCCATCCAGGGAAAAGTCACCCAGCGCAGGCGCCAGCCATTGGAGTGGTTCTCCTCACTGGGTAACCAGAGCCAGAGGCTGCCCATCCCTCTAGCAGCCTCAACAATCAATTGAAAAACAGAAACCCTGAGAATGGCTCCAGGCTGGGCTCTGTGAGTTTTTTCACAAAATAGCCGCAGGGAAAAGCTTCTGTTGGTTGAAAGCCCACAACTCTACCCAGGACCTAGCCTCATCACTGCATCCCCCACTTTTGTGATTCTCAAAGCAGATCACCCTCTCAGTAAACTAACCTGGGAGGGGAACTCAAAATCTTGGGTAAAGCAGAGCATTTTTCTGCCTGTTCGTACAAACTGACTTAAGAAACCAATCAAGCCACAGGTCCTCAAGCTGACCAGAGACTCCAACAAGAGGCTGGTTACAGACAAAACGGAGATACAGGATTCTTCCAACCCCTCCCCCCCAAAAAAAATCAAAGTACTTTTTTTTTTTTCTTCATCTTTTCTTTTTTTTCTTCTTCTTTTTTTTTTTTTTTTGGTACCTTATATATATAAAAAAATTTTTTTTCCTTTTCTAAAACTTTTATTAATCTTTCATTTTTGCCTCTTTTGAAAAAATAATTGTTTTCCAGTAACTTTTTTTTTCTCCTCTTATAATTTTTATTTTAGAAATACATGAATGTGGGTTTTCCTTTCTTTTCTTATCTTCTTTCTTTTTCTTTCTTTCTTAACTATCTTTTGGTTTTTGTCTAGCTCTACTGAACTTCTGATCTTTTCTTCTCCCTTTCCTATCCTTTCCACCTTTTCCTCTCTTTTGTTCTTCATTATGTGACTTAACTCTTGTCCTGCACATCCTCAGATAAACCCGTACTTAACTAGTAGACCCTATCCCCAATTGTGTACACACTTAATCCACAAATTTATTACTGAATTCAAAACTTCTGAGACTTAAATTCCTTAATAGCAGTACTACCTCTTTATACCTATATAATATTTTAAGCATTTTTTTAAGTTTTTGACATCTCCTGTATATCCCTCCCCTTCTTTCAATATATTCACATTCCTCTCTACATAGATGGCCTTTTAATCTCTATAATAACATTAATTTTTACGTTTCTATTTTTTTCAGGTCTCTTTTCATTCCCTTTCCCTTTCTTCTTTTCCTCTCTCTCTCTCTCTCTACTTGCATCCTACCTAACCTATTTCCTGCATTGTGATTAGGACATAGTTAACTCTCGCTGTGCCTCCCCACACCAATCTATTCCTGTTTTTTACCATATCTTTCCCTAACCCTAATAATTTCTGGTTTTCCAAATTCTTCTCTGTGGTTCGAAGTTCATTAACATATATTTGTTTGATGTTGAATAGATGTATCTGTTGAACTAGGTTGTATCTGTAGACTATTGACTGTACAAATGCAAACTTTGGTTGATGATTGCCGTAAGATAGTGTTCTAGCACAAAACTGGTGCTATCTTCATCTGAAATGGGCGGAAAAACACAAGAAAAATGGCGAACTCGGTATCTCAATTCCCAATCTTGATAATCAGGGGTCAGAACAGATAATGAATAATTCAGAGGAGAGTTCCCAAATAGCTCTACAAACACTGCTGGCAAACATGATAAATGAGAAGTTTGACAACTTACAAAGGACTCTGTATGAGCATGACAGGGAGAGAGAGGAGGCATCCCAGAAGTTTATAGAGGAATATCATAAGCATGAGGAAGCTACTCAAAAACTGATACAGGATTTGCGTGAACAACTTGAGAATACTCAAAGAGAAAGGGAGGAATGGCGTGAGCAGGCTGAGAACACTCAAAGAGAACTGTAGGAATTCCACGAACAGGAGGAAAGAGAACTGCAGGAATCCCACAAAAGGGAGGAAGCTAATCAAAGAGTAATACAGGAATTGAGAGAGCAGGTAGAGAACACACAAAGATCACTAAAGGCATTCATGGAATCCATTAACAAAGAGCTGAAGGAAGTCAGGGAGACCACAAAGGGAATACTGAATGGAACCCAACAGAAGGAATGGGAGTCCAAAGAAACCATAACAAATCAACTAAGTGATTTGAGAACAAACACTGAACACCAAATTAAGGAAGTAAAGAAATTCATACAAGACCTAAAACAGATCTTCAACAAAGAACTTGAAACCATCAAAGCTGACTAATTAGAAGGAAAAGAGATAAAAAACAAAGTAGAGCGTCTTGACAGCAGGTTAGACCATGCAGAAGAAAATGCACCCAAACTGAGAATCCAAGAACCATAGGAACAACCCAGTTTTAGCAGCCCCCAAGAAGGTGGATAACATGGCAACAACTCCCAAATACCTCTCAGTCCTATGTCTTAACTTTAACTCCACTTAAGCGACATAGATTGTCTAGTTGGATTAAAAAATAAGACCCTTCTATCTGCTGCCTGCAGGAGTCACATCTTGCCTGTAAAAACAAACACATTTTCAATTTTAACGGCTGGAACAAAATCTACCAAGCAAACGGCCCCCATAAACAGGCGGGAGCTGCAATCCTAATATCAGATAAAATAGACTTCAAATGAAAATTTGTGAGAAGAGATAAAGAAGGTCGCTACATGCTAATTAAAGGATCTCTCCTTCAGGAGGATATTACAATTCTACATATCTATTCGCCAAACAATGGAGCACCCAAATTTATCAAAGTAACACTACTTTCCTTTAAATCCCATATAGATCCAAAGACATTAATTGTTGGGGATTTTAACACACCACTCTCCCCACTCGATAGATCAACTCGGCAAAAACTAAACAGAGAAACCGCAGATCTAAACAGCTGCATAGATCAAGAAGACTTAACAGACATCTACCGAACATTTCACCCAGCATCATCAGAATACATGTTTTTCTCAGCAGCACATGGAACGTTTTCTAAAATAGACCACATTTTAGGCCACAAAGCAAACTTGTCTAAATTCAGAAACATTGAAGTTATACCTTGCATTCTCTCTGACGACAAGGGAATAAAATTAGAAGTCAACACCAAAAGCTACCAAAGAAAGTCCGGTATCACATGGCGGCTGAACAACACACTGCTGAATCATGAGTGGGTCATGGAAGAGATTAGAAAGGAAATTCAAATGTTCATGCTATTCAACAAAAATGAGCACACAAATTACCAGCTCCTCTGGGACAGAGCAAAGGCAGTACTCACAGGCAAGTTTATAGCTCTGAACTCCTAAATCAACAAATTGGAGAGATCTGAAACTAAGAATTTAATGACACATCTAAACCTCCTTGAAAAAGAGCAGCAAGATAAACCCCAATCCAGTAGACAGAAAGAAATAATCAAAATTAAATCAGAATTAAATGAATTGGAATCCAAAAAAACTATAGAAAGAATCAACAAAACAAAGAATTGGTTCTTCGAAAAAATTAACAAAATTGACAGACCCTTAGCAAATCTTATCAGAAAAAGAAGAGAACACACCCAAATTAATAAACTCAGAGATGAGAATGGAAACATCACGACGGAAACAACCAAGATTCAGAACATTATAAGGGAATACTTCTCAAAACTTTATGCTAATAAGTTTGAGAATTGACAGAAATGGACCTCTTCCTAGCAAATATTGACAGGCCAAAACTAAACCAAGATGAATTAAACTATCTTAACAGGCCCATATCAAGCATTGAAATAGAAACAGCAATAAGAGACCTCCCAGCTAAGAAAAGTCCAGGACCAGATGGTTTTACAGCGGAATTTTACAAGGCCTTCAAAGCAGAGTTCACACCAATTCTCCTCCAACGCTTCAATGAAAGTGAAAGAGAAAGCTCACTACCGAGCACATTCTATGAAGCCATCATAACCCTCATCCCAAAACCAGGCAGGGACTCATCAAAGAAAGAGAATTATAGACCCATTTCTTTGATGAACATTGATGCAAAACTTCTCAACAAAATTTTGGCCAATCGACATAAACAATTCATCAAAAAAATCATACACCACGATCAGACAGGATTCATTTCTGGGATGCAAACCTGGTTCCATATACGCAAATCAATTAATATTATTCATCACAACAACAGGAGCAAGGATAAGAACCACATGGTTTTCTCAATAGATGCAGAAAAAGCATTCGACAAGATCCAACATCCCTTTATGATGAAGGTTTGGAAAAATTAGGAACGCATGGAACATTCCTCAATACCATAAAGGGTGTATATGACAAACCTACAGGAAGCATTATACTCAATGGTGAAAAACTAAAGCCATTTCCTCTTAACTCAGGAACAATTCAAGGATGCCTACTCTCTCCACTTCTCTTCAATCTAGTATTAGAATGCCTAGCTACAGCAATAAGATAAGATGCAGACATAAAGGGGATCCAAATAGGGAAAGAAGAAATAAAACTCTCCCTCTTTGCAGATGACATGATCTTGTATTTAAAGAATCCCATAGACTCCACTCCCAAATTACTCAAGCTGATTCAAAGCTTTGGCAAAGTAGCAGGTTAGAAAATTAACCCCCCAAAATCAACGGCTTTTCTGTATGCCAACAATGAGAAAAGTGTGGTTGAAATTAGGAAAGCAACTCCATTTGTAATAGCCCCACAAAAAATAAAATATCTAGGAATTAACTTAACTAAAGAAGTGAAGGACCTCTATGATGAAAACTTTAAAATCTTGAAAAAGGAAATAAACACAGAACTTAAAAAATATCAAAACTTCCCATGCTCCTGGATTGGAAAGATTAACATCGTGAAAATGGCAATACTTCCCAAGGCTATCTACAAATTCAACGCAATACCTATCAAAATTCCACCCTCATTCTTCAAGGAAATAGGAGAGGCAATCCAAAAATTCATATGGAACAATAAAAGACCCCGAATAGCAAAAACACTCCTCAACGGAAAGAACACTGCTGGAGGAATATCAATACCAAATTTCAAACTCTACCATAAAGCCATAGTAATCAAAACAGCTTGGTATTGGCATAAGAACAGACCTCAGGACCAATGGAATAGAATTGAAAACCCAGAAAAGAACCTACAGACCTATAGCCATCTAATCTTCGATAAGGGAGCTAAAAAATAGAATGGAAGAAAGACAGCCTCTTCAGTAAATGGTGCTGGCAAAATTGGTTAACTACATGTAGAAAACTAAAACCAGGTCATTATATATCACGCTGCACCAGAATCAACTCCAAACTGATCAAAGACCTTGAATTCAAAGCAGACACTCTGAAAACATTACAGGATTGAATAGGAGAAACCCTAGGTCTCCTTGGCTCAGGCCAAAATTTTCTGAATAGAGACCCGGAAACACAACAAATCAAAGAAAGGTTGGACAAATGGGATTGCATGAAGTTGCAGAGCTTCTGCAGGGCAAATGACATAGCTAGCAAGATCAATAGAAAGATCACGGATTGGGAGAAGATCTTTGCTAGCCATACAATGGAAAACGGTCTCATATCAAAAATATACTTGGAACTCAAAAAATTAAACCCCCCAACAACAAATCCTCAAAGAAACAACTGCCCAATAAATAAGTGGGCGAAAGTCTTAAAGAGAAACTTCTCTGAAGAAGAAAGAAGGATGGCCAATAGACACATGAAGAAATGTTCAACCTCCCTAACCATAAAAGAAATGCAAATCAAAACAACATTGAGATACCACCTCACTCCAGTTAGAACGACAAAAATCAAGAACTCTAACAACAACAGATGCGGGTGGGGATGTGGACAGAAAGGAACCTTACTTCATTGTTGGTGGGAATGTAAACTTGTTCAACCACTTTGGAAAGCAGTATGGAGGTTCCTCAAAAGACTTCACATAGAACTCCCCTATGACCCAGCAATCCCACTTTTGGGCATTTACCCAAATGTTTACAAACAAGACCATACTAAAGCTACCAGCACAACTATGTTTATTGCAGCATTATTTACAATAGCTAAGATATGGAACCAACCCAGATGCCCCTCAGTAGATGAATGGATCAAGAAAATGTGGTATATATACACAATGGAATTTTATGCCTCCATCAGAAAGAATGACATTTCCCCATTTGTTAGGAAATGGAAAGCCTTGGAGAAAATTATGTTAAGTGAAGTAATCCAGGCCCAAAGAAACATAGGTCCCATGGTTTCCCTTATTTGCAATATCTAGTATATGTATGAGTCAAGCGGAAAAGTTCAGATAATGTGATGTTAGGAAAACGAACCCTTGAATACGTATTTTAATGTTTTTTTTCTTTTATGCATGTGTTTCTAACGCATTTATAAGATTATTTCTTTGTTGATTTGTATGTCCCTCCCCCACAGTGTAACCCCCGCTTTCTCTATATTTGATGTAAGTATAACTTGTGGAGGAGATGGGGACAAATAAGTCGTTTAAGGATTCTCGTGGACCTGTTGCAACAATGAGAAGTACAAAATGTCATGTCAAAAACGAGCTTTACAATGGCGTTGTGGGGGGGGAGGATTGGATGGGGGGGCGGGGGGAGGCTGGGAAAGGAGGTGAAGGGTAAACAAAGGAGGAGGCTGCAATGCTTGGTAAGAAACGTATGCATTATCCTTCCCGTGTAATTGTAACCCCTCTGTACAGTATGTTCTCAAATAAAATAAAATAAAATAAACTGTTGGGAGACTCATTTGCTTTATTTGCTATTCTCTCCTGCTTCTTTGTAGATAGCTTCTCTCTATGAAGAGACAATTGGTCTGGACCTTTCTAGACTTGTCTCAGTGACAGAAGTGATGGGATTTGGGACATGTGATCCCATTGCTGGCTTTTAGGAAGTTCACAATATAACAATACCAATACACATAAAGCAACTTTTGTGAGTGATGTGTATTCACTTCCTCAATTGCCAAAATTAAATTCATATGTCAAAGCATCAAATAACTTACATTATTATATATTCAATTCAACTGACATCACTAGCACCTCCATAAATCAAATGCAAACTAAAAGATCTACTTCAAAAACCAACATCTAAGGCAGTGTTGGAAATACTAGAAGATAGACAATAAGTCTAAAGGAGTGAGATCTTTAACACTGACAATGAGCAGTAATAGCTGAATTTTTAACCAGGCTTGAAAAGTTCAGTTGTCCACTGTCTATGTGATTAGAGTTGCAGAGTTGACCTTGGTATCAATATTGGATTTAAAATTCAAAGGCAGCTAAGGTTGCTGCAGTATTGTAGCTCGATATAGTGTGACCCTGCCTGATAATGGTAAGGCACAGAGCAGAATCTAAGTCATTAAAATGTATAGGAAGGATTCTTCACTGATAATAATTGCAGGAGGTAATCATCACTTTTTCGTTGAAAATGTATAGCCCATCATTCTACATTAAGCTATAGCCTATTTCTGATCTGAAGAACATATAACACATCAATGTGCCACGAGTGCTGAACAGTGTTAGTGTATATTATTCTAATATATGAAAAAATCCTTGCCAGTATAGAATGGCCTGACACTGACACTTCATTCTGTGTTGTTGAGTTTCATGGAGAAATATTCATAATTAGGCAATTCACACTCATCTAAATCTGAATCAGGCAACTGAGATAAGGCATTAGGGTTATCAATCCAGTGACATGGTCTGTGACCTGTGAAATAAATCACATTATTTCACAATGTATATGTGTTTCTAAAAATGTATGCAATATCAAATACTATAGATACAAAAGGGACAATTATCCATCTCATATTATCAGAAGTAAAGATACTCCTGAATTGTACATTCTTGCTAGAGGATCACTGGGTGACTGCTGATGTTTGGTATCTTTCCAGGTGCTCTTATACATATGTCAATGTTCTTTGAGGAAGTGTTTTCTCATGGTTTGTTTTGAAGTGTTCAGAATATCAGTACTGTCACTTACCACAACCATGGGACAGCAAAGATGATAGGATACCTGGCCAAAGAACTGAGAATTCACAGGAAGTGATAGGAAAGATGACATCAGAGGATCCAAATTCTCATTGCCAGCTTCTGGATTCCCATATCCTCCTAAACATGTTTTATATTCATTCTACTACATTGGAGGGGGGGGCGTTAGTGGCTACAGGTATGTTGCCAAACTAAGACATCAATCTAGCTTGTGGTTACAACTATTAACATGAGGTATTGTTTGGATATATGGTGATAATTGAATGCCTTTATTTTTAGGGAGCAAAGGAGCAATAGTCATTACAACTATAGCACAGACATCCATCTTGTCTCCAAAGTCTCAATCTTTTAGTGTCCAACAGCTCTAACTTAAATACTCTTGAGGTAATGACTCATACCCCTGTCTTCCCTTGACCGACCTTTCCAGAGCACAGCTCTCAGACTTTTGATTGCTGTTTGAGATGGCTTCCCAATCTATCCTTTTCCAAGTCTAACAGCTTGACTCTAGAACCCCTCACAAGTACTGTGACAGATGTATTATTTTGAAAACTATATATTTTCTAGGATAGGTTCAATTTTTAAATTTATTTCAAAAATACTATACAGAGGGGTTACACTTACATGAGTAAGGTACATTCCTTATTGAATATTGTTACCCACACCGTGTTGTTCTTCTATCCCTTCCCACCCCGTACACCTCCTCCCCACCCCAAAGTTGTAAATTTCATTTCTGATATAGTGCCTTGTGAATATCATTGTTGCAATGCGTCACTCTTTGTACTTCTTTCATCACTATATTTTTCCCTTTACTTATACAAATCAGATAAATCTATATACAAGGTGGAAGGTACCAGAATCAAGACAGAGATTGCAAGGGATAAACAATGACAAAAGACAAATCAAATAAAATACGATCTAGACACTCTACCGACATCAAGGTTGACATCTGAAAAAAAAAAAAACAAAACTTTTTTCCATGTCTTGGAGTTCATTTCAATTAACATTATTTTGTAAGGTCAAATGTACATAGCTCTGGAACCAGCAATCCCACTCTTGGGCATTTGTCAAAATGATCTCAAGTTAAACACACTAAATCTACAATTTTGTTTCTGGCAGCATTATTGGAACCAATCAAGATGCCCCTCAATAGATGAATGGATCAAGACAATGTGGTATATATACACAATGGAATTTTATGCTTCTATCAGAAAGAATCACAAAGCCCCTTTCATAAGAAAATGGAAAGACTTGGAAAACAATCATATTACGTGAAGGAAGCCAGACTCAAAGAAACATAGGTTCCATGGTTTCCCTCATTTTTATTAATATATACTTATTATAGTCCTTAAAATCTTAATATTCCCTTTTATCTCTCCCTCTTCTTCTCTCATTCCATTTCTGTGTGTGTGTGTACGCGCGCGCACGCACACGCACACGCACATGCATGCACACACACACAGTAATGAAACTTGACTCAGAGCCTCAAACTCTTGCTTGGTTTTTTCACTCATGAATGACTCAGTCTGTACTATTTGAACCAAGGTTTCACTCAGTCTATGAATAATTGAACATAAATGTCTCATGGATTGCTACCCCAGCCATCTGTGAACCATGATCTTCCAATCTCAGGCTCGTGCCTATATAGGAATAGGGATGAGGCACAAGCATCTAGCTGCCAAGTGTTTTTTATTTTGTTTTGTTTTTGTTTTTTTTGTTGGTATTGTGCATCCAAAATCTGTAAGGAAAACAAATCATTTATAATCAGGACTATTCACATAAAATGTGTATTGTATAAAGATTACCTTACTAATGTTATCCTTTTACATCCACATTATGTGATTTGATTTTTTTGAACTCTATTGTTGCAAACAGTCAAATCAAGTATATATAATTTGAATCTTCTTGTCTTGGTTTTATACTTTGTTAGGTGCTTCAAAACAGAATTTATCAAGGTTTAACTCTGCACTACTGAAGCAAGACATTTATGATTATTCAATGTCTTGTAAATCATAAGTTCTTCACTTCTCGTGGCACCATATGAGCACAGGTAGTTTTCTATAATACCTCCACATAGTTTAGACCTCAATGCCATGCATTCTTCTGCCAAATATGCAAGGGAATCTTTTGCAATTCTCCTTGCATTTTCACTGTTCTTCTTTCTACTCTCCATGCTAAGTCCTATGGTGATCTTGTTGATATTCTCCCCTGTTACATCTATCAATGCATCTTGGGAACTACTGGTACGCACTACTGTACTTCTGTCCATTCTTCTTGTGCTTTGTCTGGTACACTTCTCACAGCGGAGGGCCAGAGATTGGGGATATTTTCTTCACGCCTTAGATCAGCCATCTATCTTTACATTCTAGCAATACATTCATTGAATTCCAATGTCCTGAAAATGATTACTGCATTTTCATGACTTTGTTATTTGGCATTAGGGAAGAACATAGGTCAGTAACTCTAACTTATGTAAAAGAAGATTGCAATCATGCCTCATTAGATGTTGTTCATTGGATAATGTTTACTTCAAGGTCTGCCTACCTGCTTCCTTTTCACTGTTTATTTTTCAATGTAGCCTTTTCTTCTGGAAAGTATTTATGGCCCTAGTGAAGATCAATTCCTGCTGTAATTAGTCATTAATTTTATTCCAACATCATTTCATAGATCCTTCTGAGTTTCTTCAGTAGTGCTTCATATTCTTAGATATGTTTTAACATCGATGCATCCAATGATAAGGACACATTGCTTAAGTCACCATTTTGATGATGGAAAAGAAACCATGCTGCAACCTCACTATATGGCAATTTTCTGGTTTTAAATTCTTTTAGATTTGAATTGATACTGGAAAACGAAATTCTGGGTACAGTTTTATATTTTCCTAATTATTTTTAGTACATGTTCCAATATTGTATAAAGTTAAAAACATTACTATTTACTTAGTTTTAGGATTTCTAAAATGGTCAGAGTAAAAGTTCTGTTCATTCACAATTTTAAGACAATATTGTCCATTATGACCAAGTGAGACATTTTAAACTTTTATTTGTGGTCCTTAATGTTGGTGCTGGGGAATGAATTCTAGTCCTTCATGTGTCTTAGTCTCCTGTGTGCCTCTGAGCCTGATGCGTCCTGTAGTTTTATTTTCAATCAACTAGAATAAAGAAAAATTTCACTAGGAAGGATTATTACTTGTTTACTTTCTCCAGCATCTCTTGCATAAATAAAAGTAATATAAGTCTACACTGACAGAAAATGGTGTTCTTATATGGTATTTATTCGTGGTAACTGTTCATTTTTTGTAGCCTCACTCTGCACTGTCTTGCCCCTTTCCTATCCCCCCCATCCCATAAAACTTGACTGGATCCACTGGAAACCCACTTCCAGGCAGCTTCCTCCTTAAATAGCCTAATCTAAACTAACCTACCCCTGGTAGACCTGCTATAAACTTTCAAAGGCTTAACTGCAACAAGACGCTTTACTGAAACGCCTTCTCTGCTATAGTAAAATCCCTCTTCCACTCCACCCCTTCCTGGAATCCCTGTTCTGCACCACCAGATACCAGGCCACATCTATATCTCCTTTCATGTCCCAACATACTACACCAAGAACCCGGCCTACATGGGGCTCCTCGCTCGAAGCCCCATCTCATCCACCAGATACCCTGCTCCTAACTACTCTAGTCCCTCTCAGTCCCATTGCTCCCATATTCTATTACCTCCAAGATCCTCCCTTCCCTTTCTTCCCCACCCCCAACCAGCCTTCTCCCTGGAGCTCCTCCTGATTTTATCAGAATCTCTGCCCATAACTAGCCTACTTCTAAGTGGCCTAAATTCTAAAACACAGCCCTGAACCTACCTCTTCCCACAAAGCCCATCGTGCTATATCAAAAAACCTTCACCTCCCTATAACTTCCCTTGAAGCCCCACCTTGCTTGGCCAGAAGCTTCTCACACAGCCCATCTCCTGCCTGGAGAGCCAGCCCTGTTCCTCCACAAGACTCTTCACCTCCCACATCTACCTTCTCAATGCCCTGCCTTGCTCCCCAGATAAGCCCAACCCCTATTGGCTCTTCCCTAAGATCTACACGATACTCCACCTGATACCCTGCCCATAATTATCCTACACCATTGTAGCCTTTCCACTCCTTCTCAAAGATCCTCCTTCAACTAGCCCCATGGCTCCAAGCCCTGCCCTGGTCCAGAAAAACTCCACCAGAAAACCCACACTACTCCATCTCTCAACACCCACATTGCTCCACTGGAAAACACTTGCACCAGTTGCCCTCCCTCTGGAAGTCTCACCAGGCTCAACTGTAAAACACTCCCTTCATAGTCCCTTTTGAAGGTTGCTTTGCCCTACTGGAAACCCTGTCCAAAGTCCATGTCCTGACTTGCAACACTGAGATCCCCACCCAAACTTCTCTTTTCGAGTTGTGACTGGCTACACCAGAAACCCCATCCTAACTATTCTAGAGCACTGGATACTATCACTGCTCTCCCAAAGCTCTGGTCCTGAAAAACTCCTACATTCATTGTGACTACATCTTGCTCTGTAGGAAACTCCACCTCCACCCTAACACACTTCCCAAAGGCCTGCCATTCTCCACCAGAAACCCTGCCCCTTACTAGCCCATGTCTTCCTAGTACCACCCTGCCCTCTCAAATCTAGAACCTGAAAGGCCTCTCCCTCATAGCTGCACATTCCTGCACCAGAATCCCCACCTTCTGTCTGCCTCTTGCCTCCATTCCCTGCCCTGCCTTATGGGAAACCTCACCCTACATATCCCACAAGGGCTCACAGTGCTCTACCAGCACCGCTCCTCTAAGTAAGCTCCTCCTTTGTAGCCTTGTTCTTCCTTCCAAAAGTTCTGCCCCAAACAGACTCCTCCCCAGTGAACCCGCCTTCTTCAACTGAAAACCTGTCTCCCTGCCAGCCTCCATCTTAAATCTTGCCTACTCCACAAGAGACCATGTCCCTAACAAGTTTAGCCATTCCTGTCCCTTCCCTGCTGTCTCAAAGCCCTACACAGACTGGCTTTCACCCTCAAAGCCCCGCTCTGCTCCACCACAGAGGTTGGCCAATACCAACTCCTCCTTTGAACGAGACAGGACTACACCAGAAACCCCACACCATCTCATCCATGAAGGTCCCATCTAGTAACTTTTATTACAAATATGATTTTATAATGGTCATAGACTTCATACTAATCAATATGAGAAGAAAGAAGTATTGCAAAAAGGCAACAAAAATTAGATATCTATTAGATGTCTTAATCTAGTTTGGTGTTCTGTTACCAGGAAGATACACATTGGGTGAAAATGTCTGAAGGTGATTCTTCTTATTGAAAGTATTCTTTGAAGTATCAGTAAGGTTTCATGAGTGATCATTTTATTTCTAGAAAATTCGTGCACATTACTGCCCATTAACTTAAAAAATATTAGCTATTTAAAATCCTCTGGTTTCGTTGAGGAAAGAGTATCAGTGTGTAAAAAGATGACTTTCACTCTCCCTCTTTGCAGATGACATGATCTTGTATTTAAAGAATCCCATAGACTCCACTCCCAAATTACTCAAGCTGATTCAAAACTTTGGCAAAGTAGCAGGTTATAAAATTAAGGGAATTTTAAGGTGCACCTTTCAAGTTGGAAACTGTTGGGCTAGGATGACTTTATGGCATAAAGCTTGGGATTGCTTACTCTTGAAGACTTATTACAGATGCTTCATAGTTTTATCCTGTAGCAGAATGTGGCTATTTTTCTGTTGACTTCTCAATCTGTAACACCCCATTGGAAACTGCATCTATTGCAGAATTATATAACATGAAAACAAGTACTGTTTTGAATCTCTCAGGTATGGAATGTTTAGAATTTGAAAATGAGTAGTTATTAGTCATAGGAATTTTGAAGAACACATATATTCTGTCCCAACAACTTATTTAATTTTAAAAGTTATGGGTTTCCATAGAATTAAACTGTTTTCGATTTTATGTGTGTGAAAGTGCTAAATTTATTTTTTCCAAAATATGCAAGTATATTGTGAAAATATTGTCTAGTTGGATAACACTCAAGTTGACGACCTTTTGATAAAGAAAGGGTAATTAAGTCAAATTAGATGCAAAAGAGTATTGATTTTTAAAATTTTACTACATAAAAAATAATATTAACTATACCAATACAGTGAAATTTTATTTTATGCAGCTTATTTTTTAAATTTAATTTTATTGTCAAAATGATGTACAGTCGGGTTACAGTAATTGTAAGGTAGTGAATACATAACTTTTCAAACTTGTTACCCCCTCCTTCACTTTTCTCACAGTTTTCCTTCACCTCAGTACCCCTCACAAGTTGTAATGTATATTCCCAACATATTGTCTTGTGAGTATTGCTAATGCATTGTTTTGCCCTTTGTCATTTGTGTCACCATTGTGATGTTCCTTTTCCCTTCCCTAATTAAGGTAAATGTATACAAAATACACAAGGTACCAAAATCAAATACAGCAAGGGATAAACCAACGGGGGGAAACCAAAGAAAATGGAAAACACATAATACATAAAAAAACAACAACGAGGCTGGGAAGGGATGTGAAGGGTAAACAAAGGAGGAGGCTGCAATGCTTGGTAAGAAATGTATACATTATCCTGCCCATGTAACTGTAACTCCTCTGTACAGTATGTTCACAAATAAAATTAAATTAAATTAAAAAATAAATAAATAAAAAAATAAAAAACAACAACCACAAATAAAAATCTCTGATTCCATATCTTGGAGTTCATTTTGTTCAGTATCAGCTTATGTGGTCATATATTTGCATAACGAAGCCACTGGAAAATAATAGTTGCATGGACACTACATCGTGAAAACAACATGTTAACAGTTTTTGATGGTAAAGGTGGAATTAGGATTGATGAATTCGCGATTCTGATAAAGGAATTTCAAAAGAGTTTTAAAATTATGACACGTATATTTTAATTGTTCAAACTTTTTAACAACGTAGCCTATTAAGAACATTTAAAATTGCCTGAGAAAATAGGCTTTCATGCAAAGAAATGCATGGATACTTAGTGGAGAGGGAGCAATGTGAGTGAAGATGCCTCATTTTCACACTAAACAAACAAACCTCAGAAACCTTGCTGTAAATCCTGTAGCTTCCCTTGAAAATTGTCCTTACCCAGGAAATATATTCACTGTGTGAAACAAGGTTATAGTGCAATTTAATTCAAATTTCTTTAAAAAAAGACATCAAAATTTGTGAATTGACCTTTAATTACCAAACAGTAATTCTCTGAAAAAGATAATTTGGGTCAAAATATTTAGGGAGAAAGTGTCCTCCACAATGAAAAAAGGTATTGGGTTTACACTTTTCTGTTTGTAATACTTTCCGCAATGTCTTTGCATGTGAAGCACTGAAACACAGAAAAAAAATCTGATTGGATACTTCAAACCAGTGATTTCACATTTCTAAATGGCTCACAAATATAATATCCTTATTAACATGAGATAGCTTATTACATAAGCCAAAAAGTTTTGGGTTCAGAAAAAAATTGAGCACATGGAAAAGGTCAGAAATCAGTGTTCTTAGAAGCCCTAGCTAAGCAAATTGGCTTCAGCAGTGGAGGGAGGCCAAAACTTTTGACATAGATTGTAATATTTTTGCTACCTAAAGTGATTTTACAGAGCTTATTTGGCTCACTACAATGCAGAACTGATTGAATGAAAACATGAAAATAAATCCCACATCCAAAGGAGGCAACTTCAAAGAGTTTTAAAGGAGAAACCATGAAGATGTAGCAGTGGGGGAGGCCTTATAGTCCTTCAGCTTCTCTAGAATTGAAGTCAAGAAGCTGTGATTAATTGGAAATCAGGCAAGAGCTAAGAGGAGGACATAGAAGGAGAACATAGAAGCATTGTCCTTTGTAACAGACACTGTTATCCAAGGTATGGGTGATTTAACTTTATTCTCTTCCATACATCTTGTTGAGCAAATGCAAGACTAAGGGAAAAATAATCTATTGAAATAATTTTGCAAAGAATAACTTCACTGTTCTTGATATGGTATCTAAGGAGAGTCTTAAGAGAAGATAAAAGTGGAGTATTCTGCGGTTTCCTCTAAGCATCTTGTTAGCAAAATATATCTTTGAGTTTAGAAGTGATTGAACCAAAAAGTGGTGGAGTACTTATGTTTGTTAGCACTTTAGACACAAGAAGACTTTCTTTTTTTTCTTTTTTCTTTTCGGCGGGGGTCTGTTCGTGGGACCTGAACTCTGGGCTTGGGCGCTGTCCCTCAGCTCTTCAGCTCAAGGCTAGTGCTCTACCACTTGAGCCACAGCGCCACTTTCAGCTTTGTTCTTTTTGCTTATGTGGTGCTGAGGAATCAAACTCAGGGCCTCAGGCATGCAAGGCAAGCGCTCCACCACTGAGCCACCTTCCCAGCCCGACACAAGAAGACTTTCAAGGTAAAAGAAAAAAGAAAAATGGATATCCAAATATTTGTGATCACAGTTTCTTGGACTGGTTTTTTTGGAGACAAAGTTTTACATTAGAGTTTGTCCTGATTAACATCAATGTTGGGTTTTTATGGCAACCAAATGCAGGTGTGAAGTTTAATGGTCTCCCTTGAACAAGTAAACAGCATGATAAAAAATGGCAAATAATATTTAGTGAATTACTTTCACCAATTACTTTTCCAGAACAAAGAAGGAAATATATAACTCAAAATCAATTGACTTAAAAGTATGAAGAAAGAGTAGTGAAGAGAGATGAAAGAAAACTTAGAGGATTGTTTTCTCTCCAGCGGAGTAATGGGTTCTTGATATTTTTCTCTTCCATTCTATCTTCACAAGATATCAAGTGTGGCTCAGGACTGGAGTATCCAGTTCAGTCAGAGAGAACTCACAGAAGGAAGATAACATTTGAAGCAGATATAGTTGATTTATAACCTGAAACAATCTATATAAATCTGTTCAAATTTCTCCCCTACCTCAAATGCCCTCTTTTAATAGTTTTGTTTGCTTTTCCCAAGACTGCCCTTCATTAACTGCTTAAAATTTTGAGAGGTCATATTCATACTTTCTAGAGATTGCTGTTTGGTTGTAATTTTTGTGTGTTTTTTCACTGAATTTCAAATGGTTGTGCAAGTGTGTTACAATTAAATATGTCCATCTAATTGTCCAATGCTCCTGGATCAGATTCACTCCTTCCATCATTGTCAACCAACTCCTTCTTCAAGATTTATTTCAGATTAACCACTTTCTTTATCACATGTGTACATTGATATTCTAGCTGAACTTGCCCCTTGTTCTATTTTTCATTCATTCTATGTATTTACTATTATTCCATTCTGGCTTCAACTTCCTGATAGTCATTCTGTTAAACTGTCTGTTAAAAGTTTGAAAGGTTTATATACATTCCATGGAGTTTCAATCCTGCATATACTTGAACTTATGTCACCTTATATTTCCATAATTCATTCATCTGCAATAATAATTTGCAAGACTGGAGGTCTGAAGCACTTAGACATGATTTAATTCTCATCCATTTGGAAGATTAATCTTTAGTCAACAAGAAAGTTTAAAAATGGTTTAGAATGTATTCCAAACTACCAATTTTTATAAATGGATTTGTACAATGGTGTGTGATCATTTAATTTTACATGGGATAATATTTTCTACTACATTTAAGTTTTGAAAAAAGAAAATTAAAATGTACTATTATAGAGGAATATGATAGAAATAGAAGACAGATTTTATGTTTGTCATATCTGTGATGAGTACCCATATTCAAGACTTACTATGTTAGACAGATAAGGAAAACATAAAATAACATATTATAAGGCAACTATTTGTGACTTTTTAAAATGTACCTTATTAAATGATGAAATTTACTTTATTAGCTAACGTTTGGGTTTGAAATATGGGAGGCTGATATATTTAACAAATTTTGGAAGGCATCTAATGACCAACACAAATGGTGGGTGGCACTATTTCTACAGTTTAATGAATGGTTGAACCTGATTGGCATTAGTGCTGGGTAAACAAATCAACTCTATTGTAACTCTATTGCCACTAAGTATCATCTATTTGTCAAATGTTATTTTGGTGAATGTGAATTTTTTTTAGAAGGTCGTGGGGCTTGAACTCTGGGCTTGGGCACTGTCCCTGCGCTCTTGAGCTCAAGGCGAACACTCTACCACTTGAGCCACAGTGCCACTTCTGATATTCGAGTGGTTTATTGGAGATAAGAGTCTAAAGGACTTTCCTGCCCGGGCTGGCTTTGAACCGTGATCCTCAGATCTCAGCCTCGTGAGTATTTAGGATTACATGCGTGAGCCACTAGCGCCTGGTTTGCGAATTTGATTTTTCAAAGATTATTTGAAAAAGAATACAGTGGGGGCTGGGAAGATGGCTCAGTGTTAGAGCACTTGCCTTGCATGCCTGAGGCCCTGGGTTCGATTCCTCAGCACCACATAAGCAAAATGAAAAAAAGCCGGAAGTGTTGCTGTGGCTCAAGTGGTAGAGCTCTAGCCTTGAGCTGAAGAGCTGAGGGACAGCGCCCAGGCCCAGAGTTCAGGCCCCACAACCAGATCCCCCCCCCCCCAAAAAAAAAGAAATGTAAAAAAAAAAAAAAGAGAAAGAATACACTTTCAGGAGATTAAATATTTTGAGAATGACAACATTTTTATACCACAGAATCAAGTTTTACTGAAGTACCAGTGTTTTTTTTAATTGTGAAAATACTGTTCAGAGGGGTTAAAATTACATGGGCAAGGTAATGAGTACATTTCTTATCAAGCATTGTTGCCTCCTCCTTTGTTTCCCCTTCCCATCCCTTGGCATCCTCCCCCTGCCCCCCGACCTGATCCTCCCCCCCTCCCCCCCCCCCCGCCCCCAGCACCAAAGTTGTAAAGTTTGTTTTCGACATGACAACTTGTACATCTCACGGTGTTATTAAGCACTAAGGATCTTCTCAATTAATGTTTTTTTCTGAATTACATTTGACTTCTAAGTCAAGTTTTCCTGGCCTTAATAGACCAATTGTGGATCTATCCTTCCAGGAGCTATTTTGCTGGCCCACTTATGCTGGACTGAAATCTTTCATTAATCATTAGGGGAGGGGTATTAAAAATAATCTTGTGACACTTTGTGATTTTGTTATCTCATATGGGCTGGTCATCTGTAAATTGAAAGTTTGAATTGCAGTACTTTCTCTTAGATTTTGTGATCTCATCCTTCATTTTAAGTTGACTAGCATTTCACTATTGCTTACTGCTAATTCCTGTTTCTCAAGGAATTGGGGCCCTGAAATATTATAGGAAATGAGAAATTGACATGACTCTTCAATTACTTTCTGTTGGCATGTTGCCTGGGCCTAGTTGAGAAGTCTTGACCCTGTTATCTGATGATGCAGGTAACTGGGACATAGGATCCTAGGACCCATACATCTTGCAGAAGAATAATATCTTTTATACATCATATCAGAAAAATTTGGGTATAATCAATAGGAATGCTTCAGAAATATGGAGAAAAACATTTTGGAACCAGTGAGTTAAAACAATAAACAGAGCAGCAGAGTAAAATCCCTTATAGATTAGAGGAAAACAACATTTTTTTCCATGTGAATTCAGAAGAACAAGAACACTTAGAAGGTATCACAAGTTTATAGTGAAGACATTACATTGATACTTTTTATATTCTAGTATGTATTCTAAACCTAATTATTTATATTCCAATTCTCTTTATTGGAATAAATAATTATCAATTTATTTGTCAAATTATCAATTAATTCTACTAAGTTTCACTGTGTGAAATATGAAATCAGCACATATAAATATAAAATATATAACTATATGTAATATAAAAAGGGCACATGTTTTGCATTGTTCTGTTGTGGTTAGGGTATCAAAGACAACTCTGTTTTAAAGTATTATTGCATTATCTGTACCTCAGTGTTAGGTAGAGTTACTCCTAAAGCTTTACCATTTGTAGATTTAAAGCCTGGAGGCAAGAGGAAACACTGTGATTAAAACATTACCAATTTAAGGCCTAATAATGAGGAGAAACATGGACTTCTCCTGGAGCTATGGAAATATTTGGTGATAGAAAGGAAGTAGTGTAAGTTCCTGCCTGGTTGGAAGGTAGACAGGCCAGACATCAGGAAATCACGCATATGAAGAATTTTTTCACCTTGGCGTTAGCTACTTTTGAAATGGTAGGTATAATAAACACTTAAATTTTGATAAAATACCTTCTAGTCTGAACAGTTCTGTCTGAACTGTTCATCTCTCTATGATCCCTTGTAACTAAGATTAGTTTTGTTCTAGTAAGACAAACTATGCTGTCAGGGTAGGATATTCTGGTTGGTATGTTCCTACGTGGAAGAAGGATAAAGGGTAGACATTTGTGCCAGTAAGACCTCATTTGGGAAAATTTCAGCTGCAGAAGTTTAGAAGTAGCTCTTAAGCAAGGCTTACTTTGAATCTATTAGCTCCACAAAGCTAACTCATTTACGTAAATAAGTACTTGAAAAAGTCATCACCTTAGGACCTAGCTATAAGTGCTTCAAAGTATGATCAAATCTAAAATGAAAAAGACTTAAAATTGTCATTGACAAAAAATGCAAATGTGAGCAATCGACCGAACAATATAATTTTTTTCCCACTATACACATTATTTTAGGGAAATAAGATCAATAGTATTGTTAGGAACAATAACGTTTCCTTGCTACAAATAGGCACCCAAGGATATAAGCCTATATAAAGATTGCATCATTAACTACTTAAATTTAGAGGATACTACATGCTTCAGCAGCACGTATACCCAAATTACAACAATACAGAGATTAACATGACACTTGCACAAGGATAATATGAAAATTCGTGAAGTATTCCATATTTTTCATTCTTCAGTTGCAGAAATGAAAAACAGTTATTTAAAAGTTGATTACAAAATTACAAGTGTAACAATATATGCAAGTGTTAGAATTAAACATTGGTTTGACATCAGTGTATTAAATCTTCACCTTAGAAAGGCCTTTACATGGAATAACCTTTACAAAACTTTTGAAATTAGTTAACATTGTCATTTTATCCAAAAAAAAATATACTACTATAAGAACCTAGAAAAAGGGGCTGGGAAGGTGGCTCAGTGGTAGAGCGCTTGCCTTGCATGCTTGAGGCCCTGGGTTCGATTCCTCAGCACCACATAAGCAAAAAGAAAAAAAAACGGAAGTGGTGCTGTGGCTCAAGTTGTAGAGCGCTAGCCTTGATCTGAAGAGCTGAGGGACAGCGTCCAGGCCCAGAGTTCAGGCCCACGACTGGACCAAAAAAAAAAAAAAAAAGAACCTAGAAAAAAATAATCTTAAATTTTCTATATGAAATACAATCTGAAAGGACACATTTATTAATGAATATATATATTATAAAACAATGTTGAATGTAAAGTATATCTAGGAAAGAATGAAATAGATTGTGGATATTATGCAAACACAGAATATAGAATATTTTAAAATATACTTTTTTCAGACAAGAAGCAGAAATATCTTTAGTTTCTGTACTACTCATTTCAACAGATAAGATCAAATTATTTCTGATTAAAAAATCACAAACTCTGCAGAAATCATTGTAGATGTACACAAACAACTCAAATACATTTGAAATCAAAGTCAGGCAATTCACTTGGAAAAATTCCACGGAATTTTTACAGTAACATATTGCTGTTATTTGAATTCTGAAAATATTTTGTATGGACACAAAGAGTGGACTGGCATTTTGATGTTTAAGAAACGTAACTGATATCTTAGCTATGCTAAATAATGCTGCAATAAACATAGTTGTTTTGGTAGCTTTTGTATGGTCTTGTTTGATGCCCCTAAGTAGATGAATGGATTAAGAAAATAGAATTCTATGGAATGGAATTTTATTCCTCCCTCAGAAAGAATGTCAGTGCCCCATTTGTTAGGAAATGGAAAGACTTGGAAAAAATTATATTGAAGTAAGCCAGGCCCCAAGAAACATAGATCCCATAGTTTCCCTTATTTGTAACTAGTATATGTCTGAGACAAGCAGAAATGGTCAGATAAGTTGATGTTAGGTGAAATGAACCCCAAGATAAGGATTCAAATGTATTTTTTTCTTTCTTGTGATTGTTTCTAACATATTTATAAGATGATTTCTTTGTTGCTTTGTATGTCCCTCTCCCACCGTATAATCCCTGCTTTCATTGTATTTGATGTTGGTATGATTTGTGGAGGGGAAGGGAAAAAACAAATTGTTTAAATAGGGATACAGGTTGACCCATTACAACAATGAGATGTACAAGACGTCATGTAGAAAAACGAACTTTACGACTTTGGCCAGGGAGGAGGAGTAATGAGGGGGGAGGGGAGTGGGGGGAGATGAGAAGGTATGGGAAGGGGAAATAAAGGAGGAGGCAACAATGCTTGATAAGAAATGTATTCATTACCTTGCCCATGTAATTTTAACCCCTCTGTATGGTGTTTTCACAATAAAATAATAAAACTCAACAAAAAAAAAAAAGAAAAAAAAAGAGAAAAGAAACAACCAAACCATTACAACTGAATAGAACAATTTGTACAGCCTTCCACAACTTCAAAGAGGTAGTGATACATACTTATCCTTTTGGTAATATCAAAGGCAGTTTCTTCCAAGTTGTTCTTCAGACCTGGTTTGATATAATGGTTCAACAGAAGGCGATCCAGTGTATCTTTGCTATCTATATTCCCAGCAGCAAGATGCAAGGGAGTCAAGAGGCATTTAGTTTGGGCATTGGTATCTGCATCATGATGAAGTAAGAAAGACGCCACACTGGTATTATTTCACGAGTAACCACTGCGCAGGGGTGTCCAGCCATTAACAATTTTTGCATGAATATCTGCTGCTTGAGGCACCAACTCATGGACAATATCTAAGTGTCCACTGTAGGCTTCCCGATGAAGAGGGGTATATTCATTGTCATCCCTAGTATTCACATGAGTGGCCTTTATGGAAAGTAGTCACCACACTCTAGTAAGCCGATTATTTTCAGCAGCCCAAAGAAGAAATTTGCTTGGATCCTACTCCATTTTTTTTTCTTGCAATTGATACGATTCCTCACTTTTTCATTTTGTTCCTTATCTTCATCAGAATTGCCTAACTGGAGACTTTCAGTGCCAATGAGAATAAGGTGTCCCTGTATTTCCCCAATAGTTTATAATGGTTGAACTTGTGAGAAAAATACAGTGAATTTTCTGCATCTGTTTATTTTCATTATGATTTATTTTCTTTTTCCATTTTTATTATTCCAAGTCATTCTAACTGGAAAGTAGGTAATTGATGGAGAGCAGAGGAAAGATGTTCCTCCGTATTCAAAGGTACAGACTGAAAATGAAGATCAGTGTTGTTTTTATGTGCAGCTTCTTCTAGGAATGAGAAAATAGAAAGTGGCTCAGTGGTGGAGTGCTTGCCTTGCACGTATGAGCAATGGCAGGTCATGTCCACTTTGCAGCCTTGTCATTCAGACCCACTGTGCAAAGAAAAAGACATAGTACCCCAGCCCTCTGAAGCTTGCCACTTTTTGTGGTATCCTACTTTTTATTCTTCCTGCAAACCCTCAGGGCCTAGGATCCCAGGATCGGCTATGGGTCCAGAGACTGCACCAGAGCCTAGGGTGATGGAAGCTGAGTCAGAGTTGCCACGAACTGAGTTCAAGATGTGTGGTTGGCAAAAGAAAGAATAAAAAAAAATTAATTAATTATTTAACTAAATTAAAAAGAAATAAAGCTCTCTGGTTTGGAATTTCTGCCAGTTTCCTTCCTTAGCCTGGGATTTGAACTCAGGGTCTTGGTAAATCTGTAGCAATGTGAGGGAAGGTGCAGAGTTGCCACTACTTGAGTTCAAACCCTGTGCCAAGCCAAAAATAAAAAAAAAGTGACTGAGCTCAGCAGGGGGAGTAGTTGTGGAGATGGGAGGGAAGGGATGGTAGGGAGAAAACAAAAGAGGAGGCAACAATACTCAATAGGAAATGAACTCATTACCTTGCTCATGTAACTGTGATCCCTCTGTACAACATTTTTGCAATAAAAATGTACAAAAAAGAAACAATGCAGTGCTCAGAGAAGCACTTTGGGGATAAGGTAAGGATGTCAAAAGCTGTACAAAATTCTACACTGCTTTTTTTAAATGTTCTGTATAGAACTGAATGAACAAAACTGCTTTCATTTAAAAAATTAAGCCACTGTCTTGGAACTGGGGCCAGTATTTCTGTAATTGCTGTGATTTGATCTCACCTTCCAGGTAACTCTTTTGCACCATGGGTGAAGGTGAATCTTACTGTCTTTGAGGAAAACAAATTCAGGCTAGAGTTCTGAGGGCCCAAATGAACGACCTGCAATGGAAAAAAATATTTCTATACATGTGTAATATATGATATATACTTACATATGCATGTTTATTACATATTATTATTTTTATTATTGATTTTGTATTTTATTTTTTATTTTATTCCTTTATTTATTGTTTATTGTATTTAGTATTATTATACACATAATATTTAGTACATGTTTTACATCTATTATAAAATGATTCACAATAATTTAGGACATTGACTCATTTTCATTTATACTTTATTAAGTGTTGGAACATGATACATAATTAAATGGAAGCATTTGTCACAGTCTTCACATGTTGTAGAGTCTCTCCCACAGATGAGCTTTGTCTTCTTTATCTTTGGACACCTTCCTATAGGGATTTCTTTAGATGATTTATGATCAGAGGCCTTTTCTTGAGGATAGGCAAGTTGAGGGATAAAATTGTAAGGGTGGGGCAAGAAATGTGACTTAGTGGTAAGGAGCTCGCTCAGCATGCATGAATGCCATGGTTTGAATCCTCGGTGCTACATACTCAGAAAAACCCAGAAGCTGTGGAGTGGCTCAAGTGGTAGAGCTCTAGTCTTGAGATAAAGAAGCTCAGAGAGAGTGCCCAGGCCCTAAGATCAAGCCCCAGGACTTTCAAAAATAATAGGTCAGATGCTGGTGGCTCACACCTGGAAAACTAGCTTCTCAGGAGACTGAGCGCTGAAGACCACAATTCAAAGAAAGGCTAAGCAAGGAAAGCCTGTTAGACTCATCTTCAATGAATCACCAAAAGACACTGTGGTTCAAGTGGTACTGTTTGCTTTGAACTGAAGAGCTCAGGGACAGTGCCCAGGCTTGAGTTCAAGACACACAACTGGAAAAAAGTGAGGGTTAATTAAAGTACTTTTCCTATTTGCTAATTAAGAGAACATTCTCTGGAAAATGAATGCTAATGTATACGAGAATTGGAGTCAGAGCTCAAGGTTCAAGTTTAGTAGATCCATATGCCCAGCCTCTGAGATTCTAGCATTATAACCTTGTGTCCTACAGGGTTCTGAAAGGTCCAATGTTGAAAGGGTTAACATGCTTCCCAAGCCCTTTGTGACTTGTACTTACAATGATATTACAGTTCTGAACCTAGCAGAGAATTAGTAGCTAACGCCCATCTCCCTAGCTTAGGTCTCAAGATCACAGGGTGAAGCCAGCCAGAGTAGGAAAGTCTATGACACTCTGACTTCCACTTCTGAAAGGTCAGATATTCAAGAGCTTCCTGGGTTTCCCTTGGTGATGAGAAGTTACTTGCACTCTAATTGTTCTTAGAGTTCTCAAGCTATAGAAGCAGGAAAGAAACATTATTGACCCATCCTGGGTTCAAATGTTCTCAGGATCCAAGCCCTAGCCCTGTTAGCAGGAAGAACTCCATTGTAACACTGTATTTGAAGGACAGAAAATAGTTGCAAAAACCAGGCTAGGTGAGAGACCAAGGCCTGCAGGATTAGGAAGCAGAATGTACACACTCAACAGGAAAGTGAGCTGCAAAACCATTCATTCCAGACACAACCAGCAACGGGGGTGGGTGGGGCGAGGAGAACTTCAAACATTTGTTAGAGTTACACCAGGGTCAGGCTTTTCTCAGCCTCTTCACACAATGACTGATTAACCTTCCTCCCTCAGGTGAAGAGAGCCTCAAGCTATCTTTAGGTTACCAATAGAGAGCCAGTTTAGTGTGTGAGTGGGGGGGGGGGGGGAAGGGGAGGAACAGAGTTGAAAACCCTGATCTCTGGTTTTAAGGAGTGGGTTTTTCACTCTTCATCTGCCAGATTTGAAGGCCCTTCTTCTACCTCGGTGAGTCCATTCTCCTTCCTTCATTCTGCACATCATTAATGCTAATCCCCAGTCCAAGGAGAGGCAAGGCCATTTCTCTTCTCTCTCCAAGCACTTAAGTTAGAACCTGGGTCTTCCCTCTTGGCTCTGGGACCCTCAGCTGCCTGAAAAGTGGGAGAGAGACAGTCTTCCTGCTCTGTGGTTATATGAATGCGATGCTGGTATCCTGGCATACTGCAGAAGGCCTCATGACTGCTAATTGTTCCCTTCTTCCCTCCTGACATCCACGACCAGATTCATCTATCATCTTTCTATCTATCTATCTATCTATCTATCTATCTATCTATCTATCTATCTATCTATCTATCTATCTATCATCTATCAATCTATCTATCTATCTATCTATCTATCTATCTATCTATCTATCTATCTATCTATCTATCTATCCATCTATCTACCCACCCAACTACCTACCTACCTATCTATCTCTTTGCCAGTTCTTGGTTGAACTCAAGGCCTGGGCACTGTCTCTAGCAGTCTACTACTTGAGCCACGGCACCAATTCTGGCTTTTTCTGTGTATGTGCTACTGAGGAATTGAACCCAGGGTTTCTTGCATGCTAGGCAATCACTCTCTCTCTAATCCACATTCCCAACCCCCTCATCTTTTTCTTAATCGTAATTTTTACATAAGTAGGCTGCCATTTTTTTGTCCCCAAGTTAATTTTTCTGAATACTGGTTACTTCTAAGAAACCTGATCTTGTCTTTCCCTGCTTGATTTGTGATTGTTCCTGTGTTGGCCTCATAATAATAAAATGTAAATAAACCCTGCTGAGAGCCTAAGTGTGTATCATATAAGGACACAGGCCTGGAACCCTGGAAGAGAAAAGTGATGGGCCTGAAATGAAGATTATGATGCAGTATGTGAAACAGGCATCTCTGAAAAATAAATCAGTAAATAAAAGCAGAAGCATTGCATATGGTCTGTGTGTAATCAAGGAGGTAATACACACATAAGTAGGTAAGGCACTGATACATAACTTGGCCTTCTCTCTTTGAATTTTTTTTGTGGTCATCCCAGGGCTTAAACTCAGGACCCTATGCAATTCTGAGTTGTGTTACTCAAGGCTGAAGCTCTACCACCACCACAGATCCACTTCCAGCCATCTGGTCGACAAAAATTGGACATAATCGCCTCCCAGGCCTTACTGCCTGCTCTGGCCAGTATCTCCTGCTTGGCTTTCTCTCTCAAAGCTGGAGCTCTACCCTCTGGGCCACTGCTTCACTTCTGGTTTTCTGGTGGTTTATTGGAGAAAAGAGGCTCACAGACCTCCTGCTCAGGCTGACTTTGGACAGCTATCTCCTGAGGAGGATTCAAGCAACTTTCCTCAGGGATTCGCCAAGGAACCGCTCCACACAAACCTTTAGTCTAAATCTCGAGAGGTACTAGAGAAAAACAGAAACTAGAATATGCTTCTAGTGTGTTCTAGATACTTAAGGTTGGAAACACTCATAATTATTAGTTCATTTTACAGGCAAAAGGAGCACTGCAGACTCCATGAGGATCATTCCAGCTTTCGATCCACTCATCCTGAGACAGTAAATTTACTGCAGCTCAATGCTAAGTGACCGAACTGGCATGTCCTGTGGACATTGGCTCCCAAATCCTGGAACACTCATTTCTCACTTTTGGCTGCAAACCTGTGACAAGAGGAGAAGATGAGGAGAGAAAATCATTCTCAGAGAAAGCAGCTATAAAGAACATTGGGTAGTTTACTTATAAATTCAAACCAATGGAATGACCCTGTTAAGAAGTCAGCTTGTCCAGAGTAAAAAATGAAGAAGGAAAGAAAGGGAAGTGACAGTGGCTGCTGACTGTAATCTCAGCTCTGAGGAGGCTGAGATGTAGAGAATCTTAGTTTGAATCCAGCCAGTATTGGAAAGTCCATGACACTGTTATTTCTAAGTTGTTTAAGGATACAGGTGGACCCGTTGCAACAATGAGAAGTACAAGTTGTCATGTCGAAAATGAACTTTACAAGTTTGGTGCATGGGGGGGGGAGAATTGGGAGGAGGGAGGCTGGGAAGGGATGTGAAGGGTAAACAAAGGAGGAGGCTGCAATGCTTGATAAGAAATGTACTCATTATAATGCCCATGTAATTGTAACCCCTCTGTACAGTATGGTCACAAAAAATAAAAATTAAAATACAAAAAAAGAGATCACAGAAAAGCCCAGATGTGGGCTGGACTGAAGTCTCTCTCATTGTCTGGACAGGCAGACAAAAGGCCTCAGTCCTGTACAGCTTTGTAACAACAACTCCACATCTGGGCCAATTAGTGAGGATGCGTGTGTGTGTGCTCTGAAGGCCAGGAGAAAAAGGCCTCTTTGTACTCCAAGCTATCTCTCTTCCCAGTGCTCTGTTTTGACAAGAAGCCTTCATTTGTGCCACCTCCCATGGCAGGCCAAGTTCCCTGCACTCCTACCTCTGTGAGACTATATTCCAGTGCTCAGATACAGTGCTCAATATAATTCAGAAGTCCTTCTTACAGACAACTAGGGCATTGAACTTAATGAAATGTTTCATTGCCAGCGATAATGGGCCTATGATACCTCTCCTTGGTTTTCTGGAAGCTTGAGAAATCCAAGCACATGTTAGATATCACAAAGCTTCCTGTCATCTAGGGCTGGTGAAGATCATCAGGTTCTGAAACCTTTGACCTCTCTTAATTGGGCCTTGGATGGCTAGGTTTGGGGGTTGAAAACAGGGCCTTGGTGCTGACCATAAGTTCAGTGGAGAAGTCCAGTGCTTTACCATTTTGTGTCACAGCTTCACTTCTGGTCTATGTGTGTGTGTGTGTCTGTGCGCGTCTGTGTGTCTGTGTGTGTATGTCCATGTGTGTGCGTGCATACAGTCGTGGAGCTTGAACTCAGCACTGTACCTAATTTCTCTTGTACAAGGATAGCCTTCTCTCACTTGAGCCACAGAACCACTTCATGCTTTTTCTAGTGATGTTGTCCTGAGTAATCAAGCCCAGGGTTTCATATATGCAAAGCACTCTACCCTTAAGGCACATTCCCAGCCCTGTACTTCAGGTTTGTTAGATTGTTTCTGGTTTTGGGTTTTTATTTTTGATGTTGTTGGTTGTAGGAGTTGAAGTCTGGGACTGGGTGCTGTCCCTGAGCTTTTCAGCTCAAGTCTTGTGCTCTATCACTTGAGCCGCAGCACCACTTCAGGTTTTCTGGTGGTCCATTGGAGCTAAGTGTCTCAAAGACATTCCTGCCCAGGGTAGCTTTGAACAATGATCCTTAGTTCTCATCCTCCTGAGAACCTAGGATGATAGTCATGAGCTGCAAGCATCAAGCTTCCACTTAATGTTTCTTAGTGGTGAATTGGAGATAATAGTCTCATGGGACTTTTTGTGTCTGGGATAATTTAGAACTCAGATCCTCAGATCTCAGCTTGCTGAGAAGGCAGGATGACAAACCTCATCTATCGACCCCTAAGCCATGGTAGTCTGCTGCAAGGGGATCCTTGGCTCCACCTGGTGGAGTGCTAGCCTTGAGCCCAAGAGGTAAGGGTCAAAATCTAGGTCCTGAGATCAAGGTTCATGACTGAAAAAACAAACAAACAAAACAATGGTCTGCAGGAGACAACTCACTAGTCTTCAGTTATATTTAATTTTGTTCCTTCCATGTAGATATATCTGAGCCTCAATATTCTTATCTGTGTAAGTATCTCAGTTGTGGAGCTCTTACAAGGACCAGATGAAAGAATGCACCCTGTGAAGGACATAGCACATGACACTGTTTGAAGGACTCAATACACAGCATCATGTGAAAGACACAGCACCCAGAACCCAATTCAGGACTCAGCACACTGCAACCTGTGAAGGACTCAGCACATAGCTGTATTCCACAAGCTGTCATTAGAATCAACGTGTTTTCTTCAGTGTCACCATTCTTTGAGGAACATTTCACAAACCACACAAGTTCACATCTAATGGTTTAGTGGAGTTTTTTTTTTCAGGGGAGGTTACCCATGGGGCTTGAACTGAAATGTAGGGATACTGTTCTAATAACATTTGCTCAAGGCTACAGCTCTACCACTTGGAAGAGTCTCACAGACTTCCTGCTAGGGCTGGGTTTTAAAGCCTGTGAGCTGCTAGAATGACTGAGGTAAGCCAGCAGCATCTGGTTCGTTGGAGCTGGGTTGCAGTGATTTACATCTGGATAAGTTAGGTTAGGTGGCAGCTGTCAGACTCCTAGCTTGCTCTGTGATGAAGTATTTGAAGTCTTGACCTTCTATAGTTGCAGTTAGAACAGTCTACCTTTTTTGGTGGCAGTCCTGGGCCTTTAGTAAGGGCTTAGCCACTCTCCCCAAGCGTTTGTGCTCCAGGCTAGTACACAATTGATTGAAAGAAAGCAGAACTTCTGGTTTTTCTTTTTATATGGTACTGAGGAATGGAAACCAGGGCTTCCTGCTTACTAGGCGAGCACTCAACCACCGAGTCCCAGGAGTGCATGAGGTATAAATAGAGATTGCTGTATATAAATATTATATATACAAAAAGAAAGATGTGGGTTGGGAAGGTGGCTCAGTGATAGAGCGCTTCCCTTGCAAGCATGAGGACCTGAGTTCAATTCCTCAGCAACACATAAGCAGAAAAAAAAAGCCAGAAGTGGTGCTGTGGCTCAAGTGGTAGAGTGCTAGCCTTGAGCTGAAGAGCTGAGGGACAGAGCCCAGGCCCAGACTTCAGGCCCACGACTGGACCCAAAAAAAATAGAGAGAGATTTATGCATATTATTAAATTATAGTTAATAGTACTACCAATGTTAGGTATTAAATGATGTCTCCATTTAATTATATATCCCAGTTGAACAATTAATAAAACATTAATTATTACTCAATTTACTGTTATTGTTTATCATATATGTACATACATCCATACATATAATTACATATTTTATAGAATGAGACCTCTATTTATAATTAATTTATGCATCATGTGTTACTACCAATTATTAGGTATTTAACTATGTCTCCATTTACTTTTCATTCTGTTAATGCTTAATAATATATTAATTAAACTTAATCCATGTCCTATAATTATTTTGTCTAATATTATCCCAGAATGATTCGCTATTAATTCAATCTGTTTTTCATTTATTGTAGTGACCATTTTTCCACCTATGACATTTTTACCTTTATGACATCCTATTATATAGTATATAGATTTGCATATGAATTATATATCCTACCTGACACGGAGCAATTTCATAGAAAAGGAAAATATGTTTCACTCTTGACTTCTTACTCCAAGATTGCATTTTTGGCAGGGCTGGGATCTAAACTCAGGGCCTAGAAGGCTCAGCTCATGAATGAGTGACTGTCAGCACAGCAGCCTCTAGCCAATTCAGCTGCTAGGCAGTTCCCAGCCGATGAGACTGAGCCCCATATGTTAACCCCATATTGTGCTTAGTGAAGTTATGCATTTTATTTGTTGTTTTACTCATTTATTTACCATTTATTTTATTGACTGGTATTACACATGGAATATTTATTACATTTATTACATGGGATATAGATTTGCCTATGTATGAAACTTCATATCTGACACCCAGATGCTCACAGAAAAGGAAAACATGTGTCACCAGTGCTTCTTACTCCACGATTCAATTTTTGTGAGTGCTAGCAACCTGGGCCATATGGAGCTGACAAGCAGTTACCAGCACCTGAGATCCAGCCCCAGGGGTTGACAAAATAAGACAGCTTGACATGTGGATGGTAGTACACAAATAAATATAGATCTTTATAGAGTACCAGAGATGTTTATATATTCTTCAGTTATATAGACTACATTTTTAACAATTCTTGGGTATTTATTATGCCCCCATGTAATTAGTATTATTGTGTTCATTCTTAATGAATTATTAATTTAATCAACCACTGTCACAAAACTATTGCATCCATGTAATTAATAGTATTCTTTTAATGTTTCAAAATATTCATTAAAATCAATCAGCCTCCTAAAATCACTACTTTTATAGTAGTATCATTCAGGAACAACTAATTTAATCTTGACATTCATAATCTTCCATCAGTATTCCTATGAATAGGAATGAGACTCTTAGGATCTCCCACCGTTGGTAGGGGTCAGGACCGGGCCTCGACCACAGGGCCTATGTTGCCGTGTTGACCTATGGCTTGCCTGGTAGCCCACCATCCTTCAGCAATGTCAGGTTACAGAACTTTTCATCAATGTCATTCAGACCTAAGATGGTCACCTTGCAAAAAAAAAACAAATGTAAAACAGCCATTTGCAAGTTGCCAGATTTTTATCTGTGTCATTTTATTTATCTTTTTCCTGTAAATCTTTGGGGCCCAGGAACCCAGGTTCAGCTGTGGGTCCAGTGGTTGCACCCCAGCCTAGAGCGATCAAAGCTGAGGCAGAGTTGCCCCAACCTGAGTTCAAGCTCTGTGCTTGACAAAATAAAAATAAATAAATAAATTCATTAAAAATATTTATAAAATTATGAGGCTCTTTGGCTTGGAATTCATGCCATTTTTTCTGCCAGGCCTGGGATTTGAATTCAGACTCTGGGAAAATCTGCAGCATTGTCGGGGAAGGGGAAGCTCACCATGCTGGAAGACAAGAAAGTCAGGCCTGTTCCCAGGGCCTGAATTCAAGTCTTAGCTCTCAAAAAAATAATATTCATATACATTTTAAATACATGATTTATATTTGCATACACATGTTTACTTATATTGCAGTTAGTGTAGTTATTCATTTTATTTTATTTTTATGTATTTCTTATGTATTTTAGTGAGTATGATTACACATATAACATTTTTTACATCCTATTACATAGGACATAAATTTGCCTATGTATTATACATCATTCCTGAGACCCAGGAATTTTGACACCCATAAGGAAAACAAGTGGGACAATTGGCTTCTTCCACTAGGATTAAGTTTTTGGCAGTTCTGTGATTTGAACTCAGAACCTAGCAGGTCAACTTCATGAATGGGTCAATGTTAGCACACCGGTCTGATGCAAATGAAGTTTTCAGGCAAATTTCAGGACCTGAGATGAAGCCCTAGGAGTGGCCAATATATAAAAAGATAGATATGTAGATTGCAGTGTGTGTGTATTTACATATGAATATGCATCTATAAATAAATGTATACAGAGAGAGACAGACATTTATGTAGAATCTAATGTATAACTCTATATAACGTGATGTCTACATCTTATTTTTATATATCCTATTACTACCAATTATATATTCTATTACTACCAATTATTTGGTCTAAAATTATGCCTCCATTAATTAATCACGGTAGAAGTTATTAATTGAATTAATCTATGATATATATTTATGCGTACAATATTATACTAGAAAGACTAGATAAATAGTAATTCAATTTGTACATGTCAAATATTCTATTAATGTTCCTATAGATAGGAATGAGTTTCCTAGGATCTTCAGCTGTGTGTAGGTGGCAGTCCGAGGATAGAACTCACGGCATAGGTATCTGGGTGGGGCTTAGGTTTTACCAACAATCTGTGAGCCTTTGGCCATGCAAGGTCACATACAATTTTCAAGCTGAGTCATTGAGACCCATGGTTGTCACAGTGCAAAGGAAACAAAGGTAAAACGGTTGTGTAATACTTGCTGGTTTTTTCCTCATCCATATTTGTTGGTTTTATGTATTTTTGCCAGTGCTGGGAGTTTAATTGGGGTCCTAGGATGACTGGATCATCTGTAAATGCTGCAAACCAGCCTAGGGTAATCATGGGTTAAGACACAATACGGTGCTTCCTTGAGAAAAAGGAACTCAGGGACAGTGCCTGGGGTCACAGTTCAAGCCTCAGGACCTGCCACAAAAATAAAGCCAGTAACTCTATGTGTCTGTGTATGTATGCATGTATTTCTATCAGTGACCATCTAGAGTTGCTGTGAAGAAAGGTTTGAATGGAATGATTTCACAGCACAGAGAGTGCTTTCAAGACATGTTCTGGGGCTCCCCTCACTATTCCCAGTGTAGCCTGAGGGCTTCTGTGCACCCCAGGCTGCTGGAGGAAGTCTGACTCATTGTTGAAACAGGCAGACAAAAGGCCTCACTCTTGAACAGCTGTGTAACAAACAATTCATCCGGAGCAATTACTGAGGATGAGCAATGAATGAGGATGAGGGCAGACTCTGAAGGCCAGGAGGAAAAGGCCTATTTGTACCCCAAGCTATCTCTCTCCCTAGTGCTTTGTTTTGACAGGAATCCTTCATTTGTGCTGCCTCTCGGGGCAGTCCAAGTTCCCTGCACTCATCCTGTCTTTGTTAGACTATGTTCCAGTGTTGAAACAAACTGCTACAATTAATTCAAGGGTCCTTCTGGCAGAAAACAAGTGAGCTGAACCTAATGAAAAGATTCCTAATTGGCATAGGTGCCTCCCTAGTTTTCCGGATGCTTGCTAAATCTAAGCACTTATGCAAAATCACAATGCTTCCTGTCATCTAGTGCTGGTGAAACTAATCAGGTTTTAAAATCTTTGCCCTCTCTTAGTTGGGCTCTGGGTGTTTATATTTTGGGGTTGAACACAGGGCCAGAGTGCTGACCATAGCTCAGAGCAGAAGCTCTTTTCTTTACCATTTAGTGTCACAGCTTCACTTACGGTATCTTTGTGTGTGTGTGTGTGTGTGTGTGTGTGTGTGTGTGTGTGTGTGCAAACACCAGTCCTGGAGCTTGAACTCAGTACCTCAGCTCTGTACCTGAGTTTCTCCTGTATAAGGATAGTGCATTACCACTTGAGCCGCAGAACCACTTCAGGTTTTTTTTTTTTTAGGGATGTAGTACTGAGGATTCAAACCCAGGGTTTCATACATGCAAAGCACTCTACCCCTAAGACACATTCCCAGCACTCCACTTCAGGTTTCTTTCTTTCTCTCCTTGTAGTTGGAGGAGTTGAAGTCTGGGACTGGGTGCTCAAGTCTAACACTCTACCACTTGAGATACAGTGCCCCTTCAGGCTTTCTGGTGGTTCACTGGAGATAAGCATCTCAAGGAATCTCCTGCCCAGGCTGGCTTTGGACTGTGATTCTCAGCTCTCAGGATCCTGAGTAGCTAGGATGACAGGCATGAGTCACCAATGCCCAGCTTCCACTTCAAGTTTCTAAGTGGTGAATAGGAGATAATATTCTCGTGGGACCTTTTGTGTCTGGGGTTGTTTGGAACCCAGAACCTCAGCTTCCTGAGAAGGCAGGATGACAGACTTCAGCTAAAGACACACTTTGCTGCAAAGGGGTCCTTAGCTCACAGGTAGAGCACCAGCCATGAGCCCAAGAGGAAAGTCAGTGCCTAGGCTCTAAGTTGAATGTTCATGATGGAGAAAACTAAACCAAAACAATTGTCTGCAGGAGACAAGTCAGTAGAGTTCAGTACATACATAAATTTGGCCCTGCCTTGGGGACATATCTGAGCTTCAACTTTCTCATCAGCACTATCATCTTACTTGTGGAGCTCTAACAAGGACCAGATGAAAGAATACACCCCGTGAAGGGCTCATAGCATAGCACCCTGTGAAGGACTCGGCATACAGCAACCCATGAAGGACTCAGCACCCAGCATCCCAAGAAGGGCTCATCACATAGCTGTATCCCACAAGCTGTCATTAGAATTCGGGTGCTTTCATCAGTATCACCATTCTTTCAGAAACACGTCACAAACCACACAAGTTCACATCTAACAATATAGATGGGTGGATAATGGGGGGGAGGGTCGTCAGCTTTGGGGATGTCACTCATAGGTTGGGGGTACTGTCCTAAGACCTTTTCCTCAAGGCGAGAGCTCTACCACTTTGAGCCACAGCTCAGAGTCTCACAGACTTCCTGCCAGGGCTGAGTTTTCAACTCACCAGTGTCAGATCTCATCCCCCAAGCAGCTAGGGGTGAGCCAGCAACGTCTGGCTAAATAGAGTTGGTTTGCAGCGATTGACCTTTGGCTGTCAGGTTAGATGGCAGCCATGAGCTTCAGACCCTGGGCTTGCTCTGTTATGAGGTATTTGAAGTCCTAGCCTTCTATAGTTACTGTCAGAACGTTCTAACTTGATTTTTAGGTGCTGGAGTGACAGCATCAATTCTGGCTTTTCTGTGCATGTGATAGTGTGGAAACGAACCCAGAGCTTCATACATACTAGGCGAGCACTCTACCACTGAACCCCAGGAGTGACAAGTGTAGACTTAGATATGTAGATTGTTTTATATATACATATATATACATAAAACAAGAGGGAGATGTCTGCATATTATTAAATTATATATACTATATTACTATCAATTATCGATAAATTATTTCTTCCTTTATTTAAGTATCATGGTTAAATACATAATGAAATATTTATTGAAAATTAGTCAATGTACTATGATTATTGTGTATAATTTTAATATAATCATACACTAAATACTAATGTAATTGTTACTTTTACAACATTCCATTCATATGGATGTCTATTGGAATGTGTTTCTTAGGATCTCCTGCCATTTGTAGGTAGCAGTCCCGGGATCCGAACCCCGGACCTAGGTTGCTGGTTTAGGCTGTGGCTTCCCTGATAGCCCACCAAACTTCAACAGTGCAAGGTCATGTACACTTTTCAGGTCCTGTCATTTAGACCCAGGATGGTCACAATGCAAAGGAAAAAAACAATGTAAAACCGCCTTCCGGAACTTCCCAGTTTTATACTTCTCCTTTTTTCCCCCGTCCTTTTTTTTGTTTTTGGTCTGTTGTAGGGCCAGAAGTCTGGGTCTGGGTGCTGTACCTCAAATCTTCAGCTCAAGGCTATCGTTCTACCACTTGAGCCATAACACCACTTCCGGCTTTTTTCTGCTTATATGGTGGTGAGGAATCCAACCCAAGGTCTTATGCATGCAAGGCAAGCACTCTACTATTGAGCCACCTTCCCAGCCTTTCACTTTTTTTTTTTTTTGCCAGTCCCGAGATTTAAACTTGGGTCCTGGGATCTCAAGATGGGCTGTGGGTCCAGAGGTTGCACCCCAGCCTAGGATGATCAAAACTGAGGCAGAGTTGCTACTAGCTGAGTTCAAGCCCCGGGCCTGGCCAAAAAAAATAAGGCACTGGTTTGGAATTTGCACCATTTTTTTGCAGGCCTGGGATTTGAACTCATGGTCTGGGTATCTCTGTGGCACTTTGGGGGACAGGAAGCTCACCGTCATTGAAAACAAGAAATTCAGACCAATTTCCAGGACCAAATTCAAGCCACAGACTGGAAAAAATAATATTCATGTATGAAATCTTTTTACATACATGGGTTTACCCCATATGACATTTATTATCCTTATCTATTTATTCTTTATTTTATTATTATTACATAAATAGTATTTATTTCATTTATTATATCTTATCACATGGATATATTTGCACATGGATTTTACATCATACTGAGACCCAGGACTTTTACAGAGAAGGAAAAAAAAATATGTCAAAATTCGCTTATTACTCCACCTATAAATTTTTGGCCATTCTGGGATATGAACTCACAACCCACAATGCCCAATTCATGAAAGTGTCAGTTGTAGACAAAGCCTTTGGCAAATTGAGCTGCCAGCCAGTTCTGAGGACGTGTGATTAAGCCATAGTAGTGGCCTAGATTTAGATAGATAGATAGATAGATAGATAGATAGATAGATAGATAGATAGATAGATAGATAGATAGATAGATAGATAGATAGATAGATGTGTAGTTTGCTCTCTCTCTCTATATATATATATGAGAGAGAGACAATATGAGGATATTGAATAATATATATTGTGAATTATTAGTTATTAAATTAAGCCTCCATTTAATGAAGTATCATGGTTTAATACTTATTAAAGCATTAATGTAAAAGTAGTCAGTATTCTTTAATTAGGAGAATCATACCATGGTGCTAGAATGAAAGACATAATCCAATACTTTTTGTGTGGCATTCTTTAGGAGAATCATGAACAACTGTGAATTTAATTGTTACTTTTATGACAGTCCATTAAGCATTCCCATGAATAGGAATGATTTTCTGAAGATCTCCCTCCATTTGTAGGTATCAGTCCTGGCATTTGAACTCCAGGCCTGGGTAGTTCACTTCGAAATGCAAACCATTAGTATGACACTGTGAAGATTTCAGATTGTCATGATAAAACAAAGAACAACAAGAATAAAAGAAAGCCAGGTCTCAGAGGCTCATGCTTGTAATCCTAGCTCTTCAGGAGGCTGAGAGGTAGAGAATGGCAGCTTGAATTCAGTCGGGACAGGAAAGTTCAGGACACTCTTATTTCTAAGGGATCACAGGAATATAAACACCCATGAGTGGGACTGAAACTCAAAGGCAGAGCACCACCCTTGAACAAAAGGAGCTCTGGGAGAGTGACTAGGCTTATAGTACAAGCCCGGACATGCCAAAAAAGAAAAAGTAGTAAATCCATGTCTCCCCATGTATGTATGCATGTATTTCTATTGGTAAAGATCCAGAGTAGCTATGTTGAAAGGCACTCAGCTAGGAAATTTGCTTTGAATAGAATGATTTCATAGCACAGAGAGTGCTTTCAAAACAGTGCATGTTCCGGGGCTCCCCTCACTGTTCCCAGTGTAGCCTGAGGGTTTCTGTGCACTCCAGGCTGCTGGAGGAAGTCTGCCTCATGGTCTGGACAGACAGACAAAAAGGCTCCCCTCCTGTACAGCTGTGTAAGAAACAACTCCATCTGAGCCAATTAGTGAGGATGAGTGTAGGCAAAATTTGAAGGCCAAGAGAAAAAGGCTTCTTTGTACTCTAAGCTATCTCTTTCCCCAGGAAGCTTTCTTTCATTTGTGCCACCTCCTGTGGCAGGCCAAGTTCCCTGCACTTATCCTGTCTTTGTTAGATTATGTTCCAGTATTGAAATAACCTGCTCCAATTAATTCATGGGTCCTTCTGGCAGAAAATAAGGGAGCTGAACCTAATGAAAAGATTCCTAATTGGCAATGGTGCCTCCTTAGGGTTCCAGAGGCTTGCTAAATCTAAGCACTTGTGCAAAATCCCAAAGTTTCCTATCATCTAGGGCTGGTGAAGTGCATCAGATTTTGAAACCTTTGACATATCCTAGTTGAGCCCTGGATGGCTAGCTTTTGGGGGTTGAACACAGGACCTGTGTGCTGACCATGAGCTCAGAACAGAAGCTCAGTGCTTTACCACCATTTGGTGTCACAGCTTCACTTCTGGTATCTGTCTGTGTGTGTGTGTGTTTGTGTGTGTGTGTGTGTGTGTGCATACACTTGTCCTGGAACTTGACCTCAGGACCTGAGCATGGTTCCTGAGTTTCTCCTGTACAAGGGTAGCACTCTACCACTTGAGCCACAGGGCCACTTCAGGCTTTTTTCTAGTGATGTGGTACTGAGGATTCAATTCCAGGGATTAATACATGCAAAGCACTGTAACCACTCCTCTTTTGGTTTGTTTGTTTCTTTTCTTTTCTTGTAAGTTGGAAGAGTTGAAGTCTAGGCCTGGGTGCTGTCTATCCTAGAGCTTTTCAGCTAAAACCATGCGCTCTACCACTGGAGCTACAGCACCCCTTCAGGTTTTTGGTGGGTCACTAGAGAGAATTGTCCATCTCAAGGAATTTCCTGCCCAGGCTGGCTTTGGACCATGATCCTCAGCTCTCAGGCTCCTGAGTAGTTAGGATGACAGGCGTTAGTCACTGGTGCCCAGCTTCCATTTCAAGTTTCTAAGTGGTGAATAGGAGATAATAGTCTCATGGGAACTTTTGTGTCTGGGATAGTTTAGAACCCAGATCCTCACATCTCAGTTTCTTGAGTAGGCAGGGTGACAGACCTCAGCTACAGACACCTAGATCATAATTCTCTGTTGCAAAGAGCCATGGGGAATGCACTGAAAATTTGGGGGTACTGTTCTAAGGTCTTTTGCTCAAGGCTAGAGCTCTACTACTGTGAACCACAGCTCAGAGTTTCACAGATCAGCCCCCGAGTATCTTGGATGACAGTGGTGAGTGAACCAGCAACTTCTGGTTCCGTGGAGCTGGGTTGCAGTGGTTTACCTCTGGCTAAGTCAGGTAAGATGGCAGCTGCAAGCACCAGACTCCATGCTTGTTCTGTGATGAGGTATATTTGCAGTACTATCCTTATATTGTTGCAGTCAGAACATTCTATTTTATTTTTTTTTTGGTGCCAGTCCTGGGTCTTGAGAAAGGGTCTAGACACAGTCCCGAAGCTTTTATGCTGAAAGCGAGTGCTCCACTGCTTAAGTGACAGCACAACTTCTAGATTTTTCTGTGCACAAGGGAGTGAGGAATCGAACTCAGGGCTTTGTACGTAGTAGGCAAGCAATCTACAAATGAGCCCGATGACTGACAAGTGTATGAACACATAAATATGTAGATTGATAGATAGATAAATAGATGCATATATATATATATATATAGCAAGAGAGAGATATATGTATACTAGGAAATTGCATATAAAATATTATTACAAATTATTGGCATTTAAATTATTCCTTCCTTTTTTAAGTAACATGATTGAATAAATAATAAAGTATTAATTGAAAATTAGTCAATGTAGTTTTATATAATCATACACTAACTATTAATTTAATTGGTACTTTTTTTTCTTTTATTTTACATTGTGAAAATACTATACAGAGGGGTTACAATTACATGGGCAAGATAATGAGTAAATTTCTTATCAAGCATCGTAGCCTCTTCCTTTTTGTTTCCCCTTCCTATCTTTTCCCATTCTCTCCCTGCCCCTCACTCCCACACACAATCATCGTTCCAAGCACCCCCCCCCCCACAGTTGTAAAGATCATATTTTGACATAACGACTTGTACATTTCATTGTTGCAATGGGTCCACCTGTATCCCTATTTAAACGATTTGTTTTTTCCCTTCCCCTCCACAAATTATACCGACATCAAATACAGTGAAAGCAGGGGTTATAAGGTGTGGAGGTACATAGAAAGCAACAAAGAAATAATCTTATAAATGTGTTAGAAACAATCACATGAAAGAAAAAACACATTTGAATACATATCTTAGGGTTCATTTCCCGGAAATCAATTTATTTGACCTTTTCTGCTTGACTCAGACATATACTAGATATTGCAAATGAGGGAAACCATGGGACCTATGTTTCTTTGGGCATGGATTACTTCACTTAATATAATTTTTCCAAGTCTTTCCATTTCCTAACAAATGGGGCAATGTCATTCATTCTGATGGAAGCATAGAATTCCATTGTGTATATATACCACATTTTCTTGATCCATTCATCTACTGAGGGGCATCTGAGCTGGTACCATATCTTAGCTATGGTAAATAATGCTGCAATAAACATAGTTGTGCTGGTAGCTTTAGTGTGGTCTTGTTTGTGAACATTTTGTTAAATGCCCAAAAGTGAAATTGCTGGGTCATAGGGGAGCTCTATGTGGAATCTTTCGAGGAACCTGCATACTCCTTTCCAAAGTCGTTGAAGAAGTATACACTCCCACCAACAATGCAGTAAGGTTCCTTTCTGTCCACATCCGCTCCAGCACCTGTTGTTATTATAGTTCTTGATTATAGCCTTTCTAACTGCGGTGAGGTGGTATCTAATGTTGTTTTGATTTGCATTTCTTTAATGGCTAGGAGGTTGAACATTTCTTCAGGTGTCTATTGGCCATCCTTCTTTCCTCTTCAGAGAAGTTTCTCTTAAAGTCTTTAGCCCACTTATTTATTGGGCAGTTGTTTCTTTGAAGATTTGTTTTTGGAGGATTTAATTTTTTGAGTTCTAGGTATACTTTAGATATGAGATGCTTGTCCATTGTATGACTAGTGAAGATTTTCTCCCAATCCGTGGGCTTTGATTGATCTTACTAGCTATGTCCTTTGCCATGCAGAAGCTCTGCAATTTCATGCCATCCCATTTGTCCAACCTTTCTTTGATTTGTTGCTTTTCCGGCTCTTTATTAAGAAAATTTCGGCCTGTGCCAAGGAGACCTAGGGTTTCTCCTATTACACCCTATAATGTTTTCAGAGTGTCTGCTTTGACTCTGAGGTTTTTGATCTTTTTGGAGTTGATTCTGGTGCACGGTGATATATAAGGATCTAGCTTATTTTTCTAAAAGTAGTTAACCAGTTTTGCCACCACCATTTACTGCAGAAGCTTTTTTCCATTCTATTTTTTTTAGCTCCCTCATCAAAGATTAGATGGCTATTGGTCTGTAAGTTCATTTCTGCGTTTTCAATTCTATTGCATTGGTCCTGAGGTCTGTTCTTGTGCCAGTATCAAGCTGTTTTTATTACTGTGGTTTTGTAGTAGAGTTTGAAATTTGGTATTTATATTCCTCCAGCACTGTTCTTTCTGTTGAGGAACATTTTTGCTATTTGGGATCGTTTGTTGTTCCATATAAATTTTTGGAGTGTGTCTTCTATTTCCTTGAAGACTGAGGTTGGAATATTGATAGGTATCTCATTGATAGACAACCTTGGGAAGTATTGCCATTTTCATGATGTTGATCTTTCCAATCCAGGACCATGGGAGTTTTTGCCACTTTCTAAATTCTGTTTTGATTTCCTTTTTCAACTTTTTAAAGTTTTCATCATAGAGCTCCTTCACTTTTTTGGTTAATTCCTAGATATTTTACTTTTTTGTGGGGCTATTACGAATGGAGTTGATTTCCTAATTTCAGCCACACTTTTCTCATTGTTGACATACAGAAAAGTCAATGATTTTTGAGGGTTAATTTTATATCTTGTTACTTTGCCAAAGTTTTGAATCAGCTTGAGTAATTTGGGAGTGGAGTCTGTGGGATTCTTTAAATACAAGATCATGTCATGTGCAAAGAGGGAGAGTTTTACTTCTTCTTTCCCTATTTGGATCTTATTTATGTTTACATCTTGTCTTATTCCTGTAGCTAGGTATTCTAATACTAGATTCAAAAGAAGTGGAGAGCGTGGACCTCTTTGTCTCGTTCCTGAGTTAAGAGGAAATGGCATTAGTTTTTCTCCATTAACAATAATGCTGGCTGTAGGTTTGTCATATATTGCCTTTATTGTATTGAGGAATGTTCCATGGATTCCTAATTTTTCCAACACTTCATCATAAAGGGGTGTTAGATCTTGACAATTGCTTTTTGTGCATCTATTGAGATAACCATGTGGTTCTTATCATTGCTCCTGTTGATTTGATGAATTATATTAATTGATTTGCATATATTGAACCAGCTGTGTATCTCTGAAATGAATCTTGTTTGATCGTGGTATATGATTTTTTGGATGAATTGTTGAAGTTGATTGACCAAAATTTTGCAGAAATATGACATTTATTACCCTTATTTATTTAGTATTATTACACATATAACATTTCTTTTATTACATCATATCACACAGGATATATGTAGATATGGATTATACATCATACTGAGACCATGGACTTTCACAGAAAAGGAAAACAATGTGCTAATATTGGCTTCTTATTCCATGAATAATTTTTGGCCATGCTGGGATTTCAGCTCACAGCCTAGAATGCCCAATCCATAAATGGGATCACAGTCTTAGCAGACCAGCCTCTGGCAAACTGAGCTGCCATGAAGTTCTGAGGACCTGTGATCAAGCCACAGGAATGCTTGATATTTAGATACATAGACAGATAAATAGATAGATAGATAGATATAGATAGAGACATGTGTAGATTGATATACATATATATATATGTATATATATATATACACAAAGAGAGGGACTGTGAGGTAATTAAATTACATATATTATTACCAATTATTAGTTATTAAATTATGCCTCCATTTAATGAAATATTACTGTTGAATACTTATAAAAGTATTAATTAAAAATCATTCAATACCCTTAATCATACCATGGTGCTAGAATGGAAGACATAAATCCAATATTTTTTGAGTGGCATTCTAAAATAGAATCATGAATCAACGGCATATTTATCACTTTTATTACATTCCGTTAGCATTCATATGAACAGAAATTAGTTTTTCAGGATCTCCCTCCATTTGTGGGTGGTAGTCCTAGCATTTGAACTCCAGACCTTGGTAGTTTACTTCGAATGCAAACCATTGGAATGACACGGTGAAAATTTCAGACTGTTACAATTGAAAAAAATAACAAGAAGAAGAAAAAAAAGTAAGGTGCCATTGGTTCCTGCTTATAACCCTAGCTCCTCAGGAGGCTGTGATGTAGAAAATGTCTATTTAAATTCAGATGGGATGGGAAAGTCTAGGACACTCTCCTTTCTAAGAGATCACCAGAAAAATAAACATGAATGGGGCTGTGACTCAATGGCAGAGCGCTACCCTTGAGCAAAAGGAGCTCAAGAGCAGGGCCTAGGATCATAGTACAATAGAATACCCGCCCTCCCCCAAAAAGGAGGCAATGACTACATGGATCTCTGTATGGATGATGGGCATTGAGCAGGTTGCCCATCCCCAGCCACCCCAACCTGGTCAAACTGGGACAAGCCCTCATAGAGTACTAAGTGTGAGCCAGCAGCTTGAACAAAGCACCCTCTGCCATTTAATAACTGGAGACCTGAAAGCTTTGCCTGGGCTAGTGTGTGCAACGGGTGCATAATGTTCTGTCTGAGGCATCCCATTGGGACACTTTGCAGCCAGCCACTGCTTCCAGAGAGTCCACAGTCCCTAGGTTGGAGGAGTTGTCCAAGGTTCTCTCTGCATAGTCTCTATCCCTGTGTAGGATGTGAGCCTAGACCTCTGGGGCCTAGTCGCTATCACTCATCTATCATTCCTCATTGCCAAGTCAAAGCTAGTCCCAAATCTTGGCATAGACATGAAATAATCAGCTATTTCTACGCCAAAATTGGTAATTCAATAAATCCCACTCTCATAATTCCCATTAGAAGTGGGCTGCGAATGTGGCTTAGTGGTAGAGTGCTTACATAGCACAAACGAAGCCCTGAGTTTCATTCTTCAGTACCACAGAAACAGAAAAAGCCAAAAGTGGCACTGTGGCTTAAGTGAGAAAGTGCTAGCCTTGAGCAAAAGAAGCTCAGGAACATACCCAGACCCTGAATTCAAGCCCCAAGACTGGCAAAAAGAAAAAAAAAAGTGAGTCTGGTGAGACATATTCTTCTGGGACACAGAGGAGGGCCAAGGTTATAGGTAAGAGGTAGAGTAGAAGGCAGGTGCTGCTGGCTCACCCCTGCAATCTTAGTTACTCAGGAGGCTGAGATCTGAGGATCACAATTACTAACAAAAAGTCTATATGAGACATTTTTCTTCAATTAAACACCCAAAAAGCGAGAAGTAGAGCAGTGGTTCTAGTAGTAGAGTGCTAGCCTTGAGCACAAAAGCTCAGGGTTAGGACAACGTCCAGACCATAAATTCAAACATCAGGACTGGCACACACACACACACACACACACACACACACACACACACACGCATGCTCGTGTGTGTGCACACACGCACATGCACACACAACACACCAAGATAGAGCATTTGCCAGTCATTCTGCACAAAGTTCCGTCTATATCAACTCAATAATAAAAAAAAAGGAGAAGGGAAGGAAAGTTTTGCTCCAGGAGGTGATATAACCAGTGCCAAAATTCCACAGGAGTTCTAAGGCATGAAACCCGACAGAGAGCCTCAGGCAGAAGGTCCATCATGGGCAAAGGTCCTTATGTGTCGTATGGAGCAAGTGGTGCAGGTGGAATGAAAGTTCTGTGGCTTCAGACATTCTGGCAGAACATTCAAGGCTGGGTCAAGGTTTGTTGAGACACAGGTAGGGCAAATGGTGGGTTCCCAGAATAGGGCCCAGGGGGAAGATTAGCTTGGCTTTTCACCATGGACTCCAGCCATTTCCTGTGGCTGGAAGCCTATTTTTCACACCTCCTGACCCTCAGGCCTCCTTTGCATGGAGGATTCAAGGCAAACACAGGGAAGAATGCTTGCTTAAGAAAAGCTTCTAGCACAATGCCAGAAGTGGCTCAATCCCTGTAAATCCTAGCTACTCAGAAGACTGAGATCAGAGATCATGAGTCAAGTTAGTGAGACTGTTCTTGCAGATTAACTACAAAAGCCAGAAATGGAGCTGTGGCTCAAGTGGCAGAGTGCTAGCCTTGAGGGAAAAAGTTAAGAGACCAGAGGCCAGACCCTGAGTTCAAGCCCCAGCATTGGCACCTAAAAAAATAAAGAAAAGCTTTCAGGAGCTACTGAAAGGTCAGATCAGCCAGGTGCCAGTGACTCACACCTCTCTTCCTAGCTCCTCAGGAAGCTGAGATATGAGGATTACGGTTCAAAACCAACCCCAGGCAGGAATTCCGGGAGACTCTGATCTAAAAGGAACCTCCTGAATACTGGAATTGGCCCTGTGACTCAAGTGGCAAGCTGAAGAGCTGGGGGACAGCATCCAGGCCCAGATTTCAAGCCCCATGACCAACACCTGGCCTTCTTGGACCTCACTCTGTGACTCTAGGCAGAGTACGTTTCAGTGGGCCCCTGAGGATCTCCCAATGTCTTGGTGTTCTACAAGTCTTGAGTGCAGCCTCTTTTGAGGCCTTTCCCTATAGAGCAGGCCACAGTATCAGAGAAGAATCCAGCCCTGGGGTACGGAGGTCATTGGTTGGGTCATCAGAATGGCATCTGTCATGGGTGCAGTGTGCATCTGACCAGGCAATCGACGCCTCAGATCATAGTTCTGGGCCAGGAGGGGCAAGGACTGCAAAATGGCACAGCAGGTAACACCCACTCATACAAGTATCACAACAGTGTTAATCATCAGGCACACCTTGAGCAGATGTTGAGTTGGGCTCATGATAGAATTGTAGGCTCAAGAATCTAAAGCCGGCTGGCTGCTGCTTGTAGCAGTCAATATCTCTGGAGTTCCAGGGCTCAGGGCTCTGCTTTCCTCACCAGTGCGTGGGGGTATATGAAGGTCTGCAATCGTGGGCCAACTACAAAGGACCATCCATAGTGTCCTTCCCTAGGTCCTGTGGCCCCATGCACGGATGAAGGGGCAGGTTCCATGGTACTAACTGCCATGGCCCAGAACCCTCAGCCCAAGAAGGACTTAGGGAGAAAGTACTTGATCCGCCTTGAGAGTTTACTATGTCTATGCCTCAGGATTGCCCCCAGTTCTAGCTCAGCTCATCATTACTACCTTCCTCTTTGTGTGTGTGTGTGCGTGTGCGTGTGTGTGTGTGTGTGTGTGTGTGTGTGTGTGTGTGTGTGTGTGTGTAAAGAACACTGCTGGTGGAATATCAATACCAAATTTCAAACTCTACTATAAAGCCATAGTAATCAAAACAGCTTGGTACTGGCATAAGAACAGACCTCAGGACCAATGGAATAGAATTGAAAACCCAGAAATAAACCTATAGACCTATAGCCAACTAATCTTCGATAAGGGAGCGAAAATAATAGAATGGAAGAAAGACAGCCTCTTCAGTAAATGGTGCTGGAAAAATAGGTTAACTACTTGTAGAAAACTAAAACTAGATCCTTATATATCACCCTGCACCAGAATCAACTCCAAATGGATCAAAGACCTCGGAGTCAAAGCAGACACTCTGAAAACATTACAGGATGGAATAGGAGAAAACCTAGGCCTCCTTGGCTCAGGCCGAAATTTTCTTAATAGAGACCCAGAAACACAACAAATCAAAGAAAGGTTGGACAAATGGGATTGCATGAAGTTGCAGAACTTCTGCATGGCAAAGGACATAGCTAGCAAGATCAATAGAAAGCCCACAGATTGGGAGAAAATCTTCACTAGCCATACAGCGGACAAGGGTCTCATATCTAAAATATAGTTGGCATCCACATTCTTTGGCAAGACCAGCCCCAGGGCTCTGCCCCATAGCTCGCCTGCCAGTGGGGTGCTTGGGGCGGTTTCTGCCATGGGGCTCTCTAGCAGGAGCGCCTTGGGCGGCACCCGAACTAGGGCCCCATCCCATCAGTTTGCCCATCAATATCTGCACCTTGAGCAGGACTCGCCCTTTAGGTTTCCCTCCATCCCCTGGATTCAGGGCAGAACAGATGCAGGGGCCTGACTGGGCCCACCCACTTCCTTCTGCTCCCACCTGCATCACAGGGAGAGACTTGAGACAAGGCCCTGCCCTTTCAGGATTGCTGGCATCTGTTTCCTGAGCCTGGTCCCGCTCCATTTTTCCTGCTGCTGCTTGGATCCCAGGCAAGATCCACAAACCAGTGCTTTGTTCCCAGTAGGCCTTTTGCAGCCCTGGTACCCCAGGCAAGACTCTCAGGCTGAGGCCCCAGCAACTCTTCCTCCACCCCGCATCAGCCCATGGGAGCAGGACAGCTCCAGAAGTTATTTCCTGTAAAGCAGAGAATGGCCCTGGCCTGGAAGGGATGAGGTTGGAGCAAGCTCCAAGACTGGGAACTGACTCTTAATGGCCAATGGAGCCTTTGCCATTCTGAGAGGGCCGGGCTGCCCAGGAGGGGTGGGATAAGTGGAAGGGGCATGAAACTTAGGACAGGGGCAGGCCAGGAATGGAGGAGGTAGGGCTGATGGGGGAAATGGAGGAGCAAGGATGGAGCAGATGGGGATGGGTTCTCAGTGTTGTACCTGCTGGGCCCCTAGGCCCCTATGGTTAGTAGAAGCAGGAGAGGGACTGGCGGGGCAGGAGAGGCAGGAGCAGTCAGTGGGAAAGGGCTGGCCAAGCGGGGAAGAGGAAGGCAGGATTTCTGGGCTTCCTCAATGAGAACCAACCCGGGCTGCCAGGGAGGGGCAGCAAATGGGGAGCAGGCCAACCCAGCAGTGTGGGTGGACTTAGTAGGCGGAGCCCTCAGAGACCAGTAGGGGAGAAAGGGTAGGCCTCCATCTGGGAAATCTTGAAGTTGGCCTTCAGGGAAGGGAGAAAGTAGGAAGGGAGAATTCGGGGCTGCTGCCATCTGCCTGCGGAAGGGAGTGGGGCTAGGCCTCCCTTGGGCTTTGCTACAACACATCTGACCATCCAGTGGGGCCACGGGGCACCAGCACCTCCTCCCAGACTAATATCCTGGAATGAGGGAATGTAGGAGATAGGAAAGGCTGCCCTCAACCTGTGGGTCCCCTCTGGCTCCTGAGGCCTCTCTAATTCAGACCCACTGTGGCTGACATGGCCCAGGAGCCAACAGAGAGCCTTGGCTCTGTGTGTGGCTGTGGCATTGAGAGGTCATTTCCCAGGGAAATGGGTGAGCATGGGGGAGGGAACTCAAGACACATCTGGGAGCAGTGGAGGAGAGAGCCTCCCACAGGAATGCAGGCCAGCTTCTGGATTTCCCACACAGATCAGACTTGGTTGCATAGGGCTGGACAGCCAAGAGTGATCCAAGAAGGAGATGGGGATAGGAGTGGGGTGAGGGGGTGGGGAATCAGCTGGTGACTTCTCCAGGTGGGGTGAGAAAAGGCATCTCCAGAGGAAAGGGGTTGGGGGAGGCCGTTTGCACCTGCAGAGCCCACAGCAGAAACAGTCCAGGAAGGAAGAGTTGGAAACATGAGCCAGGTGCTTGGGCCTACCCCTGCCCCACCAGGGAGCCCATCTCTCCCAATGAGTTGTCTCTCTGGAGTGGGGGGAGGGGTGGTATTGCGCCTTTGGCTCCCTAGTTGGGACAGGGGGCAGGGGCATGTCCCACAAACCTTATCCAGACATGGAGAGGTCCTTCCTGCACGAGGAAGGTGGAGAGGGAAAGCACAGTGCAGAATCAAGTCCAGGAAGGAGCAATGGAGGATGCACGGTGTACAGGGAGCACCCTCTGGCTCAGCAGTGGGTGGAGCAGTGAAGGGCTGGCAGGGGGGAGGGGGAGAGTGGGTGGTCGGTTCAGATGCGGCATCTGGTACTCTGTGTATGTGGGGGGGGGGTTCTCCTAAAATCTATTCCCAACAGATGGAAAGACTCGCAAGCAGGAAGTGAAGAAACCTGGAGAGACCTTGGTGGTCATGAGTGGCCAGGGATAGAACAAGGTAGGAGGGATGAGGAGGGAAGATGGCCCCCTTTGGGGTGGTGTAGGACCTACTCAGCAACTTGGGTTTCCCGGGGCATTCGGGTGCAGATCTGATCTGTTTGTGTGTGGGGGGGAACTTTGGCACATGTGGTGGGCAGGGCTTCTAAAAGCTATTTCTGCTGGGAGGGTGGGTGGGAGGGGTTTCTAAGAGCAGGAAGATTTAAGAAGCAAAAATAAAGACATTAGGCCATGAAAAATATGTAAAATTGGAAAGGGTGTGGAGGATTTGACAGGAGAATGCTGGGGTGAAGAGGGGCTGCATGTGGTCGAAATTAAGGAGATGTGGCTCCACCTGCTCAGTTAATCGGCAGCTCTGGCCCCATACAGCCCAGGGATGGGGGTCTCATCCAGAGGGACACTTCCAGTACACAGATCGGGGGAGAAAGAGGGGGGAAGGAGGTTGAGTCAGATACCTTCTAAGAAGTCACCCAGACTACCATTTTCCATTGGTCTCTGTAGGCTCCAAGGTAGAAGGTGGCTCCGAGGCTTTGCATAGAATCAGGGTCAGTATGTGAAGATCCAAGTTCAGACCCCCTTGCAGAGACCAGGGACTCGGGAGGGAGCTGGACTCGGAGCTGCAGGTCTCGAGCAGAAGAGTGCCTGCCAAGTGGGAGAAAGACATACCGGATTATACAGGCCTGTGGAACCAGAGTCTGGGCTCTGGTGTACACACACACACACACACACACACACACACACACACACACACACGGGCCTTGACTAGAATACCTATCTATAGGTATTGGTGAGAGAAAGATATCCTATACAGGGAATATACACATAAGGTGTCTTCAACCTAAGCCAACATGGCTTAGGGCCAGTGCAGACAGCATAGCCAATTAGATGTAGGTGGGAGTTCATCAGTAGCATTTTTTTAAATTGCAAAAAATTTGGACAGGGAACAAATATACATATTTTTCAACCATCATATTCCACATCCTTCTTCTTCCTTCCTAGGAAACACACCCAATCAACAAAAAGGCTTAGATATGGCTCTTGACCTTGAAAGTGGAAGCAGAATATTTTGGATGTCTGAGCTGTTAATAGTGTTTTCAATAATAATGTCACATGCAACAGCCTTATGAGTCCTGCAGGTCAACACTCTACTTCCTTAGTGATGTGATAGGAATGTAAACCTTACTGGACTTAGTATTGTTTTCCACTTCCTTTTCTACCACCTGGCCCAAATTATAATACAAAGTAATGGAAAGAAAAAGTAATGCCATCTTAAGAAAGTCATTTAGGGTTCTGAGAATTTGGATTCATGATACAGTGATTGCTTAGCATGCATGAAACCCTAGGCTCAATTCCTCAGTACCACATGAACAGAAAAAGAAACACTGGAAGTGGTGCTGTGCCTCAAGTGGTAGAGTGCTAGCCTTGAGCAAAAAAACACAAACCCAAAAGCTCGGGAACATTTCCTTGGCCCTGAGTTCAAGCCCCAGGACTTGCAAAAATGTCACTTAGCTAGTAAATGCCAAATAGAGAATCCATACTTGGAATATATAATTGCTCCTTCCAACTATTACCTAACAGTAGTCCTTAATTCATGTTTTTTTTTTTTTAAGCTATATTAGGATACTGTGTTTTAAAAAAAACCCTTTTGTTAACAGATCACAGCAATTAGTGCCAGGAATGTGCTTAGATATCAGGTGAAGATTAATCCTGGAAATTCAAAGATTCCATGCTTTTGAGTGGTCACTTCTAATCACAATGAGAAGGGTAGTCTAAGTGAGATTTGAAAATCTGTTTTGGTCAGTTATGGCACCAAAAAGGCAGAGGCTAATTAATAGTTTTAACAGAAGTGAAGGAATAACCCCAGCTCGAAGAAATAAATGATAATAATAACTAAATTATACCAGAAACTGTTCTAGGGAACTATTTTGGGTTATTGAAGAACTAGTTATCAACTAGGTTCATTCCACATTGCCTTTAGCATTCTAAATCACTTAGGCTAGTTCTTAATCTTTGTGTGATAAGTTGTATCTCCTTTTATGTTGTTCTTTCATTCCTGATATCCTTTGCTTTCTAAAAATCTCAGTCTTTCTCTATTTCTCTATGAATATTTCCTAATATTAAATAACACCTACACAGATGGCAGAGGATGCTAATATAAGAGTCCCATTGTTCATGAGTCATTAGTATAACAACATGGAAAAATGAGGACATAGTTATTCCTACCTCAATTATTCTGAAAAGCTGCAATGTCATCATTTGATTCAAATTTCCATTCTTTGTATACATAGTGTCATTAAATGCAGTAAATTCAAACATGAGCCAGGTGCTGGTGGCTCACGCCAGTAATCCTAGCTACTCTGGAGGTTGAGACCAGAGGATTGTGGTTCAAAGCCAGACTGGTCAGGAAAGTCCATGAGACTTTTATCTTCAATTAACCACCAGAAACCCGGAAGTGGTTCTGTAGCTACAGTGGTAGAGTGCTCAACTTGAGATGAAGAGCTGAGGGACAGTGCCCAGGCGCAGAGTTCAAGCCCCACGACAAACAAAACAAGTGCAAATATGACTTTCAGTTTCCCCAAAAGGAACTACGAAGTCAATATTAATCTTCCTATGCATAAAAAATAATTCTGAAATGATTCAGTGCACCTACTTTAGTTGAGTTATTTAAGTTATGGCTTCTTTGATGGATATATTCTCTTATTTTAAAAATTACCAAATATTAGCTTTATAAATAAACTTCTAATATTTCTTGTTTCAAAAGAGAAGTTCATACAGTTGATGTCACTTGGTTTTCTCAGTTCAAAGTCAACTCAGGCAGGGGAGTCTGTCACATTGTTATCTCTAATTAAACACCAAAAAAGCCAGAGGTGGGGTTTTAGCTCAAGCTATAGTGTACTAGATTTGAGGGCAGGTAGACAAGAAAGACAACTGTTCAGGGACAGGGTCCAGCCTCTGAGTTCCAGCCCCACATCCAGAAAAAACTAAACAAATGTTAGAGTTCTTGATTTTTGCCGTTCTAACTGGGGTGAAGTGATATCTCAATGTTGTTTTGATTTGCATTTCTTTTATGGCTAGGGATGTTGAACATTTCTTCATGTGTCTATTGGCCATCCTTCTTTCTTCTTCAGAGAAGTTTCTCTTTAAGTCTTTCGCCCACTTATTTATTGGGCAGTTGTTTCTTTGAGGATTTGTTTTTGGGGGGTTAATTTTTTGAGTTCCAAGTATATTTTAGATATGAGACCCTTGTCCGTTGTATGGCTAGTAAAGATCTTCTCCCAATCCGTGGGCTTTCTATTGATCTTGCTAGCTATGTCATTTGCCCTGCAGAAGCTCTGCAACTTTATGCAATCCCATTTGTCCAACCTTTCTTTGATTTGTTGTGTTTCCGGGTCTCTATTATTTACCATAGCTAAGATATGGAACCAACCCAGATGCCCCTCAGTAGATGAATGGATCAAGAAAATGTGGTATATATACACAATGGAATTCTATGCCTCCATCAGAACGAATGACATTGCCCCATTTGTTAGGAAATGGAAAAACTTGGAAAAAATTATATTAAGTGAAGTAAGCCAGGCCCAAAGAAACATAGGTCCCATGGTTTCCCTTATTTGCAATATCTTGTATATGTATGAGTCAAGCGGAAAAGGTCAGATAATGTGATGTCAGGAAAATGAACCCTTAGATATGTATTTTAATGTTTTTTTCTTTCATGCATGTGTTTCTAACGCATTTATAAGATTATCTCTTTATTGCTTTGTATGGCCCTCCCCCACAGTATAACCCCTGCTTTCACTATATTTGATGTCAGTATAACTTGTGGAGGAGATGGGGAAAAACCAGTTGTTTAAGGATACAGGTGGACCTGTTGCAGCAATGAGAAGTACAAGTTGACATGTCCAAAACGAGCATTACAACGTCGGTGCGGGGGGGGGGGGGGGAAGGGGAAGGATTGGGATTGTGGGGGAGGGGGGAGGCAGGGAAGGGATGTGAAGGGTAAACCAAAGGAGGAGGCTGCAATGCTTGGTAAGAAATGTACGCATTATCCTGCCCATGTAATTGTAACTCCTCTGTACAGTATGTTCACAAATAAAATTAAATTAAAAAAAAAGAAAAAAAAAACTAAACAAATGAAGAAGCAAACAAAAAACCCACATATTTCTTTGGGACCATCCTTACAGCACTGGTTTGAGAAGAGGCTCCTTTTGCTTATCATATTCACTGGAACCTGCTTTTTGGAATCCTCATTGCTAGGGTGAACTCAGGACCAGATTAAAGGAATGGATAACCGACTTTTGCAACAAGAGAATCATCTCAGGAGTTAAATATCCATGCATAAGACATTTTAAAACCTCATGTCTTTGTTTCTTTGAAGTAGAATACTTTAAAACAAAGTTATTTTCTTTTTCTATGCTGGCCTTCAAATGGCAGATTGTTTCCTTATGTAATACTCTCAATTAGAAGTTTACAGAAAAGTTTTATATGAGTAAAGAACACACTGGAACAAGTCAGGGACAGAGTTTCCTTCAAGCCTTTGATTATTTTCTTGTACAGTAAAAAGGACGGCACAAATTAACTTGAACTTGGTCATTTCCCTATGTTCAATTCCTCTCTTGGAATCAGTATCCACTTCCCATAACAGTTCCTTCCACTTACTTCCAGGAACAATCTATGGTGCTACTCCCGGTAAAATGAATGTTTTCTGGCTTCATTGAAATAGCACAAGTACATCTTTGGACATGAGGTAACACGTGTTTCAGAGACAACTTAGTAAAGAGAAAATATGGAATTGTCATGGTTTATAAAACATTATCCATGTACATATGGCCATATAAGATGATGTTAAGTAAAATGAACCTCAAGATAGGAACACAACTTGTTTTTTTCTTTTTTGTTATTGTTTTTAATGTACTAAATGTACTATGTGATTTTTTGTTTCTCTTCTATTTTCTTCCTCCATGGTGTAACCCCTGTTTTCACTGTATTTGATGTCGTTAACCTGCACCTTACATATACATTTTTCTAATGTGGGGAGGGGAAGGGAAATAAAATGCTGAAACAAGGAAACAGTATGACCCATTGTAACAACGAGATGAACAAGACACTATGTTGAAAACGAACTTTAAAACTTGGGGATGGGAGGGAGGAGTTTGGATGGTGGAGAGAAAAAAGATGACGGGGAAAAACAAAGAAGATGTAACAATGCTCATTAGATAATGCACTTATTAACTTACTTATGTAACTCTAACCCCTCTGTACATCATTTTCAAAATAAAAAACATGAAAGAAATTATCCTGGAGTACATTAAGTTGAAATTTCCTATGCTCTGTAAATTAAGACCAATTTTAAGTGGGAAGAAGATTCTCAGAAACATTTTTTAGTAAGTGTGTGTGTTGTTCATTAGTTCCCTAGTGTACATAAGTTAACAGTAGGAGATACAATGAGAATAATAGGAGAAAGAGAAGTTCTGTGTTTAAATATAATGGTCCAATACACTATAGAAGACTCTGCAAAACACAACTTTGAAACAATAAAGCCAAAGCCAGTATTTAGATCTACGGAAGTGATATAGAGAAAGCATTACTATTAATGAAACATGAAGGATAAGACCACTCTCTTTCATCTACTAACTCTAAATCATGGTAGCTAATCATGCAAATTTGTAAAAAGTAGAATGGAAGAATAATTCTGGTTCCAAGTAAGTCAGATATAAGAGCATGGACTTAATTGGAAAAAAAAGACCATGTTGAGAAAGCAGGAATTATACTAGCAATGAACTGGTGGCTAAGATCACATTTCTTTTTCCATTTTTTCTTTCTTTTTCTTTCTTTCTTTTTTTTGGATGGTTGTGGGGCTTGAAGTCTGGGCCTCCACTCTTCAGTCCAAAGCTAGCGCTCTACCTCTTGAGACACAGTGCTATTTCCAGTTTTCTGCTGGTTAATTGGAGATAAGGGCCTCAGAAACTTTCCTACGCATGCTGGATTTGAACTGCAATCCTCAGATCTCAGCCTCGTGAGTAGCTAGCATTATACGCATGAGCCACCAGCATCCCTCTTAACATCACATTTCTAACAGTGTACACTCAGTATATGTAATGTGTATGTTTCTCTATCTTTATATGAACTCGAGTTAAAAATCTGGACTACAGTTTTTGCACTCACGAAAATGTTTCTAGTTTAAAAGTTGATACTCCTGGAAAAATAGAACCTAAGAATGTCAAGGAGTCTGAGAAGTTCAGCTTGCATCCAGCCTGGGAGAACAGTCTTTGAGACACTATTTATAATTACCAGCCAAAAGCTGCACTGGAAGAATGGCTCATGTGATGGAATACTAGTTATAAGCAAGATTGCTGAATAAGAGCTTGAGGTTATCATATATATACCTACAAACATGCACATACACACAGAGGCACTTATATGTGCAAACACACATATGAAACAACTCTCAGAATGTGTAGAAATGTTAGAAAATAATTTAAAAAATGTCCTAAGACTAGAATCAAGTGATAATTTTTTAATTTTAGAAAGTCCTCAAGTGAAATTTCCCCCCAAAACGCTTGAGAATATTACATAGTTAGGGACCAGAGATAGTAAGAAAGTCAAGTAATCGTTATTGAAGGGGTTGGATCCATGGAGGAATGAATCAGAGACCCCTGCAGGTGCATCTGAAAACGTTCATATCCTGTGTCAAATGTTAGAAGATCTTCGAAAATAGTACATAAACATTCTGAGCCATCAGTCTTTTGAAAAATATTATCGGAGAAGTTCAGAAATGCTAGTCTATATCAAGATTAAATAAACCAACAAAGTATGGTAGGACAATGAGATACAAGCCTGGAATTCTAGCACTCAGACTAAGACAGGAGATTAGAGAGTGGAATTACATAGTGGTACCTTCCCTGGACTAGGTAATATAATTTTGTCTCAATAAAACAAAACCAGAAAGGAATAAAAAAAAAACAAGAAAGGAATACAAAGTTGCAAGTTTTGGCTAATTTTGTCATTATGTTTTAAGAAGTCAAGTTTCCTATTGAAAAGCAACTCATATGTAATCCTCAGTTGTGTTTTAAATGCTGTCATCATTACAGAACATTCCTAGATGCTAAAGATCTCAAGATTCATTGTTGGTGGGAATGTAAACTTGTTCAACCACTTTGGAAAGCAGTATGGAGGTTCCTCAAAAGACTTCACAAAGAACTCCCCTATGACCCAGCAATCCCACTTTTGGGCATTTACCCTAATGTTTACAAAAAAGACCACACTAAAGCTACCAGCACAACTATGTTTATTGCAGCATTATTTACCATAGCTAAGATATGGAACCAACCCAGATGCCCCTCAGTAGATGAATGGATCAAGAAAATGTGGTATATATACACAATGGAATTCTATGCCTCCATCAGAAAGAATGACATTTCCCCATTTGTTAGGAAATGGAAAGGCTTGGAAAAAATTATATTAAGTGAAGTAAGCCAGGCCCAAAGAAACATAGGTCCCATGGTTTCCCTTATTTGCAATATCTAGTATAGGTATGAGTCAAGCGGAAAAAGTCAGAGAATGTGATGTTAGGAAAACAAACCCTCAAATATGTATTTTAATGTTTTTGTTTCTTTCATGCATGTGTTTCTAATGCATTTATAAGATTATTTCTTTGTTGCTTTGTATGTCCCTCCCCCACAGTGTAACCCCCGCTTTCACTATATTTGATGTCAGTATAACATGTGGAGGAGACGGGGACAAACAAGTCATTTAAGGATTCAGGTGGACCTGTTGCAACAATGAGAAGTACAAAATGTCATGTCAAAACCAGCTTTACAATGTCGGTGTGGGAGGGGGGAGGAGGGGTATGATTGGGTGGGGGGGAGGGGGGAGGCTGGGAAGGGAGGTGAAGGGTAAACAAAGGAGGAGGCTGCAATGCTTGGTAAGAAATGTATGCATTATCCTGCCCATGTAATTGTAACCCCTCTGTACAGTATGTTCTCAAATAAAATAAAATAAAATTCAAAATAAAAATTGAAAAAGTAAGCATCATTCTGTTGGATTCCAAAGAAATTATGAAGGATTACAAAAGCTTAAGCCTGGGGAAATAGCGAAGTTCATCTGATGTAGGACTTTGTAGACCTGTCTAAATTAGAATTTAGATTTAAAATAAATATTTTTGTTTGTAATTTTTTTGTAATTTCATATTCTATTTCATTTTGAATTTCATATTCTATACGATAGAAGATTTAATTCACAAATTCACAAATGATTCTGGCATTCTATTTGCCTAAAATATTCTTTCAAGTGAGCTATAATTAGAACTTAGTTAATAGATAATTGCAACAGTTCCTGTGTAACATGATAATGAGAATAATATAGACAAAGTTGCCAACAAATTTATGACATTAATTTATAAATTTAGAAAAAGAGGAATTTTTTGAGACTTTGGTGCACCATGGTATGAATAGAGTAATTGTGTGACATCCTTTTTCTTCTACCTATATATAACACAGGAAGAAATTTTCTTAATTACATACCTCTGTATACGATGAGAAAAATGCTAGGTTTGGGGTTTGTTTTTATTTTGGTTTTGTTGTTTGCTTTATCCTCGGGCTTAAATTCTGGGCCTGGGTACTATCCCTGAGCCTGTTTTTGCTCAAGGCTACTGCTCTTCCACTTGAACAACAGTGCCACTTGTGTCTGGCTTTTCGTGAGCAGTTTATTGGAGATAAGAATCTAAGGAACCTTCCTGCCTGTGTGGGCTTTGAACCATAAGCTTCAGATCTTCATATTCAGGTATTCAGGTCTCCTGAATATCTGTGATAGATAAAAATATAGCTATAAATAATATTTGCAAGTGTTTTGATCTCAAGAATACCACTGGGGGGAAAATGATGCAGCAAAGTTTAGTGTAGTGTTCTTTCCCCAATAGGAAGAGCATCACATTAGAAGAAGTGTAGTATTTTTTCACAATAATGATAAGCTAGTCCTGATGTGAATTTAGGGAATTTTAAGGTCCACCTTACAAGTTGGAAACTGTTGGGCTAGGATGAATTTACAGTATAAAAACTTAGGATTGATGGTCATAGAAATAATAGCTTACTCTGATGAACATATGTTTACACTTGAGGAATTTATTATAGATACTTCATAGTTTTATCTTCTACCAGAATGTGGCTATTTTTTCCGTTGACTTTTAAATATGTACCCCCCACACTGGAAACTGCATCAATTGCAGAATAAAATGCAAACAGGTACTGTTTTGAATGTCTCTGGTTCGGCATGTTCAGAATTTGAAAATGAGTAGTTAGTAGTTACAGGAATGTTGAAAAATACATATATTCTGTCCTCTTAACAATTAGTCAGCTTTAAAAGTTAGGAGTTTCCATAGAATTGAACTGTTTTCTGTTTTAGTATGACAATACTAAAATAATGTGTTTTTTCCAAAATAATGGCAAGTATATTCTGAAAAATTTGTATAGTTTGATAACATTCAAGTTGATGACCATCTGATAAAGAAAGGGGTAATTAATACAAATTATAAGACAAATAGCATTCATTTTTTAAAAAGGTAATCCACATAGAATAATATTTACTATACCAATATAGTGAAATTATATTTTATGTAGCTTATTTTTTAATTTAATTTTATTGTCAAGGTGATATATAGAAGTGGTTGCAGTAATTGTAAGATAGTAAATATATAGCATGTCGAACATTTTACCTCCTCCCTCATTTTTCTCATATTTTCCTTCACCCCAATACCCCTTACAAGTTGTAATGTAAATTTCCAACAAGTCTTGTGAGTATTGCTATTGCACTAGTTTGTCTTTTGCCCTTTGTCTCGCCATTTTGTTGTTCCTCTTCTCTTGCCAAATTAAGATATATGTATATACAATACACAGGATCCCAAAATCAAATATAGTAGGGGATAAACCATAGGGGTAAACACAAAGAAAAAGAAATCACATTGTACATCAAAAACAACAACCACGAAGAAAAACCTCTGTTTCCATATGTAGGAGTTTATTTTGCTCAGCATTATCTTATATGGTCATATATACATAACTATTGAGACATTCGGCTCATCTGCTAGGACTATCCTAGACATTTCCTACTTATTACAAATGAGAGAAACCATGGAATCTCTTTATGTCTTGCTTATTTTACTTAGTAGGATATTTCCAAGTCTTTCCATTTCCTTATGACTTAGAAGCATAGAATTCCACCGTGTGTGTGTGTGCATGTGTGTGTGTGTGTGTGTGTGTGTGTGTGTGTGTATGTGTGTGTATCACATTTTGTCAATTCGTTCATCAACTGAGTGGCATATTGGTTTAAAACATGATTGCATGTAAGTATCACTTAGGGTCATTCAAAAATGACAGATGCCACTTCCCCAGACATTCTAAAATCATGATTTCTAAGTCAGGATTTTATGGTGGCAGGTGTTGAGATATCTGAATGAGTCTATCTATATCTTGCACTGAATTAGACAGGAAGATATCCAATATCATATAGAATAAAAATGGTAGTGATAAAATATTCCCTTGAGAAAGACATAAGAGGTTGCCAGAAGTATGAAGTAGTTGAGATAATTTTGAAGAATTTAGAAATGCAAGTTCAGGTATGTCTCTTTAAATAATAATTATGTAAGTGGAAGGGCAAAAGAAGGGGAAGAGAAGAAAATAACTTACAGCAGATCATTGTCCCAAATTAGAGTATAAAAGACATAATCTATTACTTCCAAGTTAAAAAGAGACCAATATAATATGTCGCACTTAATTTAGGTACATGCAAAATGTTTACTTGGCTTTTTCCTATTTTAATGCTCCTAAATAAATGAAGACATAAGAAAAAGTATGTGATCGCCATTACTTCAACCTGAACACTAACTGTGATGAGCCCTCTTTTTCTCACTTTGCACTTGGAAAATAGTACCTAAGTTGATGATGTTGTGGCTGATTAGAGGTAGACTAAGGGGCTTCTAATTGTACAATTATCCCAGAATAGTTTAAAGTAGTTTTTTCTCCCAAGATATCCAACTACATTTTCTGAAGTTGTGCTTTGAACACACCCTCACACATGAGCAGATTATTTGAAATTATACTTCAACATTTCCTTGTCACATTCTACTTTGTGCCTTTGTCTTTTTTTGCACATTCCTTTTGAGTTCATGGTTGCTCTATTTCCATTTCATCTGTAAAAACTGCTAAGAACATTGTTCAACTACCACTTCTTGTTTGCACATGCCCAGTCTATGTATGAAGGTACTTTGTACATGTTAAGCAATAGGGTAGTACTCACTCTCTGAGGAGAATAGTTCCACATTATAACCCTATGCTCACATTAGAGGGCGTAGAATTTAAAGCATTTTGAGACAAACAGTGATATTAGAATTGAAAGGCTCCTTAGGGACATTTTCTTGGAGCTCATTAGTTTACCCAGGAGAAATATAAATATCCATAAAACCTGGAGCTTATTAGTAAGTATCCGAATTAACACTAGATCTTAGATACTGTGTTAATACAAGTCACCATTTTATTATTGTTACATCAGAATCCTTCCCTATTGCAAATATGGATGAGAAAATGAAAGAAAGGCATTAAAGAAAAATGTCTTATCTTTTTAGGCATTTAATCCTAGTGGTGAGGGTAATGTCTGAACTCTCCCATTCAATAAACATTTAAAGTTTATAAGAGTACTTCCTACATATAAGAATTTGTGGCATGTTGATTGACAGGGTTATTTCAGCATGGAGATATCCCTAACAAGAACTAGATTTAAATAGAATATATGTCAGTTATGATGTGTCAATCAGGCATTTTCTATTCTAAAGAAGAATCAATTCGAGGACTGTTCAGTAACATCAGTAACATCAGTGTTACTTGTCCTACATTTATAATGAATAGGCTGATATAATATCCAAACATATCTAAAGATATTTCAATAAAATCCCAAACTGAATGGATACATGGGTCACTCATTGAAACTGTAGACAAATTAGTCTTATCTGTGCTGTAGATCAATCTATAATCACCTGGCTAAACAAACTCTTCAAAAATATTCACAGAATTCCTCTAAGTAAAGATCATGACAGTTATATCTGTATAATTCTTCTAAGGTCAGGATAAAAGAATTTGTTCTCAATATTTTAAATCAACAGAATCTGTTGAATTCATGGATCCAGAATTTTATGGCTTCACATTCATATCTCAAAATTTTATTAATATGACTTTGACAAAAACACTGTTCTTATTGAACTTGTCTATGTCCTTTTAGTTTTCAAATCCAAATAGCATATTTCCTTCAGTATCTTCCTGACAATTTGTTCCCTTGTTTACCTCTCTAAATCTGTTTTTGGTCGTGGATATTTTAATGATGTCTAAAAAGACTTATCTATGCATCTGTTTAACATAAATTTTAGAACTATCAGAGAGTTTTTTCCTCTAAATCCATCATTTCCACCTGTAGTCCTTATCACCAAGAATATTACTAACATGGTTGCCATCCAGAGACGTGGAAGCACTTTAGATTTCTTCTTATCCTTCTACTTCCGTCTGTTAGATAAGATGAATGATCAAGATTTTCTGTTTCTGTCACTAATATAATTTCTATGTACTCCTTTTTATGCAACTGAAACTGGCCTGTTTCAAATACTCATCATTGGTCACTTTGTCCTAAAACAACTGCTTACATAGTATGCTTTTTCCCCATAGACTTTTCATATTGTTCCTCTCCGTCACCAAATTACTGCTCCATGTAAGCACACAGAGTGAATATCTCAGACACAAATTCTAGTATCATTAATTACTCACTCCATTGACTGTTGGCATTACATTTCTCATCTGTAAATGGATATAATCTACCAGAAATATTGAAGAATGAATTTGTTGAATTCTAGAGCAATAGAAAAGAAAAGTGAAGAGTCCTTACATTTTCCATCTTACCTTACAAATAAGAAAAGAGTCAAATTCAGTTTGTTGGTTTAAAATCACAATTTTTTTTCATGCAGAAATAAAAATAAGTCATCATCAGGCTACACTGTGGTCATCATCCTCACCAAAATTATTATTAGCATCATAAGTGCTAATTATTGAAAGTCTGGTATGTGTCTATGACGTTGCTATTATTTGTCTTTTGATTAATAATTTTAATGTTACCACTGTGCATGCATCCATATTAAAATTTTGAACAAATAAAGAAACTAAAAAAAACTAAACCATATCAGGTAGCTTGACTATGTGCTTTTAACAAATTATGGAATAGATTTTTGAAGCATTACAAATTCCTAACCAGTATGAATTAACTTCTCTCTCCGTCACTACACACAAATATTTAAGAGTTTGAACAGAACTTTTTTCAAGTGATATACTCTAAATGTTACTACAATATCATGTGTATATCTAAAATTTCCTTTAAAGTAATAAACTCTACTTTCAAATCAAGTATTAGTTATTTTATTCTCAGGAACTTTTAGAAAAAGACTGTATGTCTTTGAAATGTAAAAGGTCAAAATAGTAGCATAAAAATTTTAGAGGGAGTCTGTCTTCAGAAATACATATACATATATATCTATATATACGTTATGTGCAGAAAGATATAGATTTTTAGAGATTATTTGTCATCAGAAATATGTACATATATTTAAATTTCTGTGTAGAATGATGTACATTATAGTGAAAGATACATCTTAAAACATAATTAAAATTTAAAAAATACATCAAACCAAGTGCCAGTGACACGCTTATAATTCGAGCTATTCTGGGTGCTGAGATCGTAGAATTGTGTTCGAAACTAGCCCAGACAGAAAAGTACTTGTTAGAGTCTTATCTCCATTTAATCACTAAAAACAGGAATTAGCTCTGTGCTTCCAGTTGTGGAGTGCTGTCCTTGAGCATAAAAACATTGGGGACAATGCCAAAGTCTTGCAAACAACAACAACAACAAAATGTATCACATTAATTTCACAAAAGCAAATTTTAACTGCTGTGAACATTTCTTAGAAACATGAATACATGCCCCTGGAAAATGTTAAGTAAAAGTATAGATTATTTATGTCTATGTTAAAGACAAGACTATTTAGATTGTTTAAGATATTTAGGTGAGGATTAGGAATTAAGAATAATGAGATTTGGGTAATAGATTGGGATTGGACTTTAATTATAGTCTATAGTAGTAATAAAATGATATTTGTAATGATTATATAAAATTATTCTTGCTTGGTATATGAATTATAATAAGTGATAAACATTTTAAAATGATTTCCAATGCAAAGGATTATCAATTCTTTTGTACTTTCAAAAAAAATTAAGAAATCTATTCCAAAGCTAGTTTGCTCTAAGACTATATTTGTTTTCTAAAATTAATTTAGGAATGAGTTAAGATTTAGATAACGATGCACAGCAGAAGAGAGTGAGAGGGGATAGAATGATGGACCACATAGGAGCTGTATGTCATTGGTACTGTGTTTCAAAAAACAGAAAGACTTCAGAGAAGAGAAAGAGGAATATAAGGTGTCCTGAATCAACTTTCGTTTTAATCCACCTAATAGTTTTGACTGAGAATCAGAGAACATGGGAAAAATAGAAAATAAAGCATTGTATAAACCTGTTACAATGTAAAGAAATTGTAATAGGAAGATGATAATTAATTTCCAAAGAAATAAAAGAAAGGGTAGGTAAATTCTAAAGGGAAAAAGAATGAAGAGAGAAAAGAAGCAAAATAAACCTTTATCAATAACAAACACAAGAGTTTGGAAGTGGAAAGGCAGTAGAAATATTGTAAATAACAATAAAATAACAATAAAAATTGCTAACGTGGATAGAAGATGGATCATATTTTATCATATATAATTTTGAAGTTATAGGAAATGAAAATTTAAAAGTCATAATTTAAAACACTATAGCCCAATGGTAAAACATTGGCATAGCATGTGTGAAGCAATGGTGTGATCGCCCAAACATTACAAAGTACACCCAAAGCACACACACAAAAAAATCCACATTAACACACACACACACACACACACACACACACACACACACACACACACACAACATACACACATTTGGAATATTGATATTATCATATTAAACAGAGGTAATTATCACAAATAGTAAAAATATGTTAATATGAAATCATATTATTGCTCATACTATTTAAAAGTTTACTAGAAATAAAATACTCACAATATACTTGGATTCTTATAGATCAACTAAATTGAAAATTAAGAAATAGAAGACATGAGAACCTTTGCAAACAAGTTTTAAATAATAAACATTTTGAAACATGTATACTTTTATTTTGACAAAAGATTGATGTTTCTGGTATTTTAACTCAAGATTTAGAATATGATAACCAGATGCTCTATGTCTCGCTAGAGATGGCTATATTTCTAATCATTTCACTCTGGATACTTTTATAATAAAGGTCTCATCATTTCAAAGCCTCTCCCGAATCACAAACCCTGCTTATATTTCCCACCATAGCTAGAAAATGGAAGCCACAAATCACCATTCCCTGCTCAAACATTTTTTTAATTCAAGTACAAATATTTCCAAAAAGTGACCAAGTAATGAAGCCTTCTTAATAAAGTATGTACTTCTTGGAAACACAGTAAGGACAAATATGTTTAAAACTATAAGAAATTAAAATTATTTAAATTCACCAACCATATAAAAATTAAGAAAATAATTTTTAAATATTCATGTTAAATATTTTAAAAGCAAAATATATGTGTCTAAATAATTTACATTGTAAAACTCATGCAAAATTGAATTAACTAATCCTTCGACTCTGAAAAAAGAATTACTCTAAAGAAACAAAAGAAAATAATTAAGTTCAAAATTTGAAATTTAGAAAATGAAATGAATTGCATTCTTTAGTTGACTGAAGAAACTGTAAACCCTCTGTATATCAATTTTATAATAAAAAATGCATGAACAAAGAAAGCAAAAGTACCCATTGATCAATAGCACCAGCTAAAGTATCAGTATTCCTTTTTTTGAGTGTACAAGAAAATCGATGGAGGGGATAAGAATGTTCCTTCCATTAAAAAATGTACTCATTACCTTACTTATGTTACTGTAACCACTTTGTACATTACCTTTACAATAAAATTAAATTGAAATTAAAAATAAACTAAATAATATACTAATTAAGAATTCTTAGAAGCCATTGGTTAAAAACTTTGTAAAAAACTGTCCTAGGAACCCAAGGAATATACATTGATGATACTATTTAAATACTTAAACTTCAGCAGAGAAGCAAAAAGTTTATAAATGTTACAAGTAAAGTAATAAAGCAAAATATATTACTATTAATAAAAATCATAAGATGAATTTATAGTGTTAGTCAAATATGTAACAAATGAGATGAATTGCCATTCGTTTGCACTTAATAAGTGAGAAAGAATTCTCTAGGTCTTTTAAAATATATCTTAAGATAATGAAGAAACTATTCTGTCACATCATATGATAATCAGATAAAGATGATGTTAAAACAAAGAACAGATTGTACTAAGTTGTGGGATGTTAATGTATTTACCTATTTTGGTTGTGGGTAACTGTGGGGATTTCAACTTGGAGTATTGTTCTTGCTAGGCTGGCATCACATCAGTGGTTAATTATAGGATAGGGGTTCCCTTTCCACAAGAACATGCACCTGAGCTGTCCTTTTAGCCTTCCCATCATCAATGGCATCAGAGTTGCACACCAACTTGTCTAGCTGCCTACCTTGGCTGGCCTGGATTCTGCAGTCCTTCCAATCTTTGCCTCTAGATAGTGCAGGATCGTGGAAATGATCCAGTGCACCCAGCTATAGAGTGAGAAGGAAGTCCACTAAACTTTTGGCTTGGGTTCTGTTCTCAAGCCTCCTAAGTAGTTAAGAGTAAAGATGGGAGCCCCTGGTGCCAAGCAGTAGCAGTATTTTTAAAAAACTCGACATATATATGAGTTAGGCTTGTGATTACCTCAGGAAAAGAATCAAAGAGCAGTGAAGCATAAAGGACAGTCAGAACTTTAACTAGCTACTCAGAGGCTGAATCAGCTTAGCTAGCTACTCAGGAGGCTGAGATCTGAAAACCACTGTTCAAAGCCAGTCCAATCATGAAAATACATGTGATTATTTCCAAAAAATCAGAAGTGGAGCTCAAGTGGTAGACCACTATCCTTGGGCACAGAAGCTTAGGGATAGTGCCCAGGCACTATCAAGCTTCAGGAATGATGAATACATGCATGAGCTCCTGCAAATATGCGTGTGCATACACACGTGTGCGTGAACACACAAACACACCAATGAGTATTTCAATGCTACCTTCTTTAATTTTTTTTACCTTGTTGTACCCTATTGCCATGTATTGGTACACAAATTAACAAAATCAGCTAAGCAGCTATTTACATACAACTGATCATGTTTCTCTAAAGTCTATTCTCTTTTTGCAAGCCTGCTTTTATATGACCCAAAAGTAAATTATTCAGGAGGGCAATTCATCTCCCTCAACTCTGTAGTATTAGATGATTGTTTAGGTTCTTCCTAGCTATATGATTTTGTGAAATTCTGCATCAAACAGCGTATTTCTTTCACGAGAAGGGAAGCCTTTGTCAAACAATTAATAATAGGATTTTCTCCTCCTGGCAAGCATGTGTAGTTTTATTATCTTCGTATATTTCATGATCTGTCTGTGTATGCCAAAGACTGCTGTGAAAATAAAAAGACCATTCTCAGCACTTAGCATTCGTATAACATTCATATGTATGAGGGTATTTAAATATTACTGAAATTGCTTTGGAATAAATAATGTTCACCTTGACTATTTTGAGAAAGAAGAATTGGTTTCTCAGCACTTAGGTAAGAACGTGAGTGAAAGAAACAAAAGGAAAGTTTGGAACAACTCAACACATACATTCAAATGAAACAAAACAACTGAAGAAAACACAAATTAATTCAGTACTTAAAAACCTTCAGGAAATGCAATGATTTTTTTTAAAAATCAGCTATGATAAGCTTTTGAGAATCCTGACTACTTGGGAGTCTACTGTTGTGAGGAGAGTGGTTAAACCCAGACTGGACAGAAAGATCTGTACACAAAGCCATGCCATGCACCTGTTATTCTAAATTCCAGGAAGAATAACATAAAGTGGAATGAGCCCAAGATCATACACAAGGAGGAAGCCAGATTCTATCTGAAAAATAATCATGGTAATTTAGGGCTGGGGCATGACAAAGTGTTAAGAACACCCATTTAGGAGACACAAGACACTCAATGCAAACTCTATTATTGGTAATGAAGAAAAAAGCTATAACTTTAAATAATTGGAATGATTGTAAGATTTGAGTATTTCAGTGGAGAAAAAAAACCATGAGAGAGATAGAGTGAACCCATGTTGTGATCCCTTCTACTTAAGCTATAATGTTGTGTGGAACTCCAGACATAACAGAGTTATCTTGCAAATGAGTATGGATATGCATTTGGGTGATGGAAATATTCTACTTACACAGGTGTAAATTAGATTTTTGGCTAGATTGTAGCTCTTGAACTAAGAGCCTGTGTGATGCCCTGAGCTTTATCTCTCAAGGCTACCACTCTATTACTTTGAGCCACAGTTCCAATTCTGATTTTCTGTTTGTTGTTTCGAGATAAGAGGCTCATGGACTTTCTTGCCAAAATGGCTTCAAACCATGATCGTCAGATCTCATCCTCCTGAGTAACCAGGATTCCAGACATAAGCTGTCTATTTTTTAAATAGTTTAGTAAATCATGTAGTTACAGAAGTTATAAATTATCATTACAACCTGTGTAATAGATGTGTGTATGTATATATCAATGCATACAGACAGAAATATTTTATCGTATCTTTGTATCTACAGTAGATTTATGAAATATCAACCTTCGTTGTAAAATAAAATGGAAACAAAAGTTATTAAGGAGCAAAACAAAGGGAATTGTCACAAGTTTCTTGTTGTTTAATGGAATATGAATTGCGAGAATCAGTTTGGGAAAACCATCTTAATTTAACATAATGGATAATGGGTATTAATTCCAATCTATCTATTTGCCCATATTGTGCATCCTCACACATGAGTATCAAAATCAAACCACAATTTTTGCTTTTGTATTTAACGCACCTGTTATAATTTAGGGGATTGATGAAGTACTCAAATAAAGATTAAAATAATAGTAAGTGAGGCTATGAGTTAGAGCTGAAAATGTTTTTAAATATTATAATAGCTAATTAAATTGAAATTTTCTTACTTTTACTCTATTGTCATGTCCCTCATTCCCACATTAGAAAAGTACGTAGAAGGTTCTCAGTAAATTATGTGTATAATCATGAAAAAAAATGTATTGAAAGAATATGGGCCCAGTGTGGTTTTAGCTTATTGAGACCTGTAGGGGGTAATGTGTTTTTAAGGCCTTGCAAAACGTTGTGATGGAGATGAAAGGAGGGATGTGCTTATTCTGGAAAATTGTCTAGAGGATTGCTCCCAGAAAGATAGTGATGAATTCTTCCAAAAGATACAGAAAATCACTTCCACAACCATGTTGAGTGCTGCACTATTTACCTTAGCCAAGTTATGAAAACAGCCCAGATGTCTTATGGTTGAGGGATGGTTGGAGAAAGTGGGGCACATATACACAGTTGGATTGCACCCATCCACTATGAAGACTGTTACGTAATTTGCAAAGAAATAGATAGATCTAAAAATATGTTAAGTAAACTAAGTCAGAGCCAGACACACGAAGGACCCATGTTCTGTCGCATATTTGGAACATAGGATTTTATGCAAGTTTACACAACAGTATTAACCAAAGCATGCTCTTTGCAGACGAGTATTTAAAAGTGTAATTTCTTATAAAATTGAACTTTTATTCCAACAAAGTGAATACCAAGAAACTATCATTTGGAAGATATGAGCGGAAGTCAAAGGGAAGGAATAAAGAGAGTTATGGATGAAGAGAGGGAAGGTATAATATTCAATGCAGAAACTAGAAGCAATGAAAGTGGGGTGAGGTTTGGAAGGGTATTGGAAAGTTACGTAAAGATCCATTGTTCTTATAAACTGATTTGTTGAATGGAAATGCCTTCATACAACTATTTAATAAAAATATAATTAAAAACAATGGAGACGGGGCTGGGAAGGTGGCTCAGTGGTAGAGAACTTGCCTTGCAGGCCTGAGGCCCTGGGTTCGATTCCTCAGCACCACATAAGCAAAAATAAAAAGCCAGAAGTGGCGCTGTGTTTCAAGTGGTAGAGAGCTAGCCTTGAGCTGAACAGCTGAGGGACATCACCCAGGCCCAGTGTTCAGGTCCCACGACCGGACCCCCCCCCAAAAAAAAACAGTGGAGACATCTGAACCTTAAACTGTGTTCTCTTAAATCATGAGTCAAAATAATAGTTTCCTTCTCAGAAATTTTCTTTGCAGTTATTTTCCTCAAAATGACAGAAAAGTGACCAACAAAATGAATGTCAATACATCACATTGCATATCCTAAAGAGAAACAATATAAAAATCACAGTAAAAATGTTAGAATTCATCACATGATAAAATAACAGGTAGAAAGGATCAAATGCTGATTGTTTTTCCAAGTACGTTACCTATGGTATCTAATTTAATCCTCACAATAATCCCATAAAGTAGAACTACTTCTATTTCTAATTCTCAGATGATGATATTGAAGTCTTCAGTGTTGGAATTACTAGTACAACATTTCACAAATGGTAAATCTTAGCCTGCGGCCCATTCCCACCATATCAAATAACTTCATTCTATTTTGTGACTAAAATACCAGTACTTAGTCCACTAATTCTAGGAAAATTTCCCAGAATTATTGTCCACACTTTAATAATATGTCACTTTATCTTTGTTAGAAAATAGGAAACTAAGCGGGATGTCGGTGGCTAGACCTGTAATCGTAGCTACTCAGGAGGCTGAGATCTGAGGAACGCGGTTCAAAGACAGCCCAGTCAGGAAAGTCTGAGAGATTCTTATCTATAATAAACTGCTAATAAACCAGAAGTGGCACTGTAGCTCAAGCGGTACAGTGCTTGACTTGAGCGGAAGAGTGCAGGGACAGTACTCAAGCCCAGAGTTCAAGTGCCAAGACCAACCAAAAAAAAAAAAAAAGGAAATAGGTAACTGCAATATGCAAGTTCATAATCAATTTATACCTCCCTGGTGAAAGGAACTGCTAAAATATAACATTCTTGATTTCTAGCTCAAAATTGTAGAAATTATATTCTATCCCATAACAACACTGCATCGCAGTCATACTGAAAGAATAATCTCCCCAATTCCTGATGGAAACAGATTGCAGGTCTTATAGATCAATCATTTCCACATTGTAGCTCACATAAGTTGTTTACCATTAGAGGTATTTTGATTGCTTTTTATACCCAACATTTTGAGAGAAATGTTTTACTTTAAAATGTTATTAAAGCAAGACTGATATAAAAATCACCTTTGACCCCAGATGAATATTTACCTTTCATATACCCAAAAATGCAGTCTTACCTATCATTAATGTTAGGAACGAGAGGTTAAAAATCATGGACACCAAGACCTAAGCATGAATTAAAGACTCTCCAACTTGTGAATACAATTGTTTTAAAAAGACATCAATACTACTGCATGTTTTTCAAAATTTCTTGTGATATTGAAGATTCAATGATAAAATATTAACAATTGAAAATAACTCATTTTCTTGGGAGTAGGACAGAAAACACAAGATTAATCCTTCATTTTCAAATACCTTTATTTTTCTACAAATTCACTCTTATAATTATCAAGATTATAAAACTAACTGAAGTACAGAGCCACAAAGGAAATAATTTAACTGCATCATCTACATTCAAAAAACTGTTACTGGGGCTGGGAAGGTGGCTCAGTGGTAGAGTGCTTGCCTTGCATGCATGAGGCCCTGGGTTCGATTCCTCAGCACCACATAAGCAAAAAGGAAAAAGCCGGAAGTTGCTCTGTGGCTCAAGCGGTAGAGCACTAGCCTTGAGCTGAAGAGTGGAGGGACAGTGCCCAGGCCCAGAGTTCAAGGCCCCACGACCGGACCCAAAAATAAGAAAAAAAAACTGTTACTAGAAAACAAAGTTATACTAATAATTAGCTTACCAAATTCACTTATATCCTTTTATTCTATTTCATAATATTTCATAATATTCTATTGCATAAAAAGCCTATATACCCACTTACATCTTCATATCTTAATATTTATTTCAGAAATGTCTATAGCTCTATAGTCAATGAACTGAAATAATACTGAAAATATTCAAAGGCTTTTCAGAAATTGCAAGATGCTCTCGGGGTTGTTATTTATATTGGAAAAGATATTCGAAAAGCCTTATTTGTTAAAGTTGTGATAGTTACTTCCACAAAAGAGCCATTAGTGAAGATCCCATTGCATGTACAAAACAACTTCAAATGCATCCACAATCTGGGGGTGACACATGCTTTTTGTTTGTTTGTTTTGAAAGGTATATCTAGCAAGCATATCCACAATACTGGTTTTCAGTCAATATGATGGGATATTCAAACCTAATAAATACAGGGTTGATTATCTTAGTGAGAATAGATATGATGTTACAAAGAAAGTTATTTTCAACAGAAATCCAGAAAGAGTTTATTCATTTTGTGAATAACCAGAGTGTAATACCTGTTTGGTCAAATCAGTGAAACTCACTCCATGAGTATATCTTAAAAGTATAACCAATTTAAGAGGTCAAATACATATTTTGTACTGACAGTCATCTTACAGCAATAACTTACTACCTAATTATATCTGTTTCTTCTTACCTAACATATAATAAGAGCTGAAAGTGGTCTCTTTTATCTAACTTAATTTTGTATATGCTTTGATTATGATGATGTTATTATTTGACAAATAAAATGTACAGAAGGGTGGCTCCACAGAAATGACATGACAGAACACTGATAAATAAAACATTGCAACACAGTTAGCTCTTTTGAGCCTCACCTTGTCCACATTGGCAAGCAACATTGCAACAGCACACGCACACATATACACATAAACACATGTGTGCACATGTACACACATATACTTGCATGCTAAATTCAGGGTTTAGTACAAAAAAGTACAAATAAAGTTTTAGTGATTAGGACAAACGTTAATTTGCCTTATTACAAAATAATACACAATCCAGTCACCATGGGTGTTACATTTTACTTGCCTTGCCACATGTGACCACTTAATTTATTTTAATTAATTAATTAATTAATTTGTTTGGTGCTAATACTAGGCTTGAACTCATGGCCTGGCTCTGTCCCAGAATTTGTTGATTTTTTGTTGTAGTTTTCTCAAGCCTAGAATTTTACTGCTTGTCCCACAGCTCCATTTCTAGCTTTTGCTGGTTACTTTCAAATCAGAATTTAATGGACTTTTTTTTGTTTGGTTTGGTTTCAAACCACAATCCTCAGTTTCATCTTTCTGATTAGCTAGGATGAACACATGAGCCACGAGTGTGGCTTCTATTTTTTCCTCTATAGCTATCTAATACACATATTAGATAGTAATTTAAAACTTAGAGTATAGAAGCAAGTTGTACAGTGATGATATTGTCTTGTCAGAAATTTAAGCTAGTAAATTTCTTCTTAAAACCATAAACAAAAATACCATGGTATAATATAAGAGAACTCACTATTGAACATATGAGCTGTAAGAGCTTTCTAATAGATCCATTATTTGTTACCCAACATTAGAAAAAACTATATAATGCGGTAGTAAAATAGAAGTCCTTTGTAGGAATACTTAATTACCTTGTTTTTAAAGATACTTGCTTTCATCTAAAAAAGTAGGCCTGTCTATTGTCTTCATGTGATTTTGATGATTGAAGGTGCTTAATGAGAAGTCAAAGTGAATTACTAATCCTTTGCTATCAATTAAATCTCACCTTTTCTTCTTGGAACTTATAATTATTAAAGCAATAGTTCAGAATCAGCAAGCAATAGTTTAGATTCACACTTCCAGTGCAAGTGGATCACCAGTAATTAATCCTTGATACCATTTTCCACAAAGTTTTGTCACAGATACAATCGGCCTGTCTTCTCTAGCTGCTTTCCTAGCCTGGACCTATTCCTTTACTCTACAGGAAAAGTGTGATTCAATTGATTTCAGTCAGATCTGTTACTAGAATTATCAAGGATTTAGATTTTTGTCTGTATTTTGGTCAAAGCTATGTCTCTTTATGTAGGCTAATAAAAATGTATTTACTAAATTCAAGTAAATACATAAATTCCATTTCCATCTCTTTTAAAAAATAAAATTGTTTGCTCTATAAATTGATCAGAGGCATGGTCATTGCACATCTGTCTCTCTCTTCCTCTCTCCCTTTCATGGTTCTCATAGATAATGTGACTGCTCCATAATTATCCTAATTTATTTTGCTTTTATATTTTTGGTTGCATCATTTCACTTTCTGCTCTGCCATTTCCCAAATCATTTACATAGGAGGCATTATTTCATATTTTCTCATTCCTATAATAAGCTGCACATGAAGACACCACTGGTACCATTTTCAGTCTGTACCTTTGAATATGGAGGAAAACCTTTCCTCTGCTCTCTATCAATTCCCTACTCTCCAGTTAGAATAATTTCCAATAGTAAAATTGGAAAAAGAGAAAGAAAATCATGGTGAAATAACAGATGTAGAAAATTCACTGGATTTTTCTGACCAGTTCAACCAACGTGAACTATTAGGGAATACATGTGCACCCCATTCCCACTGGTACTCACTGTCTCTGGTTAGGCAATTCTGATGAAGACAAGGAACAAGATGAAAAAGTGAGGAATGGTATCATTCGCAAAAAAAAAATGGAGAAGTATTAAAACAAATTTTTGTTTGGGCTGCTGAAAATAATCGGCTTACTACAGTTCAGATACCTCTCTTCATCGGGAAGCCTCCAGTGGGCACTTAGACATTGTCCATGAGTTGGTGGCTCAAGGCAGATATTCATGCAATTACTGTGAATGGCTAGACACCCCTGCACAGTGCTTATATGTTGAATAATACCAGAGTGGCTGCTTTCTTAGTTCACATTGAGGCAGATACCAATGCCCAAAGTAAAGTCCTCTTGACTCCCTTGCATCTTACTGCTTGGAATAGAAATAGCAAAGATAAGCTGGATCGCCTTCTATTGAAGCATTATATCAAACCAGGTCTGAAGAACAACTTGGAAGAAACTGCATTTAATATTGCCAAAAGGATAAATATGTATCACTACATCTTTTAAATTGTGGAAGGCTGTAAAAATTGTTCTCCTAACTCATAATGGTTTGGTTAAGATTCTTAAATTTCAAAAATGCCAATCCATCTTTGTGTCTGTACAAAATATTTTCACAATACAAAGCAACAGCAATATCTTACTTTAAAAATTCATGGATTCCATAGTATTCTTCAATGAATTGCCTGACTTTGATGTCAAAATGTATTCAAGAGTTGTTTGTATACATCTATAATGATTTCTGCAGGCTTTGTGATTTTTAAATCAGAAATCACTTTAACTTATCTGTTGAAATGAGTAGTACAGAAACTAAAATTATTTCTGGTGCTTGTATGAAAAAAGTATATTTTAAAATACTCTGTATTTTGTTTGTATAATGTCCATAATCTATTTAATTCTCTCCTAGATATAATACTTTGAATTAAACATTGTTTTATAATATATAGGTTCGTTAATAAATGTGTTATTTCAGATAGCATTCCATATAGAAAAAGTTTAAGATTCCTTTTTTTCCTAGGTCCTTATAGTATTTTATTTCTTTGGGATAAAATGACAATGTTATCCAATTTCAAATGTTTTGTAAAGATTATGCTATGTAAAGGCCATTCTAAGGTGAGGATTTAACGCACTGATGTCAAACTAACTTTCAGTTCAATGAATTACATATATTGTTACATTTGCCTTTTTTAATTTTTTATTGTGAAAATACTGTACAGAGGGTTTACAATTACATGGGCAAGATAATGAGTACATTTCTCATCAAGCATTGTAGCCTCCTCCTGTATTTACCCTTCCCATCCATTCCCATCCTTCCCCTGCTCTCCCACTCAATCCTCCCTGCTACCCCTCCACCCGCACAAAGTTGTAAAGTTCGTTTTTCGACATAACGACTTGTATTTTTGTAATAAATTTTTAATAACTGTTTTTCATTTCTTGCATCTCAAGAATGAAAAATATGGAATAATTCACAAATTTTCATATCATCCTTGTGCAAATGCCATGATAATCTCTATATTGTAGTAATTTGGGTAAAAGTCCTGCTGAAGCATGTAGTATCCTGTAAATTTAAGTAGTTATTGATGCAATCTTTATACAGGCATATATCCTTGGTTGACTGTTTGTAACTAGGAAACCTTATTGTTCCTAAAAATGTTATTGATCTTACTTCTCTAAAATTCTGTGTATATTGGGAAAAGCTTATATTGTTTGGTCGATTGCTCACATTTGCAATTTTTTTGTCAATGACTATTTTAAGTCTTTTTCATTTTAAATTTGATCATACTTTGAAGCCTTTATAGCTAGGTCCAAAGGTGATTGTTTTTCAAGTACTTATTTATAAACTGAGTTAGCTTTGTGGAGTTAATGGATTCAAAGTAAGCCTTGCTTACGAGCTACTTCTAAACTTCTGCAGCTTAAAAATTCCTAAATGATGTCTTACTGGTACAAATGTCTACCTGACCCTTACTCTTCTTCCCTGTACCAACAGATCAATCAGAATATCTTACCCTGACAGCATAGATTTTCTTATTGGAACAAAACTAATATTAGTTAAAAGGGATCATAGAGAGATAAACAGTTAAGACAGAATCTTTTAGGCTAGAAGGTATTTTATCAAAATATAATTGTTTTTTATACCTAACATTTCAATAGTAGCTAAAGCCAAGAAGGTGAAAAAAATTTCACATGCATGATTACCAAATGTCCTGGCCAGTCTACCATCCATCCAGGCAGGAATTTACACTACTGCCTTTCTTTCATCAAATATTTTCATAGTTACAAGAGAAGTCTAGATGTTTCTCCTCGATATTAGGCCTTAAATTGGTAATGTTTTAATCACAGTGTTTCCTCTTGTCTCTAGGCTGTAAATCTCCAAATGGTAAAGCTTTAGGTCCAACTCTACCAAACACTGAGGTAGAAATAATGGAATAATATTTTAAAAGACAGTTGCCTTTGATACGGTAACCACAACAGAACATTGCAAAACATGTGCCTTTTTTATTATATTTTATAGTTATATATTTTATATTTATACGTGCTGATATTTTATTTCACACAGTGGAACTTACTAGAATTAATTGATAATTTGACAAATAAATAGATATTTATTACAATAAATAGATTGGAATATAAATAATAAGGTTTAGAATGTAAATTAGAATATAAAAAGTATCAATGCAATGTCTTTGGTATAAACTTGTGATATGTTCTAAATATTCTTGGTCTTCTGAATTCACATTGTAAAAAAAAAACAATTGTTTTCCTCTAATCTATAAGGGATTTTACTCTGCTGCTCTGTTTATTGTTTTAACTCACTGGTTGCAAAATGTTTTTCTCTATATTTCTGAAGCATTTCTACTGATTGTACCCAAATTTTGCTGATACGATATCTAAAAGGTATTATTCTTCTGCAGGACCCACGGGTCCTAGGATCTCAGGTCTTAGTTATCTTCTTCATCTGATAACAAGGGGAAGATTTCTCACCTAGGCTCATGAAACATGCCAACAGAAAGTAATTGAAAATCCATCTCAATTCCTTATGACACCAGAATTAGTGGTAAGCAATTGTGTAATGCAATGCAACTTAAAATGAAAGATGAGATCACAAAATCTCAGAGAAAGTACAGTAATTCAAACTTTCAGTTTACAAATGACCAGCCCATATGAGTGACCAAGATCACAAATGTCACAAAATTATTTGTAATACCCCTCTTCTAATGATTACTCAAAGATTTCAGTCCAGCATAAGTAGGCAAAAAAAATAGTTCCTAGAACGATAGATCCGTAATTGGTCTACCAAGGCTAGGAAAACTTGACTTACAGGTCAAATATAATTCACAAAAACATTGAGAAGATCGTTAATGCTTCAAAATACTGGTACTTCAGTAAAACTTGTTTCTGTAGAATAAAAATGTTATCATTCTCAAACCAATGATAACCTACACTTAATCTTCTGAAAACAGATTCCTTTTCAAATAATCTTTTAAAAATCACATTCACCAAAATAACATTTGACAAGTAGACAATATTGACATTACAAATTTTTCAAGTTTAGGGTGCAAGTTACAATAGAGTTGTTTTATTTACCCAGCACTAATGCCAAACAGGTTCAACCATTCATTAAAGTGTAGAAATAGTACCACTCACCATTTGTGTTGTTCAGTAGGTGCCTTACAGAAATGTGTCAAATAGAAAAACCTCCCATAATTCAAACCCAAACACTAGCTAATAAAGTAAGTTTAATCACTTACTAAGGTACATTTTTTTTTTTGCCAGTCATGGGGCCTGAACTCTGGGCCTGGGCGCTGTCCCTCAGCTCTTCAGCTCAAGGCTAGCACTCTACCACTTGAGCCACAGTGCCACTTCTGGCTTTTTCTGCTTATGTGGTGCTGAGGAATCGAACCCAGGGCCTCATGCATGCAAGGAAAGCACTCTACCACTGAGCCACCTTCCCAGCCCCTAAGGTACATTTTAAAAAGTCATAAATAGTTGCTTTATCATATGTTGTTTTATGTTTTACCTATCAGTCTAACATAGTAAGAAGAAATATGACTTAAAGTCATGAATATGGGTACTCATCAGAGATGTGACAAACATAAAATCTGTCTTCTATTTCTACCATATTCCTGTATAGTAGTAAATCGTAGTCTTCTTCTTTTTCCAAAACTTATAGGTAGTAGAAAATATTATCCCATGTAAAATAAAATAATCATAACCCTTTTTCAAAGCCATTTATAAAATTTGGTAGTTAGGAATATATTCTAAGCCATTTTTAAACTTTCTTGTTGACTAAAGATTAATCTTCCAAATGGATGAGAATAAAATCATGTCTAGGTGCTTCACGTCTCCAGTCTTGCAAATTGTTATTGCAGATGAATGAATTATGGAAATATAAGCTGACATCAGTTCAAGTGTACGCAGGATTGAAACTCCATGGATAGTATATAAAACTTTCAGAATATTAACAGTTTAACAGAATGACTATCAGGAAGTTGAAACCAGAGAGGAATAATAGTAAAGACAGAATGAATGAAAAATGGAACAAGGGGCAAGTACAGTTAGAATACTCAATGTACACATGTGATAAAGGAAGTGATAAATCTGAAATACATCTTGGAGAAGGGTTGGTTGAGAATGATAGAAGGAGTCACTCTGATCCAGGAGCATTGGACAATTAGATGGACATATTTATTGTAATACACTTGCACAACCTTTTGAAATTTAATTAAAAAACACAACAAAAAACAAAAACACACAAAAATCACAACCAAACAGCAATCTCAAAATTTTAAATAGTTCATGAAGGGTAGTCTGGGGAATAGCAAACAAAGCTGTTCAAAGAGGGCAGTTTGGGGTAGCAGAGAATTTTGAACAGATTTAAGTAGATTGTCTAAGGTTGTGAATCACCTACATCTGCTGCAAATATTTTCTTCTGTGAGTTCTCTTTGTCTGAAATGGATACTCCAGTCCTCAGCCACACTTGATGGCTTGTGAAGATAGAATGGAAGAAACAAGATCAAGAATCCATTACTCCACTGGAGACAGAAGAGTCCTCTATGTTTTCTCTCATCTCTCTTCACTACTCTTTCTTCATACTTTTAAGTCAAGTGATTTTGAATTATATCTTTCATTCTTTGTTCTGGCAAGTAATTAGCCAAACTAATTTCCTAAATATTATTTGCCATTTTTTTTCTACCATGCTGTTTACTTGTCCAAGGGAGTCCATTAAGCTTCACCCTTGCATTTGGTTGCCACGAAAATCCAACATTTATGTTAATGAGGACAAACTCTAATGTAAAACTTTGTCTCCAAAAAACCGATCCAAGAAGCTGTGATCACAAATATTTAGCTATACTTTTTTTCTTTTACCTTGAAAGTCTTCTTGTGTCTAAAGTTCCACAAAAATAAGTACTCCACTACTTTTTGGTTCAATCACTTCTAACCTCAAAGATATATTTTACTAACAAGATGCTTAGAGGAAACCGAAGTATACTCCACTTTTATGTTCTCTCTTAAGACTCTCCTTAGATACCATATCAGGATCAGTGAAGTTATTCTTTGCAAAATTATTTCAATAGATTATTTTTTCTTGGTCTTGCATTTGCTCAGCAAGATGTATGGAACAGAATAGAGTTAAATCATCCATACCTTGGGTAACAGTGTCTATTACAATGGACAATGCTTCTATGTCCTAATTCTATGTCCTCCTCCTAGCTCTTCCCTGATTTCCAATTAAGCACAGCTTCTTGACTTCAAGTCCAGTGAAGCTGAAAGACTATAAGATCTCCTCCCCACCCCACCCCGCTACATCTTCATGGTTTCTCTTTTAAAACTCTTTTAAGTTGCCTCATTTGGACGTAGAATTTATTTTCCTGTCCTCATTCAAACTGTTCTACATTGTAGTGAGCCAAATAGGCTCTGTAAAATCACTTTAGGTAGCAAAAATATTAAGACAATCTATATCAAAATTTTTGGCCTCCCTCCACTGCTGAAGTCAGTATGCTTATATAGGGCTTCTAAGAACATTGTTTTCTTACCCTTTCAATTTTCTCAATTCTTTTCTAATCCCAAACTTTTTGACTTATGTAATAAGAGAAGTCTTCACTACCTCATGTTAATAAGGATATTATTTTTTGTGAGCTACTTAGAAATGTGTAATCATTGGCGTAACCAATCAGATTTTTTTCTGTGTTTCAGTGCTTCACGTGCAAAGACATTGTGGAAAGTGTTACAAACAAAAAAGTGTGAACCCAATACCTTCTTTCATTTTGAAGGGCCCTTTCTCCCTAAATATTTTGACCCAAATTATCTTTTTCAAAGAATAATTTTGGTAATTAAAGGTCAATTCACAAAATTTGATGTCTTAGTTTTCTTAAGAACTTTGAATTTCACACAGTGAGAGTATATTTCCTGGGTAAGGACAATTCTCAAGGGAACCTACAGGATTTACAGTAAGGTTTCTAAAGTTTGTTTAGTGTGAAAATGAGCTATCTTTACCCACATTGCTCCTTCTCAACTAGGTCTCCATAGCTTTCTTGGCATGAAAGCCTATTTTCCCAGGCAATTTTCTTAATAGGCTAATTTGTTAAAAATTTGAACAATTAAAATATACCTGTCATAATTTTTAAACTCTTTTGAAATTCCTTTATCAGAATCACGTTTTCCCCAATCCTAATTCAATCTTTTCCATCAAAAACAGTAACATGTTGTTTATATGATATAGTGTCCATGCAACTATTATTTTCCAGTGGCTTTATGTGTATATATGAACATATAAGCTGATGTTGAGCAAAATGAACTCCAAGGTATGGAAACAGAGATTTTTTTGCAGTTGTTTATAATGTACTATATGATTTCTATTTTCTTTGGGTTTTCCACCTATGGCTTGGCATCGGCTGTATTTGATTTTGTGCCCTGTGTATTGTGTATACACTTACCTTAATTAGGGAAGGGAAGAGGAATAACAAAATGGCAAGACAAAGGACAAAGGGCAAGCCAATGCAATAACAATACTCATAAGACAATATGTTGGAAATATACATTAAAACTTGTGAGGAGTATTGAGGTGAAAGAAAAGTATAAGAAAAATGAAAGAGGGGGTAAAAAGTTTGAAAAGTTATGTTTTCACTACCTTACAATTACTGTAACCCATTGTTCACCAATTTGACAATAAAATTAAATTAAAAAATAAGCTACATAAAAAATAATTTCACTGTATTGTTATAGTAAATATTTTATGTAGTAACTTTTTAAAAATCAATACTATTTGGCATCTAATTTGAATTGATTACTACTTTTTTTATCAGAGTCATCAACTTGAATGTTATCCAACTAGACACTATTTTCACAATAAACTTGACAATATTTTGAAAAAAGGAAAAATTTAGTACTTTCTCATACTAAAACCGAATATAGTTTAATTCTATGGAAACCCATAACTTTTCAAAGTAAATGAGTTGTTAAGAGGACAGAATATATGTGTTCCTCAAAATTCCTATGACTAATAACTACTCATTTTCAAATTCTGAACATTCCATACCTGAGTGATTCAAAACAGTACCTGTTTGCATGTTAAGTAATTTTGCAATAGATGCAGTTTCCAATGGAGTGTTACAGATTGAGAAGTCAACAGAAAAATAGCCACATTCTGGTAGAGGATAAAATTATGAAGCATCTGTAATTAATTCTTCAAAAGTAAGCAAATTTTATCAGAGTAAGCTATAATTTCTATGAATCATCAATCCAAAGATTTATGCCATAAAGTCATCCTAGTCCAATAATTTCCAACTTGTAAAGTGCACCTTAATATTCCCTTAATTCACATCATGAATAACTTATCTCTATTGTGAAAAAAAATACTACACCTCTGTTAATGTGATTCTCTCCTTGTTCTGGAAAGAATACTACAATTAACTGGGTTGCATCATTTTTCCCCCAGTGAGATTCTTGAGATCAGAACACTTGCAAATGTTATTTATATTTATACTTTTTTAAACTATCACAGATATTTAGGATGCTAAGGTCAGAAGATTATGGTTCAAATATCCAATAAACTCAGAAAAAGTCAGACACAAGTGGCACTGAGATTGAAGTGGTAGCGCACGAGCCTTGAGCATAAACAGGCTCAGAGACAGTTTCCAGGCCCAGATTTCAAGCCCTAGGACAAACCAATAACCCCAAATGTAGCATTTTTCTCATTGTATACAGAGGCACGTAATTAAGGAAATTGCTTCCTCTGTTACATATAGGTAGAAGAAAGAAGTAGTCACACAATTATTCTCTTCATACAATGTTATACAAAACCCTCAAAAATTGCAATTTTTCTATATTTATAAATTAATATCGATTTGTTGGCAACTCTGTCTAGATTATTTACATTATCATTTTATACATGAATGGTTGGAATTTTCTATTAACTAAGATCTAATTATAACTCTCTTGAAAGCATATTCTAGGCAAATAGAATGCCAGAATCATTTGTGAATTTGTCAATTAAACCCTCTACTCAAAAAGAATTTTGTAGTATCCTATAAAATATGAAATTACAAGCAAATCTAAAATATTTATGTTAACTCTAAATTCTAATTTAGCAAGATCTACAAAGTCCTGCTTTAGATGAACTTTGAAATTTCTCTAGGCTTAAGATTTTGTAATCCTTCCTCATTTCTTTGGAATCCAACAGAATGATGCTTACTTACTTTTTCAAATTTTGGGTGGGAATCATGAGCCATTTTGAATCTAGGAATGTTCTGTAATGAAGAGAGTATTTAAAACAAAACTGAAGATTATATACGAGTTGCATTTCAATAGGAAACTTGACTTCTCAAAACATAATAACAAAATTAGCCCAAACTTCTAATTGTGTATTCCTTTCTTGTTGTTTGGTTTGTTTTATTAGACAAAATTATACTACCTGGTCCAGGAAATGTATCACTATTTAATTCCACTCTCTAATCTCCTGCCTTAGTCTGAGTGCTAGAATTCCAGGTTTGTATCACATTGCCCTACCATGTTTGTTGGTTTATTTAATCTAGACATAGACTAGCATTTCTGAACTTCTCCAATGATATTATCCACTAGACAGACTGCTCAGAGTGTTTATGTACTATTTTAGAAGATCTTCTAACATTTGACACAGGATATGATCATTTTCAGATGCACCTGCTGGGATCTCTGATTCATTCGATCCCTTTAATAATAATTAATTGACTCTCTTACTATCTCTCGTCCCTACCTATGTAATAGTCTCAAACTTTTTTGAAGAAAGTTCATGAGGACTTTCTAATACTAAAATTCATCTCTTAATTCTTACTAAAGACATATTTTCTATTGCTATTTTTAAACTTTTCTACATATTCTAAGAGTTGTTTCATTTGTGTATTTTTGTGTGCACATATAAGTGCCTCTGTGTGTATGTGTATGTTTGTATGTATGTATGCAAAAGCCTCAAGCTCTTATTCATCTTATGGATGTTCAGTCCATATCATGTTTGGTGTGGTTATTTATTTTATTTCTTGTTTTATTCATTTATTTACCATATATTTTATTGACTCTGATGACACCTATACCATTGATTATATTGTTTACATCTTATCACATAGCATCTAGATTTGTAGATGTGTTCTCCATCATGCCTGGTATTGCTAGGATCTGAACGCAGGGCCTAGCAGGCCGAATTCATGAATGGGTGAGTGTGAGCATGGCATCCTCTAGCCAATGAAGCTGTCAGTTGGTTACTAGGCGCTAGTTTGTGCCCCAGGTTTGGCCAAAACAGCGATAAATAGATAGGCAGACGGTGGTATACAAATAAATAAACATTGGTAAACAGTGCCAGAGCCATCTATGACTGAATGACACCTACTACGTTCCTACCAACACTTAGGTATTTATTATTCCACCATTAAAGGAATATTATTCTTTTCATGCTTAATAAACTATTGAGATCAATCAGCAACCTAGGATTATTGCATCCAATTTTAGACTGAACTTGTGCATGAACTACTCTTTCAATTGGCATTCATATGCATAGGAACAAGTCCCTTGCATTCTTCTACCATTGTTATGTGTCAGGACCGGGTTTGAACCAAGAGCCTATGTTGACAGGTTGGCCTATGGTTTCCCTGATAGCCCGCCAGCTTTCAGCAATGGCAGGTCAGCTCCACTTTGCAACCAGGTAATTAAGACCCAGGATAGTCACCTTGCAAAGAAAAAAATCCTAAAACCCTCCAGCCCTCTGCAGCTCACCACTTTTTGTGCTTTCCAGCTTTTTTTTTTTTCTTCCTGCAGTCCCTCTGGGCCTAGGATCCCCCAATCGAATATGGGTCCAGATGCTGCACCCGAGCCTAGGGTGATGGAAGCTAAGGCAGACTTCCACGACATGAGTTCAAGCCCCATTGTTGGCCAAAAAAAAAAAAACAAATAAAAATTAATTAATTAAATTTAAAAAAATAAAGCTCACTTGTTTGGAATTTCTGCTAGTTTTCTTTCCTAGCCTAGGATTTGAACTCAGGGTCTTGGTAAATCTGTAGCAATGTGTGGGAAGGTGCAGTGTTGTCACTACTTGAATTCAAACCCTGTGCCAAGCCAAAAATAAAAAAAAAATAAGTCACTGACCTGGGCAGTGGGAGTAGTTGTGGAGATGGTAGAGAAGGTTTGGTAGGGGGAAAACAAAGGAGGAAGCAACAATGCTCAATAGGAAATGTACTCATTACCTTGCTCATGTAACTGTAACCCCTCTGTACAACATTTTTACAATAAAAATGTACAAAAAAATGAAACAATATAGTTCTCAGAGAAGTACTTTATGGGTAAAGGAAGGATGTCTGAATAGCTGTACAAAATTCGCCACTGCATTTTTGTTTAATGCTCAGTATGAAACTGAATAAACATAACTGCTTCCATTTAAAAAATTAAGTCTCAGTCTTAGAACTGGTGCCAGTATTTCTGCTATTGCTGGGATTTGATTTCACTGTCCAGGTAACTCTTTTGCACCATAGGTGAAGGCAAATCTCACTGTCCTTGAGGAAAAGAAATTCAGGCTAGAGTTCCCAGGGCCTGAATGAAGGCCCTGCAATGGAAAAACTATTTCTGTACATGTGTAATATATGATATATACTTACATATGTATGTTTATTACATATTATGATTACTATTGATTTTGATTTTGTATTTTATTTTTATTTGATTCATTAATTTATTGTTTTATTATTATACACATAATATTTATTACATTTTGAACATACATTATAAAATTATACACAATAATTTAGGACATTAACTCATTTTTCATTAATATTTTATTAAGTGTTGAAACATGATACATAATTAAATGGAGGCATTTGTCATAGTCTTCACATGTTTAGAGTCTCACTCAAGTATGAGCTGTGTTTTACCTTTGGATACCTTACTATAGTGATCTCTTTAGAAGATTTATAGTCAGAAGCCTTTTCTTGAGGATAGGCAAGTTGAGGGATAAAATTGTAAGGGTGGGGCAAGAAATGTGGCTTAGTGGTATAGAGCTCACTCAGCTTGCATGAATGCCAGGGTTTGAATCCTCAGTGCCACATACTCAGAAAAAGCCAGAAGCTGTGGAGGGGCTCAAGTGGTAGAGCACTAGCCTTGAGGAAAAGAAGCCCCAAGACTGTCAAAAACAATAGGCCAGATGCCAGTGGCTCACACTTGGAACTCTAGCTTCTCTGGAGGCTGAGATCTGAAGACCACTGTTCAAAGTCAGCCTAGACAAGGAAAGCCTGTTAGACTGTTATCTCCAATGAACCACCAAAAAACCCACGTGGCGCTGTGGATCAAGTGGTACAGTGTTCGCCTTGCTCAGGAAAAGTCCCTAGACTTGATTCAATTCACACAACTGGAAAAAAGTAAGGGTTAATCAAAGTACTTTTTCTATTTGCTAATTAGGAGAACATTCTCTGGAAAATGAATGCTGATACATAGCAGAATTGAAATCAGAGCTCAAGGTTCAAGTGTAGCAGATCCATATGCCCAGCCTCTCAGACTCTAGCATTATAACCTTGTGTCCTACGGGGTTCTGAAAGGTCAAATGTTGAAAGACATAATATGCTCCCCAAGCCCTTTGTGATGAGCAGTTGACTTGTATTGTCGATGTCATTACACTTCTGAACCCAGCAGAACAGTGGTGGCTCACACCCGTCATCTAGCTCAGGAGGCTGAGATCTGAGGATCACAGGGTGAAGCCAGCTAGGGCAGGAAAGTCTAGGACAATCTAACTTCCACTTTGGAAAGGTCAGATGTTCAAGAGCTTCCTGTGTTTCTCTTGGTGATGAGAAGTTACTTGCACTCTAAATGTTCTTAGAATTCTTGAGCTATAGAAGCAGAAAAGAAACATTTTTGACCCATCCTGGGTTCAAATGAAGTTTTCAGGATCCAAGCCCTAGCCCTGTTAGCAGGAAGAACTCCTGTGTAACATTGTATTTGAAGGACCAAAAACAGTTTCAAAAGACATGCTAGGTGAAGAGACCTAGGCTTGCAGGATTAGGAGGCAGAATGTACATAATCAACAGGGAAGTCAGCTGCAAAAGCACTTCATGCATTCCAGGCACAGCCAGCAAAGGGGGGAACCCTGAAACATTTGTTAGAGTTACACCAGGGTCAGGCCTTTCTCAGCCTCTTCAAACAATGACTAATTAACCTTCCTCTCTCAGGTGAAGGGAGCCTCAGGCTATCTTTAGGTTAACAATAGAGAGCCAGTTTAGAGGGGGAGAGGGGAGGAACAGGGAAGAAAAACCCTGCTCTCTGCCTTAAGGAATGGGATTTTGACTGTCCATCTGTCAGATTTAAAGACCATTCTTCTACATCTGCCAATCCATTCTCCTTCCTTCATTCTGCACATCATTAATGCAAATTCCCAGTCCAAGGGGAGGCAGGGCCCTTTCTCTTTTGTCTCTAAGCACCTGAGTTAGAACCTGGCTCTGCCCTCTTGGCTCTTGGGCCTTCCGCTGCCTGAGAAGTGGGACAGAGACAGTCTTCCTGCTCTGTGGTTGTGTGAAGGCAATGTGGTGGCCTGGCTCCCTGCAGAAGGCCTCACACTGGGAAGTATTCCCTTCTTTCCTCCTGACGTCCAAGATCTATCTATCCACCTATCTACCTACCTTCCTTCCTACTTACCTATGTAGCTAGCGATCTCTTACCAGTTCTTGGGATGAACTCAAGGCCTGGGCACTGTTTCTAGCTCTCTGCTACTTGAGCCACAGCACCAATTCTGGCTTTTTTCTGTGTGCTACTGAGGAATCGAACCCAGGGCTCTTGTATGCTAGGGAAGCACTCTCTCACTAATCCAAATACCCAGCACCCTCATCTTTTTCTTCATTGTAGTTTTTACATAAGTATGCTACCATTTTTCGTCTCCAAGTTTAATTCTGAATACTGGCTATTTCTATGAACACTTTTCTTCTCCTGCCTGATTTGTCACTGTCCCTGCCTTGGCCTCATAATAAAATGTAAATAAAGGCTCTTGAGAGCTTAAGTGTGCATCATATAAAGACACAGGTCTGCTACCCTGGAAGAGAAAAGCCATGGGCTTGAAATGAAAAGAATGATGCAGTATGTGCAACGAGTATATCTGAAAAATAAATCAGTAAATAAAGCAGAAGCATTGAATATGGTCTGTTTGCACTGAGGGTGGTAATATACACACATAAGCAGGTAAGGCACTGATACATAACTTGGTATTCTCTTCTTTATTTTGTGGCCATCCCAGGGCTTAATCTCAAAGCCCGATGCGTTCCTCAGCTGTTTTGCTCAAGTGTGAGGCTCTACCACCCTCACAGCTCCACTTCAAGCCATCTGGTCATTAATTGGACATAAGCACCTTCCAAACTTTCTTGCCTGGTCTGGCCTGTTTTTCCTGCTCGGCTTTCTCTCTCAAAGCTGGAGCTCTACCCTCTGGGCCACTCCTTCACTTTTGGTTTTCTATTGGTTTTTGGAGATAAGAGTCTCAAAGACATTCCTACTTGGGCTGGCTTTGAACGGCAATCTCCTGAGGAGGCTTCAAACGGCTTTCCTCAAGGATTCGCCAAGGAGGTGCTCCACAGAAATCCTTAGTCTAAATCTTGAGACCATGAGCTCAGAGCAGAAGCCCAGAGCTTTACCATTTTGTGCCACAGCTTCACTTCTAGTCTCTGTGTGTGTCTCTTCTAGGCTTCTGCTCTGAGCCTATGGTCAGCACCTAGTCCCTGTGTTCAACCCCAAAACCTAGCCACCCAGGGCCCAACTAAGAGAAGTGAAACATTTCAAAACCTGATGAGCTTCACCAGACTCATATGACAGGAAGCATCGTGATACCAGACATGTGCTTGGATTTCCCAAGCTTCCAGAATCCTGGGAGAGGCATCATAGGTCCATCATTGCTGCAGGTCCTGGGGTTGAACTGTGAGCCTAGGCATACTCTCTGAGCTCCTTTTACTCAAGGGTATTGCATTAACCTTGAATTCAAGCCTTACTTCTGGTTTTTTCTGTGATCTCTCAGAAATAACAATGTCAGGGACTTTCCTATGCTGGCTGGATTCAAACTAAGGTTCTCTACATCTCAGCCTCCTCAGGAGCTAGGATTACAGTCAGCAGCCCTTGGCACCTGCCTTTCTTTTCTTCTTCATTTTTTAATCTGGACAATCTGACTTCTTAACAGGGTCATTCCAATGGTTTGAATTTATAAGTAAACTACCCCAATGTTCTTACAGGTGCTTTCTCTGAGAAGGATTTTCTCTCCTCATCTTCTCCTCTGGTCACAGGTTTGAAGCCAAAAGTGAGAAATGAGTGTCCCAGGATTTGGGAGCAAATGTCCACAGAACCTGCCAGCTTTGTCACTTAGCATTGAGCTGCAGTGAATTTACTGTTTCAGGATGAGAGGACCGAAAGCTGGAGCTATCCTCATACTCTCTGCATTGCTCCTGTTGCCTATAAAATGACCTAATTATTATGAATGTTTTTTTTTGTCTACACCCTTAAGTATCTAGAACACACTAGAAGCATATTCATGTTTCTGTTTTTCTCTAGCACACGCACATGCACGTACAGCTTCACTTCTGGTCTCTGTGTGTGTGTGTGTGCGCGCGTGCACACGCTCATACACACATGTGCGCATGTGTGCATACACCAGTCCTGGAGGTTGAACTCAGGACCTGAGCACTGTACCTAGTTTCTCTTATACAAGGATAGCCCTCTCCCACTTGAGCCACAGAGCCACTTCAGGCTTTTTTCTAGTGATGTGGTCCTGAGAAATCAAGCCCAGGGTTTCATATATGCAAAGTACTCTACCTCTAAGGCACATTCCCAGACCACTAAGTCAGGTTTGTTTGTTTGTTTCTGGTTTTTTTTTATTGTTGTTGTTGTAGGTTGTAGGAGTTAAAGTCTGGGTCTAGTGCTGTCCCTGAGCTCTTCAGCTCAAGTTTGTGCTCTACCACTTGAGCCACAGAGCTACTTCAGGTTTTCTGGTGGTTCATTGGAGCTATATGTCTCAAGGACTTTCCTGCCCAGGTTAGTTTTGAATCATGATCCTCAGATCTCATCCTTCCGAGTAGCTAGGATAACAGGCATGAGTCACAAGCACCCAGCTTCCACTTCAGTTGTCTTAGTGGTGAATTGAAGATAATAGTCTCATAGGACCTTTTGTGTCTGGGATAGTTGGGAACCCATATCCACAGATCTCAACTTCTTATAAGGCAAGGCAACAGACTTCAGCTATCAACTCCTAGGACGTGTCATTCTGCTGCAAGGTGGTTAGTGGCGCCACGTGGTGGAGTGTTAGCCATGAGCCCAAGAGATAAGGGTCAGCACCTAGGCCCCGAGTTCAAGGTTCATGACTGAGAAAAATCAAAACAAAACAATTGTCCACAGGAGACAACTCACTAGTCTTCAGTAATACATAATTTTGTCTCTGCCATGGGGACATATCTGAGCCTCAATATTCTTGTCTGCATAATCATCTGAGTTGTGGAGGTCTTTGAGTACCAGGTGAAAGAGTGCACCCAATGAAGGACACAGCACATGTTACTCTGCAGGACTCAGCTGAGAGCACCCTATGAAGGACTCAGCACATAGCTCTATTGGATAAGCTATCATTAGGATTGGGGTGCTTTCATCAGTATCACCATTCTTTGAGGAATATTTCACAAACCAAACAAGTTCACATCTAATGGTTTAATGGGATTTTTTTGGGGGGAGTTACCCAGGGTGATGGAACTCAAAGCATGGGGATACCGTTCTAATAACATTTGCTCAAGGCTAAAGCTGTACCACTTCAAGCCACATTTTAAAGTGTCCCGCAGACTTCCTGCTAGGACTGGGTTTTAAAGCCCCCAAGAGCCAGGATGATAGGGGTAAGCCAGCAGCGTCTGGTTCCTTGCAGCTGGGTTGCAGGGGTTTACATCTGGCTACATCAGGTTAGGTGGAAGCTTTCAGCACCAGACTCCTAGCTTGCTTTGTGATGAGGTATTTGAAGGCTTGTCCTTCTACAGTTGCAGTTAGAACATTCTGCCTTTTTGGCAGCAGTCCTGGGGCTTGAGTAAGGGCTTCGACAGTGTCCCTAAGCATTTGTGCTCAAGGCTGGCACTCAATTGAGGAAAGGCAGCAGAACTTCCAGGTTTTCTGTGTATGTGGCACTAAGGAATCAAAACCAGGGATTCGTGCTTACTAGGTGGGAACTCAACCACTGAGCCCCAGGAGTGAACAAGATATAAATAGATAGAGATTGCTGTATATAAATATTATATACACAAAAAGAGAGATGCCTGTATATTATTAAATTATAGATAATATTACTACCAATTATTAGGTATTAAATTATGTCTCTGTTTAATGATGTGTCCCAGTTGAACCATTAATAAAGCATTAATAAATAATTACTCAATATCCTGTTATTATTTATCACATATGTATATACATCATACATATAATTACATATTTTATAGAACAAGACAGATGTCTACATATAATTAAATTATGTATGCATCATGTGTTACTACCAATTATTATATATTTAATTATGTCTCCATGCAATTTTTATTCTGTTAGTGCTTAATAAAATATTCATCTTAATGCAGTCCAATGGATCTTATATCTAATTTTATCCTACAGTGATTCACTACTAATTCAATTTGTTTATCATTTACTGTAGTGATAATTTTTCCACCTATGACATTTATTACATTTATGACATCCTCTTACATAGCATATAGATTTGCATACGAATTATACATCCTACCTGACACAGAGCACTTTCAAAGAAAAAGAAAACATGTGTCATGCTCAGCTTCTCACTTGATGATTACATTTTTGGCAGTGCTGGGATCTAAATTCAGGGCCTACAAGGTTTAATTCATGAATGGGTGACTGTCAGCACAGCAGCCGCTAGCCAATTCATCTGCCAGGCAGTTCCCAGGCCCTGAGATCAAGCCCCATATGTTGACTCCATATTGTGTTTAGTGTATTCATTTTATTTTTTGAATTATTCATTTATCTATCATTTATTTTATTGATTGTTAATACACATGGAATATTTATTACATAGGGCATAGATTTGCCTGTGTATGAAACTTCACACCTGACACCCAGACCTTTCACAGAAAAGGAAACGTGTCACTTTGGGCTTCTTAATCCGCGATTCAATTTTTGTGAGTGCTGGCATCTGAACTTACAGCCTACAAGGTCCAACTCATAAGTGGGTGAGTGTCAGCATATCAGCCTGGGGCATATGGAGCTGACAAGCAGATCCCAGCATCTGAGATCGAACCCCAGGGGTTGACAAAATAAGAACAGATTGACATGCAGATGGTAGTACACAAATAAATATAGATCTTTATAGTGCCAGAGATGTTTATACATGATTCAGTTATATATGCTACATTCCTACCAATTCATGGATATTCATTATGACTCCATGTAATTAATATTATTGTTTTCATCCTTAATGAATTATTAATTAAATCAACCACTGTCCTGAAATTATTGTGTCCATGTAATTAATTGTATTCTTTTAATGTGTCAAAAATATTAATTAAAATCAATCGGCCTCCTAAAATCACTCTAATTTTATAGTAGTATCATTCAGGTAGAACTAATTCAACCTGTACATTCAAAACCTTCCATTGGAATTCCTATGAATATGAACGAGACCCTTAGAATGTCCTGCCATTGGTAGGGGTCAGAACTGGGCTTTGAACTCAGGGCCTATGTTGCCATGTTGGCCTATGGCTTCCCTGGTAGCCCACCAGCTTTCAGTAAGCCACGTTAAGAGCATTTTTCAGCTGTGTCATTCAGATCCAGGAAGGTCACCTTGCAAAGAAAACAAATGTAAAACTGTCAGCCATCTGCAAGTTGAACGGTTTTATTCTGTGTTGATTTATTTACTTTTTTCCTGTCAGCCTTTGGGGCCTAGGAACCCAGGATTGGCTGTGGATCCAGTGGCTGCACCCCAGGCTAGAGTGATCAAAGCTGACGCAGAGTTGCCACGACATGGGTTCAAGCCCTGTGGCAAAATAAAAATACATACATACATACACACATACATATGTACACTATAAATATTTTAAAAATTATGAGGCTCCTTGGCTTGGAATTCATGCCATTTTTTTCTGGCAGGCCTGGGATTTGAACTCAGGATCTGGGTAAATCTACAGCACTATGGGGGAAGGGCAAGCTCACTGTGTTGGAAGACAAGAAAGTCAGGCCTGTTCCCAGGGCCTGAATTCAACCCTAGCATTCAAAAAAAAATATTCGTATACATTTTAAATACATGACTTACATTTACTCTCAATTGTTTACTGCAGGGGCTGGGAAGGTGGCTCAGTGGTAGAGCGCTTTCCTTGAATGCCTGAGGCCCTGGGTTCGATTCCTCAGCACCACATAAGCAAAAAGAAAAAAGCCGGAAGTGGCACTGTGGCTCAAGTGGTAGATTGCTAGCCTTGAGCTGAAGAGCTGAGAGACAGCTCCCAGGCCCAGAGTTCAGGCCCCACAACCAGACCCAAAAAGAAATGTTTACTGCATATTACAGTTAGTGTATTAATTGTTTTATTTTGTTTTTAATTATTTGTTATGTATTTTAGTGAGTATGATTACATGTATAACATTTTTTACATCCTATCACATAGGACATAGATTTGCATATATATTGTACATCATACTTGAGACCCAGGACTTTGACCGGTAAGGAAAACATGTGGGACAATTGGCTTCTTCCACCAGGATTAAGTTTTTGGCAATTCTGTGATTTGAACTCAGGGCCTAGAAGGCCCACTTCATGAATGGGTCAATGTTAGCATACCAGTCTGATGCAAGTGACGTTGTCGAGCAAATTTGAAGACCCAAGTTCACGTCCTAGGAGTGGCCAATATATAAACAGATAGATGTGTAGACTGAAGTGTGTGTGTGTATTTATATATGTATATGCATCTATCAATAAATGTATACAGAGACAGACATTTATGTAGATTCTAGTGTATAACTATATATAAAGTGTGATATCTATATTGTATTTATATATATATATTCTATTACTACTAATTATTTGGTATAAAATTATGCCTCCATTAATTAATCATGGTAGAAGACTTAATAAAGTATTAATTAAATTAATCAATAATCTATATTTATTGTGTACAATCTTATACTAGAATGACTTGCTAAATAGTGATTCAATTAGTACATGTCAACATTCTATTAGTGTTCCTATAGATAGGAACTAGTTTCCTAGGATCTTCAGCCATGTGTAGGTGGCAGTCCCAGGATCGAACTAAGGGCTTCTGTGCATGGATTGGGCTCAGGCTTCATTGACAGCCTCGGCTATGCAAGGTCACATAAAATTTTCAAGCCTAGTCACAGTCACCCAGGATGGTTACAGTGCAAAGGAAACAAAGGTAATACTGCTGTGTAAAACTTCCTGGTTTATTCATCCTCCATTTTTGTTGGTTTGATGGTTTTTTGCCAGAGAAGGAAGTTGAACTTGGTTCCTAGGATCCCTGGGTCATCTGTGGGTGTAAAAGCTGCACCCCAGCTTAGGGTAATCAAGGCTGAGGCAGAGTTAGGACAACCTAATTTCAAGACCCATACCTGTCCCCCCCCACACACCAAAAATGTTAAGGCATTGACTTGGAATTTAGGCCATTTTTTCTGCCATACCTGGGATTTGAACTCAGTGGCTGGGTAACTCTATTGTGATCTGGGTGACATAGGAGCTAACCGCCTTGAAGAAAAGAAATTCAGGAACATTTCCCAAGGCATGAATTCCAGGCCCAGGACTGGCAAAAATAATCTTTATATACATTTATAATGTATATCATATATATGCATGTATTTGTATTGATATTACATATTGTACCTAGGACACAAGATTTTCACAGAAAGGAAAACAGTTCAAAATTGGCTTCTTACTCCACCTATTAACTTTGGCACTGCTGGGATTTGAACTCAGGGCCTGGAATGCCCAATTCATCAAGTGGCCATTAAGCACAGCAGCTTCAAAAAAATTTACTGCCAGGCAGTTCTCAGGACCTGACTTCTAGCCCAAGGAGTCGCCAATATATAAATAGATAGAAGTGTAAATTGCTGCAAATATATATATATATATATATATATATATATATATATATATATATATATATATATAGACAGAGAGAGAGAGAGAGAGAGAGAGAGAGAGAGAGAGAGAGAGAGAGAGGGCTGGGGGAGAGAGAGATTTACAGGTTTATTTGATTGTATATTTAAATATATAAAAATATTTATAGAATGCAAGATGTTTACATATTAAATTACATGTAATATATTACTAATAATTAATAGATATTGAATTATGCGTCCATTTAATGATGTATCATGTTTTAAGGCACAATAAAATGCTTCCTTGAGCAAAAGGAGCTCAGGGACAATGTCGAGGATCACAGCTCAAGACTCAGGACCTGCCGCAAAAAAAAGAGCCAGTAACTCCACGTATCTGTGTATATATGCAAGTATTTCTATCGGTGAACATCCAGAGTCCCTATGAAGAATGGAACTCAGCTAGGAAATTTGCTTTGAATAGAATGATTTCATAGCACAGCTTTCAAGACAGTGCATGTTCCAGAGCTCTCCTCACTGTTCCCAGTGTAACTTGAGGGTTTCTCCACACCCCAGGCTGCTGGAGGAAGTCTGCTTCATTGTTGGAACAGGCAAACAAAAAGCCTTACTCCTGTACAGCTGTGTAACAAACATTACATCTGGGGCAATTAGTGAGGATGAGTGTGGGTGGGCTCTAAAGGCCAGGTGAAAAATCCCTCCTTTTCCCCAAGCTATCTCTCTCCCCAGTGCTCTGTTTGGACAGGAAGTCTTCATTTGTGCCACCTCCTGTGGCAGGCCAAGTTCCCTGCACTCATCCTGTCTTTGCTACACTATGTTCCAATGTTGAGACAAACTGCTACAATTAATTGAAGAGTACTTCTGACAGACAACTAGGGCCCCGAATCTATTGAAATGACTCATTATTGGCAGTGTTGCTTCCCTAGGTTTCCGGAAGCTTCCTAAATCTAAGCACTTGTGCAAAATCACAATGCTTCCTGTCATCTAGGGCTGGTGAAGCACATCAAGATTTGAAACCTTTGACCTCTCCTAGTTGGGCCCTCGGTGGCTAGATTTTGGGGTTGAACACAGGGCGAAGGTGCTGACCATGAGTTCAGAGCAGAAGCTCAGTGTTTTCCCATTTAGTGTCACAGCTTCACTTCTGGTGTGTGTGTGTGTGTGTGTGTGTGTGTGTGTGTGTGTGTGTGTATGTGTGTGTGTGTGTGTGAGTGTGTGTGTGTGTGTGTGTGTGTGTGTGTGTGTGCATACACCAGTCCTGAAGGACTCAGGAACTGACCACTGACCTGAGTTTCTCTTGTACAAGGACAGCACTCTACCACTTGAGCCACAGAGCACTTTAGATTTTTTTTTCTAGTGAGGTGGCACTGAGGATTCAAGCCCAGGTTTCATGCATGCAAAGCACTCTACCCCTAAGACACATTCCTAGCAATCCACTTCAGGTTTCTTTTTTCTTATAAGTTGGAGGAGTTGAAGTCTGGGCCTGGGTGCTGTCTCTTCAGCTCAAGTCTAGAGCTCTACCACTTGTGCTAAAGAGCCCCTTCAGATTTCTGGTGGTTCATTGGAGATAACCATCTCAAGGAATTTCTTGCTCAGGCTGGCTTTGGACTGTGATCCTTAGCTCTCAGCCTCCTGAGTAGCTAGGATGACAGGCAGGAGTCACTGGTACGCAGCTTCCACTTCAAGTTTCTAAGTGGTGAATAGTAGATAATAGTCTCATGGGACCTTTTGTGTCTGGGATAGTTTGGAACGCAGATCATCAGATTTCAGCTTCCTGAGTAGGCAGGATGACAGACCTCAGCTAAAGACACCTAAGCTCTGACACTATACTGAAAAGAGTCATTGGCTTCACGTGGTAGAGTGCTAGCCATGAGCCCAAGATGAAAGTCAGTGCCTCAGCTCTGAGTTCAAGGTACATAATGGAGAAAAGTAAACCAAAATAATTGTCTGCAGGAAACAACTCACTACATTTCAGTACATACATCATTTTGGCCCTGACATGGGGACATATCTGAGCCTCAACTTTCCCATCTGCACAATCATCTTACTTCTGGAGCTTTTACAAGGACCAGATGAAAGAATGAACCCCGTGAAGGACTAGGCATACAACAACTCATGAAGAACTCATCACATAGCTGTATCCCACATGCTGTCATTAGAATTAGGGTGCTTTAATCAGTATCACCATTCTTTTAGAAACACATCACAAACCTCACAAAGTTCACATCTAATGATTTAGAGGGGTGGTTTTTTTGGGGGGGGAGTCAGCCACATGGAATGCACTCAAAGGTTGGGGGTACTATCCTAAGATATTTAGCTCAAGCCCAGAGCTCTGCCACTTTGAGCCACAGGTCAGAGTTTTGCAGACTTCATGCCAGGACTGAGTTCTAAACCCACCACTGTCAGATCTCAGCCCCCGAGTATCTTGCATGACAGGGGTGAGTGATCCAGCAGCATCTGTTTCGGTGGAGCTGGGTTGCAGTGGTTTACCTCTGGCTAAGTCGGGTTAGATGTCACCTGTCAACACCATACTCCCAGCTTGCTCTGTGATGAGGTATTTGCTGCCTATCCTTATATCATTGCAGTCAGAACATTCTATCTTTTTTTTTTTGGTGCCACTACTAGGGTCTTAAATAAGGGTCTAGACACGGCCCCTATGCTTTCATCCTCAAAGCTAGTACTCGACTACTTAAGCAAGACAACACAACTTTCGGATTTTTCTGTCCATGTGGTAGTGAGGAATCGAACCCAGGGCTTTGTATGTCCTAGGAGAGCACACTACCACTGATCCCCAGGAGTGACAAGTGTACAAACAGATAAATGTGTAGATTGGTGTATAGATAGGTAAGTAGGTAGATAGATAGATAGACAGATAGATAGATAGATAGATAGATAGAGAGGTATATGCTTAAAACAAGAAAGAGATGTCTGTACATTATGAAATAGCATATACAATATTGCTACCAGTTATTGGCAATTAAATTATTCCTTCCTTTTTTAAGTATCATGATTGAATAAATAATAAAGTATTAATTGAAAATTAATGTATAAATTTTGTATATAGTTTTATAATATAATCATACACTAGTAATTTATTTGTTACTTTTATAACATTTCATTTGTATGGATGTATATCAGAATGCGCCTTAGAATCTCCCACCATTCCTTAGTGGCAGTACCAGGATTCAACCTCCAGGCCTAAGTTGCCTCTTTTGGCTATGGCTTCCCTAATAGCCCACCAAATATCAGCAATGCAAGGTCATGTACACTTTCTGTGCCTTGTCATTTAGACCCTGGATGGCCACAACGCAAAGGTGGAAGAAAAAGTAAAACCACCTTCTTGAACTTCTCAGTTTTTTTTTTTTTATTGTGAGAATACCATACAGAGGAGTTACAATTACATGGGCAAGATAACCAGTACCCTTCTTATAAAGCATTGTTGCCTCCTCTTTGTTTCCCCTTCCCATCTCAATTTTATCCTTCTCTTTTGTTTTTTTTTTACTAGCCTCAAGATTTGAACTCTGGTCCTAATATCCCAGGATTGGTTGTGGCAGAGATGCCAAGACCTGAGTTCAAGCCCCATGCTTTGGCCAAAAAAAATAATAATAAGGCCCTGGCTTGGAATTTGCAACATTTTTCTGGCAGGCTTTTGATTTGAACTCAGGGTCTGGGTAAATCTGTGACACTGTAGGTGAAGGGGAAGATCACCGTCCTTGAAAACAAGAAATTCAGACCAATTCCTAGAGCCTAAATTGAAGCCTCAGCACTGGAAAAACTAATATTTATATATGAGATCTATTTATATTGCATGGATTTACAGCTTATGACGTTTATTACACTTATTAATTTAGTATTATTACACATATAATGTTTCATTTCCTCATATCACCTAGGATATATTTGAATATGGATTATACATCATACTGAGACCAAGGACTGTCACAGAGAAGAAAAAAATGTGTCAAAATTAGCTTCTTACTCCACGAATAAATTTTTGGCCATGCTGGGATTTCAACTCACAGTGCCCAATCCATAAATGGGGTCACAGTCTTAGCAGACCAGGGTGTGGCAAACTGAGCTGCCAGGAAGTCCTGAGGACCTGTGATCAAGCCACAGTAGTGCCCAATATATAGATAGATAGAAAGATAGAAAGATAGAAAGATAGATAGATAGATAGATAGATAGATAGATAGATAGATAGATAGATAGATGTATATATATGTGAGTATGTGTGTATATATATATGCATATATATTCAGGGAGGGAATGTTAAGATATTATATATATAACCAATTATTAGTGATTACATTATGCCTCCATTTAATGAAGTATTATGGTTGAATACTTACAAAATCTGTAATTAAAAATTAGTCAAAACCCTTCCATTAGGTGCTAGAATGGAAGATATAAATCCAGTAATTTGTGTGTGGCACTCTAAAATAGAATCAAGAATTAACTGCAAATTATTACTTTTATGCATTCCATTAGCATTCACATGAGTAGGAATGAGTTTGTCAGATTCTACCTCCATTTGTGGGGGGCAGTCCTAGCATTCGAACTCCAGGCCTGGGTAGTTTCCTTCAAATGCAAGCCATTGGAATGGCACTGTGAAGACTTCAGATTGTCACGATTAAAAAAAGAACAAGAAGAAAAGAAAGCCAGGTGTCAGCGGCTTCTGCCTATAATCCCAGCTCCTCAGGAGGCTGAGATGTAGAGAATGCCAATTTGAATTCAGCTGGGGCAGGAAATTTCCTGACACTCTTATTTCTAAAAGACCACAGGGAAAAAAATGCACAAATGGGTGGGGCTGTGTCTCAAGGGCAGAGCACCACCCTTGAGCAAAAGGAGCTCAGGGACAGCGCCTAGGCTCATAGTTCAATCTTGGACCTGCCAAAAAAAAAAAAAAAAAAGGAGGTAGTAATTCTATGTCTCTGTGTATAGATGGATGGTGTATGGATGATGGGCATTCAGCAGGTTGCCCATGCCCAGCCCCCAAACCTAGGCAAGCTTGGACAAGCACTGAGACAATACTAAGTCTGAGCCGGCAGCTTGAACAAAGCATCCTTCTCTGCCATTTAAGTACTGAAGCCCCAAAGGCTTTGCCTGGGCTGGTGTGTGCAACAGGTGCATTATGTTGTGGGTTATGTGTCCCATCAGGACACCTAGAAGCCAGCCACTGCCTCCAGGAAGACCACACTTCCTAGGCTGTAGGAGTTGTCCAAGGTTCTGGCTCCATATTCTAGATCCCTCTGTAGGATGTGGGGCCTGGTGCCTATCACTCATTCATTATTCCTGACTGCCAAGTCTCAGGCTGGTCCCAAATCCTGGGAAAGATAGGACATAGCCAGTGATTTCTGTGCCGAAAGGGGTTAGCCAATAAATTCCACCCTCGTAGCTCCTGTTAGAAGTGAGCCTTGGGCTGTGAATGTGGCTTAGTTGTAGAGTGCTTACCTAGATTGCATGAAGTCATGGGTTCGATTCCTCTGTACCACAGAAAAAGAAAAAGCCCAAAGTGGCACTATGACTTAAGTGATAGAGTGCTAGCCTTCAGAAAAGAAGCTCAGGCACATGCTCAGACCTTGAGTTTAAGCCCCAAGACTGTCAAAAAAAAAAAGGGACCCGGTTGAGACATATTCTTCTGGGACTCAGAGGAGGGCCGAGGTTAGAAGTAAGAGGTAGAGGTCAGGTACTGGTGGCTCACCCCTGTAATCTTAGCTACTCAAGAGGCTGAGATCTGAGGATCAAAATTACAAGCAGGAAAGACTATAATGAGACACTTTTCTCCAATTAAACACCCAAAAAGCCAGAAGTAGAGCTATGGTTCAAGTACTGGTGTGTTAGCCTTGAACACAAAAGCTCAGGGATACTTCAAGGTGATGAATTCAAATCCCCCAGTGAAGGAAAGAGTTGCTCCAGGAGGTGATACAAGCTGTGCCAAAATTCCACACGAGTTATAAGATGTGGAACAAGACAGAGAGCCTCAGGCAGAAGGTACAGCATGGGCAAAGGTCCTGAGGTATGGTGTAGAGCCGGGGGTGTGGGTGGAATGAAGATTCTGTGGCTTCAGAGAAGTCTGGCAGGACATTCAAGGCTGGGTCAAGGTTTGTACTTGAATCACAGGTAGGGCAGAGGGTGGGGACCCAGAATGGGGCCCAGGGGGGATTAGCTTGGCTTTTCACCATGGACCCCAGCCATTTTCAGTGGCTAGAAGCCTATTTTTCACAGCTCCTTACCCTCAGAGGCCTCCTTTGCATGGAGGAGTCAGGGCAAATGCAGGGAAGAACTCTTTCTTAAGAACAGTTTCTAGCCATCAGTGGCTCAACCCCTGTAAATCCTAGCTATCCAGGAGACTGAGATCAGATATAGTGGGTCAAATATAGCTCAGGAGAAGAAAGTTGGTGAGACTCTTTTCTTGCCAATGAACTACCAAAAGACAGAAATGGAAATGTGGCTCAAGTGGTAAAGTGCCAGCTTGAGAAAAAGTTAAGAGACCAGGGCTCAAACTGAGTTCAAACCCCAGTACTGGCACAGAAAAAAATAAAGAAAAGCTTTAAGAAGCTCCTAGCCCACTGTGGTGAAAGGCCAGATCAGCTAAGTGCGTGTGGCTCTTACATGTCCTCCTAGATCCTCAGGAAGCTGAGATCAGAGGATCGTGGTTCAAATCCAGCCCTGGAAGAAAGTCCAGGAGACTCTGATCTCCAAGGAACCATCAGAAAACTGGAGGACACGCTGTGGCTCAAGTGGTAAGCTGAAGAGCTGAGCTACAGTGCCCAGGCCCAGAGTTTGAGCCCCATGACCAACACCTGCTTGTAGCTCACTCTGTGACTCTAGGCAGAGTACTTTCCAATGGGCCCCTGAAAGTCGGGTCTCCCAACGTCTAGGTGTCTTCAGAGCAGTCTCTTTGGCAGCCTTTGTGAATGGAACGGGCCACAGTATCAAAGAAGGGTCCTGCCTTGGGGCATGGAGGTCATCAGCCGGGTCATCAGAATGGCATCAGTCATGGGTACAGTGTGCATCTGAGCAGTAAACCGATGTCTCAGACCATGGTTCTGGGCCAGGAGGGCCAGGAGCTGCAAGATGGCACAGCAGGTAATGCCTACTCATGCGGGTATCACAAGTTTGCGACTCTGTCAGACACACCTTGGGCAGGTGTTGAGTTGGGCTCATGAAAGACTTGTAGTCTCAGGAATCCACAGCTGGCTGGCTGATGCTTGTAGCAGTCGCTATCCCAGGAGTCCCAGGGCTCGGAGCCCTGCTTTCCTCTCCACTGCTTGGGGACAGATGAAGGTCTTCAATCTTGGACTGACTACAAAGGAGCATCCATAGTGTCCTTCCCTTGGTCCTGTGGCCCCGTGCACAGATGCAGGGGAAGATTCCATGGAACTTCCTGCCATGGCCCAGACCCACTTGGCCCAATAAGGACTTATGGAGAAACCACTTGATCTACTTTGAGAGTTTACTATGACTATGCCTCAGGAGTGCCCCCAGTTCTAGCTCAGCTCATCATTAACACCTTCCTCTGTGTGTGTGTGTGTGTGTGTGTGTGTGTGTGTGTGTGTGTGTGTGTGTCTGTGTGTCTGTGTGTCTGTGTGTATGTATGTATGTGTGTATGTGTGTGAGCATGTGTGCACGCATACCCATGCATGTTTGTGCTAGGGCTTGAACTCAGGGCCTGGGATCTGTCCCTGTTTTCTCGTTCAAGGTTACCACTCTACTAGTTGAGCCACAGTTTTTCTTCCAGCTTTTGGGTGGTTATTTGCAGAAGAGAGTCTCACACACTTTTCTAGCTGGACTGGCTCTGAATGGTAATCCTCAAATCTCAGCCTCCTGAGGAGCTAGGAATAGGACAGCATCAGCTATTATCATCTGGCCACACTTTCCTTCTTGGCTAAAACAGAGTACCTCTCTCCCAGCCGAGTACCCAGCTGCAGCTACCCCTCCTAACCCAGGCTTCAGAGGAAACATTCCCTCCCCTGAGGACAAAGAAATAGGATCAAGTTTGAGCTTTATGTTCTCCACACAGTCAGGGGCTGCTGGGAGCTGATGTGGAGGTCAGAGGATCTAGGCCAGGGCAAGTAGACAATGTGTTATAACAGAAGAGTATGAGAAGACATCCTTGTAGCTAGATGCCAGTGGCTCATGTCTGTAATCCTAGCTACTCAAGAGTGACACCTGAGGATCAATCAAGATTCAAAGCTAGCCTGGGCAGACTCCTCTCTCCAATGAATCACCAAAAACACTGGAAAGCAGAGCTACCCTAGTTCAAGTGGTACAGCACCAACCTTGTGCAAACAAGCTAATGGATACCACCGAGGCTCTGAGTTCAAGCCCTGGTACACACACACACACACACACACACACACACACACACACACACACACACACACACACACTTACATGTGCACGTACACACACATACATACGGTAACATCTTTAGCAGTTGCCAATGGCTCATACCATCAACCCCAGCTACTCAGAAGCTGAGCTCTTAAGATGGCAGCTTGAAGCCAGCCCAGGCAGGAAAGTCCACTAGACTCTTCTCTCCACTAAACTAGTAAAAAGGTTGAAAGGTGAGCTGTGGCTCAAGTGGTAGAGTGTTAGCTCAGGGACAGTGCCTAGGCCCTGAGTTCCAGCTCTGAGATATTTTTTCTTAATAGACACCCTTTGCCATCCCCATCCCCACAGGCCATACATCCAGATTTTGGTTATCCTAGATCTCACTTCCACTCCTGCCACTTCCACAACACTGCCACAAGAGATTGGTGTGTGGCCAGCACTGGATTAACAAGTGAACATACACAAGGGGGGCATAGCCAGATCAAGGCTAATGCCCCAGAACATTGAGGTATTGGCCATACCAGTCTCTCATCCCCCAGTTCCCTGGCCATGGAATCTAAAGTCTGTGCCTCTGTATTCTGGGCATCTGGAATTGTCTAGAAGGACCTAGAGAGGCCCAGCTGGGGCTGGAAGATACTTTCCTGTGGTAAGGTACATTGACATTTCCTAGACACTGACAGATACTTCCAAGCCACCATGGCCTCACCTCCCATGTAGCCCCAGAAGATCCTTGGTTGGGCGGCCTTCAGTCAGCTATCATGCTTGAGTTGGCCAGAGCCACTGGCAACCACCCTTCCCCCACTCCACTACCAGCCTACAGGAAGGGACATGCAGCCAGAAGTCCAACTGAGAAAAAATACAGGACATCACATGACTGAGCCCTCGCCCCCCTCACCCTGTTGTCAGAGGAGAACCTATGCCAGCCTGCCCTGCTAACCCAGAATCCCCTGGAGGTGGCCAAAGACATGGATGACCAGACTTGGGCCCCAAAGAAAAGCTGGAATATGCAAGTCTCTGGCAATTTAAGACTCATTGTAGACCCTGGTAGGGGGCTAAAGGCAAGTTGCTGTGCAGGAAGGGCACCAACTGAAGTCAGAAAGAGGCAAACAGGCACCAATGAAGGGGACAAAGAAAGATGAGGGAAAAATACACACACACACACACACACACACACACACACACACACACACACACACACCATGGGTAGCCCAAGGCCTCAGCAGTCCCTGAGCACCTTAACATCCCAACCCTTGAGAAGATGGCACTACCATCCTCAGACCAACTGTAGACAAAACTCAGAAACTCTCACATGTCTGGAATGGCTCATGACACAGCATGCCATATCCTACTGTACACACCGCTATGTAGAATACTCAGCTACCTTATTTTTATTTGTTGGTCATGGGATTTGAACTTCGGGCTTGTGCGCAGTCCCTCAGCTCTTCAGTTGAAGGTGCACTCTCTACCACTGGAGCCACAGCGCCACTTCCGGTTTTCTGGTGGTTCATTGGAGATAAAGTCTCACAGATTATCCTGCCCAAGCTAGCTTTGAAACTCGGTCCTCAGATCTCAGCATCCTGACTAACTAGGATGACAGTTGTGAGCCACTTGCAATGCCTGGCTTCAGTCACCTTCTCACACCCAGGGGAAACCCACTTTGTCAGGCCACAAACCACATGCAGCCTGTCCCTTCAGACTTTGACACCAGCATACAAAACCATTCTGCCATGGATGGGGAGAATATAATTGACACTACCCTCCCGCCCCTATTCCCATTTGCCACTCCCTGCCTAAGAAAGGCCACGACCTCTGGAGTTCTTGGTAAGGCAAAGCCCACCATGCTGTAACTTCACCCTTGGGCAAAACTGGGCAGTTCTTAGAAATGTCTGTACCCTGAGGCCAGCACCTGGTCTCCCAACCACAGCAAACCCACTCCTTCACCATCTCTTGCAGGCAAGGGCAAGGGGTGTCTTTCTTTCTTGGTTTTTTTTTTTTTTTGGTTGAGGGTCTTAAACTCAGGGCTTGGGTACTGTCCCTGATGATGATTTTTGCTCAAGGCCAGTGCTCTACCATTTGAGCCATGGTGCCACTTCTGGTTGGAGATTGGAGATGAGACTCTCCTGGGACATTCCTGCCTGTGCTGGGGAAACAAGATACTCCCGAGTAGCCAGGATGACAGGCATGAGCCATCAGCGCATGGTTTACGGTATCTCAGACTTTAGAATTTCCAACTAGTCCTCCTCTAGACACTCCCACCTAGTCACTCCTCTAGATCCCTTAGGGACAGCAAAGGGAGGCTCAGAATCTGGGTAGGGCCATAGGCATTAAGGTGCCCCTTCCATATCACTACTCCTCTCTAACCTCCCATCTGCCTCCTCTGGAAGGCATGGTCATCTGGGGCAGATCAGACCCACTAGGACTTCTGGGGCCTGCCCTGTATCCCCCTGCCCCACCCAACCGGTATCTGAGAATTTCTGGGGCCAGCTGTCCCATGTCCTGGTGGAAGATGTTGGGAGGGTTGCTGATAACTGGGTCCAGGGGATGCCAGGTCAGAAGGAGTGTCCAGCTCCCCTGTGTCAAACAAGGAGACACATAAAAATGGATGGATCTACTAAGAGCTACAGGGCATAGCCATCCACCTGTTACCAAGGACCCTTGGAGTGCTGTTTTATGTTGACAGTCTAGGGGCTTGACCTCGGGGTTTAGGTGCTATACACAAGCTTCTTTTGGTCGAGGCCAGTGCTCTTCCACCTGAGCCACGATGCCACTTCCAGCTTTTTCTGTGTATGTGGGACCTAGGAATAGAACCCAGGGTTTCCTGTGTGCTAGGCGAGCCCACTAGTGCTAAGACACAATCCCAACCTTGGATAGCTGTTCTTCTGTAACCTCTCGGGCGTGTCTCAGGACAGTCTTGCACATCTGTACTGAGTTTCTCAGCAGCAGCTCTGGCTGAAAGTGAACATGCTCCTCTATGTTGTCCTTTATGTACAGTATCTTTGTTCTGTGTGCTTCCTGTCAGAAACTCCTTGTTAAGCAAGACCCCTTTTCAAGTGCTGCTTCTAAGAAGCCTGCTCCAATCACCCGGGCAGAGTGGGGTCTTCTCTCCTCTGCAGGATGTTGGCCTTGTCACGCCTTCCCTTCCTGCTGGTGTGGGTTGAAAGCAGATGAAGGGGAAGGTCTGGCTTTTACCACCCAATTTCTGAAGGCTCTGATACACTACCCAGGGACTGGTGCTGTATCACACTCCGTGAGAGGGCAGTCAAGGTCCAGGCAGTCTGGGGGCAACAACATGGGTCCATTTCTTTGGTGGGCTTGAACTGAGGATCTGGGAGATGCGTCTGAGTTTTTGTGCTCAAGGCTGGTGCTTTACCACATAAGCCACAGCTCCACTTCTGACTTTTTGGTGGTTCCATGGAGAGAAGAGTCTCACCAGCTTTCCAGCTTATGGCTGGCTGCAATCTTTGATCCTGAGATGTCTGCCTCCCAAGTAGCCAGGATGTCAGGTGTGAGCCTGAGCCAGTGCCAAGGACCGGCTCTGTCGGGACGACGGAAGACACCTGGTGGAGGTAACTGGAACAGGTGGGGAGATGGCAAACAGAAAACTCACACACAAGAGGAGTGAATGCTGAGTGCGATTTATTGCAGAGGATAACAAGCTTTTATAGCAAAAGTCTCCATGAGAAAGGGCAAAAAGTTACACAATCTTGTTGCAAGGCTTCGTTCTTGGGTGGTCATCAGCTGGTTGCCTGATCTTGTTTTTTGGATGACGAGTTATGACGATAGGCACTTGTTTTCGGCTTTACCTCTATTTTTAAGAAATACAATTGGTTTTGATGTTTATCACCTATTAACCATTAACCAGAGCATATGGGCAAAGTGCTGGACAGAAAGGCACGAACTCTAGTACTTTATTATTATTTTTGTTTAGTTTTGTACTTTATGTGTTTTAAATCTTTTCTAAGCAATTGTGCTTCTTTGCCATTCTTTAGAGGGTCCCCAATTTGTGGCCAAAAATCATGATATTCAGTATACTTAGTTAAATCTGGCCATATATCAAATTTAAGCTCATAGTGTCTTCTCTGTAACCCTTTCACAAAATTGTTTACTCTTTTTCATAGAGGCCTTAACTGTCTCATAAGATCTTTCTTGTTTCTTTTTTTTGATAGTAAGCACCTAGATCTAGCAAGTCTCTCAGTAAATAGAGAGTAATAGGAAGTCCTTTCTCCTAAGTGGTTTAGCCAACGGTTGCCATCCTTATCATACACACCTGTAAAAGGCCATGGATCTGGGGGAAGTCTTTGGGGTCCTCTAGATAATGGAGGATTCCACCGTTTTCTTCTGATAAGTCATTGCCACCTTCCATCTACCAACCTTTTAGGAATCTTATTTAGCTTTTGGTCTAAATATCCCTCTACATCTTTCTTATCTACAGGATATCTATATGGGTCTATTGTATATGTTTCAGGATTAAAGGGAAGTCTCCAATAGCCATGCACTCTTTTTGTTTTAGCCGTGCCGACAGCTTCTTGTAAATCTCTTACAAACAATTCCTTCTGCTGAAGTGATGTCATGAAACCCCCAATACTTTTATATTTACTTATGACTTGTCTAATAGCCTCCATAAGAGGGGCTTTTAGGGTAGCACTTAACTCTGGTGAGTTAGTCATATTCTTAGGACACTCATCGGATGTTAGAGTCGTCAACACTTCCAAGAAAGAGCCCTGAATAAGGGAACGTTGAGCATGAGTAAGTAGAACAAACAGCAGGAACAGTAAAAGATTAATAGGCACTCCTATACAGCGAAGAAAAGAAAAACAGGAACAGAAACACATCTTTCCCAGGGGCTTGCCAGCCTTTCCAGGAGGTAGGCATCTTTGATGCCCCATTTTCTGAGGTAGACTTCGGTGAAGTCCCATTCTCAGAGGTAGGCCTCTTTGAAGCCCCATTCTCTGAGGTAGACTTCGGTGAAGTCCCATTCTCAGAGGTAGGCATCTTTGAAGCCCCATTCTCTGAGGTACACTTCGGTGAAGTCCATTCTCAGAGGTAGGCTTCTGTGAAGCCCCATTCTCAGGTCTGAAAGTAGGTGTTCCATGCTAAGCAGACTCCGCCGGAGTAGGCGTGGCAGTGACGGGCATCAGAGCCTTTCTTTTGAGCTTCTTTTTATCTCATGTCAACTAGCGAGCCCTAGTTAAAATAGTCATTTACAGGGGATCAAGTTCCTCTCCTAGGTCAGTTAATCCAAGGAGATGAAGTGTCTTTGGAAAAAGCTAGTCTGAGTCGGCCTGGGTGAGTATGTGTGTGTGTGTGTGTGTGTGTGTGTGTGTGTGTGTGTGTGTGTGTAAGTTTTGGGGATACCTACTCTATCTCTCCGGTGCCTTATCCTCCCTGTGGTGAGTACAACCAGGATCCCCACCCCAAGGAAGGCGGGCAGGGGAGGGTACATAAGGTCACATTGAGTGGAATGATCTGAATTCTATCCTTCAACTGAAGCCTGGAAAGATAATGGAGAGAAGGAGAAGCTTAGAGGAACATCAAGAGAAGCCCATTATCTTTGGATACAAGTACCAGAGAGAACACTGAATCCATCCTTTTTGGTAGTAAGGTAACAGATGCCCATGCTTCATTTATTTCATTATTTTTTGTGAGTCCTCGGACTTGGATTCAGGGCCTGAGTGTCATCCCTGAGCTTCTTTTACTCAAGGATGAGGCTCTACCACTTGAGCCACAGCACCACATCTGGATTTGTGTGTGTGGTGGGGTGGTTGTTGGTTTATGGGAGATAAGAAACAGACGCTCCTGTCCCGGCTGGCTTTGAGTCACGTCCATCAGACCTCAGCCTCTCCAATAGCCAGGATGATGTACGGGAACCACCGACACCTGACCACCACCATCCATTTATAATCCCCTAGGGCAAGTGCTGGACCACCTGCACTGCACCCCCTTGTTGTGAGTGGGAAGCAGACATGGGTGGGTTTGATACTTCAACAGCCTACATACCTTTGAGCATTGTTCCAGGTCAGGCTGATGGCGGCTTCCTCATCATACACAGCAATGACTTGGCTCTGTCACAAGAACAAATGTCCCCCAGGAGGTGGCAGTTCTGGGGTCTTTCCTCTTCACACTGCCCCCACTCCTCGAAACGACACCCCAGCAAAGTGATATAGACATAGAGTGAATTCATTTTCTTATAACCAGGGTCTGGCCAGAAAGGTAACAGTGAGGAATCCCGATGCAGACCAGCCTGAGCATATATTGAGACTCTATCTCAGAAATGCCCAAGACAGAAAGTCTTGGCTCGCATGTTAGAAGATCCGACTGGCAAGTCTAAAGCCTTGAATTCAAACCCTAATATACCAAAAAGAATCAGAGGCCCTTGTGCCAGAGGCTCATGCCAATAATCCTAGCTACTCAGGAGGCTAAGATCTGAAGATCACAGCTCAACATTTAAAATAGGGTTGGCCTTGCCCATCAGACATCATGATAAGACCCAAAGTCTGAACCATGAAAGTGTGCTCCATATTAACAGGGCTCTCATCCTTACTAAGTGCTGGCCATGCTCTTTGTCCCCCTGGGGAGCCACCCCTGTGGGCTCCACCCCCAGGTCCTCCTAAGCTCCTTCTGCCACCAACTAGGCCCAAGGAAGTAGACAGCTCCAGGACATACAGATCCCTTGGTCTTATAATTTAACAGTGCTGAGTCCCCATCAAGCATCTTACCCTTTCAGGTCCCCAGACCTCAGCCACAAAGTCCATGTACCCCACAAAGAAAGCACGCAGAAGTTACCAAAGTGTCCACTGCTCCTTGTTACAGCCCACTTCCACACTCACATACACACACACACACATACACACACACACACACACATACACACACACAACCTGCAGGGGTGGTTCATGTTTGTCTTCCTTGCTAATCAGGAGGCTGAGGTTTGAAGATCACAGTTCAAAGCCAGCCCATTCTGGAAAGACTGTGAGGCTCTTATCTACAGTGAACCACCAAAAATCCAGAGGTGGAGCTGTGGCTCAAGTGTCAGAGCAATAGCTTTGACCACAGAAGCTCAGGAACAGCACCTAGACCCTGAGTTCAAGGCCCAGGTCTTCTAACTCCAAACACACACACACAGACATAGACACAGACACAGAAACACACACACATGCACACGCACACACACACACACACACACACACACACACACACACACACACACACGGAGAGCCCAAGGCTTCAGCAGTCCCTGAGTACAGACCCATGAACTGTCTCAATTAGGATCACATCCTACCCTCAAGAAGGTGGCACTACCAACATCAGACCCACTATAGAAAAACCACTAAGCCTCTCACATATCTGGAATGTATCATAGTCCAATATGGCAGTTCTTAATGGACATACTGCTATGCGGAAAACTTAGCCCCCTCTTTTTTTGTAGTTGGTCATGGGGTTTGACCTCTGGACCAAGGTGCTGTCCCTCAGCCCTTCAGCTGAAGGTGAGCAATATCCCACTTGAGCCACAGCACCAAATCCTGTTCTCTGGTGGTCCATTGGACATCAAGTCTCACAGACTTTTCTGCCCAAGCTGGCTTGGAACTATGGTCTTCACATTTCAGCCTTCTAAGTAGCTAGGATGACAGTTGTGAACCAGCGGCTTCCAGCTTCACCTCGTCAGGCCACAAACTTCTTGCAACCCTTCACTTCAGACTTTGTCACCCAGCATCCAAATCCGTCCTTCAATGGAGAGAATACAGACACAATAATCCCACCCCTACACCCATTTTCCCACTCCCTGCCTGCCACATTCCAAGTCCTCTTGAAGCTCTGGCTTCAAACTGGGGCAAACGGGGAGTTCTTAAAAATGTCTGTACATTGAAGCCAGCAGATGGTCTCCCAAACAAAGCCTCTCCCACACACACACCTCCACCATCCTTTGCAGGCAAAGATGTTTTGCTTTCTTTCTTTTTTCAGTTGTGGGGCTTGAATTCTGGGCCTGGGTGCTGTCCTTGAGTTCTTCAGCTCAAGGCAAGCACTCTACTACTTGAGCCACAGCACCACTTCCAGTTTTCCAGTGGTCCGTTGGAGATAAGAGTCTCAGGATCTTTCCTGCCCATGACAGCTTTGAACTGTGATCCTCAGATCTCAGCTTCTGAGTACCTAGGATGACAGCCATGAGCTACTGGCACCTGGCCAAAGATAATTTTCCATCCTTTTCATCCTATCCCCTCAGGAGACTGATATCTGAGGACTACAGTTGGATTCCACCCATGGCACAAATTCCATTAGAACTTTTTTTCTACAGTTAAACACCCAAAAAAGTTGGAAGTGAAGCTTTGGCTCAAATGGTAGAGTGCTAGCTTTGATCATCAAAGACAAGGGATAAAACCCAGTCCTTAGTTTCAAGATTTTCTAGCAAAGACCCACCCAAGAAAGGGAAGCAGGTTGGTACACGGGAGCTCAAAGTTCACTCATAATACTCAGGACTCCCAGAACAGACCCCGTCCGGCTCTGATTCTCTAGATTCTATGTCCTACATCATGGCAGTCTTAGATGGGACTGACCATGAACCAAGTTAGGATGTTGAAGTACAATCTCATACTGAGGATCCCCTGACCTTATCAAAGACTCAGGATCTCTCACTGTCCTGCCTTGACACTGGGCAGCAAGGTGAGTTGCAGTTATCCAACCACAGGATGTGAATATGAAAGGATTTCCCCGCCAGGGACTCCAACTGGAGGGGCTCTAGGTCCCTCTCTCTCTGGAAGAAAAGTGCTGGTCCATCCCAGGAATGTTCCTAGGTTGTGAATATCCTCAAAGAAACAACCCTGCTCAGAGCCCAGTGCCTCTTGTTTTTCCACCAGCCTCTATCCAAGCCTGCCCCACCTTCAGCCAGCCCTCTCTGAATCCCAGATCTGCCATGTAGACTAAAGGTTGAGCCAGCAAAGAGACCCACCTCTGCCTCTGAGAATGGCAGTCACATGGTCCTAGTGCCCTCTACAGGAAGTCTCGAAGTAACTCCGGTCCCGACTCCATCCTCATTCCCTGGCTGTCCTGTGCCAGTGGCCCACTTACCTCTGTCTATGGTGGCGGAATAAACACCGGGGGTATCATCTTCTGATTGAGCCAACGAAAGTCCCAGTCCCCAAGGATGTACTACACAGGCATCCTGCAGTGGACAACAGCCAGGCAGTCTATGGTGAACCCAAGGTTCCGGGACTCTTAATAGAAGTGTGGCTGGGTCAAAGACTCTATAACTGGTGGTCTATATTGTCAGGAGAGGTCATGGCTCCAATGTCCTGAAACACCTGACCTAAGATCATCCTACCTCTTCCCTCATCCCAACACCTCCCTAGCCCTTAGACAATTTCTTATTATCTGTCCAGGAAGTAAACTTGCTGGGGCCGGGATAATTGAAACCTGGTGATGCCCCCCTGAGCCCTAGGTCCTTCCTGAGGCTGCTTCCCCCTGCAGTTGGTGACCACACAGCTCCTGGATGTCATGAAGTTGCTGAAGGGTCAGTGGCTTAATCCTACATACTGGCTTGAGGCTCTGAAATGTTACCCACAGAGATTGTGAGTGGTTGGCTCTCTTGATCCAGGGACTCCAAACCAAGGCTCACATGCTCCCTTCTTCCTTCTTTTCCTCTTTTTTTCCCTTCATCCTTCCTTCCTCTCTCTCTGTTTCCTTCCTTCGTCTCACTCCTGGCCTTGAATTCAGAGCCTGGGTGCTGTCCCTGAGCCTTTTTACTCAAGGCGACCAGTCTACAGCTTGAGGTACACATATCCATTTCTGGCATTTTCTTTTTGGTTGTTAGTTGGAGATAAGAGTCTTATAGTCTTTCCTGTCTGGGCCTTAAGCCTTGATCCTCCCATCTCAGCCTCCTAAGTAGCTAGGATGACATGCATGAAGCCCCAGCATCCAGTTCAAACCAAGGTTTCTTCATGTGCTGTGGAACCAGCACCGGAACCTTTCATCATCTATGACCCCCACTCCCTTATCCCCTTGAGCATGGCGCATACTGTAACTCTTTGTTGGATTACTAAATGAGCATCTGTCTATGACAATATTATAGAAAAGTCCCATTCAATTCATGTAAGCATCCTGGGGCAGGGCGGGGGGAGGCAAAGCCTGATGTAGCTCTCCCACAGTTCTCACTCGTCCCTCTTCCCACCCTCCTGATGCCACTGCACTTAACTGTTTTGGCTCCCAGGATGTGAGCCATGATGTGCTCACTGGATTCTGGGGCCACTGGGATGCCTATCTTCTCAAAGATCTCTGTCCAGTGGCTGACCAACTCTGTGGCACTCCATGCCCCCTCAGGTGTGAATGAGGTTGCCGTGAGCTGAACCCCTGGCTCAAGTGGCCTCCTTTCCTCTCCGTGGGGCCAGACAGGATGGTCCACTATATCTGGCCCCCAAGTTTCATGTTACAGAGAAAGGATTCTCGAGGCAGCCCGGATCTCTAAATCTCCCAGGGTCCACTGCAGGTGCTGAAAATCATCTCTCCTCTCAGCTGGCAGGCTGGGGATGGCGAGGTCACTCTCTGCTCCCCATGACATCCTCGACTGTGGTGGTCACCCTAGAGAGAGCTGTAGAAGAATCAGCAGCTGCCACAGAAAGGCAGCCAAGGCACGACATTCATAGCAGGAGACCATCTGGCTTGGGAACTCTGTGTGTGCCACTTTGAACTTCACTGTCTGACCGCTGAATTGGTTCATGTAATTTGACCCATGAACCCAGGCATTAGTGGAAATTGCCAGCTTCAAGAAAAAAAAAAAACCTGGAAAAAGTGGCATATCACTTGTCCCAATCAAACTTAAAGGGTTCCAAAGTCAGTGGTCCCCTTTTCCTTCCAGACAGCCTAAAGCAGGTTACAGAAACTGGCATTCAGAGAGCTCTAGCTAACTGCCATGGTATGATACCAAGCAGGCTCCAGGAGGGGAAACTTGCCTATCACTGTCCAGCTGGAAACGGCCCAGGTGGGACACAGATTGGAGACTGCAAGACTCCAGGGAGGACTACACATGGATGCACTGCCCCAGGAGGGAATCCACGCCACCAGCGGGGGCCCAGAGGCCCCTGCCCAGATGCCCACAGACACCGTCAATGTCCTGGGTAAGGTTCTACTCTCATCCTTGGTTGTGGTGAACCATCTGTCATGTTACACCGTTCACCACTCCCCAGACACTCCTAGCTTCACAGCCCTTGCCCTACTCCCACCCATCTCATTCCTTAATTATGTTTGGCAGACACATTCCCAACCCTTGAATTAACTCCAACTATACACATGAGAGCAGAGTGTGTGACTGGAAGAGTGTGGCTGTGGTCACACTGGCCTCACGAGCCTTCTGGCTCAAAACAGAAGGACAGGTGTCCACTCTGTTCTGTGTTCACACAGGCCTACTAGGGAGTCCATGCAGGTCCAGCAGCTACTGTGGCTGCAAGAAAGTGGAAGAGGGAGGTGGAAAGAGGTGGAAAGGAACATATACTGAAACCTTCCCCGAAGGAGCCATGAAATGGTGAAGGAGAAAACAAAAATTGTGGCTGAGCTCATACTGGGCATTATGAAAAAAGAACAACAAATACACACATACACACAAATAAACTGCTTTTCTCTTTTTAGACATGATGACTTAAATATACTTTCATTTTTCTCATCTCCTAATCTCCCAACACACACAAACACACACACACACACACACACACACACACACACACACACACACACACACACACACACACACACACATCTAAACCGGTCACAAAAGACTCACCATGCAGCACCTGCAATTTGCCAACTGATCACTGATCTGAGCACAGTCAGGCTGTACAAGGAGAAAGATAATCGATATCTCCCTCCCTCCCTCCCTCCCTCGCTCTCTTTCTCTCTCTCTCTCTCTCTGTCTCTGTCTCTGTCTCTGTCTCTCTCTCATACACACACACACACACACACACACACACACACACACACACACACACCCAGACAGAGAGAGAGAGAGAGATTCAGAGCAGTGCCTCTCCTGAGTTTGTTAGTTCCTCATCTGGGCAATGTACAAGCTCGAGCATGGTAGTTCCCTTGTCAGAACCAGGGGCTCCCACCCAAGGGGATCACTGCTCTAATAATGCAGAACCACCCTGTCTCTGGCTTTACCAAGGGCCAGACCCTTCCATTGGGAACAACCAGCCTTGACTCCCCATTCACCAAAACCCTAGGCCCGGACACTAGGTGAAGGAATCCCGAGACAGGTGACTCCTCAGAGCCCAGACAAAAACAAATCAGGCAGTCCTGGTGCCTCCAGAGAGGTGTCTGACTTGGGGTGGGAGCGTTGTTGGGGAATTTGATGGGGTCTTAAAGGCTACATACATGGATGGATTGCCTACTTCCAGCCTAGATGCTTCTGGGCTAATTGGCGGATTCTTGGGGAGGACTAGGAGACCAGAAGGACCAGGAACACCAGCAGAAGCTGGCAGAGCTGGGAAATGTGATCACCCTGTGAGTACTGTGGACAGCTGGGGTGGGGGGGGACAGGGTAGTTGTGTGTGTATCAGAGGGGGTGTGTTCCTCCCAGAAGGTGACTACCTTCTGAACCCCTGTGCCCTCACCTCCCTAGTGGGTTCTTCTGGAGGTGAAAGGGTGACCTAGCACAGAAGACAAGGGCTCACACAGCAAGGGGGGCCTATCCCCTGCATCCAACACCCTCCACCCCCAGCAAAAAGGAAAAGACCCGAGAAGGCAGGTGTGGAGGTGTCCTTCCGACATCTGACTAAAGCCACTAGGTTCCCACCAGGGAGAGGAAAGGTGCAGATGTGGCTTCCACTGCTCTAGGCCAGGGTTTCTGTGGTGCTCTCTCCTCACCAGTCCCTGTATCTGCCCTTTTCCTGGGACACTGGCTGCTAGGAATTGGGGTGGGATCCTTGGGTGACACCCACTCCCCTCTCCTGGGGCACATTTGTGGCAGAGCCAGGGTGGACTGTGAGGTGCAGAGGAGGTGCAGGCAGGATGGAAGAGAGTAGGCTGGAGGCGGGGGTCTGGGTCTGCGGGGGAGGGGGTGAGGAGGTTCGCTGGGTGTGGGAGTCACCAGGTGTGGTCCCATGAGGTGGCCACTCATGCTTGCTGCTGGGAGAAGCTGTAGGCAATGGTTCTGGGTGCACCCAGGCCCGGAGTGCAAGGACCAAGGGCAGGGACCAGGTCGGGCCTCATGCCAGGCAGAGACCCACCATCTCTGCTAGGAGATTGCTTAAGGGGCCTCCGATCAGAGCAGGTAGAGCCATATTTGAAACTCGGTGCTGCTGGGAGGGGGCGGGGGCACCTGCACGGGGCTGTGCTTTCTGCCACCCCTGCCTCAGCTGCCATCACCACCATCACCACCTCTGCCTCAGCTGCCAGCTTCCGCTGCCTCCACCACAGAAGCCACCACCGTACTTACCGTGCCAGGACCTCAGATTCAGGGCAACCATGGCCGCCATGCCCTGTGGGGCTGCCCGCAGTGATGTGCCTGCCTCGCTGGCTCCAGGTGCTCTGTGCTTCTGTCCAGGACTGAACTTTGATTGCTTCCCCTTGTGCTTGTGCTTGCTCTTCTCTCTGCTCTTTCTCTCTCTGCCCCCACTCCACTCCTTGGCCACCACAAAGGCATGCCTGCTCCCCGCCCCATCGCTGCCACCAGAGTGCACCCCAGGGCCCCACCCCCTCATCCACTAGGGCATGCCCACTCCTCCCTTAGGCCATGCCCCCTACCCTTAGCTGCAATCACAGCCCTGACTGGGCTCCAAGGCTACCAGTCCATGGCAATTGCATCATCACCTCAGCTCAGCAAGGTCCCCCAACCCCAGTACCTTCCCCAGGGATCGAATCTGCCCTCAGCTCCACCCCTGGAGGAGACTCTCCTCCATCCTCCTTCACTCCACACACTAAGAACGTGCATGGTGACCCTTGTGTGTGTGTGTATGTGTGTGTGTGTGTGTGTGTGTGATTGTTGGGGATAACTACCTCTCAAGGACTCAGAACATAGCACTCTTTGGGATGACACACAGCACACTTCCAAAAACAGCACAAAGCACCCTGTGTAAAGGACTCAGCACACAGCTCCTTTTGAAGGACTCAGCATATAGTACCCTGGGTAGAGTACTCAGCACACAGCACCCTTTGAAAGAGGGAGTCCATAGCTTGCAGTGTAAAGGACTCAGCACATTGCATGCTTTGAAAAACTCAGCACATAGCACAGTTTCCCTGGGGCTCATTACACAGCACCCTCTGTGTTAAGACTCCACACATAGCCCTTTGAAAGGCTAAGTACAAAGCACCCTTTGTAAATCACTCATTGCATAGCACCCTTCGAAGAACTCCGCACATAGAAGAATTTTGAAGGTTTCAGCACATACCACACTATGGCAGGACTCAGCACATACCACACTGTGGAAGCACTCAGCACAAAGCACCATTTGAAGGAAAATACTGAGCACCCTGTGTAAAGGACTCAGCACACAGCACTCAAAAAACTCACCTCATCCCTCTCTTCTCAAGAGCTCCGCACATAGCAGGACCCTTTCAGATGAATTAGTACACCACACCTTTTGAAGGACTCAGCATACAGTACTTGTGTAATGGACTCAGCACACAGCACCCTTTGAAAAACTCAGCAATGCCCACTCTTCTCAGGGACTCAGCACATAGCACCCTATGCGATGTCTCAGCAAATAGCACCTTTTGGAGGACTCAGAACAAAACCCCCATGTGGGAAAGACTCAGCAAATAGCACCCTTTGAAGGACTCAGTACATAGCTGTATGTCACAGGTTCAGCTTTCATTAGAATTAGGGTGCTTTCTTCAGTATCCCCATTCTTCAGAAACACTTCACAAATCCTACTAGTTCACATTTAGCCAACCTGTGTTTTATGGAGGAGGGTCAGCTGGGGGTCTTGAACTCAAAGTTTGGCGGCCCTGTCCCTGAGCTCTTTGGTTCAATGCTAGAAATCTACCACTTGGAGGCACAGCTCCAATTTTGGTTTTTGGGTTGTTCTTTGACAGGTCTTATGGTGATAAGGAAGGCCAAGTTGGGGTGTCTGTGGGCAAAGGCTCTTAGCTCAGCCTGGAGCTGACCTCTCTCTTTCTTGTGCCCCTGGGAAGCTAGGCTTCCTGGAGCTCTCTTGGCCTAGGGTGGAACAGACTTGCTCTGGCATCAGCACTCAGGGTGAACAAAAGTCAGCTTGGCCCTGGTCACTTCTTAAAATTGAACTTTAGAGGACAATGGCATGGGGCCGCATGTCCCGCATCTGGCCACCAGGAGGCAGGAGTGTCCCGCCATAGGGATTCTACCTGTGAGATGTGCTACTCTTGCTTCCCTGGGGTCTCCATCATGCTTCCAAGTCACCCTGGACAGGAAAAACCTTGAGACACTTACCTACAATTAACAATCGAAAAGCAAGTGGGGCTGTGGCTCAAGTGGCAGAGCAGTAGCCTTGAGCAAGAAAACTCAGAGATAGAGCCTAGGCCCTGAGTTTACACACACACACGCACACACACACACACACACACACACACACACACACACACACACACCACATGCATGGAAAATCAGAGATTTCTACACCGCAATCTTTAGGTATTCACTACTTTTCCCCCACTAAGCCTGGTGGCTGCTGGCCTAGGTGTCTGATGCATACACCGCTACCTGGCATCTTTAATTTTGGGGAACAGAATGGGTAGAAGGTCATCCTTCTCTGATCACAGCTCCTTGATTGGGTCATGTTCTATCCAGGCCCTTTGGGGCTCCTTTACAAAATTGCCAAGATGCCTTCAAAAGTCATCACATACTGGGCACTGGTGGCTCATGCCTGGCATCCTAGCTACTCAGGAAGCTGAGATTTGGAGGATCACAGTGCCAAGACAGCCTGGGCAGAAAGTGTGTGACACTCTTATCCTCAATGAACTGTCAGAAAACAAAAGTGGTCCTGTGGCTCAAATGGTAGAGTGCCAGCCTCGAGAATAAGAGCTCAGGGACAGTGTTCATGGCCAACGACAACAAGGAGAGGCTTTGCATGTTGGCATTGGGATTGGCATTGGCCAAATATAATTAGAATTTTCAAGTGCTCCACGACAAAGCAGTGCCTCCTTTAGTCCTGTGCTGGTCCATCTTGTCTCATTCCCTGGTCTTGTCCATGTTTTGGGTCAGCATGGCTCTGGATGGAAGGGAGGGCTCCAAGGAGGAAGATCCCAGAGCAATCACCGCATCTCCTTCTGCCATGCTCACCCTGCTGCTTCTGCTCTTTGCTACAGACTTTCTTCCTGGAATCCATCCATGAGGTCATCACCGCCAACATAGTGGTGAGTGGTGGGTTTGGCCTAACTCAGGGCAGTCAGAGGTGGAAGTAGGTCTGGGATTAGGAGCTTCCACCCTGGGTGTGGGCTGAGCCCAGGGTTGACCTTTATTTCATACTGAGCCTTGCAGTGGTGGGAAGTCACTGTAGACTCCACATTGAGCCAGGTAAATTGGAATCTGGAGGACCCCTTGTGTGGGGGAGGATGTGGGGCTTAGGGGGCCACTGTTGATAGTCCTCTCTTGGGATTCCCCTCTCCCTCCCTCATCCCTCAATGGTAGAAGAGAAACTTCAAGTAAGGGTGTGGGAATAGGGGTGGAGAAGTATTTTGGTGTGAACCAGAAGTGCTTCATATTAATCTTAGCCCCTACTTCTTATTTATCTGAGGAATGGCCATATGGGTTTGGGAGGGATGAATCATCCTAGCTGAGAATGTGGCTCAGTGATAGAGTGGTCTCCTAGCATGACTGAAGCCCTGGGCTTGATTCCACACAGAAAAAGCTGGAAGGGGAAGTGGAGCTCAACTGGTTGAGCACCAGCCTTGATCAAAAAGAGCTCAGGGACAGTGGCCAGGCCCTTAGTTCAAGCCCCAGGACTGGAAGAAAAAAATCTTTGTTGGAGGCTTTTTTCCCCTTTGAAAACAATTTATTCTTTGTGATAAGCATAACATGGGTCTCTTCTCTCACCACCAATGGGCCATTAGATGTCTCTTGAACTTGGACCACCTCCAGGCAGCCTCTACCCTACCCAACCCCCAGTTTAACCTTCCCATCACCCAGCAGATGGAGGCCTGAGAGAAGGCCACCTGACCACCTAATTCCGGTGGCTGCCAAGGCTTTTGAGAGTCAGTATGTCATATGGAGAGTCATTATCTGCATCAGTCTACAGAAGAAAGGGAGGGAGTGCTCCTCACCTGAGCTGTGGGCAGATCTGTATCTGGGGCATCTGCAGCAAGATATGTTCCTTGGGGGAGTCCTCTATGGTGACGAGAACCCTGACCTATCCTCTGGCAGTTTCCACGCTGTCTTCAAGTTGCAATTCTTCAAAACCTTTCTGCTCCTCCCTTATTTCACCCACCACAGGCCCTGATGCATCTGAAGCAGCTTTGGTGGTGGGGCTCAGCCTGTGTTGGCATCTGGAGCCTGCTGTCCATGCCTTCCTGTAGCACTCTCCTCTTCTCCATCTTCTCCTGGGACAGCCAGCACACACACTAGGCTGTCTCCCAAAACAGCTCATTCAGGACCAACATCTGCTCTTTACACACCACGAGGGACTCCTCAATTGTTTGGATGTGTGCTGACAGCTGGCTGCATCGATGGTAGAGCTCACCTGCTGGATTCTGGAAGTCCACCTCATCAGGCAGGTTGTGGATGAAGATTTTCTTCTTGGACGCCCACGTGTTCCGCTTCCCATCCCCATGATTGCTGTGGTGGCAGCTCATGGGGCAGGGGGCTGTAGCTCCAGCTCAGTCTGGTACTGAGCTGCCAGTAGGGCCAGGTGCCTGCAGCTGGCCCACCGCTCCTGTGGTATGATTTCTCCCCTGTTGAGCTCAGCCTCAGTGTGTTAACAGAGCCTTATCCTTCTACCAGGCAACATGGAATGTGGGCATAGCCACAATTCTTGTATCCCATTGGTCAGAAAGAATCATGAAATAATGGGGGTGTGGCCAGAATCCTGTGATGCAGGCAGAATGGGCAGAGTTAAGATGACAGTGGCTCCCCCAGCCCCTTTCCCAGGGAACTCTGTCCAATTCAGTTGGGGACAAGAGTGTGACCTGCTCGAGCCGGATGGCTGCACAGATTGTTGTGTATGTCCATTTGTTGCTAGTTTTGGACCTTGAACTCAGGATCTGGCACAGTCCCTGAGCTGCTTTTGAGGCTAGCCCTCTACGACTGGAGCCACACGGCTCTACTTCTGGCTTTGTTGGCATTGAAGTTGGACAGGGGTCTCAAGGACTTTCTGGCTTAGAGTGACCATGATCCTCCTATCACAGCCTTGTAAGTATCAAGGAGGAGCCACTGGTGCCTGCCTCATCATTGGTTTTGCTGATGTTCTTGGACACACCCTTGAGTTCCCTATCCTTAGGTTTAAGTGGTGGGAGCTGGAGCCCACAGTTGGAATCCTGTTCCTGCCACTTCCAAATGCAGGATATCCTAAGAAACTCATTCCTATCCATATGAATACCAATGGAATGTGATGTATGTTGTGATTGAATGGGCAGTTCTTGCATGATTCTAGGATAAAATTATACACGATTGTATTCTAGCATACTGATCAATTTTAATTAATACTTTATGAAGCATTTAAACAATCACATTCATTAAATGGAGGCAGAATGAAATACCGAAGAATTGGGCATCACATAATATAGAGATGCCATTTTTTCTGCCCGGACTTTCTTTACTTAATTGCTATATAACATTTTCTGAATGTACTTTGGTATAAGCAAGTAGGATATATTATACTTGAACTGGAAATCAATTATTCAAACTGTTTTTATCAAAAATGCTTATAGCACAATAAAGAGGTAAATCCAAATTATGTATATTTGAAGACAATGCTTGGTTAGTCCTCTTCTCACATTACCCATTCCCTTCTTGAGAATAATACACATTGTAAGGAAATGCTTAGAATGTTTTGGAGAAATAGGTTGACTTTAAACCAGAGTTATTCTATGTTGCATTTTGTTTACTTTATATCTAGAAAAGCTAAATTCTTACCTTATCATTTTCCTTAGGCTTTATATTCAGGTTTAATCTCTGATGGGCGACAGATAAAGATATAAACATTTTTTAACAGTTGTTAAATTTAGGCTGAAGAATCTAGGTACAATTATGCTCATGCAGATAGGCCTCATCAGTCATGAGACCATGATACCAAAATGTTAACCAATGCTTATTGGTGTCATGCTTATGACATTTTGTGTATTATAAACAGTGCTTATTACTATTTATTTTGTAATCAACATCATTTCATGGGTTAGGAATTGATGTGAGACATTATACTCAGAACTATATTGAAGGAGGAATCCAAAATTAGTTACCAAGATATACACTTAACGCAATGTTTTTAAAATGCAAGCGAAAGAAATAATTTATGAAAAATCAACATTTACAATAAATACAGAATCAGTATGATTGATATTTTCTTTTATCTCAGTTGCAATACGGCTTGCATGATGACTTTTCTGGTTATATGTTTAGTTAGGTCTTGATATTTAGTTGAAGTTCTGTTTTTTCATATATTCATTTGTCAGATCGAAGAGGAAATTAATTCCATGCCAGAGTCAACATCCATAATAATGTTACAGTTGTATCCTGCTACTTTGCCAAAGTTTCAAATGAGCATGAATATCTTGGGTCTTTTTTGGATCTAACTAAATATGTATGCAATTTTGTCAGTAGTAGAAAGCTTTTCTGACCACCATTTATTAAACTATTATTTTCCAGAAACAACTACTCTGAGTGTAGTTGTTTTCAGGTCGTGGGGCCTGAACTCTGAGCCTGAGCACTGTCTCTCAGCTCTTCAGCTCAAGGCTAGTGCTCTACCACTTGGGCCACAGCACCACTTCCGGCTTCTTTATTTTTGTTTATGTGGTGCTGAGGAATCGAAACCAGGGCCTCATGCATGCAAGGCAAGCACTCTACCACTGAGCCACCATACCAGCCCTTTTCATGAGATTTTTAATGTCATTTATTTCATGGGTTGATATTTTCCTTTAAATAACCCACATTCTGTCTGCTACAAAGTGTAATTTGGAATAGTTTTAAATTATGTACACTCAGGTACACGGCTCAGATTCTACTATTTGCAAATTTTGTTCTTGTTAAATCAGTAGGATTTAGGCCTCAATATGGATACTATTAGACTTATTCATTGCGTTTCTGAATTTTTTAAGATGTCATGATGTTTGTTATTTTATTCTCTTAAATATATTCAGATCTCACTCCACTTACAGTCACATTTCTTTTAAACAGTTTGATCCATTCAAGGGATTTGCTATATTAGGTTCAACTAGATGAATTTAATTACAAATGAACACAACTGTATTTCTGAGACACAGTTATCTTTATGGTTCTAGTCAAGGGTAACATGTATTTGAGGTTTTTGTGCTTAAAAATAACTGGGCACAACATGTTTTTGTTCCTGAGGGCGTTCTAATTTGTTGGTTGTTTTTCCAGCTGTGGTGACTTCAACATATGTGTGCATTTTATTTCAATTGTTTTGTGTCTATATTTTGTTTCATATAACAGAAAGTACAAAAAGAATAAGTGATTTAGAACTTTTCGAAATAGAGTTCTAAGGGAGATACTTGAAGTTTTGTGACATCTGGGACCGGATAGGCCTTGTTAGTGGAGGGGGTATTAGAATAACAGAGAAATTGACACGATTTGAACTCTTCCTCTTATTGCCTCACTATTTCATATAGTAATACTTCAAAGTCTTTAGTGGAAAGAAAATAATTTTGTTTGTATGAACTCAGAATTTTTGCTTTAATTGGGACACACTACACATTCATAATTGATTTTAACTCTAAAACCTTCTTTCCTTCTTTTAAAATTCAGATGTGAATTTATAATGCTAAAATAGCATCTACTAATTTATATGAAATAATCCAAGCTATTTTCGCTTCACACTATATGTAATATAGACTGTAATAATCGTGAGTAATATAGTATGTAATAACTGACTTTGGGGAAAGTCAATTACAGTGGATTTTGTGAGATACTGAGTAATAGTAAAAATTATATTTGATTCTATTAAAAAGTTCACAGTTACATCTAAAAATAACTCATAGTTATAAACTAATGCTAAAAAGTAAGATTGCTTATTGGAAAAACCAGAAGTTTCAATAAGCTTGCTTTTTAAACATTGACTTGGATCTGGGCTTTGGTGGCTCATGCCTATAATCCCAATTACGCAGGAGTCTGAGATTGAGGATAGTGGTTCAAAGCCAGCCTCAGCAGAAAAGTCTGTGAGACGCTTATCTCCAATAACCCACTTGAAAACTAGAAATGGCACTGTGGGTCAAATGGTACAGTGGTATCGATGAGCTGAAGAACTCATTGAAATCTGCGACCAGGCCCATAGTTCAAGCCCCACAACCACCAAAAAAAATTGACATGGATTTTTACTTTATTATTTCATGATTTTTTATTGTGAAAATACATATAGAGGGGTTAAAATTACATGAGCAAAGTAATGATTACATTTCTTATCAAACATTGCTTCCCCCTCCTTTGTTTCCCCTTACCATTACTTCCCATCTTCCCCGCAAAGCAACCCAGGCACCAAAGGTCTAAAGTTCATTTTCCAACATAACTTGTTGTATATCTGATTGTTGCATGGGACCACCTGTATCCCTAAACAACTTGTTTTTCCCTTCCCCTCCACAAATTATAACAACATCAAATACAGTGAAAACAAGGGTTATGTCATGGGGGAGGGACATACAAAGCAACAAAGAAATCATCTTATAAATATCCTAAAAAAAACAATAGCAAGAGAAAAAAACATTTGAGTCCTTATCTTTGGGTTCATTTCGCCCAACATAAACTTATCTGATCATTTCTGCTTGTCCAAGATAATGAGTACATTTCTTTTCAAGAATTGTAGCCTCCTCCTTTGTTTCCCCTTCCCATCCCACCCTCCCCACGCCCCCCCCAACCAGCCCTCCCACCCCACCAAAGTTGTAAATTTCGTTTTCGACATATCGATTTATTCATCTCATTGTTGCAATAGGTCCACCTGAATACCTATTTAAACGATTTGTTTTTCCCTTACCCTTCACAAATTATAACAACATCAAATACAGTGAAAGCAGAGGTTATACCATGGGGAGGGACATACAAAGCAACAAAAAATAATCTTATAAATGTGTTAGAAACAATCACATGAAAGAAAAAAAAAACATTTGAATACATACCTTAGGGTTCATTTCCCTAACATCAACTTATCTGACCTTTTCTGCTTGACTCAGACATATACTAGTTATTGCAAATAAGGGAAATCATGGGACCTAAGTTTCATTGGGCCTGGCTTACTTCACTTAATATAATTTTTTCCAAGACTTTCCATTCCCTAACAAATGGGGAAATGTCATTCTTTCTGATGGAGGCATAGAATTCCATTGTGTATATATACCACATTTTCTTGATCCATTCATCTACTGAGGGGCATCTGGGTTGGTTCCATATCTTAGCTAGGGTAAATAAGGCTGCAATAAACATAGTCGTGCTGGTAGCTTTAGTGTGGTCTTGTTTGTGAACATTTGGGAAAATGCCCAAAAGTGGGATTCCTGTGTCATAAGGGAGCTCTATGTGGAGTCTTTTGGGGAACCTCTTTACTACTTTCCAAAGTGGTTGAACAAGTTTACACTCCCACCAACAATGCAGTAAGGTTCCCTTCTGTCCACATCCGCTCCAGCATCTGTTGTTATTAAAGTTCTTGATTATAGCCGTTCTAACTGGGGTGAGGTGGTATCTCAATGTGGTTTTGATTTGCATTACTTTTATGGCTAGAGAAGTTGAGCATATCTTCATGTGTTTAATGGCAATCCTTCTTTCCTCTTCAGAGAAATTTCTCTATAAGTCTTTAGCCCACTTATTTATTGGGCAGTTGTTTCTTTGAAAATTTGTTGTTGGGGAATTTAATTTTTTGAGTTCCAGTTATATTTTGGGTATGAGACCCTTGTCTGTTGTATGGCTAGTGAAGATCTTCTCCCAATCCGTGGGCTTTCTATTGATCTTGCTAGCTATGTCCTTTGCCATGCAGAAGCTCTGCAATTTCATGCAATCCCATTTGTCCAGCCTTTCTTTTATGTGTTGTGTTTCTGGGTCTCTATTAAGAAAATTTCGCCCTGTGCCAAGAGACCTAGGGTTTCTCCTATTCCATCCTGTAGAGTTTTCAGAATGTCTGTTTGACTCCGAGGACTTTGATCCATTTGGAGTTGATTCTGGTGCAGGGTGATATATAAGGATCTAGCTTTAGTTTTCTACAAGTAGTAAACCAATTTAGCCAGCACCATTTACTGAAGAGCCAGTCATCAAGTTTGTAATGTAACAACGACATATACAATTTCAATTTCTTCTAATTCACTATGAGGATACTGAAATAACCAGTGGAGCCAGAATTATCTGTGGGAGCCATTAATCTTTGTAAATTCTTGGCCTGGCCCACCAGAGAGTGTGGGGAATGCCACCAAAGGTGAAGGTGTCAAGCCTCACTTGGTGAGCTGTCAAGAAGTGATTGAACATTGGGCAGTTTGGGAAGTGACGGTTGAAAACAGGCAGAAGACCCGTTGGAGTGAGGAGAGGTACAACCTATATATAAGTTGCATTTTCAGAGCATTGGAAGGGGATATAAAAATGAGAGCTACCTGTGGAAGAAAGTGGTAAGACAGCAGGAAGGGAAAAACCTGAGAAGAGAGGAAGCAGAAAAGTGGTCATTAGGGCAGAGTAGTGTAGGCTTGTGGAGACTGGAGAGGCCTGAAGAGAAGAAGGAAATGGTGGAAGGGAAAAAGAGAAAGACCAGAAAGGAATGACAGGTCTGTAGTGAAGGAGGGAGTAATGGAAAAGTTAAAAGCCTTGCCCATTGAGGTTTGGAGCTTTGGAGATCATAATTTTTTGGCTGGTGGTTTTGCAGACCAATTAAGATAGGGCGGGGCTGCCCATTGGAGGTCTGAGGTTTGGTGGTCACGGCTGATCTTGGACCTGGTTATCCAGTCCAGGATAAGGTAATCAGTCTCCTTTCTAGTGTAAATTGGATTATTATATTAAATGTGACTCAATGGTTTGTCTCCTTGCCTTAGAGGTAATAAGTACGCGAGTTCACAGAAAGAGCTTGAAGTCTCAAAGGCCGTGAATTTTTTAAGATGTGATGTGGCCATAATAGGTTTGTAAAAACACAATGGGACAGTGAAATAACAATGCCAATACCACAATATCATCTCAAAATAATGCCTTGATACCACAATTAGTTGTTGATACCATTCTCGTGATGAGGTCACAATAATTTTGTGATGTCACAATAGGTTCATGATGTCAGAGTGGCATGGGATATCTCAAATGTCATTAATTGATAATGAATATATGAGTTCAAAAAGGGACTGTAATGTCTCCAAAGGCATGTGTTGTCACAAATGTGATGCCGTTTTAACAGCTTTGTGATGTCACAATGTGACACAATGGTCATGACATCTGGCAGTATGATGTCATAAGGGATTTCTGATATCACATGTCATACCAGAAATATGAGATTGAAAACAGATTATGAGCTCACAAAGGCCCTACTATATGACAATGGCAGCATGTCACAAAACTTACAAGGACGGGACTGGTTGTGAAGGCACAGCAGGTTAATAATATCACAATGGCAATGTGATGTCACAAAGGATTGTGATATCACATTGGTTATATGGTCAAAATGGGTTTCTGAAACAGAGTGAATGAATTCACAGAATAGGCCTTCACACTGTTAAGTCATAACAATGTCACTGTGATTTATAATGCTATGATGCCATTGTTGTTTAGTGATATCACAATGAGCTGATGGTGTCATAATGACAATTTGATGTCACTGCTGATTTATGATGTTACAATGGTTATGAGGTCACATTATGTTTCTGATATCAACACACATGTCAAATTTGAAATAGAATGAAAAAGCCGGGCGCCGGTGCCTATAAACCTAGCTACTCAAGAGGCTGAGATCTGAGGATCGCAGTTCAAAGCCAGCTCAGGCAGGAAAGTCTATGAGACTCATCTCCAATGAAAACCACAAGAAAACCAGAATTGGCTCTGTGGCTCAAGCGATAGTGTGCTCACCTTGAGCTGAAAAACAGGGACAGCACCCAAGCCCAGAGTTCAAGCCCCAGGACCAAAAAAAAAAAAAAAAGATTAAAAACAGGCATTCATAATCTTATTATAACATCACAATGGTAGTGTGATCTCATAATGCTATCTTGTCATTGTAGATTTGTGATGTCAAAAGTAGTTGATGCTGCCATAATGACAATATTATGTCACACTTGTGATGTCACAAAGGGTTTGTGATGTTACAATGGCATGTTTGATATCAATTGTCAGTTCACAATGAGGTTATAGTTACACAAAGGGACTGTGATGTCACAAAGGCCATGTGTTTTTTCAAAGATGCTAAGAGGTCCTAATACGTTTGGGATGTCACAATGTGATAGTGATTGTCAAATGGCAATGAAAGCTCACAATGGGTTTGTGATGTCACATTGGTGATGAAATCAAATAATTTTGTGAAGTCACATCTCATAATCACATGTCGAATTTCAGCTGCTACTATTTCACAATGAGGATATGAGTTCACAGAAGAAGACTGAAGTATTAAAGGCTATGAATTTTCTAAAATGCTGTGAAGACACAGTAGGTTTTTGAAACCACAGTGGAACAGTGACATCACAATGGCAATGTGATGTTGCAATATGATGACTTCGTAATGTTTTGATATCACAATTGGTGATGCAGCACTGGTGATGAGTTTACAAGAGGTGTGTCACAATGTCACAATGGGTTGGTGATATCAAAATGACACGTGATCTCAATTGTCATTAACCCACAATGAGTATATGAGCTCACAAAGGGACTGTGATGTCTCCAAAGGCATGCATTGTCACAAAAGTGATGAAGTCCTAACAGGTGTGTGTTGTCAGAATATGACAAAATGCTCATAACATCTATCAGTGTGATGTCACCATAATCAAGATGTCACACTGGATTCAGGTATCACATTTCATACCTGGATTGGGTATGAGAGCATTGGAATTTCACATTGGGTTTGTGATATCACTATCGAAATATGGGGTCATGCAGGGATTGTGCTACCACAATGGCTATTAGATCACAATGTGTTTCTACTATAATAGGTTTGTGCTGTCACAATTGGTTGGAAACGTCACAATGGCATGCCGGGTCTCAAATGTCATTAATTCGCAATGAAAATATGGGTTCACAAAGGGACTGTGTTGTCTCCAAAGTCATGTCGTTGGCACAAATGTGATGAAGCCCTAACAAATTTGTGAGTTCACAATGTAACACCATGTTCTTGATGTCTATCAATGTGATGTCACAATGTTCATGTCAGAGTCAATTTCTGATATCATATGTCATACCTGAAATATTATGAGTTTGAAAACAGATTATAACCTTACTAAAGGCCTAAAATATCCTAATGGCAGCATATCGCAAAAGTTATGACTAAAAACTCATGGTCTTTGGAGCTTTTCTTTCTTTGAAATTGTTTCCTCATTGTGAACTAGTAGAAATTGAAATTGGACATGTCATTGTGGTATTACAAACTCATAATGACATCACAAACTCATGTGACCTTATCACCACTGTGACATCACAAAACCAATGTGACATCACATTGCTGTTGTGCCTTCACAATCACATTGTGACATCACAAAGCTATTGTGAACTCTTGAGATGTACAAGTCGTTATGTCGAAAACGAACTTTACAACTTTCATTGGGAGGGGGGAAGGGGAGCGGGGAGGATTGGGTGGGGAGGCAGGGGGAGGATGGGAAAGAACGGGAAGGGGAAACAAAGGAGGAGGCTACAATGTTTGATAAGAAATGTACTCATTATCTTGCCCATGTAATTGTAACCCCTCTGTAGGGTATTTTCACACATAAAAAAAAAAAAAAACATGAAAAAAAAAAAACCACAAGACCTCTGTGGCATCACAGACCCTTTGTGTACTCATATCTTCATAGTGAACTAATGAAAATTGTTATCACACATAGCATTTTATCATCACAAATACTTTGTGCAATAATTATGACTGTGAAATCACATTGTCATCATGACACCACCATTTATTGTGACATCACCAAACCCCAAAGACACCATGCCATATTTTTCTTTTTTTTCTTCTGTGAGATTTTTTTTATTGTAAATACAGTGTACAGAGGATTACAGTTACATGAGCAAGGTAATGAGTACATATACTATCATCATTGCTGCCTTGACATCACATTGTCATTTTCATGTCATAGACCCATGTTGAATGCCTATTCTTTGATTTCGTTCTATCTGAAATGTGCCATCTGCGTTGATATCAGGAAACCATTGTGAACTCATAACCTTTGTGACATCTAAATCTCTTTGTCACAGCACATTGCCTTTGTTATATCACTAACCCAATGTGACATCAAATACCTCTCCTGTTCTCATAATTTTGTGACATGCCATTGTGATATCTTAGGTCCTTTGTGAGTTGAAAATCTGTGTTCGACCTCGTATTTCAGATATGACATGAGATATCTAAAATCCTGAGTAACATCATGATATCACACCGCTGGACATCATAACCATTACGTCACTTTGTGACATCTCAGACCTGTTAGTTCTTCACCTTTTTGACTACATGTGCTTTGCTGACATCAGAATCCCTTCCCGAACTCATATATTCATGGTGTGTTAATGACAATTGAGATCCCACATGCCATTGTGCCATCACCAACCCCTTGGGACATCTCAAATCTACTGCAACCTCCTCATCAGTATTGCATCACCAATTGTGACATCAAAACATTCTTATAACAGGATGGTGAGATATCACATTGTCATTGTGAAATCACTGTCCCATTGGGTTTTCACATAGTATGACTATGGAGCTTCTTCTATCACCTGGTATTCTCATATTGAATTATGAGTCACTGAAATTTGATATATCATTCTGATATTACAAACAAACTGTGACATCACAAAATCATTGTGACCTCATCACCACTGTGACATGAAAAACCCAATGGGATATCTCATTTCCATTGTGACATTATGGATCACATTGGGCCATCCCAAACTTATTATGACCTCTTACCACCTTTGAAAACACACATGGCCTCTGTGACATCACAGAACCTTTTTGTATCCATATCCTCACGAGGAACTAATGAAAACTGACATCAGATATACCATTGAAACATAACAAATCCCTTCTGACATAATCATAATTGTGACATCATGTTGCTATTATGACACCATCAGCTCATTTTGACATGTAAAACTACAATGACGTCATAGCATTGTAACATCACATTGTCATTCTGATGTCATAGACACATTGTGTTTGCCTATTATGTTATTTGATTCTATTTCTAATGTGGCATGTTGGTTGATACCAGAAATCCATTGTGAGTTCATGACCATTGTGATATCATGGTGCCTTACTAGCATCACATTGCCAGTGTGATGTCACATTGCCAAATGGATGTCAAAAAGGGATTTTGATGTGACAATGGTTATGACATCACAATGAGTTTCTGATATCAACCCACATGCCACATTTCAAATACAATGAAATCACAAATTTGGCATTCATAATGTGACAATGATGTCACAATGACAATGGCAAATGCTACACTGTCATTATCATTTTGTGATGTCACCATAAGCTAAAGATGTCATAACAACAATATAATGTCACATTGGTTATGATGTCACACAGAGTTTATCTTACAATGGTTATGAGGTCACAATGTGTTTCTGATATCAACTGATATGCCACATTTGAAATAGAATGAAATCACAAGATATACATTCACAATGTGTCTATGACAGCAAAATGACAGTCTGATGTCACACTGGTGATGATGTCATAAAGGGTTTATGATGTCACAATGGCATGTCAGATCTTAATTGCGATTAGTTTATAGTGAGGATATGAGAATGAAGTCACAATGACATATACAAATGAACTGTAATGAAACAAAGTCCATGTTTTTTGTCAAAAGTGCTAGGGTTCTTAACAGGTTCTGGTTGTCAAAGTGTTAATGATATAAAAATGGGTTAGTGAAGTCAAAACTAGTTTGCAATATCACATCTTATTTCTATTTTCAATTGCTACAAGTTCACGGAAGGAGCTTGATGTCTCAAAGGCCATAATTTTCTAAGATGTGATGAGATCATAATAGGTTTGTGAAAGCATGAGGGTTCAGTAATATCACAATTGCAATATGATGTCAAATTATAATGTCATGAGAGTGTTGTTATGTCACAATTAGTTGGTGATGCCATAATAGTGATGAGTTCAAAATAGTTTTGTGATGTCGCAGTAGTTTGGTGATGTGACAATGGCATTCCAGACCTCAATTGTCATTAACTCATAATGGGATTGTGAGGATTCCAAAGTCATTTGTTGGCACAAATGTGATGAAGTCAGAACAGATTTGTGATGTGACAATGTGACACAATGGTCATTACATCTAGCAGTGTGATGTCACAATATTCATAATATCACAGTATATTTCTAATATTTAATGTCATACCTGAAATAATATGAGATCGAAAATAGATTGAGCTCTCAATGGGCCTAACACAGTGGCAACATGTCACAAAACTTATGAGGACAGAACATGTTTGAGTTGTCACAGTTGTTTAGAGATATCACAATGGCAATGTTATATCACAAAGGTATTGTCATGTCACAATGGTTATGAAGTCAAAATGTGTTTTTGATATGAACCCACATTTGAAATACAACGAAATCACATAATAGGCCTTCATAAAGTATATATGTTGTTTTGTGGTGTCATAGTGGTATGATGTCATTACAGATTTGTGATGTCACAATGACCTGATATTGTCAAAATGACAATGTGATGTCACACCAATGATTATATTGTAAATGCTTTGTGATATTACAATGGCATATCTGATATCAATTGATATTTCACAATGAGGATACGGATACACAGAGGGACTGTGATGTCACAAAGGCCATGTGTTTTTTCAAAGGTGCGAAAGATGTCATAATGGGTTTGGGAGGTATCAAGGTGATTGCAATGTCACAATAGCAATGTGATATCACAATGGCTTTGTGATGTCACATTGGTGATGAGGTCACAATGGACAGGACAGGTTTGTGATGTCAGAACAGGCTAATGATATCACAATGGCACTGTGATATCACAAAGGGATTTTCATGTCACAATGGCTTTGAGGTCACAATAGATTTCTGATATCCACCAATATTGTTAGCTTGTAATAGAATGAAATCACAGAATAGGAATTCACATAAGTCTCTAATGTCACTATGACATATAATGGCATAATATTATGATATTTAAGTTTAGTGATGTCAAAATGGCATGTCTAATCTTATTGGTAATTAAATTACCATGAGGATCCCAAAAGTTTCTATGTGCTGAGTCCTTCAAAAGACATATTGTGCTAAATCCATTACACAGTGTTCTTAGTGCTTCTTTTTTAAGTGTGCTGTGTGCTGTCATCCCAAAAGATTCAATGTTCTGAGTCCTTGAGAGGACAATCACACAACACACACACACACACACACACACACACACACACACACACACACACACACACACACATACACACACAAACTCGGAGCATTATCTTGCACCTGCTTGGTGTGTGGGGTGGATGGAGAAGAGTCTCCCCCAGTGATTGGGCTGAGGGGATCTTCAATTCCCCCAGGCAGCTGCTGGGGTTGGGGGGAAGCCCTGAGCTGAGGTGAGGCTGCTTCTGCCATGGCCTGGTAGTCTTAGGGCAGAGTCAGGGCAGCACAAAGCCAGGGGCGGGGACATGGCCAAGGTGGGGAGGGAGTGTAACTGAGGGGAGGACAGGGTGTGGCTGAAGGGGCACATAGTTGCTGCAGCCAGGGGCACACGGGAGATGGCATACTTGTGCAGCAGGGGCTGGGCAGCCTGCATGAAAAGTGGGGGCAGAGAGCGAGCAGAGAAGAGCAGGCACATGCACCAGGGGTGTCAGCATCCATGACTGGCCTCCGTTGCTGTAGGAGCACAGGTCTGGGCCAGGAGCACAGAGGACACAAAGCCAGCACAGCAGGCACATCCCTCTCAGCCCCAGGGAGGCTCAGAGGCCAGGTAGGCCCTGAGTCCAAGGCCCCTGCACCAGGAGCACAGCTGTGGAGGGGGCGAGCTCAGCCCTGCCACCTGCCCACCCTTGCTCCGGCCCCTTCTCCTGCCTTCCCCGTGGCACCTAGTTTGAAACAGGTTGCTGCCAGCTTGGACCCGTGGCGCCTCTTGGAGTCATCCAGATATGGTACATCCCTGGCCTCCTTAAAGCCCTGACCCGGTCCTGGTCCCCAGTGGAAGACCCTCGGGTCTGCACCTCATGACCTCCCCCTACCCCACACCCCCCACGGACCCGGACCCAGACCCATGACTCTTGCCTCCCCTCTTGTGTCCCAAACATGCCTCCCCAGCACCAGGCAGGCCAGCCCTGACTGCCACAAATGCGCCCCAGGAGTGGGGGGTGGGGGAGTGGATGTTGATCCGGGGATCCCACCTCCATCCCTAGTGGCCAGTGTCCCAGGAACAAGGCAGATGCAGGGATGGGTGAGCCCCTGGCCTAGAGCAGTGGGAGCCACAGAGCCATGCATCTTCACCCTTTCTCTCCCTGGGGGAACTCAGTGGCTTTAGTCAGAGGTGGGGAGCAGCACCTCCACACCTGCCTTCTTGGGAGTTTTCCTTTTTTCTGGTGGTGGGGTGGTGTTGGATGCAGAAGATAGCCCCCCTTCTGTGTGAGCCCTTGTCTTTTGTGCTCGGTCACCCTTTCCCCTGAGGAGGGTACCAGAAGAGCCCACTAGGGAGATGAGGGCACTAGGGATCAGATAGAAGGAGAATGTCTGGGAAGAACATGCCCCTCCAACACAGATACACCCTGCTGGTCCCCCCCACTCCAGTTGTCAACAGCACTCACAGGGTGATCACATTTCCCAGCTCTGCCACCACCTGGTGCTCCAGGTCCATCTGGTTTCCTCATCCTCGCCAAGAATCCACCAAGTCACCCAGAAGCATCTAGGCTGGAGTAGGAAGTGCATCCATGTATGTAGCCTTTAGGACCTCATCCATTTCCCCAACACTGCCCCCACCCTGGGTCAGACACTTCTCTGGGGGCAGCATGACTTCCTGCTTGTTTTCAGTCCAGGCTCTGAAGAGCCACCTGTCTCAGGACTCCTTCACCCAGAGTCCTGGCCTAGGGTTTTGGTGAATGAAGTCAAGGCTGGTTATTCCCAAGGGAAAGTGTCTGGTCCTGGAGAAAGGGAGAGGCCGGATGGTTCAGCATTATTAGAGCAGTGCTTCCTTGGGTTGAGCCCCTGGTTCTGACAAGGGAACTCCCATGCTCCAGCTTGTAGATTGTCCCAGATGAGGAACCAACAAACTCAGGAGGGGCACTACTCTGAGTCTGTGTGTGTGTGTGTGTGTGTGTGTGTGCATGAAAGAGAGAGAGACAGAGACAGAGAGAGAGTGAGAGAGAGAGAGAGAGAGAGAGAGAGAGAGAGACTGACTGTGCTCAGGTGAGTGATCAGTTGGCAAATTGCAGGTGCTGCATGGATGAGTCTACAGTCACTGTTCTTGATTTGTGTGTGTGTGTGTGTGTGTGTGTGTGTGTATTTGTTGTTCTTTTTTCAGCAATGCCCAGTATGAGACCAGCCATAATTTTTGTTTTCACCTTCACTGTTTCATGGCTCCTTTGGGGAAGATTTCAGTAGACGTTCCTTTCCACCTCTCTCTTCCCCCTTTCCTATAGCCCACAGCAGCTGCTGGGCCTGTGTGGGTCTCCCCTAGGAGGCCTGTGTGAACCACAGACCAAAGTGGACACCTTCTGTCTTAAGCCTGAAGGCTTGTGAGACTAGTGTGACCACAGCCGCACTCTTCCAGCCAGCCAGTCTGTTCTCGTTTGTATAGTTGGAGCTAATTCAAGGGTTGGGAATGTGTCTGCCAAATGTAATTAGGGAACAAGATGGAGGGGGGGAGTAGGGCAGGGGCTGTGAAGCTAGGAGGGTCTGGGAAGTGGTGAACGGTGTGACATTGCAGATGGTTCAACACTACCAAGGATGAGAGGGCAACTTTACCCAGGGCATTGATGGTGTCCATGGGGATCTGGGCAGGGAGCTCTGGGCTCCCACTGGTGGCATGGATTCCCTCCCGGGGGAGTGCACTGGTGGGAAGTCCTCCCTGGAATCCTGCAGACTCTAATCTATGTCCTGTCTGTGCTGTTTCCTGCTGGGCAGTGGTAGGCAAGTGCATTCCCCCTGTTGGAGCCTGCTCGGTATCAGGCCATGGCAGTTAGCTAGGGCTTGCTGAATGCCAGTTTCTGTAACCTGCTGTAGGCTGTCTGGAAAGAAAAGGGGACCGCTAACTTTGGAACCCTTTAAGTTTGATTGGGACAACTGAAATGACACCTTTTCCAGGGTTTTTTCTTGAAGCTGGCAATTTCCACTAACGCCTGGGATTATGGGTCAAATTAGATGAACCATTTCAGCCAACAATCAATGACATTCAAAGTATCACAAACAGAATTCCCAAGCCAGATGGTCTCCTGCTATGAACGTCGTGCCTTGATTGCTTTTATGCAGCAGCTATTGATTCTCCTCTGACTCTCTCTAGTGTGACCACCACAGTTGAGTGAAGGGTTAAAGTACTTGAGGCAGTGCCCATTTGTTGCTTGTTTCAGAGCAGAGCAACACATGGTGCTAAACCACCTGGTTGTGTGCCTTCATAAGTCCTGTAAATCCTTAGCTCAGGGATCTCCTCCTGGGCTCTGCTGTGTCAGAGTGTAGGACGAGGCCCGAGCTGCAGCCAGTTTAAATAAAACAGCTGTAAAGTCTGATTCTTGGTGGTCTTCTTGGTGGGGTCCTGAGACCTAGACATAACATTGAGGATGTCATGGGGAGCAGAGATTGTGACCTCAGCATCCCTAGCCTGCCAGCTATGAGTAGAGAGGATTCTCAGCACCTGAACTGGACTCTGGGAGGTTCATATACCCAAGATGCCTCGAGGATCCTTTCTCTGCAACATGAAACTTGGGGGCCAGATATGGTGGTCCATCCTGCCTTGCCCCAGGGGTAGGAGAGTAGGCCCCTCGAGCCTGGCCTTCAGCTCATGGCAACCTCATTCACTCCTGAGTGGGGAATTGAGTGCCACAGAGCAGTCAGCCGCTGGCCAGAGATCTTTGAGAAGACAGGCATCCCAGAGGCCCCAGAATCCAGTGAGCACACCGTGGATCATGTCTTCAGAGCCAAAACAATTAAATTCAGTGGCACAAGGAGGGTGGGAAGAGGGAGAAGGGAGAACTGTGGGAGAGCTACATCAGGCTTTTCCCCACCCACCAAGATGCTTACCTGAATGGGATGGGCCTTTTCTGTAGTATTTTTGTAGACAGATGCTCATTTATTTATCCACAAAGTGTTACAGTGTGCGCCAGGCTCTGGAGGGGTCATAGACAATGAGAGTTTCCAGTGCTGGTTCCACAGCACATGAAGAAACCTTGGTTTGATCTGGATGCCAGTGCTTCATGCCTGTCATCCTGGCTACATAGGAGGCTGTGATGGGAGGATGGATGCTTGAGGCCCAAGCAGGAAAGCCTGTAAAACTCTTATCTCCAACTAACTACCAAAAAGAAAACACCAGAAGTGGATGTGTGGCTCAAGCCATAGTCTGTTGGCCTTGAGTAAAAAGGCTCAGGGACAGCACCTAGGCTCCGAGTTCAAGGTCCAGGAGTGAGAGAAAGGAAGGAAAGAGAGAAAGAGGAGGGAAGTCCAGATGGAGAAAAAGAGGAAAGGAAGGAAGAAGGGAGAACATGTGAGACTTGGTTTGGAGTCCCTGGAGCAAGGGAGCCAACCATTCACAATCTATGTGGGGACAATTTCAGAGCCTAAAGCCAGTATGTAGGACCAAGCTACTGACACCTCAGCAACTTTCTGATATCCAGGAGCTGTGTGGTAGCCGACTGCAGAGGGAAGCCGCCTCAGGTAGACACTAGGACTCAGGGCGTGTCACCAGGTTTCAATCATCCCTGGTGCCAATTAGTTTATTTTCTGGTCAGATAAGAACAAGCTGTTCAAGGGCTAGGGAGGTATTGTTGTGAGGGAGTGGGGGGGGGCAAGGAATAAGCAGGAAGGTGAAGAGGGAAGAGAGTGTCAGGACATTGTAGCCATGACTTCGCCTGACAACCTAGACCAAAAGTGATAGAGCCTTTGACCCAGCCACACTGCTATTAAGAGTCCTGGCACATTGGGTCACCATTGACCACCTGGCTATCGTCCACTGCAGGATGCCTGTGCAGTACATCGTGGGGGCCTGGGACTTTCCAGGGCTCAATCTGAAGTTGACACCTCCCCCCCCCTTCTTTCCTCCACCAGTGACAGAAGTAAGCTGGCCACTAGCACAGGACAGCCAGGGAATGAGGATGGGAGTAAGGACCCTTGTTGCCCCAGACTTCCTCTAGGGGACGCGAGGACCCCGTGATTGCCATTCTCAGAGACAGAGATGGTTCTCTTTGCAGGCTCAGCCTTTAGTCTAGATGCAGATCTGGGATTCAGAGAGGGCAGACTGAAGGTGGGGCAGGTTTGGATAGAGGCTGGTGGGAAAACCAGAGGCACTGGTCTCTGAGCAGGGTTGTTTCTTTGAGGATACTCACAACCCAGGAACATTCCTGGGATAGATCAGCTCTTTTCTCCTTCCTGAGAGAAAGGGACCTGGAGCCCTTGAGTCTGTGTCCCTTGACCGAGAAATCCTTTCATTCCCACATCCTGTGGTTGGATAACTAGACCTCACCTCCCTACCCAGTGTAGAGGCAGGACAGTGAGAGATCTCGAGTCTTTGATAAGGTCAGGGGATCCTGAATATGCGATTGTACTTGAACATCCTGATGGTGCATGGTAAGTTCCATCTAAGATTACCATGATGTAGGACATAGAATCTAGAGAATCAGATCAGGATGGGGTCTGTTCTGGGAGTCTTGAGTATTATGTGTGAGCTTTCAGCTCCCGTATGTCCACCAGCTTCCCTTTCTTGGGTGGGTCTTTGCTAGAAAAAGCTTGAAACTAGGGACTGGGTCCTATCCCTTGTCATTTATACTCAAAGCTAGCACTCTACCATTTGAGCCACAACTCCACTTCCAACTTGTTTGGGTGTTTATAATTGGAGATAAAGAGTTCTCATGGACTTTGTTGCCAAGGGTGGCATCCAACTGCAGTACTCAGATCTCAGTCTCCTGAGAGGATAGGATGACAGGCATGGAAAAGTATCTTTGGCCAGGTGGCACTAGCTCATGACTCTCATCCTAGGTACTCAGCAGGTGAGATCTGAGGATCAGGGGTCAAAGCCAGCCTGGGCAGGAAAAACCCTGAAGCTCTTATCTCCAACGAACTGCCAGAAAAGCAGAAGTGGTGTTGTGTTGTGGCTTAAGTTGTAGAGTGCTTGCCTTGAGCTGAAATGCTCAGGGACAGCACCCAGGCCTAGGGTTCAAGCCCCACAACTGAAAAAAGAAAGAAAGTAAAACATATTTGCCTGCAAAGGATGGTCCAGGTGTGCAAGGGATGAAAAGGGGGGTGCTGTGGTTTGGAGACCAGGTGCTCACCCCACTGTACAGACATTTCTAAGAACTCCCCAAGTTTACCCCAGCTTGAAGCCACAGCTTCAAGAGGACATGGCTTGTGGCAGGCAGTGAGTGGGTGAATGGGTGAAGGGCTGGGATTGTTGTGTCTGTTTTTGTAAAGGATGGATTTGGATTCTTGGTGACAAAGTCTGAAGTGAAGGGTTGCAAGGAGTTTGTGGCCTTATGAGATGGTTTTCCTCTGGGTATGTAAGGTGGCTGAAACCGGAAGTCACCAGTGGCTCACAACTGTCATCCTAGCTACTCAGAAGACTGAGATGTGAAGACCATGGTTCAGAGCCAGCTTGGGCAGAAAAGTCTGTGAGACTTGATATCCAATGGACCACCAGAGAACAGGAAGTGGTGCTGTGGCTCTCTTTCATCTTACCCTATCCCCATGTGGAAGGGGATCCTTCACTGTGTTTAGTTTTGCAGCTGGGGAAAATGAGGCACAAAGAAGCTGGGTGACCTATTCATGACCCCCAGTTTACAGGAAGCTCAGCCTGACTTCTCTGCCATGCTCCCTATGACAATGGTTGCTATTCAGTCCACTTATTGTGGTGGAAATTCCACTTCTTGTCAGTCCTGGGGCTTGAACTCTGGGCCTGGGCGCTGTCCCCAAGCTCCTCAGTTCAAGGCAGGTGCTCTACCACTTGAGCCCTCAGCACCACTTCTGGATTTCTTGTGGTTCTTTGGAGATAAGAGACTCACATAACATTCCTGCCTGCGCTGGCTAAAATCTATATTCCTCATATGTCAGCTTCCTGTATAGCATTATGCCTGTGCCACTGGCATCAGGCATAAGTCCAATTTTGACTTTCTTTCTTTCTTTCTTTCTTCCTTCCGTTCTTTCTTCCTTTCTTTCTTTCTTTCTTTCTTTCTTTCTTTCTTTCTTTCTTTCTTTCTTTCTTTCTTTCTTTCTTTCTTCCTTTCTTGCTTGCTTGCTTGCTTGCTTGCTTGCTTTCTTTCTTGCTTTCTTTCTTGCTTGCTTTCTTTCTTGCTTTCTTTCTTTCTTGCTTTCTTTTTTTCTCTCTCTCTCCCTCTCCGTCTCTGTCTCTGTCTCTCTCTCTCTTTCAGAAACTGGTTGAATGTGTCCTGGAGGAGGTGGCTTAGCGTCTCCATGTGGCTGGTACCCACGGTAACCCTCTCATTCTGGAGGTGGGCTGTGGGTCAGGAGCTGTCTTGCTCAGCCTGTTGAAATAGCTCCCTGAGGTCAGCCACTCTGTGCCCGGGCTAGAACGTGATGGTTATTCATTGTCCATCCATCCTCTGAGTACTTCCCCACTACCCTCTGCTAAGACAGTTAAAGGAAAGTGGATGAGGAGGCATCGTGTTGTCCAACAGCCTAGCATGATCCTGGGCCTCTGATCCTCACTGCCATCTATCTGGCCAGACCCCAGTTATAAGAAAATGAATTCACTCTATGTCTACTTCGCTTTGCTGGGGTGTGTCATTTCAAGTAGGGGAGCGGGGTGCAGAGGAAAGACTCCAGACCTGGCAGCTCTTGTGGTACCTTTGTTCTTGTGACAGAGCCAAGTCATTGCTGTGGATAAGGAAGTAGCTGCCATCAAACTGATCAGATACAATGCTCAAAGGTAAGTAGGCGGGCTGTTGAAGTATCAAACCCACTCATGATTACTTCCCACTCACAATAAGGGGGGGGGTGCAGTGCAGGTGGCCAGCACTGGCCCTAGAGGAATATAAATGGATGGTGGCGTTCAGGTGCTGGTGGCTCCCATCCATCATCCTGGCTATTTGGGAGGCTGAGGTCTGATGGTCATGACTAAGAGCCAGCACAGGCAGCAAAGTCTGTTATATTCTTATCTCCCCAAAAACACCTCCCCCCACCAGAAAAAAAGCCAGATGTGCTGTGGCTCAAGTGGTAGTGCCTCAGCCTTGAATGAAAGAAGCTCAGGGACGACACTGAGGCCCTGAATCCAAGTCCTAGGGCTCAGAAAAAAATGATAAAATAAATGAATAGTGGGCACCTGTTATCTTACTACTAAAAAAATGGATTCAGTCTTCTCTTTGGTACTTGTAGCCAAAAGTAAGGGGCTTCTTTGATGCTCCTCTAAACCTCCCCTTCTCTCCATTAGCTCTCCAGGCTTCAGTTTCAGGATAGAATTCAGATCATCCCACTCAATGTGACCTTATATATCCTCCCCTACCCACTTTCCTTGGGGTGGGGATTCTGGATGTACTCACCACTGGGAGGATGAGGCACTGCAGAGATGGGGGTAGGTATCCCCGAAACTCACACACACATGCACACACACACACACACACACACACACACACACACACACACACACACACTCACCTAGGCCAACTCAGACTAGCCTTTTCCAAAGGCACATTATCTCCTTGTATTAACTGACCTAACAGAGGTACTTGATCCCTTGTAAATGACTATTTTAACTATGGCTTGCTTGTTGGCATGAGATAAACAAAGAAAGGGTCTGGGGCCCATCACCTCTGGCTCAGGTACACATCTGATACCCTGGCTACGTAGGAGGCAAATATCTGAGGATCAAAGATCAAAGCCAGCCATAAGCTGGAAAGCTGGTGAGAATCTACTCTCCATGGAACCACCAAAAAGTTAGAATTGGAGCTGTGGCTCAATTTGTGGAGCACTGCCTTGAGCATGAAAACTCAGAGAGACCACTCCCAGAACATGAGTTCAAGTCCACACACAAAAATGGCCCCATCTTTTTGCCCCCAGACTGCCTGGGCCTTGAGTGCCTTCTCACAGAGTGTGATACAGCACTGGTCCTAGGTAGTGTATCAGAGCCTTCAGAAATTGGGTGGTGGAAGCCAGGCCTTCTCCTTCGTGTGCTCTTAACCCACACCAGCTTGAAGGCAGAGCGTGACAAGGCAGGCAGCCTGCAGAGTGGAGAAGATCTTGCTTTGTCAAGGCGATTGGAGTGGGCTTTTTAGAGGCAGCACTTGAAAGGGGGTTTTTCTTAACAAAGAGGATTTGACAGGAAGCACAGAGAGCAAAGATGCTGTAGATAAATTACAACATAGTTGAGCATGTTTATTTACAGCCAGGGCTGCTGGTGAGAAACTCAGTATTGATGTGAAAGACTATCCCGAGACAGGCACGAGGGTTCACAGAGGAACAGCTATCCAGGGTTGGGATTGTGTCTTAGCAGTAGTGGGCTTGCCTAGTACACAGGAAACCGTGGTTCAATTCCTAGGTCCCACATACACAGAAAAAGCCAGAAGCGGCTCCATGGCTCAGGTGGAAGAGTGCTTGCCTCTGTCAGAAGAAGCTCCTAGATAGTGCCCAGGCCCTGAGGTCAAGCCCCAGGACTGTGAAAATAAAATAGCACTCAGATGGACCTTGGTGACAGGTGGTTGGCTATGCCCTGTAGCTCTTAGTAAATCCATCCATGCTTAGTGCCTCCTTCTTTGACAGAGGAGAGCTGGATATTCCTTCTGCCCTGGACACCCCTGGAGGTGGTTATCAGCAACCCACCCAACATCTTCCACCGGGGAAATGGCCCCAGAAATCCTCAGGTACAAGTTGGATGGGGTTGGGGGGATACAGGGCAAACCCCAGAAGTCCTAGTGGGTCTGACCTGTCCCAGAGGACCAGTCCATCCAGAGGAGGCAGATGGGAGCTTAGAGAGGGGTAGAGATGTGGAGGGAGCTCTTTAATCCCCATGGCCCTAACCAAATTCCAAGCCTTTCTTTGCTTTCTGTGGGGGAGATAGAGGAGTGTCTAGGTGGTAGTGTATAGAGGAGAACTACATGGAAATTCTAAAGACTGAGACACAGTAAGCCTTGTGCTGGTGGCTCACGCCTGTCATCCTGGCTACTCGGGAGGCTGAGATTCAGAGGATCTCATTTCCCAGCCCAGGCAGGAAAGTGCCGTGGGCAGGCTCTGTCGGGATGACGGAGGACACCTAGTGGAGGAACTGGAATAGGTGGGGAGATGGCAAACAGACAACTCACACACAAGAGGAGTGGATGCTGAGTGCAATTTAATGCAGAGGATAACAAACTTTTATAGCAAAAGTCTCCAGGAGAAAGGGCAAAAGGTTACACAATCTTGCTGCAGGGCTTCATTCTTGGGTGGTTACCAGCTGGTCGTCTGATAGGCACTTGTTTCCGGCTTATCTCTATTTTTAAGAAATACTATGGGTTTCGATGTTTATCACCAATTAACTATTACCTTTTTCTATAGAGGCCTTAACTGTCCCATAAGATCTTTCCTGTTCCTTCTTTAATAGTAAGCACCAAGGAGGCCGAGATCTAGCAAGTCTCTTAGTAAATGAAAGAGAGTAACAGGAAATTCTTTCTCCTAAGTAGTTCTCCCAGCAATTGCCATACATTCTGTTCTAGCCGGCCTACAGCTTCTTGTAAATCTCTTACAAACAATTCCTTCTGCTGTCGTGAAACCCCCAATACTTTTATATTTACTTATGACTTGTCTACTAGCCTCCATAAGAGGGGCTTTCAGGGTAGTACTTAACTCTGGTGAGTTAGTCATATTTTTAAGACACTCATCAGATGTTGGAGTCGTCAACACTCTTAAGAAAGAGCTTTGAATAAGGGAACATTGAGCATGAGTAAGTACAATGAGCAGCAGAAACAGTAAAAGATTAATAGGCACTCTTATACAGTGAAGAAAAGAAAAGCAGGGACAGAAACACATCTTTCTCAGGGGCTTGCCAGCCTTTCCAGGAGGTAGGCCTCTTTGAAGCCCCATTCTCTGAGGTAGACTTCGGTGAAGTCCCATTCTCAGAGATAGGTCTCTGTGAAGCCCCATTCTCAGGTCTGAAAGCAGGTTTCCCATGCTAAGCAGACTCCACCGGAGTAGGCGTGGCAGGAAAGTCCCATGAGAGTGTCATTCCCAATCTCCAAACAGAAATGGCGCCATGGCTCAAAAGGTACAGAACTGGCCTTGAGCAAAAATCATCATCAGGGACAGTTCCCAAGCCCTGAGTTCAAGCCCTTCAACAACAACAACAACAACAACAACAACAAAAACAGAAATACACCCTTGCTTGCAAGTGATGGTGAAGCAATGGGGGTCCTGTCGTTGGGAGACCAGATGCTAGCCTAAGTGTACAGAAATTTCTAAAAACTCTCCAGGTTTGCCCCAGTGTGAAGTCACAGCAGGGTGGGCATTGCCTTACCAACAACTCCAGAAGTCGTGGCCTGTCTGAGGCAGGGAGTAGGCTAATGGGAGCAGGGATGGGAGGGTAGTGTCAATTATATTCCCTCCATCCATGGAAATATAGTTTTGGATGCTGGTGTCAAAGTCTGAAGTGAAGGGTTGCATGTGGTTTGTAGCCTGACAAGTTGGGTTTCACCTGGCTACAAGAAGGTAACTGAAGCCAGGTGCTGCCAGTGTCTCACAACTGTCATCCTAGCTACTCAGGAGGCTGAGATCTGAGGCTTGCAGTTCAAAGCCAGCTTGGGCAGGAAAGTCTGTAAGATTTTTATCTCCAATGAACCACCAGAAAACCAGAGGTGGTGCTGTGGCTCCAGTGGTAGAGCGCACACTTTCAGCTGAAGAGCTGAGGGACTGCGTGCAGGCCCATAGTTCAAACCCCATGACCTACAACCAAAAATAAGGTGGATGAGTTTTCTGCATAGAGTTATGTACAGTAGGAAATGCCATTCTGTGTTATGAGCCATTCCAGACGTGTGAGAGGCTGAGATTTGTCTACAGTTGGTCTGAGGACGGTAGTGCCATCTACGTGGGGTTTGGCATGTTCGGGTGCTCAGAGACTGATGAGGCCTTGGGCTACCCCTGTGTGTGTGTGTGTGTGTGTGTGTGTGTGTTTCCTCATCTTTCTCTGTCCCCTTCCTGGGTTCCTGTCTTCCTCTTCCTGACCTCGGATGTTGCCCCTCTTCCATTACAACCTTGCCTTTTGCCCCATCAGGGTCTACAATGAGTCTTAAATTGCCAGAGACCTGCATAGTCCAGCTTTTCATTGGGGCCCAAGTCTGGCTGTCCATATCTTTGGCCACTTCCAGGGGATTCTGTGTCAGCAGGGCCAGCTGGCATAGGTTCTCCCTTACCTCTGGAGGGGTGGGGTTCAGTCATGGGATGTCTTGTCCTTTTCCTCAGCTGGGCCTCTGGCTGCATGTCCCTCCCAGCAGGCTGGCAGTAGAGTGGGGGAAGGGTGGTTGCCAGTGGCTCTGACCCACTTGAGCTTGATAGCTGACTGAAGGCTGCCCAAGCAAGAAGGATCTTGGGCTGCATAGAGGTGAGGCCCAGGTGGCTTGGAAGTATCTGTTGTTGTCTAGGAAATGTCAACGAACATTATCACAGCCAAGTCTATCTCCCAGCCCCAGCTTGGCCTCTCAGGTCCTTCTAGACAATTCCGGATACCTAGAATACAGAGGCACAGACTTAAGATTCCAGGACCAGGGAACTGGGGGATGAGAGACTGGTACGGCCAGTAGCTCAGTGTTCTGGGGCATTAGCCTTGACCTGGTTATGCCTTCCTTGCATAAGTTCACGTCTTAACCCGTGGCTGACCACACACTGGCCATTTGTGGCAGTGATATGGAAGTGGCAGGAGCAAAAGTGAGATCTAGTATGACCAAAATCTGGATTTATGGTCTGTGGGTGTGGGGAAGGCAAAGGGTGTATATTAAAAAAAAAAATCTCAGAGCTGGAACTCAGGGCCTAGCTGTCCACTGTCCCTGAGCTAACACTCTACCACTTGAATCACAGATCACTTTTCACCTTTTTTAGTAGTTAGTGGAGAGAAGAGTCTCACAGACTTTCCTGCTTGGGCTGGCTTCAAGCTGCCATTCTAAGAGCTCAGCCTCTTGAGTCGCTGGAATTGCTGGTATGAAAAATTGGCTCCAGTTAAGGATGATAGTGGATGCATGTGCTTGCGTGTGTGTTTGTGTGCATGCGTGCATGCGTGCATGCATGTGTGTGTGTGTGTGTGTGTGTGTGTGTGTGTGTTTGTGTTTGTATTTACCAGGACTTGAACTCAAAGCCTAGGTGGTATCCTTTAGCTTGTTTGCACAAGGTTGGTGCTGTACCACTTGAACTAGGGTATCTGCTTCCCAGCTTTTGGTGATTCATTGGAGAGAAGAGTCTGCTCAGGCTAGCTTTGAATTTTGATTGATCCTCAGGTGTCAGCCTTGAGTAGCTAGGATTATAGGCATGAGCCATTGGCACCCAGTTGCAAGGATGTCTTTTCATACACTCTTCTGTTCTGACAGCTGTCTACTTCCCCTGGCCTAGATCTCTGACCTTCACTTCAGCTCCCAGCATCCCGTGACTGTGTGGAAAACATAAACCTCTAACCTGATCCCATTTCTTTGTACTCATGGGAGGGTATGTTTCTTCTGTAGCCTGGGGAAGGAGGGTAGCTGTAGATGGGCGCTCGACTGGGGGATAGGTAGTCTGTTTCAGCCAAGAAGGAAAGTGTGGCCAGATGCTAATAGCTCATGCCCTCCTAGTCCAACCTCCTCAGGAGTCTGAGATCTGAGGATTGCCATTCAGAGGCAGCCCAGCTAGAAAAGTCTGTGAGACTCTCCTCTGCAACTAGCCACCGAAAAGCTGGAAGAAAAGCTGTGGCTCAAGTGGTAGAGTGCTAGCCCTGAATGAAAAATGTGAGGCACAGAGTCCAGGCCCTGAGTTCAAGCCCTAGTACCAAGATGTGTGCAAGTGTGTGCAGGCATACATACACACAGAGACACACACACACACAGAAGAAGGTGGTAATGATGAGCTCAGCTAGAAAACTGGGGGCACTCCTGAGGCATAGTCATAGTAAACTCTCAAAGCAGATCAAGTAGTTTTTCCCTAAGTCATTCCTGGGCTGAGGGGTCTGGGTCATGCCAGTAAGTTCCATGGAACCTGCCTTTCTATCCATGCCCAAGGCCACAGGACCAAGGGAAGCCACTATGGATGCTCGTTTGTAGTCGGCCCACGATTGCCCCGAGCACTGGTAAGGAAAGTAAGGCTCCGAACCCTGTGACTCCTGGGATAGAGACTGCTACCAGCAGCAGCCTGCTGGCTGTGGATACCTGAGACTACAAGTCTTTCATGAGCCCAACTCAATACCCGCCCAATGTGTGCCTGCCAGATTCACACTCTTGTGATACTCGAGTGAGTGGGCATTACCTGCTGTGCCATCTTGCAGCTCCTGCCCCTGCTGGCCCAGAACCTTGGTCTGAGAGGTCGATTTATTGCTCAGATGCACAGTGCAGCCATGACAGATGCCATTCTGATGAACAGATTAATGACCTCCGTGCTCAAGGCTCCAACCTTCTCTGCTACTGTGGCCTGCTCTGTAGGCAAAGGCCTCCAAAGAGGCTGCTCTCAAGACTTGTACGACACCTAGACATTGGGAGACCCTCAGTGGCCCACTTGAAATTACTCTGCCTAGATCCACAGAGTGAGGTCCAAGCAGGTCAGGTGTTGGTGGCTTGCCAATTGAGGCACAACACCAATTCTGGGTTTCTGGAGGTTCCTTGGAGATCAGAGTCTCCCAGACTTTCCTGCCTAGGCTGGCTTTGAACCTTGATCCTCACATCTCAGCCTCATGAGGAGCTAGGAGGACAGGTGTGAGCCACCGGTGCCCGGCTGATCTGGCCTTTCACCACAGTAGACTAGGAGCTTCTGAAAGCTTTTCTTTATTTTTTTTAGGTGCAAGTACTGGGGCTTGAACTCAGGGGTTAGGCTCTGGTCCCTTAATTTTTTCCCTCAAGGTTAGCACTCTGCCACTTGAGCCAAAGCTCCATTTCTGGCTTTTGGTAGTTCATCGGCAAGAAGAGTCTCACTTGCTTTCCTCCCCTGAGCTGGCTTGACCCACGATCTCTATCTCAGTCTCCTGAGTAGCTAGGATTTACAGGGGTTGAGCCACTGGTGGCATTGGGCTAGAAGCTTTTCTTAAGCAAGTGTTCTTCCCTGAGTTTGCCCTTACTCCTCCATGCAAAGGAGGTCTGAGGGTCAGGAGCTCTGAAAAATAAGCTTCCATCCACAGGAAATGGCTGGGGTCTCTGGTAAAAAGCCATCTAATCTTTCTCCTGGGCCCCATTCTGGGACTCCAGCCTCTGGCCTACCTGTGACTCACATATAAACCTTGACCCAGCCTTGAATGTCCTACCAGACTTGTCTGAAGCCACAGAACCTTCATTCCACCCATACCATCTGCTCTAAAGCACACCTCAGGACCTTTGCCCATGCTGTACCTTCTGTCTGAGGCCCTCTGTCCTGAATCCACATCTTGGAACTCCTGTGGAATTTTGGCATTGGTTATATTACCTCGTGGAGCAAGTCTTTCCTTCCCTTCTCCCTCTTTTTTTTTTATATTGAGTTTCTAGAGATGGAACTTGTGCAGGCTGACTGGCAAATGCTCTATCTTGGGGTGTGTGTGTGTGTGTGTGTGTGTGTGTGTGTGTGTGTGTGTGCATGTGTGTGCCAGTCCTGGGGTTTGAATTCATGGCCTGGATGCTATCATATCCCTGAGCTTTTGTGCTCAAGGATAGCACTCTACTACTTGAACCACAGCTTTAAGTCTGGCTTTTTGGGTGTTTGATTAGAGAAAAGTGTCTCATATAGACTTTATTGCTTGCAATTGGTATCATCAGATCTCAGCCTCCTGAGTAGCTAAGATTACAGGGGTGAGCCACCAGCACCTGTCCTCTACTCTACATCTTATCTATAACTTCAGCCCTCCTCTGAGTCCCAGAGCAAAATGTCACACCAGGATGAATTTTTTCTTTTTGACAGTCTTGGGGATTGACCTCAGGGTCTCGGCATACCCCTGAGCTTCATTTGTTCATGGCTATCTTTCTATCACTTAAGCCACAGTACCACTTTTGGCTTTTACTGTTTCTGTGGTACTGAGCAATCAAACCCAGGGTTTGTGCATGCGGGCTAGGTAAGCACTCTAGCACTAAGCCACAATCTCAGCCCAAGGCTCCCTTCTAACGGGAGTTATGAGGGTGGGGTTTATTGGCTTACCCCCTTTGGTGTAGAAATCTCTATTTCATATCTTTGCCATGATTTGGGACCAGCTTGTGACTCAGCAATGAGGAATGATAAATGAGTGATAGCCACAGGCCCCAGAAGTCTAGCCTGTCATCCTACAGAAGGATAGAGAATATGGAGCCAAAACCTTTGACAACTCCTACAGCCTAGGAACTGTGCTTTCCCTGGAGGCAGTGGCTGGCTGCATGGTGTCCCGATGGGACACCTCGGCCAGAACATAAAGCTTCAGTTCTTAAATGGCAGAGAAGGATTCTTTGTTCATGTTGCCTGCTCAGACTTTGTACTCTCTGAGGGCTTGTCCCAGCTTGCCCAGGTTGGGGGGCTGGGCATGGGCAACCTGCTGAATGCCCATTGTCCATACCCAGATACATGGAGTTATTGCCTCATTTTTTATTTTTGGCAGGTCCAGGGTTGTACTATGAGCCTAGGCTCTGTCCCTGAGCACCTTTTGCTCGAGAGTAGTGCTCTGCCCTTGAGCCACAGCCCCATGCATGTTTTTATTTCCCCTGTGATCTCTTAGAAAGAAGAATGTCATGGACTTTCCTATCCTGGCTGAATTCAAATTGGCATTCTCTACATCTTGGCCTCCTGAGGAGCTAGGATTACAGGCAAGAGCCATTGGCACCTTGCTTACTTTTCTTCTTCTTTTTTCTTTTTTTTTAATGGTAACAATCTGAAGTCTTCGCGGTGTCATTCCAATGGTTTGCATTATAATTAAACGACCCAGGCCTGGAGTTTGAATGCTAGGACTGCCACCCACAAAAGGAAGGAGAGCCTGACAAACTTATTCCTGTTCATGTGAATGCTTATGGAGAGTTATTAATGTAACAATAAATGTGCAGTGGATTCATGACCCTATTTTAGAATGCTACACAAAAATTATTAGGTTTATGTTTTCCATTCTAGCACCAAGGTATAATTAAGGATATTGATTAATTTTTAATTAATACTTTTATAGGTATTCAACCCGGATACTTCATTAAATGGAGGCAAAATTTATTAACTAATAATTGGTAATAACATATATAATTTAATATCCTCACAGTCCCACTCTGTATATGTATATATTTGTATATATGTTTATGTCTATCTCTCTATCTACTTCAATCTACATATTTATCAACGTATACATACATATATATGTATATATATATATGCGTATATATATATATATATATATATATATATATATATATATATATATATGGGGGGCACTACTTTGGCTTGATAACAGGTTCTCAGAACTTCCTGGCCGCTCAGTTTTCAGGAGGCTGGTCTGCTAAGACTGTAACACTATTTATGGATTGGGCATTGTAGGCTGTGAGATGAAATCCCAGCATGGCCAAAAATTTATTTGTGGAGTAAGAAACCAATTTTGACACATTATTTTCCTTCTCTGTGAAAGTCCTTGGTCTCAGTATGATGTATAATCCATATGCAAATATATCCTATGTGATATGATGTAATAAAAGAAATGTTACATGTGTATATACTAAATACTAAATAAATAAGGGTAATAAATGTCAGATGTAATAACCCATGTATGTAAATAGATCTCATATATTAATATTACTTTTTCCAGTGCTGGTGCTTCAATTCAGGCCCTGTGAACTGGTCTGAATTTCTTGTCTTCAAGGACGCTGAGCCTTTCCTCTGCACCCAGACCCTGAGTGCAAATCCCAGGCCTACTAGAAAAATGGTGCAAATTCCAAACCAGGGCCTTATTACTATTATTATTACTATTATGATGATGATGATGATGATGATGATGATTTTGCCTAAGCACGGGGCTTGAACTCAGGTCTTGGCATCTCTGCCACAGTTGGTGGTGGCATCCTAGTACCCGAGTTCAAATCTCGGGGTGGAAAAAGAAATAAAAAACTGTAAAGGAGAAGCCTAAAACTGAGAAGTTCAAGGAGGTAGTTTTCCTTTTTTTTTCCCTTTGTATTGTGATCATCCTGGGTCTAAATGACAAGGCCCAGAAAGCATACATTATCTTGCATTGCTGATGTTTGGTGGGGTATTAGGGAAGCCATAGCCAAAACCAGCAACTTAGGCCTGGAGGTCGAATCCCAGGACTGCCACTAATGAATGGAGATTCTCAGAAACCTATTCCCATATATATCCATATGAATGGAATGTTATAAAATTAACAATTAAATTAGTAGTTAATATACGATATTATAAAATTATACACAATTATACAATATTGACTAGATTTCAATTAATACTTTATTATGTATTCAATCATAGTACTTAAAAATGGAAGGAATAATTTAATTGCCAATAATCGGTATTAATATTGTATATGCAATTTCATAATATACAGACATCTCTCTCTTGTTTTATACATATACATCTATTTGTCTATCTACCAATCTATACATTTATCTGTTCATACAATTGTCACTCCTGGGGCTTAATGATAGAATGTTCGCCTAGTAAGTACAAAGCCCTGCATTCGATTCCTCACTACTGTGTACACAAAAAAATCCAGAAGTCATGCTGTCACCCAAGCAGTCAAGCACTAGCTTTGAGCATAAAAACTTAGGGACTGTGTCTAGACCCTTACTCAAGATCCAGGACTGGCACCAAAAAAAAAAAAGATAGAATGTTCTGACTGCAACAATGTAAGTATAGTACTACAAATACCTCATCACAAGTATGGGACTACAAATACCTCATCACAGAGCAAGTTGGGAGTCTGGTGCTGACAGCTGCCATCTAACTTGACAAAATGTCCCATGATACTATTATCATATATTCACCACTTAGAAACTTGAAGAGGAAGCTGGGCATCGGTGGCTCGTGCCTGTCATCCTAGCTAATCAGGAGGCTGAGACATGAGGATCATGGTGCAAATGCAGCCTGGGCAGGAGATTCCTTGAGATGCTTATCTCCAATGAACCACCAGAAAGCCTGAAGGGGCGCTGTAGCTCAAGTGGTAGAGTGCTAGACTTGAGCTGAAGAGCTCAGAGACAGCACCGAGGCCCAGACTTGAACTCCTCCAACTTACAAGAAAGAAGGAAACCTGAAGTGGAGTGCTGGGAACTTGTGTTACGGGTAGAGTGCTTTGCATGTATGAAACCCTGGGTTTGAATCCTAAGTACCACATCCCTAGAAAAAAAGTCTGAAGTGGCTCTCTGGCTCAAGCTCAAGTGGTATACTTGAACAGGTAAAACAGGTACAATGTTCATGTCCTGAGTTCAAGCTCCAGGACTAGGGTATACACACACACACACAAACACAGAGCAGAAGTAAAGTTGTGACACAAAATGGTAAAGCACCTGGTTTCTGCTCTGAGCTCATGGTCATCACCCTGGCCCTGTGTTCAACCCCAAAACCTAGCCACCCAAGGCCTGACTAGGAGAGGACAAAGGTTTCAAAACCTTATAAGCTTCACCAGATCTAGATGACAGGAAGCATTGTGATTTTGCACAAGTGCTTAGATTTAGCAAACTTCCAGAATCTTAGGGAGGCACCACCATTGCCAATTAGGAATCTTTTCATTAGGTTCAGCTCCCTAGTTGTCTACCAGAAGGACTCGAATTAATTGAAGCAGTTTGTTTCAACATTGGAACATAGTCTCACAAAGACAGGACAAGTGCAGGGAACTTGGCCTGCCACAGGAGGTGGCACAATGGAAGGCTTCCTGTCAAAACAGAGCACTGGGGAGAGAGTTAGCTTGGGGTACAAAGAGGCCTTTTTCTCCTGGCCTTCAGAGCCCATCCACACTCATCCTCACTAATTGCCCCCGATAAATTGTTTGTTACACAGCTGTACAGGAGTGAAACTTTTTGTCTGCCTGTTCCAACAGTGAGCCAGACTTCCTCCAGCAGCCTGGGGTGCGTAGAAACCCTCAGGATACCCTGGGAACAGTGAGGGGAGCCCTGAAATAGGCACTGTCTTGAAAACACCATCTGTGCTATGAAATCATTCTATTCAAAGCAAATTTCCTAGCTGTGTGCCTTTCTTCATAGCGACCTTGGATGTTCACTGATAGAAATACATGCATACACACACAGACACATGGAGTTAATGGCTCTTTTTTGTGGTTTTTTAATGGCTTTTTGTAATGGCTTTTTTTTTGAGGCTTGAACTGTGAGCCTAGACATTGTCCCTGAGCTCCTTTTGCTGAAGGAAGCACTTTATTGTCTTAAACCATGATTACCCTAGGCTGGGGTACAGCATTTATACCCAGAGATGATCCGGGGATCCTAGGACCCGAGTTCAACTCACAGCACTGGCAAAAATACATCAAACCAAAAAAAAAAAAAAAAAAGAAACGGAGGAAGAAAAATCCAAGAAGTTTTACACAACCATTTTACCTCTTTTTCCTTGGCACTGTGACCATCCTGGGTCTCATTGACTCGGCTGGAAAATTGTATGTCACCTTGCATGGCCGAAGGCTTCTGGGCTGTCAGTGAAGCATGAGCCCAACAGAGACACCTAGGCCCTGAGTTCCATGATCCTGGGACTGCCACCTACACACAGCTGAAGATCCTAGGAGACTCGTTCCTATCTATAGGAACACTAATAGAATGTTTGACATATACTAATTTAATTACTAATTAGCTAGTCTATTATAAGATTGTATTCAATAAATATAAGTCACTGATTAATTGAATTAGTACCTTATTAAGTCTTCTACCATGAGTAATTAATGGAGGCATAGTTTTAGAACTAATAATTGGTAGTAATAGAATATATAAAAATAAGATATAGACAGACATCACTTTATATAGAGTTATACACTAGAATCTACATAAATGTCTGTCTCTCTATATATACTTTTATTTATAGATGAATATACATATGTAAATACACACACACAGCAATCTACACATCTATCTGTTTATGTATTGGCCATTCCTAGGCCTTGATCTCAGGTCCTGAAATTTGCTCACCAACTTCACTTGCATCAGACTGTTGTGCTAACATTAACCCATTCGTGAAGTGGGCCTTCTAGGCCTGGAGTTCAAATTACAGAACTGCCAAAAACTTAATCCTGGTGGCAGAAGCCAATTGTCTCACTTGTTTTCCTTATCGGTGAAAGTCCTGGGTTTCAGGAATGATGTATAATACATTGACAAATCTATGTCCTATGTAATAGGATGTAAAAAATTTTATACGTGTAATCATACTCATTAAATAGATTAAAATAAATAAATCACAAAATAAAATGAATAACTACACTAACCACAATATGCAGTAAACATGCATGTAAATATAAATCATGTATTTAAAATGTATACAAATATTATTTTTTTTCGAGTGCTGGGACTTGAATTCAGGCCCTGAGAACAGGCTTGACTTACTTGTCCTCCAGCACGGTGAGCTTCCCGTTCCCCCACAATGCTGCAGATTTACCCAGACCCTGAGTTCAGATCCCAGGCCTGGCAGAAAATGGCGTGAATTCCAAGCCAAGGAGCCTCATAATTTTTTAAATATTTTAAATATATATATTTATTTATTTATTTTTGTTTTGTCAAGCACAGGTTTTGAATTCAGGTAGTAGCAACTCTGCCTCCGCTTTTATCAGTCTAGGCTGGGGTGCAGCCACTGTACCCACAGCTGAACCTGAGTTCCTGGGCCCCAAAGACTGACAGGAAAAAAAAAATGAAAAGACAGATAAAAATCCGGCAACTTGCAGATGGCTCCGGTTTTACATTTACTTTCTTTGCAATGTAACCATTCTGGATTTGTATGATGGCTGAAAATTGTTTGTAATGGGGCAATGTCATTCTTTCTGATGGAGGCATAGAATTTCATTGTGTATATATACCACATTTTCTTGATCCATTCATCTACTGAGGGGCATCTAGGTTGGTTCCATATCTTAGTTATGGTAAATAATGATGCAATAAACATAGTTGTGCTGGTAGCTTCAGTATGGTCTTGTTTGTGATCATTTGGGTAAATGCCCGAAAGTAGGATTGCTGGGTCATAGGGGAGTTTTATGTGAAGTCTTTTGAGGAACCTCCATACTGCTTTGTGTACTACCATCTGCATGTCAATCTGTTCTTATTTTGTCAACCCCTGGGGCTTGATCTCAGTGCTGGGAACTGCTTGTCAGCTCCATCTGCCCCATGCTGGCCGAGCTGACACTCATCCTTTCATAAATTGGGCCTTTGTAGGCTGTGAGTTCAGATGCCAGCACTCACAAAAATTGAAGCGGGGAGTAAGAAGCCCAGGGTAACACATGTTTTCCTTTTCTGTGAACGTCCTGGGTGTCAAGTATGAAGTTTCATACATAGGCAAATCTATATCCTATGTAATAAATGTAGTAAATATTCCATGTGCAATAAGTCGATAAAATAAATGGTAACTAAATGAATAAAACAAAAAATTAAATGAATAACTACAATAAGTGGAATATTGAGTCAACATACAGGGCTCAATCTCAGGGCCTGGCAACTGCCTGGCAGATGAATTGGCTAGAGGCTGCTGTGCTGACAGCCACCCATTCATGAACTGAGCCTTCTAAGCTCTGAGTCAAGATCCTAGCAATGCCAAAAATATAATCTTGGAGTAAGAAGCTGAGCGGGACCCATGTTTCCCTTTTCTTTGAAAGTGCTCAGATAGGATGTATAATTCGGGTGCAAATCTATATACTATGTAATAGGATGTCATAAAGGTAAGAAATGTCATAGGTGGAATAATTGTCACTAAAATGAATGAAAAACAGATTGAATTAGTAGTGAATCATTCTGGGATAAAATTAGATGCAACAATTATAGGAGGTGCATTAAGTTTAATTAATATTTTATTAAGCATTAACAGAATAAAAATTACATGGAGATATAATTAAATACCTAATAATTGAAAGTAACACATGATGCATAATTTAACTATATATAGACATCCATCTCATTCTATAAAATATGTAATTTTATGTATGGATGTATGTACATATATGATAAACAACAACAGGATATTGAGTAATTATTGATTAATGATTTATTAATTGTTCAAATGGAACATATCATTAAATGGAGACATAATTTAATACCTAAAAATTGTTAGTAATATTATCTATAATTAAATAATATACAGACATCTCTCTGTGTATATAATATTTATATACAGCAATCTCTAAGTATACCTTGTTCACTCCTGGTTTCAGTTGTTGAGTGTTCACCTAGCAAGCACCAAGCCCTTGGTTCGATTCCTCAGTGCCACATGAACAGAATACCTGGAAGTTCTGAAGTCTTTCAATCAATTGAGTGCTAGCCTGGAGTACAAATGCTTAGGTACAGTGTCTAAGCCCTTACTCAAGCCATAGGACTGCTTCCACAAAAAGGTAGATTGTTCTAACTGCAACTATACAAAGACAGAACTTCAAATACCTCATCACAGAGCAAGCTAGGAGTCTGGTGCTGACAGCTGCCACCTAACCTGACTTAGCCAGATGTAAAAACTGCAACCTAGCTCCATGGAACCAGACACAACTGGCTTACCCAGATCATCCTAGCTGAGCAGGGGCTTTAAAACCCAGTCCTGGCAGGAATTCTGTGAGACTCTTTAAAATGTGGCTCCAAGTGTTAGAGCTCTAGCCTTGAGCAAATGTTACTAGAGTATAATCTCCATGTTTTGAGTTCAAGCCATATGCCTAACCCCCCCCAAAAAAAAACCTACCACCATAAACCATTAGATGTGAACTTGTGTGGTTTGTGAAATGTTCCTCAAAGAATGGTGATAGTGATGAAAGCACCCTAATTCAAATAACAGCTTGTGGAATAGAGCTATGTGCTGAGTCCTTCATAAGGTGCTCTGTACTAAGTCCTGCACATGATGCTATGTACTGAGTCCTTCACAGGGTGCAGTGTGCTGAGTCCTGCATTGGGTGCTGTGTGCTGGGTCTTTCACAGGATGCTGTGTGTTGAGTCATGCAAAGAGTGCCATGTGCTGTGTCCTTCACAGGTGCATTCTTTCATCAGGTCCTTGTAAGAGCTCCACAACTGAGATGATTATGCAGACAAGAATATTGAGGCTCAGATACGTCCCCATGTCAGGGACAAAATTATGTATTACTGAAGACTAGTGAGTTGTCTCCTGCAGACAATTGTTTTTTTTTTTTCTTTCTTTCTTTTTTTTTTCACAGTCATGAACCTTGAACTTGGGGCCTAGCCACTGACCCTTACCTCTTGGGTACATGGCTAGCACTCCACCCCGTGGAGCCAAAGACCCCCTTGCAGGAGAGTGCCACCTAGGAGTAGATAGCTGAGGACTGTCACCCCGCCTTCTCAAGAAGCTGAGATCTGAGGATCTGGGTTTCAAACTATCCCAGAAACAAAAGGTCCCATGAGATTACTATCTCCAATTCACCACTAAGAAACCTGAAGTTGAAGCTGGGTGCTTGTCGCTCATACCTGTCATACTAGCTTCTCAGGAGGATGAGATCTGAGTATCATGGTTCAAAGCTAGCCTGGGGAGGAAAGTCTTTAAGACACTTAGCCCCAATGGACCACCAGAAAACATGAAGTGGTGCTTTGGCTCAAGTGGTAGGGCACAAGAGTTGAGCTGAAGAGCTCAGGGACTGCACCCAGGCCCAGACTTCAGCTCCTATAACCAACAACAACAAAAAAGACAGAAACAAACTAACAAACCTGAAGTAAAGGGATGGGAATGTGCCTTTGGGGTGGAGTGCTTTGCAACTATGAAACCCTGAACTTTATTTCTCAGTACCACAACACTAGAAAAAGGCTGCAGTGGCTCTGTGGCTCAATCGGGAGAGGGCTATCCTTGTACAAGAGAAATTAGGTACAGTGCTGAGTTCCAGCTCCAGGACTGGTGTATGCACACTCACACAGACACACAGACACACAGACACACACACACACACACACACACAGACCAGAAGTGAAGTTGTGACACAAAATGGTAAAGACTTGGGCTTCTGCACTGAGCTCATGGTAGCACCCAGGCCCTGTGTTCAACCCCCAAACCTAGCCACCCAGGGCCTAACTAGGAGAGGTCAAAAGTTTCAATATCTGATGAGCTTCACCAGCCCTAGATGACAGGAAGCTTTGAGATATCTGACATGTGCTTGGATTTCCTAAGCTTCAAGAAACCTAGGAGAGGCATCATAGGCCCATCATCTCCAACAATGAAATATTTCATTAGGTTCAGTGCCCTAGTTGTCTGCCAGAAGTTCTCCTGAATTATATTGAGCACTGTATCTGAACACCGGAATATAGTCTCACAAAGGCAGGATGAGTGCACAGGACTTGGCCTGCCATGGGAAGTGGCACAAATGAAGGCTTCCTGTCAAAACAGGGCACTGGGGAGGGAGATCGCTTGGGATACAAAGAGGCCTTTTTCTCCTGGCCTTCAAAGCCTGGCCATACTCATCAAGACTAACTGACACAGATGGAATTGTTTGTTAAACAGCTGAACAGGACTGAGGCCATTTGTCTGCATATCCAGATAATGAGAGAGACATCTTCCAGTGGCCTGGGATGCAGAGAAACAATGAGAGAGACTTCTTCCAGCAGGCCTGGGATGCAAAGAAACCCTCAGGCTACACTGGGAACAGTGAGGTGAGCCCCAGAACATGCACTGTCATGAAAGCACTCTCTGTGTTATGAAATCATTGAATTGAAAACAAATTTTCTAGATTGGTGTAATTCATAATAGCTACTCTGGAGATTCACCTGTAGGAATACGTCCATATACACAGAGACATGGAGGTACAGGTTCTTTTTGAGGGAGCAGGACCTGGGGTTGAACTATGAACCTAGGCATTATCCCTGAGCTCCTTTTGCTCAAGGGTATTGCATTAACCTTGAATCACAGCCCCACTTCTGGGTTTTTCTGTGATGTCTTAGAAATAACAGTGTCATGGATTTTCCTATGCTGGCTGGATTTAAACTCAGATTCTATACATCTCAGCTTCCTGAGGAGCTGGGATTATAGTCAGCCTCCACTGGCTGTTGCCTTTCTTTTCTTCTTCATTTTTTAATCTGTACAATCTGACTTCTTAACAGGGTCCTTCCAGTGGTTTGAATTTATAAGTAAGCAATTCCAATGTCCTTTATAGCTGCTTTCTCTGAGAAGGATTTTCTCTCCTCATCTTCTCTTCTGGTCACAGGTTTGAAGCCAAAAGTGAGAAATGAGTATCACAGGATTTGGCAGCTAATGTCCACATTACATGCCAGTTCTGGCACTTAACATTGAGCTGCAGTGAATTTACTGTCTAAGGATGAGAGAACCGAAAGCTGGAGCAATCCTCATACTGTCTGCATTGCTCCTTTTTTCTATAAAATGATCTAATAATTATGAATGTTGTGTGTCTCCAGTATTAATTATCTAGAACACATTAGAAGCATCTGCATGTTTCTGTTTTTCCCTAGTACATCCCGAGTTTTAGACTAAGGTTTTGTGTGGAGGGGTTTCTCAGTGTATCCCTGAGAAAGCTGCTTGCAGTCTCCTGGGGAGATCACAATTCAAAGTCAGCCCGAGCAAGAAAGTCTGAGATTCTTATCACCAATAAACCACCAGAAAACCAGAAGTGGAACAGTATCCCAGAGGGTAAAGCTACAGCTTTGAGAGAGAAAGCCGAGCAGGAGACACAGGCCAGACCAGGCAAGAAAGCCTGGGAGGCACTTATATCCAATTAACAACCAGATGGCTGGAAGTGGAGCTGTAAAGCCTCAGCCTTGTACGAAACAGCTGAGGAATGCATTGGGCCCTGTGTTTAAGCACTGGTATGGCTTCTCTTTTCAAAAAGAGAAGGCCAGGATTATGTATCAGTGCACTAACTACTTATGTGTGTATAGTACCTCCCTGAGTGCAAACAGACCATATGCAATGCTTCTCCTTTTATTTACTGGTTCATTTTTCAGATATGCTCATTGCACATACTACACCATTCTCTTCATTTCAGGCCCATGGCTTTTCTCTTCCAGGGTTCCAGGCCTGTGTCCTTATATGATGCACACTTAAGCTCTCAGCAGTTTTTATTTACATTTTATTATGAGGCCCATGCAGGAACAGACACAAATCAGGCAGGGGAACAGAAGAAAAGGTTTTTTAGAAATAACTAGTATTCAGAAAATTAAATTTGGGGATGTAAAATGGTAGTATACTTATGTAAAATCTACCATGAAGAAAAAGATGGGGCTGCGGACTTGGATTACTGAAAGAGTGCTTGCCAAGCATGCAAGAACCACTGGGTATGATTACTCAGTATCACATACACAGAAAAAGCCAGAATTGGTGCTGTGGCTAGACCTGGCAAACAGAAACCTACGTAGGTAGGTAGCTAGCTAACTAGGTAGGTAGGTAGGTAGATAGATAGATAGAGAGAGAGAGAGAGAGAGAGAGAGAGAAAGATAGACACATACATACATACATACATACATACATACATACATACATACATACATAATACATAGAAAATAGATAGATAGAAAAAAGATAGATAAATAGAAAGAAAAATAGATAGATAAATAGATAGAAATAAACATGATATATTAACCTGGTCTTGAATGTCAGGAGGAATGAAGGGAACAATTCCCAATCATGATGCCTTCTGCAGTGTTCCGGTCACCAACTTCGCCTTCACAGAACCACAGAGCAGGAAGACTGTCTCTTTCCCACTTCTTAGGTAGCCAAATGCCCCAGAGCCAAGAGGGCAGAGCCAGGTTTTAACTCAGTTGCTTGGAGACAGAAGAGAAAGGACCCTGCTTCTCCTTGGACTGGGAATTTGCATTAATGATGTTCAGAATGAAGGATTGAGAATGGACTGGTGGAGGTAGAAGAATGGTCTTTAAATCTGACAGATGGAGAGTCAAAACCCCACTCCTTAAGACCAGAGAGCAGGGTTTTTCTTCTCTGTTCCTCCTTTCTCCCCCACTAAACTGGCTCTTTATTGTTACCCTAAAGATAGCCTGAGGCTCCCTTCACCTGAGAGAGGAAGGTTAATTAGTCATTGTTTGAAGAGGGTGAGAAAAGCCTGACCCTGTTGTAACTCTAACAAATGTTTCAGGGTTCCCCCCATTGCTGGCTTTTGCAGCTGACTTCCCAGTTGAGTGTGTACATTCTGCTTCCTAATCCTGCAGGCCTAGGTCTCTGCACCTAGCCTGGCTTTTGCAACCATTTTCTGTCCTTCAATTACAGTGTTACACTGGAGTTTTTCTGCAAACACTGCTAGGGCTTGGATACTGAGAACTTCATTTGAACCCAGGATGGTTCAATAATGTTTCTTTCCTGCTTCTATAGCTCGAGAACTCTAAGAACATTAGAGTGCAATTAACTTCTCATCACCAAGGGAAACACAGGAAGCTCTTGAACATCTGACCTTTCAGAAGTGGAAGTCAGAGTGTCATAGACCTTTCTGCCCTGGCTGGCTTCACCCTGTGATCCTGAGACCTCAGCCTCATGATCTAGGGTGTTGGGCATGAGCTACTGGTGCTCTGCTAGGTTCAGAAATGTAATGACATTGACAATACAAGTCAACTGCTTATCACATAAAGCTCGGGAAGCATATTAAGCCTTTCAACAATGGACCTTTAAGAACCATGTATGACACAAGGTTCAATGCTAGAGCCTAAGAGGCTGGGAATATAAATCTGCTACATTTGAACCTAGAGCTCTGACTCCAATTCTGGTGTACATCAGTGTTCATTTTCCAGAGAATGTTCTCCTAATTAGCAAATAAGAAAGTACTTTGATTAACCCTCATTTTTTTTTCCAGTTGTGTGTCTTGAACTCAAACCTTGGCACTCTCCCTGAGCCCTTCAATTCAAGGTGAACACTCTACCACTAGAGCCACAGCGCCAGGTGGGGTCTTTTGGTGGTTCACTGGAGCTTTCCTTGCCTAGGCTGTCTTTGAACTGTAGTCTTCAGCTCTCAGCCTCCTGAGAAGCTAGCGTTCCAGGTGTGAGCACTGGCATCTGGCCTATTGTTTTTGTCAGTCCTGGGGCTTGATCTTAGGGCCTTGGTACTATCTCTGTGCTTTTTGTTCTCAAGGTTAGCCACTTGAGCCACTCTACAGCTTCTGGCTTTTCCTGAGTATGTGTCACTGAGGATTCAAATCCTGGCATTCATGCATGCTGAGGGAGCGAGCTCTTTACCACTAAGCCACATTTCTAGCTCCACCCTTAAAATTTTATCCCTCAATTTGCCTATCCTCAGGAAAAGGCTTGTGAGTATAAATCATCTAAAGGAATCTCTATAGGAAGATGTCCAAAGATAAGAAAAAGCTCAGGGAGGACGGGAAGGGATGGGAAGGGGAAACGAAGGAGGAGGCTATAATGCTTGATAAGATATATACTCATTATCTTGCCCATGTAATTGTAACCCCTCTCTACAGTATTTTCACAATAAAAAGAAAAAGAAAAAAAAGAAAAAAGAAAAAAAAAGAAAAAGCTCATACTTGGGAGAGACTCTAAACATATGAAAACTGTGACAAATGGCTCCATTTAATTATGTATTATGTTTCAACACTTAATAAAATATTAAGGAAAATTAGTCAATGTCCTAAGTTATTGTGTATAATTTTATAATAGATGTGCAAAATACAATATATATTATGTGTATAATAATATTAAATACAATAATCAATAAATAAATGAATCAAAGAAAAATAAAATACAGAATCAATAATAAAAATCATAATATGAAATTAACATACATATGTAAGTATATATCATACATTCAGTACACATGTATAGAAATATTTTTTTTCCATTGCAGGGCCTTCATTCAGGCCCTGGGAAATCTAGCCTGAATTATTTTCCTCAAGGACAGTGGGCTTCGCCTTCACCCGTGTTGCAAAAGATTTACCTGGATGGTGAGCTCAAATCCTAGCAATTGCAGAAATACTGGCCCCAGTTCCATGAAAGTGACTTAATTTTTTTAATGGAAGCAGTTATGTTTATTCAGTTCCATACTGAACATTAAAAATAGGCAGAGTAGGGCTGGGAAGTTGGCTCAGTGGTAGAGCGCTTGCCTTGCATGCCTGAGGCCCTGGGTTCGATTCCTCAGCACCACATAAGCAAAAAGAAAAAAACCAGAAGTGGCGCTGTGGCTCAAGTGGTAGGGCACTAGCCTTGAGCTGAAGAACTGAGGGACAGTGCTCAGGCCTAGATTCAGGCCCCACAACTGGACCAAAAAAAAAAAAATAGGCAGCGTAGAATTTTGTACAGCTATTCAGATTTCCTTCCCTTACCCCCAAAGTTCTTTTCTGAAAACTAATATGTTTCTTTTTTTTTGTATGTTTTTTATTGTAAAAATGTTGTACAGAGGGGTCACAGTTACATGAGCAAGGTAATAAGTACATTTCCTATTGAGCATTGTTGCCTCCTCCTTTGTATTCCCCTTACCATCTCTTCCCTCCCATCTTGACAACTATCTCCACCTGCCTAGGTCAGTGACTTAATTTTTCAATTTTGGTTGGCATGGGGTTTGAACTCAAGTAGTGGCAACTCTTCCTTCACATTGCTACAGATTTACCAAGAACCCGAGTTCAAATCCCAGGCGAGGAAAGAAAACTGGCAGAAATTCCAAACCAAGGAACTTTATTTTTTTAAATTTTGTTGAATTCTTTCTTTCTTTCTTTCTTTCTTTCTTTCTTTCTTTCTTTCTTTCTTTCTTTCTTTCTTTCTTTCTTTCTTTCTTTCTTTCTTTCTTTCTTTCTTTCTTTCTTTCTTTCTTTCTTTCTTTCTTTCTTTCCTTCTTTCTTTCCTTCTTTCTTTCTTTCTTTCTTCCCTTTCTTTCTTCCCTTTCTTTCTTCCCTTTCTTTCTTCCCTTTCTTTCTTCCCTTTCTTTCTTCCCTTTCTTTCTTCCCTTTCTTTCTTCCCTTTCTTTCTTCCCTTTCTTTCTTCCCTTTCTTTCTTTCTTTCTTTCTTTCTTTCTTTCTTTCTTTCTTTCTTTCTTTCTTTCTTTCTTTCTTTCTTTCTTTCTTTCTTTCTTTTCTTCATTTATTTATTTTTTGGCCAACCATGGGGCTTGAAATCAGGTCGTGGAAACTGCCTCCGCTTGGATCTCCCTAGGCTGGGATTCAGTCTCTGGACCCATAGCCGATCCTGAGATCCTAGGCCCAGGGGGCTGTCAGGAAGAAAAGAAAAAGCTGGAAAACACAAAAAGTGGCGAGCTGCAGAGGCCTGGGTTTTATGATTTTTTTTCTTTACACAGTGACCATCCTGGGTCTGAATGACACTGCTGTAAAGTGGACCTGACCTGCCATTACTGTTGGCTGGTGGGCTCTCAGGGAAGCCATGGCCAACCTGTCAACATAGACCCTAGCTTCAAATCTCAGTCCTGACACCAATGACAGAAAATCACAAGAGACTCATTCTTATGCATAGGAATACTGGTTGAAAGAGTAGCTCATGCCTTGGTCTAGTCTAAAATTGGATGCAATAATCCTAGAATGCTGATTGATCTTAATTAATAGTTTTTTAAGCATGAAACGAATAATATTCATTCACTGGCAGTATAATATATACCTAAGAGTTGATAGGAATGTATTTGTTGTCATTCAATCATAGATAGATGGCTCTGTCACTCTTTACTAATATATATTTATTTGTATACCACCGTCTGCCTATCCATGTATCGCTGTTTTGGCCAAACATGGGGGTCAATCTCAGCATGTGGGAACCCCCTCACATCTTCATTGACAAGAAGCTGCCATGCTCAAACTCACCCATTCATGAATTGGGTCTGCTAGGCCCTGATTTCTGACCCTAGCATTGCCAGGCATGATGGAGAACACATCTAAAATCTAGATGCTATATGATAGGATGTAAACAATTTAATAAATGGTATAGGTGTCATCAGAGTCAATAAAATAAATGGTAAATAAATGAATAAAACAAGAAATAAAATGAATAACTATGCCAAACACAATTTGGACTGAACATCTATATGGAAGTATAAATCCTACTTTTAAAATGTATATAAGGTGTATCTTTTCCAGGCCTGAATCTTGAATTCAGCCCCCACTACGAGGAGGGAATGGCGGCAGATCATGAGCTACTCAGTTCTGGACCTAGGAAGAGTCATGTTATGCTATCGATCTCATCCTTGATTGAGTAGTTCGTACATGATGCGAGTAGGAAATGATAGGCAAGACTCATGGAGTATCGATTAATTGTAAAGAAGAGTTGATGAAGCTGACAATAATCATCACATTCATGAAATGGAGGCATCAGGAAAGATCCAAGAATCGGTAGTTCCATGAGATTGGATTCCATCACAGGACACCATCTCTCCTACCCTATACAAATATGTACTTATTTGCATACTACTTCAGCTTATGAATGGATGACTATTGTGCCCCCAACTCTTCCCCCCTCCGGGGGGGGGTTTCAATCTCAGGTCCTGGGAATGACCTAGCTCCTTCGTGGCTCACAGGCTGGTGTGCTCATGTGGACCAAATTTCCAATTGGGACGGCTAGGCCCCGAGTTCAGATCCCAGCCTTGCCAAAAGATTCATCTTGATGTCAGAAGCCAATCATTGACTTGTTTTCCTTTCCTGTGCAAGTCGTGGGCCTCAGCTAGGATGGAGAATTCATGGGCCACCCTGTGGCCATGGGAATAAGCTATTACCCATGTCAACCCAGTTATACCTCTCATCATATACTCAAGAAAATACACAATACATCCATAAATAGCATACAAAAGAAATAGACTAACTACACTCAATGCATGATGCAGTCCACACACGGATTTGAATATATATCTCATTTTTCAATGATGCATTTGTAGACTATTTTGGCCTCCTTGGGGCTCAATCTCAGTTCCTGGGAATGACCCAGCTCCTTAGTGGCTCACAGGCTGGTGTGCTCAACTGGACCCATTGTGCAGTTTGGCCTCCTAGGCCCTGAATTCAAATCCCAGCTCTACCAAAAATTCACCTTGATGTGAGAAGTCAGTCGTTGCACCTGTTTTCATGTGTTGTGCAAGTTCTGGGTCTCAGCTAGGATGGAGAATGCATAGGCAACTCTATACTCATTGGAATAGGTTGTAATCCAGTTCACCACAGTTATATCTGTCTTCCTATACTCAAGAAAATACAAAATACATCAATGCATGAGACACAAAATAAAGAGAGTGATTACACCGAATGCAAGATGAGGCCACCAATGTTTGGAAATATAGATCCTCTGTTTAATTATGAATTTATGACTATATTGCTCCCCATCAGGGCTCAATCTCAGTTCCTTGGAATGACTTAGCTCCTTAGTGGCTCACAGGCTGGTGTGTTCATCATGACCCATTCACCAATTGGGTCTGCTAGGCCTTAAGTTCAAATTCCAGCACTGCCAAAAGATTCATTCTGATGTAAGAAGCCAATGGTTGCACATGTTTTCCTGTCCTGTGAATGTCCTGGGTCTAATCGAGGATGGAGAATGCTATATAGACAACTCTATAGCCATGGCAATAGGTTGTCATCCACATTAGCACAGTTATATCTGTCACCATACTCAATAAAATATACAATACATCCTTGAATAAGATACAAAATGAAAAGAATAAATACACTGAATGCAAGATGCATACCACACCTGTAGGTAAAGAAAGATCTTATGTTTAAAAAAGGTGGGATTGCTGTGCTGGGGCTTCCAATCAGGCCTTGGACCAGGCCTGAAATTCTATTCCTCAAGGATGGTGAGCTTCCCCTTCTCACCCAGTGCACCAGAGCTGCCCAGACCTGAGTTCCAATCCAAGCACTGACAAAACATTCATGCTATCAGAAGCCAGTTGTTGCACACATTTTCCTCTGCTGTGAATGTCCTGGGTCTCAACTAGGATGTAGAATGTATAGGCAACCCTATAACCATGGGAACAGGTTGTCATCCATTTTAGAACAGTTATACCTGTCACCATACTTAGTAAAATATGCAATACCTCCAAGAATTAGAGACAAAATAAGAAGAAGTGCACCGAACACAAGATAGTGTCCACACATGTATGTCAATATAGATTCTATGTTTAAGTAATGAATTTATGACTATAGTGGACCACCCTGGGGATCATTGTCAGAACCTGAGAATGTCCGAGCTCCTTAGTTTCTCACAGGTTGGTGTGTTCACCTTGACTTATTCTCCAATTGGTTCTGCTAGGCCCTGAGTTCAGACCCCAGCACTACCAACAAGTGGATCATGGAGTAAGAAGCCGAGTGTGAAATTTGTTTACCTTTTCAATGAGAATCCTGGGTGTCAGGCATGATGGAGAACGTTTCTACAAATCTAGATTCTCTGTGATAGGATGTCATCAATGTAATAAACAGAATGGGTTTCATCATAGTACAATTGATGTTAAATAAATGAATAAAACAAAAAATACAAGGAACAACCACATCAAACATGTATGGACTGAACATCTATAGGTAAGTATAAATCCTATCTTTACAATGAATATAAATAGTATGTTTTCCAGGATTGGGGTTTGAATTCAGGCCTAGTGAACAGGCCTGACTTTCTTAACTTCAAGTATGGTAATCTTCCCCTTCATCCACATTGCTGCAGATTTACCCAGATCCTGTGTTCAAATCCAAAGCCTGGAAGAATGAATAGCTGGAATTGCAAACCAAGTAGCTAATTTTTTAATTTTTTATTTTTAATTTTTTTTCTCAGCACAGGGCTTGAACTCAAGTCGTGGTAACTCTGCCTCAGCTCTGATAACCCTAGGCTGGGGTGCACCCCCTGGCCCCATAGCTGCTCCTGCCATCCTAAACCCCCAGGCCTTGCCTGGAAAAAAATGCACAGAAAAAAAGTGTCATTTTTATGTTTTCTTACTTTGCATGATGACCCTCCTGGGTCTGAATGACACTGTTGCAAAGGGTACTTCACCTTGTATTGCTGAAGGCTGCCAGACTATCGGGGAAGCCATAGGGCTACGCGGCAACATAGGCCCTGATTTCGAATCCCCATTCTGACACCAACCAATGGCAGGAGATATTAAGAAACTGGTTCCCATCCATAGGAATAACAATGGAATGGTGTCAATGTCGTGGTTGAATATGTTGATCGTGAATGATGCTCCTATAAAATTACACAGCATCATTTCAGGAGGTTGATTAATTTTATTTAATATTTATGAAGCATTAAAAGAATATAATTACAGGAATGCAATAAGTTCAGGACACTAATTGATTTCATTAACATTTTAAGGATGAAAACAGTAGCATTAATTATATGGATCCATAATAAATACCCAGGAATTGGTAGGAATGTAATCTGTATAACTGAAAAATGTATAGATTTATCTGGCACTCTATAAAAATATATATTTATTAGCGTAATGCCATCTGCATGTCAATCTGTTCTTATTTTGTTAACACCTTGGGCTCGAACTCAGATCCTGGAAACAGCCTGTCAGCTCAATTTGCCCCAGGATGGCGTGATAACACTTACCCATTCATGAGTTTGGCCTTGTAGGCCATGAGTTCAGATGCCAGCACTCCCAAACAATGAATCGTGGAGTAAGAAGCTGATGGTGACACATGTTTTCCTTTTCTGTGAATGTCCTCGGTGTCAGGTATGAAGTAGAATACATATGTAGAACTATATCCTATTTAATCAATGTAATCAATGTTCTATGTGCCATAATAGCCAATGACATAAACGGTCAATACATGAATAAAACAAAAAATAAAATAGATGTATTTAACACAATATGGAGTCAACATATGTATATAAATAAAAATCATATATGTAAGTTGTACATGGATAGGATGTTTTCTATTGGTGGTGATCTATTTCAGGCCTAAGGATCAGACTTGAATTTCTTGACTTCAAGGAAGCCAGCTTCCCTTTCCCACACAGTGCAACAGAGTTACCCAGACCATGAGTTCAAATCCCAGTCCTGGCAGAAAAATGGAACCATTATAGTATGTACGGCTCAATTCTTAAGAATTTCATTATGCCTCCATTATATGTATGTGATTGTTTAAATGCTTAATAAAGTATTAACTAAAATTGATCAGTGTCTTACAATATAATTGTGAATTATTTTATGCTAGAATCATTCAAGATCTGCTCATGCAATCATGAAATATATCACATTCCATTGATAACCATACGGATAGGAACAAGTTTCTTAGGATCTCCTGCCATTTGGAGGTGGCAGGACTAGGATTCAAACTGTGGGCTCTAGCTCCCACGACTTCAACCCATGGATAGGGAACTCACCAGTCTGTACAAGAACATCAGCAAGACCAATGATGAGGCAGGCACCAGTGGCTCTCAGCAGTCCTCCTAGATACTTACCAGGCTGTGACAGGAGAATCATGGTCACCTTAGTTAAGAAGGTCCTTGAGACCCCTGTCCAGCTTCATTGCCAACAAAGCCAGAAGCCTTGTGGCTCTAGTGTGGAGGGCCAGCCTTGAGCAAAAGGAGCTGACAGACTGTCCAGATCTTGAGTTCAAGGTCTGGGACTGGAAACAGACAGACATATACAACAATCTGTGCAGCTGGCTATCTTGCTAAAGCAGGTCGCCCTCTTGTACCCAGCTGAATTGGACAGAGTTCTCTGGGAAAAGGGCTGGGGGAGCCGCTGTCATCTTTACTCCACCCATGGTGCTTGCATTACAGAATTGCAGCCACACCCCCATTCTTTCATGTTTCTTTCTGAACAATGGGATACAAGAATGGTGGCCACGCCCATATTCTATGCTGCCAGGTAGCACAGAGATTCATTCTGTTGGTTGACACCACTACCAGCAGTTGAGGAAGGCAGAGGTGGCTGAGTGCACAAGAGAATTTGAGTATAGTAGGATATTGATACTCCAGCCTGTGCCCTGGCCCGCTCCCCTGCTTCCCCACAGTGCTGAGTTTCATACCTCAGGCTATGGCTTGCTGCCAGCTAGCCTAAGGCCCCCACCTGGTCCCTGCCCCAGGTCCTCTGCTCTGGGCCCATGTGTCTGCAATGCTGCTGCCATTGCTGCTCACCCCACTGGGAGCAGCCACCAACAGCTTCTCCCAGCAGCTCAGGTGTATGGCTACCCCAACACCAACCCTACCCCAGTTCAGACACCCATCTAGGGGCACCATGATCCCCTGCTTGTTTCCTCTCCCCAGCTCTGAGGAGCCACCTTTCTGTCTTGGGAATTTCTGAGATAGAGACGCAATATATGCTCAGGCTGGGCTGAATCATGGTACTCCTATCTGTGACAGGGATGCTCCACCAGGCCTGGTCCTCTGTAGTTGGGATGGTAAGGCATGATGACTGAGCGCTATGCTCAGTCATCGGTTTAGATGGATTACCCCATACTCTTACTTCACAGCAGCCAATTTTTGACCACAGGTGAATCTCTGTGTAGGGCCTCAACAATAGGACCTCAGTCTCCTAACAGAATAGTTGTGACGAAACAAGGGATTTATACAGAGGGATCTCGAGCATGGCTAGGCACAGAGGGAGTGGCCTTCAGACAAGGTTCTTGACAATTCTGGGAGCATATGACAGGAAGATACCAGGAAAGGGCTCAGGTGGGGCCTGTTATTATTCATGCAACAGGTCTGGAATTATGAAACAAAACATGGCTTTCTTTCATATTACCCTATCCTCATGATGAAAGAGATCCTTCACTGTGTTGAGTTTTGCAGCTGGGGAAAGGAAGGCATAGAAAAGCCAGGTGACCTACTTATGACCTCAAGTTCACAGGAAGCTCAGCCTGACTTCTCTGCCATGTTCTCTAGGACAATGGGTGCTATTCAGCCCACTTCTTGTGGTCGAAAGTCCACTTCTTGTCCATCGTGGTGCTTGAACTCTAGGCCTAAGAGCTGTTCTCAAGCTCCTCAGCTCAAGGCTAGCACTCTACCACTTGAACCCACAACATCACTTCTGGTTTTCTCATGTTTCTTTGGAGATAAGAGCCCCACAGTCGTTCCTGCCAGGGATGGCTATGAACCATGATTCTCAACTCTCAGCCTCCTGTCTAGTTAGTATTAGAGTTCTGAGCCACCAGCACAGACTTAAGTGTAATTCTGACTTGCTTTCTCTCCCTCACACACAGGAACTGGTTGAATGGGTGCTGGAGGAGGTGGCCCAGCGTCCCCATGTGGCTGGAACCCAAGGTGGCCCTCTCATTCTGGGGGTGGGCTTTGGGTCAGGAGCTGTCTTGCTCAGCCTGATGAAACAGTTCCATGAGGTAAGCCTCTCTGTGCCCTGGCTAGACCATGATGGTTATTCGTTTTTCATCCAGCCTTACTGGACTTAGTATTGTTTTCAACATCATTTTGTAGCACCTGACCAAAATTATGATACATAGTTATGGAATGAAAATGTAATGCCATATTAAGAAAGTCATTTAGGGCACTGGCAATGTGGTTTCATGGTACGGTGATTACCTAGCATTCATGAAACCCTGGGTTCAATTTCTCAGTACCTCATAAAAAGAAAAAAACTGGAAGTGGTGCTGTGCCTCAAGTGGTAGAGTACTTACCTTGAGAAAAAAAAAGAAGCTGGGGAATAATTCCCTATCCTTGAGTTTAATCCCCTGGATTGGCAAAAACAAAACAAAACAAAACAAAAAACATTTAGTTAGTACATGCAAAATAAAGAACCCATACTTGGAATATATAATTGCTCCTTCCATACTGACACATGAAAATAGGCCCTAATTCATGTACAATACTCATATTAGGATACTGTGTTGAAATAAAAAGTTTTGTTTATTAGGTCACAGCAATTACTGCCAGGAATGTGCTTAGATGTCAGGTGAAGATTAATTCTGGAAAGTCAATGATTCCAGGCTTTGTGTGGTCATTGCTAATCACAAAGAGAAGGGTAGTCAAAGTGTGATTTGGAAATCTTTTTGGTCAGTCATGGCACCAAAAAGGCAGTGGCTAATTAACAGTTGTGACAGAAGAGAAGGAATAACTCCAGATGGAAGGAATAAAATGATAGCTAAGGTATAACAGAAGCTGTTTTAGGGAACCTTTTTTGATTATTGAAGAACTAGTTATCAATTAGGATTGTTCCTCATTGCCTATAGCATTCCAGATCTCTTAGGCTAGTTCTTAAGCTCTGTGTGATAAATGTATATCCTTCTATGATGTTCTTTCATACCTGATCTCCTTTGCTTTCTAAAAATCTCAGTCTTTCTGTATTTCTCTATGAACATTTCCTGATACTACACATATACAGATGGCATAAGATTCTAATGTAAGGGTTCCATAGCTCATTAGTCATTAATGTAACAACATGGAAAAGGAGGACATATTTATTGCTAACTCAAATTTTCTGAAAAGCTGCAATGTCATCATTTGGTTCAAATTTCCATTCTTTGTCTGCATATTTGCACATAAATGCAAATGTGAGATGGGTGCTAGTGGTTCACACCTGTAATCCTAGCTATTCAAGAGGTTAAGACCCGAGGACTGTGGTTCAAAGCCAGCCTGGTCAGGAAAATCCATAAGACTCTCTCTTTAATTAACCACCAGAAACCCAGAAGTCGTGCTGTAGCTAAAGTGGTAGAGCGCTCAACTTGAACTGAACTGCTGAGGGATAGTGTCCAGAATCAGAGTTTAAGCCCCAAGACCAACAAAAAAAGTGAAATATGACTTTAAGTTTCCTCAAAAGGAATGACAAGGTCATAATCTTCCCAAGCAGAAGAAATAATTCCAAAATGATTCAGTGCACCTACTTTTACTGAGTTAAAATTTAAGTTATGGCTTCTTTGATGGACATATACTCTTCTTTTAAAAATTGTCAAATATGGGTTGGGAAGGTGGCTCAATGGTAGAGTGCTTGCCTCGCATGCTCGAGGCTCTGGGTTCGATTCCTCAGCACCTCATAAGCAAAAAGAAAAAAAAATGGAAGTGGTGCTGTGGCTCAAATGGTAGAGCTCTAGCCTTGAGCTGAAGAGCTGAGGGACAGTGCCCAGGCCCAGAGTTCAGGCCCCACGACTGGACCCCAAAAAAATTGTCAAATATTAGTTTAACAATAAATTACAACTAATAATTTTTTCTTTTTTGGGGGGGGGGTCCAGTTGTGGGGCCTGAACTCTGGGCCTGGGCGCTGTCCCTCAGCTCTTCAGCTCAAGCTAGCACTCTACCATTTGAGGCACAGTGCCGCTTCCGGCTTTTTTTTCCTTTTTGTTTATGTGGTGCTGAGGAATCGAACCCAGGGCCTCATGCATGCAAGGCAAGCACTCTACCACTGAGCCACCTTTCCAGCCCTCAAGTAATATTTCTTTTTTCAAAAGATCTGTCCATACAGTTGATGTCACTTAGCTTTCTTACCATCTTAGTTCAAAGCCAACCCAGGCAGGGGAGTCTGTCAAACTCTTATCTGTAATTAAACACCAAAAATCCGTAGGTGCAGTTTGGCTCAAGCAGTAGAGTACTAGCTTTGGAGGCAGGTGGGCAGGAAAGACAACTGTTCAGAGACAGAGTATAGCCTCTGGATTCAAGCCCCAGAGCCAACACAAACTAAACAAACAAACAAGGAAACAAAAATAACCACACATATTTCTTTGGGACCATCCTTAATGGAGTACTGGTCTGAGAAGAGGCTCCTTTTGCTGATCATACTCACTGGATCCTGCTTTTTCGGAGTCCTTATTGCTCTGGAGAACTCAGGACCAGACTAAAGAAATTGATAACTGTCCTATCCTGCAACAAGAGAATCATCTCAGGGGTGAAATATCCATCCATAAGACACTTTAAAACCTCCATGTCTTTGTTTCTTTTCTGTAGAACACTTTTAAAACAATGTTATTTCCTTTTGTTCTATGCTGGCCTTCAAATGGTACATTATTCCTTTTTGTAATACTCTCAACTAGAAGTTTACAGAAAAATTTTATATGAGTATAGAACACACTCGAAAAAGTCAGGAACAGAGTTCCTTCAAGCCTTGGGATTCTTTCTTCTACAGTAAAAAGAAAAGCACAAGTTTACATGAACTTTGTCATTCCTCTATGTTCATTTCTTCTCCTGGGAGTTTCCACATCCAGTAGCAGTTATTTCCAGTAACAATCGATGGTGCTGCCTGAGGTATGATGAAAGTTTTCTGGGTTCACTGAAATAACACAAGGATACCTTTGGACCTAAGGTAACACGTGTTTCAGAGACAACTTAGTAAAGAAAAAATATGAAATTTATGTTGCTTATAAATACATTATCAATGAGTACCTTGAGTTCAAACTTTGTAAGTTCTTTGTAAATTAAGGGGAATTTTTAATGGGAAGAAGTTTCTCAGGTCATTCTTTTTGTGAGTGTATGTGCTGCACATTATTTCTCAAGTGTACAGGAGTTAGTGAGAGAAACAATAGCAATAATAGGAGAAAGAGAAGTTCTGTTTTTAAGTATAAGGGTTCAATACAGTATAGAAAACTCTACAAATAAGACAAAAATGAAACAATAAAGCCAAGTTCAGTATGTAGATTTATGGGAGTGATATACAGAAAACATTACTCCTACGTGGAACACGAAGTATGAGGCCATTCCCTTTCTAAATCACATTTGCTAATCATGCAAATTTATTAAAAGTAGAATGGAAGAATAATTCTTTTTCCAATGCAAGTCAGCTATAAGAGCATGGACTTAACTGGGGAAAAAGTCCATCTTGAGCGAGCAGGCATTATACTAGCAATGAACTGTTGGCTAAGATTACATTTCTTTTTCTTTACGTACATATATATTTTGTTGTTGGTGGTGGTCTTGAACTCTGGGCCTGGGCACTTTCCCTCTGCTATTCAGCTCAAGGCTAATGCTCTACCACTTGAACCACAGTGCCACTTCCAGTTTTCTTGTAGTTAACTGGAGAAAAGCATCTCCGGGACTTTCCTACCTGGGCTGGCTTTGAAACCCAATCTTCAGATCTCATCGCCTCCCGGTTTAAGATCACATTTCTAACAGTGTACACTCAGTATATGCAATGTGTATGTTCATCTATCTTTATATGTATTCTTGAGTAAAAAATCTGGTATACAGCTTAGACTTTACACTCACAAAAATGTTTGTAGTTTAAAAGTTGGTACTACTGGATAAATATAACCTAAGAATGTAAAGGAGTCTGGGAAGTTCAGTTTGCATCCAGCCTGGGCAGAACACTCTTTGTGACACTACCTATAATTAACCAGCCAAAAGTTGGATTGGAAGAATGGCTCAGGTGATGGAATACTAGTCATGAGAAAGACTGATGGATAAGAGCTTGGGGCTTTTGCATACATACATACAAAGATACACATACACACAGAGGTACTTACATGTGCACACACGAATACACAAATGAAACAACTCTCAGAATATGTAGAAAAGTTAGAAAACAATAGAAAATATGTCCTGAGTAACACTAGAATAAAGTGATAATTTTTAAAATTAGAAAGTCCTCAAGTGAATTACCTTCAAAATTTTGAGACTATTAAATAGGTAGGTACCAGAGATAGTAAGAAAATCAAGTAATCATTATTAAAGGGATCGAATCCATGGAGGAATGAATCAGAGACCCTTGCAGTTGCATCTGAAAATGTTCATATCTTGTGTGGAATGTTAGAACATCTTTGAAAATAGTAGATAAACAGTCTGAACAGTCATTCTAGTGGATAATATCACTGGAGTAGTTCATAATTGCTAGTCTGTATGTAGATTAAATAAACCAAGAAACTATGGCAGGGCAATGTGATACAAGGCTAGAATTCTAGCACTCAGACTAAGACAGGGGATTAGAGACTGCAATTACATAGTGTTAGCTTCCCTGGACCAGGTAGTATAATTTTGTCTTAATAAAAGAGACCATTCAAGAAAGGAATACACAGTTGGAAGATTGGGCTAATTTTGTTATTATGTTTTGAGAAGTCAAGTTTCCTATTGCAATGCAACTCATATATAATCCCCAGTTGAGTTTTAAATGCTCTCTTCATTACCGAACATTCCTAGATGCAAAATGGCTCATGATTCCCATCCAAAATTTGAAAAACTAAATAATCATCATTCTGTTGGATTCCAAAGAAATGATGAAGGATTACAAAAGGTTAAGCCTGGAGAAATAGCAAATTTCGTCTGTAAGACTTTGAAGATCTTGCTAAATTAGAATTTAGATTTAAAATAAATATTTTGGTTTTGTTTGTAATTTCATATTCTATAGGATAGTACAAAATTCTTTTTATGTAGATGGTTTAATTGACAAATTCACAAATGAATTTGAATTTGAATTGACAAATTCACAAATGAATTGAATATTCTTTCAAGAGTTATAATTAGAAATTAGTTAATATATAATTCCAATAGTTCATGTATAAAATGATAGTGTGAATACTCTAGACAGAGTTGCGAACAAATGGATGGTATTAATTCATAAATTTAGAAAAAGAGCAATTTTTTGAGGCTTTGGTATAACATGGTATGAAGAGAATGATTCTGTGAGATCTTCTTTCTTCTACCTATATGTAACACAAGAAGCAATTTCCTTAATTACATGCCTCTGTATGCAATGAGAAAAATGTTAGGTTTGGGGTTTGTTTTTATTTTTGTTTTGTTTTATTGGTTTGTCCTAGGGCTTGAACTCTTAGCCTGGAAACTGTCTCTGAGCCTGTTTTTGCTTAAGGCTCATGGCCTACCACTTCAACCTCAGTGCCACTTGTGTCTGGCTTTTTCTGAGAAGTTTATTGGCGATAAGATTCTAAGGAACCTTCCTGCCTGGTGGGTCTGGCTTACTTCACTTAATACGATTTTTTTCCAAGTCTTTCTGTTTCTTTATGAATGGGGCAATGCCATTCTTTCTAATGAAGACATAGAATTCCATTGTGTATATATACCATATGATGATCCATTCATCTACTGAGGGGCATAATATAATATAATATAATCTTCCAATCTTAGCATCCTGAATATCTATGATAGTTAAAAAAGTATAAATATAAGTAATATTTGCAAGTATTCTGATCTCAAGAATACCAGTGAGGGAAAATTCATGCAACCCAGTTTATTGTGGTGTTCGTTCCAGAACAAGGAGGGCATCACATTAGCAGCAGTTTAGTATTTTTTTCAAAATAGAGATAAGCTATATTTTATGCAACTTATTTTTCAAGTTTAATTTTATTGTCAAAGTGATGTACAGTGGGGTCTCAGTAATTGTAAATTAGTGAATAAAAAACTTTTCAAACTTGTTACCCCCTCCTTCATTTTTTCTCACAGTTTTTCTTCACCCTAATAACCTCACAAGTTGTAATGTACATTTCCAACATATTGTCTGGTGAGTATTGCTATTGCATTGGTTTGCTCTTTGTCCTTTGTCTCGCCAATTTGTTGTTCCCTTTCCCTCCCCCAATTTAGGTAAATGTATACACAATAAACAGAGTACCAAATTCAAATACAGCAGGAGATAAACCATAGGGGAAAAGCCCAAAGAAAAGAGAAATCACATAGTACATGAAAAAACAACAATCACAAATAAAAATCTCTGTTTCCATATCTTGGAGTTCATTTTGCTCAGCATCAGCTTATATGGTCATATGTATGCATAAGAAAGTCATTGGAAAATAATAGTTTCGTGGACACAATATCATGAAAACAACATGTTAACTGTTTTTGATGGTAAAGGTGGAATTAGGATTGGTGAATTTGCGATTCTGATAAAGAAATTTCAAAAGAGTTTTAAAATTATGACAGGTTGTAAACTTGTTCAACCACTTTGGAAAGTAGTATGGAAGTTCCTCAAAAGACTCCACATAGAGCTCCCTTATGACCCAGCAATCCCACTCTTGGTCATTTACCAAATGTTTACAAACAAGACCACACTAAAGCTACTATCACGACTATGTTTATTGCAGCATTATTTACTATAGCTAAGATATGGAACCAACCCAGATGCCCCCATTAGATAAATGGATCAAGAAAATGTGGTATATATACACAATGGCATTCTTTGCCTCCATCAGAAAGAATGACATTGCCCCATTGGTTAGGAAATGGAAAGACTTGGAAAAAATTATATTAAGTGAAGTAAGCCAGGCCCAAAGAAACATAGGTCCCATGGTTTCCCTTATTTGCAATATCTAGTATAAGTCTGAGTCAAGCAGAAAAGGTCCCATAAGGTGATGTTAGGGAAATGAACCCTAAGATATGTATTCAACTTTTTTTTTCTTTCATGCGATTGTTTTTAACACATTTATGATATTATTTCTTTGTTGCTTTGTATGTCCTTCCCCCACATTATAACCCCTGCTTTCACTGTATTTGATGTCGGTATAATTTGTGGAGGGGAAGGGGAAAAACAAATCGTTTAAATAGGGATACAGCTGGAACCATTGCAAAAATGAGATGTACAAGTCGTTATGTTGAAAAGGAACTTTACAACTTTGGTGTGGGGGGAGGGAGGGGAAGAAGGGAGGATTTGCTGAGGGGGACAGGGGAAGGATAGGAAGGGATAGGAAGGGGAAACAAAGGAGGAGGCTAAAATGCTTGATAAGAAATGTACTCATTATCTTGCTCAAGTAATTGTAACACCTCTGTACAGTATTTTTAAAAGAAAAAAGAAGAAAAAAAATTATGACAGGTAAAGTGTAATTGTTCAAACTTTTTAATAGCTTAGCCTATTAAGACAATTTAAAATTGCCTGGGAAAATAGGTTTTCATGCAAAGAAATCCATGGAGACTTAGCTGAGAGGGAGCAATGTGGGTGAAGATGGCTCATTTTCACTCTAAACAAACAAACCTCAAAAACCTTGCTATAAATCCTGTAGGTTCCCTTGAGAATTGTCCTTACCCAGGAAATATACTCTCACTGTTTCAAACAAGGTTCTAGTGAAATTTAAATTCAAAGTTCTTAAAAAAAAAGACATCAAAATTTGTGAATTGACCTTTGATTACCAAACAGTAATTCTCTGAAAAAGATAATTTGGGTCAAAATATTTAGGGAGAAAATGCCCTCCACAATGAAAGAAGTTATTGCATTTACACTTTTCTGTTTGCAATACTTTCCACAATGTCTTTGCATGTGAAGCAGTGAAACACAGAAAAACATCAGATTGGATTCAAACCAATGATTTCACATATCTAAGTAGCTCACAAAATATAATATCCTTATTAACATGATATAGTGAAGACTTCCCTTATTACATAAGCCAAAAAGTTTTGGGATCAGAAGAAGAATTGAACAGGGCTGGGAAGGTGGCTCAGTGGTAGAGCGCTTGCCTTGCATGCATGAGGCCCTGGGTTCGATTCCTCAGCACCACATAAGCAAAAAGAAAAAAAGCTGGAAGTGGTGCTGTGGCTAGAATGCTAGCCTTGAGCTGAATAGCTGAGGGACAGTGCCCAGGCCCAGAGTTCAGGCCCTACGAATAGACCCCCCTCCCAAAAGAAAAGAAAAGAATTGAGCAAATTGAAATGGAATTCTATGCCTCCATCAGAAAGAATGACATTTCCCCATTTGTTAGGAAATGGAAAGGCTTGGAAAAAATTATATTAAGTGAAGTAAGCCAGGCCCAAAGAAACATAGGTCCCATGGTTTCCCTTATTTGCAATATCTAGTATAGGTATGAGTCAAGCGGAAAAAGTCAGATAATGTGATGTTAGGAAAACGAAACCTCAAATATGTATTTTAATGTTTTTGTTTCTTTCATGCATGTGTTTCTAACGCATTTATAAGATTATTTCTTTGTTGCTTTGTATGTCCCTCCCCCACAGTGTAACCCTCGCTTTCACTATATTTGATGTCAGTATAACATGTGGAGGAGATGGGGACAAACAAGTCGTTTAAGGATTCAGGTGGACCTGTTGCAACAATGAGAAGTACAAAATGTCATGTCAAAACCAGCTTTACAGTCGGTGGGGGGGGGGTATGATTGGGTGGGAGGGAGGGGGGAGGCTGGGAAGGGAGGTGAAGGGTAAACAAAGGAGGAGGCTGCAATGCTTGGTAAGAAATGTATGCATTATCCTGCCCATGTAATTGTAACCCCTCTGTACAGTATGTTCTCAAGTAAAATAAAATAAAATTTAAAAAAAAAAAAAAGGCGTTCATAGAAGCCCAAGTTAAGCAGTGGAGGGAGGCCAAAACTTTTTGATATAGACTGTGTTAACATTTTTGGTACCTAAAGTGATTTTACAGAACCTATTTGGCTCACTACAATTCAGAAAATACTGAATGAGGACATGAAAATAAATTCTCATCCAAATAAAAGAGTTTAAAAAGAGAAACCATGAAGATGTAGCAGTGGGGTAGGCCTTATAGTCTTTCAGCTTCACCAGACTTGAAGTCAAGAAGCTGTGATTAATTGGAAATCAGGCAAGAGCTAAGAGGAGGACATCGAAGTAGGACAAAGAAGTATTGTCCTTTGTAAGAGACACTATCATTCAAGGCATGGGTGATTTAAGTCTGGTCTTCATGCATCTTGTTGAGCAAATGCAAGACCAAGAGAAAAATAATCCATTGAAATAATTTTACAAAGAATAACTTCACTGTTTCTGATATTGTATCTAAGGAGAGTATTAAGGGAGAAGATAAACGTGGAGTATACTTCGCTTTCCTCTAAGCATCTTGTTAGTAAAATATATCTTTGAGTTTAGAAGTGATTGAACCAAAAATTGGCGGAGTGCTTATTTTTGTGGGCACTTTAGACACAGGAAAACTTTAAAGGTAAAAGAAAAAAGAAAAATGAATAGCTAAATATTTGTGATCATAGCCTCTTGGACTGGGTTTTTGGAGACAAAGTTTTACATTAAAGTTTGTCCTCATTAACCTAGATGTTGGGTTTTCGTGGCAACCAAACACAAGGGTGAAGTTTAATGGACTTGCTTGGACACGTAAACAGCATGATAGAAAAAAAATGGCAAATAATATTTAGTGAATTACTTTGACCAATTACTTGCCAGAAAAAAGGAGAGATATAATTCAAAATCACTTGACTTAAAAGTATGAAAAAAGAGTAGTACAGAGAGATGAGAGAAAACATAGTGAAATCTTTTGTCTCCAGTGGAGTAATGGGTTCTTGATCTTGTTTCTTCCATTCTATCCTCACAAGCTATCAAGTGTGTCTCAGGACTGGAGTATCCAGTTCAGACAAAGAAAACACAGAAGAAAATACTTGCAGCAGATATAGGTGATTTATAACCTTAGAAAATCTATTTAAATCTGATCAAAATTCTCCCCAAACACCAAACTGCCCTTTTGAACAGCTTTGTTTGCCTTTCCCACGACTGTCCTTCATTAACTATTTAAAATTTTGAGAGATCATATTCATACTCTCTAGAGATTGCTGTTTGGTTGTGATTTTTGTGTTTTGTTTGTTGTATTTTTTTTTACTGAATTTCAGAAGTTTATGCAAGTGTGTTACAATTAAATATGTCCATCTAATTGTCCAATGCTCCTGGATCAGAGTCATTCCTTCGATCATTCTCAACCAACTCCTTCTCCAAGATTTATTTCAGGTTTACTACTTCCTTTATCACATGTGTACATTGAGTATTCTAGCTTGACTTGCCTCTTGTTCCATTTTTCATTTATTCTATATCTTTACAATTATTCCTCCCTTGTTTCAACTTCCTGATAGTCATTCTGTTAAACTGTCTGTTAATACTTCGAAAGGTTTATATACATTCCATGGAGTTTCAATCCTGCATGTACTTGAACTGATGTCCGCTTATATTTTCATAATTCATTCATCAGCAATAACAATTTGCAAGACTGGAGACGTGAAGCACCTAGACATGATTTTATTCTCATCCATTTGGAAGATTAATCTTTAGTCAACAAGAAAGTTTAAAAATGGCTTAGAATGTATTCCTAACTACCAGTTTTTTTAAAATGGCTTTGTACAATGGTTTGCAATTATTTAATTTTACATGGGATAATATTTTCTACTACATACAGGTTTTGCAAAAAGAAGAAAACTATAATTTACTACTATGGAGGAATATGATGGAAATAGAAGACAGATTTTATGTTCGTCACATCTCTGATGAGTATCCATATTCAAGACTTAAAAAATCATATTTCTTAGATAGGGAAACATATGTTAGACAGATAGGGAAACATAAAAAACAACGTATGATAGGGCAACTATTTTTGACTTTTTGAAATGTATCTTATGTGATGACATTTAAATTATTAGCTAATGTTTTGGTTTGAAATATGAGTGGCTGATCTATTTAACACATTTCTGGAAGGCACCTACTGAACAAGACAAATGGTGGGGGGTATTATTTCTACACTTCAATGAATGGTTAAACCTGTTTGGCATTAGTGCTGGGTAAATAAATCAACTCTACTGTAATTTGCTCTCTACACATGAAAAACTTGTAATGTCATTAAGTATCATTTACTTGTCAAATGTTATTTTGGTGAATGATTTTAAAAAGTTTATTTGAAAAGTAATATACTTTCAGGAGATTAAATGTAGATTATCATTGGTTTGAGAATGACAATATTTTTATACTACAGAACCAAGTTTTACTGAAGTACCAATGTTTTGAAGCACTAATGATCTTCTCAATTAATGTTTTACTGAATTGTATTTGACTTCTAAGTCGTTTATCTAGCCTTGGTAGACCAATTATGAATCTATCGTTCCAAGAAATATTTTTTGGCCTACTTACTCTGTACTGAAAATTTTCATTAATCATTAGGGGAGGGATATTAAAAATACTCTTGTGACATTTGTGATCTTGTTCACTCATATGGGCTGGTCATTTGTAAATTGAAATTTTGAGTTACTGTTCATTTTCTCAGATTTTGTGATATCATCTTTCATTTTAAGATGCCTTGTACTTCACAATTGCTTACCGCTACTTTCTGTGTCTTAAGGAATTGGGGCCCTGAAATATTATAGGAAATGAGAAATTGAGATGAGTTTTCAATTACTTTTTGTTGGCATGTTGCATGGGCTTAGGTGAGAAGTCTTGCCCTTGTTATCTGATGATGTGGATAACTGGGACCTGGGATCCTAAGACCTGTGGGTCCTGCAGAAGAATAATACCTTTTAGACATCATATCAGCAAAATTAGGGTATAATCAGTAGGAATGCTTCAGAAATATGGAGAGAAACAGTTTGAGACCAGCGAGCTAAAACAATAAAGAGAGCAGCAGAGTAAAATCCCTTATAGATTAGAGGAAAACAGCACATTTTTTTACCATGTGAATTCAAAAGACCAAGTACACTTAGAACGTATCACAAGTTTATACCGAAGACATTGCATTGATGCTTTTTATATCCTAATATATATTCTAAACCTATTTATTTATATTCCAATCTATTTATTGGCATAAATATCAATTTATTTGTCAAATCATCAATTAATTTTAGTAAGATTCACTGTGTGAAATATACAATATAAAAATATATATTTATAAATATAAATATAAAATATATAACTATATATAATATGAGAAAATGTTTTGCATTGTTCTGTTATGGTTAGGGTATCAAAAGCAACTCTGTTTTAAAGTATTATTTCATTATCTGTACCTCAGTGTTTGGTAGAGTTAGACCTAATGCTTTACCATTTGTAGTTGTACAGCCTAGAGGCAAGAGGAAACACTGTGATTAAACATTACCAATTTAAGGCCTAATATCGAGGAGAAACATATGGACTTCTCCTGGAGCAATGGAAATACTTGGTGATAGAAAGTCAGTAGTGTGGGTTCCTGCCTGGTTGGATGGTAGACAGGCCAGGACACTAGGTAATCATGCATATGAACAATTTTTTCCATCTTCTTGACTTTAGCTACTTTGAAATGGTAGGTATAATAAACAATTAGATTTTGATAAAATACCTTCTAGTCTGAACAGTTCTGTCTTAACTGTTCATCTCTCTATGATCCCTTGTAACATTTTAGTTTTGTTCCAGTAAGACAATCTATGCTATCAGGGTAAGATATTCTGGTTGGTCTGTTCATACATGGAAGAAGGGTAAAGGGTCAGGTAGACATTTGTGACAGTAAGACCTCATTTGGGAAATTTTAAACTGCAGAAATTTAGAAGTAGCTCTTAAGCAAGGCTTATGTTGAATCCATTAGCTCCACAAAGGTAACTCAGTTGATATATAAGTACTTGAAAAGCCATCACCTTTTTTGGGGGGGTGGGGGTCAGGTCATGGGGCTTGAACTCTGGGCCTGGGCACTGTCCCTCAGCTCTTCAGCTCAAGGTTTGTGCTCTACCACTTGAGTCACAGTGCCACATGCCCCCAGCCCTAAATTATCCTGATTAATTTTCAGATAGAATCTGGCTTCCTACTTGTGTATGATCATAGGCGCTATCCATTTGATGTTATTCTTCCTGGAAATTAGAATAACTGGTGCCTGGGATTGTGTATAGATCTTTCTGTCCAGTCTAGGCTTTATCCACTAGCCTCACAACAGTAGACTCCCATATAGTCAGGATTTTCATAAGCTTATCATACCTGATTTTTAAAAAATCGTTGCATTTCCTGCAGGTTCTTGAATACTGAATTAATTTGTGTTTTTTTGGGTTCTTTTGTTTCATTTGAATGTATGTGTTGACTTATTCCTCACTTTTCCTTTTCTTTCACTCACGTTCTTACGTAAAGTGCTGGAAAACCAATTCTTCTTTCTCAAGATAGTCAAGGTGAACATTATTTAGTACAAAGCAATTTAAGTAATATTTAAACACCTTCATATCTATGAATGTTATATGAATGCTAAGCGCTGACAAGGGTCTTTTTATTTTCTCAGCCGTCTTTGGCATACACAGACAAATCATCAATTATATGAAGATAATAAAGCTACAGATGCTTGCCAGGAGGAGAAAAAACTATTACTAATTGTTTAATAGAGGCTTCCTTCTCGTGAAAGAAATATGCTGCTTGATGCAGGATTTCACAAAATCATATTGCTAGGAAGAACTTAAACAATCTCTTAACACTACAGATTTGAGGGAGATGAACTGATCTCCTGCATAATTTACTTTTGAGTCAAATAAAATCAGGCTTCCAAAAAGAGAGTAGACTTTAGAGAAACACAATGTAAATATGTGCTTAGCTGTTTTTGTCAATTGGTGAACTAATACAGGGAAAGTACAGCAAGGTAAAAATATAAAGAACTTTGCATTGAAATACTCATTTGTATATGTGTGTGTGTGTGTGTGTACACATGCCTGTACACACAAGTGCATGTGCATGTGCTCCTGCATGCATTCATCATTCCTGAGGCTTGATAGTGCCTGGGCACTATCCCTAAGCTTCTGTGCCCAAGGATAGTGGTCTATCACTTCGAACAGAGGTGTCTTCAGATCTCAGCCTTCTGAGTAGTTATCTAAGCTGATTCAGCCTCTGAGTAGCTAGTTAAATTCTTCTTGTCTTCTATGATTCATTGCTCTTTTATTCTTTCCTGAGGTAATCACAAGCCAAAGTCATAATATGTCTAATTGCTTTAAAAATACTATTACTGCTTGGCAGCAGGGACTCCAATTTATACTCTTAACTACTTCGGAGGCTTGAGAACAGAAACCAGGCCAAATTTTAGTGGACTTCCTTCTCAATCTATAGCTGGGTGTATTGGATCATTTCCACCATCCTGCACTATCTAGAGACTAAGATTGGAAGGACTGCAGGATCAAGGCCAGCCATGGTCAGAAGCTAGAAAGTTGGTGTGCAACTCCGATGCCATTGGTGATGGGAAGGCTAAAAGGACAGATCAGGTGCATATTCTTGTGGAAAAGGAACCCCTATCCCAAAATTAACCACTGATATGACGCCAGCCTAGCAAGAACCATACCCCAAGTTGAAATCATCATAATTGCCCACAACCAAAACAGGAATATACATTAACATCCAAAAACATATTACAATCTGTTCTTTGCTCTAATATAATCTTTATCTGATTATCATATGATGTGACAGAATAGTTTCTTCATTTACTTATGATATATTTAAAAAGACCTAGAAAATTCTTTCTCACTTATTAAGTGAAAACAAATGGCAAATTGCCTCGTTCCTTACATATTTGACTACCAGTAAAAATTCATCTAATGATTATTATAGTAATATATTCTGATTTATTACTTTACTTTTTAACAGTTTTTAAAATTTTTGCTTCTCTGCTGAAGTTTAAGTATTCAAATAGTATCATCAAAGTATATTCCTCGGGTACTTGGGGGAGTTTTGTACAAGGTTTTTAACCAATGGCGTCTAAGAATTCTTAATTGGTATAATATTTGGTTTATTTTTAATTTCAATTTAATTTCATTGTAAAGGTTATGTACAGAGGGGTTACAGTTACATAAGTGAGGTAATGAGCACATTTTTTATGGAAAGAACATTGTTATCCACTCCATCGATTTTTTTTTTGTACACTCAAACAACTACTTATGCTTTTGCTGTTGCTATTGATCAATGGGTACTTTTGCTTTCTTTGTTCATGCATTTTTTTATTACAAAATTGATATACGCTGGTTTTACAGTTACTTAATTTAACTAAAGAGTACACTTCATTTTATTTTCTAAATTTCAAATTTTGAACTTAATTATTTTCTTTTGTTTTTTGAGGTAATTCTTTTTTCAGAGTTGTAGGATTAGTTAATTTAATTTTGCATGATTTTTACACATGTAAATTATTCAGATATATATTTTGCTTTAAAAATGTTTAACATGTGAATTTCTAAGATTATTTTCTTAATTTTTATATGGTTGGTAAATTTAAATAAATTTATTTTCTTAAGGTACTAAACATATTTTTCCAGTTAACAAATACTGTATTTTCAAGAAAGATAAACTTTATTAAGAAGGGCTTCATTACCTGGTCACTTTTTTGTAAATATTTGTACTTGAATTAAAAAAAAAAAACTTTAATCTGGGCATGGTGATTTGTGGCTTCCATTTTCTAGCTATGGTAGGAACTGCAAGTAGAGTTTATAAATAGGGAGAGCCTGAGAAATCATGAGACCTTAGTACAAAAATATCCAGAGTGGGGCTGGGAAGGTTGCTCAGTTGTAGAGTGCTTGCCTTTCATGAAGCCCTGGGATCGATTCCTTAGCACCACATAAGCAAAAAGAAAGAAGCTGGAAATGGCGCTGTGATTCAAGTGGTAGAACAGTAGCCTTGAGCTGAAGAGCTGAGGGACAGCGCAAAGGCCCTGAGTTCAGGCCCCACAACAGGGCCCACCAAAAAATATCCAGAGTGAATTAAAAAAAATATCCAGAGTGAAATGAATAGAGATATAGCCATCCCTAGCGCAATATAGAGCACTTGGTTTTCATATTCTAAATCTTGAGTTAAAACTCCAATAACATCAATCTTTTGTAAAAATAAAAGGATACATGTTTCAAAATGTTTATTGTTTAAAACTCTTTGCAAAGGTTCTCATGTCTTCTATTTCTTAATTTTCAATTTACTTAATCTATAAGAATCCAAGTATATCGTGACTATTTTATTTCTACTAAATTTTAAATAGTACAAACAATACTATGATTCAATATATTAACCTACTTTTACTATTTGTGATAATTTACTCTGTTTATATGATAATAACAATATTCCAAAGGTGTGTATGTGTTGTGTGTGTGTGAGTGTTTGTAGTTTGTGTGTGTGTGTGTGCTTTGTATGTACTTTGTAATGCTTGGGTGATCACTCTATTGTTTCACATATGCTGGGCCAAGTTTTACCACTGAACTATACAGTCTAGTTATAATGTAAGTATTGTTTTAAATTATGACTTTTAAATTTTCATTCCTAGTATGTTTTTTTCAAAATTATATATGATAAAATGTGATCCATATTCTATCCATGATAGCAATTTTTATTCTTATTTTATTGTTTTTTGAATATTTCCAGTGCTTTTCTACTTCCAAACTCTTGTGTTTGTTATTGATAAAGGTTTTACTTTGCTACTTTTCTCTCTTCATTCTTTTTGCCTTTAGAGTTTATCTACTCTTTCTTTTATTTCTTTGGAAATTAGTGATCATATTCCTATTACAATTTCTTTACATTGTAACAGGTCTATACAATGCTTTATTTTCTATTTTATTTTTTCCCATCTTCTTTGACTTTTAGTCCACACTATTAGGTAGAATGAAAAGAAACTTGATTCAGAATACTTTGATTATTTTCCTCCTTCTCTTCTCTGAAGTCTTTCTGTACTTAGAAACACAATAGCAATTACATATATCTCCTATGTAGTTCATCATTCTATTCTATCCCCTCTCGCTCTACTCTGTAGTACAGTTCAAGTCGTTATCATTCAACTTTATTATGCTATAGTGTTAACTAAATCTTAACTCATTCCTAAATTTATTTTAGATGCTTCAAACATTCTCTAAAGACATTTTTCTCTATATAATATCTGGGGTCTTGTGTTTTCACAAGGTGCAAAATGTGAGTGACTATCAAACATCTAGATATCTCTGTAGAATATTGGTCCACCTGTTCAATAAACTCATATGTAAATTCAAGGAATACAGGTCAGTCAGAACAATTTTGCAAAATGATGTAGCTTGAGCCCTCATATTAGTTTTGAACCTTATTACCATGTTTAGTAGTGAAAGAACAGACACATTGAAGAATGTAACAGATTTATCAAAAATAAATTCTTAGTTTTATGGTCAATAGATTTTGAAGAGGATGCCACGACTTCATGAAGTAAAAATAGAATCTTAAATGGGTGTATTGGCACCATTGCCTCTCTAGATTTAAAATGATCTTAGACTACTACCTCAAACCTTATACAAAAATTTAAAATAAAAAATGATTATCAAACTAAATGTGAGATGTAAAAACCTATAAAACATAAATATACAAATTCATGACATTGGCTCAGTAAAGGTTTCTAAAAATTTGTCATGTAAAGCATTAGAGGCTAAAGATAATCAAGAAATAACTGGTTAGTATCAAATGATAACCTTTCATAATTCTATGAAAGTAATGAAAACATATCCAACAGATAGAGTACACATATTTGTTAATACTACAATGTTAATGTTACAATGATCCTGAGTCTTAAGTAAATTCATATCTTCTAATTCTATATAAAATTTTTCCTGAACAGGAGATTTCTTAAAGAACATATGTAAATTAGTAGTTAATAGGAGGAGCATATGAAATAATTTAGTATCTAAGAAAAAAGAAAATTCACTAGTATGACCATAATATAAAAAGATGACACAAAATATAATAAGCATTTGTGGAGAAATTGATACACTCCACATAGCACAATGATTTATATAATACCACAATCATTTTAGCAAGCAAGTTTTCAAGTCTTCATAAGGTTAAAGAGAATTGTATATTATTCAGCCATTATACTTGTATGTATGTATTAAAGAGAAGTAAAAAAAAATTGTTTGGACAGAGAATGTAGTTCATTTACAGTGCACTTGAATAGTATGTGTGAGATCCTGGAAATAATCCCCCAAAACAAAATTGAAAAGACACAGTATAGAGGATATATGCTGGACAAATTCCTGTAACTGAATTTTATATCTATTTTAATATCTGTTCTAAAATTTACAACATTTCTATTTGAAGAAATGTGAGTTTGTGAAACTTAGGCTTGGAAAACCTATGATTGTACAATTCACTTCCAAAACACTAAAATGTATACAATAAAAGGAGATAATATATTGCATGTGAATTTCATGTCAGCAAAAACAAATTGTTAGAAATACTTCACACAAATTGCAGAATACCTGAAAATATGTTTTCGGTGTTGGCTAAAAATTCTTTGTAAACTACAGCTTTTACAATGAAGATGTGATTTCTGTTTATTTTGGGGGTTTTTTGGTCCACTTTTTTGAGTTTATGCAGAGATAACTCAATCAAAAAGTGCATGTGATAACTGGAATATCTAGGAATTATGCATCACTTATAAGTAATTGATAACCTTTTCTGGAAGAAACTTTTAGCAAATGACAAAATACACAAATCTATGTATTTGCATTTTATGAAACCTATATGCTACTTGCTCAATCCAAATGCTTTTCTCTACTTTGCTAGGAACAAAGTATTCTCAAGATAAGATCCAACAGCAGTGAAAAGAAGCAAAATACACAATCATGTTGATTTATTTGTGAAAATAACAAATGAAATAAAACAATTCCAGTTAAGCAACTTCAATGTTAGTATCTATGAAGATGTTCCTGAATGCCAACAGACATTGATTTTTTTTTTTTGGAGTTTTAATTTCTACTAACATATGAAAACTAGAACACGAAAACAAATATAGTCTTAAAGCAAACCAGCCTTGGAATAATTTTCTTAATTGTTTTGAAATCACAAAAGAATTGATACCATTGAGGAAATGATCATTTCCTATGGAAATCATTTAAAAATGTTTATCACTTATCATAATTCAAAAACCAAACAAGAGTAATTTTATATAATCATTACAAATATAATTTTATTACTATTATAAAGTAGAATAAAAGACCAGTCCAAATATATTTTTCTTCTTCTTAATTTCTACCTAGATATCTCAATCTAAATAGTCATGTCTTTAACATAGATGTAAATATTCTATAATTTTTACTTAACATTTTTCCGGGGCATGTATTCATGTTTCTAAGAAATGTTCACAGCAGTTAAAAGATGCTTTTGTGAAATTAATGTGAAATTAATGTGATATATATTTTGTTGTTGTTTGCAAGGCCTGACCATTGTCTCTAAGCCTTTTTATGCTCAAAGTTATCACTATACAACTTGAGGCACAGAGCTAATTCCTGTTTTTAGTGGTTAATTGGAGATAAAAATCTAACAAGTACTTTTCTGTGTGGACTAGTTTTGAACACAATTCTAAGATCTAATTACACAGAATAGCTCGAATTATAGGCTTGAGTCACTGGCACTAGTTTTGATGTATTTATTTAATTTTAATTATGTCTTAAGATTTTTTTCACTATAATGTACATCGTTCTACACAAAAATTTGAATATATGTATATATTTCTGATGATAATCTCCAAAAATGTATGTCTTTCTACACATTTTATATACATATATAGATATATATATAGATATATATATATATTTCTGAAGACAGACTCCCTATAAAACTTTATACTACTATTTTTAATCTTTTTTAATTTCAAAGATATGCAGTCTATTTTCCTAAAGTTTCCTAGAATAAAATAACTAATATTTAAATAGAATGTAGGGTTTATTATTTTCAAGGGAATTTTCAATATACCCATGATATTGTAGTAGCGTTTACAGTATATTACTTGAAATAACTCTGTTCAAACTCTTAAATATTTTTGTGTAGTGGTGGGGAGAGAGGAAGTTAATTCATACTGGTTAGGAATTTGCAATACTTCAAAAATCTATTCTACAATTTGGTATAAGCATATAGTCAAGCTACCTGTTATGGTTTAGATTTTTATTTCTTTTTTTGTTCTAAATTTTAATATGGATGCATGCACAGTGGTAACATTAAAGTTATTAATCAACAGACAAATAATTGCAAAATCACAAATACATATGAGACTTTCAATAGTTAGCACTTATGATGCTAGTAATAATTTTGGTGAAGATGATGATGACCACAGTGTACCCTGATAATTACAATATTGTGATTGAAAAGGAAAAGACTTTACACATTTTTGAAGCTAGATTTCCCACATTGAATACATGGTAATAAACAGCGTTAGATTACAAACAGTATGTATAAGAAGAGGAGAGTTTCAATATCAAGAAATAGAACCACATTAAACAGGTAGAGACAGTAAAACCCTAATGTTATTCCTGCAGTATCTCTAATTTATACTCATTTTTCCTGGTGGTATTATTTTCTAATAAATAAAATAGTTAATTTGCACATTTTGATGGACTAAGATGTAGTTTTCAACTTAGTGTGATTAGTTCAAGTAACATTCTCATATAGACACTATTCTATAACCCTGTTTTCCAATGATATATTAAGAGTATGTTCTTCAATACAGCTGTAAACATATGACACAATTTACATAATACCACTTTCATATCTGTAGTTACCTTAAAAAGACTTACATCTTAGAGCCAGGAGGTGAAATTTATTTTTATTTCTGCAGGAAACAATTTGTGACTTTATACCAACAAACTGAATTTGACTCTTTCCATATTTGTAAGGTAAGGTGGAAAATGTAAGGACTCTGGAGTTCAAGCCCCATGACCAAGAAAAGTAAAAAGGGAAAAAAGGCAGTAAAGTAACATTTTAAAGCAAAAATTGTCTAGAAATAAAATTATAACAGCCCCTGAACTGGCAAAAAAAAAAAAGATTAAAATGAAATTGCCTTCAACAATTCATTTAAACAATCTATACTGAAGGCATGCTATTGGAGCTCACATCACTAACTAGAATTTGAAAAGATCACAGTTCAGAACCAGTGTGCAAGGAATATAATAAGATTCTCATATCATCCTAAGCCTGGCATGCTGCAATGCATTTGTGATTGAGTTACTTGGCAGACAGAGGTGAGGAACTTAGCCTCTGTTCAGCCTTCAGCAAAACTAATAAGTCTATGAGCAAATAACTAAATTGAAAAAAGATTGTTCTAATTGTAGAATACTTGTTCAGCCAACAAAATATCTAAATTCATACTCACTTCCTAAAAGAGGAAAAAGGGGAAGAAAGAGGAAAGAAAGAGAAAGAAAAGAGAGTAGAGAAGGAGGAGGAGAGAAGGGAAGGATGGAAGCAAGGAAGGTAGGAAGATAGGAAGGAAAGAAAGAAGGAAGGATGGAAGGAAGGAAGGAAGGAAGGAAGGAAGGAAGGAAGGAAGGAAGGAAGGAAGGAAGGAAGGAAGGAAGGAAGGAAGGAAGGAAAGAAGGAAGCAAGCAAGCAAGCAAGCAAGCAAGGAAGGAAGCAAGGAAGGAAGGAAGGAAGGAAGCAAGGAAAAGTAAAGAAAAGAAAGAAAAGGCAGAATAAAGAATGGGAGGGAGAATGAGAGGTATAAATAAAAATCTCAGCATGTGTTAGATGTTAATAATGACACTAAATCATTTTAGCTATAAATGCCATCATTTAATTCCCTGGGAAGAGACATTTTGTATCAAGCCCTATTGTATAGACTTGGAATCCCTGAAAGGCCACCAGAGACCATGACCAATGCAAACAGCAAAAGAGTCATATATTTGCAAGCTTAAGCTTGATTCTTTGCACATCGGGTAACCGGTGACGCTAAGAGTCCCGGAGCACAAAATCAGCACAGCTTTCATAGTATTGAACAAACAAGTTTAGGAAACTTCCACACAAGCAGTTACATGATTGTTTTGAGTCCACGGTAACCACATTGCCCTTTTTCTGAACTATTGGTATGTTCTGTTCCTGGAACACTTGGGCAACTGTTCTGCTTTCTTAAGTTTGGGCAGGGTTGGTGGCAACCTGTGGTTTTTTTCTCTCTCTTGGGGTTACTCTGAGGGCAGCCTAGCACAAGTTGTTGGGGGTAATCTCAAATTGGAGTTACTGTGGCTCTTCATTCTCTCCTCTTCTAGAGCATCAGGGACCAATCATGGTCCCTTAATTGGCACAGTCTTCTATATTTACAGTTTAGTATTGGGATCTCAGAAATAATAGATGGACTGTGCTGGTCTACAGGGTCTACAAGGTCCAATTGTGAGTAACAAAATTTAACAGTACCAAAGGTCCTTACATTTTCTTCCAGCAATCTTGACTCCGTATCCCACAGCTAACTTACCTTTATATCATCTGAACTCATAAAGCTCCAATTTTAAGACATACTCATACCATTTGCTACATACTTAAACTTTCTGAGGTTTGTCTTCTTTACAAACATTTTAAGACAATCCTTACTTTTTAAATCCTTTCTTATCTAGTGGATATCAATTTTTCCCCAATTCCTTCCTAAAATTTTCTTTACTACACTCCTATTCTTTACAGTTCCTTGAGCTCCTTTGTGACTAGAGTTTAAAACCGCAAATTTTTCCTTTGATTTGTGGAACCAACTTATCTTAGAAAGCCTTAAGGCACCAGTGGGATGAATAGCTTGCGGAACTTTAAGGCTAAGATTAGGGCTGGGTCTCATTCCTCCTCTTACCACCATAGATTAAAAAAAAATTCTCTCCTCTATCTTTCAAACACACCCAGGAGGAAGCAGATAATTACCATACCAGAGCCAAACTAGGCTGTGACCCTGAAGTGCCTAAGGCAAGGCAGTGATATCCTTGCCCCAAATATCCACTGTGGGAGTAGAGAGGTTACTGGATATCACCAAAAGAATGTCCCACAAGATCTTAGTTTTAGCAGCTTTCAACCAGAAAGCATTCTCAGGTGGTGGAATCAGGCAGGAGTTCAGTCTACTTTTACCAGGGTGGAGATGGTCTGGGTGATAATATAGATTTCCTCCAGGTGACTGTCAAGCTGTCGTTGAAATTTACTCATTAGGGTGTGCAGCAGCAGCAGCAGCAGCAGGGCCTGATTGTTTAGCAAGTCATTTCACCAATTGATCTTTGACTCACTTCTGTTGGAGGAAGGCTCGGGGGGTGGGGGATCACCTGAAACTAAACTGTCCTCATTTTTATCCAATTTTATTTTTATTTATTTATTTTTCTTCTTAATGTGCTTTTTTTAATTGTGACCAATTTTTGAAGGTCCACACACAAATGACTCTAGGATCTGACATTATTTCTGTCATCCAAGCATAGGCTTACTGTATCTGGATGCTCCTCAATTGCTTTCATCCAAGTAATGTCTTCTACACACTGGGAAAAATGGCTCATTGGCATTTCTCTTAGTTGGTCACTGGACTTGAACTCGGAGCCTGAGTGCTGTCCCTCAGCTCTACAGATCAAGGCTAGCACTCTGTCACATTGAATCCTAAAGTAGGTCTGCTTGCTCTTTCAGCCTTCTGGTGGCTGAGTAGAGGTGATAGTCTCACACAGACTTTTTCTGCCCGGGCTGGAATCAAACCAGTTACACATCAATGAGTCTCATAAAAGGCCACTTTACTCCAATTAAAAGCAACGGGGGGGGGGGGGGGTCAACATAGAAGTAGTTTTAAGCATATTCTTACCTGAAACATATTAAGAGCCAAAGTTACGTCTGACAAACTGACAAAAATCCTCACTCCTTTTTTTGGGCCTGATGAGAACTGTTACAAAAAACCATGAGAGCAAATTGAAATAGGAATTAAACAATTATTTTGGTGATCCTAATTTTTCCTTTTTGCACTTTGAGGCAACTGTTTAGAACAACTATACATTTAAACTTTATATACAGAAACCCATTCCTAATTTATAAGCCTCCTATTAATCTCTGTTTTAATATTCTATACTTTAGTTTTTAGTTGCATTTTGAAAAATCCTTTGAACTTTCAAGGCTAAGTGTTTCACCAATTTCCTCTTGGCTGCTTGTTTTAAAACAGATACATATGAAAACTTTTAAACTCAAATAATATTTTTCTTAATGCAAAAATTACAATCACCATCACTGTACCAAGGAGCTAGACTTAACACCTTTATGTCTTTAAAAAAATATACACAATGGCAGAATGTTATTGAGAGCAAATCACATTATATAAATAAAATTTTAACCCTCTTTTTAAGGCCTTCTCAATTTTAATTTTAACACATCCAAGGGGCAGTTTTAGCAATGCTAATCAGATCTTTACATCATTCATTTTTACCCTCATGTTTCCAGTGTCTATGTGAAGGGAAAAGGGACAGAATAAAGAGGGGCCACTTGGCCCTTCCTGTGGAATGTGCACACACACAATCCGACTCTTTAGGTTTAGATGAACTGCTATTGAGCCAGTTTGCCCTCTTTCACCATGGGTGGACTTCCCATGGCCTGTTCCACCATGCATGACCAGCTGAACTGCACTTCTGCCTGTTCACTGTTCATTCCTAAAGATAGGTTTTTTGTTAGCTTCTAAGTTTCTCCTTTTTGTTAAGCCAGGTATCTCGATTACAGTATATACAGCCTTATGCATTCTGAAATACCAGATTTTCTAATTTTAAAGTTAAAATATCCTTAAAAGGCTATTTAAAACCATGTGAAAATGCTTTAAAAATGTTTCGGTAATGGCCAAACCTCATATCCTTTTGAATTTTAAACTTAATCTCACCCAATTGTTACATCATGCTGACAATTTCTATCATGAATATGTTCACAAACACATACAAAACACACTCAGATCTTTAAGCACCCAAAAATCAAAATCAGTTTTACATATATTTTCTAAAGTTTTCTAACAAAAATTTAAGACAATATTTCTTTTAAACTAAGTAATTTTGTAGAGCTTCATTTTCTCAGGGCCTGATTGTTTAGCAAGTCATTTCACCAATTGATCTTTGACTCACTTCTGTTGGAGGAAGGCTCGGGGGGTGGGGGATCACCTGAAACTAAACTGTCCTCATTTTTATCCAATTTTATTTTTATTTATTTATTTTTCTTCTTAATGTGCTTTTTTTAATTGTGAAAGTACTGTACAGAGGGGTTAAAATTACATGGGCAAGATAATGTGTATCTTTCTTATTAAGCATTGTAGGCTCCTCCTTTGATTCGCCTTCCCATCCCTTCCCATCCTCTCCCCACCCCCCAACCCAATCCTCTTCTCCTTCTCCCCCTCACCACCAAAGCTGTAAAGTTCATTTTTGACATAACGGCTTGTATATCTCATTGTTCAAATAGGTCCACCTGTATCCCTATTTAAATGATTTGTTTTTTCCCTTGCCCTCCACAAATGATACTGACATCAAATACAGTGAAAGCAGGGGTTATACCGTGGGGGAGGGACATACAAAGCAACGAAGAAATAACCTTATAAATGTGTTAGAAACAATCCCATGAAAGAAAAAAATATTTGAATATGTATTCAAATTATCTGACTTTTTCTGCTTGACACAGACATATACTAGTTAGTGCAAATAAGTGAAACCATGGGACCTATGTTTCTTTGGGCCTGGCTTACTTCAATTAACAAAATTTTTTCCAAGTCTTTCCTTTTCCTAACAAATGGGGCAATGTCATTATTTCTGATGGAGGCTTAGCATTCCATTGTGTGTATATACTACATATTCTTGATCCATTCATCTACTGGGGGGCATCTGGGTTGGTTCCAAATCTTAGCTATGGTAAATTATGCTGCAGTAAACGTAGTTATGCTTGTAGCTTTAGTGTGGTCTTGTTTGTGAACATTTGGGTAAATGTCCAAAAGTGGGATTGCTGGGTCATAGGGGCGCTCAAGCTGGTTCAAAACTTTGGCAATGTAGCAGAGTATAAAATTAACCCTCAAAAACCAATGGCTTTTCTGTATTCCAACAATGAGAAAAGTGTGGCTGAAATTAGGAGAGCAACTCCATTCAGAATAGCTCCACAAAAAATAAGATACCTAGGAATTAACTAAACCAAAAAAGTGAAGGACCTCTATGATGAAAACTTCAAAACCTGAAAAAGGAATATAAAACAGAACTAAGAAAGTGGCAAAAACTCCCATGTTCCTGGATTGGACAGATCAACATCGTGAAAATGTCAATACTTCCCAAGGCTATCTACAAATTCAATGCGATACCTATCAACATTCCAACCTCATTCTTCAAGGAAATAGATGAGTCAATCAAAAAATTCATATGGAACAATAAAAGACCCCCAATAGCTAAAACAATTCTCAACAGAAAGAACAGTGCTGGAGGAATATCTATACCAAGTTCCAAACTCTACTACAAAGCCATAGTAATTAACACAGCTTGGTATTGGCACAAGACAGACCTCAGGACCAATGGAATTGAACCAAAAACACAGAAATGAACCCACAGACTTTAGCCATGTAATCTTCAATAAGGGAGCTAAAAAAATAGATGGAAGAAAGAGCCTTTTCAGTAAATGGTGGTGCCAAAATTGGTTAACTACTTGTAGAAAACTAAAGCTAGATCCTTATATATCACCCTGCACCAGAATCAACTCCAAATGGATCAAAGACCTCGGAGTCAAAGCAGACAGTCTGAAATCATTATAGGATTATGTAGGAGAAACCCTAGGTCTCCTTGGCACAGGAGGAAATTTTCTAAATAGAGATCCAGAAACACAACAAATCAAAGAAAGGTTGGACAAATGGGATTGCATAAAATTTCTGAGCTTCTCTATGGCAAAGCCATAGCTAGCAAGATCAACAGAAAGCCCATGTATTGGGAGAAGATCTTCACTAGCCTTAAAACAGACAAGGGTCTCATATCTAAAATATACCTGGAACTCAAAAGATTAAATTCCCCAACAACAAACCTTCAAAGAAACAACTTCCCAATAAATAATTCTGCTAAAGACTTAAAGAGAAACTTCTTTGAAGAGGAAAGAAGGATGCCCAAAAGACACATGAAGAAATGCTCAAACTCCCTAGCCATAAAAGAAATGCAAATCAAAACAACATTGAGATAGCGCCTCACCCCAGTAAGAATGGCTATAATCAAGAACTCTAATAACAACAGCTGCTGGAGGGGATGTGAACAGAAGGGAACCTTACTGCATTGTTGGTGGGTGTGTAAACTTGTTCATCCACTTTTATCCAATTTTAGACAAGAGCACTTTCCATTGTCAGGACTAGCTGAAAAATCAAAACAGGCACACATCTTTCTATGTGACTGAGCTCAGATGGAGGCTGGAATTTTTATTTCCCCAGAGATTTTCAAATAAATAACAAAAACACTAAAACCAAAAACCCACATTTAAAACTGGTACAAATTCTAAAACAGAACTAGAGAAGACAATAACCAAAGGCTGAGTTTATCCCTACCAGAACTCTGTGTCATTCTCACTCAGCAACCTGAATCCAGAGTCTGCTGAGTGAGCCTACCACTCTCAACCAGAACTTCCCTATCTCCAGAAACATACAACAGAGAAGAATAAGGTCTCAGTGAATGGGGTGACATCTCATCAACATTTGTTGACCCAGGGGCCTTCCAAGGGGGAAGAGAAGTCCAAGTCATTTTGGGGCTAGGGAAATCAGTCCCTAGAGGCCATCCCCTTGGACTTGCAGATTCTCCCCCATACTCCGACCTCCCTGGGCCAAGGCCTAAGGCTAAGATAAACCTCAAATGACAAACAGAACACTCAACACAAAGACACAACTTACAAAGGCATACTCCAGCTTTGTAAATTGCCAACCAAAAAGTGCCAGTCTACAGACTTATAGTTTCCCAAAAATGTCCGTCCTAAACAGCAATCTACCCAGAGGGGTCTGGGGACGTCTACTCACAGACCCCATTGGCAGTCTTATAGCGTGTCTACCAAGCCACCTTGCCAACCAGTGTATAAACCCCTCGGCGAAACCAGAACTACAGATACAGAACCTGCTGGCAACCAAATGTATAGACCCCTCGGGAAACCAGAACTACAGATACAGAACCTGCTGGCAACCAAATATACAGAACGGCAATACCTTGACTTAAGAGCTGGGTTTTTTGGGATTCTGTGGTGGGGCGTCTAGAGGGTCCTATGAGGCAGGTTCCAGATGAGCCCCCAGAAATGTTGTATGGACTTGGGACCCCCAAAAACCACTGGAGACCATTACCAATGTGAACAGCAAAAGAGTCGTTTATTTGCAAGCTTTAGCTTGGTCCCCCGCACACCAGGAAACTGGTGATTCTAAGAGTCCCCGAGCACAAAATCAGCACAGCTTTTATAGTATTAAACAAACAAGTTTAAGGAATTTCCACACAAATTGTTACATGATTATTTTGAGCTCACAATAACCACTCTGCCCTTTTTCTGAACTATTAGTATGTTTTGTTCGTCGAACACTTGGGCAACTGCTCTGCTTTCTTAAGGGTGGGCAGGGCTGGTGGCAGCCTGTGTTTTTTGTCTCTCTCTTGGGGTTACTCTGAGGGCAGCCTAGCAAAAGATAGTGGTGTTAATCTCAAATTGGAGTTACTTTAGCTCTTCAGCCTGAATAAACCATACCATACCACATACAAAGCTCGGTAAAACACAGGTCTGGTTTACACTGTTGGACCAATAGGAGGGTATGTCTACTGCTGTTGCAGGTGTGTCTTAAGGTGTGTGGAGTTTTTCATCCTGATGATCTTGAAATGATGAAATAGACTAACTACAGAATTACCTGGGCAGATACCTGCTGAGACCTATATTAAATCACAGCTTAACAAAGAGCAATATTTACAATGAAATACATTGAACAACAAGACACCGCAACCAAAATTATTTTTTTCCTGAATCACTGTATTTTTTACACTATATATCTCATGTACAAGTTCCTCATTCCCTTCTGTCTCATTATGTTATCTTTGTTTTGGTTTTGTTTTCAGAACCATGATATAACAGGCCATTTCTTATATTTTTGTCTTCTAGTCTTCAGAAAGTCTGCAGTTAAATAGGTTTATGTTCCTTTTGTTAGAAAATAAAAAGCATATTGGGAGAGGTCTTCATCATAATTTTGTTATGATCACAAATACGTTTTTATTTCTGGCATTTCACCTGTATAATCTCACTTTAAACTTTTCCAAAGGGCACTTTCCAAAGGAGGAAATTCAAAATGGATTCTGGTAGAGAATTTCTGTTACTAAAATCTCTGGTACATAGTAAGGTAAGAAACTCCAAAATTATTCATTAGAGAGATGAGTTATAACTCATCTTTTTACACACTAATACTCTTTCCTCAACGAAACCAGAGGATTTAAAATAACTAATATTTTTTGGAGTTAATGGGCACAAATGTGCACGAATTTTCTGGAAATAAAATGATCACTCATGAAACCTTACTGATACTTCAAAGAATGCTTTCCAATAAGGGGAATCACCTTCACATATTTTCACACAATATGTATCTGCCTGGTAACAGAACCCCAAACTAGACTAAGGCATCTAAGAGCTATCTAATTGTTGTTGCCTTTTTGCAATACTGCTTTCCTATCATATTGATTAGTATGAATTCTATGGCCAGTATAAAATCACATTTGTAATAAAAGTTACTAGATGGGAAGTTCATGGATGAAAGAGGAGTGGGGTTTCTGATGGAGCCCTGGCAGGTGGACTGATTTTCAGTGGAAGAAGGACTGGTCACTGGGGAGGAGGCTGTTTGGGGCAGAGCTTTGAGAAGAAAGAACAAGGCTACAAATGAGGAGGTTAGTTAGAGGAGGGGTGCAGGTAGAGCACTGTGAGCCCTTGTGGGATATGTAGAGTGAGGTATCCCATCAGACAGGGCAGGAAATTGAGGCAAGAGGCTGACAAGAATGTGGAAAATTGAGGGTCAGGCTTTTCAGGGTCTGGCTTTGAGAGGGCATGGTAATACTAGGAAGAAGTGGGCTAGTAAGGGGTGGAGTTTCTGATGGAGAATGGCAGGCCTTTGGGAAATGTATTAGGGTGGAGGTGGGGTTTCTGGTAGAGCAAAATATAGTCCCAATGTATGGAGGTGTTTTTCAGAACCAGGGCTTTGTGAGAGCAGTGATAGGATCCAGTGCACTAGACTACTTGGGATGCGGTTCCTGTTGTAGCCAGTCACCACTCTGCAAAGAGGACTAAGGTTGGGTGGGAATTTTGGTCTTTCAAGGCAGGACATGGACTTTGGACAGGGTTTCAGGTATGGCAAAGCAACCTTCCAAAAGGGACTATGGAGGGACAAGGATTTACAGTTGAGCCTGGTGAGGCTTCCAGAAGGAGGCCAACTGGTGCCGTGGTTTCCAGTGGAGCAATGTGGGTGTCGAGAGATGGGATAATGTGGTGGGGGTTTTCTAGGCTTCCAGAAGGAGGTCAACTGGAGCAGTGGTTTCTAGTGGAGCAATGTGGGTGTCCAGAAATGTCATAGTGTGCTGGGGGTTTTCTAGTGGGGTTTTTCAGGAGCAGGGCAGTGTTTAGAGCCATGGGGCTAGTTGGAGGAGGGGCCTTGAGAAGGAGTGGAAGGGCTGCAATGGTGTAGAATAATTATGGGACGGGAACCTGGTGTAGGAGGGTGTGGATCTGAGGGAGGAGCCAATAGGGGGTGGGTTTATCTGTGGAGCAAGGCAGGGCATTGAGAGAGTAGATGTGGGAGGTAGAGAGGCTTGTGTTGGAGCAGAGCTGGCTTTCCAGGCAGGAGATGGGCTGTGCAAGAAGCTCTGACCAAGTGAGGCGGGGCTTCAAGGGCAGTTATAGGGGAGGTGAAGGGTTTTTGGTATAGCAGGATAGGCTTTGTGGGAAGAGGTAGGTTCATGGCTGTGTTTGAGAGGTTAGGCCACTTAGAAGTAGGCTAGTTATTGGCGGAGTTTCTGATGAAACCAGGAGGGGCTTGAGGGAGAATGCTGGTTGGGGTTGGGGTATGAAAGGGATGGGAGGAGCTTGGAGGTACTAGAATAGGAGAGCAATGGAACTATGAGGGACTAGAATAGTTAGGGGCGGGGTATCTGGTGGATGAGGTGGGGAATTCAGGGAGGACCCTGATGTAGGCTGGGTTCTTGGTGCAATAAGTCGGGACATGGAAGGAGGTATGGATGTGGCCTTGTTTCTGGTGGTGCAGAGCAGGGATTTCAGGAAAGGGTGGAGTGGAAGAGGGAATTCCCTATAACAGAGGAGGGCTTTCAGGAAGAAGTCTGGTTGCAGTCAGGCCTTTGAAAGTTTATAGCAGGTCTACCAGGAGGTACATTTTAAGGTTAGGCATTTTAAGAGGAAGCTGCCTGGAAGTGGGTTTCCAGTGGTTCCAGTCAAGTTTTATGGGAAGGGGGAATAGGAAAGGGACAATACTTAGTGAAGAGTGAGGCTACAAAAAATAAACAGTTACCACTAATAAATACCATATAAGAACACCATTTTCTGTCAGTGTAGACTTATATAACTTTTAGGTATGCGAGAGATACTGGATAAAGTAACCAAGTAATAATTCCTTCCTAGTGAAATTTTTCTTTATTCCAGTTGAGTGAAAATAAAACCAAAGGTCAAATCAGGCTCATAGGCACAAAGTAGACTAAGCAGATGAAGGACTAGAACTGATTCCCAAGCACCAACATTAAGGACCACAAATAAAATTTTAAAATGTCTCACTTGGTCATAATTGACAACATTGTCTTAAAGTTATGAATGAATAGAACTTTTACTTTGACCACTTTTGAAATCCTAAAACTAAGTAAATAGCAATGTTTTAACTTTATACAATGTTGGAAAGTATACTAAAATAATTAGGAAAATATAAAATTGTACACAGAATGTTCGTTCTCCAGTACCAATTCTAATCTAAAAGAATTAAAAACCAGAAAATTGTCATATAGTGAGTTTGCAGCATGGTTTCCTTTCTGTCATTAAAATGTTGACTTAAGCAATGTATCTTTAGCACTGGATGCATCGATGTTAAAACATATCTAAGAATGTGAAACACTATTATACAGACCCTGAAAATACTCAGAAGGATCTATGAAATGATGTTGGAATAAAATTAATGACTAATTACAGTAGGAATTGCTCTTCACTAGGTAGGCCTATAAATACTTTCCAGAAGAAAAGGCTACATTGAAAAATAAACAGTGAATAGGAAGCAGGCAAGCAGACCATGATGTAAATATTATCCAATGAACAACATCTATTGAAGCTTGATTGCAATCTTCTTTTACCTAAGTTAGTTACTCACCTATGTTCTTATCTAATGCCAAATAACAAAGTCATGAAAATGCAGTAATCATTTTCAAGACATTAGACTTTATAGAAAGAATTCAATGAATGTACTGCTAGAAAGTAAAGATAGATGTCTGAGCAAGAGTGAAAAAAATATCCCCAATCTCTGGCCCTCCGCTGTGAGAAGGGTACAAGATGAAGCACAAGGAGAATGGATAGAAGTACAGTAGTGCATAATAGTAGTTCCCAAGATGCAAAGATGAATGTAACAGAGAGAATATCAACAAGATCATCACAGGACTTAGCATGGGAGAGTAGAGACAAGAACAGTGAAAATGCAAGGAGAATTACAAAGAATGCCCTTGCATATTTGGCAGAAGAGTGCATGGCATTGAGGTCTAAACTATGTGGAGGTATTATAGGAAGCTACCTGTACTTATATGGTGCCACAAGAAGTGAAGAACTTATATTTACAAGACATTGAATAATCATAAAGGTCTTGCTTCAGTAATGCAGAGTTAAACCTTGATAAATTCTGTTTTGAAACACCTAACAAACTATAAAACCAAGACAAGAAGATTCAAATTGTATATAAGTGACTTGACTGTTTGCAACAATAGAGTTCAAAAAATCAAATCACATAATGTGAATGCAAAAGCATACCATTATTAAGGTAATCTTTAAACAACACACATTTTATGGCAATAGTCCTGATTATAAATGATTTGTTTTCCTTACAGATTTTGGATGTACAAAATCAACAAAAAATAAAAACAAAACAAAGCAAAAGACAATAGAGGATACCAGTGCCTCATCCCTATTCCTAGTTAGTCACGAGCCTGAGATTGGAAGATCATGTTTCACAGATGGCTAGAGTAGCAATCAATGAGACATTTATGTTCAATTATTCAATCAAAACAGAGTGAAACCTTGGTTCAAATAGTACAGACTCAGTCAGTCATGAGTGAAAAAACCAAGCAAGAGTTTGAGGTTCCGAGTCAAGTTTAATTACTGTGTGTGCATGCATGCATGCTCACACATGCACACACACACACACACAAATGGAATGAGAGAGGAAGAGGGAGAGAGAAAAAAGGAATAGTAAGAGTTTAAGTAAGACTATCCTAAGCATATATTAATTAATAAAATGAGGGAAATCATGGAACCTACGCTTCTTGGAGTTTGGCTTCCTTCACATAATATGATAGTTTTCCAAATCTTTCCATCATTTTGTGAAAGGTGCTTTGCCATTCTTTCTGATGGAAGCATAAAATTCCATTGTGTATATACATCATATTTACTTGATCTATTCATCTATGGAGGGGCATTTTGATGGTTCTAAAAATGCTGCCAGAAACTTAGTTGTAGATTTAGTGTATTTTAGCTTGAGATCATATCGACAAATGCCCAGGAGTGGGATTGCTGGTTCCAGAGCTATGTACCTTTGACCTTCCAAAATTATGCTAATTGAAATGAACTCCAAGACATAGAAAAAAATTCTTTTTTTTTTTTCAGATATCAACCTTGATGTCGGTAAAGTAGAGCATCTAGATATTATTTTATTTCATTTGTCTTTTGCCATTGGTTTATCCCAGGCAATCTCTGTCTTGATTCTGGTACCTTCAACTTTGTATATACATTTATCTGATTTGGAGAAGGAAAGGGAAAAATTATAGTGATGAAAGAAGTACAAAGAGTGACCCATTGCAACAATGATATTCAAAAGACACTATATCGGAAGTGAACTTTACAACTTTGGGGTGGGTTGGAGGTGTGGGGGATGGGAAGTGATAGGAGAACAACAATGGAGTGGGTAACAATATTCAATAAGGAATGTACCTTACTCACTTAACTGTAACCACTCTGTACAGTATTTTTGAAATAAAATATAATTTTTAAATTGAACCTATCCTAGAAAAAATATAGTTTTCAAAATAATACATCTGTCACAGTACTTGTGAGGGATTCTGAAGTCAAGCTGTTAGACTTGGGAAAGGATAGATTGGGAAGCCATCGCAAACAACAATCAAAAGGCTGAAACTGTGCTCTGGAAAGGTCAAACAGTCAAGGGAAGACAGGGGTATGAGTTATCTCAAGAGTATTTAAGTTCGAGCTGTTGGACACTAAAATATTAAGATTTGGAGACAAGATGGATGTCTGTGTTATGGTTCTAATGACTATTACTCCCTTCAGATCTCTAACAATAAGGGATTCAATTATCACTATGTTTACAAACAATACTTCATGTTAATAGTTGTAACCACAAGCTAGATTGATGCCTTAGTTTGTGGACATACCTATAGCCACTGACCACCCCCCTTGCAAGTGCCTGCCTTTTTTCTTGAAATTCATCAGCCACTGGTGGTCTCATTTCTCATCGCCTGTTTGGGTGGGATTTGAGACTCCTTCCTCTCCTCACCCAGACACTCCGAGGCCCCAGGGGCCAAACTCCGCACCTCACAGTCACTCCCCAGAACCCAGCTGCATTTGGGGCTGCTGCTTCCTGAGCCATTGGCCTACTGACTCCTTCCTCCCTTCACCAGCCTCTGCCAGGGCCTCCCGTACTCTCCCTACTACCCCCATCCTCAACCCTAGCTCGGCCTCCCCCGAGGCCTCCCCTCCTCTCCACACAGCTCCCAGTGCCAACTCCAGCGGGGCCACTGCTCTGGGAAAGACAACTGTGGACCTGCCCCAGCAGAATCAAAGGTTCCACAATGTGCAGCCGGCTTAGAAATGGAGGCAGCATAGGTCTCTGATCAGTGTCTTTCACTTCACTTACACAAGTATTAGTTGTATTAATTTGATATTTAATTTTGGATTTTGTAACTTCTTATTAAGCCTTTGAAGAATAGCTGGTAGAAATATAGTCCCAAAATTCAAATTGTCTCTTGTTTAATTCTTTCAAGATTCAGAGATGTTTAAGTAGTTATAACCATCATGAACTCTCATTTCCATAGCAGAGTCTATTCAGAAAATACTTGCTTATGCATCTGTTATCAATTATTTACAAGACTTGAAAGTTTTAAAGTTTCAAATATTACAGGAAGATCTTTGATTCATGTTGAATATATGTGAGTAGGTTGAGCTGTTGCATACATTCTTGTGTGTGTGTGTGTTTAGAGGGGTGTATGTGTATGTGTATCATTGAAATCAAGGATAAGAATGTCTGGTCTGAACTTGTCTCCTTTTTCTGAGATATAATTATGGTGTTTTTTGGTTCATTGTATGATCTGATTGCTTGCCTTTGCCTGATGTGCACATTCCAGCTCAATTTTTCAATTAAAACTTCTTATTTATTATTGAGCATAAGGGCTCTGATATTGCTTTGTCTTTAGTCTGTCACCTAGTATCTTTGTTTCCTCTTCAAAAATTAACATGAAATAAAACTTTTAAATCCTGACTGATTTTCCCTTTAATTTGCAATTTGCAATAAGTATTATAAGACCTTTGATGTCTGTGTTCATGAAGAAAAATCATTTTGAATTCTCTGTTTATTGTAATAACACCTGGACAGATTTGTTTGCACCAAGATCTTAAAACTTATTTTGTATTTTTAGTTTAAAATACCTTCTCCATGTTTATAGCGTGAGGAGACAAACAATTCCTAGTAACAATGATAACTGTTTTATTCATTAAAATATCTGATAATTCATAATTTTGAATATGTCTAGTTTCAAATGAATGCATTTGCTCAATAGCTTTGCTTGATAGACACATGCACAAAAATACCAGTCGTAAGGGCTGAGGAGGTGGATCAGTGGTAGACAGCTTATCTTGAATGCACAAGACCCTAGGATTGATTCCACAGCACCACCTAAGCAGAAAAAGCTAGATGTGGAACTGTGGCTCAAGTGGTAGAGCACTAGTCTTGAGCTGACATGCTGAAGGACAGTGACCAGGCCCAGAGTTCAACAACAACAACAAATTAAATAAATAAATGAAAGTCATACTCAAGTACATTAATTTCAAAGGTTGATTACCATTTTGGGTAGGGGCAGGGTGCCAAGATACAGCACCTGAAAAATACTAAAAACAGAAAGTAAAACATCAGCTCTGCCAACAACATGTAGAATTGCCACTCAAAGAGAAACCGGTACTAAGAATGAAATACTTTTTATAACATTTCTTAAGAAATTATGTCTTTATGATAATTATCAAATAAATTGACCTTCAAAAACTCCATTGGTGGGCCTGAGACTTAAGGGAACCTACAAAAACTGGAGGAGAAAATCATCAACCTGTTTTTTAAAATTGTTATTGTTAAGAGAGTGTACATACAGATAAACATATTGTAAGTCAGGTAATGAGTTCATTTCTTGTTTGACAATCCCATCCCTCCTGTCCCTGTCCACAGTGGTATAGCTCATTGTGAACACAGTATCTACAGAGTACAAGTGCTGCCTTTGTTTCCCTGTTCTCCTTGAATATCTCTGACTCCCTCAATGCCCATAAATGGATAAACTAGAAAAGAAAAATTCCTCTTGTTTCCAATTCCTGGAATACATTTCAATGTAAACATCAGTAGTTTTCTCTGTACACACATCCCAAACTCATATACTTCCTTCACCCAGTCATAACTCTCACCCAATTCTAAGGTCCACAAAGTAATTCTTTTCACTTTCCCCACAGGAAGAAGCCGAGATTCAGAAAGATTAAGTAACCCATTGGAAATACAAGGCTGAGCACAGTGGATCGTTTTTATGCCTTACCTACTCCAGAGAGTAAGATCTGAATATCATAGTTTGAAACCAACCCAGGTTGACATATTCATTACATGTTTATCTCCAGTTAAACAGAAGAAAGCAAGAATTGTGTGTTTCATGTGGTAGAGCTACAACGCCACCAGACTTGAATGGGAAACGTAAAAGATAGTGTCAATATGATGATTTTCAAGAACCAATGCTGTCCCATACATAATCTCAGACACCACACACACACACACACACACACACACACACACACACACACACACACACACACACCACAATCACATCCCTTAAAGCAGATGTTAGTACTGAAATCCAAATAGTTATTTTTAATTATATAAGTTTTATTTTTTAGCTTTAGTGAGGTTTGACTTGATAGTTTCAACTGATGAGCCACAACTTAGAACTTTGTTATAAATATACCCCTGTCTGTATTAAGAAAAACATTCTCCTAGTTAAGTCTTCCTCCTTTTCCAGCAATGATAAGTTTTCTCTTCTTGGTCTAGTTTCTTCTTTTGGGACTCAATCTCTTAGACTTTTCTGTCTTGCATTGTCTGTAAGTTCATTGATCCAGTAGATCTCAGTCATCCTAATAACCTGGACAGAACCTGCCTTTGGAAAAGTGTTCTAAGCGCACCATTCAGTGGAGATTGTTAGCACTCACCCATAGTCACATTCTCTTCAGAATTGGGAACTTGTTAGGTCCAAGAATTTAGGGAAAGCACTCACTGTGTGCTATTTCATACTTTTTGATTTAATGACAACTTCCATCTATTGTCTACTTTAAGCATTGTGTGAAGAGGATTGCCCTTTAGAGACAGAAGTACTGTACTAACTGTTGCTGTCAAAACATAGAAGGAGGGAAAGAAGCTCTGAAGGAACCGTAGAGCCTAGAAACTGATTTCGTAAAACCCAAACTGCCTTTTATCTTACCGTCAAAATAGAAAGTCAGAGACTGCAGTTACTTGTAAGCTCCATTTATATTCTTGAGCATGGGGCTCCTTTCCTCTTTGTCCTTCTGACCATTTACATCAGGGGCAGGTGGGAAGATGTAACAAGAACACTTAGAGTTTGGGCCTGGGATTAAAAACTCCTTTTTGTGATCATAAACATTCCACCACTTCCTGAATTGTACCTGAGGTGCAGAAGGAAGTAAGGTTAGTAATTCAGAAACTTATAATTACTTCTAAGTTTGCTACTAAGTTTGCTATCTAAACTCATCCATGTCCACCCCCAGAATACTATTTCCCAACTGTGTAGACACCCTTACACTCTGTTCTCCCGGAGCATTTGAGTGTAGGGCATCTTCTGCTTCTTATGTGTACTGCTTTATAAATGGAGATTTTCTCCAAGGCTCAAAATTATTTCATTGATTGGGACATTGTGCAATATGCTAAAGAGAGAGTTACCTGGAAGGAAGGTCCTGGAAGGCAAAGCATCTGCTAGGACAATGGAAACCCATGGTTTGGCCTGCTTAATGTTTTAACTTGTGCACTGAACTAACAGGAGAAAATGACACACTAGGAAATCTGCCAATTATGCCAAATAAAGAGATATGGTGCAAGTCAGAGAAAGGACATTGATTTCATCATAGTTATGACAAGACAAAACCTTAGCACACCATCAGAATACTAATCCATACTCACCTACTTTCTTATTCACCCATATCATTAGGTCTGAGTTGTACGTAAGAGTCCTCAGGAACAGGAAGATCTCGGGGACAGCCTAACATTGTTCTGCCATTTTGGACATAAAATAACTAGTTTGATGAAAGCCCATAGAAATATCCACAAATATGTGCATTTATCCTACTACACTTGATAAGTATACCCTCAGTATATTATCTTTGGTTTGGTCACTTGCTGACATAGCAGCTGTCTGGTAGCTCCATTTTGACTTCACTTTATTCACCAGAAATGGAGAAGGAAAGAATGACTACAACACATTTGCATTTTTCTCAATGAGCAGTGAGTGAGTGGCAGGGGAGTATTCAAGAAGCTCCCCATGTTCTCAGTTAGCTAGTACCACCCAGATACCAGCTCAAATCTTGATAAACAGATACAGAACATACATGTAACTTATTGTGCCAGATTCACAGCTAGAGAGGTAGACGAGAAAGTGGAAGGGCTTGGTGTGAAAGCCACAGGTTGATATAAAGCAGAATTCAAAGGATGTGAAGATGAAGCGAGCTACCTGGAAGGGAAAGGAGAGGCAGCTAAAGCAGAAGAGCACCTAGACAGAGAAGATAGAGCACATTTAAGGCCACCAGGACATCAAGGTAACCCATCTGATGTACAACAGTCTGGTTGTGCAAAGCCACAGAGAGAAGTTGGAAGAACATCAGCAAGTGCTCTTGCCCATTTCTAGGGAGCTCTCAGAATGACAGGGTAAGAATTGGTAGCTACAAAGAGCACTGCTGCTGAGCACATCTCAGATCCCTTGCTTCCATGATAATTGACATTGGAGAGGAGCAGCAAGGGTTGTATGAGGTGATTGCAACTCACTATGTGGGGGCTGTTCTGCAGCATTGTGGAGTGTGGTCTCACGATGCTTAGAGCAAAGATCTTATAGCTGGTGTCAAAGAATGCAGTCTACTTGGAGTAGATATTTATAGATGGCACGTGTCTGAACACAACAAGCTGATAATGAGATGCTAGAGGTAGTTTCCCTAAAGATCTAACAGCCAAAACTGGAGAGGCAAACCCAGAGCTCTGCACCACATCAGGCCAACATGCCAATTGCTTCTACCATATTACTAGCTACCCAGTTTGCACACCCATGACCTTTTACCCTGATTGTGCCCCACAATCCCTCACAACTTTTACTCTTTCACTTTGTTTATGTTTCCTTTTCCCTGCTAAACACTTCTGGATGCCTGTAATAGCTACCGCAACCCGTGCAAAACTGTTGCTTCTAATCTATTTCCTGACTCTGTAACTCAAATTACAGTCACAGTTACCATTTACCTGGTATCCTAGTCTCTACTACTCTTTTCTGTTACCCATAATTCATAACACCATGGTTCCAACCATCTGAACACTGACACCCCTGTCTCTGATACCCCATTCCCAAACAAAGCAAGGGAATAGTGAGCACAGACAGTCGAGTTTGATACTCCTTTTGCAGGTGCATTGGGACAAGTTATTCCTCAGGTATTTAACACGAGGGACTAACTGGTGGTGGAAAGAAAACAGCTTACTCAAAGATGACTAAAATCCAAGGACATGACTTATAACTTATTGCTAGGAAAAGAAGGTCTTGCAGTGAAAGTTAATGAGAAAGAAAATTTTAGAAAAAATATTGGGAATGATGCAAAAGTTGAGCTTAGTCCCTTCTACTAGTGGTCTGAATTATTTTATGACATAGATACGTAATTACTTTGCATTTAAAAATTATATGAAGATGCACATTTATGCGGTACTTATATTAATTGATGGAATAGTTGCATAGTATCACGTTAATTATTTTCAATAGTTTATGCTCTATGATATGCTCATGAGTCTGCCTTTGGCAATATGAATTGAGCTCTCTAACAAATGGAATTTCATTGTCAAATACTACAAGGAGATTACAGATGATAGTACCAAAATGAAACCTGGAACAATAAAACTGAATAAAGCTACAAGTTTGCAGTGAGAGGGTCAGTAGTAAGGGCTATGATAAAAGAGAAATTCTTCACCGTGGAATCTTGGAAAAATAGAAGGTGTTTTCTTGAATTACTAGCTTTTAAAACATTCTTAGAAAGCAAGACATTGTTTTTTATTCTTGCTATTTGGAACCTCTTTAATGAATGGTTTAACAAAAAAATTATCAAAACGACTTTGAAAATTCAATGATGTGAATTATCACATTAGCATTATACTCAAAGTTGCCTTGAGATGCAGGAAGGCTGTATTCCTTTTCTATTAAATTAATGGAATAAGCTTCCTGTTGAATGATTGGACAGTCCATGACACTTCTTCCAAAACAAAAAATATACTGGAGAGAAAAAAAAAGAGGAGTAGTTCCGGGAAAATGGCGGAGAAAAGCTGGAGGCTAAACAAGCTCTCGCATAGAAAGCAGTTTTATTGTTCCAGTGAACAGTCCTAGGCTGGAGAATTACACCAAGTGTGCCATCACAGTACAGAGAGTTAGCCAGAGAGGGAAAATCCAGGCAAGGAGACAGATCTGAGCACTTGCTGGTAGCTGCGGCTGTGGTGGTGAGCCGCCGCCTCCATAACTACAACACAAAGAATCCTGGACAAAGGTGCCAGACACAGCAAGCTAGTAGATTCTACTCAACACCAGTAAGAACTGACAAGGAGCAGATATCTTCATCCTACAGAATGCAGACCAGAGACTTCAAAGGTACCAAGACTCTGTTCCATGGAGAAGTCACTCAGCCCAGGCAGTGAAAACTCTGCCCCCAAAGGATTGTCTTTCTTCACTGGGTACACAGAGCCAGAGGCTGCCCCTCCCTAAAGCAGCCTAGATAATCAATTGAAATTCAGTAAACATAAACCTTGAGAATGGCTCTAGGCTGGGCTCTGTGAATGTCTCAGAAGCTAGCCCCTCAAGGAAAAGATACTGTTTGCTGAAAGGTCTCAACTCTACCCAGAAGCTAGCCTCATCACAGCATATCCAAACTAGAGGAAACAGCCATCTTCCTCTTTGTGACACTCAAAACAGATCTCCCTCCCACTGAACTAGCCTGGGAGGAGGATTACAAAATTCTGGGTAAAGTAGAGCATTTTTCTGCTTGCCCAAACAAACTGATTTAAGAAACCAATCAAGCCACAGGAAAACCAAACACCGCAAGCAGAACAGAGACTCCACCAAGGGATTGGTTATGGACAAAAGGGAGATACAGGATCTTGCCATTCACCCCCCCCCCCCCGCCCCGAAAAAATCAAAGAACCCTATTTTATACCTATTTTTATTATTAATTTAAAAAATTGTATTCTATTAATCTTTTTTTCCTCTTATAATTTTTATTTTAGGTGAATATGCATGTGTATGTTCTTTTAAATTTTTATTTTATTTCTACTGAACTTTTGGTCCTTTTTCTTTCTTTCTCATTCTTTTTATTTTTTCTTCTCTTTCATTCTTTTTTTGAGTGACTAAATTGCTGTTCTGCTCATCTTCAGATATACCTGTCATCGATTATTAGACCTTATCCCTCGTTGTGTACACACATAATCCAGAAATTTATTACTTAATTCAAAACCTCTTAGGCTTAATTTCTGTAATAACAGTATTATCTCTTTATATGTATATAATATTTTAAGTATTTTTATTTTTAGTTTTTCATATCTCCTTTCTATTCCTCCCCTCCTCTCATCCTATCCACGTTTTTCTCTCAATATTACTTTAATAAGCTTACATAACTTTTGTGTTTCACTTTTTAAATTTAAATTTTTGTTTTTCCATTTTTTCTTGTCTCTTTTTTACTCTTCTCTTTCTCCTATCCTTTTGTCCAATCCATTTCCCTCTTTAAGTTTAGGACTTAGTTAATTTTACTCTCTTTTTACCTTTCCACATCTCTCGGATCCTATTTTTCCCCACATTTCTCCCTAAACCTAGTAGTTTCTGGTTTGCCAAATTCTACTTTGCTGTTCTTAGCCCATTAATACATAGTTGTTTGACATTCAATAGATTGTATCTGTTGAAATATATTGTATCTGCAGACTTTTGCCTGTACAACTACAGGATTTTGGTTGATGCTTGCCTTAAAATAGTGTTCTAGCACAAAGCTGGTATTACTTTCATACTAAATAGAGGCATTCATGGAATCCATTAAAAGCCAGCCGAAAGAAGTCAGGGAGACCAGAAAGGGAATACTGTATGGAACCCAGCAGAAGGAATTAGAGTCCAAGGAAACCATAACCAATCAACTAAGTGATTTGAGAATAAACACTGAACACCAAATTAAGGAAGTAAAGAAACTCATACAAGATCTAAAACAAAACTCCAACAAAGAATTTGAAGCCATCAAATCCAAGCAATTAGAAGCAAAAGAACTAAAAACAAAATAGAAATTCTTGACAGTAGGTTAAACCATGCAGAAGATCAAAATTCGGGGATTGGAGACAGCTTAGATATTATAGAGAAAGAACATACAACTATCCAAGACAAATCCAAGAAATATGATAGACCTATTCAACATTTGGAAGACATCATCAGAAGGCCTAATCTGAAGATAACAGGTGTAGAGGCGCACCTAGAAACAGAAGTTAATGGTCTAGGAAAATTGTTTCATGGGATCCTAGCAGAAAACTTCCCAAACATGCAAAATGATAGGTCTATTCAAATACAAGAAGCTTTTAGAACCCTAAATAGACCAGACCAGAACAGGACATCGTATCACCACCTTATAATCCCCACAGGATCAATTCAGACCGAGGAAAAGATCCTCAAAATTGTCAAGGAGAAAAGATCAATCACCTATAAGGGAAACCAATTAGAATCACCTCAGATTTCTCAACTGAGACAATTAAAGCAAGAAGAGCCTGGATTGATGTAGGCCATGCCCTAAAGACAAACAACTATCAACCAAGCATACTGTACCCAGCTATACTCTCCTTCATAACTGAAGGTCAAATAAAAACCTTCAATACAAAAGAAAAAGTGAAACAATATATCTCTACCAAACCAGCCTTACAAAAGATACTTAAAGATTTCCTACACAGAGAAAACCAACAGGACCACAATAAAGGCCAAGAAACCACACCCAAACTGAGAATCCAAGAACCATAGGAAGAACCCATTTGGCGCAGCCCTCAAGAAGGTGGATTAAATGGCAGGAACTCCCAAATATCTCTCAGTCCAATCTCCCAACATTAACAGATTTAACTCTCCAATTAAGCAACATAGACTGTCTAGTTGGATTAAAAAGAAAGATCCTTCCATCTGCTTCCTTCAGGACTCACACCTGGACCATAAAAACAAACCCATTTTGAAAGTGAAAGGCTGGAACAAAATCTACCAAGCAAACAGCCCCCGAAAAGATGCAGGAGTTGCAATCCTAATATCAGATAAAATAAATTTCAAATTAAAATTAGTGAGAAGAGATAAAGAAAGTCACTACAAACTAATAAAGGATCTCTCCTTCAGGAGGATATTAAAATTCTAAATCTCTATTCACAAAACAATGGAGTAACCAAATTTATGCAAGAAACACTACTTTCTCTCAAATCTCACATAGATCCAAAGACATTAATTGTTGGGGACTTTAACACACCACTTCCCCCAATAGATAGATGAACTCGGCAAAAACTCAACAGAGAAACCGCAGATATAAACAACTGCATAGATCACCTAGATTTAATATTATACCCAGCAGTATCAGAATACACGTTTTTCTCAGCAGCATTTGGAACTTTTTCCAAAATAGACCACAGTTTTAGGTCAAAAAGCACACTTGTCCAAATTCAAAAACATTGAAGTTATACCTTGCATTCTTTCAGACCACAAGGGAATAAAATTAGAACTGAACACCAAAACCACCAAAGAAAGTCCTGTAACACATGGAGGCTGAAGAACACACCATTGAATCATCAATGGGTCATGGAAGAGATCCAAAACAAAATTCAAATTTTCATAATATTCAACAAAAATGAACACAGAAATTACCAGCTCCTCTGGGACACAGGGAAGACAGTACTCAGAGGCAAGTTTATAGCTCTGAATACCTACATCAACAAATTGGAGAGATCTGAAACCAACAATTTAATGAGACATCTGAGTCTCCTTGAAAAAGAGCCGCAGAATAAACCCCAATCCATTAGATGGAAAGAAATAATTAAAATTAAATCAAAATTAAATGAATTAGTATCCATAAAAACATAGAAAGAATCAACAAAACAGAAGTGGTTCTTCAAAAATTAACGAATTGACAGATCCTTAGCAAATCCTGCTAGAAAGAGAAAAGAGGTGCTGGGAAGGTGGCTCAATGGTAGAGGGCTTTCTTTGCATGCATGAGTCCCTGGGATCAATTCCTCAGCACCACATAAGCAAAAAGAAAAACGCCAGAAGTGGCACTGTGGCTCAAGTTGTAGAGAACTAGCATTGAGCTAAAGAGCTGAGGGACAGCACCGAATCTAGTATTAGAATGCCCAGCTACAGTAATAAGATAAGATGCAGATATAAATGGGATCCAATTACGTAAAGAAGAAGTAAAACTCTCCCTCTTTGCAGATGACATGTTCTTATAATTAAAGAATCCCACAGACTCTACTCCCAAATTACTCAAGCTGATTCAAAACTTTGGCAAAGTAGCAGGGTATAAAATCAACCATCAGGGCTGGGAAGATGGCTCAGTGGTAGAGTGCTTGCCTTGCATGCATGAGGCCCTGGGTTCGATTCCTCAGCACCACATAAACAAAAAGAAAAAAGCCGGAAGTGGCTCTGTGGCTCAAGTGGTAGAGCGCTAGCCTTGAGCTGAAGAGCTGAGGGACAGCGCCCAGGCCCAGAGTTCAGACTCCACAACCGGACCCAAAAAAAAAAAAAAAAAAAAAAAATCAACCATCAAAAATCAATGGCTTTCTGAATGCCAAAAATGAGAAAAGCATGGCTGAAGGAAAGGAACACCATTAATAATAGCCCCACAAAAAATAAAATACCTAGGAATTAACTTAACCAAAGAAGTGAAGGACCTCGATGATGAAAATTTTAAAAACCTGAAAAGGGAAATCAAAAGAGAACTTAGAAAGTGGCAAAAACTCCCATACACCTGGATTGGAAAGATCAAAATCCTGAAAATGGCAATAATTCCCAAGGCTATCTACAAATTCAATCCAATACCTACCAATATTCCATCCACATTCTTCAAGGAAATAGAAGAGGCTATCCTAAAATTCATATGGAACAATAAAAGACCCTGAATAGCTAAAATGATCCTCAACAGAAAGAACAGTGCTGGAGGAATATTAATACCAAATTTCAAACTCTACTACAAAGCCACAATAATCAAAACAAGTTGGTACTGGCACAAGAATAGACCTCAGGACCAATGGAATAGAATTGAAAACCCAGAAATGAACCTACAGACCTATAGCCATCTAAATTTCGATAAGGGAGCTAAAAAAATAGAATGGAAGAAAGACAGTCTCTTCAGTAAATGGTGCTGGCAAAATTGGTTAACTACTTGCAGAAAATTAATTAGATTAATTAATTAGATCCTTATGTATCACCCTGCACCAGAACCAACTCCAAATAGATCAAAGACCTCGGAGTCAAATCAGACACCCTGAAAACATTACAGGATGGAATCGGAGAAACCCTAGGCCTCCTTGGCACAGGCCGACATTTTCTTAATAGAGACCCGGAAACACAAGAAATCAAAGAAAGTTTGGACAAATGGGATTGCATGAAACTGCAGAGCTTCCTGTATGGCAAAGGACATACCTGGCAAGATCGATTGAAAGCCCACAGATTGGGAGGAGATCTGCACTAGGTATATAACAGACAAGGGTCTCCTATCTAAAATATACCTGGAACTCAAAATTAAATCCCCAACAACAAATCCTCAAAGCAACAACTGACCCGAAAATAAGTGGGCTAAAAACTTAAAGAGAAACTTCTCTGAAGAGGAAAGAAGGATGGCCAATACACACATGAAGAAATGTTCAACCTCTCTAGCCTTAAAACAAGTGCAAATCATACCAGCATTGAGCTACCACCTCATCCCAGTTACAATGGCTATCTATAATCAAGAACTCTAAGAACAACAGATGATGGAGGGGATGTCGGCAGAAGGGAACGTTACTGCATTGTTGGTGGGCATGTAAAGTTGTTCAACCACTTTGGAAAATAGTATGGAGGTTCCTCAGAAGACTCCACATAGAGCTCCCCTATAACCCAGCAATACCACTTTTGGGCATTTACCCAAATGATCACAAACAGGACCACACTAAAGCAACCAGCACAACTCTGTTTATTGCAGCATTATTTACCATAGCTAAGATATGGAACCAACCCAGATGCCCCTCAGTAGATGAATGGATCAAGTAAATGTGGTATATATACACAATAGAATTCTGTGCCTCCATCAGAAAAAAATGACATTGCCCCATTTGTTAGGAAATGGAAAGACCCGGAAAAACATTATGTTAAGTGAAGTAAGCCAGTCCCAAAGAAACATAGATCCCATGGTTTCCCTTATTTGCAATAACCACTCTGTGTCTGAGACAAGCAGAAAAGTTCAGACAAGTTGATGTTAGGCCAAATGAACCCCAAGATAAGGATTCAAATGAGTTTTTCTTTATTGCGATTGTTCCTAACATATTTATAAGATGATTTTTTTGTTGCTTTGAATGTCCCTCCCCCAAGGTATAAACCCTGCTTTCACTGTATTTGATGTTGGTATCATTTGTGGAGGGGATGGGAAAAAACAAATTGTTTAAATAGGGATACTGGTGGATGCATTGCAACGATGAGACGTACAAGTCATTATGTAGAAAAATAACTTTCAACTTTGGCCAGTGAGAGTGGGGGACGGGCAGGGCGGTGTTTGGAGAGCCGGGGGGGGGGGGGGGGGAGATGAGAACGGATGGGAAGAGGAAAAAAAGGATGATGCAACAATGCTTGATGAGAAATGTACTCATTAGCTTGTCCATGTAATTGTTACCCCTCTGTATGGTATTTTCACAATAAAATAAATAAAGGGATGTGCTACAGAATAGATTCTAAATGTAATATTTAATGGTATTGGATTACTTGAAGACAAAGGTTTACAGAAAAATTTAAATTTCCGATAAACTGTAATATTCCAATAAACACGTTAAAGAAATATAATTTAAAAATTCATGGTTCAAGGCAAACCCTGACAGAAAAGTCTGAAAGACGCTTATCTGGAAACAAGAAGTGACACTCTGGCTCAAGTGGTAGAGGGCTCCTATTGAGCTGAAGAACTCAGGGATATGTTTACACCCATGTCCTGAGATTAAACCTCATGACTGACAAAAAGAAAATAAAATTTAAAGAATTAAAGCATTAGTGCTTGGAAAGAGATTCAGTAGTAGAGTGCTTCTCTTGCATGTATGAGGTCCTAGGTTTAATTCCTCAGCACCACATAAGCAGAAAAAACTGGAAATGGCTCTTTGGCTCAAGTGGTAGAGCACTAGCCTTGAGCTGAAGATCTCATAAGGGACAGTGCCCTGACCCAGAGATCAGGCCCTCCTACCACCACCAACAACAACAACAAATTAAAGCATCAAACAACCTGAAGATGTTGTCCAGAATAATGAGTGCGGCATTATCCATTTACATGACTTAGTGACTTTAAACCTAGTTTACCAGGGGAGGTGGTGGGCAATTTGTGTGTTTGCCAAAACCTGCAAAATTATTTTGTAACCAAAGCAACAGTGATATACAGGCGATATGTTAGAAATGGACTTCACAACTTTGGGGGAGTAGGATGTCAGGGTTGGGGGAAAGAGGACAAAATGTGGAAGGGGTAATACTGTTAAAAATGTACTCATGGGGGTGGGAAGGGGCTCAGTGGTAGATTGCTTGCCTTGCATGCCTGAGGCCCTGGGTTCGATTCCTTAGCACCACATAAGCAAAAAGAAAAAAGCCAGAAGTGGCCCTGTGGCTCAAATGGTAGAGCACTAGCCTTGAAATGAAGAGCTGAGGGACAGCGCCCAGGCCCAGAGTTCAGGCCCCATGACCAGACTCCCCCCCCCCAAAAATGTACTCATTACTTATGTAACTGTAACCCACCCCTCAGTATATCACCTTCATAATATAAAATCCCCCCCCCAAAAAAAGAGAACTCACCCAAATAGAGAAAATTAGAGACAAAAATGAGACATCACAACATAAATAAGAAAAAATTAAGAAGTTTATAAGAGACTACTTTGAAAACTGTATGCCAATTAGCTGGAGAATCCTGGGGAAATTCATGCTTTCCTACACTTGATCTGAACTAAGAAGTAACACATAAGAAGTAATGAAAATGAAATGTCAATAAACCACTTTCCATTGCAGAAAAATCTAGGACTCAATGAATTTACCATGAAATTAAGGCCTGCAAAGAACTTACAATACTTAGAACTAACTCTTCAATGGAATAGAAAGGGAAATGGAATTATCAAAACACATTCTATGAGGCTAGAATTAGACTCTTCCCCAAATCACATAGGGACTCACCAAAGAAAGAGAACTATGAAACCAGTTCTTTGATAAGCATTGATACAGAACATCTTAAAACATTCTCACCAACCAATTTCTGCCAGTAACAAAAAAATCATATTGTATGATCAAATAGGATTCATCCTAGGATACAATTGGATTCAATATTCTTGTCAATAAACATAATACAAACCATCAGCGGAAGCCGGGACAAGAAACATGTTATCGTCTATATGGAAGTAGAAATAGCTTTTAACAACCTCCAATACCCCTTTATGATTAAAAAGTTATGAGAATCTAGGAATGCATTGAACGTTCCTCAGTATACTACTGAATATGTATATGATAGTGGTAGTTAGCAATTACGTAACAGTGGAAGTATGAAGACATTAAAATCAGGAATGAGAAAAAGATGTCGACTTTCTCTACTACTCTTCAATATGGTAGTGGACTATCTAGCAAAAGCAATAGGGAAGAGAAAAACATAAAGAGGATTCAAATAGGGAAGAAGTAAACCTATTCCTTTTTACAGATGAAATGGCCCTATAGCTTCCTGCCTTAAGATAGTAAAAGTGATGTTAACCTTCGGCAAAGTAGCACGGTATATAGCCCACAAGAATCAGTAGTTTTTCTGTGTTACCAACAATGGGAACTAGGCTGAAATCCAAAAAACAACCTCATATGTATTAGCCTCAAAATAAAAACAAATCTAAACAAAACAAAAGAACAACAACAAAACTGGGAATTAATTAATTTAACCTCTACTGTGAAAACTTTAAAAATATAAAAAGGGAAACTGAAGGAGATTCAAGTAAATGGAAAGTCTTTCAATGCTCCTGGTTGGAAGAATTAATATAGTGAAAACTGCAATACTGCCCCCAAACTATGAACAATGCAATACTTATCAAAATCCCAACAATATTCTTCAATGCATTCGAGAAAGCAATTCAAATTTAATATGGAATTACAAAATTACAGATGAAACAGAAGGTTTAGAAATGAACTCATGGGCCTATAGTCATCTTACACACACACACACACACACACACACACCATGGAATTCTATTCACCCATTAGAAAGGATAACTTTTTACCAGTCTTAAGAAAAATGAACTGCTTAGGAAAATTCTACTAAGAAAAAAGAGAAAGGAATGCAGACAGAATAATATAGGTTTCATGGATTCATTCAGTTATGGTATCTACAAGTAAACAAGACACGTTTTACCTCTTCCCAGTTAGAACGGTCATTATGAAGAAAGCTAACAATAGCAAATGCTGGCATGGATGCAGCCAATTGGGAACTCTATTACACTGTTGGTTGGAAATTAAATTGTTCAAACACTGTGGAATGCAGTATGGAGTTTCCTGAAAAGAGTAAATATATATCTCCCTTAAGACCCTGTAATTCCCCTCATGGGCAGTAATCCAAAAATTAACAAACAAGCTCACATGAAAGCTACAAGTATAACCATGTTCAGTGACCAGGTCCAGAGTTCAAGGACTGGAAAACAAGTTACTACTGCTAGCATTTGTTTCCACAAATATGAACCCTTTGACATAAGATACCAAATCATTCTATTTGCAGTAGCTACCATAGGACTTAAAGGTAGTGGGTGACAAAATGGCTTCTTTGTTGAATATTAGGAAAAGATGTTGGCAGTCCAAGAAAAGGGAGATTTTGTTGTTGTTGTTGTTGTTGTTGTTTGAGGGGCTTGAAGTCTAGGCATGGGCACTGTCCCTGAACTCTTCAACTCAAGGTGGGTACTCTGTCTCTTGAGCCACAATGTCACTTCTGGTTTTTGGTGGTTAAATGGAGATAAGAGTCTCAGGGACTTTCTTGTCCAGGCTGTCTTTGAACTGCAGTCCTCAGATGTCAGCTTCATGAGTAGCTAGGATTACAGCTGTGAGCCATTGGCACCAGGCTAAAAATGGAGGATTTTTAGAAAAGAAAATCCACCTCTTCACTTGTGTCTAAATCTTAGATATCACTATTAGAACACTTCACCTTCAACTCATTTCATCAGATATTTGTAAATTTTCTCTTTTCCTTCATGCAGGAATACTGCAGTCAGTATCAACTCAGCTGTGGAACTGAACAATTGTATGGAAATTGCTAGCACCTAAATCAAGAACTTTTACATCAAAACAAATGATTCCCACTTTTGGAATAATTGTTTTCTCTTTTTATAACAAATCTTTGCTTGATTACTTCTTAATGTGACTGATGACATATTCATTCTCTTCAGCCTTCTCCCACATGATGTTAAATATTTAAGAATTCAAAGATTTCCATTGATAATTCATTAAGCTGAGCTCTAAGAAAATGTGCATTTCTAGAATTTGGTTTTCTGTCTTGTTCTTACATGCATAGGGTTTCTATGATTTATTTGTTCTACAAGGAATTCTACTTTCTAATCTTTGTGTGATCAATTTTAGTCTCTCTGTTCAGTCTTTCTGACACTCTCTCTGGAGTCTCCTTTGAGTCTCCCTCATAAAAAATATATTATTTATCAGCTAAATGACTTTCAGTTTCTGTTTTTTGCCTGACTTCATTTAGGCTGTGATCAGAACTGACTGGCTGTGCTTACTTGAGTTTTTTTTTTTTCTTTGGGTCGGGTCATGGGGCCTGAACTCTGGGCCTGGGCGCTGTACCTCAGCTCTTCAGCTCAAGGCTAGCCCTCTACCACTTGAGCTACAGCGCCACTTCCGGCTTTTTTCTTTTTACTTATGTGGTGCTGAGGAATCGAACCCAGGGCCTCTGGCATGCAAGGCAAGCGCTCTACCACTGAGCCACCTTCCCAGCCATCTGTTTGTTTTGTGTGGTATTTTTTTGTTTTAGAGGTCTAGGATTACTATTCAAGGTAGTTGCTTCTCTGGGTCGCAGTGATCCCCTGACCTAGAGTCAATGGGTTTTTCTCCTAAAGATACAAAAAACAGCTGACTAAATTCCTGTTAATTGTCTCAAAATGAGGCAATCTGGCATCCTTGTAAAGCCATCAATAATCCTCTGTAAACACTTATAGAAATGGTCTATCAAGATGACTTTTCAAGGTTGACAGTGAACATTGTTCATTTCCAATTCAGCACAATGAAGCAGATCACATCCCATGGAGCAGACTTTTAGAAGGAAGGTCCCCTTCCTTCCTTATCTTATGATACATCAAACCATAATATTCTGCAGTTGTGGCCAGCCTGGAGCACATTTTCCCAAGAATATTCTGTAGTGTAAGAGAGGACCAACTATGAAAATAAAGGTGAAAATAGTTGTCTACTACAGATTGATTTATCTTGCTTTTATCTGTTGTTATTTTCATTACTTCAAACACATGGATAAATTATATTAGGATTAGACAAGTGGCAAAGGATTAATGGAATAAACATTCAATTTACTTTCATATATCCAATATAGTGCACTTAACCCTTTATGGAAAATTAAATCCGACTCTAGAAACAATGTCAGAAATATAAAAGCCTCAATATGAATAATCTGGCACATATACACCATCATCTACTAAGAAATTCAGTCTCTCTTTAAATATTTATTTGGTACAAAATAATAAAAATTTGATTAATGAATGTAACATTTAAGTACCATCTGAAATACTCCTCGTTTATATGATTGTATATGTTTTAGATGTCACCTAGACAGGAATTAAACATGCATGTAAAATTCAAATTTCCACAATTTAATCTAGATTAGAGGAGTCATCCCTCCTGTAATGTGTGGTGTGAATTTTACTACAATGCTGATCCCTTCCACCTAATACCAAGAGTCATGTGCAATAATTTATTTTTTCATGTTAAGATGAGTGCTGAGTGTAGGATACACTTTGAATTATTATATTAATTTATTAAAATTAGTTTCACTTTTTTCTTTTCTATACCTGCAGAAAGTAAAATTATATATTAAACATTCAATATGAAGTAATCAATAACAAATAAACTATTATTAAAATGATATACTATTAAACTGTGATTTGAATTATAGTTCTAATAAATTGTGATGTAAACAACATTTAATAGAATTATGGGTAATGTTTTTTAAACTTACCATCTTGTTAATATTTTCTAATTGTGTCATTTGTTATTGTTGATCCATGTCATCTCTTCACCTCAATTGTTTAGTTTTCTGTTTTATCTGTATTGGTTTGCTGATTATGCATTTTGTTTTCCCTTTTTAGTGACTGACATGAGGCTGAAAATCTGTATGCTAGTTTATTACTTCCTACATTAAAATCAAATTGCTGCTCTCCACAGCTGTTCTATTTTTTTTGTGTAGTTCAGAATTTCCCCTAGTGCCACTGACTGTATTGCTGCTCTCATATATTATATTTTATTTTTTATTTAAATTTTGTTGTCAAGGTAATGTACAGAGGGGTTATAGTTACATAATTAAGGTAATGAATTAATTTCTTTTCTAACTTGTTACCCCTTCACCCATTTTTCTCCCTCTTCCCTCCCAACGCACCTTGCAAGATCGTTTCCAACCTATTGTTTTGTGAATATCACTGTTGCATAGATTTTCCCTTTGTTCTTTGTCTCACTATTTTGTTTTTGTCCTTCCCCTTCCCCAGTTCAGATCAACATATTTAAAATACCCCAGGTATCAAAATCAAATACAGTGACTACAGGGGATAAAACATAGGTGGGGAAAACACAAAAGGATAAAAATAAATCACATAGTACATTAAGAACAACAACAACAAAGAACATGTCTTGGAGTTCATTTCACTTAGAATCACCTTGTACGGTCATATGTACATAGCTATTGAGCTATTCTACTCATCTACTAAGATTATCCTTGATGTACACAATAATGCTCCCTCAGACCCAGTAATCCCACTTCTGGACATTTAACCAGATGACCACAAACAAGGCCACACTAAAGCTACCAGCACAATTATGGTTATCACAGTAATATTTACCATAGCTAAGATATGGAATCAACCCTGATGCCCTTCAGTAGATGAATGGATCAAGAAAATGACACACACACACTAACATACACACATACACACACATACTATGCTTCCATCAGAAAGAAAGATACCACCTCATTTGTAAGGAAATGGAAGGTCTTGGAAAACATCATATTAAGTGAAATAAGCCAGACTTAAAGAAACATAGTTCCCATGGTTTTCCTTATTTGTAATGATTAGTTTACATCAAGGATAATCTCATGTATTTTAAGTTGACAGTTTGTTCTATGTTGAGCGTGCAACATTATTGCTATATTGTTTGTTGTCATTTCTGTAAACAGGCAGGTATATTGAAAGAATTACATTCATCTTATCCATTACTGAAAGGAGAACAACTAAAAGAGCAACCCCTACTAGGAAGAACAACTCCTACTTACTTAGCTTCATTCCTATGTAAGGCCATTGTTGTCCCCTGTATCCTCATGTTGTACATTTCAACCATATACCTCACACTGTATATCTAGTATCTTCTACATTGTGAACAAAATGCCTGAGAAGTTCCACTTTGCTTTACTTTAAAACAAAAAATTCTGTCTTAATATTTGTGGTTGGGGTGTTTGTGTGTGTGTGTGTTTACAAAGATCAGAACACAACATTTTTCTTCATTTCGAATACATCTTTCAGGTCATTGTAAGTTGTGGCTAATGGGAGCAGTCTCTTGTTATTTTAAGGATGAAACAGAAAAAGATATTTGTGCATGTAACACAGTTGCTTTATTAGTGTCGTTGAACACTGAACTTCGATTTACATCTTGGCTGTTGTTGTGAATAATGTGAATAACAATGAACTACAGATATATTTACGAGTTACCCAGAGAGAAATAATCACATGATTGGTGGTTCAGATGATATCTCAACTTTGGATTTCTTTAGAAACTTGCATACTACTTTCTACAATGAGAATACTAATCTGTTTTTTGACCAATAGTGTAGAAAATTTCCTTTTCTCCACACTCTCACCAAAATTATTGCCTTTTATTCAAAGGTAATAAAGGGCAGGTTTTAACTATCTGCAGTACCCTAGACTGGCCTTAGACTTAAATCCAACCTCCTAAATGCTTGGAATTACAAGCCTTTACCACCATAACTGGTTCCATTGATTTTTTGATGAGTTATAATAGTTATGAAGTTGTATCATATAAATTTTGAGTTATATTTCTCTAATGACTTCTGCTCAAAATCCGTTAAGGCAGCATAGATGTTGTATTAAACATAACTCTGTAAACCCACAGGCAATTTTCAGGGCTTTATGGAGAACATGTATATTCAGACCTTTTGTCCATTTTTAATCCAGTTTCTGGTTAATCTCATCTTTAATCTCGCTAAACCAGATCAATAATTAATTCGAGGTAATAGAAAAGAAAAAAAATGCAGCAACTCCTAACATTTTTCAGTTTTCAATAACATGGTATTGCTTAAATCATTTTCTGTTAACAACTGATACTATATAACTCAATTTAGTTAGAACTATTACAAGGCTGTAGTTTATTTATTTTACATTGATTGCTCTTTCCAAAGCCTGTTTGTCTAATTTCCCTTGGTTTGTTTCAGTCTCAAGTAGCTCAGATTTCAAACTGAAGAATAAATGGAAGGAAGCAAACAAAAAAAAATACAATTCCTCTCATCCGATGATGCCTGTATAAGAATGAGGAAAGAGTTCATCCTTCTAAGGACCTATGATAGGACAACAAAAAAATAATTTATTCTTCTATGTCTTCTTTATCTTTGCGATGTAACTTAAATGTTGTAAAACACATTATACTGCTCAGATACTTTTATGTTTTATCAGTTTTGCACATTTTTACACTATCAAGACATAAGATAACCAGTTTGATTTACAGCATGAGAAGTTATCCACTTCCTTGGAAGCAGCATGATCAATAGATCTTACTTCTGGTTGCTCACTACCTGTAATGGTTTCTGTACTACTTATCACATTCTATTTAGTATTTTAAAAAGACTGCTGGCTAAACTCAAAGCTCATTCCTAGAAGTTTATGTTAAGTATTTCACAAGTTTTATTCCCTTAATTGTTAATATAACATTTGCTATAATGCTAATGTTATTACCATTTTAGTGTTGGAAAAAATTGTAATTAAAGGCAGTAAGTGCATGGCCTAAAGACACACACAGTGAGGAAGGAAATGAGTCAAAGTTTCCGAAACTCTTCCAGCAATACACAAAAGGTAGATAAAATCTCTCCATTCTATGACACTCTCAATTCAATATTCATATTGTCCAAGAAATAATAGCATACTAAATATTGCCCATGGTGATTGTTTTCTGTCACATTTGTCTTCAGCACAGATTGTGTTGGTGACATTGGGTTATCATGAACAGAACTGAGCTTATACATTGAGGTCCAAAGAGAGGCAAATTTCTTCTGTCCCACAATTCCAGTATCCTTTTTAAAAAGTACTAAAACTTTTCAATATAATCACCTACTGTCTTATAAGTATCCAAAAATAAAAAATCATAAATAATAACTCCAAAATGCTTTATAATTGGAGATGCTAAAACATGCCCCTTTGAAGTAAATTTTCTTCTACTTTTAACGTTATTCTGAAAGCCTTTGCTGGTTTGTCATACCTATAATCCTAACTACTTGGGATATCTACTCAGGAGCCTGAGATCTGTGGATAAAAGTTGGAAGCAAATCAGGGCAAAATAAATTCATGAGATTATTTTTCAAAAATTTTAATGAACCTGCAAAGGGCCAAGAATGGAGATATAGTTCATTTAGTAGCTCACCAATCTAGAGAGAAAAGGCCTATCAAGACCTTGAAGCCCTGATTTCAAACTCTGAGCACGACAACCCACATGCAAATGCTTGAGCACATGCGTGCATTCACACACATATTTATTCAAAATACCTTCATATCGGAGTTTTTCATGAATTTCTTTGCTAACGATATTATATGAGTAAAATAAAGGAAATAAACTCTTCCATCTCAGAACATTTTTTACTTTCTTATTGCAAAAATACTGTACAGAGGGGTAACACTTACATGAGCAATGTAATGAGTACATTTCCTAACAAGTATTGTTACCTCCTCCTTTATTGTTTCCCTACCATCCCTTCCCTCCACCTCCACAAGTCCATTAACCTCCTCCCTTTCCCCACCTCAATTGTAAAGTTCACTTTACAACATAGTGCCTTGTGCATCTCATTGTTACAATGGGTCAACCTGTATCCCTATTTAAGGATTTTGTTTTTTTCCTTCCCCTCAGAAAATTAGAGGAAAATATATACAAGAAGAAGGCGCACAAACTTCCAATACAGTGAAAACAGGTGTTATAGCATGGGGGAGGAACATATAAAGAAACAAAAACAAAAACAACACACTGCACGTTATAAGTACGTGAGAAACGATATCAAGAAAAAAAAAAAACCACTTGTGTCCCTAACTTGGGGTTCATTTCCCTTAACATAATCTTTTTTTTTTTTTTAGCTTTTTTTTTGTTTGTTTTGGTCGGTCGTGGGGCTTGAACTCTGGGCCTGGGCGCTGATCCTCAGCTCTTCAGCTCAAGGCTAGCGCTCTACCACTTGAGCTACAGTGCCACTTCTGGTTTCCTGGTGGTTTATTTTAGATAGGAGTCTCATGGTCTCTCCTGCCCGGGCTGGCTTTGAACCACGATCCTCAGATCTCAGCCTCCTGAGTAGCTAGGATTACAGCCGTGAGCCACCAGCGCCCGGCCCTTAACATAAACTTATCTGGTCATATACACATAACTTTTGACCTTTTCTGCTTATCCCAGACATATATTAGTTATTGAAAATTAGAGAAACCATGGGACCTATGTTTCTTTGGACTTGGCTTACTTCACTTAATAATTTTTTTTCCAAGTCTTTCCATTTCCTAACAAATTGGGCGATGGAATGCTTCAGGAATTTGCCTGTCATCCTTGGGCAGGGGCCATGCTAATCTTCTCTGTATCATTCCAATGTTAGTATATGTGATGTTGAATTGAGCACAGAATATTTTTATATATAAATTGTAATTGATTTTTTAAACTAGACAAATAAAAAAAAAGTAAGTTTAAAAGAATTGTTGTGAAATTTGAGAACCATGTACTTCTTAGATAAGTACACATTTAAGAATAAAGTCAAGATTTACATGTCAAAAACAAAATAAATCCAGATATTTGTTGTTCAAGAGATGTGTAGGAGGAGGAAATCAATTATTCTATGCAAAGGACCTGTCATTATGAACAATGCAGCAAGTGTTAAGGTTTGCTAAAAGTTTTAATGTTTTAAATATATTTACTTTTGGATATTTGCTTATATATGCCAAAACTGGGACTGTATGACAGGTCATAATACTTTTCTATAAAGTATTTAAGATTTATGGTAGCAGATAAGTACTACTAAGTATGTACATTTCAGAGTTTATAGAAACTTTACTAATGAGAAGTTGCAAAGTCTTTGTGTAAAGCAGAATAAAGAGTTGACTATGTTAACTACACAGTTTCTATTAAAACTGTAGGCCTTCCTTACTTTATATGTTAGTGAGGAACAAATGATGATATAAGCCATATACAAATTATGAGATGAACTATAAATGGTAATCTTAGTGGGTGACTTTAAACACTACTCATAGTCTATAAAATTCTTGTTGAACATCATAATCTTAGCCAGTGTTAAATGTAAAGAAATATGACAATAATAAAATCTAATTTGTAGTACACTTCAAATACTGAAAACACTGGTAATTGTTTTGTTTTTGTTTTATTATTCGATAATATTTAATTATTGGTTTTCTTTATTTGTAGCATTGTTTTCCTTGTTGTAATATAATAGAACTTTTTGTAAGTTGTCATTAAGAGGTACTTTGAGAAGGTTACTGGGATGGCCACACCGTTTTTTATAGGTGCATGTGAATTTATAAAAAGGAAAATTAAGAACAAAATATATATTTAAAAAATGATTAAGTAGAGTCTGATTCAGGAGTGTTGATAAATGTCCACACCTAAAATATTAGCCCTAGGCTGAAGCAGAGTTATTACAGAGTTGTGGTCACAAAAGTGAGACACTGTGTTTTGTTTTGTGTTTTATTTTTATTTTGTTGGTCATGGGGCTGGAACTCTGGGGCCTGGGTGCTGTCCCTCAGCTCAAGGCTAGTGATACTACTTGAGCCACAGCACCACTTCCATCTTTTTCTGCTGTTATGATGCTGAGAAATCAAACCCAAGGCCTCATGCATGCAAGGCAGGCACTCTACCATTGAGCCACCTTCCCAGTACCTGAAAGACTGGGTTTTAAAAAATCATCTAAAAACATTTGCTTTTTGCTTTGGATTATATAATGAAATATATGAGTATTTTTGATGTTTTTGTGAATTGTCATACTTCTAAATTTATACTAACTTTACCCACTTTATCCTTGTCAAAGTCATGAAATATCTGTGGGAGTTTGCTTCTGTGGAGATTGTTTTTGCATTTATAATTTCTTCTGAGTTATTTTTATTTTTTATCAAAATCACTTTATATTTCATGTTGATGCGTATTTACTCAGAGAAAGGGATATAGAGGATTTAGTTTACCAAGTGAACATTAAAATTAGAGCTCAACAATAAGACAAGATGTAAACATAAAGGGGATCCAAATAGGGAAAGAAGAAATAAAACTCTCCCTCTTTGCACATGACATGATCTTGTATTTAAAGAATCCCATAGACTCCACTACCAAATTAATCAAGCTGATTCAAAACTTTGGCAAAGTAACAAGATATAAAATTAACCCCCCAAAATCAATGGCTTTTCTGTATGCCAACAATGAGAAAAGTGTGGCTGAATTTAGGAAAGTAACTCCATTTGCAATAGCCCCTCAAAAAATAAAATACCTAGGAATTAACTTAACTAAAGAAGTGAAGGACCTCTATGATGAAAACTTTAAAATCTTGAAAAAGGAAATCAACACAGAACTTAAAAAATGGCAAAACCTCCCATGCTCCTGGATTGGAAAGATCAACATCGTGAAAATGGCAATACTTCCCAAGGCTATCTACAAATTCAATGCAATACCTATCAAAATTCCAACCTCATTCTTCAAGGAAAAAGAAGAGCCAATCCAAAAATTCATATGGAACAATAAAAGACCCGAATAGCAAAAACGCTCCTCAATGGAAAGAACACTGCTGGTGGAATATCAATACCAAATTTCAAACCCTACTATAAAGCCATAGTAATCAAAACAGCTTGGTACTGGCATAAGAACAGACCTTAGGACCAATGGAATAGAATTGAAAACCCAGAAATGAACCTACAGACCTATAGCCAACTAATCTTCGATAAGGGAGCTAAAATAATAGAATGGAAGAAAGACAGCCTCTTCAGTAAATGGTGCTGGCAAAATTCGTTAACTACTTGTAGAAGACTAAAACTAGATCCTTGTATATCACACTGCACCAGAATCAACTCCAAATCGATCAAAGACCTCGGAGTCAAAGCAGACACTCTGAAAACCTTACAGGATGGAATAGGAGAAACCCTAGGCCTCCTTGGCTCAGGCCGAAGTTTTCTTAATAGAGACCCGGAAACACAACAAATCAAAGAAAGGTTGGACAAATGGGATTGCATGAAGGTGCAGAGCTTCTGCATGGCAAAGGACATAACTAGCCAGATCAATAGAAAGCCCACGGATTGGGAGAAGATCTTTACTAACCATACAACGGACAAGGGTCTCATATCTAAAATATACTTGGAACTCAAAAAATTAAATCCCCCAACAATAAATCCTCAAAGAAACAACTGCCCAATAAATAAGTGGGCTAAAGACTTGAAGAGAAACTTCTCTGAAGAAGAAAGAAGGATGGCCAATAGACACATGAAGAAATGCTCAACCTCCCTAGCCATAAAAGAAATGCAAATCAAAACAACATTGAAATACCACCTCACCCCAATTAGATTGGCTATAATCAAGAACTCTAACAACAACAGATGCTTGAGTGGATGTGGACAGAAGGGAACCTTACTTCATTGTTAGTGGGAGTGTAAACTTGTTCAACCACTTTGGAAAGTAGTATGGAGGTTCCTCAAAAGACTCCACATAGAATTCCCCTATGACCCAGCAATCCCACTTTTGGGCATTTAACCAAATGTTCACAAACAAGACCACACTAAAGCTACCAGCACAACTATGTTTATTGCAGCATTATTTACCATAGCTAAGATATGGAACCAACCCTGATGCCCCTCAGTAGATAAATGGATCAAGAAAATGTGGTATATATACACAATGGAATTCTATGCCTCGATCAGAAAGAATGACATTTCCCCATTTGTTAGGAAATGGAAAGGCTTGGAAAAAATTATATTAAGTGAAGCAAGCCAAGCCCAAAGAAACATAGGTCCCATGGTTTCCCTTATTTGCAATATCTAGTATATGTATGAGTCAAGCAGGAAAGATCAGATAATGTAATGTTAGGAAAATGAACCCTTAGATATGTATTTAAATATTTTTTTCTTTCATGCATTTGTTTCTAACTCATTTATAAGATTATTTCTTTGTAACTTTGTATGTCCCTCCCCCAAAGTATAACCCCTGCTTTCCCTATATTTGATGTCGGTATAATTTGTGGAGGAGATGGGGAAAAACTCGTCGTTTAAGGATACAGGTAGACCCAATGCAACTATGAGCAGTACAAGTTGTCATGTCAAAAACGAACTTTACAAATTTGGTGCGGGGGGGGGGGGGGGATTGGGTTGGGGGGCAAGGGGAGGCTGGGAAGGGATGTGAAGGGTAAACAAAGGAGGAGGCTGCAATGCTTGATAAGAAATGTACTCATTATCTTGCCCATGTAATTGTAACCCCTCTGTACAGTATGTTCACAAAAAATAAAAATAAAAATTTAAAAAAATAGAATAAAATAAAATTAGAGCTCAAAAATAAAAATCAGCTTCTGAAACTAAGGTTCAATGCCTTGCATCCTTGGATCAGCTAGAGGATCAATCCAGGCTTCAGACTTAAAGTGGGCAGCTGAGGGAGTATAGTGGGTAGGACTTTTTGAGTTCCCCTTTCAGGATATAAGATTTAAAACACACACATGCAAGCACATATTCATAACAAGTTTTTGTTTGGAGAAGTGCACATTATGGAGCTCCATAATGAAAATCATACATTATTTAATAGTGTTCTCAGACCTTTGTCAACATTCTCCCAATGGATTATCAGAAGCAGGTCCTTAGATCATCTTTCTTGGGTTCCTTAGGCCTAGAATTCTTATTCCCCATTTCAGCAGGTCTGTTGTGATTTCAGTTTTTGGTGCACGTAATCCTCCCTTTTGTAAGTTTCTTGTGCACCCTTCTCATATTTAACTCTCCCGTTACTGGAGATTTCTCAACAATGGATTCCTCCAGCTCGCCCATTTTTATTCTTGGGCCAGAGAATGAAAACACACATCGAGACTCAACTTCTCTTTGTGCTTAAGACACACTCAGCCCAGAAAAATCCCCAACCAACCAGGTAGTATGCTCTAGTCCAATTTTTCCTCTCATGGGTGATGCATGACATTACTTTTTATTGAGGTGCTTCCTTGGGCCCTTTCCTGAAATTGCTGATACACTTTCCATCCTTTACCACAACGGATGGTGTTTAACCCAACCTTGAGCTATCTCAACAACTCAGGATATGTCTTCTCCTGAGGGTCTCCCTACATCCCCCTTGCATAACATGGATCCTGGACTAGTCCCCACATTGTTGGGAATACTCCCCTACTGTAACCCAATATCCCAAGAAGGACCACCAATTTGAAAGGAACTTAGCATGGCAATGTTTAGTTCTGTTAAAAAGCATGTTATTGACAGAAAGCAACCACTATGAGTAGGAAGTCTGCCCAGGTTATACCCCTAATGAGTTACTACTTCTGCTATTGATCACAAGTTGTGTTCACAATCTTGCTCTATTGGCTCTTTTGAAGCTCAGCTGGTTATTTTGAAAGGGGTTAAAAATATCAGAGCAATCCACTAAACCAGGACACCCAGGCCAGAAATTGTTAGAAAATTCTTACTCAGCTTGTGCTTTATGAGTTAAACTATTCCTCAAGTCCCTAGAACGATTTTAGTAACAGGATATACTTTAGTTATATAGCTTTTTGGAAGATGATTATGCTTATTCAATACTTTCCCTTATTTCCATCATTTTCAGAGAAAAAGAATATTCTAACTCCTACACAGTCCATTCCCAGACAGAATTTATTAAAAGCAGCTCCCTTTTTGGAATGGAGGCTTATGAGCTTCCAGGTGAAAACACCTTATTTGCATATTGCCTTGGTTCCCTTAGGAAACTCGCCTCAGCAAGTGGTTATGAAACCAACAGCTATGTGTGGCTGCTTCATTATAAAGAACCTGTCTGTACTTGTGTTCCTACTGCTAATAGAAAGAGGAAAGACTGCTCTCTGGAAGCACGTAGCTATGGATTTAAGCACACTTACTGAACTCTGAGCACAGAGCACAGATTGAGCTGCAGGATTTTAAGAGCCATAGATGAATCAGTCAGATACCAGCTGCTTGGCTGACCACAGGGCACACTTTTGATGCCACATTTCTGAGGTAAAGCAGTTCTAAGCTGCCAAGACACTATGGTAAGAAGAAGCCTGAGGGGGAATTCTTGGTGGGAAGGAGAAGGTGAAAGTTTGGATTTAGGTTTTAGAAAATGCAAGCCACTTTCTGAATTGCTTGAGGCTGCGAGCAGATCATCATATTTTCTAGCTCTCTAGATGCAGAGTATGAGAACACTTCCCACATATCACACTCAATCCCTCCTGCCTAGCAGTCTTCAATTCCCTCTTATAGCAGTCAAGCAATTTTTAAGAAAGCAAAATTCAGCGAACCTGATTAGCTTGTGAAGAAAACATATCCTCTGGCTTTAGAATAGATCAATTTCTATCTCAGAATAAGAGGAAGAAAAGAAACCACATTCTACAGAATGTAACACCTTAAACATGCTAGTTTGCTGCATGAACTTTTCATTAGATTCATACAAGAAAAAAAAGAAATCTGAGAATTTCTGGAGCCTTTGTTAGCCTAATATCAAGTTCTTGTTTTTTATTTGTTTGTTTGTTTTGTTTTTTCCTAATACTTCAGAGATTCTAGTTAGAAGAATTGAAAAAATACAGATATTAGCCTGGTTCAGATTAATCTGAAACCACAGCAACTAAGTTATCAAATTCTAAATCTAGTCTCAAAGCTGAAAGTCAAGGCTCCCCTCCCCGCAACATCTTCAGAATAGCAGTATTGTCTAAGTCTCGGGTTTGTTTTCTTTAAAGGATTAGAGCGCAGAACAGTTTTTAAAGCAGTTTTTCTTCAAAGCGAAAAGAGAGCAGTGCAACAGTCTCTTCCTCAAAGCAAAAACAAAGCAGTGAAACAGACTCCCCAGCGAAAAGAAGGACATAGTGTCTCATAATTGGTTTCCTAGTCTCAGAGCATGAGTATGGAATTTTTCCTTCTTGGATGCCCCATCTCAGAGCACAAGCACAGAAAACACTTTTGATTGGATGGGAAGTAGAGGGACACTCCCTAGACCATAGTCAGAAAAAGCCATGTGTTAGCACCTAAAGCTTCATGTGAAAAGGGTGTGTAATATTTGCTGCATCATTCATCCTCACCATGTTGGAGCCAGTTCCAACCATTACCTTTTATCCATAACTACCCAGATATAGTGATTTAACTCCCTCTGAGTGTCACATAAGCACTTGTTACTCACAGGGCACTGTACATTGTAATGTGCCACCAACACTATTTTGACAGAGAAATTAGATTTCTAAATTGCTGTTTTGAAGAAGCAAAGCCCTCTGACTTAAACTTGCACACTTAACTTAAAATTTATTGTCTTTTTTCAATTCTATTAGCATTACCTACTTAAATAAGTGTATTTTTCATTTTGATATATCCACATAGGCATACAATGTACCATGATTATGCTTAACCCCTTCATAATTCTCTCCAAAGTTTTATTAATCATTTTAAGAATACAACATAGTAGTAATAAGTACATTTACAATATTGTACAATCTCAATATCCACACTCTTTACATCCTCCAAGATTCAAATTCTTTATTCATTAAAACAATTTTCCACCTCTCCTCTGCTTCAAGGTATACATCAAGTATGATTTTGCTTCCTGTCTCTATCAATTAGACTGTTCTATGTAACTACTGATATAAGTAGAATCATGTAATACTTGATCTTTTTATGACTGGCTTATTTCACTTAGCAGTGTTCCAAAATTTCATCCATAATATAGCATATGTCACAACATAATTCTTTTTTTTTTTTTTTTTTTTTGGGTCCGGTCGTGGGGCCTGAACTCTGGGCCTGGGCACTGTCCCTCAGCTCTTCATCTCAAGGCTAGCACTCTACCACTTGAGCCACAGCGCCACTTCCGGCTTTTTTCTTTTTGCTTATGTGGTGCTGAGGAATCGAACCTAGAGCCTCACGCATGCAAGGCAAGCGCTCTACCACTGAGCCACCTTCCTAGCCCCATAATTCTTTTTAAAGTTGAAATAATATGCCACTGTATGTTTAAACCACATTTGCTTTAGCTATTCATTTGTTGATGGCCACTGGATTGCCTCCATGTTTTGAGTATTGTACAAAATGACTATGAGTGCACAAGATCTCTTCCAGACCTTGCTTTTAGATGTTTAAAGTATATGCCCAGAAATGGAATCACTGGATCACATGAAAACTCTCTTTTCTTTCTTTTTTTTAAAATTTTTTTGTCATGGGTCTTGAACTCAGGGCCAAGTCACTGTCCCTGAACTTTCCCTCAAGGCTAGAGTACTACCACTTTAAAACACAGATCCACTTCCAGTTTTCTGCCCAGGCTGGCTATGAACCGTGATCCTTGGATTTCAGCCTCCTGTCCTGAGTGGTTAGGATTACAGGTATGAATAATCCTGTTTTCAATTGTTTGAAAAGATGCCATTCTGTTTCCCATAGAACGGTTCCAATTTTACCACACGTTTGGCAGTATTGTTACTTTATTTTTTGTAGTTATCCTACCTAATTCATATGAAGTGGTAATTTTCTTCATTATTTTGACTTACACTTTCGTGGTGATTAGTGATGTTAAACACCTTCTTCGTGGGCTTGTTAACACTTTGTCTTCTCTGGAGAAACATCTGAGTTCTTTGCACATTGTAAAGTCAGGTTGTGTGTCGTTGCAATGATGTTTTTTATATATTCTTGATGTGAACCACTTATCAAATATATACGTGCAATAACTTTATCCCATTCTGTGTTGCTTTTTTGGACACTGTTGATTGCAACCTTTGGTGCATTCTGATTTATGTTTTCCTATAATGAATGACCCTTCATTGATGTCAGTTTCCAGTATGTCTTCTGGTCCTGTAACTACGAACCATCATATTGATTTGGACTCCTGCTATGGTAACAGTGAAGTAAAGCTACATAATTTTGCTCTGGTCACCTACCTACTGCCACTTTTGTATCTCTCTCCATTATCTTTTCGTAAAGGCCTTGGGGCATATCCACAACTTATTTGGTCCTTAAAAACCTGTAGAATTACAGGCCTTAAATTTAGTTTTAATGGAAATATGTGACGTCAAATTTCTTTTTTTTCCTTTTTGCACATTTTTGATTGTAAGAATACTGTTCAAAGGGGTTACAGTTACGTGAAAAGGTACATTTCCTATCAAGCATTTTTGCCTCCTCCAGGCAAATAAGATGAAAATTGAGAGCTTCGTAATATAGAAGGACACCAAAACTCTAGGTATATATTTTTCTTCATATAAGTATTTAGAATTGTGTGATGCTAGAGATATAACCTACTTGCAAGTTAATAATGAACTTGTCACACTTTAATGGATGCTAGACGATTTATGATGCTCTTGGGTCAGAGACAAAAAGGACTTAATTTTTACAGTAATAGTGAAAGCCAGTGAGATATGTGTGTATGTGTATATTTATATATTACCAGTGTAGCTACCATCCCTCAGTGCCACTGAGTGAAGTAAAGATAGCCATGTGGAGCCTATACAAACAATGGGTTCTGAGTTTGAGCAACTTCAATCTTTCTAATGAGCAATAGGCATGCTTGAACTTTACTCTGGAGAATGACAATAGGTTAGAAAAAGCTTGCAAATATACTATGGAATATAGAGCAGCTAGTGTTCACTTGAAGATATGCAAACACTTGAGTCTGCCGTGGAATTGTTTTTTTTCTTTTGTTTCTTGAATGTTCCTAGCTACTAAGACCAATATATATTTCTCCTAATAAACGTTTAGCTCCCCTTAAAAAGGAGGCATGACAATTTGTTGAGAATACTTATTATTTTTCTAGCCCTAAGCCCTCAGTCCTATCTAGAATACAATTCAACAAAATAAATAGATGGAATTCAAATTTAACACATCTAGAAGCTTTTTTCTTAGAGGCATTTCTTAATGTAGGTGTGGAAGAAATTAAGGAAAAAATAGGCTCACAAATATATATTATGAAGATATTCTATGTATTTTAACAGTAATAAAAGATTACATTTCTGTTTTTTAGTGTGTGAATATTTACATAGTATGTACAGAGTGCCAACGTTTATGCCAGGGCCTATCATGGAATAGAATGTAGCAAATTTTCTCTATATTGTTTGTATATTTATAGAATTCACCTGTCTGACTTCTCTCCCATTTTGATAAAAAAGAGCACCTGTTTGATTGAAATACAATCATTATTTTTCTACCTTCAGGATTCCACACACTTTGCTGTCTACTAAATATAGAAAAGATTCATGCATAACCCTCATCTTCAAGGAGCAATTTTCAGTATCCCAAGTAGCTTGTGTTTATCTCCTACCCCTTTCCTCCCAGCTGTCAATCTAGGTGAGTGATGGCTGAATTCTATAAGACAGGAAAACTCAGATAATTCACAGGCATTCAGTTAGTATCTAATGGAAAATTCTTCACTTGGATTATATTTTATCATCATCTTTGTGAGAACTTCAGCTTCCTTATTTGGAAACTGAGCTGTTCAGTTAAAAGTGAGTAAATGAATCTTATTATTTAAATTTTCATTTAACTGAAATTGGAAGAATTAATTTTTCAGACACTATTCACATTTAAGATTCATTAGCCACATATAGCCAGTGTCTAGTCTGTTAGACAATGCATATATAGAACATTTCCATTATCACAGATGTTTCTGTTAGAACTGTTTTAGAGCATGTTTTAGTTTGTTAAGGCATGGTCCATGTTCATAAACTATATATGCTCCGTAGGTGATACTCAGACTGAAGATCCAACCAGAAAGGCTAGACACCCATGAAGTTAAGATATAGGTATAAATTGTTCTACATAGGCACACTTATTTGTGAGGAGGAAGAGGATCAAACAGTCAACGTCAGCAGAATCAACCCTCTCAACTCCAGGAAAGAATAGGTAAAAATTTTAGCAGTTCTTTGCAGCTTTGCTTCTGTGATTGAAATTGACTGTGGTATTCTCAATGGTGATTTTGTTGGAAAATATAAATGTGTAATTATCACATTAGCTCAGTGAAGAATTAGCATTTGTGCTTTGTAAATGTAATTTGATATTTATATGTGACATTTCAATTTCTCCTGGTATCAATACACCACAAATATCTTTATATGGTTTCTGAGTTGTTTCTTTCGTTAATTTTGTTGTTCTTACAGCAGACATTTTAGAAATTAGTGGAAAAGTTAAGACTTTCTTGTGTTTTGCAATCCCATTATTTCTCCGTAAGCTTAATAAAAAATAGGAATCTAAGAACTATGTGAAGAAATTGTATCTCCAATCACCTGTTCACTTTCATTAATTACTAGACCAAAGGGAACTGGCTCCCCAGAATCTCACCTTCAGAATTCAAGAATGAGGTGGGAATAAGGCAAGGAAAGAGAGACATAGTAATTTGCACTGAAGTTACTGTGCTGTCACAATGAACACTTGTTCTCATGCAATCTTTTTGAATCCCACAGTTAGCTTTTTTTTGGTTTTTATTAGTATGACAAAGATGACTGACTTTCCCAGATTTACAGTTGGAAGTGTGTGGGACACATTCCTTTATCTATGGAATCTTCCTTAAAATTGTGCATCATTCACTTTGGGTCTCAGTGCCTTTTCCATCCTTGTCACAAGTATGTATTTCTACAAATGGAGACGTTGGTTCATCATCTGTCTTTAAATGATTAAATTATGTGGATTTGCTATAGAAGGAAGGTATTATGGGTAGGACCCTTTGGTCCATGTTGACATTTCTTTATGGAATTCTTTTACGGTCCTTACTCATGTACTCATGTGTAAGTAATTCTCCCCATATTCCAGTATACTCCAGTAGAGTGGGGCAACACATTAGAAATTTAAAACATGCCTATAACTCTTTTAAAGTATACTTTTAAATATAATGATATAAATAAAAGCTTTTGTTTTGTTTTTATTTTTTACTTTAATATTATTGTCAAGGTGATGTACAGAGGGGTTACAGTTACATAAGTAAGGTAGTGATAACATTTCTTATCTAACTTGTTACCCTCTCCCTCATTTTTCTTCCTCTTTCCTTCATTCTCTCAATCCCTCCAAAGTTGTACAGATCATGTCCAACATATTGTTACATTTGATTTCCTTTAATTAAATGTTTGTGATGTTCCCATCCTGGAACTCCACAATGTAAACACTGGAACACCACGGTTAGACCCCTCTGCCATGCATATATGCATATGCATATTTTCCTAAAATTTGGGGTCATATATTTGTTTGATTATTCATTTGTTTATTGCCCAAACTGGAACTTGAATCCAGGGCCTACACACTGTTCTCTGCTTTTTTTTTTCCCACAGCACTAGCCACAGGCCCATTTCTGTCATTTTGGTGGTTAAATGGATATTCCTCTGGTGGCTGGCTTTGAACCATAATATTCAAATCTCACCCTTGTGAGTAGGTAAGATACAGGTGTGAGCCTACTTTATAAGTTGACTTTTCATCTCATTATATCATTCATATATTTCCTATCCTTAGAAATTTCATACTGTTCTAAGAACATCACTTACAATGATTGCATGGGAGTCCAGTGCTTATAAATTCCATAATTAATTAAACTGTCCCTAACACTGAAAATTTTGTTGTCTCCAAAATATTAAATGCATCATTAAAGTTCATTTGGATTTTTCATTCTAGTATTTATTTTTTATAATTAGATAAGTATCTGCTAGTTGTTAGAAAGAACCAAAATTTCTTGTTACATAATGATCTATCTTAACTTGGCTCATCTAAAACAGTACGTTACTCCTCCCCATACAGTTTATATTTTTCCCAGCATGCAGTTCCAGTTTTGTAACTTTTACACACCTTACCCATTATAATGCTTTTGTCGAAAATCCCTCTTGTTATCATCCAGTTTTTGTAAAAACATTTTCCATGTATTTCATTAATAGGAAGGCATATTTAACTAATACCAACTCAACGTCATCATTTCCACGTGTATTAGCATTTTAACCTGGACCAGAACTTGATTCTAACAATATTTTATTTTAATGGAAGAATCAGAGTATCAAACGGAAGGCTGAAGGTTCCCTTATGAACAAATTTTATCATTCATTGCTTATTTTTGTTTTTGAATTTAAAAGTTAAAGATTACTAGCTCACATATCCTCTGTTGTCACTGCATTTGATTCCAGTTCTCTACATCATGTATATACATTTTTCTAATTTGGGAATGGGAAGGGAAACAACAAAATGCTGAAACAAGGATACAAGTTGACCAATTGTAACAATGAGAAGTACAATAAACTATGTTGAAAACTAACTTCACAACTTCAGGGTAGGGGGAAGGAGGAGTTGGGGAAGTAAGGAGGGAAGGAAATGTAGGGGGAAAACAGAGGATGGGGTAACAATGCTCAACAGGAAATGTACTCATTACCATGCTGTAACTGAACCCTGTAACCCCTCTATACAGTTTCTTTACAATAAAAATATTTTTAAAAAGATTACCAGCTAATATTTCCATGGTTAACTTGCTATGCAACTTAAATGTTTCATATAGCTGAAAATGGGAAACCAAAAAGAAAGCAACTTTATATATATATATATATATATATATATATATATATATTGCTGTAACACTGAGATGCCAAATCCAGTGCCAAGTGCACAAGAACCCAGAGTACAGTCATTAATCTCTAGAATTCTGAGTTGTTTTCTTTGGCTGGAAATCTCTTTAGTGTATTATGCACAATATGCAGAAATGTCCTGAAAAAATACTCATGGATAAAAACAATTCTACATGATCAGGAAAATTTGCACCATGTCAAAAAGTGGAAAATAAGACGAGAAAAATTCTATTCCTGTTTATATAAAAGCTAGGATTGGACATGGATCTACCAGTAGACTGAAGAAGAGAAACAATTATTTAAGTGAGTTGTTATTGTAAATGTAATAATATAATGATATACATAGTAAAATAGAACCTGATAATGAGCCATGAACTCTGCCTGGGGAGTTCAAGAAAATCTTTATTGCTCAGTATCTTGATACATAGGAAGGGAGAAAACAAATATTCTGTAAAATGAAGAAAATCTTATGAAGTGCAGAAATCTCTAAATATTATGATCAAGGCACGTAAAGTATCAGGAACAAGGTACCAGTTAATTGAAGAGTGAAATTGGAGCGATTGAAATGACCATATTGCTTGGTATTATGGAACTTCCTTAATATGCACAGGGCCCTGGGTTCAATCCCCAGCACTAAAAAGGAAGGAAAGAAAGAAACCAAGAAAGATTTGCAAGGTGGGGTCTATAGTTCTCTTTCTTTGATGAGTCCCTGCGTGGTTTTGGGGTAAGGGTTATGATGGCTTCATAGAATGAGTTCGGTTGTGAACTTTCTCGTTCAATTTCATTGAAGAGTTGGAGGAGTATTTGTGTGAGCTGTGCTTTGAATGCCTTGTAGAATTCTGCTGTAAAACCATCTGGTTCTGGGCTTTTCTTAGATGGGAGGACTCTAATTGCTGTTTCTACGTCAATACTTGATATGGGCCTGTTAAAATGATTTAACTCATCTTGGTTTAGTTTCAGCATGTCAATATTTGCTAGGAAAAGGTCCATTTCTGCCATGTTCTCAAATTTATTAGTATAAAGTTTTGAGAAGTATTCCCTTATAATGTTCTGAATCTTGGTTGTTTCTCTGGTGATGTTTCTATTCTAATCTCTGAGTTTTTTTTTGGGTTGTACTCTTGTTTTTCTGATAAGGTTTGCTAAGGGTCTGTCAATTTTGTTAATTTTTTAGAAGAACCAACTCATTTTTTGTTGATACTTTCTATGGTTTTTTGTGGATTCTAATTTATTTAATTCTGATTTAATTTTAATTATTTCTTTCCTTCTACTGGATTGGGGTTTATATTGCTGCTCTTATTTAAGGAGGGTCAGATGCCTTATTAAACTGTTGGTTTCAGATCTTTCCACTTTGTTGATGTAGGAACTCAGAGCTATAAAATTGCCCCTGAGTACTGCCTTTGCTGTGTCCCAGAGGAGCTGGTAATTTGTGTGTTCATTTTTGTTGAATATCATGAACATTTGAATATCCTTTCTAATATCTTCCATGACCCACTCGTGATTCAGTAGTGTGTTGTTCAGCCTCCATGTGTTACAGGACTTTCTTTGGTGGCTTTTGGTGGTGAGTTCTAATTTTATTCCCTTGTAGTCTGAGAGGTATAAGTTCAATGCTTTTGAATTTGGACAAGTTTGCTTTGTGGCCTAAAATGTGGACTATTTTGGAAAATGTTCCATGTGTTGCTGAGAAAAACGTGTATTCTTATGCTGCTGGGTGAAATATTCAGTAGATGTCTGTTAAAACTGGTTGATCTATGCAGTTGATTAGATTTGTGATTTCTCGAGTTGATCTATCTAGTGGGGAAACTGGTGTGTTAAAGTCCCCAACAATTAATGTCTTTGGATCTATGTGGGATATGAGGAAAAGTAGTGTTTCTTGGATAAATTTGGGTGCTCCTTTGTTTGGTGAATAGGTATTTACAATTGTAATATTCTCATGGAGGAGAGGTCCCTTAATTATTAGTATGTAGTGACCTTCTTTATCACTTCTTACTAATTCTAATTTGAAGTCTATTTTACCTGATATTAGGATTGGAACTCCCGCCTGTTTATGGGGGCCGTTTGCTTTGGTTCCAGCCTTTCATGTTGAAAATGTTGTTTTTATGGGCAAGATGTGACTCCTGAAGGGAATAGATAGAAGGATCTTGCTTTTTAATCCAACTGGGCAGTCTATGTGGCTTAATTGGAGAGTTAAGTCCGTTAATGTTGACAGATAGGACTGAGAGGTATTTGGGAGTTTCTGCCATTTTGTGCACATTCTTGGGGGCTGCAGCAACTGGGTTCTTCCTATGGTTCTTGGATGCTCAGTTTGGGTGTGATTTCTTGGCCTTTATTGTGGTCTTGTTGGTTTTCTCTGTGTAGAAAATCATTAAGAATCTTTTGTAGGGCTGGTTTGGTGGATATATATTGTTTCAGTTGTTCTTTGGTATGGAAGGTTTTTAGTTTACCTTCGGTTATGAAGGAGAGTAAGCTGGGTACAGTATTCTTGGTTGATAGTTGTTTGTCTGTAGTGCATGGCATACATCATTCCAGGTTCTTCTTGCTTTGATTGTCTTTGATGAGAAATTTGAGGTGATTCTAATTGGTTTCCCCTTATAGGTGATTCATCTTTTCTCCTTGACAGCTTTAAGGATCTTTTCATTGGTCTGAATTGATCCATTGTGGATTATAATGTGACAGTGGGATGTCCTATTCTGGTCTGGTCTATTTGGAGTCCTAAAACTTATTGTATCTGAATAAGTCTATCTTTTTTCATGTTTGGGAACTTCTCTGCTAGGATCCTGTTAAACAAATTTCCTAGACCATTAACTTGTTTTTAAGTGCTCCTCTACACCCATTATCCTCAGATTAGGCCTTCAGATGGTGTCTTCCAAATGTTGAATAGATCTATCATATTTTTTGGATTTGTCTTGGATGGTTATATGTTTTTTCTCTATAATATCCATGCTGTCTTCAATCCTGGAGATTCAATCTTCTGCAAGTTCTAACCTACTATCAAGACATTCTACTTTGTTTTTTTTTCTTTTGTTTCTAGTTGGTCAGCTTTGATGGCTTCAAATTCTTTGTTGGAGCTTTGTTTTAGATCTTGTATGGACTTCTTTACTTCCTTAATTCGGTGTTCAGTGTTTATTCTCAAATCACTTAGTTGATTGGTTATGGTTTCCTTGGACTCCAATTCCTTCTTCTGGGTTAGATTCAGTATTCCCTTTGTGGACTCCTTGAGTTCTTTTAGTTCACAACTTACAGATTCCATGAATGCCTTAATTATCTTTGTGTATTCTCATCCTGGTCTCTCAATTCCTGTATTACTCTTTGATTAGCTTCCTCCCGTTCATGCTATTCCTGTAGCTCTCTTTGACAGATCTCAGCCTGCTCACACCATTCCTTTATTTCTGTTTGAGTGCTCTCAAGCTGCTCATGCAATTCTGTATCAATCTTTGAGTAGCTTCCTCATGCTCATGATATTCCTGTATTGGCCTTTTTTTGCCTCCTCTCTCTCCCTATCATGCTCATACTGAGTCTTTTGCAGGTTTTCAATCTTTTCGTTTACCATGTTTACCAGTAGTGTTTGTAGAGCTAATTGTGAACTCTCCTCTGGATTATTATCTGTTCTGTCTACGGATTATCATGAGTGGGAGTTGAGATACCCAGACTTGTCATTTTTCTTGTGTTTTCCCTGATTGCTCTGCCCATTTGGGATGAAAGTAACACCAGTTTTGTGCTAGATCACTATCTTAAGGTAAGCATCAACCAACGTCTGTAGTTGCTTAGTCAAACTCTGCAGATACACTCTGGTTCAACGGATATATCTATTCAACATCAAACAACTATGTATTAATGGGTTATGAACCACAAAGAAGATTTTGGCAAACTAGAAATTATTAGGTTTGGAGAGATGTGGGTAAAAATAGGTATAGAAGGATATGCAAAGGCAGAGGGTGAGTTAACTTAACTAATTCTTAATCTCAAAGTGGGAACTAGGTTGGATAGAATGATAGTAGAGAGAGAGAAAAGAAAAGAAGATAAAGATATAAAAAGAGACAAAAATAGAAGAACAAATATTAAAAACTAAAAAGTGAAACACTTAAAAATTATTCAAATTTAAAAACGTAATATTCAGAGAAGAATGTGGATAGGATAAGATAAGGGTAGGGATGAAAAGGAGATGTGGGAAACTTTTAAAATGCTTAAAATATTATATAGATATAAAGAGGTAGTACTATTATTAAGTAATTTAAGTCTAAAAGGTTTTGAATTGAGCAATACATTTCTGGATTAAATGTGTACACAATGGGGGATAAGATCTAATAATCAACTACGGTTATATCTGAGGATGAGCAAAGAATAAAAGAGAAGAAAAGGTTCAAAGAATGAGAAGGAAAGAAAAAAAGATCAAAAGGTCAGTAGGGCTAAACAAAAAAGAAAAAAAAAGCACACACTTATACCCTTACAATAAAAATTATAAGAGGAAGAAAAAAGTTAATATAAAACAATTTTTTTCAAAAAAAAGTTCAATATTAAAAATTTTTTAAAAGTTTTAGAAAAAATTTTTAATAAAAGGTACAAAAAAGTTCTTTGATTTTTTGGGGGGGATGGGAAGATCCTATATCTTCCTTGTGTCCTTAACCTGTCTCTAGTTGGAGTCTCTGGTCTGCTTGTGGTGTTTGAATTTGCTGTGGCTTGGTTGGTTTTTTTAAGTTGGTTAGTATGAGCAGGCAGAAAAATGCTCTGCTTACCCAGGATTTTTTGATCCTCCTCCCAGAGGGGGATCTGCTTTGAGTATCACAAAAGAGGGAGATGGCTGTTTCCTCTACTTTAGAGATGCTGTGTTGAGGCTAGGTTCTGGGTAGAGTTGAGGCTTTTCAGCACATAGTAGCTTTTCCCTGAGGGGTTAGCTTCTGAGTCACTCACAGAGCCCAGCCGGGAGCCTTTTTCAGGATTTATGTTTATTGTATTTCAATTGATTTTCAAGGCTGCTGTAGGGAGGGACAGCCTCTGTCTCTGTGTAATCAGCGAAGAAATCCACTCCTGGGGCTTGTGCCCTGTTCTGGATGACTTTTCCCTGGGTGGAGCTGAGCCTAGCTGGTCAGATTAGGTTCCTGTGACCTACTAAATTACTCTTGTTTTCTTCCAATGCCTGAGTTAGAGCTAGCTGCTCAGCCAGGCCTTTGTCAGTATCAAAGATGGAGATCTCTGGTAGTGGCGAGGGGAGGGGTGGCCTTCCTTCCTCTGAACCCTGAGAAGGAGTGAGGATGTCAGGCTTCTACTCAAGCCGGAATCTTGGTTCCTGTGTCGTTCTGGTCGGCGAGCAAACTTCAGGATGAAGATGTCTGTTCCTTGTCAGTTCTTGCTGGTGTTGAGTAGAAAGACGCTTACCTGCCGCCTCTAGGGCCTTCATCCTGGACTCTCTTTGTTGCCGGTATGGTGGCTACAGCTGCCGCCGCTACCGCCTCAGCAGCTGCCACCTCAGCTACAGCAGCTGGCAAGTGCTCAGATCTGTCTCCTTGCCTGGATTTTCCCTCTCTGGCCTAACTCTCTGTCCTGTGATGGCACACTTGGTGTGATTATCTGGCTTAGGACTATTCACTGGAACAAAAACTGCTTTCTATGTGAGAGCTTGTTTAGCCTCCAGCTTCTCCTCCGCCATCATCCCGGAGCTCCCTCTGAAACCTTTATTCAACTATTTTTTTTATTTCAAAGATAGGCTGTCTATTTTTCGAAAAGTTTCCTAGTATAAAATAACTAATATTTCAATAGAAAGTACAGTTTATTAATTTCAAGGGAGTTTTAGATATACGCATGATATTGTGGTAACGTTTATAGTATATTACTTGAAAAAATTTGTTCAAACTCTTAAATATTCGTGTGTAATGACAGGGAGAGAGGAAGATAATTCATACTGGTTAGGAATTTGCAATGCCTCAAAAATCTATTGAATAATTTGTTATAAGCACATAGTCAAGCTACCTGATATGGCTTAGTTTTTTTTGTTGTTTCTTTATTTATTCAAAATTTTAACATGTATGCATGCACAGTGTTAACATTAAAATTATTAATCATAACACAAATATTGCAAAATCATAGACAGGTATCATATGTTCAATAGTTAGCACTTATGATTCTAATAATAATTTTTATGCAGATGATGATGACCACAGTGTAGCCTGATAATGACAAGGTTGTGATTAAAAAGGAAAAATTTTTAGACATCTTGTAAGCCAGATTTCCCACATTGAATACATAGTACTAAAAAGCATTGGATTAATACAATAAGAATAATAAGAGGAGAGTCTCAATATCAAGAAATACAATCACATAAACAGGTGAGACAGTAAATACCTTAATGTTATTCTTTCAGTCTCTCTAAATATACTCACTTTTCTTGGTACTATTGTTTTCTTATAAATAAAATCGTTTATTTGCACATGTTGATTATCCCACATAGATAAAATATAATAAGCTGAGTGCTTTCTGTTACAAATGATCTTGTTTGTTCTAGCCTGAGGAATTTAGGAGAAAGCCTTTAACTACCCACATAGCCATTGGCTTAGTTATATATCCCTAGAAGTTAACAACACATGCCTCAAGAAGCATACTTCACTCATTAGGCAGAAATCCATGATCAGTTTTAGTTTCCATCCAGTTAACTGGAGAAAATCTATGTATAAATTTATTAAGAACTCTTGGCAACAAATAAAGCAATAAGAAAAATTTTGATGGACTAAGATGTAGTTTTCAACTTAGTGTGATTAGTTCAAATACCATTCTCATAAAGACATTATTCAATAACCAATGTTTTCCAATGACATATTCTTCAATATAGCTGTAAACACATGACACAATTACATAATACCACTTAAATATCTGGAGTTACATTAAAAGGACACGGTCCTTAGAGGCAGGAGGAAAATTTATTTTTATTTCTGCATGAAAAAATTTGTGACTTTATACCAACAAACTGAATTTGACACTTTCCTTATTTGTAAGCTAAGGGGGAAAATGTAAGGACTCTTCACATTTCTTTCTTTCTTTTTTTTTTTTTTTGCTCTATAAGCCAACAAATATATTCTTCAATATTTCTGGTAGATTACATCCATTTACAGATGAGAAATGTAAGGCCAGTAGTCAATGTAATGAGTAAATAATGATACTAGAATTTGTGTCTGAGCCCTTCACTCTGTGTGCTTACAAGCAGAAGTAATTTGGTGATGGAAAGGGCCAATAAGAAAAGACTATGGGGAAAAACATAGGTTGTAAAAGGTTGCTTAAATCTAGGTGACCAGTGATGATTACATGAAACAGGCTGGTGTCAGGGGCATAAAAATGAGTACATAGAAATCATATTAGTGACAGAAACTCAGAAAATCTTCATCATTCATCTTAACTAATGGGTGAGAGCAGAAGGGTAAGAAAAATCTAAAGTGTTCTACATCTCTGGTCAGGCAACTGTGTTAGTGATATTCTTGGTGATAGGGATTGCAGGTGGAAATGATGGATTTAGGGAGAAAAAAAACTCTGATAGTTGTAAAGTTTATATGAAAAAGAATAATAAAATTGGGGGCATTATTAAAGGGAAGAGTTAAGGGAAAGTTCTGACACAATTCTGAACAATGTGAGTACCAGTGTGGACAAGATTGGAAGAATGAGATAAATAAGGAAACAAGAAAGTAATAAACGCAGATTTACAGAAGTAAAGAAAGGAAAGAATTTGCAGGAAGAAAAGTTCAAAACTGTTACAGAGATATTGAAGGAAATATGCTATTTGGATTTGAAAACTAAAAAGGTATAGACAAGTTCAATAAGAACAGTGTTTTGGTGATATCTCCATGATGAAATAGCCTTGTCATTCAAACCGCCACAAATTCTTATATGTAGGAAGTGCTCTGATAAACTTCAAGATTTTATTGAATGGAAGAGTTCAGACATTACCCTCATCACTAGGATTAAATTCCTAAAAAGATAAGGCATTTTGCTTTAATGCCTTTCTTTCATTTTCTCTTACACATTGGCAAGTAGGGAAGGATTCTTATGTAACAATAATACAATGTTGACTTTTAATAACACAACATCTAGGATCTAGTGTTAATTCAGATATTTACTAATTAGCTCCAAAATTTATGGATATTTATATTTCTCCTGGGTAAACTAATGAGCTCCAAGAAAATTGTACACCCTCTAATGTGGGCATAGGGTTATACTGTGGAACTTTCCCGTTCAGATAGGGAGTACTACCCTATTGTTTAACATGGAGAACGTACCCTCATACATAGACTGTGTGTGTGCAAACCAGAAGTGGTATTTGAACAAGGGAAAACATGGGACCTATGTTTCTTTGGGGCTGGATTACTTCACTTAATATAATTTTTTCTAAGTCTTTCCATTTCCTAACAAATGGAGCATTGTTATTCTTTCTGATGGAGGCAAAGAATTCCTTTGTGTATATATACCACATTTTCTTGACCCATTCATCTACTCAATGGCATCTGGATTGGTTCCGTATCTTAGCTCTGGTAAATAATGCTGTAATAAACATAGTTGTTCTGGAAGATTTAGTATGGTCTTGTTTGTGATCATTTGGGTAAATGCCCCAAAGTGGGATTGCTGGGTCATAGGAGAGCTCTAGGAGTTTTTTGAGGAACCTCCATACAACTTTCCGAAGTGGTTGAACAAGTTTACACTCCCAATAACAATGAAGTAAGGTTCCCTTCTGGCCACATCCACTCTTGCATCTGTTATTATTGTTCTTGCCTATGGCCATTCTAACTGGGGTGAGGTGGTATCTCCATGTTGTTTTGATTTGCATTTCTCTCATGGCTGGTGAGGTCGGGCATTTCTTCATGTGTCTATTGGCAATCCTTCTTTCCTCTTCACAGAATTTTCTCCGTAAGTCTTTAGCCCTCTTATTTTTATTTATTTATTTATTTTTATTTTGAAAATACTGTACAGAGGAGTTAAAATTACATGGGCAGGATAATGAGTACATTTCTTATCAAGCATTGCTGCCTCCTCCTTTGTTTCCCCTTCCCATCCCTTCGCATCCTCCCCCCGCCCCCCAATACTCCTCGCCCACCCATGAAAGTTGTAAAGTTCATTTTCGACATAACGACTTGTACATCTCATTGTTGCAATGTAGCCCACTTATTTATTGGGCAGTTGTTTTTTTGAGGATTTGTTGTTGGTGGATTTAATGTTTTGAGTTCCAGGTATAGTTTACATATGATAACCTTGTCCATTGTATGGCTAGTGAATATCTTCTCCCAATAAGTAGGCTTTCTATTGATCTTGCTAGCTATATCCTTTGCCATGCAAAAGCTCTGCAACTTAATGCAATCCCATTTTTCCAAATTTTCTTTGATTTGTTGTGTTTCTGTGTCTCTTTTAAGAAACTTTAGGCTTATGCCAAGGAGACCTAGTAATGATTTCAGACCTGTAATGTTTTCAGAGTGTCTGCTTTGACTCCGAGGTCCTTGACCCTTTTGGATATGATTCTGGTGCAGGATGACATTATAGATCTATTTTTGATTTTCTACAAGTGATTAACCAATTTTGCCAGCACCATTTACTGAAGAGGCTGTCTTTCTTCCATTCTATTTTTTTAGTTCCCTTATCAAATATTAGATGACTATAGGTCTGTGGGTTTATTTCTGGGTTTTCAATTCTATTCCATTGGTCCTGAGGTCTGTTCTTGTGCCAGTGCCAAGCTGTTTTGATTACAATGTTTTGTAGTAGCGTTTGAAATTTGGTATTGATATTCCTCCAGCACTGTTCTTTCTGTTAAGGATCGTTTTTGCTATTCGGGGTCTTTTATTGTTCCATATGAATTTTTGGATTGCCTTTTCTATTTCCTTGAAGAATGATGTTGGAATATTGATAGGTATCACATTGAATTTTAGATAGCCTTGGGAAGTTTTGCCATTTTCACGATGTTGATCCTTCCAATACAGGAGCATGGGAGTTTTTTTTTTTTTTTTGCCACTTTCTAAGTTCTGTTTTGATTTCCTTTTTTAAGTTTTTATAGTTTTCATCATAGAGATCCTCCACTTCTTTGGGTATGTTAATTTCTAGGTATTTCATTTTTTGTGAGGCTATGACAAATAGAGTTGTTTTCTGGTTTCAACATGCTTTTCTCATTGTTGGCATACAGAAAAGCCATTGATTTTTGAGCGTTAAATTTATACCCTGCTACTTTACCAATATTTTCAATCAGCTTAAGTAATTTGAGAGTGGAGTCCGTGGGCTTCTTTAAATACAAGATCATGTCATCTGCAAAGAGGGAGAGTTTTACTTCTTCTTTCCCTATTTGGATCTCTCTAATGTTTGCATCTGGTTTTATGGTTTAACTAGGCATTTAATTCTAAATTGAAGAGAAGTGGAGACAGTGGACATCCTTGTCTCATTCCTGAGTTAAGAGGAAATGGCTTTAGTTTTTCACCATTAAGTATAATGCTGGCTGTAAGTTTGTCATATAGAGCCTTTGTTGTACTGAGGAATGTTCCCTGGATTTCTAATCTTTGCAGAATCTGCAACATAAAGGGGTGTTGGATCTTGTCAAATCCTTTTTCTTAATCTATTGAGATAACCATGTGGTGTCCTTGCTCTTGTTGATGTGATGAATTATATTAATTGATTTGTGTATATTGAACCAACTTTGCATGAAATGAATCCTGAAATGAATCCTGTTTGATCGAGGTGTATGATTTTTTGGATGAATTGTTGAAGTTGATTGGCCAAAAATCTGTTGAGAATTCCTGCATTAATGATCATCCAAGAAATGGGTCTATAGTTCTCTTTCTTTGAAGACTGCCTGCCTGGTTTTGGGATGAGGGTTATGATGGCTTCATAGAATGAGTTCGGTAGTGAACTTTCTCTTTCAATTTCATTGAAGATTTGGAGGAGTGTTGGTGTGAGCTCTTCTTTGAAGGCCTTGTAGAATTCCACTGTAAATCCATCAGGATCTGGGCTTTTGTTAGATGGGAAGACTCTTACTGCTGTTTCTATTTCAATGTTGGATATGGGCCTGTTAAGATGGTTTAACTCATCTTGGTTTAGTTTCTGCATGTCAATATTTGCTAGGAAAAGGTCCATTTCTGCCAAGTTCTCAAACTTATTAGCATAAAGTTTTGAGAAGTATTCCCTTATAATGTTCTGAATCTTGGTTGTTTCTGTGGTGATGTGTCCATTCTCATCTCTGAGTTTATTTATTTGGGTGTGTTCTCTTCTTTTTCTGGTAAGATTTGCTAAAGTTCTGTCAATTTTGTTAATTTTATCGATGAATCAACTCTTCCTTTTGTTGATTCTTTCTGTGGTATTTTTGGATTCTAATTCTTTAATTCTGATTTAATATAAATCATTTCTTTCCATCTACTGGATTAGGGATTATCTTGCTGCTCTTATTCAAGGAGGCTCTCAGATGTCCCATTAAATTGTTGGTTTCAGATATCTACAACTTGTTTGTGTTGGAACTCAGGGCTATAAACTTGTCTCTAAGTACTGCCTTTGCTCTGTCCCAGAGTAGGTGGTAATTTGTGTGTTCATCTTTGATGAATATCATGAATATTTGAATTTCCTTTGTAATGTCTTTCATGACCCACTGGTCATTCCACAGTGTGTTTATCAGCCTCCATGTGTTACAGGACTTTCTTCGGTGGCTTTTGGTGGTGAGTTCTAATTTTATTCCCTTGTTGTGTGAGAGAATGCAAGGTATAACTTCTATGTTTCTGAATTTGGAAAAGTTTGTTTTGTGACCTAATTTGTGGTCTATTGTGGGAAATGTGCCATGAGCTGCTGAGAAAAACGTGTATTCTGATGCTGCTGGGTGAAATATACGGTAGATGTCTGTTAAATATAGTTGATCTATGCAGGTGTTTAGATATGCAGTTTCTGTGTTGAGTTTTTCCCGAGTTGATCTATCTAGTGGGGAAAGTGGTGTGTTAAAGTCCCAACAATTAATGTCTTTGGATCAATGTCAGATTTGAAGGAAAGTAGTGTTTCTTGAAGAAATTTGGGTTCTTGGTTGTTTGGCGAATAGATATTTCAAATTGTAATATTCTCCTGAAGGAGAGATCCCTTAATTAGTATGTAGCAACCTTCCTTATCTCTTCTCACTAATTTTAATTAGAAGTCTATTTTATCTGTTATTAGGATTGCAACTTCCGCCTGTTTATGTGGGCCATTTGCTTGGTAGATTTTGTCCCAGCCTTTCACATTGAAAATGTGTTTGTTTTTATGGGCAACATGAGACTCCTGAAGGCAGCAGATAGAAGGATCTTGCTTCTTAATCCAAATTGACAGTCTATGTCGCTTAATTGGAGAGTCAATCCGTTAATGTTGAGAGTTAGAATTGAGAGCTGTTTGGGAGTTCCTGCCATTTTATGCCCCTTCTTGGGGGCTGCAGCAACTGGGTTCTTCCTATGGTTCTTGGATTCTCAGTTTGAGTGCGGTTTCTTTGCCTTTATTGTGGTCTTGTTGATTTTCTATGTGTAATACATCGTTATGTGTCATTTATAGGGCTGGTTTGGTGTATATATATTGTTTCAGTTGTTCTTTGGTATGGAAGGTTTTTATTTGGCCTTCGGTTATGAAGGAGAGTATAGCTGGGTACAGTATAATTGGATGATAATTGTTTGTCTTTAGGGCATGGCAGCTCTTCTTGCTGTAATTTTCTCCACTGAGATATCTGAAGTTATTCTAATTGGTTTCCTTTTGTAAGTGGTTGATCTTTTCTCCTTGACTGCTTTAAGGATTTTTTCCTTGGAATTGATGCTGTGGGGATTATAATGTCACAGTGTGATATCCTGTCATGGTCTGTTCTATTTGGGGTTCTAAAAGCTTCTTGAATCTGAATAGGTCTATCTTTTTGCATGTTTGAGAAGTTCTCTGCTTGGAAAATGTTAACCAAATTTCCTAGACTTCTGACTCTAGGTGCTCCTCTACGCCCATTATCCTCAGATTAGACCTTCTGAGGGTGTCTTCCAAATGTTGAATAGATCTAGCATATTTCTTGGATTTGTCATGGATAGTTGTATGTTCTTTCTGTATAATAACCTTGCTGTCTTCAATCCCTCATATTCGATCTTCTACATGGTCTTCCATACTCTCAAGACTTTCCACTTTGTTTTTAATTTCTTTTCCTTCTATTTGGTCAGCTTTGATGACTTCAAATTCTTTGTTGGAGCTTTGTTTTAGATCTTATATGAACTTCATTATTTCCTTAATTTGGTGTTGTTTTTATTCTCAAATCACTTAGTTGATCGGTTATGGTTTCCTTAGACTCCCATTCCTTCTGTTGGGCTCCATTCAACATTCCCTTTCCGGTCTCCCTGACTTCTTTCAGCTGTCTTTTATTGGATTCCATGAATCCATTTTTGTGCTAGAACACTATTTTAAGGCAAGCATCAACCAAAGTCCTGTAGTTGCACAGTGAAAAGTCTGGGCATTTTGTCAGTATCAATTTCTGGGCCTTTGTCAGTATCAAAGATGGAGCTCTCTGGTGGTGGGAGAGGGGCCACCTTCCTTCCTCTGCTTTCTGAGAAGGAGTGAGGATGTCAGGGTTCTATTCATGTCAGAATCTTGGTGACTGGGCCCTCTATGGTCTGTGATATGCAGCATGAATATATCTGTTCCTTGTCAGTTCTTCCTGGTGTTGAGTAGAATACGCACACTGTGTCTGGCATCTTTTTGACTGGACTCTCTCTGTAGGCATGTTGGCTCTGGCCGCTGATTCTCTGATCTGTTTCCTTGCCTGGATATTCCATCTCTGGCCAAACTCTCTGTACTGTGATGGCACACTGGGTGTGATTCTCTAGCCTAGGACTGTTGACTGGAACACTAAAACTGTTGTCTACATGATAGCTCGTTTAGCCTAGACCTTCTGCCATCTTCATCCGAACTCTAGATTATGACTTTTTATACTCTGACTTGGGACAATGATCTGCTGTCAGTTACTTTCCTCTCTTCTCCTTCTTTTGCCCTTCCACTTACATAATTTTTATTTAAAGAAACATATTTGAGCTTGTATTTCTAAATTCTTTAAAATTATCTGAATTTCTTCATACTTCTGGCAGACTCCTATATCTTTCTCAAGGAAATATTTTGTCACTACCATTTTTATCCTATTTAATATTAGATATCTTCCTGCCTAATTCAGTGCAAGATATAAATTACATTCATCCAGATATTTCAACACTTGTACCACCATAAAATCCTTTCTTACGAAGAAATCATGATTTTAGTATTTCTGGGGAGGTGTCATCTGTCATTTTTGAATGACCCTAAGTAATACTTACATGCAAACATTTTCAAACCAATATGCCATTCAGTAGATGAACGAATCAACAAAATGTGATATATATATGTATATATACCACATTTTGTGGACATATATATATATATGGTTGAACTCTATGCTTCCAATTCAAAAGGAAATGGAAAGATTTTTAAAAATCCTGCTAAATAAAATAAGCCAGACTCAAAGAAACAGATTCCATAGTTTCCCTAATTTGTAATAATAGGATATGTATAGAATAACACTAGCAGATGAGCAGAATGGCTCAAAAGCTTTGCATATAGGACCATACAAGATCATGTTGAGCAAAATAAACACCTAGATATGGAAATAGAGGTTTTTCTTTGTGATTGTTTTTTTTTAAATGTACTATGTGATTTCTTTTGTGTTTTCCCCTATAGTTTATCCCCTGCTGTATTTGATTTCAGTACTGTGTGTATTGCACATGCATTTATCTTAATTTGAGAAGGCAAGATGAACAACAAATTGGGGAGACAAAGGACAAAGGGCAAACCAATGCAATAGCAGTACTCACAAGACAACATGTTGGAAATTTACATTACAACTTGTGAGGGGTTTGGGGGGAAAGGAAAAGTGTGAGAAAAATGAGGTACATGTTATGTATTCACTACCTTACAATTAATGCAATCCCTGTATATATCACCTTAAAAATAAAATTAAACAAAAATAAGTTACATAAAGTATAATTTCACTGTATTGCTATAGTAAATATTATCCTATGTGCATTACCTTTTAAAAAATGAACACTATTTGCCATCTAATTTGAATCAATTACACCTTTCTTTATCAGAGGTTCATCAACTTGAATGTTATCCAAATATACAATATTTTCACAATATATCTGTCATAATTTTCAAAAAAAATTATAAGTTAATATTGTCCCATAGTAAAACAGAAAACAGTTTAATTCTATGGAAACTCCTAACTTTTAAAATTGAATAATTGTTAAAAGGACAGAATATATGTGTTCTTCAAAGTTCTTACAAATACTAGCTACTCATTTTCAAATTCTGAACATTCCATATCAGAGATATTCAAAACAGTACCTGTTTGTATGTTATTTATTTCTGAATAACTGCAGTTTCTAATGGGGTGCTACATATTGAGAAATCAACAAAAAAAATAGCCACATTCTGGTGGAGGATATAACTACGAAGTATGTGTAATAATTAATTCCTCAAGAGTAAACATTTGTTCATCAGAGTAAGCTATTATTTCTGTGATCATCAATCCCAAGCTTTTATGCCATAACGTCTTCCTAGCCCAACAGTTTCCAATTTGTATGGTGCACCTTAAAATTCCCTTAATTCACATCATGAATAGCTTATCACTATTGTGAAAAAATACTACACTTGTGCTAATATGATGCCTTTCCTATTGAGGAAAGTACACTACACTAAACTTTGCTGCAACATTTTTCTGATTTCTAGAAATCAGAGCACTTGCAAATATTATTTATATTTTTATCTATCATAGATATTCAGGAGGCTAAGATCAGAAGATTATGGTTCAAAGCCCACCCAGTCAGGAAGATTCCTTAGATTCTTATCTCCAATAAACTTCTCAGGAAAAGCCAGACTCAAGTGGCACTGAGGTTGAAGTTCTAGGGCATGAGCCTTGAGCAAAAACCGGCTCAAAGAGAGTGGCCAGGCCCAGAGTTCAAACCTGAGGACAAACCAAAAAATAAAACCAACTCCAACCTCGCATTTTTCTCATTGTATACAGAGGCATGTAATTAAGGAAATTTCTTCCTGTATTACAAATAGATAGAAGAACCAAGACCTCACACAATTACTGTCTTCATACCATGTTACACCAAAGCCTCAAAAAATTGCTTGTTCTAAATTAATAAATTAATATCATCCATTTGTTGGCAACTCTGTGCAGATTATTCACACTATCTCATTTTATACATGAACTGTTGGAATTATCAATTAACTAAGTTCTAATTATACCTCGCTTGAAAGAATATTTTAAGCAAATAAAATGCCTGATTCATGTGTGAATTTGTGAATTAAAACCTCTACTTAAAAAGAATTTTGTAGTATCCTATAGAATATGAAATTAGATACAAAACCAAAATATTTATTTTAAATATAAATTCTAGTTTAGCAAGATCTACAAAGTCCTACTTTAGATAAACTTTGTATTTTTCCAGGCTTAAAATTTTGTAATCCTTCATTATTTCTTTGAAATCCAACAGAATGATGCTTATTTTTTCAAATTTTTGATTGGGAATCATGAGCCATTTTGCATCTAGGAATGTTGTGTAATGCAGAGAGCATTTAAAACACAACTGAGGATTATATATGAGTTGCATTTCAATAGGAAACTTGCCTTCTCAAAACATAATGACAAAATTAGCCCAAACTTCCAACTGTGTATTCCTTTCTTGTTGTTTGGTTTGTTTCATTGAGACAAAATTATACTACCTGGTCCAGGGAAGGTATCACTATGTAATCCCACTCTCTAATCTCCTGTCTTAGCTTGAGTGCTAGAATTCCAGGCTTGTATCAAATTGCCCTTCCATAGTTTGGTGGTTTATTTAATCTAGATACAGACTAGCAATTCTCAACTTCTCCTATGATCTTATTCATTAGACTGACTCCTCAAGTTGTTTATGTACTATTTTCAAAGATGTTCTATCATTTCACACAGGATATGAACATTTTCAGATGCACCTGCAGGGGTCTCTGATTCATTCTTCCATGGATCCAATCCCTTTAATAATGATTAATTGACTTTCTTTTTATCTCTGGTCCCTAGGTATGTAATATTATCAAATTTTGAATAAATTTCACTTGAGGACTTTCTAATATTAAAAATTATCACTTGATCTAGTCTTACTCAGGATATATTTTCTATTGTTTTCTAACATTTCTCCATATTGTGAGAGTTGTTTTATTTGTGTAGGTGTGTTTGCACATATATGTGCCTCTGTGTGTATGTGTATGTTTGTATGTTTGTATGCAAAAGCCTCAGCAACCTCATTCAGCAATCTTGCTCATCACTAGTATTCCATCACTTGAGTTCACGCCTATAATTCTAGATACTCAGGAGGCTGAGATCTGAGGATTGCAGTTCAAATCCTGTATGAGTAGGAAAGGAATGTTCTGAGGCACTTAACTCCAATTAACCACCAGAAAACTGGAAGTGGCGCTGTCCCTCAACAGGTAGAGCACTAGTCTTGAGCTGAAGAATGGAGAGATATTTCCCAGGCTGAGTTCAAACCCTGCCTCAACCATAAAAAAAAAAAAAAACAAAAAAGAAAGAAAAAAGATGAAAGAAAGAAAAAGAAATGAGATCTTGGCCACCAGTTCATTGCTAGTATAATTCCTGCTTTCTCACCATGGACTTTTTTTCCAGTTAAGTCCATGCTCTTATATCTAACTTACTTTGGAACCAGAATTATTCTTCAATTGTACATTTTACAAATTTGCGTGATTAGCAACCATGATTTAGAGATAGAAGTTGAAAGAGAGTGGCCTCATCGTTCATATTCCTCATAGTATTAATTATTTCTCTATGTCACTCCCATAGATCTACATAATGGCCTTGGCTTTATTGGTTCAATGTTGTCTTTTTTGCAGAGTCTTCCATAGTATATTAACCATTAGACTTAAACACAGAACTTTTCTTTCTCTTATTATTCCTATTGTTTCTTCTACTGTTAACTTGTGTACACTTGGGAAATAATTCACAACACACACACAAATAAATTTTTCTGAGAATCTTTTCCAAGTTAAATTTAATTTAAGAGCATTTATGGAATTTGAAGTTAATGTACTCATGGATAATGGTTTCTTTTATGTTTTTATAGTAAAAAATAATGTACAGAGGGCTTAGAGTTACATAAGTAAGGTAATGAGTACATTTCTTATTGTTACATCCTCTTTTGTTTTTTCTGTGTTATCCATTCCCTCCCCATCTGACCAATTCCCCCTCTCCTCCACAAGTTGTAAAATTCGTTTTCTACATAGTGTCTTGTTCATATCATTGTTACAATAGGTCATCCTGAATCTTTGTTTCAGCATTTTGTTGTTTCCCTTCTCCTCCCCACACTAGAAAAATGTATATGCAAGATGCAGGGCACCAACATCCTATCCAGTGAAAACAGGAGTTATATCATGCGGGAAGAACATGGAGGAGAAACGAAAAAATCACATAGTACATTTTAGATACATTAAAAACAATTTCAATAAAGAATAAACAAGTTGTGTCCCTATCTTGGGTTTCATTTTTCTTAACATTATCTTATATGGCCATATGTACATGAATAATGTTTTTATAAGTCATTTAAATTTTATATTTTGTATTTACTAAGTTGTCTCTGAAAGGCGTGTTACCTCATGTCCAAAGATGTCTTTGTGCTAGTTCTATGAAGCCTGAAAACATTCATTTTACCTGAAGAGGGTGTCTTTCTTCAATTTTTTTAGCTCTCTTATCGAAGATTAGATGGCTATAGGTTTGTAGGTTCATTTCTGGGTTTTCAATTCTATTCCAGTGGTCCTGAGGTCGGTTCTTGGAGATTCCTCAAAAGACTCCACACAGAGCTCCCCTAAGACCTAGCAATCCCACTTTTGGGCATTTACCCAAATGTTCACAAACAAGGCCACATTAGAGGTACCAGCACGACTATGTTTATTGCAGCCTTATTTACCATAGCTAAGGTATGGAACCAACCCAGATGCCCCTCAGTAGATGAATGGATCAAGAAAATGTGGTATATATACACAATGGAATCCTATGCCTCCATCCGAAAGAATGACATTGTCCCATTTGTTAGGAACTGGAAAGACTTGGAAAAATTACATTAATTGAAGTAAGCCACGCCCAAAGAAACATAGGTCCCATGGTTTTCCTTATTTACAATAACTAGTATATGTCTGAGTCAAACAGAAAAGATCAGATAAGTTGATTTTAGGGAAATGAACCCTAAGATATGTATTCGAATGTTTTTTGTTCTTTCATGTGACTTTTTCTAACACATTTATAAGATGATTTCCTTGTTGCTTTTTATGTCCCTTCCCCATGGGATAACAATAACCCCTGATTTCACTGTATTTGATGTCGGTATAATTTCTGGAGGGGAACAGAAAAAAAACAAATCATTTAAATAGGGATACAGGTGGACCCATTGCAACAATGAGATGTACAAGTCGTTATTTCAAAAACGAACTTTACAACTTTGTTGTTGGGGGGAGGAGGATTGGATGGAGTGGGGAGGGGAGGATGGGAAGGGGAAACCAAGGAATAGGCTATATTGCTTGATAAAAAATGTACTCATTCCAGATCTTAGCTGTAAATAATGCTGCAATAAACTTAGTTGTGCTCGTAGCTTTAGTGTGGTCTTGTTTGTAAACATTTGGGTAAATGCCCAAAAGTGGGACTGCACATGCCCTCCAGCATCTGTTGTTATTAGAGTTCTTGATTATACCCATTCTAACTGGGGTGAGGTGATATCTCAATGTTGTTTTGATTTGCATTTCTTTTATGTCTAGGGATGGGAAGGGGAAACCAAGGAGTAGGCTACAATGCTTGATAAAAACTGTACTCATTATCTTGCACATGTAATTTTTTCGAGTGTGTTCTTTATTCATATAAAAATTGTCTGAAAACTTCTTCTTGAAAGTATTTCAAAAGGAAACAATGTGCCAATTGAAGGCCAGCATAGAACAAAAGGAAATAAACATTGTTTTAAAAGCTTTCTTTTGCAAGGAAACAAAGACTTGGAGGTTTTAATTTGTCTTATGCATGGATGTTTCACTATTGAGATGATTCTGTCACTTATTAATTCATTTAGTCTTGTCCTGAATTCTCCAGCGCAATTAGTATTCCAAAAAAGCAGGATTCAGTGAGTATGATCAGCAAAAGGAGTCTGTTCTCAAACCAGTGCTTTATGGATGGTCCCAAAGAAATATGTGCGTTTTCTTCTTGTTTGTTTGTTTAGTTTGTCCTGGTTCTGGAGCTTGAACTCAGAGGCTGGACCATGTCCCTGAAGACATTTCTTCAGACATTTCCCTGGCCAACTTCCCCCAAAGCTAGGACTCTACTACTTGAGAGAAACTCCACTTCTGCCGTTTTTGGTGTTTGGTTACAGATAAGAATGTGACAGACTTTCCTGCCTAGGTTGGCTTTGAACTGAGATAGTAAGAAAGCCAAGTGACATCAACTGTATCAAGATTTCTGTTTTGAACCAAGAAATACTAGACAAAGTTTATTATAAACTAATATTTGACAATTTTTAAAAGAAAAGAATATGTCTAACAAAGAATCCATAACTTAAATAACTCCACAAATGTAGGGGCACTGAATCATTTTGGACGCATTTTTTCATCTGCTTGGGAAGATAACTATAGACTTCATAGATTCCTTTTGGGGAAACTTAGTCATATTTGTCTGTTGTCACTGGCTTTGTACACATGCATGCTGTACATACTTCTAAGGGCCTTACATAAAGGAAGTCTTGAAATTCTCAACAATATTTAAATAAGATGCTCCAGCCTAGGGTTAAGATTTTAGGTGGGGACATTTATCAACACTCCTGATTCAGACTCTACATGATATAATTTTTAATCAATATTTTGTTTTTAGTTTTGCTCTTTGTAAATTCACATGCACCTATGAAAAATTGTGTGGCCATCCCAATAATATTCTCAAAGTACCTCTTAATCATGACTCACAAAAAGTTGTTATAAATAAAGAAAACAATAATTAAATATTAATGATTACTAAAATAAAAAACAAAACAATTACCAGGGTTTTCAGTATTTGAAGTGTACATAGTAGAGTTTACTATTTTCTCATATTCCTGTACATTTAAAACTGGATAAAGCTATAAGTAGCCTTTAAATTTACTCACTAAGGTTACTATTTATAGTTCATCTCATCATTTGTATGTGGATTATATCATTATTTGTTCATCACTAACATATAACGTAAAGGAGCCCTAAAGATTTAACAGAAACTGTGTACTTAAAATCTTAACTCTTCACTCTGCTTCTTTACACAGTCTTTGCAACTTCTCATTAGTAAAGATTCTATAAAATCTGAAATGTACATACTTACTAGTACATGCTACCAGAAATACTATATACGTTATCAAAAATTTTTATGACTTAATTTTGCCATATATAAGCAAATCCCAAAATTAAACATATTTAAAACATTAAAACTTTTAACAAACCTTAACATTTGCTGCAATGATCATTATGACAAGTGCCTTTTGTAGAATAATTGAACTCCTCCTCCTACAAATCTCATGAACAACAAATATCTGGAATTATTTTGTTTTTGATATGTCAATCTTGACTTTATTCTTAAATGTGTGCTTATATAAGAAACACATGGTTCTAAAATTTCACAATTCTTTTGAACTTATTTTTGTTGAATTGTCTAGTTTAAGAAAATCAATTACTTTTTATATATAAAAAATGTTTTGTGCTCAATTTGGCTGCACATACACTAAAATTGGAACATACAGAGAAGATTAGCATGGTCCCTGCACAAGGATGATGTACAAATTAGTGAATCGTTCCATATTTTTACAACAACAGATGCTGGAAGGGATATGGCCAGAAGGGAAGCCTACGGCATTCTTGGTGGGAGTGTAAACTTGTTCATCCACTTTGGAAAGCAGTTTGGAGGTTCCTCAAAAGCCTCCACATAGAGCTCCCTATTATACAGCAATCCCACTTTTGGACATTCTCCCAAATGATCACAAACCAGTCCATACTAAAACTACCACCACAACAATGTTTATTGTAGCATTATTTTCCATAGCTAAGATATGGAACCAACCCTGATGCTGCTCAGTAGAAGAATGGATCAAGAAAATGTTCTATCTCTCTCTCTCTCTCTGTCTCTCTCTCTCTCACTCTGTGTGTGTGTGTGTGTGTGTGTGTGTGAATGTACACTTACACAACCACTTTGGAAAGCAGTCTGGTGAGTCCTCAGAAAGATAAATATTGACCTTCCTTATGGCCCACTCATACCACTTCTAGGCATCTATCCTGAATAACAGGTACCAATATTCAAGGACAAATGCACTTCCATGTTTATTGCAGCACTGTTCACAATAGCCAGGATATGAAAACAACCCATATGTCCCACCAGAGATGAATGGATCAAAAAACTGTGGTAACTATACACAACGGAATATTTTCCAGCCATTAGAAAGGACAAAATAATGGCATTAGTAGGGAAATCAATCAAGCTACAGGAAATCATGTTGAGTGAGTTAAGCCAAAAGCAAAGAGACAAATGGCACATGGTCTCCGTGATAAGCAGATGTTAAATCAAAATGTAAGGTGATATGACAAAATTAACAACACTTAAGAAACCAAGAACTTCCACTCATCTGGTCGAATCACTACTAAATAACCCCATTCTGCCCGTCATATGTGCACACTGAAGGGAAACCAGGAGGACGACACAGAACTAGAGGGAATCAGGGAAAAACATACAACAGTGGGATCCATCAGCTGTGCTGGACATTGACCAAAATGAACTAAGCAACTCAATGTCACTGGAAGGAGGGAGGGAACAAGTGGGAAAGAGGGAACAGCTGATGCTATGCAATACAAAAGAAATATACATATTTCAAAACAAAAAAAGTTTACATATGGAAGAAATAACTCTATTGCAAAGCTCATAGAATTCATAAATGTTGTAGACCGTAATAGACAATTTGCTCCATCGAAGTTAGAATGTGTTTGTGACTTAAACTAAGCATCATTATCCCACAACATTGTGAAATTTGGGAAATTTGTAACCACTTAATCACAATAAAAACATTTGAAAAAATGATGAAGGTGGAAAACTAAGTTGCTCTAAAAAACAAAAAAGGAAAATGTTCTGTGTGTATTTATGTGTACACACACACGCACACACATATACTATATATATATATATATATATATATATATATTAATTCTATGCCTCCATCAGAAAGAATGACATCGCTCAATTTGTTAGGAAATGGAAAGACTTGGAAAAAAATTATATTAACTGATGTAAGCCAAGTCCAAAGAAACATAGGTCCCATGGTATCCCTTATTTGCAATAACTAGTATATGTCTGGGATAAGCAGAAAAGTTGAAAGCCTATGTGTATATGACTAGATAAGTTGATGTTAAGCTAAATAACCCCCAAGATATAGACACAAGTGTTTTTTTTTTCTTTCTTGCTGTTGTTTCTCACATATTTATAATGTACGACGTGATTGTTTTTCTTTTTTATACGTTCCTCCCCAACAGTATAACCCTGTTTTCACTTTATTTGATGTTGGTGCACCTGCATCTTGAATGTACACTTCTCTAATTTGGGGAGGGAAAGGAAAAAAACAACATGCTTAAATAGGAATACTGTTTGACCCATTGTATAACAATAGATGCACAAGACATTATTTTGAAAAACGAACTTTACAATTTAGGCTAGGGACATTTGGTGGGGCTTTGGGGTATGAGGAGTGTACTTGTGGAGGTGTAAGGGAAGGAATGGTGGGGGAAAAACAAAGGAGGAGGTAACAATGCTTGATAGGAAATGTACTTATTACTTTGCTCATATAACTATAACCCCTCTGTACAGTATTTTTACAACAAAAATGTATAAAAATGTTTTGAGATGGAAGAGTTTATGAAGCCCATTTTACCCATATAATATCGTTAACAAAGAAATTAATGCAAAACAGTGATATGAAGATATTTTGAAAAAGTGAGTGTGTGTGCATTCCTGCGTGTTGGCATGCTCAGAGTTTGAAATCAGGGCTTCAACATCTCGCTACGTCTTTCTCTCTAGATTGCTGAGTTATTATATGAGCTACATCTCCATTCCTGGCCCTTTGCTATTTCGTTAAAATTTTGAAAAATAATCTCATGAATTTATTTTGTCCTGTTGGCTTCCCAATATTATCCACAGATCTCAGGCTCCTTAGTAGGTATCCCGAGTAGTTAGGATTACAGGTGTGACAAACCAGTACCAGGCTTTCAGAATAATTTTAAAAGTAGAAAAAAATTTACTTCACAGAGGCCTGTTTTATCATCCCCTAGTCTTAAAGCATTTTGGAGTGATTATATGTGAAATTTTTCATTCTTGAATTATTAAAATACAGTAAGTGTTGATATTTAAAAGATTTAGTACTTTTTAAAAATGCTACTGGAACTATGGGACAGAAGAAATTTGCCTCTCTTTGGACCATAATTTATAAGCTCAGCTCTGTGCATGATAACCCAATGTCACCAACACAGTCTGTGTTGAAGACAAAATGTAACAGAAAACAATTACCATGGGCAATAATTGCTATGCTATTATTTCTTGGACAGTATGAATATTGAATTGAGAGTATCAGTGAATGGAGAGAATTTATCTACCTTTTGTGTATTGCTGGAAGACTTTTGGAAAATTTGACTGATTTCCTTCCTCACTGTGTGTCTTGGGCCATGCACTTAGTGCCTTTAATTACAATTTTTCCCAACACTAAAATGGTAATAACATTAGCATTATAGCAAATGTTATCTTAAGAATTAAGGGTCCTTAGAATGATGAACTCTTTTCTCATTCTTGTAGAGGCATTATCAGATGAGAGGAACTGTATTTTTTTGTTTGCTTACATCCATTTATTCTTGAGTTTGAAATCTGAACTTCTTAAGACTGAAAGAAACCAAAATTAGACACGCAGGCTTTGGAAAGAGCAATCAATGTAAAATAAATAAAATATATATAGATATGTAAAAGGTCTAAATAAATTGTTATATAGTCTCAAGCATAAACAGAAAATGATTTAAGCAATATCGTGTTATTGAAAATTGAAAAATGTTAGGAGTTGCTTAATTTTTTTACTTTTTACTACCTTGAATTAATTATTTTTGTATAGAGAGATTAAAGATGAGATTAACAAGAAACTTGATTAAAAATGGACAAAAGTTGGAATAGACATGTTTTCCATAAACCCCTCTATATCACCAGTGGGTTTACACAGTTGTGATTAATACAACTTCTGTGCTGGCTTAATGCTGTGAGAAGAAGTCATTAGAGAAATGTAATTAAAAATTACTATGATACTACTTTATAACTATTATAACTCTTATCAAAAAAATCAAAGGAACCAGGTGTGGTGGTAAAAGTTTGTAATTCCAAGCATTTAGGAGGTTGGATTTCGGTCTTAAGCCAGTCTAGGGTACTGAAGATAGTAAAATTTGCCCTTTATTCCCTTTTGAATAAAAGGTAATCATGTTGGTGAGAGTGTGAAGAAAAGGAAATTTTCTACTCTTGGACAAAATCCAGGTTAGTATTCTCCTTGTAGAAAGTTGTATGCAGTTTTCTAAAGAAATCATACTTGAAATATCATCTGACCAACCAATCATGTGATTATTTCTCTCTGGGTAACTCGTAAATATATCTGTAGTTCATTGTTATTCACATTATTCACAACAACAGCCAAGATGTAAATCGAAGTTCAGTGTTCAACGACACTAATAAAGCAACTGTGTTACATGCACAAATATCTTTTTCTGTTTCATCCTTAAAATAACAAGAGACTGCTCCCATTAGCCACAACTTACAATGACCTGTAAGATGTATTCGAAATGAAGAAAAATGTTATGTTTGATCTTTGTAAACATACACACACACACACACACACACACACACACACACACACACACACACACACACACAAACCATCCTCAAACATTGACAGAATTTTTTTTTAAAGTAAAGCATTTAGTTCGGGCATTTAGTTCACAATGCATAAGATACTAGGTATACATTATGACCAGGTATAGAGTTGTAATGTACAACATGAGGATACAGGGGACAACATAGGAATGAAGCTAAGTAGGAGTTGTTCTTCCTAGTAGTGGTTACTCTTTTAGTTGTTCTTCCTTCAATAATGGATAAGATGAATGTAATTCTTTAAGTATACCTGCCTATTTGCAGAAATAATAACAAAAATATAGCAATAATGTTGCGCGCTCAACATAGAACAACATGTCAAATTAAAATACGTGAGATTATCATTCATGTAAACTAATTATTACAAATAAAGGAAACCGTGGGACCTATGTGTCTTTAAGTCTGGCTTACTTCACTAATATGATTTTTTCCAAGATCTTCCATTTCCTTACAAATGAGGTGGTCACATTCTTTGTGATTGAAGCATAGTTTTCCATGTGTGTTTATCTGTGCATGTGTGTGTGTGTGTGTGTGTGTGTGTGAGAGAGAGAGAGAGAGAGAGAGTGTGTGTGTCATTTTTGGTAAATATTACTGTGATACACAGTAGTAGCTTTACTGTGGCCTTGTTTGTGATCACCTGGTTATATGCCCAGAAGTGGGATTACTGGGTAATAGGGGAGCATTATTGGGTACATCAAGGATAATCTTAGTAGATGAGCAGAATAGTTCAATAGCTATGTACATATGATTGTATAAGGTGATTCTAAGTGAAATGAACTCCAAGACATGTTCTTTGTTGTTGTTGTTCTTAATGTACTGTGATTTCTTTTTATGCTTTTGTGTTTTCCCCACCTAAGGTTTATCCCCTGTAGTCACTGTATTTGATTTTGATACCCTGGGTATTTTAAATATGTTGGTCTGAACTAGGGAAGGGAAAGAAAAAAGAAACAAAATGGTGAGACAAAGGACAAAGGGGGAACCTATGCAACAGTGGTAATCACAAGTCAATATGTTGTAAATAATCTTGGGGGGGGCGTTGGGAGTGAAGAGAGGGAAAAATAGGGGAAAGGTTAACAAGTTAGAAAAGAAATAAATTAATTACCTTACCTATGTAACTATATCCCATCTGTACATTACCTTGACAATAAAATTTAAATAAAAAATAAAATAAAATATATGAGAGCAGCAATATAGGAGATGGGAGTGGGGGAAATACTGTAGCATCGTAGAGTAGAACAGCTGTGGAGAGCAGCAATTTGACTTTAATGTAGGAAGTAATAAACTAGCATACAGATTTTCAGCCTCATGTCGATCATTAAAAAGGGAAAACAAAACGCACAATCAGCAAACCAATTGAGATAAAATAGAAAACTAAACAATTAAGATGAAGAGATGACTTGGACCAAGAATAACAAATGACACAATTAGGAAACAAATAACAAGCTGCTGGGCTGGGAAGGTGGCTCAGTGCTAGAATGCTTACCTTGTATGCCTGAGGCCCTGGGTTCGATTCCTCAGCACCACATAAGCAAAAAGAAAAAAGCTGGAAGTGGTGCTGGGTCTCAAGTTGTAGAGCGCTAGCCTTGAGCTGAAATGATGAGGTATAGCGCCCAGGCCCAGAGTTCAGGCCCCACGATCGGACCCAAAAAATAAAATAAAAAAAAAATAACAAGCTGCTAAGTTTAAAAATGATCACTTGTTTACATCACAATTTGTTAGAAGTATAATTCAAATCACAGTTTAATAGTATATCATTTTAATAATAGTTTACTTATTATTGATTTCTTAACATTGAATGTTTAATATATAATTTTAATTTCATCAGCTATAGAAAAGAAGAAAGTGAAAATAATTTTAATAATATATTTAATGAATTGTAAAATTGAGAAGCATTAGAATTTAAACAAATAACAAATCATTGCTTCATTTCTGTGAGTTAATGTAATAATTCAAAGTGTATTCTACACTTAGCAATCATCTTAACATCAAATAATAAATTATTACACATGACCCTTGCTATTATTTGGAAGGGTTCAGCACTGTGGCAAAATTCACACCACATAGTACACGAGGGTACGATCCCTCTCATATAGCTTAAATTGTGGAAATTTGATTTCTACATGCATGTTAAATTCTTGTCTAGGTGACATTTATAAAATTATTTACAATTATATACACAAGGACTATTTCAGATGATAATTAAAAGTGATATTCATTAATTAAATTTTTATTATTTCATACCAAATAAATATTTACAGAGAGACTGATTTTTTCTGTAGATGATGGTTTATGTGTGCCAGATTATACGTATTAAAGCTTATTTTATATTCCTGACATTGTTTCTAGAGTTGGATTTATTTGTCCATTACGGGTTAAGTGTATTATATTGGATATATGAAAGTAAACTGAATGTTTATTCCATTAATCCTTTGTCTAATCCCAATATAAATTATCCATGTGTTTGAAGTAATGAAAATAACAACAGATAAAAGCAAGATAAATCAGTCTGTAGTAGACAAGTATTTACCCCGTATTTACAGAATATTCTTGGGAATATGTGCTCCAGGCTGGCCACAACTGAAGAATATTATGGTTTGAACTATCATAAGAGACGGAAGGAAGGGGAACCTTCCTTCCAAAAGTCTGATCCCAGGAATGTGATCTGCTTTATGGTGCCTACTTAGAAATGAATATTTTTCAGAGTCAACTTTGAAAAGCCATCTTGATAGACGATTTCTGTAAGTGGTTACAAAGCATTATTGATGGCTTTGCAAGGATGCCTGATTGCCTCATTTTGAAACAATTAACAGGAATTTAGTCAGTTGTTCTTTGTATCCTAAGGAGTATAACTCATTGACTCTAGACCAGGGGATCACAGGGGCCCAGAGAAACTACTACCTTGAATAGTAATCCTAGATATCTAAAACAAAACATACACACACACACACACACACACACACACACACACACACACACACACACACACACACTCCAGTAAGCACAGCCAGGCAGGGTTGCTATCACAGCCTACAAGAAGTCAGGCAAAAAACAGAAGCTGAGAATCATTTAGCTGATAACTAATATCTTTTTTATGAGGCAGACTCAAATGAGACTCCAGAGAGAGGATCAGAAAGACTGATCAGACTAAAATTGGTCACACAAAGATTGGAAAGTAGAATTCCTTGTAGTACAAATAAATCATAGAAAGCTTGTGCATGTAAGAACATGACAGAAGACCAAATTCCAGAAATGCACATTTTCTTAGAAGTCAGCTTAATCAATTTTCAGTGCAAATCTTTGAATTCTTAAATATTTGACCACATGTGGGAAAAGGTTGAAAATAAAGAAAATTTTATCACTCTATTAGGAAGTCCAATATCACATTAGGGAATAATCAAGCACAGATTTGTAATAAAAAGAGAAAACAATTATTCCAAGTGAGTGTTTCATTTCTTCTGATGTAAAAGTTCTTAAATTAGGTGCTAACAATTACCATACAATTGATCCAGTCCCCCAGCTGAGTTGATATTGACTGCAGTATTCCCACATGAAGGAAAAGAGAAAATTTACAAATGTCTGATGAAATGAGGTGAAGGTGAAGTGTTCTAATAGTAATATATGAGGTTTAGATTTTCATTTCTAAAAATCATCCATTTTTACCTGGTGCCAGTAGCTCACAGCTGTAATCCTAGCTACTCAGGAAGCTGAGATCTGAGGACTACAGTTCAAAACCAGCCTGGGCAGGATAGACCCTGAGACTCTTATTTCCATTTAACCATCAGAAAACCAGAAGTGGCACTGTCACTCAAGTGGTAGAACACTCACCTTGAGTTGAAGAGTTCAGGGACAGTGTCCAAGTCCAGATTTCAAGCCCCTCGAACAACAACAACAACAAAATCTCCCTTTCATGGACTACCTACATCTCTTCTTAACATTCAACAAAGGAGCCATTTTATCACCCACTAACATTTAAGTCCTAATCTAGCTACTGCAAATAGATTGATTTGGTATCTTATATAAAACGGTTCATATTTACGGAAACAAATACCAGCAGTGGTAACATTTTTCCAGTCCTTGAACTCTGGGCCTGAGCCCTGAATACGGTTATGCTGGTAGCTTTCATGTGAGCTTGTTTGTTATTTATTGGATTACTGCCCATGAGGGGAATTACTGAGTCTTAAGGGAGATCCATTTTTGCTCTTTTCAGGAAACTCCGTACTGCCTTCCACAGTGGTTGAACATGTTTAATTTCCCACCAACAGTGTAATAGAGTTCCCAACTGACTACATCCATGCCAGAATTTGCTATAGTTAATTTTCTTAGTAATGGCCATTCTAATGGACGAGGTAGAATCTGTCTTGTTTACTTATAGATTTGTAAGCATCTTCTAGCTATCATAAATGAATGAATCCATGAAACCTATATTGCTCTGAGTCTGCATTACTTTGTCTTTTCTCTTAATATAATTTTCCCAAACCTTTCATTTTCCTTACTACTGGTGAAAAGTCATCTTTCTGATGGGTGAATATAATTCCATTGTGTGTGTGTGTGTGTGTGTGTGTGTGAGCGATTGTGTTGGTAAGATGACTATAGGCCCATGTATTCATTTCTAAGCATTCTGTTTCATCTGTAATTTTGTAATTCCATATTATAGTTGCATTGCTTCTCTTCTACTTTGAAGAATATTGTTGGGATTTTGATGAGTATTGCATTGCCAATTGTTTAGAGGAAGTATTGCCGTTTTCAAAATGTTAATTCTTCCAACCAGGAACATTGAAATACTTTCTATTTCTTTGAATCTCCTTCAATTTCCCTGTTTATATTTTTAAAGTTTTCACATATAGGGCCTTCACAATTTTAGGTAAATTAATTAATTCCTAGTTTTGTTGTTGTTGTATTGTTTTGTTTAGATTTGATTTGATTTTGAGGCTAGTACATATGAGGTTGTTTTTTGGATTTCAGCGTGGATCTTCCCATTGTTGGTAACAGAAAAACTACTGATTCTTGTGGTTTTTATACCCTGCTACATTGCTGAAGGTTAGCATCACCTTTACTAACTAGAGGGAGGAATCCACAGGGTCCTTTAAATACAGGATCATTTCAATTGTAAAATGGGATAGTTTTACTCCTTCCCTATTTGGATCTGCTTTATGTTTTTCTCTTGTCTATTGCTCTTGCAAGAAAGTCCACTACCATATTGACGAGTAGTAGAGAGTGGACATCCTTTTCTCATTCCTCATGTTAATGTCTTCATGCTTCCACCCTTAGGTAAATGCTAATTATCTGTGTCATATACATACTCAGTTTAATATTGAGGAATGTTCCATGCATTCCTAGGTTCCCAGACCTTTTAATCATAAAGGGGTATTGGAGGTTGTTAAAAGCTATTTCTACATCCCTATTGACGATCATGTGTTTCTTGTCCCTGCTTTTGCAGATGGTTTGTATTATGTTTACTGACAAGAATATTGACCCAAATCATATCGATGATTCCTATTTGATCATAACATATGATTTTTTTGTTAGTTGCTGAAATTGGTTAGTGAGAATTTTATTAAGAAGTTCTGCATTAATGCTTATCAAAGAGTTTGGTTCATAGTTCTCTTTCTTTGGTAAGTCCCTATGTGATTTGGGGAGGAGTCTAATTCTAGCTTCATAGAATGAGTTTGATAATGTGTCTCTCATAGATACTACATGGATGCATCTTGGTTTTTGATACAACTATCTAATCTATGTCTTCTATTTGGAAATTTATGTCTATTGATATTGAGAGTTAAGACAGAAATATCTGATAAGTCCTGCTATATTATACACCTGTTGTTAGGAGCTGTCCCTCATCTACTCTTAATATATTTACCTTGTTTTCTGGTAGGGAACATTTTATATGACCAGTTCCTCTTCTTGATCTTCTCTATGTAGGATATATTTAATCATATTCTATTCTGATAATTTGGTGGACATATTTTGTTTCAAGTTTTCTTTGTCATGAAATATGTTTATATATCCTTTAAATGTAAAGGAGAGTTTGGCTTGGGAACGTATTCATGGTTGGTAGTTGTTTACCTTTAATGTTTGTCACATATAATGCCAGGCTCTCCTTTTTACCATATCAGTTAAGAAATCTGTATTTATTCTGACTGTATATCCTTTATAAATAATTAATCTTTTCTCTATGGCATCTTTAAGAATCCTTTCCTTGATCTTTAATAATCCTCTAATGGATTATGATGTGGTAGTGGATTGTTCAGTTCTAGAATTCTGATTGGTTTCTAAAGTACCTGCTACGACTCTAAATCTCTGTTTTATTAGAGATAGCTAGGATAATTTTCTGTTGTTATTCTGTCATTTTTTTTCCTCTTCCTCAGATTTATTTTTTATATTGTGGATTTTTTCACATAATTTAGGATTTGTGATTGTTGTGTCAGGTTATTTTGTTTTCCTGCTTATGCTACTTTGAAATAGTGATTTCAGGCTTTTAAGAAGAAATAGAAATGTATGTTATTAAATTGAGAGAAAGAGAAGACTTTTAAACCTATTTACTACAAGTAAATTAATATTAAACAAAGCTAATGAAAATAATTACTTATTTACTCTTCAGAGGATGACTATAGTACTCTTGGATATCTCGGAGGAAAAGACTTTAGACTCATTACAATTGATGACTTACATTGAAATTACTGGCTAAACGTTCTTCAGAAAGGGAAAAGCTCCATTACTTCCATATTAGTATTATAAAATCATAATAGCTGCATGTTAAATTGTTTTCCCTTTGCTATTTTCAATTCCATTATTCATCCATTATGTATCTAGGGCTTTGAATGACCACTTCCCTAAAATACTTATATTGCTTATGTTGTGATGTAAATCTCAGTAATATAAATATGAATTTATATTCATCTCATCTTTAGTTACATTCATATGAAATTTATGCAGTCTAAAGCAAGAAACCTGACTTTTTTTACTCTATTCTATGCTTTAATCAATAAATCCAGTCTCTTTAGAAATGCGTTCTCAGCTTTTAAATTGCTTCAGTAAACATCATATGTTTCTACTATTTTTACTGAAGTAAATATAAAGTTTGGAACATGAGGACAACTCCCCTATTATCACTTTAAAGTAAACCCTTGGGAATTATTTTATATATAAAAATAAATAAGTGCAATGCAATGTTTATACATGAATAATATAATGGTTAAGTCAATTAGACACAAGAACTACCATGCAATTCTCAATTAACTTAAAAGCATCAAAATATTGTGTTCATGAATATCACTCATTTTTAAAAAATGACTAGTCAATACAAAGTTTACATTCTATTTGAAATTTACAAAATAAAAATTACACTCAGATTTGCTGTCAATATCCTGTTTCCAGGAATACATTTATTTAGCAAACAGGGAAACAAAAAATAAGGGTTTGTCACATAGAATGAAAAATGTAGAAGCAGACTGTCTTTCCTTAAGATGTTAAGTACCTGCAAATCGTGTGATTTATTCAAAGATACTATACACACTCATAAGAGAATTTGTGATCAGAAGTGATAGGTAAGCAAAGTAACTGGAAAACTGTATGCTTAAATTGAGCTTTCAATAGAGGATGACAAGTTTTCAATAAATGAGCCTATTATTCTGTATCTCTAACACACATACAGCATTCTACATTTTCCCACATACTCCCATTCTCTTAGCTCAGTTCCTGATCGGTATTCTTCTATTTCATGATCTCAATTCCTTCTAAAACAACAAAATGGGCATGTTTTTTGTCTCAAGATCCAATACATTCTAGTATCTTGGAACAGTAGTATGAATTCACAGAGTTTGACTTGAATGTCAAGTATGAAGATATTGTATTCAAGGTACTCTTAATTGGCCTGAAGCATACAAAGATACACAGTATACTTAGAACAAGGGACTTGATCTCAGGGAAACATACAAATCCAGGCAAGATCCTGAAGCAAAGAAAAGCAAGGGAGCACAAACATCAGTCAACTATAATTACAAAGGAATGGAACTGATCTCTGATGTGTCTGGGTGGCAACTTTATGTGTTTGTGTGTGGGTGTTTGTGTGTGTATGTGTGTGTGTGTGTGTGTGTGTGTGTGTGTGTGTGTGTGAGTAGAGAGAGAGAAAGAGAGACCGACAGAGAGAGAATTTAGTGTGGCTTCCATATTTACAGTCCATAGAGCATTACTTGTTAGGGAAGAGGTGCTCATATCAGAGCTGTGATACTACTGTCATCACTTTACTGCAAAAAAAACACTTGCTTAATCTCTAATTAAATAGGGAAAATAAACTAACATCTTACACGATTGTTTTGACAATTAATTAGTATATTAAAGGCCAAAGGGAGGAATTGAAAATCAATATAATCTTTTTTTCCTCTCTTCTAAATATTACACTGCAATAGATGTGATTTCAGGAGTCTCCTGCCATGTACTTCCAGTTGAATTACTAATATGCTTAATAATATGAAACATGTGATAGAGAAATAGATCAGCCAACAAGCACAAAGAATTTGTGATAAGATTGAGCTTCCAGCAGGGTTGCCACAACTTTTAGGAATGTAATTCCTTCATATGAACTTCAAATTTTGTGGCTTTCCCTGTGTGATTAAATGGCAAGAAAGTACTGTAGAAACAAGAATTCTTGTTCAGCCAAGTAGAAAGTGCTCATGTTCCCATCCTCACGTTGCAAATTTCCATTCCATATAGACTTTCTGTTAGAGTGCTTTCATTTAATATACTTCAGCAACTCATCCTTCCCTGTGGGAGACAAGAAAAAAGATAATTTTGTTTGTATATTAAATTATGTAAATTAGTATGTACAGGCATGATTTGTATAATTACAGAAGTTTGTAATAAATATAAGGAGGGATCATTTCACAATAAAAATATAATTAAAATCACATAATAAGACTAGAAGTCACAGAATTTTGTGCATGAAAACATGCATTAGATTAGTTGCAGAATTTCTATTTTGAGATAAACTTTATATTGAAGTATAATGCACTTTACCTAAGGATTGAAACATTTTAGTGAAAAATATATTTCCTGGAGATATTTTTGCTTCATAATTTTAGGAATACCGTTGGACCCATTGTAATAATGAGATGTACAAGATGTTATGTCGAAAGACGCACTTTACAACTTTGACTGGTGAAGGTGTGGATATGGGTAAGGATGGGAAGGGGAAACAAAGGAAGAGGAAACTGCTTGATAAGAAATGTACTCATTACTTTGCCCATATAATTGTAACCCCTCTGTACGATATTTTCACAATAAAAAAATTAAGAAGAAAATGATCCCAAAGTAATCATTTTTGTATTATTTTCTTATTTCCATGTGATTTACTTCCAATTTAGAAATCTAGATATATAATTTAATTTTACCAAAAATATTACTGAGTATAAGATTCTTATACTCTCTACATTCTTCACACTGAGATCATCAAATATGGTGAGTTTGAAATGATTAGTCTCTGTTTGACCCATGTGAATATTATTTACAATGTGAGTGAAATGTTTAAAAAGTAGTATTTATTTTAGTTGCTCTGAAGAGACAATAACTGATAAAAATCAAAGGCTAAAAATGACTAGATTTAAAATTTAGAATTCAGGAAATATTTTTGACCACACTGGTACTGGACCCTTCACAAAAACCTCATGAGATAATTTATATTGATGAAGCAAACATCCCACACTGGTTACTGGAGCTTTCACAAAAACCTCATGAGACAATTTATATTGATGAAGGAAAAATCCCAGAGTTTAGACATTTATGAATAGAAAAATCATGTCATTCTGAATATGTAGAGCTACATAACAAACAGAAAATTGAGCTTTTAAATATCTGAATATACTAATACATTTAATTGCAGGGTAAGTACTTGTTCTGAAAGGAGTTAAAATTGCATTTATTTTGAAAAGTAAACCTAAGTATTCATTTGAATAAAAGACAATGTTTAAAATATCACTCATCCAAGACACTAGATGTACAGTTCATTGTATTTTATGCCTATTATGTTCTCTAAACTTACTACAAATATTAGATTAGTAAACCTAAATCATTGCTTTGTAGGGAAATAGAAAGATTCTTAAAACTCATGATTATAACTTTTTCTCAAACAATTACTAGGTAACTGTTTTATATTTTTTTTGTCAGGGAATCTTATTTTTATTCATTAAGTTAAATAATTGGCCAATAACAATATAAATTATGCATGAACAAAGTTTAGAACAAGTATTTCTTTCTCAAAACATATCATAGTTCTCTTCACGAACACTGGAAGGCAGTGTGTTATTTATTTATTTATTTTTAGTTATTTTATTAATGGTTATTAATTTTCAGAAGTGGCAGTTTCGTTATTCTCTTTCCATAATATATTTAAAACATTTGATTATACTCACTCTATTTCCTTTTTGTTACTCCTTCCTCCAAAGATCTTGTTTTTTTACATAAAATTATATCTTTATATATGCACATATAAACTCTTTTGGAAGATTTAAGCTAAACTGTAACTTAATTTTGAACTAGGCCCTGAGAGGAGACTCGAGCTAGTACAGCTTCTTTACAGACTTTGTTTTTGTTTTAGGGATTTTAGGAAAAAAACCAAAAACCTCTAAACAAGGTTAACTGGACCTTGGCTCCAACCAGCCCAGTTCTTAGAATGAGAAGAATGCCCCTAAGATCCCCTCCCCTTAACAACTTAACCCACCTTCATTGTTCTGTTAAGGACTGACCTTTTAAACAGAGAGCCAGTAATCAGGCTCATGCTGGCAACATCCTGAGTTTACCATAAACTCCACCTTTTTCATATACTTATGTTAAACTCCACTAAACTCCTTGTATATGCTTACCTTAAGCTCCACTTTACCATTGAATTCGTGAATCATTTAAACCAAAAGTGATAGGCTGGTTTAAACAGCCATTATGTGACAAAGTGTAACCTCATTGACCACCTGTGTGTGGTCTGGTATGACTGTGCAATCTTTTGGGTGTGTGACAATCTCATTGGTTGCCTACATGACCAGGCTGTGATTTTTGCCTTTAAAAACCTAAGTACGTGGGCCACTGGGGGTCGCAGTATCAGCTGCTGAGCCTGTGCTGCAGCCCTGGCCAGTCAGTGTAGGAACCTTCTCAATAAAGTTGCTTCTTTAATAACAACTTTGTTGTGGTGGGCTCTGTCACTCCGGATGACTAGGTGGGCTTGCCTGCCTGATAGGGGGTCTTCCTACTACAAATTTAAGATGTACAGAGGATTAACAGGATGAACAAAAACGAGTATTTTTTTGTTAACTTCTAATTGAACTGTCATTATTATTATGGTTAGGGTTAGGATACCAGACAGAATTAGAATTAGGGTTAGAGAAATAGCAAATTTAGGTTCAACTCAGGATGACCTATTGCAACAATAATACAGCACACTGTACTGAAAATGAACTTTGCACCATGGAGAGAGAAGAGTGATGGAGATGGGAGAGGGAAGGGATAGTTGGACAACAACAAAGAAGGGAGTAACAATGGTCAACAAGAAATGTACTCATTACCTTGCCCATTTAACTGTAATCCCCCAGTCAGCCTCATAACCTACTCAGGAAGCTGATTTCTGAGGAAGGCAGTTCAAAGCCAGCCCAGGCAGGAAAGTCTGTGAGAATTTTATCTCCAATTATCTACCAGTAAACCAGAAAGTGGTGCTGTGGCTCAAGTGGTTCAAGCGCACACCTTGAGCTAAAGAACTCAGGGATTGTGCTCAGGCCCAGAGTTCAAGCCCCACGACCGACAAAAAGAAAAAAAAGAAAAAGAAATGTGTTAAATGTTAAGTAAAACTGAACTTTTTTAGATTTTAGGAATTCAGAAAAATCTGTGATAATGGAAGTACAATGTATTACATAATATCAGGATTTGAGATCAATGGGTATAATGATTCCTCTTATGGAAAAAGATAAGTTCAGAGATAAGAGTGAGAAAATCTGTAGGGCTTAGGAAAACCTGCAATTTATTTTGAGGATTACAGTGGAATTTCAGGATTGCAAAAAATGAGCATTTTTCATAAATTTTAGTATTGGGATACCTTTAGAGTTAAGGTTATGGTTAGGATTACAGCCATGGTTAGGGTTAGGTTGAAAGAGAAAAAAAATGAGGGTCAAATTGAAGGTAAATTTTAATATAAGCCTGGCAAGAATTAGAATGAATGTGAACTAGAGTATTGCTATTCATATTAGAATCAACTTGAAATTAGGCTTATATTTATTCTCAATATTCCAGGTAAGATTAAGTTTAGGGTTAGAAAATAACTAAGATATTGGAAAAAAATTGAAACTTATGTTTGGAAGGCTTATTTGAATCAAGTTAGGATGAATGAAAACTAGTGTAATACTAACTAATTAGTGTTAGTATTGATATATAATTTGGATTAAAATCAGGGTCAGCATTTTGTTCTGATTATGATTAGCGTTATGAATAGGAAGGTTTTACTATAAAATTGAGATTTCACTAACAAGTAGAAGCAAAAATGTGAGCCTTAATAGTAACTAGAGCATTATCATTATATTTATTTCTCAGTGATCATTCTTGTAATGATTAATGAGAGTTTTACAGCCAGTTTTAGGTTGAGAGTTAGCATTAAGTAAAGGACTAGGTGATATGTAAATCTGAAATTGTTTTAGGATACAGTGGTGCAGGAAAAGGTAGGATTAATGGAAACTATAGTATTTTTCCTGGTAAGAGAATTTGAGGACAAGTAATATAATGGTTCATGTTAGGAAACAAGATAACTTCACAGGTAGAGTCAGGAAATTTGTTGGAATTAGGGCAAATTGAAACTCATTTCCAGAGTGCAAACTGGAATATTCATTAAAATGAATAAATCTAGAGTATTTATTATTATTAATTTTGGACTATTATTAGTTTGAAAATTAGGTTTCAGTTCCAGCTGGACAGTGTTAGCATTAGGGAAATGGAAAATTTAGGGTCAAACTGAAAATAAATCTTTGAATAACAAGTCAAGATCGAATTAGGATGAATAGGAAATAGGAAACTGCTAATAATATTAGGATTAGGGTATGATTAGTTTGAGGGAGCCTGAATGTTGTGTTAGAAAAATGGCAAGATATTAAGTAGAAACTATTTTAAGAAAGATGAGATGAATCAAAGACTGGATGTATAAATTTAATGTACTTTTGTGGCTTTTACAATCCAAAGGCAATTGGTTCTAGGGTTAGGGATACTTTTTCTAATTTATGAACTAATGAATTAAAGACACAATTCTTTCATTCTTACAAACCAAGACAGTCACGATTTGGGGAAAAAACAATTTCCTACATGAAAATGTGTCTTAAAATATTTTCTAACCAGAATTAAATAATAGTGAACAGGTTGTCATTTATTAAAATTGGGTAAGTTGATGATAAAACTTTCAAAAAATATCCAAACACATAAAATTGGAACTCAGATATGTTACTGGGAAAACAGATACTTGCTCTAGCTGGGAAATTGTGTGTATGTGTGTGTGTGTGTGTGTGTGTTTGTGTGTGTGTGTGTGTGTGTGTGTGTGTGTGTGTGTGTGTGTGTGTTTGTGTGTGTATGCACCCACCACATGTCTTCAAATCAGGCCTGGGCCCTGTCGTCAGCTTATTCTGTGGAAGTATGGTACTAAACCACGTAGCCACAGGCTTTCTTCTGGCTTTTTAGTAGTTATTTTGAGATAAATATCGCATGGATTTTCCTGTCTAGACTTAATCTTCTGATCCCCAGAAATCCTTAGGTTAGTGTTACTGTGGGTGCTACCACAAAATGACAGTTCATTAAACTGGGAGCAATATGGAAGTACTCTTGCAAGATATGAAGTAACCAGTTCATTGATGTGGGAGTAAAAGGATCACATTAGATTGTCTTCAAACACATTATTTCTGATGAGTTTAACTGAAGCCCAAAGCATAACCCAAACCTATTTGCCACACTGTATGAAGTAGCACATATTCATGGTGTAGAATATGAACAATGAATTAAATCATAAAGACTTTATTGGGTTTGCAACAAAGAAATAGAGTGTCATTGAAATGAAGTCCAGACTGGAGGCCTGTAGCAAGCAGGAGAGCATCTGCTTAGTGTGTGTCCAACCCCCAGGACCATAAAGAATTAGAAGAGAAAGTGTAAGAGAAAGAGGAAAGGAAAGGAGGAAGAAGGGGTAAGAGAGGAGGAAGGGCATAGCAGGAGGGAGAAGAGGAGGGGACAGGGAGAAAGTAGAGGTAGGAGAGAAGGAAGAGGGAAACAGGACTCTGGAGAAGAGGAGCAGGTGAGGAGGCAGGAAGAGGAAGATAAATGCAATATATCAACAAGAATTGTTGGGAAACATTTTGCATAAGCGATCTGCACGTTCATGGCAGGATTATTTTCTAATCAGAGAGACAGCTAGCACAGTGACAATATGGGTGATACCTGTTACTCAATCATTTTATTCTCTTTCTTCAGTGAGGAGTTCAGAAGAAATGCTTAGTTCGGTGTTTTACAGATATAGTTCAGGATTTCTTTTTCATGAATCAAACAATGGAAAGAACTAAATGCAACTTCCCTTAATAAAAAAAAGAATAGAAGCTATATTTATTTGTATTACTATGCATGAAGAGATCCTGGAGATTTCTGGTTAATTCAGAGGGCCCCATGCAAAAATACAGGACAGGAGGAAAGTAAAACTGTTTTTAAAGTATAATAGGTTATCATTGCTGAAAAGTTTTACTGGAAGTCTTTCGTTTGTTTTTTGTTTTTGTTTTTTTTTTGCCAGTTGTTCATTGCTCCAAAGCTGTGCCCTGGAGCCCTTTCCATGCTACCACATGAAACTCCATTTCTGTGGTCCCTGTGGGTGTGGGTGCCTCCTCAGGTCACCCGTTGAGATTTGTGGCCAACTCCTTTATGGTGGATGTGCAGTGAGTGGATGTGTGTGCATGCTCCCCAGCATTTCCAGATGAGCCCAGCCCACCCTTCCCACCTAACTTCCCAGTCTCAGTTGCTCCATTTCGCCCAGGAGCTGGCAGCTATGGGTATGGAGTTGAGGCCACTGTTGCCCTCTCCTCCTCCAGCTGTGTTGGTACTGGTCTTCTGTTCTCCTGAGTGCGTGGCCCATCCTAGGGAGACTCTGTTCTGGGGTCACTGCCTGCCCCCATGAGTGCGGGGTGGGGGACACCCTGTTTGTACACTGTACAGTCCATTGGTAAAGGAAGGCTGGGCATGCAGTCTGCCCCCTTGGGGCCAGGCAGCCCAGCCTTGGTTCACCTCATCTGTTTTTAAGGGAGTCTGGGTATTGGAGCCATGTGCGGGCCCTTCTGCCAGCTGGCTTGTGACAGATGCAGCAGCTCAGCAACCTGGAGCCCCTTCAGCAACTCGGTGGACCTCCATTTTCTGGTCCTTGTGGACTCGGATACAGGGCCAACCCTACATATTCCAATCAGCACACCAGCTGCAGCACCGAGGGAATGAAGTTCCTCTTGCTTTGCTGTGTAGCCTCCTCCGTCGCCTTTCTGGCCCACATGGGCCCAGCTCTGGGTGCCATTCCAGGGATACTCCATTTGGAGGCAATGGGCTCACCCCCTACCCTCGTTGTTCTCCAAAGCAGGGGAAAGGGCCTGGCCTTGGCAATTTAGGCTGCACAGATGGAAGGCAGGACTTGCCTTGCCTTCTCCCCGGCTTTGGCACCTGAGTCTGGGTTGCTTGGTTTGGTCACTAATGGAACCTTGTTGGCTACAGCCCACCGCAAAGGTCCTGCACCTGCTGCAGCAACAATGCAGTGTCTTGGACCCCCTTAGGGTCACCACATGGACCCCTGATGGGCCTACTTGGGCTGGGTGTGGGTTTCATCTCAGGACTCCCATTAGGAATTGCCACTCTCCTTCGTGGTACTGCAAGCAAGAGGTGCCACATATAATATCTATTTTCTAACATTTTCCTTCACTGAGATAAACAGAACTTGGAGATATAAATAAGTTTCATAAAAACAAAATATATAAACTATATCATTTCAACCTTTTAAACCACTGTAATACTTTTATCCAGTAGGAATTCTGTCTGTAATTACCTATTTTACATTTGAATGTAACTAATGTAATGTATTTTGTGTGTATTTTACTATTCTAGTATAATTTCATTTGCACTACTTACAATTTTTTTCAAATTCTGTGATTTAATCACGTGTTTATGGATAGGAGTTTGGTTGTACTTTTATTTCAGTTTTCCATTATGGCCTTATGAATACAAACAATAAAATCCATTCTTGTTTGTATAAAGTTCAATGGTTTTGGACTAGAGACTCAAGGATATAGCATAGCATTACATATCATACAGTAATGTGTATCACTTTGTTTAATACTGCTCCAAAAAATAATTGATAATTCAGGTGGCAGCCACTTCATCTGGCATGCTGGTCTGTCTGGTGAAGTAGGATCCTAGTGGCAGCTTGCCCATATCAGGCCATTGCAGGCACCTCGCCTGGGACTGTGGGAGAGGATCAGGGTGCACCTGCTGTTCAGCTAGGGCAGCAACCCGGCAGCTGCTGTGTGAATGACACAGTGTCACTGACTCACATCTAACACATGCCTTCCCCGAGGGCTTGGGCCCTGAGGATCAGCCCCTGGGAGCACACACACACACCGTGGGGCAGGGAGCGCCTACCTAGGAAGGTGTTTAGACCAAACAGAAGCCACTCTGCAGATTAGCTGGTACAGTATTTATTCTTGTTAGGGCAGGGCACAATTCTGCTCTGCTGTGGGGAGAAAACAAGAAGACAGACCCAGGCAGGTGAAGCCAACTTTTCGTACTCAGGCTGGCAAGGAAACTTTCCTCCATGTACTCTCCAGCAGGCTCAGGAAGCCCTTCCATGTTCCTTGTCCATGGAGTAGCAGCCAGAGACATTCATGTCTGGTACTCATTGCTGCTCTTTTGGGTTTGTTTGTTAATTTATACAGGCAGCCCCTCCCTCAGACAGCAGAGTTATTCTGGGTTTTGTAAAACGTTCTGCATCTGAGCATTTCCAAGTTTGGTTTTTGTATTGTTTCTTGTAAATGCTTTGTGAAATTTGTGTTTTAGGGGTTGAGGTGCAAGAGAAGGAGCCAGATTATGAACACAGTTTCCTACCAGTCTTTCATTTAAAAATGAAAACAGATTCTCTATAAAAATGCCTATCAGGAAATAAATTTGAGAGGGGAAAAAAAAGCTGTTTTTCATAAGATCAAAATGTGCTAGTTTTATATGCATGTTTTACGCGCTCAAAATACAATTAAGTAACTCACTATCTAGGAACAATTGTCCAGAGCTAAGAGTTAAGTGTCTGGAACCTAGAGGCATAGTGTTTGTGAGGTTTATCCAAAGGGAGGGAAGAAAGTTAACATTCATAAATGACTTTGTAGAATCAAGGTGGCAATGCAAAATGAGAATCACAATAAACTTCTTTGCTATTCGGGGTCTTTTATTATTCCATATGAATTTTTGGATTGCTTCTTCTATTTCACTGAAGAGTGACATTGGGATATTGGTAGGTATCGCATTGAATTTGGATATAGCCTTTGACAGTATTGCCATTTTCATGATGTTAATCCTCCCAATCCAGGAGAATGGGAAGTTTCCCTCTTCCATAGCTCTGCTTTAATTTTCTTTTTCAGGTTTTTAAAGTTCCCATCATAGAGGTCCTTCACCTCTTAAATTAACTCCTAGGTATTTTATTTTTTGTGCGGCTAGTAAAAAGGGGTTGCTTTCCTAATTTCAGCTGCACTCTTATCGTTATTGGAATACAGGAAAGCCTTTATTTTCTGAGAGTTAATTTTATAATCTGCTAGTTTACCAAAGTTTCTGATCAGCTCAAGTAACTTGGGAATGGAGTCCATGGGTTTCATTAAATACAAGACCATCTCATCTGCAAAAAGCGAGAGTTTTACTTCATCTTTTACTATTTGGATCCCTTTAAGATTGCATCTTATCTTATTGCCCAAGATAGCATTCTAATATTAAGTTGAAAAGGAATGGAAAGAGCAGACATCCTTATCTTATTCCTGAATTTATAAGTAATGGGTTTAAGTTCTCACCATTAAGTATAACGCTGGCTGTAGGTTTGTCAGTTCTTAGCAGAAAGAACAGCACTAGAGCAATATCAGTTCCAAATTTCAAACGCTACTAAAAAGCCATAGTAATAAGAACAGCTTGTTTCTGGCACAAGAACAGACCTGAGGACCAATGGAGTAGGACTGAAGACTCAGAAATAAACCCCCTGACCGATAGCCACCTAATCTTTGACAAGTGAGCTAAAAAAAGAGAATGGAAGAAAGACAGACTTTTGAGTAAATGGTGTGGGAAAAATTGGTTAAACACCTGTTAAACTAAAGCTGAATCGGTATATATCATCCTGCACAAGAATCAACTCCAAATGGATCAAAGACCTCAAAATAAAAGAGGACACCATGAAAACATTACATGAAGGAATAGGATAAACTCTAGGGCTTTTTAGCACATACCGAAATTTTCTTAATAGAGAGCCTGAAACAAAGAGTAAAGAAAAATGTTAAGAAATTCATTCCTTAATTCATCTCTTTATGAAACAAGTAATTTACTATTACAAGATGAGATGAAATTATAAATTCCAAATGCTGATGCAGTCTGTATGTAATAAACATATTACAATAGTCAGAAAAAGAAATCAAAGAAACGTTGGACAAATGGGATTGCATGAAACATGAGAGCTTCTGCAAGGCAAAGGTCATAGCTAGCAATATCAATAGAAAACACACGTTCTGGGAGAAGATCTTCATGTGGTATAAAACAGACAAGGTCTTATATCTAAAATGTACTTAGGACTCAAAAAATTAAATCCCCCAACAGCAGATCCTCAAAGAAACAACTGCTCGATAATTAAGTGGGCTAAAACTTAAAGAGAGACTTCCCTGAAGAGGAAATAAAAATGGCCATTAGACACATGAAGAAATGTTCAACTATTCTAGCCACAAAAGAACTGAAAATCAAGACAACATTGCGATTGCACCTTACTCTAGTTAGAATGGCTATAATCAGGAAATTTAATAACAACATGTTGGAGGGGATGTGGCTAAAACGGAACCCTATTTCATTGATGGTGGGAGTGTAAACTTGTTTAACCACTTTGGAAAGCAGTATGGAAGTTCTTCAAAAGACTTCATTTAAAGTTCCCCTATGTCCCAGCAAGCCCACTTTTGGGCATTTAGGCATTTACCCAAAAGATCACAAACATGCCTGTGCAACCATATTTACTGCAGCATTATTCACCATAGCTAAGATATGAAACCAACCTCGATGCTCCTCAGTTCATGAATGGATCAAGAAAATGTGATACACACACACACACACACACACACACACACACACACACCACACATACACACACACACACAATGGAATTCTATGCCTCCATTAGAAAGAATGAAATTGTCACATTTGTTAGGAAATGGATTTGGTACATATTATATTAAGTGAAGTAAGCTGGGCCCAAAGAAACATATTTCCCATGGTTTTCCTTGTTTGCAAGGACTAGTATATGTCTAGGACAAGCAGAGAAGATCAAAGGCTATGGACGTATAACCATATAAGATGACATTAAGTGAAAGGTACCCCAAGTCAGACACACAAGTGATTTTTTCTTTCTTGTTTTGTTTTTAATATACTTATAATGCACTATGTGATTCTTTTGGAGGTTCATCCCCCCATGGTATAATCCCTGTTTTCATTGTATTTGATTCCAGTGTTTTGCACTTTTGTATACATTTTTGTAATTTAGGGTGTGGAAAGGTTATAGCAGAATGCTGAAATGGGGATGCAGGTTGACCCATTGTGATGATGAGATGTACAGGACACTGTGTCAAAAATGAATTTACAATGTCGGGTAGGGGTCAAGGAGGGAGGAGTTGGAGAGTTGGGGAGGGAAAGGGTAGTAGGGGAAAAACAAAGTAGGTGGTAACAATACTCAATAGGAAATGTACTCATTACCCTACTCATGTAACTGTAAACCCTCTGTATAGTATTTTTACAATAAAAAATATAAAACTCTCTTCCTGGTATAGATTTCCAGTGCTGCCCTCGGCATTGCATTTTTTGCCTTTTCTGGCTGTGGTTAGGTCCATCTGCCTAGTGGATCAGTAGTCTTCAAGGCTTCTTGGTCCTGAAGTGGGACTTGGATTATCCAGTGATGGTTGGAACTAGGCCAAGGACAGGACAAAACCACTTCCAGGGCATGGCTTCTTCATTCCCCCTCCCCCCCCCCCCATGCAACTAGGATTGCAAGCAGAATTTCTATGAATTTGACTCCAGAAAACAACCACTGAACCAAAAGGAAAGGTCACCAAACACCTCCCTTCCTCCCCCATTCCTTCCTTTCTTCCTCTTTGGGAAAGACAAAATAATTTTGCAGGTTTTAGCAAACACACAAATTGCCCACCACCTCCCCTTTTAAACTAGGTTTAAAGTCACTAAGTCATGTAAATGGATAATGCCGCACTCATTATTCTGGACAACTTCAGGTTGTTTGATGCTTTAATTTGTTGTTGTTGGTGGTGGTTGTAGGAGGGCCTGAACTCTGGGTCTGGTTGCTGTACCTGATGAGTTTACAGCTCAAGGTTAGTGTTCCTCCATTTGAGCCACAGAGCCATTTCCACATTTTTCTGCTTATGTGGTGCTGAGGAATTGAACCCAGGACCTCATGCATTCAGGACAAGCACTCTACCACTGAGTCTCCTTCCCAGCCTTAATGCTTCAATTCTTTAAATTTTATTTTTGTCAGTCCTGGAGTTTAATCTCAGGGTGTAAACATATCCCTGAGATCTTCAGCTCAAGTGGAGCCCTCTACCACTTGAGCCACAGTGCCAATTCCTGTTTTCAGATAAGCATCTTTCAGACATTCCTGTCAGGGTTTGCTTTGATCAGTGAATTTTTATTTATATTTCTTCTATGTATTTATTGGAATATTGCAGTTTATCTGAAATTTAAAGTTTTCTGTAAAACTTTGTCTTCAAGTATTCCAATAGTATTAAATATTACATTTACAATCTACTCTGTAGCAATACATTTTGAAATTATTATGTTAAGATGAAAATCTTGTTGTTTGTAGAAAAGTCCCATTAAAGTCCAAATTGGAAATATGGTCATTTCAGCAGCCTTGAGTCTCCTTCATATTTATTTATTTATATTTGTGAAAATACCATACAGAGGGGTAACAATTACATGGGCAAGATAATGAGTACATTACTCATCAAGCATTGTTGCCTCCTCCTTTGTTTCCCCTTCCCATCTGTTCTCATCTGCCGCCCCCTGTGCTCTCCAGACACCCCTTTGCCCGCCCCCCACCCTCGCCGGCCAAGGTGTAAACATCGTTTTTCTTTCATTTTTTATTTACTATTTTATAGTGAGAATACCAAACAGACGAGTTACAATTACATGGGCAAGATAACGAGTACATTTCTTATCAAGCATTGTTGCCACCTCTTTGCTTCCCCTTCCCATTCCTTTCCATACTACCCTCCTCTCCCCACCCGACCCTTCCCCCACTCCCCATCAAAGTTGTAAAGTTCGTTTTTTGACCTAAAGACTTGTATATCTCATTGTTGCAATGGGTCCACCAGTATCACTAGATAAAAGATTAGTTTTTTCCCTTCCCCTACACAAATTATAACAACATCAAATACAGTGAAAGCAGGGGCTATACTGTGGGAGATGGACATACAAAGCAATATAGAAATCATCTTATAAATATGTTAGAAAATATCGCAAGGAAAAATAAACATGGAATCTTTATCTTGTGGTTCATTTCACCTAACACCAAATTCTCTGACCTATTCTGCTCGTCTCAGACATATTCTGGCTATTGCAAATAAGGGAAACCAGGGGAACTATGTTTCTTTGGGACTGGTTTACTTCACTTAATATCAATTTTTCCAAGTCTTTCCATTTCCTAACCAATAGGGCAATGTTATTCTTTCTGATGGAGGCATAGAATTCTATTGTGTGTGTATATATATATATATATATATATATATCGAACATATATATATATCGAACATGTATATACATCGTACATATATATATGATACATATATACATAAATATATGATATATATGGTATATATATCATATATATGTATGTATATATACCTATACTTATATATAACATATATATACATATATATGTATATAGATAGATATATATATCACATATATATGATATATATAGTAGAAGCATGGATCAATAAAATGTGGTATATATATATATATAAAATGTGATATATATATAATATATATATATAGGATCAATAAAATGTGGAATATATATAAAATGTGATATATATATAATGTGATATATATATATATATATATATATATATCACATTTTATTGATGCATGCATCTACTTAGGGGCATTTGGGTGGGTTCCATATCTTAGCTATGGTAAATAATGGTTCAATAAACATAATTGTCCTGGTAGCTTTAATGTGGTCTTGTTTTTGACCATTTGGGTAAATGCCCAAAAGTTGGATTGCTGGGTCATAGGGTAGCTCTATGTGGAGACTTTTGAGCAGCCTCCATACTACTTTCCAAAGTGGTTGAACAAGTTTACATGCCCAACAACAATGCAATAAATTTCCCTTATGCCCACATCCCCTCTAGCATCTGTTGTTATTAGATTTCTTGATTATAGCCATTGTAACTGGGGTGAGGTGGTATCTCAATGTTGTTTTGATTTGCATTTCTGTTATGACTAGAGATGTTGAGCATTTCTTCATGTGTCTTTCGGCCATCCTTCTTTCAACTTCAGGGAAGTTTCTCTTTAAGTCTTTAGCCCTCTTATTTATTGGGCAGTTGTTTCTTTGAGGATTTGTTTTTGGGGGATTTAATATTTTTGAGTTCCAGGTATATTTTGTATATGAGACCCTTGTCTATTTATGGTAGTGAAGAGTTTCTCCCAATCAATGGGCTTTCAACTGATCTTGCTAGCTATGTCCTTTGCCATGCAGAAGCTCTGCAATTTCATGCAATCCCATTAGTCCAACATTTCTTTGATATTTTGTAATCCTGTGTGTCTATTAAGAAAATTTTAGCCTGTGCAAAGGAGACCTACTGTTTCTCCTATTCCATTCTTTAATGTTTTCAGAGTATCTGTTTGACTCCGAGGTCTTTGATCCATTTGGAGTTCATTCTGGTTCAGAGATGATATATAAAGATCTAGCTTTAGTTTTCTACAAGTAGTTAACCAATTTTGCTAGCACCATTTACTGAAGAGGTTGTGTTTCTTCCATTCTAATTTTTTAGCTCCCTTATAGAAGATTAGTTGGCTATAGGTCTATAGGTTCATTTCTGGGTTTTAATTTCTAGTCCATTGGTCTTATGGTCTGTTCTTGTGAGAGTACCAAGCTATTTTAATTACTATAGCTTTGTAGAAGAGTTTGAAATTTGGTATTGATATTCCTCCAGCACTGTCATTTCCGTTAAATAATCGTTTTTGCTATTCATGGTCTTTTATTGTTCCATATGAATTTTTGGATTGCCTCTTCTTTTTACTAAAAGATTGAGGCTGGAATATTGATAAGTATCATATTGAATTTGTAGATAGCCTTGGGAAGTATTGCCATTTTCACTATGTTGATCTTTCCAATCCAGGAGCATGGGAGTTTTTGCCACTTTGTAAGTTCGGTTTTGATTTCCTTTTTCAGGTTTTTAAATTTTTCATCATAGAGGTCCTTCTTTTCTTTGTTAAGTCCTATGTATTTTATTTTTTGTGGGGCTATTACGAATGGAGTTGCTTTCCTGATTTCAGCCCTACTTTTCTCATTGTTGGCATACAGAAAAGTCATTGTTTATTGAGGATTAATTTTATACCCTGCTACTTTGTCAAAGTTTTGAATTAGCATGAATAATTTGGGAGTGGGGTCCGTGGTATTCTTTAAATCCAAGTTCATGTCATTTGCAAAGAGGGAGAGCTTCTTCTTTCCCTATTTGGATTCCATTTTATATTTGAGTCTTATTGCTGTAGCTAGGCATTCTAATACTAGTTTGAAGAGAAGTGGAGTGAGTGGACATCCTTATCTCATTCATTAGTTAAGAGGAAATACCTTTACTTCTTCACCATTAAGTAAAATGCTGGATGTAGGTTTGTCATATACATCCTTTATTGTATTGAGGAATGTTCCCTGAATTCCTAATTTTTCCAGAACCTTCAGTATAAATGGGTGGTGGATCTTGTCAAATCCTTTTTCTGCATCTATTGAGGTATCCATGAGGTTCTTATCCTTGCTCTTGTTGATGTAAGTTATTGTATTAATTGATGTGCGTATTTTGAAGCAGCTTTACATCCCTGAAATGAATCCTGTTTGATCATGATGTATGATTTTTTTGGATGAATTGTGAAAGTCGATTGACCAAAATTTTGTTGAGAAGTTTTGCATCAATATTCATCAAAGAAATGGGTCTATAGTTCTCTTTCTTTGATGAGTCTGTGCCTGGTTTGGGGATGAGGTTTATGATGGCTTCATAGAATGAGTTCGGTAGTGAACTTTCTCTTTCAATTTCATTGAAGACTTGGAGGAGTATTGATGTGAGCTCTGCTTTGAAGGCCTTGTAGATTTCCGCTGTAAAACTGTCTGGTCCTGGGCTTTTCTTAGATGGGAGGTCTCTTATTGCTATTTCTATCTCATTGCTTAATATGGGCCAGTTAAGATGGTTTAACTCATCTTGGTTTAGTTTCGGCATGTCTATATTTACTAGGAAACAGTACATTTCTGACAGGGTCTCAAACTTATTAGCATAAAGGTTTGAGAAGTATTCCTTATAGTGTACTGAATCTTGGTTGTTTCTGTGGTGATGTTTCCATTCTCATCTCTGAGTTTATTTATTTGAGTGTGTTCTCTTGTTCTTCTAATAAGATTTGTTAAGGGTCTGTCAATTTGTTAATTTTTCAAAGAACCAACTCTGTTTTGTTGATTCTTTCTATGCTTTTTTGGATTCTAATTCATTTAATTTTGGTTTAATTTTAATTATTTCTTTCCATCTACAGGAGTGGGGTTTATCCTGCTGCTCTTTTTCAAGGAGGCTCAGATGTGTCATTAAATTGTTGGTTTCAGATCACTTCAATTTGTTGATGTAGGAACTCAGAGCTATAAACTTGCCTCTGAGTACTGCATTTGCTGTGTCCCAGAGGAGCTGGTAATTTTTGTGTTCATTTTTGTTGAATATTATAAACATTTGAATTTCGTTTATGATCTCTTCCATGACCCACTGGTGATTCAACAGTGTCTTGTTCAACCTCCATGTGTTACATGACTTTCATTGGTGGCTTTTGGTGTTGAGTTCTAATTTTATTCCCTTGTGGTCTGAGAGAATGCAAGGTATAACTTCAATGATTTTGGATTTGGACAAGTTTGCTTTGTGACGTAAATGTGGTCTATTTTGGAAAAAGTTACCTGGGCTGCTGAGAAAACGTGTATTCTGATGCTGCTGGGTGAAATATTAGGTAGATGTCTGTTAAATCTAGGTGATCTATACACTTTTTTTATATCCATGGTTTCTCTGTTAATTTTTTGCCGAGTTGATATATCTAGTGGGGAGAATGTGTTTTAAAGTCCCCAACAATTAATATCTTTGGATCTATGGGAGATGTGAGAAAAAGTCAAGTTTCTTGGATAATTTTGGGTGCTCTTATGGGAAATAAATAGTTAGAATTGTAATATCCTCCTGAAGGAGAGATCCCTTAATTAGTATATAGCAACCTTCTTTATCTCTTCTCACTAATTTTAATATGTATTTTATCTAATATTAGGATTGCAACTCCTTCCTCTTTATGAGGCTGTTTGCTTGTTAGATTTTGTCCAGCCTTTCACTTTCAACATGTGTTCCTTTTTATGAGCAAGTTGTGACTCCTGAATGCAGCAGACAGAAGGACCTTTTTTTAAAAATCCAACTAGACAGTTTATGTTGCTTAAGTGTATTGTTAAGTTTGTTAATGTTGGGAGATAGTACTGAGAGATATTTGGGAGTTCCTGCCATTTTATGCACCTTCTTGGGGGCTGCTCCAACTGGGTTCTTCCTACGGTTCTTGGATTCTCAATTTGGGTGCAGTTTCTTAGCCTTTATTATGTTCCTGTTGGCTTTCTCTGTGTAGGACATCTTTAAGTAACTTTTGTAGGGCTGGTTTGGTAGAGATATATTGTTTCACTTTTTCTTTGGTATGGAAAATTTTTATTTGTCCTTCAGTTATGAAGAAGAGTATAGCTGGGTACAGTATTCTTGGTTGATAGTTGTTTGTCTTTAGGGCATGGCCTACATCATTCCAGGCTCTTCTTGCTTTAATTGTCTCTGCTGAGAAATCTGAGGTGATTCTAATTGGTTTCCCTTATAGGTGATTGATCTTTTCTCCTTGACAACTTTAAGGATCTTTTCCTTGGTCTGAATTGATCCTGTGGATATTATAATGTGTAGTTGTGATGTCTTGTTATGGTCTGGTCTATTTGGGGTTCTAAAAGCTTCTTGTATCTGAATAGGCCTATCTTTTTGCATGTTTGTGAAGCTTTCTGCTAGGGTCCTGTGAAACAAATTTCCTAGACCTTCTGTTTCCATGAGCTCCTCTACACCTATTATCCTCAGATTAGGCTTTCTGTTTGTGTCTTCCAAATGTTGAATAGATCTATCATATTTCTTGGATTTGTCTTAGATAGTTGTATGTTCTTCCTCTATAATATATAGGCTGTCTTCAATCCCCGAGTTTCAGACTTGTGCATGGTCTAACCTACTGTCAAGAATTTCTACTTTTTTTTATTTCTTTTCCTTCTAATTGGTCAGCTTTGATGGCTTCAAATTCTTTGTTGGAGCTTTGTTTTAGATCTTGTATGAATTTGTTTACTTCCTTAATTTCGTGTTCAATGTTTATTCTCACAGGACTTAGTTGATTGGTTATGGTTTCCTTGGACTCTAATTCCTTCTGTTGGACTCCATTCAACATTCCCTTTCGGGTCTCCCTGACTTTTTTCAGCTGTCTTTTAATAGATTCCATGAATGGCTCTATTTGATATGAAAGTAACACCAGTTTTTTGCTAGTATTTTAAGGCAAGCATCAACCAAAGTCCTGTAGTTGCACAGTCAAAAGTCGACAGATACAATCTATTTCAACAGATACAATCTATTCAACATAAAACAACAATTTATTAATGGGCTAAGAACAGCAAAGTAGAATTTGACAAACCAGAAATGATTAGTTTTAGGGAGAAAAGGGGAAAAATAGGATTAGAGAGATGTGGATAGGGAAACGGAGAGTGAAATCAACCAAGTTTTAATCTCAAAGGGGAAAATGGATTGAACAGAATGATAGGAGAAAGAGAAGAGAAAATAAAAGAGGCAGGAAAAAATGGAAAAACCAAAATTTAAATTTAAAAAGTGAAACACAAAAATTATTCAAGTTTAAAGAAGTAATATTGAGTGAAGAATGGGAAAAGGATGAGAGGAGAGGAGGAGTAGAAAGGAGATATGAAGAACTAAAAATACTTATAATAAAAATAAAAATAAAAAATAATTATAATATTATATAGGTATTATGAGATAATATAGTTATTAAGGAATTTAAGCCTAAGAGTTTTTGAAATAAGTAATAAATTTCTGGATTAAGTGTGTAAACAATGTGGAATAAGGTCTAATAATCAATGAAGGGTATGTCTGAGGATGAGCAGAACAGCAATTAAGTCACCCAAAAGAGAATGAAGAGAAGAAAAAGTGAAAAGAATGAGAAAGAAAGAAAGAAAGGAAAAGGATCAAAAGTTCAGTAGAGATAAAATAAAAATACAAAAGTGCACATACATATACACCTAAAATAAAAATTATAAGAGGAATAAAATATTAATAGAAAACAATTTTTTTAAAAATTACAAGTTAATAAAAAGGTACAAAGAAAGGGTTATTTGGCGGGGTGGGGGGGGGTGTTGAATGGGAAGATCCTGTATCTCCCTTGTGTCTATAACTAGTCTCTTGGTGGAGTCTCTGGTCTACTTGTGGTATTTGGTTTTCCTGTGGCTTGATTGGTTTCTTAAGTTAGTTTGTTTGGGCAGGCAGAAAAATGGTCCCCTTTACCCAGAATTTTGTGACCCTCCTCCCAGGCTAGTTCAGTGGGAGGGAGATCTGCTTTGTTTCTTACAAAAGAGGGAGTTGGCTGTTTCCTCTTGTTTGGAGATGCTGTGATGAGCCTAGGTTCTGGGTAGAGTTGAGGCCTTTCAGCAAACAATAGCTTTTCCCTGAGGGGCTACCTTCTGAGACACTCACAGAGCCCAGCATGGAGTAATTCTCAGGGTTTATGTTTACTGAATTTCAATTGATTATCTAGGCTACTATAGGGAGGAGAACCCTCTGGCTCTGTTTACCCAGTGAAGAAAGACATTCCTCTGGGGGCAGAGTTTTCACTGCCTGGGCTGGGTGACTTTCTCCTGGGTGGAGCTGAGCCTGGCAGGTCAGGTCAGGTTCCTGTGACCTGCTAAATGACTCTTGTTTTCCTCCAAGGCCAGGGTTGGAGCTATATTCTGAGCCTTTGCCAGTATCAAAGATGGAGATCTCAGATAGTGGCACAGTGGGGAGAAGGAGGGAGAGGGGTGACCTTGCCTCCTCTGCTCCCTGAGAAGGTGTTATTATGTCAGGGTTCTACTCATGCCAGTGTATTGGTTCTTGAGTCGTCTCTGGTCTGTGATCTGCAGGATAAAGATACCTGCTCCTTGTCAATTCTTGCTGGTTTGGGGTAGAATCCGATCACTTGCTGTGTCTAGCACATTTGTCCAGGACTCTCTGTGTTGTAGGTATGGCAGAAACAGCCACTGCTACCGCTGCTGTCACCACAGCCACAGCTACCGACAATTGCTCAGATCTGTTTCCTTTCCTGGATTTTCCCTTTCTGGCAAAACTCTCTGTACTGGGATGGCACACTTGGTGTAATTCTCCCACCTAGGACTGTTCACTGGAACACTAAAACTGCTTTCTAGGTGAGAGCTTGTTTAGCCTCCAGGTTCTCCTCTGCCATCTTCCCGGAACTACTCTTTTTTTTCTCTACAGTATATTTTTTGTTTTGGAACAAGTGTCAGGGATTGTCCAACCATTCAAAAGGAAGCTTATTCCATTAATTTATTAGAAAAGGAATGCAGCCTGCCTGCCTCTCAAGGCAATTTTGAGTATAATGTTAATCTGATAATTCACATCATTGAATTTTCAAAGTCGTTTTGATAATTTTTTGTTAAACTATTCATTAAAGAGGTTCCAAATATCAAGAATAAAAACAATGTTTTGCTTTCTAAGAATGTTTTAAAAGCTAGTAATTCAATAAAACACATTCTATTCTTCCAAGATTCCATGGTGAAGAATTTCTCTTTTATCGTAGCCCTTACCAGTGACCCCCCTCCCTTCAAACTTGTAGCTTTATTCAGTTTTCTTGTTCCCGCTTTCATTTTGGTACTAGCACGAGTAATCTCCGTGTAGTATTTGACAATGAAATTCCATTTGTTGTTAGATAGCTCAATACATATTGCCAAAGGCAGACCCATGGGCATATCATAGAGCATAAACTATTGAATATCATTAACGTGGTCCTATTCAACTAGTCCATCAATAAATATAAATACCACATAAATGTGCATCTTCATATAATTTTTAAAATGCAATGTAGTTACATATCATATGTCATAAAATAATTCAGACTACTAGTAGAAGAGAGTAAGCTCAACCTTTTGCATCGTTCCCAATGCTATTTGTAAAATTTTCTTTCTCATTAACTTTCACTGCAGGGCCTTCTTTTCCTAGCAATAAGTTATGTCATGTCCTTGGATTTTTGTCAACTTTGAGTAAGCTGTTTTCTTTCCACCACCAGTTAGTCCCTCGCGTTAAAAACCTGAGGAATAACTTGTCCCAATATGCCTGCAAGAGGAGTATCCAAGTCAACTCTCTGTGCCCACTATTCCCTTACTTTGTTTGGGAATGGGGTATCAGAGACCGGTGAGACAGGGGTGTCAGGGTTCAGGTGGCTGGAACCATGGTGTTATGAATTATGGGTAGCAGAAAAGAGTAGTAGAGACTAGGATACCAGGTAAAGGTTAATTGTGACTGTAATTGCTGAGTTCCAGTGTTAGGAAATTGGTTAGCAGCAACAGCTTTGCAGGGGTTGGGGTAGCTAACACAGGTATCCAGAACTGTTTAGCAGGGACAAGTAAGCATAGACAAAGTGAAAGAGTAAAGGTTGTGAAGGATTGTGGGGCACAATCAGGGTAACAAGGTCATGGGTTTGTAAACTGGATAGCCAGTACTATGGTAGAAACAATTGGCATGGTGGCCTGATGTGGTGTAGAACTCTGGGTTTTCCTGTCCAGTTTTGGCTGTTAGATCTTTAGGGAAACTACCTCTAGCAGCTCATTATCAGCTTGTGTTCAGGCACGTGCCATATATAAATGTCTACTCCAAGTAGATTGCATTTTTTGACATCAGCTATTGGATCTTTGCTCTAAGCATCCTGAGAGACCACACTCCACAATGCTACAGAACAGGCTCCACATAGTGAGCTGCAATCACCTCATACAACTCTTGCTGCTCCTCTCAAGTGTCAATTATAATGGTAGCAAGGGATCTGAGATGTGCTCAGCAGCAGTGCTCTGAAAAGCTACCAATTCTTACCATGGCAATTTGGGAGCTCCCTAGAAATGCGCAAGAGCACTTGCTGATGTTCTTCCAACTACTCTCTGTGGCTCTGCACAACCAGTTTGTTGTACCTCAGATGGAATACTTTGATGTCTAGGTGGCATCAAACTTGCTCTATCTTCTCTCTCTAGGTGCTCTTCTGTTTCAGCTGCCTCTCCATTTCCCTCCAGTTAGCTCACTTCATCTCCACATCTTTTGAATTGTGCTTCATATCAACCTGTGGCTTTCACACCAAACCCTTCCACTTTCTCATCTACCACTCTAGCTGTCAATATGGTACAACAAGCTAACTTCTGTATCTGTTTATCAAGATTTGAGCTGGAATCCAAGATGGTACTAGCTAACTGATAACATGGGGAGATTCTTAAATACTCCGCTGCCATTCACTGCTCATTGAGAAAGATGCAAATGTGTTCTGGTCAGTCTCTCCTCCATTTCTGGTTCACAGCATAAAGTGAATTCACAATGGAGCTACCAGACAGCTGCTATGTCAACAAGTGACAAAACCAAAGATAATTTATTGAGGGGATACTTACCAAGTGTAGTAGGATAAATGCACATATTTGAAGGATATTACAAAGAGCTTTCATCAAACTGGTTATTTTATGCTCAAAATGGCAGACCAGTGTTAATCTCTCCCCGAGATCTTCCTGTTGTGAAGGCCCTGAGGACTCCTACATACAACTCAGACCTAATGACATGGGTGAATAAAAAAGTAGGTGAGTATGGATTAGTATTTTGAAGGTATGGTAAGATGTTGTCTTGTCATGACCAAGATGAAATAAATGTCTTTATGTCCTTTCTCTGACCTTCATCATATCTCTTTATTTGGCATAATTGGCAGATTTCTTAGTGTGTCATCTTCTCCTGTTAGTTCAGTGCACAAGTTAAAACATTAAGCATGCCAAACCATGGGTTTCCATTGTCCTAGTAGATGTTTTGCCTTCTAGGACCTTCCTTCCAGGTAACTCTCTGTTTAGCATATTGAACAATGTCCCAATCAATGAAATCATTTTGAGCCTAGGAGAAAATCTCCATTTGTAAAGCAGTACACATAAGAAGGAGATGATGCCCCACACTCAAGTGCTCCAGGAGAACAGAGTGTAAGGGTGTCTATACAGTTGGGAAATAGGATTCTGAGGGGTGGGAATGGATAAGTTTAGATAGCAAACTTAGAAGTAATTATAAGTTTCTGAATTTCTAACCTTATTTCTTTCTGCCCCTCAGATCCAATTCAGGAGGTGGTGGAATGTTTATGATCACAAAAAGGAGTTTTTAATCCCAGACCTAAACTCTAAGTGTTCTTGTTACATCTTCCCACCTGCCCCTGATGTAAATTGTCAGAAGGGCAAAGGGGAAGGGATCCCCCTGCTCAGGAATAGAAATGGAGCATACAAGTAACTGCAGTCTCTGACTTTCTATTTTGAAGGTAAGATAAAAGGCAGTTTGAGTTTCTACAAAATCAGTTTCTAGGCTCTATGCTTCCTTCAGAACTTCTTTCTCTCCTTCTATGTTTGACAGCAACAGTTAATAAAGTCCTTATGTCTCTTTGGGGCAATCCTTCTCTTCACACAATGCTTAAAGTAGACAATAGGTGGAAGCTGCCATTAAATTAAAAAAAAAACATGAAATAGCACACAGTGAGTGCTTTCCCTGAATTCCTGGACCTAACAAGTTACCGATTCTGAAGAGAACATTATTATTGGTGCGTACTAACAACCTCCACTGAATGGTGAGCTTAGGACACTTTTCCCATGACAGATTCTGTCCAGGTTATTAGGATGGCTGAGTTCTACTGCATCAATGAGCTTACAGACCATGCAAGACAGAAAAGTCTAAGAGATTGAGATCCCAAAAAGAAACTGGACCAACAAGAGAAAACTTATCATTGCTGAAAAAGTGGGAAGACTTAACTAGGAGAATGTTCCTCTGAATACAGATATGGATATAATTATAACAAAGTTCTAAGTTGTGGCTCATCAGTAGAAACTATCAAGTCAAACCTCACTAAAGCAAAAAATAATACATAAAATTAAAAAAATCTATTTGGATTTCAGTACTAACATCTGTTTTAAGGAGTGTGATTGTGGTGTGTGTGTGTGTGTGTGTGTGTGTGTGTGTGTGTGTGTGTGTGTGTGTGTGTGTGTGTGTGTGGTGTCTGAGATTATGTATGGGACAGCATTAGTTCTTAAAACCTATCATTTTGTCAATATTCTTTAGGTTTCCCATTCAAGTCTGATGGCATTCTAGCTCTACCATGTTAAACACACAATTCTCGCTTTCTTCTGGTTAAATGGAGATAAACATGTAATGGATATGTCAACCTGGGTTGGTTTCAAACTATGATCTTCAGATCTTACTCTCTGGAGTAGGTAGTGTATAAGAGTGAGCCACTATGTTCAGCCCAGTATTTCAGTGACTTATATAATCTTTCTGAATCTCAGTTCTTCCTGTGTGGAAAGTGAAACGAATTACTGTGTGGACCTTAGAATCAGGTGGGAGTTATGACTGGGTGTAGAAAGTATACGTGTTTGGGATGTGTGTACAAAGCCTGACACGCTCATAAAACTACTGATGCTTATATTGAAATGTATTCCAGGAATTGGAAACAAGAGGGATTTTTCTATTCTAGTTTATCCATTTATGGCATTGAAGGAGCCAGAGATATTCAAGGAGAACAGGCAAACACATGCAGTACTTGTACACTGTAGATACTGTGTTCACAACGAGCTATACCACTGTGGACAGGGACAGGAGGGATGGGATTGTCAAACAAGAAATGAACTCATTACCTGACTTACAAAATTTTTATCTTTTTATTTTATTTTATTTTATTTGTCAACATACTGTACAGAGGGGTTACAATTACATGGGCAGGATAATGCATACATTTCTTACCAAGCATTGCAGCCTCCTCCTTTGTTTACCCTTCACCTCCCTTCCCAGCCTCCCCCCTCCCCCCACCCAATCCTTCCCCCCTCCCCCCCAACGACATTGTAAAGCTCGTTTTTGACATGGCAATTTGTACTTCTCATTGTTGCAACAGGTCCACCTGAATCCTTAAACGACTTGTTTTTCCCCATCTCCTCTACAAGTTATACTGACATCAAATATACTGAAATTAATGTGCTTGAGTATGAGTTTTATTTATTTAATTTGCTGATGATGGTGAAATGTCGTTGTCCTTTAGCTCTTCAGCTCAAAACTAGTACTCTACCACTTGAGCCAAAGTACCTCTTCTAGCTGTTTCTGCTTAGGTGGTGCTGTGGAATCAAACCTAGGGTCTCGTGCATTCAAGATAATCTGTCTACCACTGATCCACCTTCTCAGCCCCCATAAGTGATATTTTTGTGCAAGGGTCTATCAAACAAATCTATTGAGCAAATGTATTCATTTGCCACTAGACATAATCAAAATTTATGAATTATCTGATATTTTAATGAATAAAACTGTTATCATTGTTACTAGGAATTGTTTGTCTCCCCATGCTGTAAACATGGAGGAGGTATTTTAAACTAAAACTACAAAAGTAATTTTAAGGTCTTGGTGCTAACAAAACTGTCCAGGTGTTATTACACTAAACAGAGAATTCAAAATGAGTTTTCTTCATAAATACAGAGATTAAAGGACATATAATCCTTTATAATCCTTATTTCAAAATGCAAATTAAAGGGAAAATCAGTCAGGAGGTAAAATTTATATTGAATGTTAATTTTTGAAGAGGAAAAGAAGATCTTAGATGGGAGACTAAAAACACTATCAGAGCCCTTTATGCTGAATTATAAAAAAAAGAAGCTTTAATTGAAAAATTGAGCTGGAATGTGCACAACAGGCAAAGGCAAGCAATCAGAGCATAGCACCAACAAAGAAACGCCATAATGTATATCTCAAAAAAAGGAAACAAGTACAGACCAGGGCTCAACATCCTTATCCATGATTTCAATGATACACATATACCCCCCTACACACAGATGCACACTCACACACATACACACACACACAAACACACACGAATACACAAGAAAGTATGCAACAGCTCAACCTAATCACTTCCATTCAACATGAATCAAAGGTCTTCCTGTAATATTTGAAACTTTAAAAGTTTCAAGTCTTGTAAGTAATTGATAACAGATGCATAAGCAAGTATTTTCTGAATAGACTCTGCTATAGAAATGAGAGTTCATGATGGTTATAACTACTTAAACATCTTTGAATCTCAAAAGAATTAAACAAGAGACAATCTGAATTTTGGAACTATATTTCTACCAGCTATTCTTCAAAGGCTTAATAAGAGGTTACAAAATCCAAAATTGAATACCAAATTAATACAACTAATACTTGTGTAAGTGAAGTGAAAAACACTTCTCAGTGACCTATGCTGCCTCAATTTGTAAGCCTGCTGCTCATTGTGGAACCTTTGATTCTGCTGGGCCAGGCCCACAGTTGTCTTCCCCAGAGCAGTAGCCTTGCTTGGGTTGGCACTGGGAGCTGTGTGGAGAGGAGGGGAGGCCTCGGGGGAGGCTGAGCTGGGGTTGGGGATGGGGGTAGTAGGGAGAGTACGGGAGGCCCTGGCAGAGGCTGATGAAGGGAGGAAGGAGGCAGTAGGCCAATGGCTCAGGAAGCAGCAGCCCCAAATGCAGCTGGGTTCTGGGGAGTGTCTGTGAGGTGCAGAGTTTGGCCCCTGGGGCCTCATGGCTGGGTGAGGAGAGGAAGGAGTCTCAAATCCCACCCAAACAGACAATGAGAAATGAGACAACCAGTGGTTGAAGAATTTCAAGAAAAAAGGCAGGGACTTGTAGGTAAACTCTGGGGGTGAGGAGGGCAGTAGTGCTGAGCCAGTGGTGGTCATGCCTCTCTGGAGGCCCTTGATGTGAGTGAGGGCCTGCTCTGCTGTGCACTAGGCCTCACTCTTGCCTTGAAGCAGGTACCAGGAATTGCAGGCACAGCCTCAGGTTACCCCACAGAGCTGGCCTGCCATGAGTGCTGGGGACCGGGCAGCTGCTGGGAGGTTATGTGGAGCAGGGCAGAGGAAGAAAGGCTGGTGGGTACTGCTCCACCCGAGCCAGGCACAGGGCCACTGGGGAAGTTCTGGCTCTGGATCAGGACCAGGGACTGCCCCTCAGACAAGTGGCCTCTGGGGACTTGCATGGTGGCTGTTATGTGTGGGCTGGGAAATTCCTTAGCATGGTCAAGGTGTCTCCACGGATAGGCACATTTACTCCTGTGCCCCTCCTATCTTCTGGATTCCCACTTTCCTCCTGCCTCGTGCCATTTCTAACTATAAGAGTAAAGTTCTCCAGCCTCTAAGAGGCCATCCCGGAGATGCTTACAGGGCTTCCCACGTCTGGTTCACCAGGCATGCAGGGCTCATAGGGTGTCATCCTCCAGGCAAAGGGTACCACAATTTCAGTTTGGAAGAGGGAAAAACTTCATTGCCCCAGATACAGCTGCCCTTGGGGTTCTCTGTGTACACTAGTCTTGTGCTGAGATAATGATCCCCAAAGACCACCAAGGAGCCATTTCTGATGTGAGCACACGAAGGTCATTTATTGCAAGCTCGAGCCTGGACTCAAAATTGTCAGCATCGCAGTGGGTCAGAGTTGCGACCTCCAAACCTTCAGTTAACAGGGTTTTTATAGGGCATAGGGCTGAGGTAAGTTGGTTCATAGCTTGTCAGTTACATGATTGGTTGACATTTAATGAGATAATATTGTAACAATCTTATTGGCTAACATGTGCAGGCTTAGCAGTAAGAAGCAAATTATGTTAACTATGGAATCTTAAGAAACATCTGTAGCTTTAGGTACCTTCCTGTCATCCTCTGATGGCTATTGCTAGAGGAGTAACGGGAAGAAGGTTATTGGGACATTTCATGGTTTTTCCAGGAAACTGAGTACTAACATTCGGTAAAAGTTTTTGCAATAGGTACTTTCAGTAAATGCCTTCACAATGGATACTTTCAGTATAGACCTTCAAAATGGGCAAAGTCCAGAATGGCTATACTTTGGCTAAGGTCTCTCACTAGGGGTGTGTGAGTGTGTGTGTGTGTGTGTGTGTGTGTGTGTGTGTGTGTGTGTGTGTGTGTGTGTGTGTTTGTGTGTGTGTTTGGTGTGAGAGAGTCAGACACAGCTGAGGTTTGGTGTAAAACACTTCTTCCCTTCAGCCTTGAGTTTTGGTATCTAGTGGTTGTTCCCCCTCCCGAATTCTGAACTCTAAATTTGTTCTTCTATATACTTTTATCCTTAGATCTTCTTAATATTCAGATTCCTAATATCTGCTGTGACCTTCAGAATTTGCTTCATAAAGGGGGTGGTGCCTTTCTTCTAACTTTTATGAAGCCCTTTGCTCTATTTAAATGCAGGATGTGCTGTGTTAGTGGTTTTACTTAGCCCAGACTATGTGGCCCAGGCTATGACTGTTAGTTCTGAGATTAGTTTAGGCTAATATGAAATACTATCATTTCAATCTATCTAGTGAAAAAAGTTCAGCATCTTTATTGAAACAATTTCCTGGCTGTAAAACCAACAAAAAAAATTCCAGTGGTATAAATGTACAATCTGTTGATTTTAGTTAATTGTGCACCACAGCAATGAAAAAATTCTTCTTACTAAAGTGAGTATTTAGAACGTGAAAAAACCAAATATTATAGAACTTAAAAACTGATAAAATACCAAAAGTAAAAGAAAGACACTGATCAGGAATGTAGTACAAATGTAAGTGTTTAATAAATAAATGAAATATTTGAGATTCTTATCCACATAGGAAATACAAAGGAAAATAAATAGGAAAGTCACTGAAATCCCATCTTACACACCAGAATAACTATCACCATTCGAATAAATAAACATCTGGAGAGGTTGAAATAAATCAAGAACTGTATTTGGTTTTGTGGTATTATAAACTAGTGCAACCCATATGGAGATCATAATGGAAGTTTAGACAATACCAAAAAGACACATGTGTTGATGACTTTTATTGAAACCTTGATACATAAAGAAGGAATATAAATCAACATCAACATCCATGTGCATGGCAGCAAGAAAGATAGCTGTGCAATCAACTTAGATGCACAAAAAAGAGGGAATAAAGAAATGTGCTATTCATAACTATAAACATGTTCTGGTATATAAGAGAAGTGAATTTCTCCAATATCACTGCTAAATATTTTTGGATATACACCTAATCCTAATTTCACAGGTTTTGTGGCTTCGTGTTTTTCTTTAAAAGGGACCTCCATATTGATTTTTAGAGGAGTTACAACAGCTTGAAGATATCCTATAATATGTGGATATTAGAAGAAATTTAAATATATCAATGAACACATAAAGGACCATCATATACAGTTTGTAATTTGATCCAATTTTAAGAAGGCAACAGTTGGGGGACAAGACAATTTTAGAAGCTTAATAACAAAAACACAGACATGGAAAAATTTTTTAAAAATGTGCAACTGATTAGTGCTAATACTAACAAAATATTTTCCTCAAGTTTTAAAAATGAAACAATTAAAATAATACTTAATAACTTCAAATAAGTATGCCATGGAAGAAAATGTACCATAGACATATGTTTCCCATAATTTGTTTTAATTTATAACAAATGGACACAGGTCTCATGGTTTCCCTTATTTGCAATATCTAGTATATGTATGAGTCAAACGGAAAAGGTCAGATAATGTGATGTTAGGAAAATGAATCCTTAGATATGTATTTTAATGTTTTTTTTCTTTCATGCATGTGTTTCTAATGCATTTATAAGATTATTTCTTTGTTGCTTTGTATGTCCCTCCCCCACAGTATTCCCCCGCTTTCACTATATTTGATGTCAGTATAACTTGTGGAGGAGATGGGGAAAAACAAGTCGTTTAAGGATTCAGGTGGACCTGTTGCAACAATGAGAAGTACAAGTTGTCATGTTAAAAACGAGCTTTACAACGTTGGTGCGGGGGAGGGGGGGTTGGGAGGGAGGGAAAGGATTGGGTGTGGGGGAGGGGGGAGGCTGGGAAGGGAGGTGAAGGGTAAACAAAGGAGGAGGCTGCAATGCTTGGTAAGAAATGTATGCATTATCCTGCCCATGTAATTGTAACCCCTCTGTACAGTATGTTCACAAATAAAATAAAAAAAATTAAAAATAGGAAAAAAAAAGAAAATGTAATTACATGTCTGAAGATGATAACACATTCAAGTATCATTTATTGAATCCAGCAAAGAAAAGTAACAGAGAAGTAGAAAGTAAGAACAACCTGGGGCATGGATGAAGATACTCAGTAGAATTTTGTGAGGAAAAAATGTGCTCCATTTTGCTCATCAACGTTGAGCTAGGACAGCTACCTTTTGACAGAGCACTTGTAATGTAGTCAGAGCAGTGGAGTTACGAATTTAGGCAGTAATTTATTACTTTTATTCCCTAATCTTACGATGTGATTCCCAAATGATGTGAGTGATCGTAGATTTTCTGAGCCCTTTTTCACCCAAATTTTCTAATTCCTTCCCCTGCTAGTAATTCTTCTGCTATTCTCATTTCTCCTTGTTTCTGAACTCAACTCCTGTGACCTTTTGGTTCATGAGAAAGAGCTAAAGAAATATGAGGATGGTGTGGAATCTGAGGAACATCCAGTCCAGCTTGGAGGATCTGGTAAAAGACCTCCACCTGGGACTCAGAATCAGCTATTAATTGACCTCTTTGGAAATAGAGAAACTCAATCCCTCAGGCAGGATTCACCATTCCTTGACTTCTTTGAAGAGATTTGGTACTACGACACAATTCAGAGAATGAGCTTTCCCACCACTCACCACAGCTTTGTCAGGAGGAATAGGTTCAGAACTTAAAGTAACCTCAGTTCTCACAGGGCCAGTCAGAAACCAAGAGATCACATTTTCCTCCTCATCAGGCACCTTCTGGTAGGAACAGAGTCTGGGCAAAGTCTAAGATGGAGATAAAGTGAGACTGGGCCTAAGGAGTACACAAAAGAATGACCCTCTCTGACTAAAAGTGAGTTGTGCAGTGAGACATGAAACTTCCTTTATATATGAAAATTCACTAGGTGTATTATCTCACTGCCATTGTGAGGGAGGTCAGTTTCCCCAAAGAAGTTGTTAAATGTTGTGTCTACCAGTTTGCTCTCTAGGCTATTGTCTCTCCCACCCATTCCCATGCCAAGAATGCATTGCTTCTTTCAGGCACTCAACTACTTGTCCTGAATCCTAAGCAGGAATACTGTAGGCTATACTTTGGCTAACCTCTTGCATTGGAGGTAGAAAAGGCCCAGGCTCTGCACATGCCAAGAGGTAGAAAAGGTGAGTATAAGCTCAGATTGGAACTGAACAACAATCATATTGAAAAGAAAATAAATGAAATTAATGGTTGAGTAATTTAGGGTGGATAGCCACTAAATTTAGGTAATTATTAGTAACACATATACAATCATGGATTAGGAAGAAAACAGTGAAGTAGGTTCAAGATAACATGGAAAAGACACATAATAGCCATAACAGGAGATGAGAGTGTGAAGGAACTGTTAGCATAGGTCCATTTACTATCTGAGGAGTGACCTTGGTTAGGAGGCTTTTAGAATAATATCTAAAAGAGACAGACTTGCTGGGCACTAGTTGCTCACACCTGTAATCCTAGGTACCCAGGAGAGTGAGATCTGAGTATTACGATTCAAAGCAAGCCCAGGCAGAAAAAGCCAGAATTAGTCCTGTGGCTCAAGTGGTAGAGCACTAGCCTGGAGCTCAGGGACACTATCTAGGCCCTGAGTTCAAGCTTCATGATCATCAAAACAACAACAACAACACAATAATGACAAAAAGAAATAAAAGAAGGACTTAAAGATATGCGATGGAATGATGATCCTGTGTAACTGTCTAGGGAACATAAAAGGAGACAAAATTTGGAGCAAAATGATACCTATTCTTACTAATCAAGGATGCATAGCAAATGCCAAATTCCTCTTCTGAGAAAATTCCAAACCTGGGCTAGGAACATGGCTCATTGGTTGAGTGCTTGCCTTGCAGGCTTGACTCCCTGGGTTCAATTCCTCAGCCAGAAGTGGTGCTATGGCTAGAGTGGTAGAGCATTAGCCTTGAGGTGAAGAGGAGAGGGACAGGACCCAGGTCCAGAGTTCAGGCCCCATGACCTGCCAAAAAAAAAAAAAACCCAAAAACAAAAAAAAGCTTCCAAACTTATTTTTTCTCATAAATGAGGAGAGTTTTTTTTTAAACAAGAATTCTTATCTAGTTCAAGGTCATCAGAACTTCAGTAGAGTTTTCCTGTTGAGATATAATGCACCAACTCTGCCGAACTTAATCATGACTAGGAAAGTATGGACACTAATGTGTTTATTATAATTTTCCTTATAAATATATAATTCTGTCAGATATTATATATAATATATACTGTAAAATATATTATACATTATATAGTATAATAAATATATTCTAATATAACATATATTATATATTAACAAACTTCCTAATTTTAGAGTTAGGAACAAGCAACATATTGAAAGACAAATGCTTGAATCTCTGAGTAATTTCTGTACCACTGGACAATTCCAGGTTTCATTCTTATTACCCAAAGAGCAACATAAGCAAGCAGTGCCCATGGAGGTGGTTCTCTGGATTCTGGAAACTGTGATCTGCATATATATATATATATATATATATATATATATATATATATATATATATATGTATATATGTATATATATACATATACATATATATATACATATACATGTATATATGAAATATTGTTTTATACTAATGAATGTGTAAAACTATAGCCACAGATAATTAAGTCAACATCTATGTGCACACACACTCAATCACTTTCAAGTATAAGAATTTCTTTTCGGGCTGGGAAGATGGCTCAGTGGTAAAGTGCTTGCCTTGCATGCATGAGGCCCTGGGTTCAATTCCTCAGCACCACATAAGCAAAAAGAAAAAAGCCAGAAGTGGTGCAGTGGCTCAAGTGGTAGAGCACTAGCCTTGAGCAGAAAAGTCGAGGGACAGCACCCAGGCCCAGAGTTCAGGCCCCATGACCGGACCCCCCCACAAAAAAAGAATGTCTTTTCTATGTTCTGTATGCACCTACACAGAGAGTACATGAGTTGCCCTTGAATTGTCCTGGTAGTTATTTATCTGGCTACTGTAGCTTCACATCCTTTGTTCTCTTAGTAGCCAGATGTCATGTGTTCAACAACAATACTTGTTACAGGCAAAAGTATCTACCCTGACACACATAGGAACTTGGATTTCAGAAATGCCACAAATAATTGGGAGGTACAGCAGTACTTATCAAAATTAAATAGATTACATATTTATTAGAAAGTTTGTCAGAAAAATAAACTTCAGTGCAGGATGAAACACTTGAAGAAAATTACAGTTGAAATTACATATAGCTAGATGCTAGTAGCTCATGCTGGTAATCTTGGCTAATCTGGAGGCTGATATCTGAGAATCAGTTCAAAGCCATCTTGGGCAGAAAAGTTGCCATGAGACACTTATCTCCAGTTACTCAATCAAGACTAAAATTGATACTGTGGCTCAATGTTGTAGAGAGATAACCTTGAGCCAAAGACCTCAGGAACAGTGCCATGGACCCAAGTTCAAACTCTGCAATAGACAATAAATAAAAATAAAAAATAAATTACATATAATTTATTATCAACTCTGTACAAGGAAAATAGGATATGACACATGGCAACATATGACTTCAAGTTACAAAGTTCCAAAGCATTTCCCCACTCTTGAGAACTAGGAGTAGTCCACATTGAAAAAAATAAAAACATGAATGATTTATCAAAACATACTATATGTTATACGAAGGAAATGCAATAAACATGCATTTCGCAATTTAGTAACATCATATAGTATAAAGAATCTGATTAACTGATTCATAAAAATCAATACAATGGAGATAAAACATCCAATATATCAGGGTCAAATTAGCAGAATACTTTCCATCTATGATGGCTGTTCTGTAAATTATCCAGCCCTATCCATCCCACAATTGCAGAAGGCTCCTCCTGAGAATGGCCAGAAACCTGTCTACTATGAGTGCTCAATGCAGACCTGGTCCCATTCTCTATTATTTGGGCAAGTGATTGAATATCTGAAAACTTGCCAAAGGCACAATTTAGGAATGGCTTCCAGTAAGAACATTTTAGTTCTCAGAAAAAAAGGGAAATTGAAGACAGTGGGAAAATGTACCAGATCCTGGAAAGATTTCTATCATTGTGCTAAAACTGTACCCTTCTACTGACACTTGAACAAACTGCAGCAATTGTCACTCCAACCACATGTCCAAAAGATAGCTTTCCAAATATTGACCTGTTTTCACGTTGGCAAATCAAGACACTCTATTGTGGTCCTGTTTTACTTAACCTATCTGCTATAGTTTGCCCAAGAGATAGTTGACCTTACCAATTTCTTAAATTTTAGGTCATCACATAAACACTTCATAGCCCTTAAACATTAAAAATACCTATCCATAGAAGTCTGCATTACATTACATACTTATTACTGTTTTTCTTCATTTGCCATGTTGTACATATTTGTGTATCCCATGGCTTAGTTCTGTAATCTTCCTTCTCATGAGTGTTACCACTGAGTACAGGTAATTATTTCGTTTTTTTTTCTCCAGCTCTGTTCTTTCTTTAATTCAATTCCTTAATAGCATCATGTCTACTGACAACTCCTAGCTATTGATTTTAACAAATTCAAAAGAGTCCAAAGTGAGCTTTGATTGTATCCCTCATTACTATTTGATTAATTAATAACTCTTCCAGTTGCCTTGTCAAAATATCTTGTAGTCATTTCAGACTTACCTACTATTTCACACCTCATATGTAATGTATGAGCAGGTTTTGACAAATTAACTCACATAATATTTTAGGAACCATAAATATATAGTATATGAATATTAATACTATGACTTAAATTCGTGGCCTTGGTTGTTTTTTTTTTTTTTACTTTTCTTTTGTGCTCAGGTTGTCAGTCTTCCATTTGAGCCACAGCTCCACTTTTAGCTTTTTGGTTCTTAGTTGAAGATAAATGTCTCACGGTCCATTTACCTGGTCTAGCTTGAAACTACGATCTTCTGTTTTCAGCCTTACAAATAGCTAGATTTAAAGGTGTACACCAATAAAACCACCCCTATTATATTTGAATTAAAAATAAGTTCAAAGAACGAATATTTGTAGTATTTTCAAATCAATATGTTTTCATTTACACACTGTCTTAAGAGGTTTTTGTTATTACAGCTCACTTATCAAGAAAGGAAAGGAAAAATTCATAACCAAAGAACCTTTGTATGTACCAATGCTCAAGCCTGCTAGCCACAATTTCTTTGCTGGGAAATAACAAAGGATAATATTGTCTACAGGCAAAGCAAGAGAAAAAGCTCTTCACTGAAGTTGCTGAAAGACTGATAAGGATGAGGACAAGCAACTTTATCCAGAAAGTATCACAAAGTGTTTGCTGTGGATAAGTGTAGCCAATCTTAGAGGATGTTCATAATGATGAGGAGAATATTTGATTACAGAGGTGTGCTTTCTTGAAGATATCTATTTATAACATAGTTTGTGTACTGTTAAAAATGAGACAGTTATGATAGGGATATTGTCATTCCTTATATCCTTCACAGTATAATATTAAACCAGTTTTATACATATAGTATTTATAGTAATTATAGACTATCACTAATTATGCATATATTATAAATATATCATTTATATGTTATGTAATATAGTATATTACATATATTATGCACACATAATTTAATTTTTCTACTTGTCTGTCCAGGAATTAAACTAGCAATATCTTTGAAAATGGATAATAAAGTAGGGTCCTTACAATTTCGATTGTAACATAGAGTTTTACTCAATTAGTAGTTATTTATTCTGAATTGGTTTAGAAATGGAATATCAGAATATAATTGAGCATTCAAAAATAATTATGTAAGAATATGCCAAGGATGGGGTTAAAAATCTATAACCTGACTCATGTATGTAATTACTGCTACTTAGGGGCTGAGATCTGAAGATAGCTATATGAAGCCAGTCTGAGAGAAATGGCTCAGGGACAAAACCAGTCTCAGTAATGGCACAAAAATAAATTATGTGACAAAAACATATATATATGTTTATTTACATAAAGTTGTTATTCCTTGTATCCTTCACAGTATAATACTAAAATGTTTTATACATATATTATTTATAGTAGTCGTAGAATATTAGTAATGATACATATATATGTATATATATGATATATAAATATATAATTTCTATGTTATGTAATAAGATACATTACATATATTATGCACACCTAATTTATACTGATAACACTAATATCCATTAAATTGATATATGTTTTAGAATAGGGAATAGATTTTTTTTGGTACAACAAGGAAGTAAGTAGACACAAAAATTATTCCTTTTGGATTGTATATCCATAACAATCTATTCACTGTGTATTGAGGGTACTGATTGATAAAAGCCTGTGTTCGTCAGCACAGGTGTCTTTGATACCAGGAATAATAAACAGTGGAAGCTGAATGATGTTCATTCAGGTATTTCTTTAGAAATTAAACTGATCTTCCTTTGATATAAAGATCACTTGTGCTGTCATTATCCACACCCTTTTCATTTAAAAATATTTATATTCTGTATCAATGTTATTTATCTCATAACCATAATTAGGAAGATAATGTGGATTCATCTGCTCCATAGCTCTTGAAAAGTAATGAATGTGACACAGAATATCCTCAGATGTGGATGGTGGAATTCTGGATTTGAATTATGGGTCTCAACTGATCAGTCTTAGCAACTTGGGAAATTTGTTTGGGCTTCTTTCCTACTTTTGTTTTTAATAAAAAACTTAATGTATTTCCTAACTTGAAGAACACTCATGAGCACTTAAATTACCCTAATGCAGGTTCAGTGCGTGGAATGGTGTCTGCACATTGTGTAGTAGGTCCCCAAGAAGTCAGCTTCCATCAACATGGTCACAGCATCCTTCCTGAAGGACTTAAGAAATATATACCCAATTGATGTTAATATCTTTGAAAATTTGTCTTTTACACTAAAAAAAGTCTTGTCCTCATATGAAACAATGAAAGCAATATTAGGGTTGTCCTGTGGCTTTTATTATGAAGGAGTTTTGCCTAAATTCATTCTTACTCTATTAGTGGTAGCAGTGACATTCTTTAGTGCTACCCTTCATATTTCTAGTTCTGTGTTCCAGTTGGAATACCACTGTAACTTCGTTTATAATCTTTGTTATAAGAATAAATAAACTACAACTGCTGAAGTTTTCAATAGTCAATGCATTACATTTTATGTGCTCAATATTTTCCTGAAATTATTACCTTTGGATTATATATCCCTAACAAACTATTTTTTATGATTTCTTATATGATTTATATAGATTTCTTATGTAATTCTTATATGATATCTTAGAGATCCATAAATAAAACATCTCAGAACAGGAAAAGAGTAGGTAAGAAGTCATAAACAATACTATTATGGTGCTCTTAATGGCTAAGTGTAAAGAATATGTGACAAAACTGTTGGAAGATTCATTTGTTGTTTTTTTTTTTTGCTTGCTATTCTCTCCCCTTTCTTTGTAGAAAAGGTTCTCACTATAAAGTGCCAACTGATCTGGACCTTTCAAGGCTTGTCTCAGTGACATAAGTGATGGGATTAGGGACATGCTCTCATGGCTGGCTTTTCGGAAGTTCACAATATCGCAATACCTATACACATAAAGAAACTTTTGTGAGTAATGTGTATTCACTTCCTCAATAGCCACAATGTCAAAACATCAAATTACTAACAACTGGCATCACTAACACCTCCATAAATCAAATGCAAACTAAAAGCTCTACTTCAAAAACCAACATCTAAGGCAGTGTTGGAAATACAAGAAGATACATAACACATCTAAAGGAGTGAGTTCTTTAACACTGGCAATGAGCAGTGATAGCTGAATTTTTAACCAGGCTTGAAAAGTTCGGGTGTCCACTAACTATGTGATTAGAGTTGCAGTGTTGACCTTGGTATCAAGATTGGAGGTAACATTCTAAGGCAGCTAAGTTGCTGCAATATTGTAGCTCGATACAGTGTGACCCTTCCTGATAATGGTAAACAGAGAGTAGAAGCTAAGTCAGTAAAATGTATAGGAAGGATTCTCCACTGAGAATAATTTCAGGGGGTGATCATTACTCTTGTGTTGAAAATGAATAGCCCATCATTCTGCTTTAAGCTCTAGCATATTTATGATTTGAGAACAATTATAGCAAACCACTGTGCCATGAGTGCTGAGCAGTGTAGGTGTATATTACAATAATATATGTAAAAATCCTTACTGGTATGGAATGGCCTGACCCTGACACTTCATTCTGTGTTGTTGAGTTTCATGGAGAAATGTTCATAATTAGGCAATTCACACTCATCTAAGTCTGAATCAGGCAACTGAGATAAGACATTAGGGTCATCACTCCAGTGACATGGTCTGTGACCTGTGAAATAAATAACATTATTTAACAATGCATATGTGTTTCTGAAAATGCATGCAATACCAAATACCAAATATACAAAAGGGACAATTATCCATCTCATATTATCAGAAGTAAAGATATTCCTGAATTGTACTTACTTGCTAGAGGATCACAGGGTCACTGCTAACGTTTGGTCTTTGCTCAATCTTCCTCAATCTTTTTTGAGGAAGTGTTTTTCCATAGTTTGTTTTGAGGTGTTCAGAAAATCAGTACTGTCACTAACCGCAACCATGGGAAAGGAAAGATGATGGGATACCTGGCCAAAAAACTGAGAAATCACTGGAAATGATAGGAAAGAAGACACCAGAGGACCCAAAGCCTCATTGCCAGCTTTTGGATCACCAAATCCTGCTTAACATGTTTATATTCCTTCTACTACAAGGCAGGTGGTGGTCAGTGGCTATAGGTATGTCCACAAACTAAGGCATTAACCTAGCTTTGGTTACAACTATTAACCTGAGGTATTGTTTGTATACATAGTGATAATTGAATCCCTTATTGTTAGGGAGTAGAAGGGAGTAATAGTCATTACATCCATAACATAGACATCCATCTTGTCTCCAAAGTCTTAATCTTTTAGTGTCCAACAGCTCCAATTTATATACTTTTGAGGTAATAACTCATACCCCTGTCTTCCCTTGACTGACCTTTCCAGAGCAGAGCTCTCAGTCTTTTGATTGCTGTTTGAGATGACTTCGCAATCTATCCCTTTCCAGGTTTAACAGTTTGACCCTAGAATCCCTCACAAGTACTGTGACAGATGTCTTATTTTGAAAACTATATTTTTTCTAGGATAGGTTCAAATTTTAAATTTTATTTTATTTCAAAAATACTGTACAGAGTGTTTACAGTTACATGAATAAGATACATTCCTCGTTGAATATTTTTATCCACTCCATTGTTGTTCTCATTTCCTTTCCCACTCCCTACACATCCTCCCCACCCCATGGTTGTGAAGTTCATTTCTGAAAGTGTCTTGTGAATATCATTGTTGCAATGGGTCTCTCTTTGCACTTCTTTCATCACTATAATTTTTCCCTTTCCATCTCCAAATCAGATAAATGTAAATACAAGATGGAAGGTACCAAAATCAAGACAGATTTTGCTAGGGATAAACCAATAGAAAAGACAAATGAAATAAAATAATATCTAGATACTCTACCGACATCAAGGTTGATATCTAAAAAAAATTTGCTGTTTCCATGTCATGGAGTTCATTTCAATTAGCATCATTTTGTAAGGTCAAACGTATATAACTCTGGAGCCAGCAATCCCACTCTTGGTCTTGTAGAAATGATCTCAAGCTAAAACACACTAAATCTACAACTATATTTTTTGCAGCATTATTACTATAACTAAGATATGGAACCAATCAAGATGCCCCTCAATGGATGAATAGATCAAGAAAATGTTGTAATTTTATGCTTCTATCAGAAAGAATGATAGAATGATAGCCCCTTTCTTAAGAAAAGGGAAAGACATGGAAAACAATCATATTATGTGAAGGAAGCCTTACTCAAAGAAAAATAGGTTCCAAGGTTTGCCTCATTTTTATTAATTAATATATGCTTAGGATAGTCCTGACAGACAGGTTTACTTTTTAAACTCTTAATATTCCCTTTTTTTCTCTCGCTCTTCCTATTTCATGCCAATTGTGTGTGTGTGTATGTGTGTGTGTGTGTGTGTGTGTGTGTGTACGCGCACAGTAATGAAACTTGATTCGGAGCCTCAAATTCTTGCTTGGTTTCTTCATTCATGACTGACTGAGTCTGTACTATTTCAACCAAGGTTTCACTCTGTCTTTGATTTAACAATTGAACATAAATATCTCATGGATTGCTACCCCAGCCATCTGTGAACCATGATCTTCCAATCTCAGCCTCGTGACTATATAAGAATAGGGATGAGGCACTGGCATCCAGCTTTATTGGCAAGTGTTTTTTTGCTTTGATTTGTTTTTGTTTTTTTGTTGTTTTGTGCATTCAAAATCTGTAAGGAAAACAAATCACTTATAACCAAGAATATTCACATAAAATGTGTGTTGTTTAAATATTACTTTATTAATGTTATCCTTTTATATCCACATTATGTGATTTGATTTTTTTGAACTCTATGGTTGCAAATGGTCAAATCACATATATAATTTGAATCTTCTTTTCTTGGTTTTAGAGTGTGTTTCAAAACAGAATTTACCAAGGTTTAACTCTGCACTACAGAAGCAGCACCTTTATGATTATTCAATACCCTGTAAATCATAAGTTCATCACTTCTTGTGGCACCATATGAGCCTATAATACCTCCACATAGTTTAGACCTCAATGCCGTGCACTCTTCTGCCAAATATGCAAGGACATCGTTTGTAATTCTCCTTGGATTTTCACTGTTCTTCTCTCTACTCTCCCATGCTAAGTCCTGTGATGATCATGTTGATTTTCTCCCCTGTTACATTCATCATTGCATCTTGGGAACTACTGTTATGCACTACTGTATTTCTATCCATTCTCCTTGTGCTTCATCTTGTACCCCTCTCACCGCAGAGGGTCAGAGATTGAGGATATTTTCTTCACTCTTTAGCTCAGACATCTATCTTTACTTTCTAGCAATACATTCATTGAATTCTTTCTGTAAAGTCTAATGCCTTGAAAATGATTACTGCATTTTCATGGCTTTGTTATTTGGCATTGGGGAAGTACATAGATCAGTAACTGTAACTTAGGTAAAAGAAGACTGCAATCATGCCTCCGTAGATGTTGTTCATTGGGTAATGTTTACTTCAAGGTCTTCCTGCCTGCTTCCTATTCACTGTTTATTTTTAAAGTAGCCTTTTCTTCTGGAAAGTATTTATGGGCCTAGTGTAGATCAATTCCTACTTTAATTAGTCATTAATTTTATTCCAACATCATTTTGCAGATCCTTCTGAGTTTCTTCAGGGTCTGTATAGTAATGCTTCACATTCTTAGATATGATTTTAACATCGATGCATCCGATGATAAAAACACATTGCTTAAGTCACCATTTTGATGATTGAAAAGAAACCATGCTGCAATCTCACTATATCGCAATTTTCTGGTTTTAAATTCTTTTAGATTAGAATTGATGCTGGAGAACGAACATTCTGTGTACAATTTTATATTTTCCTAATTATTTTTAGTATACTTTCCAATATTGTATAAAGTTAAAACATTACTACTTACTTAGTTTTAGGATTTCTAAAATGGTTAGAGTAAAAGTTCTATTCATTCACAATTTTAAGACAACATTGTCCATTATGACCAAGTGAGATATTTTAAACTTTTTATTTGTGGTCCTCATTGGTGGTGCTGGGGAATCAAGTTCTTAGCTTCATGTGTCTTAGTCTACTGTGTGCCTCTGAGCCTGATGTGACCTATGGTTTTATTTTCAATCAACTGGGATAAAGAAAAATTTCCCTAGGAAGGATTTAATACTTGGTTACTTTCTCCAGTATCTCTCACACACATAAAAGTAATATAATTCTACACTGACAGAAAATGGTGTTCTTATATTTTATTTATTAGTAGTAACTTTTTGTTTTTTGTAGCCCCACTCTTCACTATGTCTTGCACATTTGCTATCCCTCCTTCCCATAAAACTTGAGTAGATCAACTGGAAACCCACTTCTAGTCACCATCCTCCTTAAAAAGCTCAACCTTAAATAACCTACCCCCTCGTAGCAATGCTAAAAACTTTCAAAGGCCTGACTGCAACCAGACTCCTTCCTGAAAGCCCTCCTCTGCTTTAGGGAAATCCCTCTTCCACTCCACCCCTTGCTGGAATCCCTGCTGTGCACCACCAGAAAACAGGCCACATCCATATCTCCTTCTATGTCCCACCTTGCTGCAATAGAACCCCGCCTACACCAGGCTCCTCCCTCAAATCCCCACCTCGTCCACCAGATGAGATCCGCCCCTAACTACTCTAGTCCCTCTAGTCGCATTGCTCCCATATCCTAGTACCTCCAAACTCCTCCCTTCCCTTTCATACCCCGTCCCCAACCAGCCTTTTCACTCCAGCCCCCCTGGTTTCATCAGAATCTCTGCCCATAACTAGCCTACTTGTAAGAGGCCTAATCTCTCAGACACAGCCCTGAAACTACCACTTCCCACAAAGCCCATCATGCTATACCAAAAACCCTTCATCTCCCTATAACTGCCCTTGAAGCCCTGCTTTGCTTGGCCAGAAGCTTCTCACACAGCCTATTTCCTGCCTGGAAAGGCAGCACTGCTCCACCACAACCCTCTCTACCTCCCACATCTACTCTCTCAATGCCCTGACTTGCTCTCCAGATAACTCCCCCTTGGCTCCTTCCTCAGTTCCACATCCTACTCCACCAGATACCCTGCCCACAATTACCCTACACCATTGTAATTCTTACATTCCTTCTCAAAGCCCCTCCTCCAACTAGCCCCATGGCTCCAAACCCTGCCCTGCTCCTGAAAAACTCCACTAGAAAACCCCCACCACACTATGCCATTTCTGGACACCCACATTGCTCCACTGGAAACCACTGTTCCAGTTGACCTCCTTCTGGAAGCCGAGAAAACCTCCCCCACACTCTCCCATCTCTCGACACCATCATTGCTTCACTGGAAACCACTGCACCAGTTGGCCTCCCTCTGGAAGCCTCACTAGACTCAACTTTAAATCCCAGTCCCTTCATAGTCCCTTTTGGAAGGTTGTTTTGCCCTGCTGGAAATCCTGTCCATAGTCCATGTCCTGCCTTACAACACTGAAATACCCATCCAACCTCACTCCTCTTTTCGAAGTGGTAACTGGCAACACTAGAAACCCCATCTTAACTAGTCTAGTGCACTGGATCTTATCACTGCTCTCACAAAGCCCTGGTCCTGAAAAATGCCTCCATACATTGTGTCTACATCATGCTCTGCTGGAAACCCCACCTCCACCCTAACACACTTCCCAAAGGCCTGCCATTCTCCATGAGAAACTCTGCCCCTTACTAGCCTATGACTTCCTAGTACCACCCTGCCCTCTCAAAGCCACACCCTGAAAAGCCACTCCCTCATAGCTCTGCATTCCTACTCCAGAATCCCCACCTTCTGTCAACCTCTTCTTTCCATTCCCTGCCCTGCCTTATGGAAAACCTCACCCTACATGTCCCACAAGGGCTCACAGTGTTCCACCAGATCCCCTCCTCTAAGTAACCTCCTCCTTTGTAGCCTTGTTCTTCCTTCTCAAAGTCCTGTCCCAAACATCCTCCTCCCCAGTAACCCCACCTTCTTCCAATGAAAACGTGTCCACCTGCCAGCCTCCATCCTAAATCCCATCTACTGCACAAGAGACCCCTCCTCTATCATGTCTAGTCCTTGCTGGTCCCTCCCTGATGTCTCAAAGCCCTACACAGACTGGCCTTTGCCCTCAAATCCCTGTCCTGTTCCACCATACAGGCTGTGCCAATACGAACTCCTCCCTTAAACCAGACAGAGCTCCACCAGAAACCCCATACCACCTCATCCATGAAGTTCTCATCTAGTAACTTTTATTACAAATGTGATTTTGAACATATCTGGGGAAATAGAAGTTCCAGCCTCCAGCTGGGCTCAGTCATAGAGAAGGATTTGTGCCTTTTTTTGACTTTTCAGCTAGTCCTGACAATGTAAAGTGCTCTTGTCTAAAACTGGATAAAAATCAGGCCAGTTTAATTTCAGGTGACTTCCCCCCCCCCCCCAGCCTTCCTCCAACAGAAGGGATGCAAAAGACCAATTTTTGAAATGCCTTGCTAAATAAGCAAGCCCTGGGAAAATGAAGCTCAACAAAGTTACTTAGATTAAAATAAATACTGTCACAAAATTTTCTTTCAAAACTTTAAAATGTACATATAACTGATTTTGATTTTTGCATGCTTAAAAATCTGAGTGTGTTTTGTATGTGCTTGTGAACATGTTCATGATAGAAATTGTCAACATGCTGTAACAATTGGCTGAGTTTAAGTTTAAAGTTCCAAAGGTTATGAGATTTGATCATTACTAAAAAAATTTTAAAGCATTTTCACATTGTTTGAAATAGCTTTTTAAGGATTCTTTAACTTAAAAATTAGAAAATCTGGTATTTTAGAATGCATAAAGCTGTTTACACTGTAATCAAGATATCTGGCTTAATAAAAAGGAGAAATTTAGAAGCCAACAGAAGACCTATCGTTAGGAGTGAAGGATGAACAGGCAGAAGTGCAGTTCAGCTGGTCATGCATGGTGGAACAGGCCCTGGGAAGAGTCCACGCATCGTGAATTAGGGCAAGCGGGCACAAATGCAGTTCAACTAAATCTAAAGAGTCGGACTGGGTGTGTGCCCATTCCACAGGAAGGGCCAAGTGGCCCATATTTATTCTGCCCCTTTTCCCTACAGATAGACACTGGAAACATGATGGTATAAATGAGTGATGTGAAGATCTGATTAACATTGCTAAAACTGCCCCTTGGATGTGTTAAAATTAAAATTAAGAAGGCCTTAAAAAGAGGATCAAAAAGTTTATTTGTATAATGTGGTTTGCTCTCTGATACTCTGCCATTGGATATGTTATTTTTAAGGCATAAAGGTGTTAAGTCTAGCTTCTTGGTACAGTGGTGGTGATTATAATTTTTGCATTGAAAAAAAAAGTTATTTGAGCTTAAAAGTTTTCATGTGTATCTGTTTAAAAACAAGCAGCCAAAAGGAAATGAGTGACACCTAGCCTCGAGAGTTTAAGGGGTTTTTCAAAATGCAACTAAAAACTAAAGTATAGAATATTAAAACAGAGATGAATAGGAGGCTTACAAATTAGGAATGGATTTCTGTATATAAAGTTTAAAAGTAAAATTGTTCTAAACATTTGCCTCAAAGTACAAAAAGGAAAAATTAGAATTACCAAAGTTATTGCTTAATTCCTATTTCAGTTTGGTCTCATAGGTTGGTTTTTTTTTTTTTTTTTTCCATATCAGTTCCCAGCAGATCCACAAAAAGGAGTGAGGATTCTTGCAAGTTTGTCAGATGTAACTTTGGCTCTTAATAAGTTTCAGGTGAGAATATGCTTAAAAGCTACTACTATGTTGACTGTCTTTTTGCTTTTAATTGGAGTAAAATGGCCTTTTATGAGACTCATTGATCTGAAAACTGGTTCGAATCCAGCCTGGGCAGATGAAGGTGTCTGTGAGAATGTCACCTCTACTCAGCCAGCAGAAGGCAGAAAGAGCAAGCAGACCTGCCTTAGGATTCAATGTGGCAGAGTGCTAACCTTGAGCTGTAGAGCTGAGGGACAGCACTCAGGCCCCAATTTCAAGTCCAGCAACCAACTAAGGGAATTGCCAATGAGGCATTGTTTCCAGTGTGGAGAAGACACTCCTTGGACGAAAGTAATAGAGGAGCAGCATCCAGAGACCGTAAGCCACTGCTTAGAAGGCAGAAATAATGTCAGATCCTTGAGTCATTTGTGCATGGCCCTTCAAAAATTGGTCAGAGCCAGAAGGTCATGGGAAGATAGTTTGTAAGCATGTCTATGACTGAAAGGGACAGGAACTTGTCAGTCATCTGTGATATTAGTAAAAAGCTAAGGTTGCAAAATGTGGAGGATAGTTTAAATCCCAACCCCTGTATGTGCCAAAAGCTCTAATTGGCAGTAACTTTTGAGCTGACACCACCTACATGAAATTCATCTTCTCAGGAAAAGTTTGTAAACCTGGGAGTGTGTTTCTATTGATATCTGTCTGAAGGCCTGCATAGGTATCTCAGACATTGTTAGGATTACTAGAGATCACGTTCCAAAGCCATTCATAAAGATCCTTTTGCAAACCAGAAGACTAAAGAAGCTCCACTGCTGTAGCCAGAAAAATGGTCTGTGCATTTGTCAAAAGTTAAAATATTGTTCTTAACCTCTTTGTAAAATAGGCTAAGTTTATAGGTTCCTGGCTAGGTAGGATCAACACTCCTGAGTCAGCTTCAAGAAGTGACAGAAGATGAATCTTTGCCCATCATCCCTTATTATGAACAAGGGAAAATATTCACTTTTTAAAAAATGTGGCAAAGTAGACAGAAGGAAAAGGCATGGGAAATAATAGTACAGGCCTGAGTCCTCTATATCTGCTTAGAAAATCCTAGCTTTATTAAAAGATCTATTTGTTTAAAAAGTTGTCATCTTGGTAAATTGTCCTGGGCTATTGTGTAAATTGTCTTTAAAACTAGTGGAGTCACAGCCTGCCAAACATATGCAATGTATCCTTACCAGTCTATGTAGGAATTTGCAGTCCAGCACAAGATGTGACAGCCCCTTGGAGCCACTGAGAGACCCTGCTGCTGCTGCTGCACATCCTAATGGGTAAAGTTCAACAACAGCCTGACAGTTACCTGGAGGAAATCTACATCATCACTCAGATCACCTCCACCGTGGTAAAGGTAGACTGCACTCCTGACTGATTCCATCACCTGAAAATGCTTCCCGGTTGAAAGCTGCTACAACTAAGATCGTGTGGGAGATTCTCTTGGTAATATGCAGTAATTCTCTATACTCCCACAGTAGATATTGGGAACAAGGATATCACTGGCTTGCCTTAGCCTTTGGAGTCTAAAAGCCACACAAATACATTAGTTTTTATTCATCCTAACTTCAATTCAACTCATCTTTCTAAAAATAGATTTTAGTTTCACTCATTATCTTGTCTTTATTGTAAACCTAACCCTAACCCTCACCGTAATCATACTCTAATCTTAATATTATTAGCAGTTTTCTATTTCACATTAATCCTAATTCTAACTCTACTTGTTATTCGAAGATTTACTTTGTTTGACCCTAAATTTTCCGTTTCCCTATTGCTTACACTAAGCCTAGCTGGAACTAAAACCTAACTTTCACCCTAATGATAATCCAATTCTAATGTTTAAGAAAAATACACTAGCTTTTAATCATTCTAATAAATACTCCAGTTTTCACTCTGGAAATGAGTTTCAGTTTGCCCTAATTCTCACAAATTTTCTGACTCTACCTCGAAAGTTATCTTGTTCCCTAACAGGAGCCATTATATTACTTTTCCTCACATTCTCTTACCAGGAAAAATACCGTAGTTTCCATTGATTCTGCCTTTTTCTGAACCACTGTATCTGAAAAGAGTTTCAGATTTACTTACCATCTAGTCCATTACTTAACGCTAACTCTCAACCTAAACCTGTCTGGAAAACTCTCATTAATCACTACAAGAATGATCACTGAGAAATAAATATAATGATAATGTTCTAGTTACTATTCAGCCTCATATTATTTGCTTCTACTTGTTAGTGAACACAATTTTATACTAAAAGCTTTATTATTCGTAACAGTAAATATAATCAGAAGAAAATACTGACCCTAATCTTAATCCAAATTATATGACAATACTAACACTAACACAAATACACTAGTTTTCACTCATCCTTCCAAACATAGGTTTCAATTTTTCCAATATCTTAGTCATTTTCTAACCCTAAACGTAATCTTTCTTAACTGGAACATTGAGAATAACCATCAGCCTAATTGTGAGTAGATTCTAATATTAATAGCAATACTCTAGTTTACATTCATTCTAATTCTTACCAGGCTTATATTAAAATTTACCTTCAATTAGACCCTCATTTTTTTTCTCCTTCACACTAAGCCTAACCATTGCTGGAATCCTAACTAACCATTACCTTGACACTAATCCTATCCCAATTCTAAAATTTATGAAAAATGCTCATTTTGTGCAATCCTAACTGAAATTCCATTGGTAATTCTTGAAATAAATTGTAGGTTTTCTGTAAACCCTAAAGATTTTTCACTCTTAACTCTGAATGTATTTTGTTCCATAACAGGCATCATTATACCCATTGATCTCAAATCTTGATTTTATGAAATACATTGTACTTCCATTATCCCAGCTTTTCCTGAATTCCTAGAACCTAAAAAAAGGTTCAGCTTTACTTAATATTTAACATTTCTTTTTTTATTTTTTCCTTTTTGTCGGTCGTGGGGCTTGCACTCTGGGCCAGGGCATAATCCCTGAGTTCTTTAGCCCAAGGTGTGCGTTTAACCAATTGAGCCACAGCACCGCTTTTATGTTTTATAGTGGTTAATTTGAGATAAAAGTCTCATGGACTTTCCTGCCTGGGCTACCTTTGAACTGCGATCCTCAGAAAATAGCTTCCTGAGTAGCTAGGATAATAGGCCTGAGCCACTAGTTTAACCCATTTCTTTACTCTATCCTCAACTCCAGTTAACCAGAAACCTAATCTAAATCACATTCTGATTTAACACCAAATGGTTAATGTAAGGAAAATTGTCTAGATTCTATTCAATCACACATTTTTTTGGCTTCTAATTCTAATTGGAAAACTGAAATTCACCTTAAAGCTTATCCTTCCCTAACCCTAACCGGAACAAAAATGTATCTCACACTTTAAACCAAAGTATATCTGAATGTTTAAAGTAACACAGACTGGTTTTCATTCATTCTTCTTAAAATATGTGGCAGTTTTACACAATGTCTTACATGTTTTTCTCATCTTAACCCCATTCTAACTGGCACACCTTTCCTAATCCTAAACCTACGTATAACCGAATCATCATGTTAGTAGCAAGCCACTTTTTTCATATTTATCCTAACTCTTGCTCAGCGTGTAGGTCTAACTTTTACTTGCATTTTGAACATAAATTTTTAACTGTTTTTCTATGTCCTGTCAGGTTTTATTTTACATTATTTTTAAAATTTTTATTTTGTTGAAAAGATGCTTTAAAGAGGGATTAGTTACATATATAAGGTAAGAAATACGTTTCTTGTTGAGCATTGTTACCCCTTCCTTTCTTGTTCTCTCACTATCCCATCCCTCCCCACTTCTCATACCTTTCCCTTCCCATGGTATAAACTTCATTTTCAACATAGTGTCTTGTGAGTATCATTGTTGCAATGGTTCATCCTGTGATGAACCTAAATTTTCTATTTCTCTAATCCTAATTCTAATTCTGTCAGAGATCCTAACCCTAAAAATAATAATAATGATAGCTCAATTCAAAAGTTAACAAAAGATATTCAGGTTTTTATTTATTCTATTAATTCACTGTACATCTTGAATTAACTTGCAGTTTAACTTAAATCTTCCAAATTAATTTATATGTGCATATATAAAGATGTAATTTTATGTGAAAAACAGAAGATCTTTGGAGGAAGGAGTAATGAGAAAGAAATAGAGGGAGTATAATCAAATACCGTTAAAGATCTTATGGAATTGTCACTTCTGACAATTAATATCTATTAACAAAATAACTAAAAATTAATAAAGAACACACTGCCTTCTAATGTTCTTTAAGAGAGCCATGATCTATCTTCTGAAAAAAAAAAACTCGTGTTAGATAAACTTTGTCCATGCATAATTTATATTGTTTGCCAATTATTTAACTTAATGAATAAAAATTTATCAAATAAGATTCCATGACAAAAATATAAAACAGTTACTTAGCAATTGTTTGAGAAAAAGTTATTGTCATGAGTTTTAAGAAACGGAATTGCTATTTCCCTACAAAGCAATGACTTAGGTTTACTAATCTAGTATTTGTAGTAAGTTTAGAGAACATAATTGGCATGAAAAACAACTAACTGTACATCTTGTTTCTTGAATGAGTGATATTTTAAACATTGACTTTTATTCAAATAAATACTTAGGTTTACATTTCAAAATAAGTTCAATTTTATCTCCTTTCAGAACAAGTACTTACCCTGCAATTAAATGTACTAGCATATTCAGGTATTTAGAAGCTAAATTTTCTATGTTTTACATGTAGCTCTACATATTCAGGATGACATGATTTTTTTATTCATAAATGTCGAACGTCAGATTTTTGCTTCATCAATAAAAATTGGCTCATGAGGTTGTAGTGAAGGCTCCAGTAACCAGAGTGGTCAACACCATTTCCTGAATTCTAAATTTTAAATCAAATCATTTTTAAGCTTTGATAATATCATTTATTGTCTCTTCAGAGCAATTAATCTAAAACAAATACTACTTTTAAACATTTCACTCACATTGTAAAAAATATTAACATAGGTCAAAAAGAGACTAATTATTCCAGACTCATCATATTTGGTGATCTTAGTGTGAAGAATGCAGAGAGTAGAAGATCCTTATACTCAATAAATAGTTTTGGTTAAATTAAGTCATATATCTGGATTTCTAATTTGGAGGTTAATCACATGGAAACAGGAAAACAATAAAAAAAGTACTTTGGAATCAACAGAAAAAGATATTTGTGCATGTACCACAGTTGCTTTATTTGTTTGTAGGTGAACACTGGACTTCGATTTCTATCTTAGCTGTTGTTGTGAATAATGTGAATAACAATGAATTACAGATATATTTATGAGTTACCCAGAGAGAAATAATCACACGATTGGTGGGGCAGATGATATTTTAACTTTGGATTTCTTTAGAAAACTGCATACTACTTTCTACAACGAGAACACTAACCTGTATTTTGACCAAGAGTGTTGAAAATTTCCTTTTCTCCACACTGTCGCCAGCCAACATTATTACATTTTGAGTTTTTTTAAAGGGCAGGTTTTTACTGTGTGCAGTACCCAAGACTGGCCTTAAACTCAAATCCTTTTACTCTACCCTCCAATCACTTGGAATTACCAGCCTTTACCTCCACACCTGGTTCCTTGGATATTTTTTATAAGAGTTATATTAGTTAAGAAGTAGCATCAAAGTAATTTTGAATTGCATTTCTCTAATGACTTCTGCTCACAAAGCATTAAGCTAGCACAGAAGTTGCATTAAATACAAATTTGTAAATCCGCAGGCAATTTTCAGGGCTTTTTGGAAAACATGTCTATTCAGAACTTTTGTCCATAATCAAGTTTCTTGTTAATCTCATCTTTAATCTCTCTATAGAAAATCAATAATTAATTCAAGGTAGTAGAAAGGAAAAAAATTAAGCAGCTCCTAAAATTTTTAAATTTTTAATAACATGATATTGCTTAAATCATTTTCTGTTAACGCTTGAGACTATGTAACTCAATTTAGTTAGACCTTTTACAAGGCTTTATATATTTTATTTATTTTACTTTGATTGTTCTTTCCAAAGCCTGTACGGCTAATTTCACTTGCTTTCTTTCAGTCTCATGTAGTTCAGATTTCAAACTGAAGAATAAATGGAAGGAAGCAAACAAAAAATACAGTTCCCCTCATCTGATGATGCCTCTACAAGAATGAGGAAAGTGTTCATCCTTCTAAGGACCTATGATAAAATATCAAAAAGACATTTTATTCTTCTAGATCTTCCTTATCATTGCTATGTAACTTAAATGAAGTAAAACACAGTATACTGCTCCGATACTTTTATGTTTTTTCAAGTTTGCACATTTTTATATGGCTTTCACCTCAGTCTACAACATTCCTTCATTGTTCTGTCTCTGATATTTTTACACTATCACGACATAAGATAACCAGTTTGATTTACAGCATGAGAAGTTATCCACCTGGCTTCCTTGGAAGCTGAGCATGGTCAATAGATATTACTTCTGGTTGCTAACACTACATGTAATGATTTCTGTACTACTTATCATAGTCTATTTAGTATTTAAAAAAGAATGCTGGCTAAACTCAAAGGTCATTCATAGGTTTATGTTAAGTGTTTCACAACTTTTATTCTCTTACTTCTTAAGATAACATTTGGTATAATGCTAATGTTATTACCATTGTAGTGTTGGGAAAAATTGTAGTAAAAAACTGTAAGTGCATGGCCGAAAGATACACACAGTGAGGAAGGAAATGAGTCAAAGTTTCCAAAAGTCTTTCAGCAATACCAAAAAGGTGGGTAAAATCTCTCCATTCTCTTATACTCTCAATTCAATATTCATATTGTCCAAGAAATAATAGCATAGCAAATATTTCCCATGGTGATTGTTTTCTGTCACATTTTGTCTTCAACACAGAGTGTGTTGGTGACCTTACGTTATCATGCACAGAGCTGAGCTTACAAATTGAGGTCCGAAGACAGCCAAATTTCTTCTGTCCCACAGTTCCAGTTTCTTTTTTAAAAAGTACTAAAACTTTTAAATATCATCACTTACTATCTTTTAACAATCCCCAAATGAATTAAATTGACATATAATCACTCAAAAGGCTTTCAAATTCGGTGATGATAAAACAGGCCCCCATGAAGTAAATTTTCTTTTACTTTTAAAATTGTTCTAAAAGCCTTGTGCTGGCTGGTCTCACCTATAATCCTATCTACTCTGAATATTTGCTCAGGAGACTGAGATCTGTGGATAACACTTGGGAGCCAATCAGGACCAAAAATAAAACTTCATGAAATTATTTTTCAAAATGTTTAATGAACTAGCAAAGAGCCAAGAATTGCTTATATTGTAGCTTATATCATAGCTCACCAATCTAGATAGGAAAGGCCTAGTAAGGCCTTGAAGCCCTGATTTAAATTCTGAGCATTCCAATATACATGCAAGGTGTTTGTTCTCATGCACGTGCGTGTATGCTTGCGCGCTGCCGCACTCACACACACACACATTTATTCAAATTACCTTCATATCAGTGTTCTGAATTAATTTCTTTATTAACAATATTATATGGGTAAAATAGAGGAAATAAACTCTTCCACCTAAGAACATTTTTATATGTTTTTTTATGGTAATAATACTGTGCAGAGGGGTCACATTTACATGAACATGGAAACTAGTAAGTTTCCTAACAAGCATTGTTACCTCCTCCTTTATATTTCCCCTACCATCCCTTCCCTCCCACCTCCACAAGTACACTCCCCTCCCCCTTCCTTCCTCCGCCTAAATTGTAAAGTTCATTTTTCAACATAGTGTCTTGTGCATCTCATTGTTACAATGGGTCAACCTGTATCGCTATTTGAGCATTTTTTCCCTTCCCCTCCCCAAATTAGAGAAGCATACATACAAGATGTAAGTGTACCAACTTCAAATACAGAGAAAACAGGGGTTATAGTGTGGGGAGAAACATACAAAAAACAAAAAAAATGACATCACACATTATAAGTACGTTAGAAACAATAGCAAGAAACAAAAACCCACTTGTGTCCCTATCATGGGGTTCAATTTCTTTAACATCATCTTATCTGGTTATATACACATATCTTTTGAACTTTTCTGCTTATCCCAGACATACATTCGTTATTGAAAATAAGGGAAATCATGGGACCTATATTTCTTTGGACTTGGCTTACTTCACTCAATAAATTTTTTCCAAGTCTTTCCATTTCCTAACAAATTGGGCGATATCATTCTTTCTGATGGAGGCAAAGAATTCCATTGTGTATATATAACACATTTTCTTGATCCATTCATCTAATGGGGGCATCTGTGTTGGTTCCATATCTTAGCTATCGTAAATAATGTTGCAATAACCATAGTTGTGCTGGTAGTTTTAGTATGGTCTTTTTTTATGATCATTTGGATGAATCCCCAAAAGTGGGATTACTGTGTTATAGGGGAGTTTTATGTGGAGTCTTCTGAGGCACCTCCATACTGCTTTCCAAAGTAGTTGAACAAGTTTACACTCCCACCGAGAATGCAGTACCGTTCCCTTGTGGCCACATACGTTTCCGCATCTGTTGCTGTAAATATATGGAACGCTCCAAGACTTTGCATGTCATCCTTGCGCAGGGTGCATGCTAATCTTCTCTGTATCGTTCCAATGTTAGGGTATGTGATGCTAAATTGAGCACAGAACAGTTTTTATATATAAAGTATAATTTTTAATTGATTTTATTAAGCTAGGCAATTCAACAAAAAGTAAGTTCAAAAGAATTGTTGTGAAATTATAGAATCATGTATTTCTTACATAAGCACACAATTAAGAATAAAATCAAGATAGACATGCCAAAAACAAAATAATTCCAGATATTTGTAGTTCAAGAGATGTGTTTGAGGAGAAATTCAATTATTCTATACAAGGCACCTGTCAAAATGAACATTGCAGCAAGTGTTAAGGTTTGTTAAAAGTTTTAATGTTTTAAATATGCTTAATTTTGGGATTTTGCTTATATATGCCAAAAATAGGACTGTTTGGCAGGTATAAAACTTTTCTGTAAAGTATTTAAGATTTATGATAGCAGACATTAAGTACTAAGTATGTACATTTCAGAGTTTATGGAAACTTTATTAATGAGAAGTTCCATTCTTTGTGTAAAGGAGCAGAGTGAAGAGTTACGACTTAAACTACACAGTTTCTGTTAAAAGTTTAGTGATTCCTTACTTTATTTGTTAGCAAGGAATAAATGATGATATAAGCCATAATGTACACATGTATGTTACTATTCACACACATACATATTCTCATGTATACATGCACCCATGGAGAAAGACACATAATTACAGCCAACACAAGTTTCACCAGTTGTTGAATATGCCTTAAAAGGAATAATTGGAACAATATATGTTGAAGATGTATTTGTCCCTAAGAGTTCATTTTCCACTCTTCTTATCTCTTAAAACTGGTAGTTTTAGAGAGATTTGACTTTCAAAATGCAGTACAAGTGATAGCAAGTCACTTGGAAACCTCAGTAAGTATAAGTCTTATGGTATCTCCCTGCTCCTCACGGAATGCTTACTCTTGTAGACATTCTCAACAACCAAAGTAGCAGGAGAATACCCTGGTAAAGAGTAAAGTTATAAGGCTTTAAATGGCATCCTTACTTGAGCTCTTTTTCCAACAACCAGCATGAATTCCTAGGCAGATGAGTGAGTCCTCAGAAAACTGGACTCTACATATACATTTAACTAACCCATGTGAAAATTCCTAGGTGAGAAATGCTGACTGAGGTCTTGCTGATTTCCTGGCGAAGAAAATAAGAAAAAAAGAAAGTATTTTTAATGTTTTAATGTTTAAGAATAATTTGTAACCTGTCAATAAATGTGTAGAACACAAATACCAACTGACAAAAAAATGATGGCATTTCATTTATGTGCTCTTGGACTTGGGCAGTGATTTTAGATGTGTCTACACAAGTAGAATCAGCATAAATCAAGCGAGCATTTCTTCATTTAAGATATAAGTAAAGGATACTGGTTGACCCATTGTAACAACGAAATGTACAAGACATTCTAACAGAGGATGGGTGAAGGGGGGAGGTGGAGAGGTGTGAAGGGAAGGGATGGTAGGGGAAAAACAAAGGAGGGGGTAACAATGCTCAATAAGAAATGTACTCATTACCTTACTTATGTAAATGTAACCCCTCTGTACAGTATTTATAATAAAAATATATGTTAAAAAGATACATGGAAAACTTCTGTACTTTTATGAAGTTGTATTTGTCACTCAATATAAGTAAGGTATTGGTTTTAGGACCACAGGCTTATTACTTTGGATTCTCAAAATCTCTACATGAACACAGTATATTATTTACATCAGAATCTGCCCACAATCTAGCGCAGTATAATTGTCATGAGAATTTTTACTACATTCCATATTTGTAATGAAAAATAAAAGTATATGCAATATAAACAGATACAAATTTTTTCAGATAAATTTTGTATGCAGTTTGTGGATGGAATTTGGAGAGCAATTTTGAAAAGCACAAATTTCATCAAAAAGACCAGTCTGAAAATTGTAACAAGGAGCTGATACAGCATCATTGAATAGTATGGAACTCCAAGGAGAAGTATTTGAATTGAGACAATATCAGAAAGTGTAACAACCCAAGGTCTTTTTAGAAATGCAGCTGCTAGATTTCTCATGTAGAGCTTTCATAACATTTTGTGAAGCACAAATTAGAACCTCACTGAAGTGTAGATGGTTTTCTCTCAAATTTCTGTCATGATCAGTCATTATTAATCAACATATAGCTAATCTTGAATAATCTTCTAATAAAATGTTGATGGAGTGTTTATATGCAAAAACCTCAGAAGGCTAACTTTTTCAATTAGGACAGTCTGTATTCTATGATCCAGCCGAGAGAAAACTAGGTAAGCATCCATTTACAACCTTCTGAATAATTCTGATTCTGCCCACATCACTTATCTATCCATACCTGTGCACGAGTGAAACAATTTTAAAAGAATTTATCATTTAAAATTTAAATTTATGGTTCTGGGAAGATAGCAAAGGAGAAGCTGGAAGCTTAACTAAGCCAAAGAATCACACCAAATGTGCCATCACAGTACAGAGAGTTAGGCCAGAGAGGGAAAATCCAGGCAAGTAGACAAATCTGAGCACTTGCCAGCGGCCATGGTTGCAGCTATGGGGGGGGGGGGCGGTGGTGGCCGTAACCACCATACCTGCAAAACAGAGAGTCTAGGACAAAGGCGCCAGATGCAGCAGGTGAGAGGATTCTACTCAACACCAGCAAGAACTGACAAGGAGCAGACATCTTCATCCTTCATATCGCAGATCAGAGATCACCCAGGAACCAGACTCCTGTGTGAGTAGAAGCCTGATTTCCTCACTCCTTCTCAGGGAGCAGAGAAGGGAACGCCACCTCTCCCTGCCCACTACCGGAGATCTCCATCTTTGATACTGGCAAAGGCCTGGCTGAGCAGCTAGCTCCAACTCAGTCCTTGTATGAAAACAAACAGTCATTTAACAGGTCACAGGAACCTAACCTGACCTGCCAGGCTCACTCCACTCAGGGAAAATTCACCCATCCCGGGCCTGCACCAGCCCCAGGAGTGGCTTTCTTCATTGAGTAAACAGAGCCAGAGGCTGATCCTCCCTAGACAATCAATTGAAATTCAGTAACAATAAACCCTGAGAACGGCTGCTGGCTAGGCTCTGTGACTGCCTCAGAAGCTAGGCCTCAGGGAAAAGCTACTGTTTGCTGAAAGGCCTCAACTCTACCCAGAACCTAGCCCCATCACAGCATCTCCAAACTAGAAGAAACAGCCATCTTTTGTGATACTCAAAGCAGATCTCCCTCCCATTGAACTAGCCTGGGAGGAGGATGACAAAATCCTGGGTAAATCAAAGCATTTTTCTGCCTGCTCAAACAAACTGACTTAAAAAAAAAACCAAGCTACAGGAAAATCAAATACCACAAGCAGACCAGAGACTCCAACAAGAGACTGGTTATGGACACAAGGGAGATACAGGATCTTCCCTTCTCATCCCCAAAAAGGAAAAGAACTCTTTTATGTCACCTTTTATTAAAATTGTTTTAACATTTTTAATTTCTAACTTTAAAAATTGTTTTCTATTAACTTTTTTCTTCCTCTTATAATTTTTATTTTACAGGTATACGTGTGTGTGTGTGTGTGTGTGTGTGTGTGTGTGTGTGTGTGTGCTTTTTTTCCATTTTTGTTTAGCACTACTGACCTTTTGATCCTTTTTTCCTTTCTTTCTCATTCTTTTCACTTTTTTTCTCTTTCGTTCTTCTTTGCGTGATTTAGTCGCATTTCTGCTCATTCTCAGATATACCTGTAGTCGATTATTAGACCTTATCCCCGATTGTATACACACTTAATCCAGAAATTTATTAATGAATTCAAAACCTCTTAGACTTAACTTCTTTAATAGCTGTACTACCTCTATATACCTATATAAAATTTTAAGCATTTTTATTTTTTATTTTTTGGCGTCTCCTTTTTATTCCTTCCCTTCCCTTATCATGTTCCCATCCTTCTCTGAATATTAAGTTCTTAATCTGCATAATTTTAAGTGTTTCACTTTTTAATTTTTATTTTACTATTTTTCCTTGTCTTTTTTTTCTCTTTCTTTTTTCCCCGTTGTCTATTATCATTCTATCGAATCTATTTCCTGCTTTGAGATTAGGACTAAGTTAGCTCTCCCTCTATCTTTCCACATCCCTCTATTCCTATTTATACCCACATCTCTCACTAAACCTAATAATTTCTTGTTTGCCAAATTCTTCTTTGCGGTTCATAGCCTATTAATACATAGTTGGTTGATGTTGAAAATGTATCTGTTGAACTAGATTATATCTGCAGGCTTTTGTAATATTTATTTATTTATTTTTATTGTGAAAATACTGTACAGAGCGGTTACAATTACATGGGCAAAATATTTGCTGCCTTCAGGAGTCACACCTTGCCCGTAAAAACAAACACATTTTCAATGTTAAAGGCTGGAACAAAATCTACCAAGCAAATGGCTCCCATAAACAGGCTGGAGTTGCAATCCTAATATCAGATAAAATAGACTTCAAATTAAAATTTGTGAGAAGAGATAAAGTCGCTACATACTAATCAAGGGATCTCTCCTTCAGGAGGATCTGCAGGCTTTTGACTGTGCAACTACAGACTTTGTTGATGTTTCCCTTAAGATAGTTTTCTAGCACAAAATTGGTGTTACTCTCATGCCAAATGGGCAGAATAAGCCGGAAAAACACAAGAAAAATGGCAAGTCCGGGTATCTCAACTCCCACTCATGATAATCAGTGGACAGAACAGATAATGAATAATCCAGAGGAGAGCTTCCAAAAAGATCTAAAAACACTAATATTAATCATGGTAAATAAAAAGATTGAAAACCTTCAAAGGACTCTGTGTGAGCATGATATATAGAGAGAGGAGGCAAACAAATGTCAAAACAGGAAGCTCATAGGTGTGAGGAAGCTACTCAAAGATAGATAAAAGAATTGCATGAGCAGCTTGTGAACACTCAAAGAGAAATAAAGGAATTGTGTGAGTAGGCTGAGATTAGTCAAAGAGAACTACAGGAATTGCATGAACGTGAGGAAGCTGATCAAAGAGTAATACAGGAATTTCAAGAGCGGGATGAGCATAGACAAAGATCACTAGAGGCATTCATGGAATCCATAAACAGAGAGCTGAAAGAAGTCAGGGAGTCCACAAAGGGAATGCTGAATGGATCCCAACAGAAATAATGGGAGTCCAAGGAAACCATAACTAATCAACCAAGTGATTTGAGAATAAACACTTGACACTAAATTAAGGAAGTAAAGAATTTCATACAAGATCTAAAACAAAGATCCAACAAAGAATTAGAAGCCATAAAAACCGACCAACTAGAAGGAAAAGAAAAAAAAAATAGAAAGTCTCGATAGTAGGATAGGTCATGCAGAAGATTGAAGCCTGAGGATTGAAGACAGCCTAGATATTATAGAGAAAGAATATACAACCATCAAAGACAAATCCAAGAAATATGATAGATCTATTCAACATTCAAGCCTTGGAAGACCCCACTAGAAGGCCTAATCTGAGGATAATGGGTGTAGAGGAGCACCTAGAGCCAGAAGTCAATGGTCTAGGAAATTTGTTTAACAGGATCCTAGCAGAGAACTTCCCAAACATGCAAAAAGATAGGTCTATTCAGATACAAGAAGCTTTTAGAACTCCCAATAGACTAGACCAGAAGAGGATATCCCATTGTCACATTATAATACTCACAGGATCAATTCAGAACAAGGAAAAGATCCTTAAAGTTGTCTTGGAGCAAAGATCAAACACCTATAAAGGGAAACCAACTAGAATCACCTCAGATTAATTAGAATGCAAAAAAAAACTAGAAAGAATCAACAAAACTAAGAGTTGGTTCTGTGAAAAAATTAACAAAATTGACAGACCCTTAGCAAATCTTATCAGAAAAAGAAGAGAACACACCCAAATAAAGTCAGAGATGAGAATGGAAACATCATCACAGAAACAACTAATATTCAGAACATTAAAAGGGAATGCTTCTAAAACCTGTATACTAATAAGTTTGAGAACTTGGCAGAAATGGACCTTATTCTAGAAAATACTGACATGCCGAAACTAAGCCAAGATGAGTCAAACTATCTTAAAAGGCCTATATCAAGCACTGAAACAGAAAGAGCAATAAGAGACCTCCAATCTAAGAAAAGCCCAGACCAAATGGTTTTACAGCGGAATTCTATTAAGCCTTCAAAGCAGACATCACACCAATACTCCTCCAACTCTTCAATGAAACTGAAAAAGAAAGTTCACTACTGAAATTATTCTATGAGGCCATCATAACACACATCCCAAAACCAGGAAGGGACTCATCAAGGAAAGAGAACTATAGATCCATTTCTTTGATGAACTTTGATGCAAAACTTCTCAACAAAATTTTGGCCAATGGACTTCAACAATTCATCCAAAAAAATCATACACCACGATCAAACAGGATTCATTTCAGGGATGCAAAGCTGGTTTAAGATACACAAATCAAATAATATAATTTATCACATCCACAGAAGCAAGGATAAGAACCACATGGTTATCTCAATAGATGCAGAAAAAGCAATTGACAAGATCCAACATCCCTTTTTATGAAGTTTCTGGAAAAATGAGGAATCCATGGAACATTCCTCAATACATTAAAGGTTTTATATGACAAACCTATAGCCAGCATTATACTTAATGGTAAAAAACTAAAGCTATTTCCTCTTAACTCAGGAATGAGACAGGATGCCCACTCTCTCCACTTCTCTTCAATCTAGTATTGGAATGCCTAAATACAGTAATAAGACTAGATGCAAGTATAAGAAGGATCCTAATAGGGAAAGAAGAAGTAAAACTCTCCCTTTTTGCAGATGACATGATCTTGTATTTAAAGAATTGCACAGAGTCCACTCCAAAATTACTCAAGCTGATTCAAAACTCTGGCAAAGTATCATGGTATAAAATTAACCCTCAAAAATCGATGGATTTTTCTGTATGCCAACAATAAGAAAAGTGTGGCTGAAATTAGGAAAGCAACTCCATTTGTAATAGCCCCACAAAAAATAAAATACCTAGGATTTAACTTAACCAAAAAAGTGAAGGACCTCTATGATGAAAACTTTAAAAAACTGAAAAAGGAAATCAAAACTGAACTTAGAAAGTGGCAAAAACTCCCATGCTCCTGGATTGGGAAAGATCAACATAGTGAAAAAGGCAATACTTCCCAAGGCTATCTACAAATTCAATGCGATATCTATCAACATTCTAACCTCATTCTTCAAGGAAATAGAAGAGGCAATCAAAAAATTCATATGGAACAATAAAAGACCCTGAATAGCAAAAATGATCCTTAACAGAAAGAACAGACCTGGAAGAATATCAATACCAAATTCAAATTCAACCTGAAAGCCATAGTAATCAAAACAGTTTGGTACTGACACAAGAACAGACCTCAGGACCAATGGAATAGAATTGAAACCCAGAAATGAACCTACAGACCTATAGCCATCTAATCTTCTGTAAGGGAGTTAAAAAATAGAATGGAAGAAAGACAGCCTCTTCAGTAAATGGTGCTGGCAAAATTGGTTAACAACTTGTAGAACACTAAAGCTAGATCCTTATATATCACCCTGTACCAGAATCAACTCTAAATAGATCAAAGACCTTGGAGTCAAACCAGATACTCTGAAAACATTAAAGAGTGGAATAGGAGAAACCCTCGGTCTTGTTGGCACAGGCCGAAATTTTCTTAATAGAGACCCAGAAACACAACAAATCAAAGAAAGGTTGGACAAATGGGATTGCATAAAATTGCAGAGCTTCTGCATGGCAAAGGACATAGCTAGCAAGATCAATAGAAAGCGCACAGATTAGGAGAAGATCTTCACTAGCCATAAAATGGACAAGGGTCTCATATCTAAAATATACTTGGAACTCAAAAATTTAAATCCCCCAACAAATCTTCAAAGAAACAACTGCCCAAAAATAAGTGGGTTAAAGACTTAAAGAGAAACTTCTCTGAAGAGGAAAGAAGGATGGCCAATAGACACATGAAGAAATGCTCAACCTCCCTAGTCATAAAAGAAATGCAAATCAAAACAACATTGAGATACCACCTCACCACAGTTAGAATGGCTATAATCAAGAACTCTAATAACACCAGATGCTGGAGGGGATATGGACAGAACGGAACATTACTGTATTGTGGATGGGAGTATAAACTTGTTCAACCAGTTTGGAAATCAGTATTGAGGTTCCTCAAAAGTCTCCACATAGAGCTCCCCTATGACCCAGAATCCCACTTTGGGTATTTATCCAAATGTTCACATACAAGGCCACAGTAGAGCTTCCAGCACAACTATGTTTATTGCATCATTATTTACCATAGCTAATATATGGAACCAACCCAGATGCCCCTTAGTAGATGAGTAGATCAAGAAAATGTGGTATATATACACACTGGAATTCTATGCCTCCATCAGAAAGCATGACATTGGCTCCATTTGTTAGGAAATGGAAAGACTTGGAAAAAATATATTAAGTGACGTAAGCCAGGCCCAAAAAACATTAGTGCCATGATTTCCCTTATTTGCCATAACTAGTATGTGTCTGAGACAAACAGAAACTGTCAGACAAGTTGATGTTAGGGAAATGAGCCCTAAGCTATATATTCAAATGTTTTTCCCTTTCATGGGATTGTTTCTAACACATTTATAAGAATATTTCTTTTTTGCTTTGTATGTCCCTCCCCCACTGTACAAACCCTGCATTCACTGAACTTGATGTTGTTATAATTTGAGGAAGGTAAGGGAAAAAACAAATCGTTTGTATAATAGGGATACAGTTGGACCATTAAAACAATGAGATGTACAAGCCATTATGTTGAAAACAAACTTTAAAATTTTGATGGGGGGAGGACTGGGTGGGAAGCGGGGAGAGGACGGGAAGTTATGGGAAGGGGAAACAAAGGAGGAGGCTACAATGCTTGATAGGAAATATACTCATTATCTTGTCCATGTAATTGAAACCCCTTTGTACAGTATTTTCACAACAACAACAAAAAAATAAATTTAAATATGGAATGAAATTAGTTCCAATAATGCATTGCATTTAGGTATTTAGAAATAACTGAGAAACTTAAAGGTGCATATGATTTTTTTATTGGAAATGAAGGGATATTGGAATTTGGTTCTCTACATTTTAAGCAATTTGCTTAAAAGAATAGGCAAAATAAAATTTATATTTGCAGCAGACTTCACACATTAAATTTTGTATAGTGAAAGGGAAACAAGCCTCAACAATATGTCAATTCTCTCTTCTTATTTATCTCTAAAGGTTTATGTTTCTGGTCTCTGAATATTAAAACTTCAAAAAAATTATGTTTAGCTAGTTGTGCAAAGGGGTTTTGCTTCATCATGTCAGTGTTGAATAGAGTGTGTGTGCATTTCAATATACAGTGCATTTTTCTTCCTTCCCTTACCCCAACCCCACCTATCCCTTCATGTTTCCTACTTATATTCTGACATGTGTACATTGAATGGTATGACTGTATTAGTCCACCATTTCCCTCTCCATTCTTCTACCCTACTCCTTTTTAGCCCAGATCTCCTTTTAAGACTTGTTTCAACTTCATGGTATTTTGTTAAATATCTCTACTTTGGCATTTGGCTATGGGCTTGCCACATCCTCTCTTCCATGTTTGACATACATAAATGAGTATATTTCTCCACATTTCTAATCTCAGATTGGCTAAGATAGATCTTCTTTACTATTCACCTTCTGTCCTAAATTTAGAATTGGATTTTCAGGGCCATCCAATAGAGCATTTTTATTCTCTACTCACTGAAGATGGAAGGGAAATAATTTCCATGCTGTCAGCATTATGTTATCCATCATGAATTCCCATCGCTTATCACTTCAGCAGTCTAAATTTAAAGTCATATTTTCTGCATTATATTCACACAGTATAAGTGAATATCAAGAATAATTTACCTAGTATTGGACGTTTAGGGACAATCTTCAATTTCTGATGATAGAGGCATGAATCAGTTTCAATTTTCAGATTCCACGATGTAGTGAGCTGTGTAGTCTTCTAAATTTTCGATAAATTTCGAGTTACTTTTTGTTAATAATTTAAAAAGTTTTATTTCAGTATTTGAAATGCTGCTCCAATTATTTTAAAAGTTTCACAATAAGTTAGACTGAACTTTTTCCTCCCATGTTCCCCACTAGTTCAGGTTAATTCTCCTTTCACTTTATATTTTGAGAGACCAAGGGATGAGGGTAAACAGAGAGATGATCATTACTCACATATCTCCTTCCCTCCTGTTTCTGCTGTTCTTGTTGAGAGGAAGACTGGAGCAGGGAACAAGAGTGAAGCTTGACTTCACCATACAAGGGAGCATTCCTGGCATGTCAATTATTGTTTCTCAGAATCACTTAAATTGCTTACTCTTGCCTTCTCTCTGATAGTAACCTAACTGTGGCTTCCTTGGTGCAGAAGGAAGCACACTAACAGGTTATTACCTGTAAATTGGTATTTTATATCTCAGCTTACTACTACCAAAAATAAAAAACTTTGGCTACATAAATGCAAAGGTACTGATTGTCCATCAAAACCTTAGTGAGGAGTAGACAATTCTACTCAGCTACGCCCTCCTCTTGTATCCTTCCTTCCACTCCCCTCCCCTCTTTTAATCTCCCTTCCTTTCTTCTTTCTTTGTGGCTCTCTCCTGCATATTCATGTCTATCTTCTCTCTTTTTCTTTTCCAGTAGCAAGTGCTTTGGTTTATCAGACAACACATAAATAATTGAACAAATATTTTTTCTCCTCTTTTTGTGATTTTTTTATTCTTAAGAAGTGAGTTCTAGCACACCATCAGTGGCTTACATCTAGATAGTCGGTAGGTTCAAATTTGACAATTGAAATTCGAAGCTATTCCAAGTGGATAAACCTAAGAGATTCTTTTCTCCACTTGTGGTAAATGGAAGAAGTGAAGGTGTGGCTCAGGTGGTATAGAGCAAACATTGATAATTAAAGCCCAAATATAGCTCAAGTCCAGGAGTTCAAACCCCAGTACCAACACAATATTAAAAAAATGAGTCCTTTGTCTTTGAAAAGGGATATTTCTCCAAAAATTCATACAAAGGACAGTTTCCAAGGTCCAAGACTCTTTCTAAGGCTCTTTCACATCTTAAACTGATTCCTCTGCTTGATTCATATTGAGGAAAATAGGAGTCACACTTCATATTAAAAAGTATGCAGATTACTGAACAGTTCTTACCATTTTTAATGTAAAGGAAGCATGAGAGAAGAATTCACCTCACTTGGGTGAGTTAGGTTTGATCCACTGACAGACTTTTGCAAGTAAATGAGGGTCTGTTTACATGTAAAGAAGTCTATATAGATGCTTTCTAGGAGAGAGAACAAGCTACCTGTTTCCAAGTTTGAATCAGATTAAGTTTATTCCTATGAAATGGTAAAGAGAAGCTCATCTCATACAACATTATGCAGACAGCAATTTCAAAAATATTAAAAACCCATGTCTATGTTTTGAACAGCTAAGTTTTCACAAACAAAAAACAGTTTACTGAACCAAGAAAATATAAGTTAGAGCAGTAGGAACTATGTGAAATATAGTTAATGGCTGAGTGATATGTGTAAAAGAGTTCTGTAATCACAACTAGACTATAAATTTTTTCGTCATGTCCCTAACAAGAATCTCTAAGATAGGCCTTGCTAAATCTGTCATAGAGAGTGGCGTTTATGCAATTGTCAGGTTTGTTTAGGGTCCAATATCTCCCACAGTCACTTGGGTTGCAAACTGCTCACACCACATGCGGTGTATGGAAGCACATGCTGTCTTGCTAGGCACCTAAGGAATTTTTGTGCCACTGTGAATAGTTATTGTTTTCTTCTTGTAATTATACCTGTCAGTGTGAAGTCCTTTCATGATAAGAATAATAGTTTCTGTATCATTTGTTCCACTAACAAATCTCAGATATAAGTATAGTCGGGTGCCCATGGCTCATGCCTATAGTCCTAGCTACTCAGGAGGCTGAGATCTGAGGATCACAGTTCAATGCCAGCTCAGGCAGGAAATTCCATGAAATTCTTTTCTCCAATAAACTACCAGAAAACTGGAAGTGGCGCTAGGTCTCAAGCTGTAGAGCTCTTGCCTTGAGCAGAAGAGCACTTGGACAGCACCTAAGCCCAGAGTTCAAGCCTCACGACTGACCAAAAAAAAATCTATCTATCTATCTACCTACCTATCTACCTACCTATCTACCTACCTATCTACCTAGCTATCTATCTATCTATCTATCTATCTATCTATCTATCTATCTATCTATCTATCTATCTATCTATCTATCTATATCTGTCTGTCTGTCTGTCCGTCCGTCTGTCTGTCTGTCTGTCTGTCTATGTATCTATGATGAGATGAATTACATTTAAATATAAATCAATATTTGTGATACACATTTAAAATATAAGTAAATATATGATGTATTTATAATATATATATATATAAGATCATATTATATCTGTACGTTTATAAATATAATTCTAATTTATATCCAAAGAGTACATCTGAAGATTTTGGGGAAAATGTAGAGTGTCTAAAGGCTTACTACTGACCCACCATACTTTCAATCATTTTTTCCACTTATTGCAATGTCTGGATTACTAAGACTGAATGATTATGAAACAGAGTTGTTGTGTTAATCCTTACGATTTTGGATTAGAAACATCTACTTACTTGGTATAAAACCTACCAAAATGTGATCTTGAAATCACACTCCACAAACTGGACATATATATCAATTTAACAACTTACAGGTCTTAAACTTTTATTTGAATCCTGTATCTCACATACATTCAGTTTCCTTCAAGTCAGCTATATGTACAAACATGCCTAGATTTTCATGCTCACATACATCCCCATACTCACATTACATACTAAATGTAACATTGTAATAAAAAATAATATATATACTGAAAAAGAACACCTTTGCAAATGTAATTAAATTTTATTTTTAAACACAATGCATTATTGAAATACTGATGAAAGAGCAGTGGAGAGATGTTTCAAATAGTAGATTGCCTGCCTAAAGAGCATGTTTCTTATTCCAAACATCATTATTTCCATCCTTTCTTCTCCCACATAAAAAAGCATAAATAACTACAGAATTAACTGCATGTTCCTTAATCACTCATTGAAGAAACTGTTATATATATATATATATATGTATATATATGTATATGTATATATACACACAATGATATACTATTTAGCCACACACAATTATGAAATCACATCATCTTCAAGAAAATAGAATTGGAAACCTTCATATTAAAGCAATTAGTGATACTGTGAAAAACAATTATTAGATTTCTCATATGCAAATGTTAGACCCAGAAAATAAAATGAATGACCCAGGTGTGAAAGATGGAACTGATTAAGTTTGGAAAAAAGTAAGAGAGGAGATGAAGAGAAATATTGTGGAGTAAATATGTTCAAATATTTCATAAGTTCGTATGATGACATAATAAAATATAAGTATAAAAATAGGATAATGAAATTAATAAAAGGAATAAAATTTAACAAACTACATTATGTGGATATATGTGTATAACACAATAAAATACTTTTGTGAAATTGATATTTGCTAAAAAAAAGTAAAATTCATTCCAGTTGTTATAGATTCATAGGTTAATTTCCATTTTTAGCTGAGATATTTCCCTGATAAAGTAAAAGGAGAAATTTGTTTTGCTCATTTAGAAAGACAATCTTGTCCAATTAGCATTAAAGTATTCTAGATAATTACTGTCAATGTGAAATTGTTCAGGTTATTATATTAGAATATTTCCAATTGACTCTTCAAAGTATTACCCTATAGGTATATACTTTTTGCTACTAATTGAATATCTTTCTACTCAATTACTATATACCTTTTTCTGAATGAAGTTTGGTAAATGTAACTAGGATATATTATACCTGACCAGGAAATCAATTATTCAAACAGTTTTTATCAAAAATGCCTATAACGAAATAAAGATATAAATCCAAATTATGTATATTTGAAGGCAATACTTGCTTAGTCCTCGTCTCGTATTCTTCATTCCCTTCTTGAGAATAATACACATTGTAAGGGAATGCTTAACATGTTTCAGAGAAATAGATTGACTTTAGTCAAATGAGTTACTCTATGCTTCATTTTGGTTTACTTTATATCCAGAAGAGCTAAATTCTTACCTTATGATTTTCCTTAGATTTTATACTCAGGTTTAACCTCTGATGGGTGACAGATAAAGGTATAAACATTTTTTAACAGTGGCTAAATTTAGGCTGAAGAATCTAGGTACAACTTTACTCATGCAGATAGGCCTGATCAGTCATGAGACCACGATATCAAAATGTTAACCTATGCTTCCTGAAATCATGCTTATGAGATTTTGTGTATTATAAACAGAGGTTATTAGAATTTGTTTTGTAAACAACATCATTTCATGGGTTAGGAGCTGAATTGAGATATTATATCCAGAACAAAATTTAAGGAGGCATCCAAAATTAGTTACCAAGATATAAATCATTTAACACAACGTTTTAAAAATGCAAGACAAAGGAAATAATTTATGAAAAAAGCCAACGTTTAAAATAAATACAGAATCAGTATGACTGATTTTTTCTTTTTATCCCAGTTGCAATACGGATTGCATGATGACTTTTCTAGTTATATGTTTAGTTAGGTCTTGATATTTAGTTGGAGAAGTTATGTTCTTTCATATATTCATTTGTCAGATCAAAGAGGAAATGAATTCCATGCCAGAGTCAATCTCAATAATAATGTTACTGATGTATTCTACTACTTTGCCAGTTTCAAATCAGCTCGAGTAACTTTGGTCTTCTTTGGATCTAACTAATTAGGTATACAATTTAGTCAGTACTGGATTTTGACCACCATTTATTAAAGTATTATTTTCCAGAAACTACTACTATTCTCTCTTTTCATGAGATTTTTAATTTCATTTATATAATGTGCTGATGTTTTCCTTTAAATAATCCACATTCAGTCTTCTAAAAACTGTATAATTTGGAGTATTTTTAAATTATGTACACTCGTGTACACTGCTCAGATTCTATTATTTGCACATTTTGTTCTTGTTAAGTCAGTAGTATTTAGTTCTCATTATGGATATTTTGGAATTACTAATTGCATTTCAGAAATTTTAAGAATGTTATGATTTTTGTGATTTCATACTGTAGCATTTTTTCCTTTAAGTAAGTGCAGATCTTTCTTTACATACAGTTACAATTGTTTTAAACAATTTGATCCATTCAAGGGATTTTCTATATTAGGTTGATCCAGATGAATTTAATTACAAATTAACACAACCTTATTTCTGAGAGACAGTTATACTTATAGCTCTACTTAAATTAACATGTGTTTGAAAGTTTTGTAGTTTAAAAAATAAACTGGGCACAACATGTTTTTGTTCCTGGGGAAGTTCCAATTTGTTGGTTGTTTTTCCAGCTGTGATGACTTCAAAATATGTGTGCATTTTATTTCAATTGTTTTGTGCCTATATTTTGTTTCATATAACAGAAAATACAAAAAGAATCAGTGATTTAGAACTTTTCCAAATAGAATTCAAAGAGAGACACTTGAAGTTTTGTGACAACTGGGAAAAGGGTATTCCTTAGTGGAGTGGTTAGCAGAATAACAGAGACATTGTTTGATGAGATTTGAATTCTGCCACTTCTTGACTCACTATTTCCAATGGTATTACTTCAACGTATTTAGTGGAAAGAAAATAATTTTGTCTGTATGAATTCACAATTTTTGGTTTAATTGGGCCACACTACACATTCATATTTGATTTTACCTCTAAAATCTTTTCTCCTTAGTTTAAAACCACAGATGTGAATTTATAATATAAAATAGCACCTAGAATTTATATGAAATGGTCCAAACTATTTGGAATGTAATGAATATAGTGTGTGAGATAGTATGTAAAAATTGATTTTGGAGAAAGTCAATTACAGTGGATTTTTGTGAAATACTGAGTAATAGAATTATATTTGATTCTATAAAAAATTCACGGTTACATCTAAAAATAACTCAGTTATAAGCTAATTCTGAAAAAATAAGATTGTTTACTGGAAAAAGCTAGAAGTTTCAATAAGCTTGCTTTTTAAAAATTGACTTGGATCTGGACTTTGATGGCTCATGCCTGTAATCCTCGCTACTCAGGAGTCTGAGATATGAGGATAGTGGTTGAAAGCCAGCCTGGGCAGAAAAGTCTGTGAGACTCTTATCTCCAATAAACCACCTTAAAACCAGAAATGGCACTGTGGCTTAGATGGTACAGTGGTAGCCTTGAGATGAAGAGCTGATGCACAGTGCCCAGGCCCAGAGTTCAAGGCACACAACCAACAAAAAAATTGACATGGAGTTTTACTATATTATTTCATGATTTTTTAATGAGTGGTTGTTCAGTAAAAATGTCATTGGTTTTTATATTTTGTGTTGGCATAAAATGAGCCTAGTATTGTCTTAAATTAATAAAAAAATTTCTTATTCTATGACTGCATACATTTTGTGGGTAATGGTTAAAACCAAGTTGCCTCTTTAAAATAAAATATTTATATCATCCCCCAAAAAAGAGAAACAAAATAAAATATATGCCAGAAATTTACTCTGTAAATCGTCATGGACTAATAGCCTTTCAGTTTGTTTTAACTTTTAATAAAAAAAGTAATACTGGATAATATGAACCCATTTAAATTTCTTCATCCTTGTCATTTAAGATTCACTTTAAAAAGAAGTTCAACAGGTGAGTGTTTTTTCCTTACTTTTCCAAAGAAATGATCATTTCCTCATTATAGTGTATAGCACAATATACCCAGAAAGCATTTCTTAAAGAAAAAGATTTTTTCCCATTCTTTGGTTTGCTTCAGTCTGTATTTAAACTGCATACCACAACTTACCCACCCTATTGTCTGTCTTTTCATTTGAAACATTTCAAAAGTTTTCCTTCCCTGGTGTGTCAGCCAGCAAAGTTTTACAAAACAGCACGATTTCATTCATTGTGCTTTCTAAAATATATCTCACAAATGCAAACAATGAAACAATCTGAAACATCTGTGGACTTTTCTACTTATAGTGGAAAAATCACTTTCCATACTCCTTAGAACCAGCTGTTTACAGGCATTAATTGCTGCCAGTTCCATGCTTTAGAACAGCTGCATTTGACAATGGCATACACAGTAATTTGTTTACCACATCTGGTTTGTTTTCAGGAAGGACTGTGTTCATAGAAGATGGTAATAGATGAGTTTTGAAATTATGTAGTTTAATAGGGCTCTGAGTTGTGGATGTAGAACATCCATTTCAGTGACTAAATTTTAAATTAAATCCTATAAAGTATATTCCTTCAATTTTCTGGGTAAAGTGTTCTACAGTCTAGGTATTTTTAAGGAAATATTATACGTTGTTTCCTTGGTGACAACGGAATTGAAGGACTTAAAATTTTATATACCATGGCCATCTTAAATGCAGTAGATGTACTTGGGTTGGCACCCAAAACTTTTGGTAAGTAAGGTAAGTGCTCTACCACTGAGCCACCTTCCCAGCCCTTCGTGCATGCAAAACTTTTGGGACAGCATTAATGTTTGAATCTTGGATAGGATTTGATTGGGAATTGTGGCAGACCTTCATAGTATAAGAAGAAAAACGAAAGGCCATACTAATATTTTTTTGGGGTCGGGTTATGGGGCCTGAACTCTGGGCCTGGGCATTGTCACTCAGCTATTCAGATCAAGGTTAGCGCTCTACCACTTGAGCCACAGCGCCAGTTTTTTCTTTTTGTTTATGTGGTGCTGAGGAAGCGAACCAAGGGCCTCATGCATGCAAGGCAAGGGCTCCACAACTAAGACACTTTCCCAGCCCCACTAATACTTTTCTCTGCTACATTGTTACATTATTTTATTCAACACACACATGCACACATACAAACACACAGATACACACATTTGTATTATAAAGACCCACTCCGTCTGCAAGAAAATATTTTAATAGGAATTCCATAAAATATTTAGTCTGCTGAGTTATGATTAGAATTTACAGAAATATCTACTTGCTTCTTCCCCTGGACAAGTCATTTTCATTTGGGAAGGTGTTGCCAATTGAATTTAGAATTCCCCAGAAAGATCTATGAGTTAAAGAAAAGTGACTTTCTATTTCCTCCCAGACTGTGGAGAATATCTGAATAGTTCTGGAAATTAAGTTCTTCAGCGTGAAAGCTATGAGAACATAGACTTTCAACTACTTTCTTATTTTATCTTTTAATCAGTCTAGGTTAAAAAAAAATTTTCTCTTTGACATACTCACCACCTTGCCATTGTCTTCTCACAGGCTCCCAAAGCAATAAAACCAACTGAACATATACTGAAACCTTCAAACTTGGAAATCTGAATAAGCATTTCTGTTTAATAAGTCGACAACATCACTTATTATGGTAGGTTATAAAGCTAACACATAAGTCTAGTCTTTCTAACAATGTAGAGTATATTAAATTATGTTTCATTATAAAATATCTAACTCCATGTTTTATTTTATATTTTTGTTTCTGTTGATCCCAGGGCTTAAACTCAGGGCCTGAATGGTGTTTTTGTGTTCTAAACCAGTGCTTGACATATAATCTGAACTGGAACTCCATTTGCCCTGGTGGTTAATTGGAGATAAGAATCTAATGAACTTTCTTATGCAGGTTGGATTTGAACTGTGATCTTCAGATCTTAGCCTCTTAACTCGCTAAGATTACATCCTTGAGCCACCAGTGCCTACCCATGTTGCATATTTTGTGTAATTCAAATTTTCAGCATTGTATAGATGCTCCTAGTACAATAAAAAAAAAAAACAACAACCTAGTTTTCACTGTATTTGATGTTGGTATAATTTGTGGAGGGGAAGGGAAAAACCAAATTTTTTAAATAGGGATACAGGTCGACCCAGTGCAACAATGAGATGTACAAGATGTTATGTAGAAAAATGAAATTTACAACTTTGGCTCAAGATGGGAGAGAGGGTCGGGAAGGGGAGATGGAAAGGGATGATAAAAGGATTGAAAGGAGGAGGTAACAATTCTTGATGAGAAATATACTCATTACATTGTCCCTGTAATTGTAACCCCTTTGTATGGTATTTTCACAAAAAAAACTTAAAACATAATAAGGATATTTGTAAAGTATATAATGAAGGAAGAATTTTCATCCTTTACAAAACCTATGCTAAACTATCTATATTTTACTGTACCTTTCCTGCAACCAGTTTGATATAGTTTAATACCTGTCACTCCAAGTTTCTCTATATTCTACTGGAGATTTAATTTTTCGTGTATGTATGTATATGCATATGTATATGTATATGTATATATCTATCTATCTGTATATGTTGCAATGTGGATCATCAAACTTGAAACTTTGCTTTTTTTTTGGCTGTTCAGCAGTTAACCTGGTCGGCTCAATCTGTGACAATATCTGTGCTCATTCTGATCATTCCTTTATTTACCAAACCACCAGCCTTTAAAATCAGCTTTATTTCCAGAGATGATTACCAATCAGTCCAACCAGTATACACCCAGAGGGTTTTAATAAAACAAGCTTTAAGGAAGGGAGATAACATGAAATGACAACTACAAAATTTCTACAGAGACTTGACATCTTTCACATTTCTGCCTTCCTCCTGATACTTAAGCAAGAATTGACTAACACTCTAAATAATACTGCAATTATAACTTAAAGATCAGTGTTTTTTCGAACCTGAAGCCTTCTTTCCATGATTTTTGACATAAACTTTTGTGAGACTTTTTTATTGTGATGGCTTTTCATCCAAAACAAAGCCATGTATATCAAGAAAGCCAATGGTTTCAGCTCAGAGTACTAAACAAAAGAGGGAGAAAATTAAGGTTAGCTATATATGTTAAGCACAAATATAGGCAATACCAAGATATTTTGAAATTGTATACTTTTACTGGATAAAGTGGCTCAAATCTATAATATTATCTACTTGGGAAACAGAACTTAGAGAATTCCAGTTCCAGGCAAAATGTTTTGTGCTTGTGTTAGGAGGACCTCAGTCCAAGCAGGCCCAGGCATAGTGATACTACCTCAAAATAAGCAATCAAATTATAATCTGCAGGTATGGTAGTTTCAGAGATGCTGTTTCACAAGTATAGGTTTTGATTTCAATTTTCCAATAGCACTGGGAATTTAAATGTGGCATGTCTAAGGTCAAGACTTCATACTTGTCTTACAAGCTCTAATAAAACCTTTACCTCTTTTGCTACTTTGTAAAAGTATAACCATAACTTCCATGTCCCAAACAAATAATTTCATATTAGAGATTTTCTTCTATCTATTAAGTAATATGTTATGTCCCACTGAAATCAGACTAAAGATAAAAAACGCATTGTTTTACAAAGTGATTGCATATGGGGAAACAGAATCTCAAAGGTAGCATTTAAGTTGAAGTCTACTCCAAGAGAAGCAGAATGCCTTGAATATGCCAAGGAAAGAGGAATCAGAAGCCAACTCTAATCTTGGAGTTCTAATTCCACCAACTCAGAGACAATGTATTTACAATATTAGTGCTACCCAATCTGTGGTCTTTTATTATTGCAATTACTAACAAACATGTGGAAGCTATAAGACACGAAAAGTCATTGACACTTCGGATCAAAGACTCATCTCTATAATCCTAGTGATTAAGAAGTACGAGACTTGGGGGATAATGGTTTTCAGGCTAGTAGGAATGTTCATGAGGTTCTATCTCCAATTAACTACAAAAATTTCTGGGCTGGGGCATGGTTCAAATAGTAGACTGACCACTGTTAGCAAAAAACAAAAAAACTGAGAGCATGATGTATGTTCAAGCCCCAAACTGGCAGAAAGAAAAAGTCCTTAGAAGAATACTATGAGAAGAATTATGAATAGGACAGCAGAAACAAAAGAAATAAACTTATTGATATAAACAAACCTTCTCATTGTGAAATATGGCACAAACTGTAATATTTAGGGTTTACCTTCCTATACAGTAGAACTAAATGGCATTTTTACTTAACGAAACTAAGATATAAAAATGTATGCAATAAATAATCACATTACTTTTATATTTCCATAATTTAACTTGTTTTACTAAATATTTCTCCAATAGTGTAGCTTTTGAAAATCAATAAATGTTGCATTTTCATATATGATTACATATCCTTCCAAGTGTTGTCTAAAATTTATCTACACTGAAATGATTGCTATTGACATCTTTCTGAAGATATTTATACTTTCAGCTGACCTTCCACAAAACTCATACCCAAAATATAACTTTTTAGTTTGTTCATGCAAACATAGGAACATAAACATATGTCTCAAAATGTTAATTACTTTTATCTGCTGTCATTAATGAAGTATAACTAATAGAATTAAGTGTATACCCTGAGGGAAATAAGATACTTCCTTCTAAATACAGACGTGGAGGCACTCACACAATCACACACGCACACATATATATTTACCACTCTGACTCAGGTTAGATTCCTGACATTGCGTGTCAGCAGTGATCTAATAATCAAATTTTCCAGCCCAGACATTAAATACATTCATAATTCCACACAGACAAAAACACCAGATCATTCAAAATAATGAGAATATTTAACAGAACCAACCAGCGCTGAGCCATCTACTCCCTGATTTCATTCATTCATGATGATGCATTTTTCATATCATAATTAAAAATATTTTTGTCTCTGATTAGCAGAAAATATATGCTATCATATAGTAGAAATTGTAGGTAAAATTACTTGTAATCTTTAGTAGATCTTATCAAAGACTTCTGTTTCCTTCTTGCAGAGTGTTTCAGGCATTTTGCCCTAATGTCTATGATTAAATTACAAAGGACATGCCATATACCTTAATTCACTTTTCCTAAAGGTTATGCTATGGAGTTGAATCTGATTTGTTTGCTTATTCTAAATTAAATATTTTCAACAACTTGGAATTATTGTTTATGTTACTCCTAATCCATTTGAAATATCAAATAGAACTGGAAATTCCCCTCGGCAATGATTTGTGAATGTCATTAATGGTTGTGGAGGGATGAAGGACTGAATTATCTAGAATGCATTAAAAATGGCACTGTTATTCAAAGGGCTGATCATTTAGTCAGCTTTTAAAGTGTGGTGTTCTTATTTCATCTAAGAAGATAACACTATGATTTCCATCACATTCTTGCCTGCAGAGAAGTAGAATTATTTCCTTTGTACAGTTGATGTCCAGCTGCGACTTTAGTGAAACCTACAAACAACTGCACAGGTGTATTAGCTGCTCTAGATTTTCAAATTTTCTTCCTGTAGCCCTTGTGATTTGAGCCCAGATTCATGGGAGAGTCACATAATCCACAGTAACAAAGCACCACAATATACAAAGACCACGTGCAAAATGAGGTTCAATTTTTTCTTTGTTGTTTCCTTTTTTTATTGATTGTCTTTTAAGGAGCTAAGGGTGTTTATTTCTCATTATTTTTGATGTGACTTAGATAAATTTTCCAGATTTTTCAAATAAAATAAAGAGATATAAAAGAGACCTATTTAGTCACAAAATACAGCTAATCATTTGAGTGATTTTTTTATTCTAATCCTGTTCTCAGTTATCTTCAAATAACGTTGAGATGAGCCTAGCATATGTGTAAATTGACATGTATAAAGCACACAGAATTCTGGAATCTTTGGACTGTGATTTCTATATAACTTCACTTAGAAAAGAAAATTATCACTTGGTTCATGTCTGAAGTAATCTACTTAAAACAAGTTTTATTAACTTTATTAATAGATGTCATAATCTATGGTACTGATGCATTGCATAAGTATTTGATTCCTTATGTCCACTGAATTAACATTACATTTATTTTACTTTTTACACATGAAATAATGACATTCATGAGGATAAAACATGCCTTTTTTTAAATTTTGGTTGCCAAAAGGGAATTATTAGACATTTGGAACATCTAAATATGAACTTTCAAATTTCACTAGGACTTGAATTGTGTTACTTACAACTTTAATATTAAAATAAAAAGCATTACTAAATAGAAAGCAATATTATTTTATTACACCTTAATCCCTGAATTGACTTCATGATAAAAAACAATTAGATTTATATAACAACATATACATACTCAAATGAACTATGAGATACAGAAACAGAAAACTTCTTTTTTGTTTTGTGTTTGTAGTTGTTTATAGTTTGTGATAATTCTGTCTTTTTTACCTTATGCCTGGTATATTCATTGTGTGTCTTCAGGAAGGTGAGGGGTGGGCACAGAGCTTTAGGGAAAAGAGTGAAAAATTGCAGCAGTGGAGTTCATTGAACATTGATGAAAGTGAACTATTTAACACATGGGTGGGGACAGAAGGGTGGGACTGGGAACAAGTGATGGAACTGAAGACATTTCACAAAAGGAAATGTACTCATTACCTGATCCTTGTAATTAGAATCCATCTATAAATCACCTTAATAATAACAACAGAGAATTTTTTAAAGTCAAACAGAATGTTGCTTGTTAGAATTCTAGATTTTTTTGTTCACTGGTTTGAGCTTGTTGAGTCTATCTCTGAAAATAGCTACATTGACATTCATTGGGTGAATTTTTGAGCTACTAGTAGATAAAAGTCAATTATGATTGTATGTTTTTTGAGACTGATTCATTTATTTTTTAATCTAATTTGTATTATTTCTGTCTAGTGGTTTTTGGTTTTGTTTTTCCTGTTTTGTCAAAGACTTAGTGGTGCATCATTAGTGCTGATTTAAGATTGTTCTAATTTGTTGATGTACATACTCAAAGCTATAAATATTCCTCTGAGTATTGTCTGTGCTGCTGCTGTGTCCCAGAGGAGGTAGTATTTTGTGTGTTCATTTCCACTGAATTCCATAAACGTTGGAACTTTCCTGTATATTTCTTCAGTGACTCACTGATGATTTAACAATGTGTTATTCAATCTCTGTGGGTTTCAGAATGTTATGTGATGCCTTTTGATGTCGAGATCTAATTTGGTACCATCATGGTCTGACAGGATACAAAGAGTAGTTTCGTTTTTATTTTTGAATTATGAAAGATTTTCCTTGTGATATAAGATATGATCTAATTTGGAGAACATTCCTTGGGCTGCTGAGTAGAATATATATTGTAACACTGGTAGGTGAAATACTCTGTAGATATCTGTTAGGTATAACTTGTCAGTACAATTATTTAGCTCTAAAAATTTTTGCTAAGTTTTCACCTGGATGGCCTGTCCAGATTTGTTCAAGCAACCAACAATTTATTTGGATATATGCATGTTTTTAGGGTAAGTAGTATTTCTCTGATGAATTTCTCTAGGATTCAGGACATTGATATTTAGAATTTTTATATCCTTCTGATAGAGAGTTTTCTTTGTCAATATTTAATGTCCTTCTTTGTCTCTTTTTACTTTCATACTACTTTTATTTTAAAGCCATTTTAATCTAATATTTGTATAGCTACTTGCCTGTTTATGAGGCCCATTTTTAATTTGTAAAGATGACTTACAGATGGGTTACAATTACATAAGTCAGAGGATGAGCACATTTCTTTTTGAACAGTGTCACCTCTTCACACATATTCTCCCAGTTTTTCCCTTTTAAACTCCCTCTCACATAAGCTGTATAGTTCATTTACAATGTAATGTCTATTGAGTAGCAATGCTGCATTTAAGCCTTTGTCCCACCATTTCTGTATTCCCCCTTGCCCTATCCAAACTTACATATAAGACCAAAGGTGCAGAAATTTTAAAAAATGGCATCAGAACATTGAAGGAAAAAGCAAAATAATAAAGAAACTCTCATAATCATTTCTTGGAGATCATTTTAATGAACATTATTTTATATGATAATATTCATACAGCTATTGATCCTTTGTGATCCTCTCCAAAGGTCATCCTCCTTTGATCTCACTGTATAAATGTTTAGAATCCCATATAATTTATCATGTCCAAGTGTAATGTGTTCTCTTTTACCATCCAATTGTGTCTACTTGTAGAATTAAAGGCACATTCTACTACAACAAATGAGGGAAATTAGGCAACCTATGTTTCTTTGAGTCTGTCTTTCTTCACTTAATATAAGATTGTTCCAAGTCTTTCCATTTCCTTATGAATGGTGTAATATCATTCTTTCTGGATCAATAGAATCGCATCATACTGAAGAGTTTCTACATGGCAACGGAAAAAGTTAGCAGGATATATAGAAAGAGAACAGAATGGAAGAAGATTTTTATTAGCTAAGCATTAGACAAGTGTTTTCATAACTAACCCATATTTAGAGATCAAAAAGTTAAACCAAACAAAAATTAACCCTCAAATAAACAAGAACCCAATTAATATATGGGATAAAGACTTAAAGATAACTTCTTAGAAGAAGTAAGAATGACAAATAGCTGCATCTCTCTCCATAAAAGAAATGCAAATCCAAACAACACTGAGATTCATCTCACCCTTCTTACAATGTCACTATGAAAAAACGAACAATCACAGATACTGATAGGGATGTGGCCCAAAGGAAACTCTATTACACTGTTGGTGGGAATGTAATCTTGTTCAATCACTTTGGAAAACAGTATGGAAATTGCTCACAGAACTGAATAGAGAGCTACCCACCGGTCATTTATCCAATAGAGCAGAAACAAGGCCCCACTGAAGCTACCAGCATAATCATGTTCATTATCGCATTATTTTCTGTAGCCAACATATGGAATCAGCCCAGATGCCTCTCATTGTTAAAAGAGATCAAGAAATATATATGTATATATCTAATTTTATTGGTCCCAATTTACAAGTATATATGTACGTATATAAATGTATGTATACAAACATATATGCATATATATATATATGTTATATATATATATATACAAACATATAAATACATACATAATGGAATTCTGTTCATTCATCAGAAAGAATAACATTGCACCATTCTAAAGGAAAAATGAAACACTTAGAAATAATATTAAGTGAAATAAAGCAGACCCAGAGAAACTTAGTTTGCATGACTTTCCTCACTTGTGGTAGATAGGATTGTCTATAAATGTAAAAGTAAACACATTGGATAGTATGCAAGGAGGTACAAATGAATTAGCTGAAGTGTCAGAGTCCATGGAGAGTGAAAATACTATAATTCTCTTAAAAGGCTAAGTGAAAGCCAACAAAATGAATACCAGTAAATATGTAGTGCAAGAGAGGATAGTGGGGGGCAATGTGAGAGGGGTAGGAAATTGAAGGGGAAAAGGATAGAATACAGGCAAGAATCCATTGTATACTTCCCAGAATTGAAATATACAAAGCAAGGGGTAGTTTGAAATGAGGTTGAAGATGTTGAAGTGGTGACACAATTCCAGGTGCATTGTACACCTAAACTGCTTTGTTAAATGGCAAGAAATTCCATAATATAATATTCAGATACATAAGGATTGGATGAGAGTGTTGAAAGGGGTGACATTGATCAAGATGCACTGTATCCATATACTGTTTCAGTGAATGGCAACCCCTTTGTACAACTAAAGAAAATAAAAATATTCAAAAAATTAATTATGATAGTTGAATAGAGAGTTGAACCTCAATTCAATTCCCATTTAAAACCCGAAGACTTGGAGAATAAAATTCAAATAATAAAACCTTATGAATCTTTTTAATCAGAATTTGTGAAATTTAAATCAAAACTTTGCTTTTTGTCAGCCATTGGGCTGTTAAAATATTTCAAAGTAAGTGCCTTAAAAATATCAGGAGTATATTATCCATACTCCAGAAGCTTAAACATTGATTTTAAAAATGGTTATTCAAAGCAATTTTTTGTCTTATGGTGGTCTACTTTCTGATTCATAATAATCTATTTGCTGGGCGTTCACATGGCAGAGTAATTATATTGGGCTTCTTTCATCAGAATCATTATTGCAGGGTCATTTCTGAAAGGTAGATTCTAATGTCACCAGACAGGAGAATAGAATTTTAACATGTGTATCTGGAAGGAGTTACATCGTCCAAAACACTTTGCTACTTTTTCTTTAACTCAGTGTGGTGTACTTTTGGATATTATTTCATAGAACATAATAACTTAAGGACAAGATTATATCATGTAAATTATGAGAATTATTCTTCTTACAATGGGAATAATTATAGTGATGGCAAAATGAAGTATGATTGTTTAGTGGCTCTTGAATCACATCATAGGTAACCATGTTAACGTGGTACAGCCTTTCTAAGGCCCTTCTGATGTATTTGAACAATCTCCAATGAGTTAATTGCTTTCAGAAATATTCATTTGTGCCAACAAATACAGATCTCCTTTCATTTTAATTAGAGTATGCTAATTTCTCTGATAAAACACATAATAAAATTGTTACAATTAATATAACATAAAGACTAATATTAATAGCATTATAATTACTAGTATTCACATTATATAATATATTGACATCCCTTGGTTACTTGAATTTTTAGAATATTTATAACTAAACGTAAATTGTTTGCAAATAATTATTTGATGATGTATGGAAAATGAGAAAAATATTTGCATACATATTTACTACAGATGCAAACAGATTCACCTGGTTATTTCTGAACCTTCATTTGTTGGTTTCATTCATGCATTAGGAACATGCAGAAAAATGAAAATTGCAAACTTGCATTTACTAAAAGGTTAATTACAAGTTTATGTTGGGCTAAATAGCACATTTTATAAATTAAATTGTTTTTGTCCCTTCCTTCCTCCCTCCCTTCCTTCGTTTCTTTGTGCCTTAATTCCTTCCTTTTTTCCTTCCTTCCTTCTTTTCTTCTTTCCTTCCTCCCTCCTTCCCTTCATCCCTACTCCTCTCTCTCTTTCTCTCTTCCTTCCTTTTCTTTCCTTCTTTCTTTCCTTCTTTTTCTTCCTTTCTTTCTTTTACTCAGACTATCTCTTATGGCTATAGAAAAAATACCAACTCTTATACTCCAAGGTGTTATGAGTAATTATAAATATACTATATTAACATTAATTTTAATAACCTAAGTTGTATCTTAAGACAAATGATAATAAAAACAACTTCACAAAATTTCAGGATATGTAACAAATATTACTTTCCATGATATTGTTTATTTCTTTAAACTAAAATAAGAATTTATACATAATATTGTGTGTGTGTTGTTCTTGTGATTTGAACTCTAGACCTATCCCTTGATTTTTTACCTAGCAAGGACATTGCTCTAACATTTGAGCCACAACTCCACTTCTGGCTTTGTGTGTGTGTGTGTGTGTTCTGATGTGTGTGTGATTAATTGAGATGCGACTCACAAACTCTTGGCAAGTGTGGCCTTTTTATATTTTTATTTTTTTATTGTGAAAATACTTTACAGAGGGGTTATAATTACATGAGCAAGGTAATGAGTACATTTCTTATCAAGCATTGTTGCCTCCTCCTTTGTTTCCCCCTCCCAAACTTTCCCATCTACCCCTGCTCTGCCTCTCACCCGGCCAAAGTTGTAAAGTTCATTTTACAACATAACGACTTTTACACCTCATAGTTTTAATGGGTCCACCTTTATCCTTATTTAAACCATTTGTTTTTTCCCTTCCACTCCACAAATTGTACCAACATCAAATACAATGAAAGCAGTGGGGGAGGGACATATCTGAGACAAGCAGCAAAGGTCAGATAAGTTGATGTTAGGTGAAATGGACCCCAAAATAAGTATTCAAATGTTTTTTTCTTGTAATTGTTTCTAACATATTTATAAGATGATATCATTGTTGTCAAGGCTGGCTTTGAACCCCAGCTTCCTGAGTAGTGAGGATTACAAGCTTGAGATACCCATATTCAGCACTGATATAATATATGTAAGAATAAAATAAATTTCTTATTATTTGAATTCTAGAGGCTCAATTTAACAAATTAATATTTAGATATTTATTTAGTTAGTGAATCTGAACCTGCAGAGTGAAAAAAAAGTTTTCATTTTTATGAAAAAATATACACTCAAAGGTTTAAATGACAGAATCTTTGCACAAATTGAAATACTCTAATATTCAAAAGTGATGAAGGGATCGTTAATCAAATTTCTCATGTAAGCTAAAAGCAATAGGCTCTGTTAGGGTGAATGAAGTAATTTTTCATTAAATTAAATATTATCTACTGTGGTCACATGATTTTCCCTTCTTTTAAACCAATACTTTTTTCGACATAAAATATAGATTCATACATTTTTGGAGTATATAAAAATCTTAATTACTAGTTATTTATTTCTGAGGTTTGAGTACCGAGACATTTCAGAGAAACACTGAATTTCATGTATTTTATGTCAACAGTGATTTTTAGAAATTGAATCAGTCTCCATATGAAATAAAGCAAGATATTCCATTACATGGAATTATTCCTATAGACTTGAATATAACTTATTTTTGAATGGTAGGAAATTCATATTATTCCTACTCTATGGAATAATTAAGAAATAAGTGATTGTGATAGTATTTATTTTTCCTTCAACTAGAAAGAAACAATCTAACAATAGATGACAAAAACTTGAACAGAAATGTCATAAAATTATGAAAAATTAAAGTCATTATGAGTTAGATGAAATAGTCATTTTTGAAGGTCACCAAATGAAATCTCTGAAGCTTCCTTATCTGTTAAATAAAATGTATTTGAACTCAACATGTTTCTCCAGCAATGGTATAACCAAACCACCTCCATGCCAAATAGCTTCTTTGATTAATTCAAGTAAATATTTAGGAACAGAAGTTATCACAATGTATAGAAATATCTACCCAACACTCTAGAAATTAAATCTGAAATCATAAAGGATTGAGATTAATAATTAGCTGTCACTAAGTTGCCATAAAGAGGTGAAACCTTTCATGTGGGCATAGTTGTAGAGATTTGGTCGCTGAGAACTTGTGATCAAAGGTGTTCAGATCAAAGTCCTTTCCTCCTCCTCCTTCTTTTCCTTCTCCCTCTCTCTCTTCCCTCCTCCTCCTTCGCCCTCTCCCACTCCTATTCCTGTCTTCCACGAATACACATATTCCAACACATATTCCTGACATGGGGTACTGTGCCACCACCAACCCAAGTCAATGAAGATAAGAAACATAATCTGAAATGTATAAAATCAGAAGTCAAGTTTAATCTTTCCCCCTTGTAAGTTAATTTTATAAAGTATTTTTTCATATTAATAGGAGACTGTCACAGCATGCTCTCATTTATTACAGGGGATAAGATTTACTGGAAAAAATCTAACCAACATCACCCTAATGAAATGATTGATTAAATTAATATTATATTAGGACAAATCTACTTTAAAATATCAGATATAGTTCAATACAAGGCAAAATATCACCTCTATGATTTCATATAAAAGACAGCAGCATACAATCTGTTCCTCAAGGAAATTGACCTATAATTGGCAGTATTGTCAATTTCATAAATGATTTAAGAAGACTATAGAACAAATTTCAACTCAAACTGCATGATATAATATTTACTTTTTCCCCTGTATACCATCTTTGTCTGGTTCCCAAAATGACTTGTATTTTATCATATTTTTAATTAACTTTAAGTAGTTGTGTGGGACTTGCTGTTTGACAAAGCAGTATATTAACAGTGTATAGTGAGTTTTTTTTTTCTTTTTCCTCTCCTGAGGTTTGAACTCTGGGTCTGGGGGCTGTCCCCGAGCGCCTTTGGATGAATACTAGAACTCTATCACTTGAGGCACAGCAGCACTTTCTGATTTTTCTGAGATTTAATTGGAAATAAGAATATCACAGACATTCTTGCCTGGACTGGCTTCAAACCTCAATTTTCTGCCTCCTGATTATCTGGGATTACAGCCGTGAGCCGCTAGGGCCCGGCTTAATAAAATGCACTTTTTTTTTTTGCCTAGTCCTGGGGCTTGAATTCATGCCTTGGCAACGTCCTTGAGTTTTTTTCCTCATGCTAGTACTCTATGAATTGTGTGATAGTGCCAATTCCTGCTTTTTTGTTTATGTAGTACTGGGAAATCAAACCCAGGGCTTCACACATGCAAGTCAAGCATCTACCACTAGGCCACATTCCATGGCCAATACAATGCATCTTATGATCATTATCCCTCATCCTTCTCAATCCTATCTCATAGCTCAATTTACATGAATTTGTAGAATACTCACTGTCTCTTAATGTCATATATAGGCACTCAGAGGACATATCACAGACCATATTTTCTTGATAGTCTTATACATCAACATACTAAAGTTGTGCATTATAGAATTCTGTGATTTTAAATTCTAAATTTTCACTCAGTTTAACCCACTACTATTCTAAAAATTTTCCTAAGGTTAATGCAAATGCAATCTGTGATTCTTCGATAAAGTCCAATGCTTCTTAGAATGTTAAAGAGTTGGAGTAAGAACATCACCTTCAGTTCAGGAACATTTTATCATTACTACCCTCTCAAAATACTCAAATATTTATTAATAGTCATTTCCTGTCATCATTTCAACCTACTCTCCCTTTGAGCAGCTATTATTTCATATTCTACCTCTACAGATGTGCCAATTTTAAAAACCTCATATAATTAGAAAATGTAGTCTATTTTATCCATTTCTCCCATGTAATATCACTGTTTCCAAAGTAAGTCCCTGTAAATTTTTCTCATAGATAGAGCATATTTTTTTGTATGCATGTGTATATTGGAATAACATCCTCAATGAACATTTCCATGTTTTATTATATGATATTATGAAGGGTTTTGCTATGTATATTCTTGTACGTGTGTCTCATTGGACATATGTTGTAACCTATTTTGTATATAAAATTATAATTCAAAATACTGGATCATAGAGACAATTCTATGTGTAATGTCTTAAAGATTTCCAGTATATTTAAGAAACTGAATATATCATTTTAAGTGCCAAGCACCAATGTATAAGGATTGCAATTTCTACATAATGGTTGTGCAGGGCTATCTTATTCTTTCTATTTCCACTAATCTCTATATGTATGTAATGTCTAGGTATGTTATGATCTTTGCATATGTTCCTTGATTGTTGTTATATTACTATAGAGATATGTATTTGGATTTTTGGATAACTTATTCAGGATGGTTAAAGTATTTCATTGGCATTAATATGCTCTTAATATATTTCTGATTCAAGTCTATTTAAATAAATATATATGTGTACACACTACATGTACATATGCATATAGTCATACTTATATGTGTATATATTCAAATACCTATATATGTATACATATATAAGAATATACAGATGTGTACATATATGTATATATAGTGATACATATATTATAATTTTTATTTGTCTGTAAGTTATTGGCTCATGCTGTAATCCTAGGCACTCAGGAGGCTGAGATCTGAGCATCATGGTTCAAAGCCAGCCTGTGCAGGAAAAGTCGATGAGACTTTTATCTCCAATAAACCACCAGAAAGCCGGAGGTGATACTATGGCTCAAGTGGTAGAGCTCTAGCCTTGAGTGGAAGAGCTGAGGGACAGAGCCCAGGCCCAGGGTTCAAAGCCCAGAACCACCACCACAACCAGCAACAAGGAAAAGATTACTGACTCAAAAAGCAATAGTATTAAGCAGTCTTAAAGATAGGATCAAGTCTAACATTTTAGAATTATCTTAGATACCAGCAACTTTCGAGTCCAATGAGCCATGAGCCCTCAGCATGTTGACTGAATTTCTTAGTTTATTTACACAATCATTATAAGTATCCATTTTCTCATCTATCTTTCTTTCATTTCACCACAGAATGTGTATTTATCCTTTATGTCATACTTGAATACCAAAGCCTTTGGAAGATAGTTATTAATTGGTGCATATTAATTATATGAAGATATCTTATTGCAATATCTTACATTCTCACATATTGATGAAGGGCCTGATTAACCCGTTTCTGGCTTTCTCCATTTCCATTGCCCTTTATATTTCAACTGTTTTCTTTGAATTTCTTTATGCTACCTTCACACATTGTCAAAATGTATTAAAGTGCTATTTACTCACCATCATTGAAAATTATACAATGCTGAATATAAAAGCAAACATCTAAATAAATGGAGACATAATTTTTATCGATTGGAGGATACAATTGAGAAAAGATATAAATTGTCTCTTCCCCTTTTTTTGGTCATTCATGGGGCTTGAAATCTGGTCCTGGCGCTGTCCTTCTGCTATTCATTTCAAAGTGAATGCTCTACTCATTGAGCAACTGTGCCACTTCTGGTTTTCTGGTGGTTAATAGGACATAACAGTCTTACAGATATTCCCATTCCAGCTAAATTTCAACCACAATCCTCAGATCTCAGCCTCCTATGCAGCTAGGATTACAAGCATAAGCCAACAGCAATCAGCTTCATACTTTTATTTATGTTTATGACAATTTCTAAGAACACCTGACTTGCACTCTTTGAGTCATTGACAAAGAAAAATAATCTGGAATATATTTCTCTGTCCAATATTAAAGCTATTAGTGTAAAATTGTTATATTTGTAGAGGAAAGATTATCCAGCTCAATGGGTCTGTAGGGCACCAGATTAGATCCACATAAATATTATCAAGGAATATTTAATAAGGGGTAAAACCAAACATTTGTGGAATGATGTTCTGTTTAATAAGTGGTGATACATTAGGCAGTATTTGGGAAAATTAAAAAGTGACCATTGACTTAAACATAACAATTTATTCAAATGTTAACTTCAAGCAGGATTAAAACGTGGCATATAAAACAAAAAGAGAGATGGAAATTTACAGCAACGGAAGACGTTTTGACAATTTTGGGATTTGGCATTAAAATTATAAGAAAGGAAAATGAAAGAGTTGAACTCATTGAAAGTGTAAAACAATTTAGCCTATGAAAATTCATATACAAGTGGTGAGCAGGTGGCTCATGTATCTCATCCTAGCTACTTGGGAGGCTGTGATTTGAGTTTTGCTGTTTGAAGGCAGCCCACAAAATAAACTCCCTGATAATCTTATATCTGATTAATCAGCAAAAAAGCCAGAAGTGAGGCATGACTGAAATGGTAAATTGTTAAAAAATTGCAACAAATCTCAGGGACCCTGAGTTCAAGCCCCAGGACCAAACAAGTTTGAATCAACTTGATATAATGTAACGGTTATAAATTTTAACAATTAAATCAATGAATATTACACATTCCCACAGAAATATAATTGGAAACAAAAGGCATAATTGTTTTCTTAAAACAAGTAATGGAACCATGAATTTCTTTCACTTTACAATTCATGTTTTATGTCACTTTAATTAGCAGACTTCCAGGACTAAAACTAAATATATTAATTGTATACCACAAGAAGAAAAGTGATTATAGTTAAGAATAGATATTTCATCCTAGCCAGAAGATAAGTTTTTGAGCATTCTCCCTAAAAAGAAATTTTACATGCAGAAATTAATGGATATGATGTAGCTTTATTATTACACAACATATAAATGAATGGGATTATCAAGCAATATTTCATAGCTATGTAAAAAATAATTGTGTAGCTAGGAGTCAGTGGCTCATGCTTATAACCCTAGCTACTAAGAAGGCTGAGAGCTGAGACTCAAGGTTCAAAGCCAGCTTAGGCAGGAAAGTCCGTGAGACTCTTATTTCCAATGGACCACCAGAAAACTGGCAGTGGCTCAAGTGGTAGAGCACTAGTCTTGAGCTGAAGAGCTGAGGGACAATGTCCAGGCCCAGATTTCAATCCCCACTACCAACAAAAATTAAAAATAAACAGTTACAAATAAACAAATATTTTGAAATAAATGTGAAAAATATATTCTAACAATTTTTAAATCCTTACTAGGTATACTAGTTTATATAAATATAAAGAATTGCTTTCTGGATTAGTTGTCATTGAGTCAAATTTGTAAATCACACATTTGTCACTCAATTCATATTTGTATATTTCTATACTTATATACTTTAAGTATAATTAAGTGATAAGTGAAAGGCAATACTGTTTTAGGAAACTCCCTTGGCTTTCTATAATTAAGCCTCCTACCATAAAATCAATATGCCCTCCAAAATAGTCAGACGTTTCATCTCACTGGAGAAGAAAAGTATAAGCCATAATCATTGCTAGAACAAGTAACATTTCACATGTATGTCACTTAGTTTAAGAACCAAAACATGCAAATCATCTTAATAATGCCAGTAATAGCAAAATGTCTTCTGAGCTTTTCAGTCTTTAAGGAGATGAAAATCTTTAATTATACATCTATTTTTTTCTACATAACATCCTATATCTTAGGAAGATATTTTTTGGTAACCCTCTGTTCCTGATTAGAAGACCGGAACAAAGGCAATAATGAAAATAGCCAAGGAAAATACTTGAAAACTATTAAAAAAGCAATCACAGACACTCTTGTTTTCATCAATTTCAATGAGAATGTACGTAAAAGTATCACGTTTTGTTGCATTTAAAGAGCAATAATTAAACTTTAATTAGCAGTGAAGAAGGGAACAGAAAACTTTGTTTGAAAACAGCTTGACTTTGAACAATTCAACACAAGCATAATGGATTTATCTTGTTTTTCTATGCAGTTGCCAAAATAATAGAGAGCAACACCCAAAGGCAGGAAAACACCTAAGTCAAAGCAGTAAACTTTTGTCTATAAAATAGTTTTGAGGGTCTGACTCTTTCAAAGTCAGGCTTGCAAAGAGGAAAGTGTATTTGCTTTGGAGTGAACAATAAAAATATAAAAATCCTCTATTAATGTTTATCATATTTTGATTAGGACTTCTTGTGTTGGATAAGAGTAAAGTTATGAAAAAGTTCAAGATTATTTGACTATTCCCCAATATCATTATTATTCATCAGCTATAACTATGGAAGTAGCCTTGATTACTCTTAATATCATTCTTCTTTACATTTAGAAGTATTGTTTGTTTCTGGGTTATAAGCTGCTAACACTTGAGTGTTAATAAAGGGTCATTTCTTAAGAGTGGAAAGATGCTGTGCATACAAACCTAAAATATCAAAGACCTAGAATAGTGGAAACTATTTTCTAGCTATATCACAATCTGTAGATGTAGATTTTGTTTCAAATTGTTCCAGGGGAATCATTTTTGTTATCTTCTTTTTGACCATCTAGTGATCCTATACCATCCTATACCATCCTGGGATGGCTGTACATTTACTGGATTCTCTAATTGCTGTTGGAAAGTTAGGAGGGATAGAAAATTGAGTTTTTGTATCTGTTTTACCTTATTTTTTTATTACTTTAAAAACTGTAACTCAAAATGACATAAATTATCTTTATAATGTTAGGAGACAGATTTCATTTCCATATTCTTACCCTAGCCTTCTACATAATTTTGGTATTTAGTGATCCCCAAATGTGAAAATTAAGATAGGAAATCTCTTATTTAAATAAGAGTTTTCTTTATGTAAGGCCCGTAAGTAGTATTCACATCATACATGTGTACAAAGCCAGTGGCAACATTTTCTCATATTCTCAAAAACTAAGAAATGTGGTGTCCCTGTAGTTGCATCAGGAAAAGGCTGTAGTTGAATTAGTTTACTAATCTAAATCTGCTGTAAAATATTTCTACACGTTAGTTGGCTTGAATAATCCGTATTTATCATTTTGCAGTTCTAAAGGACAGAAATTTAAAAGAAGTCTCACTAGATTAAAATCGAGCCACCTACAGAGCTAAAATATTTTTCAAATGATTCTAGTGGAAAAAGCATTGACTTGCTGTTCTGCTTTCCAGAAATTCAGAATCTGGGTTGTTGTTGTTTTCTTTATTTTCTAATGTAGCATCTTTACATGTCTCTGATGGTTGAAACCTCATCATGTCCTTTCGAACTACACCTGGGACTTTAAAGTACCCATTTGAATATATTTCCCCTATCTGATAATTCTTCATATTTGTGTTCATTGGATTATGACAGGTGATTATTTTACAAACTTATATACATATAATGCAAATGTACATTTGAGGGATTAGTTATTTGGGGAAGACAGATATTATGGAAAGGTATTTTGCTATGTAAAATGAGTGTATAGCATTCTTTCTACTATAAACTGTTATCCTTTCATTAATTTTGAACAACATATTTCTTCAATGAAATATAACTAGAAAAAAATTAGTCCCTGAAAGCAACTAATCATGATTAAAACCTTGTCATGTACTAGAAATCCTAAATGCCAGAGAGCAGCTCCTGAAGTAGTTGTGGAACTATCACTTTTTGTATATTCTGCTTACAATCTTCTCTTTTCAAGAGCATTTGATTGTTATTATTTTGGAATTATGGTTAATATTTATTTGACTGCTATTTTTAAAAATGCATTACCCAATACTGGTTCTCTTTTTCTAACTTTTTTGGGTCTATTCTATTTCGGGAAGAAACACATCCATTTGAATTACATTAACTGCTTATTGAAGTTGAATCATCATGGAGAGGAAAAGAAGAAAAAAATATGTCTCTGTGGGTATGTCAAGGTAAAAATGTATCTACAGGCTATTTATCTTAAAATCATCTAATTTTCATTATGTTTGGATTCTGATAAAATTAAACCTCTCAACTCACACAATGTTAATGCAGTCTTATTTCATGCCTCCCAAAAGCAAACAACAAATTACTATTTATTTTAAAATTATTTTTAATTTTTTTTAGTTATCTTTTTTTAAAAAAACTATGTTTTTAAAAAGTTAGCCAAGGCAAATGGTTCACTAGCTATTTAGAGTCATGTTCAGAGTCTATGGTGAAATCCAGAAAGGGAAAAAAAAATCATGTTTTTATTCTTCCTTGAGCCACTCTGATTTACTTCATCTATTTCTGAAAGAATAAAATTCTGGTTTTGAAGCCTTTTGCTTCATATCCACAATGTGTCATTCTTCCTTAATTAATCGGAGAATTTGGAGAAAAGATGAGAATCCACAATAGAAAAAGGAGAAGAGGAAAAGAAAAGGAGAAATCTAGATATTTTTTTCTTCCTCATCTCAATCACAAGATCTGGATAATGATTGTGGATATTAGATCCAGTGCTCTAGAGTGATTAAACACATCTATAGAAATAGATAACCCCACAAGTGATCACATGGAATAATGCTTATTTATAAAAAAATTGTAATATCGCTCTCTGCTCTTTTCTAGCTCTTTCTGCTGTCTCTCTGCTCTAGCTTTCTCTGCTCTCTATGCTCTTTTCTAGCTCTTTCTGCTCTCTGCTCTCTCTCTGCTCTCTCTCTGTTATTTTCTAGCTCTTCTCTCTCTCTTTCCCAGCTCTCTCTCTTTCCCAGCTCTCCCAGCTCTCTTTCCCAGGCCTTTCCCCACCGCACTGAGTACCAAAATGGCCTGGTGCCTGCCGGAATGCTCTATGTAGTACCTGCGTTACCTAGGCAACTTGGACACCTGGAAGAGGTCACATCTGAATTTGATGTGGCCATACCTTTCTCCACAGTTCAGGCCCAGACGCCCTCTCTCTGCTCTTTTCTAGCTCTCTGTGCTCTCTGCTCTCTCTCTGCACAACCTCTGCTCTTTCTGCTCTTTTCTAGCTCTCTCTGCTCTCTCTGCTCTTTTCTAGCTCTTTCCTCTCTTTGTTCTAGCTCCCTTCTCTTTCCTAGTTCTCTCTCTTTCCCACTTTTCCCAGACACGCTCTCTCTCTGCTATTTTATCTCTTTTTCCTCTCTCTTTCCTCTCTTTCCCAGCTCTCGCTCTTTCCCAGGCCTTTCCCAGCCACGTGGAGTGCCAACCTTGCCTGGTCCCAGCAGGTCTAATAGGAAATGTTATCAATTTGTTTAGTTCTTGTTTAGGATTTGTTGAATTCTAGTGTGCTATAGCCAGCTATCATATATATATATATATATATATATATATATATATATATATATATATATATATATATATATATAAAAGAATGGTAAGAAACTAGCATCTTAATATATTCTAATATTAGCTTAGTTCTGCCTGTGTTATATGTATGAGGCTGTGTTTGAGTTTTGCCTCAATTTCACATGCTACACTCTTCCAACACATAAGTTGAAAGAAGACTCCCTCTGTAAATATGCTATTTTTATAGCTAAGGAGAAAAAGACACAGATAATGAGATAGAAATCTTCCCCTAGAAATAGCCTTTCACCACTTCTGGTTCACTTTTGTAAGCTGAAGTAAGTCACATGACCCATCTTGACACTGCAGAGTAGAGGTAAATCTCACCTACAGGAAGCTGATTCAGGACATAGAGTAATATGCCAAGATATGCAACACTTGAGATAAAGAGGGAAAAAAAGAGAACCATAATACAATCAATCATACTTGCCATCACATGTCTCTGCAGGAAGGATGCTATTACGTTCCTTATTTTCTAAAACGACTGAGATCTTCAAATCATGTCTTTTATGTTTGGATGTTACAGAAATTAGAGAACATTTTGATAATGAAACAGCATAAAATTTCAAAGAAAGTTGGAGTAATCACTTCAATACTACCTTTTGTTCTCCAAAAAAAGAAACCATTTTATGGACAAAAATTTGTAATTTCTTACCTAGTATCTTATTTTTCCAGAAATGGATTTTGTTAATATATGTGACTATCCACCAGAATAAATGTCTTCATTTACTTGCATCTTGTGCAAACAGCAAGTCAATTAGATGTAAGTGGGAGTTCATCAGTAGCACTTTTTAAAAATGCAAAAATGTGGACAGGGAGCCAATATACATATTTTTCCACCATCACTTACTTCATCCTCCTTCTTCCTTCCTAAGAAACACACCCAATCAATAAAAAGGCGTACATATTTGGTTCTTGACCTGGAAAGTGGAAGCAGAATGTTATGGATGTCTGGGATGACAGTTAATAGTGTTTTACATAATAATATCACATACAACAGCCCTAAGAGTCCAGCAGGTCTTAACACAACTTCCTTAGTGATGTGATCGGAATGTCAGCCCTACTGGACTTAGTATTGTTTTTCACTTCCTTTTCTACCACTTGGCCAAAATTGTAATACATATTAACCGAATGAAAAAGTAATGTCATCTTAAGAAATTCTTATTGCAACAAGACATTATGTCGAAAAAACAACTTTACAACTTTGGCGGTGGTTGGGGGGGAATCAGAGGGCAGGGATGGTAAGGGGAAACAAAGGAGGAGGCAAAAATGTTTGATAAGAAATGTACTCATTACCTTGCTCATGTAATTATAACCTCTCTGTACTGTATTTTCACACAAAAAACTTATTAATATAAAAAAAGAAAGTCATTTAGGGCTCTGGGAATGTGGTTTCATGGAACAGTTATTGCTTAGCATGCATGAAACCACATAAACATAAAAAGAAACACTGGAAGTGGTGTTTTGCCTCAAGTGGTATAATGCTAGCCTCGATAAAAAAACAAAAGAAGCTCAAGAACAGATCCCTGGCCCTGAGTTCAAGCCCCAGGACTGTCAAAAGAGTCAGTTAGCTAGGAAATGCAAAATAAAGAACCCATACTTGGAATATATAATTGCTCCTTCCAACTGATACCTATCAATAGTCCTTAATTCATGTACTTTACCTATATTAGAATACTGTGTTGAACAAAAAAAAAACGTTTTGTTAATAGGTCATGGCAATTAATACCAAGAATGTGCTTAGATATCAGTGAAGATTAATCCTGGAAGTTTAAAGATTCCAGGCTCTTGAGTGGCCACTGCTAATAAGTGAGATTTGAAAATCTTTTTGGTAAGTTATGGCACCAAAAAGGCAGAGGTTAATTGATAGTTTTGACAGAAGGAATAACTCCAGATGGAAGGAATAAATGATAATAATAACTAAGTTATACCATAAACTGTTCTAGAGAACCATTTTTGATTATAAATAACCAAATAACTTAGGCTAGTTCGTAATCTCTGTGTGATAAGTTGTATATACTTCTATGCTGCTCTTTCATACTTGATCTCCTTTGCTTTCTACAAATCTGTCTTTCTCTATTTCTCTATGAACAATTTCTCATACTAAGTCCACATATGCAGACAACAGAGAATGCTAATGTAAGAGTCCCATAGGTCATGAGTCATTAATGTAAGAACATGGAAAAAGAGGACATATTTTTTGCTACCTTCATTTTATTGAAAAGCTGCAATGTCACACCATTTGATTCAAATTTCCATTCTTTGTCAACATAGTGTCATTAAGTGTACATAAATGCAAATATGAGCTGGGTGCTGGTGACTCACACTTGTAATACTAGCTACTCAGGAGGTTGAAACCAGAGGATTGTGGTTCAAAGCCAGCCTGGTCAGGAAAATCCATGAGAATCTTATCTTCAATTACCACCAGAAATCTGGAAGTGGTGCTGGAACTAAAGTGGTAGAGCCCTCAACTTGAGCTGAAATGCTGAGGGACAGCGCCCAGGATCAGAGTTCAAGCCCCATGACCAACAGAAAAAGTTCCTCAAAAGGCACGACGAAGTCAATACTAATCTTCCCAAGCAGAGAACATAATTCCAAAATAATTCAGTGCACCTGCTTTTGCTGAGTTAAGTTATGGTTTCTTTGCTGAACATATTCTCTTCTTTTAAAAATTTGTAGAATACTAGCTTTATAATAAACTTCATCTAACATGTCTTGGTTCAAAAGAGAAATCCATACAGTTGATCTCACTTGGATTTATTACAGTCTCAAAGCCAACAGACAGAAGAGTCTGTCAAACTCTTATCTTTAATTAAACACCAAAAAAGCCAGAAGTGGAGTTTTGGCTCAAGCAGTAGTGTACTAGCTATGGTGGCAGGAGGGCAGGAAGGACAACTGTTCAGGGACAGGGTCCAGACTCTGAGTTCAAGCCCCAGAACCAGCACAAACTAAACAAACAAGCAAGCAAAAAACGTCCACATATTTATTTTGGACCATCCTTAAAGCACTGGTTTGAAAAGAGGCTCCTTTTGCTGATCATACTCACTGGATCCTGCTTTTTGGAATCCTTATTGCTATGGTGAACTCAGGACCAGATTAAAGTAATGGATAACTGACTCCTGCAACAAGACAATCATGTCAGGAGTGAAATATCTAGGCACAAGTTACCTTTAAACCTACATGTCTTTGTTTCTTTGCAGCAGAACACTTTTAAAACAACGTTATTTCCTTTTTATCTATGTTGGCCTTCAAATGGCATATTGTTTCCTTTTGTAATACTCTCAACTAGAAATTTACAGACAAGTTTTATGTGAGTAAAAAACACACTCGAAAAAGTCAGGGACAGAGTTTCCTTCAAGCTTTGAATTCTTTTCTTGTACAGTAAAGCGAGCACACAAATTAAGTTGAACTTGTCATTTCTCTATGTTCAATTCCTCTCTTGGAATCAGTTTCCACTTCCAGTAACAGTTCCTTCCAGTTACTTCAAGTAACAATCTATGGTGCTGCTCCAGGTAAAATGAACGTTTTGTGGCTTCATTGAAATAGCAAAAGTACATCTTTGTACATGAGATAAAGTGCTTCAGAAACAACTTAGTCATGAGAAAATACGGAATTTAAATCACTTATAAAACATTGTACATGTACATATAGCCATATAAAATGATGTTAAGTGAAATGGACTCCAAGATAGGACACAACTTGATTTTTCTTTATTGTTACCTAACAGGTACTATGTGATTTTTTTTCTCTTCTATTTTCTACCACCATGGTATAACCCCTGTTTTTACTGTATTTGATGTCGGTGATCTGCATCTTGCATATGCCTTTTTCTAATGTGTGTGGGGGGAGAAGGGAAATAATAAAATGCTGAAACAAGGGTACAGTATGACCCATTGTAACAATGAATTCTGCAAGACACTATGTAGAAAATGAACTTTATAACTTGGGGAGGGGAAGGGGATTTGGGGCGGCGAGGAGGAAAGGGAAGACGGGAAAAACAAAAGAAGAAATAACAATTCTTGATAGATTATGTACTAATTAACTTACATATATAATTCTAACCCTTCTGAACAACATTTTTACAATAAAAAACATGAAAAACCATTATCCTGGAGTACATTAAGTTCAAATTTCCTAAGTGCTCTATAAATTAAGACCAATTTTAAGTGAGAAGAAGGTTCTCAGAAATATGTGTGTGTGTTGTACATTTTTTCACAAGTGTACATAAGTTAACAGTAGGAGAAACAATATGAATAATAGGAGAAAAAGAAGTTCTGTGTTTAAGTATGGTTGTTCAATACAGTATAGAAGACTCTGCAAATAAGACAAATTTGAAACAATAAAGCCAAGGCCAGTATGTATATCTATGGGAGTGATGTAGAGAAAGCATTACTACTCAGTGGAACATGAAGGATGAGGCCACTCTGTTTCTTCTTCTATCTTTAAATCATGGCAAATAATCATGCAAATTTGTAAAAACTAGAAAGGAAGAATAATTCTAGTTTCAAAGCAAGTCATATATAAGAGCATGGACTTAACTGGAAAAAGAAAGCCATGTGGAAAGAGCAGGAATTATACTAGCAATGAACTGGTGGCTAAGTTCACATATCTTTTATTTCTTTACTTTTCTTTTTCTTTGGTATTTGTGGGGCTTGAAGTCTGGGCCTGGGCACACTTCCTCTACTCTTCACCTTAAGGCTAGCAGTCTACCGCTTGATCCACAGTGCCACTTCCAGTTTTCTGGTGGTTAATTGGAGATAAGTGCTAGAAACATTCCTACTTGTGCTTGATTTGAACTGCAATCCTCAGATCTCAGCCTCCTGAGTAGCTAGGATTATAGGCATGAGCCACTGTCATCCGGCTTAAGATCACATATCTAGCAGTGTACACTCAATGTATGTAATGTGTATGGTCATCTATCTTTATATGAATTCTTAAGTTAAAAATCTGGGCTACAGGTTACACTTTACACTCACAAAACTGTTTCAAGTTTAAAAAATGATACTCCTGGAAAGATAAAACCTAAGAAAGTAAAGGATTTTGGGAAGTTCAGTTTGCATCCAGCCTGGGAAAAAAAAGTATTTGCCACAATACCTATAATTAACCAGCCTAAACCTGCATTGTAAGAATGGCTGAAGTGATGGAATACTAGGTAGGAGCAAGACTGCTGAATAAGAGCTTGAGGTTTTGGCGTACATACACGCAAGCATGCACATACACAGAGGCACTTATATGTGTAAACACACATATGAAACAACTCTCAGAATGTGTAGAAAAAGTTGGAAAATAACAGTAAATATGTCCCGAGTAAGACTAAGACAAGTGATAATTTTAAATATTAGAAAGTCCTCAAGTGAACTTTCCCCCAAAAAGCTTGAGAATATTACAAAGATAGGGACCAGAGATATTAAGAAAGTCAAGTAATCATTATTAAAGGGATCAGATCCATGGAGGAATGAATCAGAGAACCCTGTAGGTGCATCTGAAATTGTTCATATCCTGTGTCAAATGTTAGAACATCTTTGAAAATTGTACATAAACAGTCAAAGCAGTCAGTGTAGTGGATAAGATCATCGGAGAAGTTCAGAATTGCTAGCCTGTTTCTAGATTAAATAAACCAACAAACTATGGCAGGGCAATGTGATACAAGCCTGGAATTCTAGCACTCAGACTAAGATAGGAGATTAGAGAGTGGAATTACATAGCGATACCTTCCCTGGACCAGGTAGTATAATTTGTCTCAATAAAACAAGCCAAACAACAAGAAAGGAATACCCAGTTGGAAGTTTCGGGTAATTTTTTCACTATGTTTTGATAAGTCAAGTTTCCTAGTGAAATGCAACTCATATATCATCCTCACTTCTGTTTTACATGCTCTCTTCATTACAGAACATTGCTAGATGCAAAATAGCTCATGATTCCCAATCAAAGATTTGAAAAAGTAAGCACCATTCTGTTGGATTCTAAAGAAATGATGAAGGATTACAAAAGCTTAAGCCTGGAGAAATAGCAAAGTTCATCTAATGTAGGACTTTGGAGACCTGCCTAAATTAGAATTTAGATTTGAAATAAATGCTTTTTGTTTGTAATTTCATATTCTCTAGGATACTACAAAAATGTTTTCAAGTAGAAGATTTAATTTAGAAATTCACAAATGATTCTGGCATTCTAATTACCTAGAATATTCTTTCAAGTGAGGTATAATTAGAAATTAGTTAATACATAATTCCAACAGTTCATGTATAACATGATAATCTGAATAATCTAGACAAAGTTGCCAACAAATGGATGCTATTAATATATAAATTTAGAAAAAGAGCAATTTTTTGAGGCTTTGGTGTAACATTGTATGAAGAGAGTAATTGTATGACATCTTTTTTCTTCTACCTATACATAACACAGGAAGAAATTTCCTTACGTACCTCTTAATTACTCATACAATGAGGGAAAAAAGCTAGGTTTAATGCTTGTTTATATTTTGTTTTTGTTGTTTAGTTTATGTTAGGGCTTGACCTCTAGGTCTGGGCACTGTCCCTGAGCCTGTTTTTGCTCATGGCTACTGCTCTACCACTTGAAATTCAGTGCCACTTGTGTCTGGCTATTCCTTATGAGTTTATTGGAAATAAGAATCTAAGGAAACTTGCTACCTAGGTGGGTTTGATCCATAATCTTCAGATCTTAGTATTCAGATATTCTGATCTCCTGAATATCTATGATAGATAAAAATAATACATAATAAAATTAATATAAAATAATAATATAAATACTATTTGCAAGTGTTCTGATCTCAAGAATACCACTGGAGGGAAAATGATGCAGAAAAGTTTAGTGTAGTGTTCTTTGCACAATTGGGAGGGCATCACAGCAGAAGTGTAGTATTTTTTTCACAATAGTGATAAGCTAGTCATGATGTGAATTTAGGCAATTTTAAGGTGCGCCTTACAAGTTGCAAACTGTTGGGCTAGGATAAAAACTTGGGATTGATTGTCATAGAAATAATAGCTTATTCTGATGAACAAATGTTTACTCTTCAGGAATTAATTATTATAGATAGGTCATAGTTTTATCTTCTACCAGAATGTGGCTATTTTTTCTATTCACTTTTACATATGTAACATCACATTGGAAATTTCATCTATTGCAGAATTAATTAAAATGCAAACAGATACTGTTTTAAATGTCTCTGGCATGGCATGATCAGAATTTGAAAATGATTAGTTAGTAGTCATCTGAATTTTGAAGAATACGTATATTCTGTCATCGTAACAATTATTCAGTTTTAAAAGTTAGGAGTTTCCGTAGAATTAAACTTTTCTGCTTTAGTGTGAGGTAATGGTTTTTTCAACATAAAGGCAAATATATTGTGAAGATATTGTATAGTTTGATAACATTCAAGTTGATGACCCTCTGATAAAGAAAGGGGGAATAGAATGGTATTTACTGTACCAATACAGTGAAATTATATTTTATGTAAGTTATTTTTTAATTTAATTTTATTGTCATGGTGATATATAGAAGAGGTTGCCGTAATTGTAAGATGGTGAATACATAACATGTAGGACTTTTTATCCACTACCTCACTTTTCTAACAGTTTTTCTTCACCCCAATACCCTTCACAAGTTGTAATGTAAATTTCCATTATGTTGTCTTGTGAGCATTGCTATTACATTGGTTTATACTTTGTCCTTTGTCACGCCATGTTGTTGTTCCTCTTCACTTCCCTAATTAAGATAAATATATATACAATAACACATGATACTGAAATCAAATACAGCAGGGGACAAACCATAGGGGAAAACACAAAAGAAAAAAGAATCACAGAGTGCATTAAAAACAACAACCACGAAGAAAACCTTTGTTTCCATATGTAGGAGTTCATTTTGTTCATCATCATCTTATACATAGCTACTAAGCCATTCTCCTCATATGCTAGGATTATCCTAGATATTTCCTACTTGGTGCAAATTAGGGAAACCATGGAATCTCTTTCTTTGTGTCTTGTTTATTTTACTTAGTAGGATTTTTCCATTTCCATATGATATATTTACCACATTTTGTCAATTCGTTCATCTCCTGAGAGGCATATTGATTTAAAACATGATTGCATGTAAGTATCACTTAGGGTCATTCAAAAATGACTGATGCCACCTCCCCAGATATTCTAAAATCATGATTTTTATGAAGATAGGATTTCATGGTGGTACAAGTGTTGAGATATCTGGATGAGTATAATGTATATCTTGCACTGAATTAGGCAGGAAGATATCCAATATCATATGGGTTAAAATGGTAGGACAAAATATTCCCTTGAGAAAGATAGAGGAGGCTTCCAGAAGTATGAATTAGTTCAGATAATTTTGAAGGATTTAGAAATGCAAGCTCAAGTATGTCTCTTGAAATAAAAATTATGTAATTGTTAGGGCAAAAGATGGGGAGGGGAAAGAAAACGACTGAGAGTAGATCATTTTCCCAAGTTAGAGTATAAAAAGACGTAATCTACAACTTCCCATTTAAAAAGAGAGTAATATACTATGTCCCACTTAATTTAGGTACATGCAAAAAATTTACTTGGGTTTTTCCTACTTTAACCCACCAAAATAAGTGAAGTCTTATAAGAAAAATTATGTTATTTCCATTACTTCAACCTGAACACTAACTGTGATAAGCCCTCTTTTTCTCACTTTGCACTTGGAAAATAGTCCCTAAGTTGATGATGACGTGGCTGATTAGAGTCAGAGTTAGGGGCTTCTACTTGTACAATTATCCCCGAAGATTTTAAAGCAGTTTTTCCCCAAAATACCCAACTACATTTTCTTAAGCTGTACTTTGAACACACCCTCACACCTGAGCACATAATTTGAAATTATAATTCAGCATTTCCTTGGCACATTCTACTTTGTGCCTTTCGCTTTTTTGCACATTCCTTTTGAGTTCATAGTTGCTCTCTTTCCATTTCATCTATACAAACTGCTAAGAACATTGTTCAACTACCACTTCTTGTTTGCACAAGACCAGTCTATGTATGAAAGTACTTTGTCCATATTAAGCAATAGGGTAGTACTCACTCTTTGAGGAGAAAAGTTCCACAGTGTAACCCTATGCCCACATTAGAGAATGTAGAATTTAAAGCATTTTGAGAAAAACTGATATTAGAATTGAAAATCTCCTTAGGTCAATTTCCATGGGGCTCATTATGTTTCCCATGAGAAATATAAATAGCCACAAAATCTAAAGCTAATTAGTAAGTATCCGAATTAACACTAGATCCAAGATGTTGTGTTAGTACAAGTCAGCATTGTAGGTGAATCCTTCCCTACTTGCCAATGGGTATGAGAAAATGAAAGGAAGGCATTACAGCAAAATGTCTTACCTTTTTAGGCATTCAGTCGTACTGGTGAGGGTAAAGTCTGAACTCTCCAATTCAATAAAAGCTTGAAGTTTATAAAAGCATTCCCTACATATAAGAATTTGTGGCAGGATGATTGACAGGGTTATTTCACCATGGAGATATTCCTAACAAGAACTAGAGTTAAATGGAGCATATGGCAGTTATGATGTGTCAATGACTATTGAGGCATTTTCTATTCTAAAGAAGAATCAATTCGAGGAGTCTTCAGTCACATCAGTAATGCTGTTTGTTCAACCTAATACTTAGTGTTACTTGGCTTACATTTATAATGAATAGGCTGATAAGACATCCAAACATATCTAAAAATATTTCAATAAAATCCAAAACTGATGTGGATACATGGGCCACACATTGGAACTGTAGGACAAATTAGGCTTGTCTGTGCTGTAGTTCAAACTACAATCTCCTGAATAAACAAAGTCTTCAAAAATGTTCACACAATACCTATGAGTAAAGTTCATGACAGTTATATCTGTATAATTTTTCTAAGTTCAGGATAAAAGCATTGGTTCTCAACATTTAAAATCAACAGGATCTGTTGAATTTATGGATCCAGAATTTTATGGCTTCATATTCATATCCCAAAATTTTATCAATATGACTTTCACCAAAACAATGATCTTATTGAACTTGTCTATGTCCTTTTACTTTTCAAATCCAAACAGCATATTTCTTTCTATATCTTCTTGCAAATTCCTTCCTTTACTTCTGTAAATCTGTGTTTGTTACTTTTTTATTTCCTTATTTATCTCTTCCAATCTTGTCTACAGTGTTGCCCACATTGCTCACACCTGTGTCAGAACTTTCCTTTTCCTTTTCCTTTCAATAATGCCCCCAATTTTATTATTCTTTTTCATATTCATGGTCGTGGATATTTTGATGATGTCTAAACAGACCCATCTTTGCAACTAAACTTTAGAACTATCAGATTTTTTTCCCTTAAATCCATCATTTCCACCTGTGGTCCTTATAACTAAGAGTAGCACTAACAGAGTTGCCAGCCAAACGTGTGGAAGCACATTAGATTTCTTCTTACCCTTCTACTCCCTCCCATTAGATAAGATGAATGATACAGATTTTCTCAGTTTCTGTCACTGAAATGATTTCTATTTTTTGGGTGGGTGCATTCGTGGGGCCTGACCTCTGGGCCTGGGCGCTGTCCCTAAGTTCTTCAGCTCAAGACTAGCACTCTTACCACTTGAGCCACAGCACCACTTCCGGCTTTTTTCTCTGCTTATGTGGTGCTGAGAAATCGAATCCAGGGCCTCATGCATGCAAGGCAAGCGCTTTACTACTGAGCCACCTTCCCAGCCCCCACTCAAATGATTTCTATATACTACTTTTTATGCCCCTGACACCAGCCTGTTTCATTTACTCAACACTGTCACCTAGTCCTAAAACAACCATATCCAAAGTATGCTTTTTCCCCATAGTCTTTTCATATTGGTCCCCTCCATCACCAAATTACTCTCTCTGTAAGCACACAGAGTGAAGAACTCAGACACAAATTCTAGTATCATTATTTACTCACTACATTGACTGTTGGCCTTACATTTCTCATCTATAAATGGATGTAATCTACCAGAAATAATGAATATATGGGTTGACTTCTAGAGCAGGAAAAAAGTAAAGTGAAGAGTCCTTACATTTTCCACCTTACCTTACAAATAAGGAAAGACTCAAATTCAGTTTGTTGGTATAAAGTCACAAATTGTTTCCTGCAGAAATAAAAATAAATTTTACCTCCTGGCTCTAAGGTCTATGTCATTTTAAGGTAACTACAGATATGTAAGTGGTACTATGTAAAAATAAATAGTGTCATGTTTTTTCAGATGTATTGAAGAACATACCCTTAATATATCATTGGAAACATTGGTTATTGAATAGTATCTATTGGAGAATGTTTTTGAACTAATCACACTAAGCAGAAAACTATACCTTAGTCCATCAAAATGTGGAAATAAATAATTTTATTTATAAGAAATTAATACCACCAAGAAAAGCGTGTATACATTAGAGAGACTTCAGGAATAACATTAGGGTTTTTACTGTCTCTACCCATTTATGTGATAGTATTTCTTGATATTGAAACTCTCTTCTTGTTATTCTTATTGTATGTAATGCAACGCTATTTTTTACTATATATTTAATATGGGAAATATAGCTTCAAAAATGTGTAAAGTTTTTTCCTTTTCAATCACAATATTGTCATTATCAGGGTACTCTGTGATCATCATTATCCTCATCAAAATTATTATTAGAATCATAAGTGGTAACTATTGAAACTCTGATATGCATCTATGATTTTGTGATTATTCATTTTGTCTTTTGATTAATAATTTTAATGTTACCACTGTGCATGCATCCATATTAAAATTTTGAACAAAGAAACAAAAAAACTAAACTATAACAGGTAGCTTGGCTATGTGCTTATAACATATTATAGAATAGATTTTTGAGGTATTGCAATTTCCTAACAGGTATGAATTAACTTCCTCTCTCCTCATCACTACACACAAATATTTAAGAGTTTGAACAGAATTATTTCAAGTAATATACTACAATATCATGTGTATACCTAAAATTCCCTTAAAAGTAATAAACACTATATTCTATTGAAATATTAGATATTTTATGCTAGGAAACTTTTGGAAAAACATACTGTATATCTTTGAAAGAAAAAGGTAAAAAAATAGTAGCATAAGAAGTTTTAGAAAGAGTCTGTCTTCAGAAATGTATATATATATATATATATATATATATTATGTGTAGAAAGACATACATTTTTAGAGATTGTCATCAGAAATATATACATATATCTAAATTTATGTGTAGAACGATATACATTATAATGAAACAAAAATCTTGAAACATAATTAAAATTAAAAAATACATTAAACCAAGTGCCAGTGACTCACACCTATAATTCGAGCTATTCTGGGTAATGAGGTCTTAGAATTGTTTTTGAAACTAGCCCAGACAGAAAAGTACTTGTTAGATTCTCCAATTAACCACTAAAACCAGGAATTAGCTCTATATCTCAAGTTGTAGAGTGCTGGCTTTGAACACAAAATGGCTTAGGGACAATGCATAACCTTGCAAACAACATCTAGAAAAACAACAAAATATATCACATTAATTTCACAGAAGCATCTTTTACCTGCTGTAAACATTTCTTAGAAACATGAATACATGCCCATGGAAAATGTTAGGTAAAAAGTATAGAATATTTACGTCTATGTTAAAGACATGATTATTTAGATTGTTTAAGATATTTAGGAAATGATTAAAATTAAGAATAATGATAATATATTGGGACTGTCTTTTATTCTATTTTACATTAGTAATAAAATATTTGTAATTATTCTGTAAAATTACTCTTGCTTGGTATTTGAATTATAATAAGTGATAAACATTTTTAAATGATATCCATAGGAAAGGATAATTTTAATGGTATTCTTTTGTAATTTCAAAACAATTAGGAAAATTATTCCAAGGCTGGTTTTCTCTAAAACTATATTTGTTTTCTTATTCTAATTTTCATATGTTCGTAGAAATTAAAATTTCAAAAATTCAATGGATGTTGGCATTCAGGATCATCTTCATAGATACTAATAATGGAGTCGCTTAAGTGGAATTGTTTTATTTCATTTGTTTTTGTCACAAATAAATCAAGATGATTGCATGTTTTATTTCTTTTCACGTTATTGGCTCTTATCCTGAGAATACTTTTTTTCTAGCAAAGTAGAGAAAAGCAATTGGATTGAGCAAGTAACTTATGCTATCAAAAAATGCAGATGCATAGATTTGTGTTTTCTATCATTTGCTAAAAGTTTCTTCCAGAAAAGGTTATCAATTACGTATAAGTGATGTATAATTCCTAGATCTTCCAGTTATCACATACATTTTTTGATTGGGTTATCTCTGCATAAAGTATAAAAACAGTCAAAAAACTCAAAATAAACAGAAATCACATCTTTGTTTTAGAAACTGCAGTTTACAAAGAATTTTTAGCCAACACCAAAAACATTAGGTATTTTGCATTTTGTAGGAAGAAATTTTAACTATAGTTTTATTTTTTTGCTGACATGAAATTCACATACAATATATTATCTCCTTTCATTGTATACATTTTAGTGCTTTGGAAGTGAATTGTACACTCATAGGTATTCCAAGCCAAATTTTCACAAACTTGGATTTCTTCAAATAGAAATGATATAAATTTTAGAACAGATATTAAAATAGATATAAAATTGAGTTACAAGAATTTGTCCCGGATACATCTTCTATAGGGTGTCTTTTCAAAATTTGTTTTGAGGAATTATTTCAGGTTCTCACTCATACTGTCCAAGTGCACAGTCAATGAACTACATTCCCGATCCATACAAGTTTTTTACTTCTCTTTAATACATACATAGAAGTGTAATTGCTAGAACATATACAATTCTCTTTGACCTTTTGAAGACTTGAAAAATTGCTTAATAAAATGACTGCAGTATTACACAAATCATTCTACTATGCGAAGTATATCAATTTCTCCACAAATGCATTACTATATTTTGTGTCATCTTTTTATATTATGGTCATACTACTGAATTTTCTTTTTCTTATTTCTTAGATACTAAAGAGGAGTTTAATTCATATGCTCCTCCTATTGACTATTTACATATGTTCTTTATAGAAATACCCTGTTCGGGAAAAATTTATACAGAATTAGAAGATATAATAGTACTTAAGATTCAGGATCACTGTAGCATTAACATTGTAGCATTAACAAATATGTGCCCTCTATCTGTTGGATATGTTTTCACTACTTTCATAGAATTAAGAAAGATCATCAGTTGATATTAGTTTATTCTTGCTTTTCTTTAGCCACTAATGCTTTCCATGTCAAATTTTTGGAAACCGTTACTGATCCATGGTCATGAATTTTTACATGTATGTTTTGTAAGATTTTACAACTCACATTTAGTTTGATAATCATTTTTCATTTAAAAATTTTTGTATAAGGTTTGAGGTAGTAGTCTAAGATCATCCTTTAAAACTAGAGAGGCAGTAGTGCCAATATACCCATTTAATATTCTATTTTTATTTCATTAAGTCATGGCATCCTTTTCAAATCTATTGACAATAAAACTAAGAATTTATTTTTGATAAATCTGTTACATTCTTCTATGTGTCGGTTCTTTCACTAATAAACATGGTAATAAGATTCAAATCTAGTTAGAGTGCTCAAGCTACACCATTTTACAAGATTGTTCTGATTGACCTGTATTCCTTGAATTTACATACAAGTTTATTGAGCAGGTGGACCAATATTCTATAGATATCTAGATTTTTGATAGTCACTCATATTTGCACCTTGTGAAAACACAAGACCCCAGATATTATATAGTGAAAAACGTCTTTAGAGAATGCTTCAAACAACTAAAATTAATTTAGGAATGAGTTAAGATTTAGATAACACTATAGAATAATAAAGTTGAATGATAACGACTACAGAGAAGAGTGAAAGGGGATAGAATGATGGACCACCTAGGAGCTGTATGTCATTGTTATTGTGTTTCAAAAACAGAAAGACTTCAGAGAAGAGAAGGAGGAAAATAATCAAAGGGTCCTTAATCAAGTTCTTTTAAATCCACCTAATAGTGTGGACTGAGAGTAAGAGAAGATAGGAAAAATAAAATAGAAAATAAAGCATTATATAGACCTCTTACAATGTAAATAAATTGTAATAGCAATATGATAATTAATTTCCAAAGAAATAAAGGAAACAATAGCTAAACTCTAAAGGCAAAAAGAATGAAGAGAGAAAAGAAGCAAAGTAAAACCTTTATCAATAACAAACACAAGAATTTGGAAGTGAAAAAGCAGTGGAAATAACAATACAAATTGCTAACGTGGACAGAAAATGTATCACATTTAATCATATATAATTTTGAAAAAACATACTAGGAATGAAAATTTTAAAGTCATAATTTAAAACATTATTTACATTATAACTACACAGTATAGTTCAGTGGTAAAATCTTGACCTAACATATGTGAAATAATGGTGTGATCTCCCAAGCATTACAAAGGTACACACAAAGCACACACACACAAAAACCATATAAACACACACACACACACACACACACACACACACACACATACACACACATACCACATACACACATTTGGAATATTGATATTATAATATTAAATAGAGGAAATATCACAAATATTAAAAATTGATTAGTATATGAAATCATAATATTGCTCATACTATTTAAACATTTAGTAGAAATCAAATAATCACAATATACTTGGATTCTTATAGATTAAGTAAATGGAAAATTAAGAAATAGAAGATATGAGAACCTTTGTAAATAAGTTTTAAATAATAAACATTTTGAAACATGTATCCTTTAATTTTGACAAAAGATTAATGTTACTGGTGTTTAAGTCTCAAGATTTAGAATATGATAACCAGGTGCTCTATATCTTGCTATGGGTGGCTATATCTCAAATCATTTCACTCTGGATATTTTTATGATAAAGTCTCATAGTTTCTCAGGCTCTCCCGAATTACAAACCCTATTCACAGTTCCTACCATAGGTAGAAAATGGAAGACCCAAATCACCATGCCCAGCTCAAACTTTTTTTTTTAATTCAAGTACAAATATTTACAAAAAAGTGACCAGGAAATGAAGCCTTTCTTAATATAGTATGTGATTCTTGAAAATACGGTAATTATTTGTTACCTGGAAAAATATGTTTAGAACTATAAGAAAACCAATTTATGTAAATTCACCAACCATATAATAATTAAGAAAATAATATTAAATATTCACATGTTAAATGTTTTAAAAGTAACATATATGTGAATAATTTACATGTGTAAAAATCATGCAAAATTAAATGAACTAATCCTACAACTCTGAAAAAAGAATTATCTTAAAAAACAAGAAAATAATTAATTAAGACCAAAATTTGAAATATAGAAAATAAAATGAAGTGTACCTTTTAGTTGACTTAAGTAACTGTAAGCCCTTTTTATATCAATTTTATAATAAAAAAGTATGAACAAAGAAAGCAAAAGTACATTTGAACAATACCAACAGCAAAAGCATCAGTAATTGAGTGTCCAAAAAAATCGATGGAGGAGATAACAATATTCCTTCCAAAAGAAATGTACTCATTACCTTAATTATGTACCTGTAACCCCTCTGTACATTACCTTTAAATAAAATTATATTGAAATTAAAAATAAAACAGATAATATAGCAATTAAGAATTCTTAGAAGCCATTAGTTAAAAACTTTATAAAAAACTGCCCCAAGTAACCAAGGAATATATTTTGATGATACTATTTAAATACTTAAACGTCAGCACAAAAGCAAAATGTTTAAAATCTTTTACAAATAAAGTAATAAATCAGAATATATTACTATAATAATCATTGAATGGATTTTTAGTGGCAGTCAAATATGTAAGAATGAGGCAATATGCCATTCGTTTGCACTTAATAAGTGAGAAAGAATTTTTTAGGTCTTTTAAAATATATCATAAGTTTAATGAAGAAGCTATTCTGTCACATCATATGATAATTAGATAAAGATGATATTGGAGCAAAGAACAGATTGTACTAAGTTTTGGGATGTTAATGTATGTACTTATTTTGGTTTTGGAAAATTGTGAGGATTTCAACTTGTTCTTGTGGAAAGGGAACCCCTATCCTAAAATTAACCACTGATATAATTCCAGCCTAACAAGAACAATAATGCTAGGCTGGCATTATATCAGTGGTTAATTTTAGGATAGGGGTTCCCTTTCCACAAGGACATGCACCTGATGCATCAATGGCATCCGAGTTGCACACCAACTTGTCTAGTTTCCTGGATCCTGCAGTCCTTCCAATTTTAGTCTCTAAATAGTGCAGGATGGTGGAAATGATCCAATGCACCCAGGTATAGATTGGGAAGGAACTCCCCTAAAATTTGTCCTGCTTTTTGTTCTCAAGCCTCCTAAGTAGTTAAGAGTATAGATTGGAGCCCCTGGTGCCAAGCAGTAACAGTATTTTTAAAGCAATTAGACACATAGATGACAGGCTTGTGATTACCTCAGGAAAAGGATAAAAAAGCAGTGAAGCATAGAGGACAGACAGAATTTTAACTAGCTACTCAGAGGGTGAATTAGCTTAGCTAGCTACTCGGGAGGCCGATATCTGTAGACCACTGTTCAAAGCCAGTCCAATCATGAAAAAACATGTGATTATCTCCAAAAAACCAGAAGTGCAGCAGTGGCTCAAGTGGTAGACCACTATCCTGGGGCACAGATGCTTAGAGCAGGAATGATGAATGCATGCATGAGCACATGAACATGCACGTGTGTGTACACACACAAATGAGTATTTCAATGCAGAGTTCTTTATTTTTTTTTACCTTGCTGTACTTTATTTCCCTGTATTAGTTCACAAATTAAGAAAATTAGCAAAGCAACTATTTACATACAACTCATCATGTTTCTCTAAAGTCTACTCTCTTCATGGCAGCCTGCTTTTATTTGACCCAAAAGTAAATTATTCAGGAGATCAATTCATCTCCCTCAACTCTGTAATGTTGGATGATTGTTTAAGTTCTTCCTAGTAATGTAGTTTTGTGAATTCCTGCATCAAGTAGCATATTTCTTTCATGAACAGGGAAGCCTCTGGGAAAAAAAATAACTATAGGTTTTACTCCTCCTGGCAAGCATCTGGAAATTTATTATCTTCATATAACCCATGATCTGTCTGTGTATGCCAAAGACGGCTGTGAATATAAAAAGACCCTTCTAAGCACATAGAATTCATATACCATTAATAGGTATGAAGGGTTTTTTTTATTATTCTGAAAATACCATACAGAGGAGTTACAATTACAAGGGCAAGATAATGAGTACATTTCTTATCTAGCATTGTTGCCTCCTCCTTTGTTTCCCCTTTCTATCCCTTGCCATCTCACCCCTTCTGCCCCTCCCCGTTATTCCCCGCCTTGCAAAAGTTTTAAAGTTCGTTTTTCGACATAACATCTTGTAAATCTCATTGTTACAATGGGTCCAACTCTATTCCTTCTTAAACGATTTTTTTCCCCTTCCCCTCCACAAATTATACCAACATAAAATACAGTGAAAACAGGAGTTATATCGTGGGGGAGGGGCATACAAAGCAACAAAAATTCATCTTATAAATATATTACAAACAATCGCATGAAAGAAAAAAATATTTGAATTATGTTGGGGTACATTTCACATAACATCAATGAATCTTACCTTTTCTGCTTGTCTCAGACATATACTATTTACTACCAATAAGGGAAACTATGGCGCCTATGTGCATTTGGGCCTGGCTTACTTCACTTAATATAATTTTTTCCTAGACTTTCATTTTCCTGACAATGGGGAAATATCATTCTTTCTGATGGAGGCAAAGAGTTCCATTGTGTATATATACCACAATTACTTGATCCATTCATCTACTGAGGGGCATTTGGGTTGGTTCTAAGTTTAGCTATGGTAAATAATGTTGCCATAAACATAGCTGTGCTGGGAGCTTTAGTGTGGTCTTCTTTGTGATCATTTGGGTAAATGCCCAAAAGTAGGATTGCTCGGTCATAGGGGAGCTCTATGTAGAGTCTTTTGAGGAACCTCCATACCACTTGCCAAAGTTGTTGACCAAGTTTACACTACCACCAACAATGCAGTAGGGTTCCCCTATCCACATCTCCTCCTGAATCTGTTGTTATTACAGTTCTTGATTTTAGCCATTCTAACTGAGGTGAGGTGGTATCTCAATGTTGTTTTGATTTGCATTTTTCTATGGCTAGGGAGGTTGAGCATTTCTTCATGTGTCTATTGGCCATCCTTTTTTCTTCTTCAGAGAAGTTTCTCTTTAGCCCACTTATTTATTGGGCAGTTGTTTCTTTTAGGATTTGTTGTTGGGGGATTTAATTTTTTGGAGTTCCAAGTATATTTTAGATATGAGACCCTTGTCCGTTGTATGGATAGTGAAGATCTTCTCCCAATCCGTAGGCTTTCTATTGATCTTGCTAGCTTTGTCTTTGCCATGCATAAGCTCTGCAACTTCATGCAATCCCATTTGTCCAACCTTTCTATGATTTGTTGTTTCCGGGTCTCTATTAAGAAAATTTCGTCCTTTGCCAAGGAGAGCTAGGGTTTCTCCTATTCCATCCTGTAAAGTTTTCAGAGTGTCTGTTTTGACTCCGAGGACTTTGATCCATTTGGAGTTGATTCTGGTGCAGGGTGATATATAAGGATCTAGCTTTAGTTTTCTACAAGTAGTTAACCAATTTTTCCAGCACCATTTACTGAAGAGGCTGTCTTCCTTCCATTCTATTTTTTTTAGCTGCCTTATCAAGATAAGATGTCTGTAGTTCTTTAGGTTCATTTCTGGGTTTTCAATTCTATTCCATTGGTCCTGAGGTCTGTTCTTGTGCACTGGCACAAGTACCAAGCTGTTTTGATTACTATGGCTTTCTAGAAGAGTTTGAAATTTGTTATTGATTTTCTTCCAGCACTGTTCTTTCTGTTAAGGATCGTTTTTGCTATACGTGGTCTTTTATTGTTCCATATATATTTTTGGATTGCCTTTTCTATTTCCTTGAAGAATGAGGTTGGAATATTGATATTCAATTTATAGATAGCATTGGGAAGTATTGCCATTTTTATGGTGTTGATCTTTCCAATCTAAGAACATAGGGTTTTTTTTGCCACTTTCTAAGTCTGTTTTGATTTCCTTTTTTAGGTATTTAAAGTTTTCATCATAGAGGTCCTTCACTCATTTGGTTAAGTTAATTCCTAGGTATTTCATTTTTTGTGGGGCTATTAGGAATAGAGTTGCTTTCCTAATTTCAGCCACAATTTTCTCGTTGTTGGCATACAGAAAAGCCATTAATTTTTGAGGATTAATTTCATACACTGCTACTTTGCCAAAGATTTGTATCACCTTGAGTAACTTGGGAGTGGATTCTTTAAATACAAGAACATGTCATCTGCAAAGAGGGGGAGTTTTACTTCTTCTTACCCTATTTGGATCCCCTTTATGTTCGCATCTTGTCTTATTGGTGTAGATAGGCATTCTAATACTAGATTGAAGAGCAGAAGAGAGAGTGGGCATCCTTGTCTCATTCCTGAGTTTAGAGGAAATAGCTTTGTTTTTCACCATTGAGTACAATGCTTTCCGTAGTCTTGTCATACACAGCCTTTATTGTATTGAGGAATGTTCCATGGTTTCCTAATTTTTCCAGGACCTTCACCATAAAGGGGTGTTGGATCTTGTCAAAAGCTTTTTCTGCATCTATTGAGATAACCCTGTGGTTCTTATCCTTGCTGTTTTTGATGTGATGAATTATGTTAATTGATTTGTGTATATTGAAGTAGCTTTGTATCGCTGAAATGAATCCTGTTTGCTCGTGGTATATGATTTTTTGGATGAATTGTTGAAATCGATTAGCCAAAATTTTGTTGAGAGGCTTTGCATCTATGTTCATGAAAGAAATGGGTCTATAGTGCTCTTTCTTTGATGAGGGTTTTGGTATGAGGGTAATGATGGCTTCATAGAAAGCGTTCGCTTTATTGGGGAGTTACATCCGTTAATATTGAGAGATAAGACTGAGAGGTATTTGGATGTTCCTGCCATTTTATCCTCCTTCTTGGGAGCTACGCCTACTGGATTCTTCCTATGGTTCTTGGATTCTGTTTGCGTGTGGTTTCTTGGCCTTTATTGTGGTCTTGCGGTTTTCTATGTGTAGGACATTAAGTATCTTTTGTAGAGCTGATTTGATGGACATATATTGTTTGTTTTTCTTTGCTATGGGAGATTTTTATTTTACCTTCAGTTATGAAGGAGAGTTTATCTGGGTACACTATTCTTGGTTGATAGCTGTTTGTCTTTAGGGCATGGCATACATCATTCCAGGCTCTTCTTGCTTTAATTGTCTCTGTTGAGAAATCTGAGGTGATTCTAATTGGTTTTCCTTTATAGGTGACTGATCTTTTCTCCTTGGCAGCTTTAAGGATCTTTTCCTTGATCTGAATTGATCCCGTGTGGATTATAATGTGATGATGGGATGTCCTGTCCTTGTCTGGTCTATTTAGAGTTCTAAAAGCTTCTTGTATCTGAATATGCCTATCTTTTTGCGTGTTGGGAAGTTTTCTGCTGGCATCCTGTTAAACAAATTTTCTAGACCATTAACTTCTGTCTCTATGTGCTCCTCTACACCCATTTCCCTCAGATAAGACCTTCTGATGGTGTCTTCCAAGTGTTGAATAGATTTATCATATTTCTTGAATTTGTCTTGGATAGTTGTATGTTCTTTCTCTATAATACCTAGGCTATCTTCAATGCCGGAGATTCAATCTTCTGCATGGTCTAACCTACTGTCAAGACTTTCTACTACATTTTTTCATTTCTTTTGTTTCTGATTGGTCGGTTTTTATGGCTTCAAAATCTTTGTTGGAGCTTTGTTTTAGATCTTGTATGAAATTCTTTCCTTCCTTAACTTGTGTTCAGTGTTTATTCTCAAATCACTTAGTTGAATGGTTATGGTTTCCTTGGACTCAAATTGCTTCTGTTGGGCTCCATTCAGCATTCTCTTTGTGGTCTCCCTGACTCCTTTCAGGTGCCTGTTTATGGATTCCATGAATGCCTTTATTGATCTTTGTCTATGCTCATCCCGCTCTTGCAATTCTTGTATTACTCTTTGATTAGATTTCTCACGTTCATGCAATTCTTGTAGTTCTCTTTGTCTGATCTCAGCCTGCTCATGCAATTCCTTTATTTCTCTTTGAGTGTTCTCAATCTGCTCAGACAATTCCTGTATCAACCTTTTAGTATCTTCCTCAAGCCCATGAGCTTCCTGTTTTGATCTTTGGTTTGCCTCCTCTCTCTCCCTATCACGCTCACACTGAGTCCTTTGCAGGGTTTCAATCATTTCATTCACCATGTTTACCAGTAATGTTTGTAGAGCTTTTTGGGAACTCTCCTCTGGATTATTCATTATTTGTTCTATCACCTGATTATCTTGAGTGGGAATTGAGATACCCGGACTTGCCATTTTTCCTTGTGTTTTTCTTGTTTGTTCTGCCCATTTGGGATGAAAGTAATGCTAGTTTTGTGCTAGAACACCATTTTAAGGCAAGCATCAACCAAAGTCCTGTAATTGCATAGTCAAAATCTGCAGATACAATCTATTTCAAGAGATACAGTCTATTCAACATTAAACAACTATGTATTAATGGGGTAAGAATAGCAAAGAAGAATTTGACAAACCAGAAATTATTATGTTTAGGGAGAAAGGTGTGGAAAAATAGGGATAGAGGAATGTGGATAGGTAAAAGGAGAGTGAAATTAACCAAGTCCTACTCTCAAGAGGGAAATGGATTGGAAAGAATGAAAGGAGAGAGAGAAAAAAATTAAAAGAAGAGACAAGAAAAAAATGGAAAGACAAATATTTAAATTTAAAAAGGGAAACTCTTAAAAGTAATGAAAATTTAAAGAAGTGACATTGAGAGATGAATGGGGATAGGATGAGAGGAGGGGAGGGATAGAAAGGAGACCTGAAAAACTAAAAAAATAATTATTTGTGGAGGGGAAGAGGAAAAACAAGTCGTTTAAATAAGATACCCGTTGCAACAATGAGAAGTACAAGTTGTCATGTCGAAAACGAACTTTACAACTTTGGTGGCGGGGGGAGATTAAATGGGGGGCAGTGGGAGGCTGGGAAGGAATGGGAAGGGGAAACAAAGGAGGAGGCTACAATGCTTGATAAGAAATGTTCTCATTATCTTGCCCATGTAATTTTAACCCATATGTACAGTATTTTCACAATAAAAAAATAAATTAAAAAATACTTCAAATATTGTATAGGTATAAATAGATAATACTGCTATTAAGGAATTTAATCCTAAGAAGTTTTGAATTGAGGAATACATTTATGAATTAAGTATGTACACAATGGGGGATAAGGTCTTGTAATCAATGACAGGTATATATGAGGATAAGCAGAACAACAAATAATTCATGCAAAAAGAACAAAAGATGAAAAAGTAAAATCAATGAGAAAGAAAGAACAAAAAATACCTAAAGGTCAGTAGAGATTTTTTTTTAAAAAGCACATATACACCTAAAATAGGAGTTATAAGAGGAAGAAAAAAAGATTAATAAAAACAATTTTTTATAATTAAAAAGTAAATATTTTAAAAGATATAAAAAAAGACTTCTTTGATTTTGTTTTTGGGGTGTTGATGGGAAGATCCTGTATCTCCCTTGTGTCAGTAACCAGACTCTTGGTGGAGTCTCTGCTTTGCTTATGGTGTTTTGTTTTCTGTGGCTTGATTGGTTTTTTTAAGTCAGTTTGTTTGGGCAGGCAGAAAAAATTCTGTTGGTTTACCCAGAAGTTTGTGATCTTCCTCTGAGGCTAGTTCAGTGGGAGGGAGATCTGCTTTGAGTATCACAAAAGAGGGAGATGTCTGTTTCCTCTAGTTTGGAGTTGCTGTGAAAAGGCTGGGTTCTGGGAAAAGTTGAGACCTTTCAGAAAACAGTAGCTTTTCCCTGAAGGGCTAGCTTCTGAGACATTCACAGAGCCCAGCCTGGAGCCATTCTCAGGGTTTATGTTTACTGAGTTTCAATTGATTGTCAGGGCTGCTGTAGAGAGGAGCAGCCTCTGGCTCTTTTTACCCAGTGAAGAAAGCCACTCCTTCATGGGTGTAGCTTTCTCTGCCTGGTTGTGGAGTTCAGAATGGCAGGTCAGGGTAGGTACTTGTGACTCGCTAAATGACTCTTTTGTTTTCATCAAAGGACTGAGTTGGAGCTAGCTGCTTAGCCAGGCCTTTGTCTGTATCAAAGATGGATATCTCCGCTGTTGGGGGGAGGAGTGGCCTTCCCTCCTCTGCTTCCTTTGAGAAGCAGTGAGAATGTCAGTTTTGTACTCACGCGGGAGTGTTGGTTCCTGGGTAGCCTATGTTCTGCTATCTGCAGGATGAAGATATCTGCTATTTGTCAGTTCTTGTTGGTATTGAGTAAAATCTGCTCACCTGCTGCATCTGGCACATTTGTCCCAAAATCTCTGGGTTGTAGGTATGGTGGCTATGGACGCCACCACAGCCGCCACAGCCGCTGCAGCCATGGCTGCTGGAAAATGCTCACATCTGTCTCCTTACCTGGATTTTCCCTCTCTGGCCAAACTCTCTGTACTGTGATGCACACTTGGTGTGCCTAGGACTGTTCACTGGAACATTAGAACTGCTTTCTCTGCGAGAACTTGTTTAGCCACCAGGTTCTCCTCTGCCATCTTCTCGAAATTCCTGAAGGTGTTTAAATGTTACTGGAATTGTTTTGGAATAAATATTTTTTACCTTGACTATCTTGAGAAAGAAGATTTGGTTTCTCAGCACTATTGGTAAGAACTTGAGTGAAAGAAACAAAAGGAAAAATGAGGAACAACTCAACACATACATTCAAAAGAAACAAAACAACCCAAGCAAACCCAAATTAACTCAGTACTCAAGAACCTGCAGGAAATTCAAAGGTTTTTAAAAAATAGCTATGATAGGGGCTGGGAAGATGGCTCAGTGGTAGAGCGCTTGCCTTGCATGCATGAGGTCCTGGGTTCGATTCCTTAGCACTACATAAGCAAAAAGAAAAAAGCCGGAAGTGGCGCTATGGCTCAAGTGGTAGAGTGGTAGCCTTGAGCTGAAGAGCTGAGGGACAGCGCCCAGGCCCAGAGTTCAGGCCTCACGACCGGACTCAAAAAAAATAGCTATGATAAGCTTATGAAAATCCTGACTACATGGGAGCCTACTGTGGTGAGGATAGTGGTTAAAGCTCAGACTGGACCGAAAGATCTGTACACAATGCCAGGAACCTGTTATTCTAAATTCCAGGAAGAATAACACGAAGTAGACTGAGCCCACGATCATACACAAGTAGGAAGCGAGATTCAATCTGAAAGTTAATCAGGATAATTTAGGGCTGGGGGCATGCCAAAGTGGTAAGAACATCCATTTAGAAGACACAAGACACTCAATTGAAATTCTAATATTATGGGTATTAAAGAACAAAAGCTATGACTTTAAATAATTGGAATAATTGCAAGATTTGAATATTGAGTGGAGAAAAATCCATGAGAGAGATAGAGTTTACCCATGTTGCAATGCTTTCTACTTATGTGATAATATTATGTGGTACTCCAGGTACAACAGAGTTACCTTGCAATGAGCATGGATGTGCATTTGGGTGAAAGAAATACTCTACTTACACAGGTGTAAATTAAATACTTTTGGGGGGTAGATTTTAGTTCTTGAACTAAGAGCCTGGGTGATATCTCTGAGTCTTTTCTCTCAAGGCTATCACTCTACTACTTTGAGCCACAGTTCCAATTCTGATTTTCTGTTGGTTGTTTGGAGATAAGAGGCTCATGGACTTTCCTGCCCAGGATGGCTTCAAACCAAGATCGTCAGATCTCAGCCTCCTGAGTAACCAGGATTCCAGGCCTGAGACGTCCATGTTTTTAATAATTTAGTAAATTGTAGTTACAGAAGTTAAAATTTATCATTATAACTTTTATAATATATGTGTGTATATTTATATCAATGCATACATATAGAAATATTTTAATGTGTTTTTGTATCTACAGTAGATTTATGAAATCATCCTTCATTACAAAATAACATGGAAACAAGTTTAATGAGGAGCAAAGCATAGGGAATAGTCACGTTTCTTGTTGAATGAAATATGAATTGTGAGAATCAGTTTGAGAAAACCATTTAACAAAATGGATAATGGCTATTAATTCCAATCCCTTTATTTGCCCATATTTTGCATCCTCACACATGAGTGTCAAAGTCAAACCACACATTTTTGCCTTTGTAGTTAAATCATGCTATAATTTAGGGGATAGGTGAAGTAATCAAATAAAAGATTAAAATAATAGTAAGTGATGCTATGAGAGCTGAAAATTATTTTAAATATGATAGTAGCTAATTAAATTCCATATCTCTTACTTTTACTCTATTGTCATATCCCTCATTACCACATTAGGAAAGTACATATAAGATTCTCACTAAATTATGTGTAAAATTATGAAAAATGTATTAAAAGAATATGGGCACATCGGGGCTAGGAAAGTGGCTCAGTGGTAGAGCTCTTGCCTTGCATGCATGAGGCCCTGGGTTTGATTCCTCAGCACCACATAAGCAAAAAGAAGAAAGCTGGAAGTGGCGCTGTGGCTCCAATGGTAGATTGCAAGCCTTGAGCAGAAAAGCTGAGGGCCAGCGCCCAGGCCCGGAGTTCAGGCCCCTCGTCTGGACAGAAAACAACAACAACAACAACAACAAGAATATGGGCACAGTGTGGTTTTAGCTGATTCAGACCTGTAGGGGGTAGTGTGCTTTTGAGAACTTGAAAAACCTTGTGATGGAGATGAAGGATGTGCTTATTCTGGAAAATTGGCTAGAGGGTTGCTCCCAGAAAAACAGTGGTGAATTCTTCCCAAAGGTTACAGTAAAATCAATCTCACAATTATGTTCTCTACTGCACTATTCACCATAGAGAACTTATGGAATCAGCCCAGATGCCCTTTAGCGGAGGGATGGTTGGAGAAAGTGTTGCACATATACACAATTGGATTGCACCCATCCATTATAAAGACCGTTACAGCATTTGCAAACAAATGGGTAGATCTAAAATTATGTTAAGTAAACGACGTCAGAGCCAGACACACAAAGGACGCGTATTTGGAAGCCAGAATTTTATGCAAGTTAAACAACAGTATTAATCAAAGCATGCTATTTGCAGAGGAGTATTTAAAAGGTGTAATTTCTTATAAAATTGAACTTTTAATCCAACAAAATGAATACCAGGAAACTATCACTTGGAAAATGTGAGGGGAAGTCAAAAGGAAGGATTAAAGAGACTTACGGAATTAGAGAGTGAAGCCATAATATTCAATGCAGATAGTATGAAACTAGGAAAAAATGAAAGTGGGGTGAGGTTTGGAAGGATGTGAGAAATTTATGTAAAGATCCATCATACTTAAAAACTGATTCATTGAATGGAAAACCCTTCGTACAACTATTTACTAAAAATATAATGAAAAACAATGGAGACATCTGATCTTAACCCAGGAGTCAATATGATAATTTTCTTCTCAGAAATTTTCTTTGCAGGTATTATCCTCATAATAACAGAAAAGTGAACAACGCAATGAATATCAATACATCACTTTGCCTATCCTAAATAGACACAATATAAAAATCACAGTACAAATATTTGAATATATCACATGATAAAATAACAAGTAGAAAATATCAAACTATGATTGTTTTTCCAAGTACTTTACCTTTGGTATCTAATTTAATCCTCATAATAATCCCATAAAGTAGAACTACTTCTATTTTTAATTCTAAGATGAGGATATGTAAGTCTTCTGAGTTGGAATTACTAGTACAACATTGTACACACGGTAAGTGTTAGGCTGCGGTCCATTCCCACCATATCAAATAACCTCGTTCTATTTTATAACTAAATACCAGCACTCAGTCTACTAATTCTAGGAAAATTTCCCAAAATTATTGTGCACACTCTAATAATATTTCACTTTATCTTTGTTAGAAAATAGGTAACTAAGCCGGACACCGGTGGATCACCCCTGTAATACTAGCTACTCAGGAGGCTGAGATCTGCGGATTGTGGTTCAGAGCCAGCTCGGGCAGGACAGACTGTGAGACTCTTATCTCTAATAAACCACTAGTAAACTGGAAGTGGCACTGTGGTCCAAGTGGTAGAGACCAGGGACAACACCCAAGCCCAGAGGTCAAGCCCCATGACCAACAACAACAACAAAAGAAAATAAGTAACTGTAATATGAAAACTTCAAGTTCATAATCAATTTATACCTCCCTGGTGAAAGGAACTGCTAAACTATAACATTCTTGATTTCTAGCTCAAAATACTATAAATCATATTTTATCCCTTCACTCAACACTGCACTGCCTGGGGACCCCATCTCTGGTTAACACAGTCTTACTGAAAGAATGACCTGCCCAATTCTTGATGGAAACAGACTGCAGGTCTTTTGGAGCAATTGTTTCCATATTGTAGCTCACCTAAATTGTTTACCATTAGAAGTATTTTGATTGCTTTTTATACCCAACATTTTGAGAGAAATGTACTACTTTATAATGTTATTAAAGAAAGACTGATATAAAAATCACTTTTCACCCCAGATAAATATTTTACCTTTCGTATACACAAAAATGCAGTCTGACATATTAATGTTAGGAATGAGAGGTTAAAAATCATAAGCACCAAGACCTAAGTATGAATTAAAGATTCTCCAACTTGTGAATACAATTGGTTTAAAAAGACATCAATACTACTGCATTTTTTAATTCCCTATGATAATGATAATGATTCCCTATGATAATGATAATGAAAATGATAAACTCTTAACACTTAAAAATAACTCATTTTCTTGGGAGTAGGACACATAACACAAGGTTAATTCTAATCATTTAAAAAGACCTTTATTTATACTAAACATTCACTCATAACTATAAAGATTCTAAAACTAACTGAAGTACAGAGACACAAAGGAAATAATTTAACTGCATCATGTACATTCAATGGACTGTTAATAGAAAACAAAGTTATACTAATAATTAGCTTACCCAATTCACTTACATTCTTTTATTCTATTCCATTTACTTTCATAAAAACTGGGTTTTCATAAAATGATGCATGAAAAAGCCTATATGCCCACTTACATTTTCAGATCTTAACAATATTTATTTCAGAAATTTTAGCTCTATAGTCAATGAACTGAAATAATACTAAAATATTCAAAGGACTTTCAGAAATTGAAAGACTTCCTCTGGGATGTTATGTATATTGGAAAAGATATTCAAAAAACCTTATTTGTTAAAGTTGCCATAGTTACTCCCACAAAAGAGCCATTGGTAAAGATCCCTGTGCATGTACAAAACACCTTCAAAGGCATACACAATCTGGACATGACACATCCTTTTTGTTTGTTCGTTTTTGGAAGGAATATCTAACAAGCATATCGACAATACTTATTTTGTCAATAAGATGGGATATTCAAACGTAATATGGGTTTGATTAACTCTTAGTGCGAATAGATATGGTCTTGCAAAGAAAGTGATTTTCTACAGAAAACCGGAAAGAGTTTATCCAACTTGTGTTTCACAGGAATAACCAGAGAGTAACACCTGTTTGGTCACGTCGGTCCAAATCACTCCATGAGTGTATATTAAAAGTATAACCAATTTAAGAGGTCAAATATGAATTTTGTACTGACAATCATCTTACAGCAATATCTTACTACCTAATTATGTCTGTATCTTCTTACCTCACATACAATAAGAGCTGAAAGCGGTCTCTTTATCTAACTTAATGCTGTAAATGCTTTGATTATGATGACTTTTTTAGTAGACAAATAATATGTACAGAAGGGTGGTTCCACTGAAATGACATGACAGAACACTGATAAATAAAACATTGCAAGACAGTTAGCTCTTTTCAGCCTCACTCTGTCCAGATTGGCAAGCAACATTGCAACAGCACACGCACACATATACATGTATACACATGTTCGCACATGTACACACACATGTACATGCATGCTAAATTCAGGGTTTATTGTACAAAAAAGTTCAAATAAAATATTAGTGATTAGGACAAATGATAATATGCCTTATTACAAAATAATACATGAACCATCACCACCCATGTTACATTTTACCTGACTTTCCAAATGTGACCACTTAATTTATTTTTAATTAATTGATTACCTTATTAATTCGTTTGGTGCTAATACTAGGGCTTGAACTCAGGGCCTGGCTTTGTCCCAGAATTTATTTTTTGTTTCAGTTTTCTCAAGGCTAGCATTTTACTGCTTGTACCATAGCTCCATTTCTAGCTTTTTCTGGTTACTTTCAAATCAGAATCTAATGGACTTTTTTTTTCTTGGCCTGCTTTCAAACCACAATCCTCAGATTTCATCTTTCTGATTAACTACTACTAAAGACAGAAGACATCAGTGTGGCTTCTAATTTTTCCTCTGTAGTTATCAAATGCACATACTTAAATAGTAATTTAAAACTGAGAGTATAGAAGCAAGATGTACAGTGATGATACTGTCCTGTCAGATATTCAAGTTAGTAATGTAAATTATTAAGACCATACAAAAAAATATCATATTATAGTGTAAGAGAACTCACTATTGAACATATGAGCCTTAAGAGCTTTCTAATAGATCCATTATTTATTGTTATCCAACATTAGAAAAATGTATGAGGCATTGGTAAAATAGAAGTCCTTTGCATGACTACATATATTCCTTGTTTTTTTTTTTTTAAAGACACTTGCTTTCATTTAAAAAGTAGGCCTGTCTATTGTCTTCATGTGATTTCAATAATTGAAAGTGCTTAGTGAGAAGGTCAAAATGTATTAGTAGTCCTTAACTATCAATTCTCATTTTTCTTCTTGGAGAATATAATGATCAAATCAATAATTCAGAATCAGAAATCAATATTTCAGAATCATGCTTCCAGTGCAAGTGGATCACCAGTAAGAAATCCTCAATACCAATTTCCACAAAGTTTTGTCACAGATACAATCTCCCTGCCTTCTCTAGCTGCTTTACTACCTTACTATTTCTTCATTATACAGGAAAAGTGTGATTCACCTGGTTTCAGTCAGATCTGTTGCTAGAATTATCAAGGAATTAGTTTATTGTCTGTAATTTGGTCAAAGTTATGTCTCATTATGTAGGCTACTATAAATGTATTTACTAATTTCAAGTAAATACATAAATTCTATTCCCATCTTTTTTATAAAATAAAATTTTGTTTGCTCTATAAATTGATCAGAGGCATGGATTTTTTGGCTAGCTAGGTCATTGCACATCATCTGTCTCTCTCTCCCTTTCTTGGTTCTCATAGATAATATGATTGCTCCATAATTATCCTAATTTATTTTGCTTTCATATTTTTGGTTGCATCATTTCAGTTTTTGCTCTGCCATTTCCCAAATCATTTATATAGAAGGCGTTATTTCCTAATTTCTCATTCCTAGAATAAGCTGCACATGAAGACATCACTGGTCCTCATTTTCAGTGTGTACATTTGAATACGGAGGAACATCTTTCCTCTGCTCTCCATCAATTCCCTACTCTCCAGTGAGAATAATTTCGAATAGTAAAATTGGAAAAAGAGAAAATAAATCATGGTGAATAAACAGTTGCGGAAAATTCACTGGATATTTCTGACCAGTTCAACCAATGTGAACTATTAGGAAAATACATGGACACCTCATTCCCACTGGCACTCAAAGTTTCTGGTTAGGCAATTCTTAGGAATATGAAGAACAAGATGAAAAAATAAGGAATGATAACAATTGCAAGAAAAAAAATGAAGAAGGATCCAAGCAAATTTCTTCATTGGGCTGCCAAAAATATTCGACTTACCACAGTGCGGAGACTTCTTTCCCAAAAGGCCACTCATGTGAATAGTAGGGATGACGATGAGTATACCCATCTTCATCGAGAAGCGTACAGTGGACAATTAGACATTGTCAGTGAGTTGGTGTCTCAAGCGGCACATGCAATAACTGTAGATGAATGGACACCCCTGCACAGTGCATATACGTGGAATAATACCAGAGTGACTTCTTTATTACTTCATCATGATGCAGATACCAATGCCCAACTAAAGGCCACTTGTCCCCCTTACATCTTGCTGCTGAGAATTGAGCTAGCAAATATATGCTTGATTTCCTTCTGTTGAACCATTATATAAAACCAGGCCTGGAGAACAACATAGAAAAAATTGCATTTGATATTGCCAAAAGGATAAGTATGTATCACTACCTCTATGAAGTTGTGGAAGGCTGTACAAATTGTTCACCTATGTCCTAATGGTCGGGTTAAGTTTCTTAAATTTCAAAAATGCAAGTCGATCTTTTGTGTCCCTACAAAATATTTGCACAATCCAAATAAGAGCAATATATTCTATTTTGGTCTGTCATGGGGCTTGAACTCTGGGCCTGGGAGCTATTTCTGTGCTCTTCAGCTCAAGGTGAGCGCTCTACTACTTGAGTCTCAGCTCCACTTCCAGTTTTCTAGTGGTTTATTGGAGATAAGAGTACCACAGACTTTCCTTCCCAGGCTGCCTTGGAACCATGATCCTCAGATCTCAGCCTCTTGTGTAGCTAGCATTATAGGCATAAGCCACATGTGCCCAGCAACACCAATATTTTACTGTAAAAATTCATGGATTCCGCAGAATTCTTCCAAGTGAATTGCCTGCATTGGATGTCAAAATGTATTCAATAGTTTTTGTATACATGTATAATGATTTCTTCAGAGTTTGTGATTTTTTTAATCAGAAACAATTTTAACTTACCTGTTGAAATGAGTAGTACAGAAACTAAAATATTTCTGGTGCTTGTCTGAAAAAGTATATTTTAAAATATTTTATATTCTATGTTTGCATAATGTTCATTATTTTATTTTCTCCTAGATATACTTTGAATTCTACATTATTTTATAATATTGAGGTTCATTAATGTGTTCTTTCTGATTGTATTCCATATAGAAACAGTTTGATTCCTTTTTTTCTAGGTCTTAATATTATTTTTCTTTGGGATAAAATGACAATGTTGTCTAATTTGAAAAGTTTTGTAAAGTTTATGCTATGTAAACGACTTTCTGAGGTGAATATTTAATACACTGATGTCAAACTGAATTTAATTATATGAATTACGTGTATTGTTACAGTTGTAATTTTGTTTTAATAACTGTTTTTCATTTCTTGCATCTGAAGAATGAAACATATGGAATACTTCTCAAATTTTCATGTTATCCTTGTGCAAGTGCCATGTTAATCTCTGCATTGTAATTTGAGTATTAGTGCTGCTGAAGCATGTAGTATCCTCTAAATTTAAGTAGTTAATGATGCAATCTTTATACAAGCCTATATCTATGGGTGCCTACTTGTAACAAGGAAACCGTATTGTTCCTAACAATGCTATCGATCTTATTTCCCTAAAATTCTGTGAATAGTAGAAAAAATTATATTGATCAATCAATTGCTCACATTTGCAAATTTTTTTGTCAATGACTATCTTAAGTCTTTTTATTTGGAATTTGATCATACTCTCAATTATTTATAGATAGGTCCAAAGGTGATGGCTTTTTCAAGTACTTATTTATTCAACTGTGTTAGCTATGTGGACCTAATGGATTCAAAGTAAGCATTGCTTAAGAGCTACTTCTAAACTTCTTCAGCTGATATTTTCCCAAATGAGGTGTTACTGGCACAAATGTCTACCTGAGCCTTTACCCTTCTTCCATGTGGGAACAGACCAACCAGAATATCTTACCCTGACAGCATAGATTGTCTTACTAGAACAAAACTAATCTTGATACAAGGGATCATAGAGAGATGAACAGTTCAAACAGAACTGTTCAGACTAGAATGTATTTTATCAAAATATAATTGTTTATTATATCTTCCATTTCAAAAGTAGCTAAAGCCAAGAAGGTGAAAAAATTGTTCATATGCATGATTACTTAATGTCCTGGCCTGTCTATCATCCAACCAGGCAGGAACTTACACTACTGCCTTTTTATCACCAAATATTTTCATAGTTGCGGGAGAAGTCCATATGTTTCTCCTAGTTATTAGGCATTAAATTGATACTGTTTTAATCACAGTGTTTCCTCTTGCCTCCATGCTGTAAATCTACAAATGGTAAATCTTTAGGTCTAACTCTATCAAACACTAAGGTAGAGATAATGGAATAATACTTTAAAACAGAGTTGCCTTTGATACAGTAACTACAACAGAACAATGCAAACCTGTGCCTTTTAATTATATTATATATAATTATATATTTTATATTTATATGTGCTGATTTTATATTTCACACAGTAAAACTTACTAGAATTAGTTGATAATTTGACAAATAAATTGATATTTATTTATTCCAATAAATAGAATTGGAATATAAATAATTAGGTTTAAAATATATATTAGATATAAAAAGTATCAATGCAATGTCTTTAGTATAAACTTGTGATACATTCTAACTGTTCTTGGTCTTCTGAATCCACATGGTAAAAAACATTGTTTTCCTCTAATCTATAATGCATTTTACTCTGCTGCTCTGTTTATTGTTTTAACTGTCTTGTCCCAAACTGTTTTTCTCCATATTTCGGAAGCATTCCTATTGATTATACCCAAATTTTGCTAAGATGTCTAAAAAAACATTATCCTTCTGCAGTCCCCATGGGTCCTAGGATCCCAGGTCCCAGTTACCTGCATCATCAGATAACAGGGGCAAGACTTCTCACCAAGGCCCATGCAACATGTCAGCACATAGTAATTGAAGACCAACCTCAATTTCTCATTTCCTATATTTCAGGGTCCCAATTCCTTGAGATGCAGGTATTAGCAGTAAGCAACTGTGGAATGCAAGGCAACTTAAAATGAAGAATGAAATAACAAAATTTGAGAGAAAGTACTGTAATTAAAACATTCAACTTATAGATGACCAGCCCATATGAGTGAACAAGTTCACAAAGTGTCATAAGATTATTTTTAATACCCCTCCCCTATGATTAATGAAAGATTTTATTCCAACATAAGTGGGCCAAAAAATAGTTCCTTGAAGGATAGATCCATAATTGGTCTACCAAAGCCCGGAAAACTTGACTTAGAGGTCAAATGTAATTCAGAAAAATATTTGAAGCACTAAAGAGTGCTTCAAAACACTGGGACTTCAGTACAACATGGTTTTGTGGTATAAAAATGTCACTCTCAAACCAATGATAATCTACATTTAATCTTCTGAAAGTGTATTCCTTTTCAAATAAACTTTTTAAAATCACATTCGTCAAAATGACATTTTACAAGTTGATGATACTTAGTGACATTACAAGATTTTTAAGTGTAGGGAGCAAGTTACAATAGAGTTGAATTATTTACACAGCACTAATGCCAAACACGTTCAACCATTCATTGAAGTGTAGAAATAGTACAACCCACAATTTGTGTTTTTCAGTAAGGGCCTTCCAGAAATGTGTTAAATAGGTTAGCCTCCTAAATTTCAAACCCAAACGTGAGCTAATAAATTTCATCATTTAATAAGGTACACTTTAAAAAGTCACAAATAGTTGCCTTATCATATGTTATTTTATGTTTTCCCTCTATCTAACATAGTAAGAAATATGACTTTAAGTCTTGAATATGGGTATTCATCAGAGATATGACAAACATAATATCTGTCTTCTATTTTTATCATATTCCTCTTTTGGAATAAATTTTAATTTTCTTCTTTTTCCAAAACTTATAGGCAGTAGAAAATATTATTCCATGTAAAATAAAAGAATCACACCATTGTACAAAGCCATTTATAAAAATTCGTAGTTAGGAATACATTCTAAGCCATTTTTGTAACTTTCTTTTTGACTAAAGATTAATCTTCCAAATGGATGAGAATAAAATCTTGTTTAGGTGATTCACCTCTCCAGTCTCCAGCAAATTGTTGCTGCAGATGAATCAATTATGGAAATATAAGCTGACATCAGTTCAAGAATATGCAGGATTGAAAGTCCATGGAATGCTTATAAACCATTCAAAGTATTAATAGACAGTTTAACACAATGACTATCAGGAAGTTGAAACCAGAGAGGAATTATAGTAAAGACATAGAATGAATGAAAAATGAACAAGGGGCAAGTACAGCTAGAATATTCAATGTACACATATGATAAAGGAAGTGGTAAATTGGAAATAAATCTTGAAGAAAGGGTTGGTTGAGAATGATGGAAAGAGTGACTCCGATCTAGGAGCATTGGACAATTAGATGGATATATTTAATTGTAAAACAATTGCATAACCTTTTAAAATTCAGTTAAAAAACACAAGAAACAAAAAACAGAAAAATCACAACCAAACAGCAATCTCCAGAGAGTATTAATATGACCTCTCAAAATTTTAATCAATTAATGAAGGGCAGTCTTGGGAAAAGCAAACAAAACTGTTCAAAGAGAGAAGTTTGGGATAGGGGAGAATTTTGAACAGGATTAGATAGATTGTCTAAGATTATAAATCACCTCCATCTGCTGCAAATAGTATCTTTCTTCTACGAGTTTTCTGTCTGAACTGGATAATCCAGTCCTGAGACACACTTGGTAGCTTGTGAGGTTAGAGTGGAAGAAACAAGATCATGAACCCATTACTCCACTGGAGAGAAAACAATACTCTATATTTTCTCTAATATCTCTTCACTACTCTTTCTTCATACTTTTAAGTCAATTGATTTTGAATTATATTTTTCCTTCTTTCTTCTGGCAAAGTAATTCATTAAATATTATTTGCCATTTTCTTCTTTCATGCTGTTTAATTGGCCATTGATATTTAATGAGTCCATTAAATATCCCTCTTGCATTTGGTTGCCATGAAACAACATTTATGTTAATGAGGAGAAATCTAATGTAAAACTTTGTCACCAGAATACAGCCCTAGAAGCTGTGATCACAAATATTCGGCTATTTTTTTTTCTTTTACCTTAAAAGACTTCTTGTGTATAAGGTGACCACAAAAATAAGTACTCCATCACTTGTTGGTTCAATCAGAATTGTCTAAGCTCAAAAATATATTTTCCTAACAAGATGCTGATAGGAAACAAAAAATACTGCACTTTTATCTTCTCTTTTAAGGTTCTCCTTAGATACTATATCAGGAACAGTGAAGTTATTCTAGGCAAAATTATTTCAATAGATTATTTTCTCTTGGTCTTGCATTTGTTCACCAAGATGTATGGAGGAGAATAGAGTTAAATGACCCATACCTTGGAAGACAGTGTCTGTTACAAAAGGACAATGCTTCTATGTCCTACTTCTATGTCCTCCTCTTAGCTCTTGCCGGAGTTCCAATTAATCACAGCTTCTTGGCTTCATGTCTAGTGAAGCTGAAGGACTAGATGGGCTCCACCACTGTTAAATCTTCATTATTTCTCTTTTAAAACTCTTTAAGTTGCCTCATTTGGACGTTGAATTCATTTTCATGTCTTCATTCAATCAGTTCTGCATTGTAGTGAGCCAAATAGGCTCTGTAAACTCACTTTAGGGAGTAAAAATACTAACACAATTTATATCAAAAAGTTTTGGCATTCCTTCACTGCTGAATACAATATGCTTACTAAGTCTTCTATGAAAATTTTTTTTATTAACTTTTCCATTTGCTCAATTCTCTTCTGAACTTTTTGGCATATGTAATAACAGAAGTCTTCACTATCTCATATTAATAAGGATATCACTTTTGTGAGCCACATAGAAATGTGAAATTATTGGTTTGAAGTATCCAATCAGATTTTTTTCTGTGTTTCACTGCTTCACATCCAAAGACATTGTGGAAAGTGTTACAAACAAAAATGTGTAATCCCAACACCTTCTTTCATTGTGAAGGGCACTTTCTCCCTAAATATTTTGACTCAAATTATCTTTTTCAGAGAATTACTCTTTGGTAATTAAAGGTAAATTCACAAATTTTGATGCCTTATTTTTTTAAGTACTTTGAATTTAAATTCCAATACAACCTTGTTTCAAACAGTGAAAATATATTTCCTGGGTAAGGAAAATTCCAAGGGACCCTACAGGATTTACAAGTTTGTTTGTTTAGTGTGAAAAAGAGACATCTTCATCCACATTGCTCCCTCTCTACTAAGTCTCCTTGAATTTCTTTGCATGAAAACTATTCTTCCAGGCAATTTAAATTTTCGTAATAGGCTAAGTTGTTAAAATTTTGAACAATTAAAATTTACCTGTCATAACTTTAAAACTCTTGAAAATCCTTTATCAGAACCGCGAATTCACCAATCTTAATTCCACCATTACCATCAAAAAGTTAACATGCTATTTTCATGATATAGTATCCATGCAGCTATTATATTCCAGTGGCTTTGTTATGCATATATATAACCATATTAGCTGATGCTAAGCAAAATTAATACCAAGATATGTAACCAGATTTTTTCATTTGTGGTTGTTGTTTTTGATGAACTATGTGATTTCTGTTTTCTTTGGGTTTTCCTCCTATGGTTTATCCTTCTGGTATATCATTTTGTATTGTATACACATTTACCTTAATTAGCGAAGGGAAGAGGAAAAGCATAATGGTGAGACAAAGGACAAAAGGCAAACCAATGCAATAGCAATACTCACAAGACAATATAATGGAAATGCACATTACAACTTGTGAGGGATGAAGGGGTGAAGGAAAACTGTGAGAAAATGAGAGAAGGTTAACAAATTTGAAAAGTTATGATTTAATACCTTACAATTACTGTAACCCCACTGTACATCACTTTGATAATAAAATTGAAAAATAAGTTGCGTAAAATATAATTTCACTGTATTGGCACAGGAAATAATATTCTTTATGTAATAATATTTTAAAAATCAATACTATTTGGCATCTAATTTGAATTAATTACCCCTTATTTATCAGAGGGTCATCAACTTGAATGTTATCCAACTAGACAATATTTTCACAATATACTTGCCAAATTTTTCAAAAAAGAATAACTTTAGTATTTTCTCATTCTAAAACAGAAAACCGTTTAATGCTATGGAAACCCATAACTTTTAAAAGTAAGTAAGTTGTTAAGAGGACAGAATATATGCGTTCTTCAAAATTCCTATGACTAATAACTACTCATTTTTAAATTCTCAACATTTCTGGGAGATTCCAAACAGTACCTGTTCGCATGTTATATAATTTTGCAATAGATGTTGTTTCCAATGGGGTGTTACAGACTGAGAAGTCAACAGAAAAATAGCCACATTCTGGTAGAGGATAAAACTATGAAGCATGTGTAATAATTAATTCTTCAAGAGTAAGCTATTGTTTATCAGAGTAAGCTATTATTTCTATGACCATCAATCCCAAGATTTATGCCATAAAGTCATCCTAGCCCAACAGTTTCCAACTTTTAAGGGGCACCTTAAAATTCCTTAATTCACATCATGAATACCTTATCTCTATTTTGAAAAAATACTACACCTCTGCTAATATGACGCCCTCCTTGTTCTGAAAAGAACACCACAATACATTGAGCTGCTTCATTTTTCCTCCACTAGTATTCTTGAGATCAGAATATTATTTATATTTATACTTTTTTAACTATCATAGATATTCAGGATGCTAAGATAAAAAAATTATGGTTCAAAGCCCACCCAGGCAGGAAGGTTTCTTAGAATCTTATCTCCAAAAAAATTCTCCACAAAAGCAAGACTCCAGTGGCACTGAGGTTGAAGTGGTAGGGCATGAGACTTGAGCATCAACAGGCTCAGAGACACTGTCCAGGCCAAGAGTTCAAGCTCTAGGATGAACCAATAAAACAAAAACAAAATTGAAAACAAACCCCAAACCTAGCATTTTTCTCCATGTATACAGAGGCACGTAAATAAGGAAATGACTTCCTGTTTTACATATAGGGAGAAGAAAGAAGATGTCACACAATTACTCTCTTCATACCATATTAAACCAAACCCTTAAAAAATTGGTTTTTCTAAATGTATAAATTAATGTCATCCATTTTTTGGCAACTCTGTCTAGATTATTCACATTAACATAGTATACATGAACTGTGGGAAATATCTATTCACTATGTTCTAATTATAACTCTCTTGAAAGAATATCTAGACAAATAGAATGCCAGAATCATTTGTGAATTTTTCAATTAATCCCTCTACTTAAAAAGAATTTTGTAGTATACTATAGAATATGAAATTACAAACAAAACCAAAAAATATATTTTAAATCTAAATTCTAATTTAACAAGGTCTACAAAGTCCTACATTAGACGAACTTTGCTATTTCTCCAGGTTTAAGCTTTTGTAATCCTTCAACATTAATTTGGAATCCAACAGAATGAGGCTTACTTACTTTTGCAAATTTTTGGATGGGAATCATGAGCTATTTTTCATCTAGGAATGTTCTGTAATGAAGAGAGCATTTAAAACACAAGAGAGGATATATATGAGTTGCATTCAATAGGAAACTTGACTTCTCAAAACATAATGACAAAATTAGCCCAAACTTCCAACTGTGTATTCCTTTTTTGTTGTTTGATTTGTTCTACTGAGACAAAATTATTCTACCTGGTCCAGGGAAGGTATCATTATGTAATTCCACTCTCTAATCTCCTGTTTGAGTGCTAGAATTCCAAGCTTGTAGCACTTTGCCCTGCCATAGTTTGTTTATTTAATCTAGAAACAGACTAGCAATTCTGAACTCCTATGATCTTATCCACTAGACTGAATGCTCAGACTGTTTATGTACTATTTTCAAAGATGTTTTAACATTTGACACAGGATATGAACATTTTCAGATGCACCTGCCGGGTTCCCTGATTCATTCTACCATGGATCCTATAATAATAATGATTACTTGACTCTCTTACTATCTCTGGTCCCTACCTATGTAATATTCTCAACTTCTGGGGGAAAGTTCACTTGAAGGCTTTCTAATATTTAAAATTATCATTTGATTCTAATCTTACACAGGACTTATTTTCTATTGTTTTCTAACTTTTCTACATATTCAGAGAGTTGTTTCATTTGTATCTTTTTGTGTGCACCTATAAATGCCTCTGTGTGTATGTGTATGTTCGTATGTATGTATGCAAAAACCTAAAGCTGTTATTCAGCAATGTTGCTCATGACTGGTATTCCAGCTTTTGGCTGATTAATTATAGGTAGTGTCTGAAAGCCTATACTGTCCAAGCTGGATGCAAATTGAACTTCCCAGACTCCTTTACATTTTTAGGTTTTATTTTTCCAGTAGTATCAACTTTTAAACTTCAAACACTTTTGTGAGTGTAAAGTGTAACCTGTAGCCCAGATTTTTAACTCAAGAATTCATATAAAGATAGATGAACATATACATTACATATCCTGAGTGTACACTGTTAGAAATGTGATCATAAACCAAGTTGTTGTGAAATCTGAGGATTGGGGTTTAAAGCCAGCACGGGTAGGAAAGTCCTGGAGACTCTTTTCTCCAATAATTACTAGAAAATTGGAAGTGGCACTGTGGCTCAAGTGGAAGAGCCCTAGCCTTGAGCTGTGTTTCAGAGGGACAGCAACCTGTCCTATATTTCAAGTGCCACAAACAACAACAACAACAACAACAAAAAGAATATAAGAAAAGGAAAGAAAAAGAAATGTGATCTTAGCCACCAGGTTCATTGCTAGTATAATTCCTGTTCTCTCAAGATGGATTCTTTTTTTCCAGTTACATCTACTCTCCTATATCTGACTTGCATTGGAAACAGAATCATTCTTCCATTCTCCTTTTTGCACATTTACTTGATTAGCAAGCGTGATTTAGAAAGGCAGTGGCCTCATGCTTCATGTTCCACTTAGGAGTAATGCTTTCTCTATATCACTCCCATAAATCTACATATTGGATTTGGCTTTATTTTTTCAATGTTTTCTTATTTGTTGAGTCTTCTATATTTTATTGAACACTTATACATAAACACAGAACTTCTTTTTCTCCTATAATTGCTATTGTTTCTCTTACTCTTAACTCATGTACACTTGGGAAATTAATGTACAGCACATAGACTCACAAAAATGATCTGAGAACCTTCTTCCCATTTAAAATTCACCTTAATTTACAGAGCACATAGGAAGTTTGAACAAAATGTTCTCATGGATAATGTATTTGTAAGCAATTTAAATTTCATTTCTCTTTACTAAGTTGTCTCTGAAACACGTGTTACCTCATGGCCAAAAGTATCCTTGTGCTATTTCAATGAAGCCAGAAAACATTCATTTTTTTCTGGAGCAGCACTATAGATTGTTACTGGAAGTAAGTGGAAGTAACTGTTACTGGATGTGGAAACTGATCCTAGGAGAGGAACTGAACATGGAGAAATGACAAAGTTCAAGTTAACTATTGCTTTCCTTTTTACTGTATAAGAAAAGGATCCTAGGCTGGAAGGAAACTCTGTCCCTGACTTTTGTGAGTGTGTCTTTTACTCATATAAAACTTGTCTGTGAACTTCTGGTTGAGAGTATTACAAAAGGAAACAATATGTCATTTGAAGGCCAGTATAGAACAAAAGGAAGTCACTTTATTTTAAAAATGTTCTACTGCAAAGAAGCAAAGATATGGAGGTTTTAAAGTGTCTTATGGATGGATGTTTCACTCCTGAGATGATTCTCTTTTTGCAGGAATCAGTTATGAATTCCTTTAGTCAAATCCTGTGTTTTCCATAGCAATAAGGATTCCAAAAAAGCAGGATCCAGTGAGTATGATCAGCAAAAGCAGCCTATTTTCGGACCACCACTATTTTAAGGAGAGTCCTAAAGAAATACCCAGGGTTTGTTTTGTTTCCTTGTTTATTTAGTTTGTGCTGGTTCTGGAGCTTGAACTTAGAGACTGGACCCTGTCCCTGAACAGTTGTCTTTCTTTCCCACCTGGCCCAAAGCTAGTACTCCGCTGCTTGAGCCAAACCTCCACTTCTGGCTTTTTTGGTGTTTAATTACAGATAAGGGTTGACAGACTCTCTTGCCTGGGTTGGCTTTGAACTAAGACAGTAAGAAAGCTAAGTGACATCAACTGTATGTACTTCTCTTTTGAACCAAGAAATATTAGATGAAGTTTATTATAAAGTTACTATTTGAAAATTTTTAAAGAAGAAAATATGTTTAGCAAAGAAGCCATAACAAATAACTCAGCAAAAGTAGGTGCACTACTAAATCATTTGGGAAGATTACTATTGACTTCATCATTCCTTTGAGGGAAACTTAAAGCCATATTTGTAATTTTTTGTTGGTTGTGATTATTGAATATTGATCCTGGGCATTGTCTCTCAGCTCTTCAGCACAAATTGAGCACTCTACCACTTTAGCTACAGCACCACTTCCGAGTTTCTGGAGTTAATTGAAGGTCAGTGTTTCATGGACTTTCCTGACCGCTGGCTTTGAACCACAATCCTCTGGTCTCAACCTCCTGAGTAGCTAGGATTACAGGCATGAGCCACCAACACCCGGCTCATATTTGCATTTATGTGCACTTAATGTCACTATGCAGACAAAGAACGGAAATCTGAACCAAATGATGTGACATTGAAGCTTGTCAGAATGATTGAGTTAGCAATAAATATGTCCTCCTTTCCCATTTTGTTACATTAATGACCCATGAGCTATGGGACTCTTACATTAGCATCCTCTTTCATCTTTGTAGGTGTATTTAGTATCAGAAAATGTTCACAGAGAAATATAGAAAGACAGATTTTTAGAAAGCAAAGGAGATCAGGTATGAAAGAACAGCATAGAAGGAGATACATTTATCACACAGAGATTAAGAACTAGCCTAGGAGATTTTGAATGCTAAAGGCAATGAGGAATAAGCCTAGTTGATAACTAGTTCTTCAATATCCAAAAATGGTTTCCTAGAACGGTTTCTGCTATACCTTAGTTACTATCATTTTTTCTTTCCATCTGGAGTTATTCCTTCTCTTCTGTCACAACTATTAATTAGCCTCTGCCCTTTTGGTGCGATGACTTGCCCAAAGAGTTTCCAAATCTCACTTAGACTGTTGTTGTTGTTGTTGCTGTTGTTGTTTTGGCAGTCCTGGAGCTAAAACTCAGCGCTTGGGAATTATTGCTGAGCTTTTTTTTTTTTTCCCTCAAGGCTAACCATCCACCATTTGAGGCACAGGACCACTTCCAGTGTTTCCTTTTCAATTTATGTGGTACTGAGGAATTGAACCCAGGGTTTCATGCATGCTAGGCAATCACCATACCATGAAGCCACATTCCCAGAACCCTAAATGACTTTCTTAAGATGGCATTACATTTTCATTCTGTAACTATGTATCATAATTTTAACCAGAAATTTTTGCTAGAAAAGAGCATTGAACACAGTACTGAGTCCAGTAAGGCTAGTTGGATAATGGATTACTGTCACAGTGTAGTCAGGGCACAGAGGGAATTACCTCATGGAGCTGGTACAACAGAGTGAGCAAGACAGAGCCTGACCCACAGTCTACCTCCAGAATGAGAGGGCCACCTTGGTTCCAACCATATGGGGATGCTGGGCCACCTCCTCCAGCACCCATTGAATCAGTTCCTGAGAGAGAAAGAGAAAGAAAGAAGGTCAGAATTACACTTAAGCCAGGTGCTGGTGGCTCAGGCCTATAATCCTAAGTACAATGGAGGCTGAGATATGAAGATCGTGGTTTATAGCCAGCCCGGCAGGAACACCTGTGAAACTCTTATCTCCAAAAACCACCAGAAAACTGGAAGTGGTGCTGTGACGCAAGTGGTAGCATGCTAGCTTTGAGCTGAGGAGCTCGGGGAGCTGCCCCAGGCCCAAAGTTCAAGCCCCATGATTGAAAAGAAGTGGACTTCCCACCACAAGAAGTGGACTGAATAGCACCCATTGTCCTAAGGAGCATGGCAGAGAAGTCAGGCCGAGCTTCCTGTCAGCTAGGAGTCATTAGTAGGTCACCTGGCTTCTCTGTGCCTCAGTTTCCCCAGCTTCAAAAGTGAACAAAATGAAGGATCCCGTTACTCATGGGGATAGGGTAATAAAGAAAGAGAGCCATGTTTTGTTTCATAATCCTATACCTGTTTCACCATTAATAACACACACCATCTGAGATCTTTCTGGGAATCTTCCTATCATATGGTCACAGAATTGCCAAGAACAGGATCAGATGTCCCCTCCCTCTGTGCCTGTCCCTGCTCCAGAGATCCCTCTGTATTAATCCCTTGTTTCCTCAACTGTACCATGAGGAGATTTAAGTCCAATGGTTGAGGCCCAACCCAGAGCTTCACCTCTGGTCAAGAATCAGCTGCCATGGACTGAGTTTGGGACAATCCATCTAAACTAATGACTGAGCGTGGTGCTACATGTCTACCATCCCAACTACAGAAGACCGGGCCTGGTGGCTCATGCCTGTCACAGATAGGAGGATCATGATCCAGCCCAGCCTGAACATATATTAATTCTCCATCTCAGAAATGCCCAAGACAGAAATGCTTGACTCTCATGGTAGAAGTCCTGACTGGCAAGCCTAAGGTCTTTAGGTCTAACCCTAATATACCAAAAAGAACCAGAGTCCCAGTGCCAGAGGCTCATGCCTATAATCCTAGGTACTCAGGAGGCTGAGATCTGAAGATCACAGCTCAAGATTTAAGATAAGGTTGGTCTCGCCCATCAGACGTCATGATGAGAAGACCCAGAGTCTGACCTATGCTGTTGCGCTCCATACTAGCAGAACTCGTATCCTTACTAAGTGTTGGTCATGCTCTCTGTCACCCTGGGAAGCCATCCCCTGCAGGCCACTCTCCCAGGTCCTCCAAATCTCCCACTGCCACCAATCAGGCTCAAGGGAGTACCCAGGTCCATTGCACACAGATCCCTTGTTCTTGTAATTTAACAGTGCTGTGTCCCCTTCAAGCCTCTCACCTTTCCAGGCCCCCAGACCTCAGCTGTGAAGCCCACACATGCCTCAAAGATAGCAGGTAGAAGTTACCAAAGCATTCTGCCTCCTTGTTACAACCCAATTCTACACACACACACACACAAACACACACACACACACACACACACACACACACACACACACATCCAGACCGGTGACAGAAGACTCATCCATGCAGCACCTGAAATTTGCCAACTGATCACTCACCTGAGCACAGTCAGGCTGTACAAGGAAAAAGATTATCTCTCTCTCTCTGTCTCTCTGTCTATGTCTCTCTCTATGTCTCTTTCTGTCTCTCTGTCTTCAGGTGAAAGGTTGACCGAACACAGAACACAAGGGCTCACACAGCAAGGGTGTCTATCTTCTGCATCCAACACCTCCCATCTCCAGAAAAAAAGAAAAAGACCCCAGAAGGCAGGTGTAGACATGCTCCTCCCCACCTCTGACTAAAGCCACCGGGTTTTCACCAGGGAGAGGAAGGGTGCAGATTTGCAGCACTGTGGCTCCCACTACTCCATGCCAGGGGATCTGTGGCACCCACTCCTCACACAGCCATATATCTCCCCATTTCCTGGGACACTAGCCGCTAGAGATGGGGGTGAGATCCTCGGGTCAACACCCACCCCCACCCCTGGGGCACATTTGTGGCAGGGCGTGGGCCAGACTGTGGGGCACAGGGGAGGCGTGGGTCTGGGTCAGAGAGGAGGGGATATGTGGTGCAGGGTGCAGGGATTTGTGGTAGCCACTCACATTTGTTGCTGGCAGAAGAGGTTGGCAGCTGCTACAGGTGGGGCAAGCAGCAATGGCAGAGGCATGACAAACACTCAGGCCCTGAGCAGAGGACAGGGGAGCCAGGACCAGGTCAGGGCCGCAAGCTGGCTCGTGGCACACCATTGCACCATTGCCTGAGGAAACCATGGGTCTGAGCCCACAGCACCAGGTTAGAAATGCTGCTCCATGGGGAAGGGGGGGAGGGGGCCATGGCTCAGGCAGACACATGATGGGCCTGAGGAAGGCCTTTCCTCCTAGGCCTCGAGTATCTTGCTCACCATTCAGCCACCTCTACCTTCCTCAACTGCTGGTAGTGGTGTCAACAAACAGAGGGAATCATGGTGCTACTGGTCGGCATGGAATGTGGGCGTGGCCACCATTCTTGTATCCTATTGGTCAGAAAGAACCATGAAACAATGGGGGTGTGGCTGGAATCGTGTGATGCAGGCAGAATGGGCGGAGTCAAAATGACGCAGTCCATTTCCCAGGTAACTCTGTCCATGACAGTTGGGGACAAGAGGGTGACCTGCTTTAGCCGGATGGCTGCACAGATTATTGTCTATGTCTGTTTGTTCCCAGACCTTGAACTCAGGATCTGGGCACAATCTGTGAGTTGCTTTTGATCAAAGTTAGCTCTCTACCACTGGAGCCACATGGCTTTACTTCTGGCTTTGTTGGCACTAGTTCGACAGGAGTCTCAAGGGCTTTCCTGTCTAGGGTGACTTTGACCATGATCCTCCTTTCACAACCTTGTAAGTTTTAAGGAGGACTGCTGAGAGCCACTGATGCCTGGCTAATCATTGGTTTTGCTGATGTTCTTGTACAGACCTGTGAGTTCCCTATCCTCAGGTTGAAGTGGTAGGAGCTGGAGCCCACAGTTTGAATCCTGGTCCAACCACCAACAAATGGCAGGAGATCCTATGAAACTCATTCCTATTCATATGACTACCAAAGGAATGTGATGTATATCATGATTAAATGGGCAGTACTTGAATGATTTGAGGATAAAACTATACACAATTACATTATAGGACTCTGGTCGATATTAATACTTTATGAAGCATTTAAACAATCACATTCATTAAATGGAGGCCAAATGAAATACCTACGAATTGGGCATCACATAGCATGGAGATGCTATTTTTTTTTTGCCAGGACTGGAATTTGAACTGATGGCCTAGGTATCCCTGCTGTTGCACTGTGTAGAAAGGGGAAGCTTGCCTCCTTGAATTCAAGAAATTCAAAGTCTGTTCCTTAGGCCTGAAATCGATGCCCACCACTAGAAAACATCCTATTTGTGTACATTTTAAATATATGATTTATATTTATATACATATGTTGATTCTATATTGCATTCAGTGTAGTTATGTATTTTATTTTTTGTTTTATTCATGTATTGACTTCTCATTTTATTGACTATTATGACTCATAGAACAGTGATTACATTGATTACATAGGATATAGGTTTGCATATGTATTGCACGTCCTTCCTGACACCCAGGACTTTCACAGAAAAGGAAAACGTGTCAGCATCAACTTCTTACTACATGATTCATTTTTTGGGAGTGCTGGCATCTGAACTCACAGCCTACAAGGCCCAATTCATGAATGGGTGAGTGTCAGCCTGGCATCCTGTGGCAAATTGAGCTGACAGGCAGTTCTGAGTACCTGAGATCGAGCCCCAGTGGTTGACATGCAGATGGTAGTACACTAATAAATATATATCTTTATAGAGAGCCAGAGATGTCTATACATTATTCGTTTATATAGACTACATTCCTACCAATTCTTGGGTATTTATAATGCCTCCATATAATTAATGTTATTGTTTTCATTCTTAACAAACTATTAAGTAAATCAATCAATATCCTGAAATTATTACATTCTGTAAGTAATAGTATTATCTTAATGCTTCATAAATATTAAATAAAATCAGTCTTCTGAAATGATGCTGTCTAATTTTATAGGAGCATCATTCACCATCAACTCATTCAACTGTGACATTGATAATATTACCTTGTTATTCCCATGGATGGGAACGAGTCTCTTAGTATCTCCTGCCATTGATTGGTGTCAGGACTAGGATTTGAAATCAAGGCCTACATTGCCACGTGGACCTATGACTTCCTCAATAGTCTGACAACCTTCAGCAATGCAAGGTGAAGTACCCTTTGCAACAGTGTCATTCAGACCCAGGAGTGTCACCGTGCAAAGGAAGAAAACATAAAAAGGCCATCTCACTGCATTTTTTCCATACATTTTTGCCACACAAGGCTTTGGGGTCTAGGATCTCAGGATCTACTGTATGTCCAGTGGCTGCACCCCAGCATAGGGTGTCGAAGCTGAGGCAGAGTTACCACAACCTGAGTTCAAACCCCCTACTGAGCAAAAAATAATTAAAATAATTTAGCTCCCTGGCTTGCAATTCACCCCGTTTTTTCTGCCAGGCTTTGGATTTGAACTCAAGTTCTGGGTAAATCTGCAGCACTGTGTTAGAAGGGCAAGCTCACCGAACTTGAAGATAAGAAAGTCAGGCCTGTACTCTAAGCCAAAATTCAAGCCCCAGCCTTGGAAAACATACTATTTATATACATTGAAAATGCAGGATTTGTACTTACCTATGGATGTTCAGTCCATACACGTTTGGTGTGGTTGTTCCTTGTACTTTTTGTTTTATTCATTTATTTACCATTGATTTTACTATGATGACACCCATTCCCTTTATTTATATTGATGACATCCTATCACATGGAATCTAAATTTGTAGACGTGTTCTCCATCATGCCTAACACCCAGGACTCTCAAAGAAAAGGAAAAATGTTTCACACTTGGTTTCTTACTGCATGATCCAATTGTTGGTAGTGCTGGGATCTGAACTCAGGGCCTAGCAGGAACAATTGGTGAATAGTTCAAAGTGACCACACCAGCCTGTGAGCAACAAAGGAGTTAGGCCATTCCCAGGATCTGACATTGATCCCCAGTGTGGGTCACGATAGTCATAAATTAATAATTAAAACATATGATCAATATTTACATATGTGTTTGGACAGCATCTTGCCTTTGGAGTACTTTTTCTCCTTATTTTCTGTCTTATGTAAGTATTGTGTATTTTACTGAATAAGGTAACAAATATAACAGTGCTTACATGGAAGACAACCTATTGCCCTGGCTATAGGGTTTCCTATGCATTCTCCATCCAAGCTGAGACTCAGGACTATCACAGGACAGGAAAATAAGTGAATCGATGGGCTTCTCACATCAGGATTCATCTTTTGGCAGTGTTGGGATTTGAACTCAGAGCCTATCAGGCCCAACTGGGGAAAGGGTCAAGGTAAGGACACCAGCTTGTGAGCAACGAAGCAGATAGGCCATTCCCAGGACCTGACGTCAAGTCCCAGGGAGGTCCAGATAGTCATGAATTCATAATTTAAACATAGGGTCTATATTTACTTACATGTGTGGACAGCATCTTGCATTTGGTGCACTTCTTAATTTGTGTCGAATTCATGGAGTTATTTTGTATTTTACTGAGTATGGTGACAGGTATAACTATGCGGACATGGATGACAACCTGTTCCCATAGTTATAGGGTTGCCTATGCATTCTACATCCTAGTGGAAGCTCAGGACTTTCACAGGAGAGGAAAACATGTTCAACGACTGGCTTCTGACAACAGAATGAATCTTTTGTCAGTGTTGGGATTTGAACTGATGTCTGGGTAGCTCTGTTGCACTTTGGGGGAAGGGAAATCTCACTATCCTTGAATACTACAATGTCAGGCCTGGTCCAGGGCCTGATTTGAAGTCCCAGCACTGGACAAAATAACAAGCCCGCCTTTTTAAAACATAGGATCTCTCTTTACCTACAAGTGTGGTATGCATCTTCATTCAGTGTAGTTATTCTTTTTATTTTGTGTCTTATTCATGGATGTATTGTGTATTTTATTGAGTATGGTGATAGATGTAACTATGTTGACATGGATAACAACCCATTCGAATGGTTATAGAGTTATCTATATAGAATTCTCCATCTTCATTGAGACCCAGTACTTTCATTGGACAGGAAAACAGGTGGATCGATTGGCTTCTCAAATCAAGGTAAATCTTTTGGCAGTGTTGGGATTTGAACTCAAGGCCTAGCAGACTCAATTGGTGAATGGGTCACGGTGAACACACCAGCCTGTGAGGCACTAAGGAGGTAGGCCATTCCTAGGACCTGAGATGAAGCCCTGGTTGGGGCCAATATAGTCATAAATTCATCATTTAAACAGAGGATCTATATTTCCATACATGGATGGGCAGCATCTTGCATTCGGTGTAGTCATTCTTTTATTTTGTGTCTTATTCATTGATGTATTGTGTATTTTATTGAGTATAGGATAACAGATATAACTGTGGTGACCTGGATGACAAACTATTCCCATGAGTATAGAGTTCTGTATACATTCTCCATCCTAGCTGAGACCCAGGACTTGCACAGCACAGGAAAACTGGTGCAATGACTGGCTTCTCACATCAGGGTGAATTTTGACAGTGCTGGGATTTGAACTTTGGGCCTAGGAGGCCCAACTGCCCAATGGGTCCACGTGATCACACCAGACTGTGAGCCACTAAGGAGCTGGTCGGTTCCCAGGAACAGAGATCGAGCACCAGGGGGGGCCACAATTGTCCTGAATGCATCATTTAAACATGGGATGTATACTCAAATCTATGTGTGGACTGCATTGTGCATTTAGTGTAGTTATTCTATTTTGTATGCTATTCATGAATGTATTGTGTATTTTCTTCAGTATATGATGACAGGTATAACTGGGCTCACATGAAAACAACCTATTTCCGTGGCCACAGGGTGGCCCATGCATTCTCCATCCTAGCTGAGACCCAGGACTTGCACAGGAAAGGAACACAGGTGCAACAATTGGCTTCTGACATCAGGATGAATCTTTTGGCACTGCTGGGATCTCAACTCGGGGACCAGCAGACCCAATTGACGAATGGGTCCATGTGAGCACACCAGTCTGTGAGCCACTAAGGAGTAAGGCTGTTCCCAGGACCTGAGATGGACCCCCAGGTGAGGGTGTGGGGGGAGGGCACACAGCAGTCATCCATTCATAAGTTGAAGGTAGTATGCAAATAAGTACACAATTGTATAGAGTAGGAGAGATGATAACCTGTGATGGAATCCAATCTACCATCTGTCTACTGATTTTTGTATCTTTCCAGATGCCTTCATTTCATGACTGTGATGATTGTTGTCATGCTTAATCAACACTGCTTTACAAATAAGTGATACCCCATGAGTCTTGCCTATCATTTCCTAGTCACATCATGCATTAACTACTTATTCGATGATATCAATCGCATTCCATGACTTTTCCTGTATCTCAGGATTTCCCGCCATTGCTGAATTCAAGCCTCAGGCATGGAAAACATACTCCGTATATACATTTTAAAGATAGGATTTATACTTCCATACAGATGTTCAGTCCATATCACGTTTAGTGTTTTCATTCATTTTATTTCTTTTTTATTCATTTATTTACGATTTATTTCATTGACTTTCATGACACCTATACCATTTATTACATTGTTTACATCATATCACATACCATCTAGATTTGTAGATGTGTTCTCCATCATGCCTGACACCCTGGACATTCCCAGAAAAGGAAAACATATATCACACTCAGCTTCTTACTCAAAGATTAAATTTTTGGCAGTGCTGGGATCTGAACTCAGGGCCTAGCAGGCCCAATTCATGATTGGATGAGTGTGAGCACAGAAGCCTCTAGCCTATGAAGCTATCAGGTGGTTCCCATGCACTGAGATCAAGCCCCAAGTTTAGCCAAAACAGCAATACATGGATAGGCAGAAGGTTTTATACAAATAAATATATATTGTTGAAGAGTTCCAGAGCTGTCTATCTATGACAGAATAACATCTACTACGTTCCTACCAACTTTTAGGTATTTATTATATCTCCATTGAAAAAATATTATTCTTTTCATTCTTAATAAACTATTAATTAAGGTCAATCAACATCCTAGGATTATTGCATCCAATTTTAGACTAGACAAATGCATGAACTACTCTTTCAATCTGTATTCTTATGCATATGAATGAATCTCTTGTGATCTCCTGCCATTAGTGTGTAAGGATTAGGATTTGAACCCAGAGCCTATGTTGACATGTTGGCTTATGGCTTCCCTGATAGCCTGCCAGCCATCAGCAATGGCAGGGCAGGTCCACTTTGAAACCATGTCATTCAGACCCAGGATGGTCACCATGCAAGGAAAAACTTGTAAAACCCTGAGCCCTCTACAGCTCCCCACTTTTTGTGCTTTTTTTTTCTTCCTGCAAACCCTCTGGGCCGAGGGTCCCAGGATCAGCTTTGGGTCCCGAGGCTGCACCCCATCCTAGGGCGAGTGAAGCTGAGTCAGAGTTGTCATGACCTGAGTTCAAGCCCCGTAGTTGGCAAAATTAATTAACTAATTAATTCATTAATTAACCAACTAACTAACTAAATTGAAATAATAAAGCTCCTTGGTTTGGAATTTCTTCCAGTTTTCTTTCCTAGCCTGGGATTTGAACTCAGAGTCTTGATGAATCCGTAGCAATGTGATGGAAAGCTCAGAGTTGCCATTACTTGAGTTCAAACCCCATGCCAAGCCAAAAATAAACAATTAAGTCACTGACCTCAGCAGGGAAGTTAGTTGTGAAGATGGGAGGGAAGGGATGGTAGGGGAAAAACAAATGAGGAGGCAACAATGCTCAATAGGAAATGTACTCATTACTTTGCTCATGTAACTGTGACCCCTCTGTACAACATTTTTAAATGAAAAACGTACAAAAAATGATGTAGTGCTCAAGAAGCACTTTGGGGGTAAGGGATGGATGTCTGAATAGCTGTACAAAATTCTACACTGATTTTTTTCAGTGTTCAGTTTGGAACTGAATAAACGTAACTGTTTCTGTTACAAATATTAAGTCACTGTCTTGGAACTGGGGCCAGTATTTCTGCCATTGCTGGGATTTGAGCTCACTGTCTAAGTAACTCTTTTGCACCTTGGGTGAAGGCTAATCTCCTTGTCCTTGAGGGAAAGATTTTCAAGCTACTGTTCCCAGGGCCTGAGTTAAGGCCCTGCAATTGAAAAAAAATATTTGTATACATGTGTAATATAAGCTATATAAGTACATATGTATGTTTATTTCATAATATGATTATTATTGATTTTGTATTTAATTTTTTTATTCATTTAATTGTTTATTTATTTAGTATTATTATACACATAATATTTATTATGTTGTGTACATATATTATAAAATTATACACAATAATTCAGTACATTGACTCATTTTCATTAATACTTTATTAAGTGTTGAAACATGATACATAATTAAATGGAGGCATTTGTCAAGTCATCACATGGTTAGAGTATGTCCCTAGTATGAGTTTTGTCTTATTTATCTTGGACAGCTTCCTATAGGGATTTGTTTAGATGATTTATACTCAGAAGCCTTTTCTTGTGGACAGGCAAGTTGAGGGATAAAATCATAAGGTTGGGGCTGGGAATGTAGCTTAGTGTTAGAGAGCTTGCTCAGCATGCTTGAATGCCAGGGTTTGAATCCTCAGTGCCACATACTCAGAAAAAGCCAGAAGCTGTGGTGTGGTTCAAGTGGTAGAGTGCTAGCATTGAGAAAAAGAAGCTCAAAGACAGTACCCAGGCCCTAATTTGAAGCCCCAGGTCTGGCAAAACAATACGCCAGATTCCAGTGGCTCTGGAAACCTACTTTCTCAGGAGGCTGAGATCTTAAGATCACAGTTTGAAGACAGCCTAGGGAAGGAAAGCCTGTTAGACTCTTACCTCCAATGAACCATCAAAAAACCCCATGTGGCACTGTGGGTCAAGTGGTAGAGTGTTTGCCTTGAGCTGAAGGGCTCACGGACAGCGCCCAGGCTTCAGTTTGAGACACACACTGGAAAAAGAGTGAGGGATAATCAAAGTAATTTACCTATTTGCTATTTATGAGAATATGGTTTGGAAAATGAATGCTGATGTACACCAGAATTGGAGTCAGCCCTCAAGGTTCAAGTGTAGCAATCCATAATCCCAGCCTCTCAGATTCTAGCATTATAAACTTGTGTCCTACAAGGTTCTGAAAGGCACATTGTTGAAAGGCTTAATATGCTCCCCAAGCCCTTTGTGATAAGCAGTTGACTTGTATTGTCAAGATCATTACAGTTCTGACCCTAGCAGAGAACCAATAGCTTACACCCATCACCCTAACTCAGGAGGCTGAGGTCTCTATCACAGGGGGAAACCAGCCAAGGCAGGGAAGTCTAGGACATTCTGGCTTCCTGTTCTGAAAGGTCAGATGCTCAAGAAATTCCTGTGTTTCGATTGGTGATGAGAAGTTACTTGCACTCTAAATGTTCTTGGAGTTCTTGAGCTACAGAAGAAGGAAAGAAATATTATTGACCCAATTGGGGTTCAAATGAAATTCTCAGGATCCAAGCCCTAGCTCTGTTAGCAGGAAGAACTCGAGAGTAACACTGTATTTGAAGCACAGCAAACAGTTTCAAAAGCCAGGCCAGGTGCAGAGAACTAGGCCTGCAGGATTAGGAGGCCGAATGTACACACTCAACAGGGAAGTGAGCTGCAAAACCACTTCATTCATTCCAGGCACAGCCAGCAATGGGAGAAACCTGAAACATTTGTTAGAGTTACAGCAGGGTCAGGCTTCTCTCAGTCTCTTCAAACGATGACTAATTAAATTTCCTCCCTCAGGTGAAGGGAGCCTCAGGCTATCTTTAGGTTACCTATAGAGAGCCAGTTTAGTGGGGAAGAGGAGAGGAACAGAATTGAAAACCCTGCTCTCTGGTCTTAAGGTGTGGGTTTTTGACTCTCCATTTTTCAGGTTTGAAGGCCCTTCTATCTCTGCCAGTCCATTCTCCTTACTACATTCTCCACATCATTAATGCAAACCCACAGTCCAAGGAGGAGCAGGGCCATTTCTCTTCTGTCTCCAAGCATCTGAGTTAGACCCTGGCTCTGCCCTCTTGACTCTGGGGCTCTTGGCTGCCTGAGAAGTGGGACAGAGACAGTCATCCTGATATGCGTTTGTGTGAAGGTGATTCTGGAGTCCTGGAACACTGCAGAAAGACTCGTGACTGGGAAGTGGTCCCTTCTTTCCTTCTGATGTCAAAAACAGATTCATCTATCAGCTTTCTTCCTTCTTTCTTTTCTTCCTTCCTTCCTTCCTTCCTTCCTCCCTTCCTTCCTTCCTTCCTTCCTTCCTTCCTTCCTTCCTTCCTTCCTTCCTTCTTTCTTTCTTTCTTTCTTTCTTCCTTCCTTCCTTCCTTCCTTCCTTCCTTCCTTCCTTCCTTCCTTCCTTCCTTCCTTCCTTCCTTCTTTCTTTCTTTCTTTCTTTCTTTCTTTCTTTCTTTCTTTCTTTCTTTCTTTCTTTCTTTCTTTCTTTCTTTCTTTCTTTCTTTCTTTCCTTCTTTCCTTCTTTCTCTCTCTCTCTCCCTCTCTCTCTCTTTCTCTTTCTTTCTATCTACCTACCTTCCTGACTAGGTACCTATCTCTTTGCCAGTTGTTGGGTTGAACTCAAGGCCTGGGCACTGTCTCTAGCACTCTGCTACTTGAGCCACAGCACATATTCTGGCTTTGTCTGTGTACGGGTGTCTGAAGAATCGAACCCAGGCCTTCTTGCATGCTAGGCAAGCACTCTCTCGTTAATCCATATTCCTAGCCCCTTCATTTTTTCCTAATGGTAGTTTTTGCATAAGTATGCTACGATTTTATGTTCTCAAGTTTAATTTTCTGAATACCGGTTACTTCCAAGAGACCTGATCTTCTCTTCCCCTGCCTGATTTGTGATTGTTCCTGCATTGCCCTCATGATAAAATGTAAATAAAGGCTGCTGAAAGCTTCAGTGTGCATCATATAAAAACACAGGCCTAGAACCCTGGAAGAGAAAAGCAATGGGCCTGAAATGAAGAGAATGATGCAGTATGCACAACTAGCATATCTGAAAAATAAACCAGTAAATAAAAGCAGAGTTTGCACTATGGGGGAGGTAATTTACATACACACATAAGTAGGTAGGGCACTGATACATAAACTTGGCCTTCTCTTTTTGAATTTTTTTGTGGCCATCCCAGGGCTTAAACTCAGGGGCCGATGTGTTCCTGAGCTGCTTTGCTCAAGGCTGAGGCTCTACCACCACCACAGCTCCACTTCCAGCCAGCTGGTAGTTAATTGGACATAAGCAATTCCCAGGCTTTCCTGACTGTCTGGATTGTATCTCCTGCTCAGTTTTCTCTCTCAAAGCTGGAGCTCTACCCTCTGGGCCACTGCTCTACTTCTGGTTCTCAGGTGGTTTATTGGAGAAAATAGTCTCAGAGACTCTCCTGCTCAGCTGACTTGAATGGCTTTCTCCTGAGGAGGCTTCAAGTGGTTTCCTCAGGGATTCACCAAGGAGCCTCTCCACACAAACCCTTAGTCTAAATTTCGAGGAGTACTAGAGAAAAATGGAAATATTGTTATACCGCAGTCGCAGGACCCCCACCAACAAGACCACCGAGAATCAGACTTTACAGCTGTTGTAAGGTTTTATTTAAACGTGCTGCATCTCAGGCCTTGTCCTACACTCCTACACAGTAGCACCTAGGAGGAGCGCCACAAGGTAAAGATTTACAGGGTATATAAAGTCACACAACCAACCAGGTGTTTGTAGTACCACCATGTGTTGCTCTGCTGGAAATAAGCAACAAGTGGTCACTGCCTCAAAACTTTAACCCTTCATTCCCCCCCTTGACTTATGGTCCTGGAACATAATCTTGTGGCTCCAGCCTTAAACTGAACTCCAACAGCTCTTGATCTTGAACGGGTTAGCCATATTATTAAACAACTATACCAATAACAATCAGTTCATTTTTCTTTTCTTGAGGTGTATGCAGACTGGTTGGGTAAGATGCTTGGAGACTTCCCATGTTTCCCCATGCTTGTCCAGGGCAAAGGGGTCAGCCAGTCTGGCATGGGAGCAGTGGATCCAAGCAGCAATGCCACAGTAGCAGCAAGGCTACACACCAGTAGCACCATGTAAGGGTGGAACCATGTAAGGTCCCTTCCACAGTGGCTCCAGAGATCTCAGGTTTTGCCTTCGAACAAACACCCAGTGCCCTGGTTTAAGCAAATGGGGGTAGGAATAGAAGCAGAATCATATAATGCTCTAAGCTGGGGCCACATCCTCTTATGCCCCAGCTGTAAATAGACAAGCTTACACAGAAATTCAATATCATCCAAATCAGCAAGCAATTCAGTCTGAAGGATAGGGATAATGGGTTGAAGGTGTCCATACATTATTTCAAAAGGAGTAAAGCCAAGCTGATAGGGTGAATTTCCTACTCTAAACAGGGTAAAAGGAAGCAGCGATACCCAGTCTGCGCCAGTCTCAAAGGCCAATTTAGTTAAGGTCACTTTTAGAGTCTGATTCATTCTTTCTACCTGCCCTGAACTCTGGGGTCTATAAGCACAGTGCAATTTCCAATCCATCCCCAGTGCCGCGGCTATTCCCTGACTTACTTTTGGGACGAAGGCTGGTTCATTGTCTTACCAGATGGTGGATGGGAAGCCATACCTTAGTAGGATTTCTTCCAGGATTTCTTCCATATCTTCTTAGATATGACGTGCCCAGTCTCATGCTTTGTTGGGTAGGCTTTAACCCATCCTGAAAAGGTGTCTACAAAAACTAGCAAATATTTATATCCAAATTTTCCAGTTTTAATTTCTGTGAAGTCTACTTCCCAATACACACCTGGCCTATCTTCATGGAGGCGAGCTCCTTTTGTAACCAGTTGATTAGGGGCATTGGTAAGCTGACAGGCTTTAAAATTTTTAACAATGTCCTCATTGAGTTGATTTCCTTGCCTGATTTTTACTTCTGAGTGTAGGAACAAGTCCTCCATTCTTTGGGTTCCCATGTGAGAGACCCGATGGATTCTCATAAGAATCCTCTTGCCCAATCTTTGTGGCAAGATAAGTTTTCTCTCACCAGTTTTCCCCCAGTCTTTATTTCTTTCTCTGTTTGGGGGTTTATAGGCCATTGAATTTTTCTTTATCCACTCCAAGTCTTCTTGGGAGTACTGAGGCTCAGGAGGCAAAGCTTGGGGCCCTGGGTCTACTTCTGCTTTGGGCTGGAGATCCACCTCCTTAGCTGCCTGATCGGCCAAGTTATTTCCTTTGGTTATTGAATCAGTTACCTTTCGATGGCCAGGACAGTAGATAATGGCAATATTTGCTGGTTCCCATAAGGCACGGATGAGCCTTAAAATTTCTTGTTCGTTTTTAATAGCCTTTCCCTAGGCTGTCAACACCCCCTCTCTTGGTAAATGGCTCCATGGACATACACAGTGGCAAATGCATACCGACTGTCCATGTAAATGTTTAGTCTCTTCCCTTTTCCCATCTGTAGGGCTTTTGTTAGTGTCACTAGTTCTTCTCTTTGTGCAGACATTCCCTGGAGGAGTTCTTCTGCCCACACTATCTCAGTATCTGTGGTAACTGCTCCACCAGCGTACCTTTTTCCATCTCAAATGAAACTGCTGCCGTCTGTGAACCAGGTATGCTCGGTGTGCAATAGTGGTGAGTCCAACAAGGCTGGCCTCTTTTCTTTGGCCTGGTCACTCTTTTCACACTCAATTTCACATTCTCTGTCCTTCCTTTCCTGTCTTTGGTACTCTCTCTCTCTTATTGTAAACCTTTTCCGCTGTTGCTACTAGATCCCTAATAGACTTTTCACCAAGTCTGTCTAGAGCCTGCAACTTCTGCTTTATGTCTGGTGCAGTTTGATTTATATAGGCAAACATAATCATCTGAGCCGACTCCTGGGTCTCAAGATCATATGGGTATATTGACTAAAAGCTTCCCTGAGCTGCTCAAGATATGCTGCGGGACTTTCACTTCCTCCCTGTATAACATCATAAACTTTGGCCATATTAGTAGGTTGGCAAGTCTCTTCCTTGAGACCTGCCAACAGAGCCTGATGATAGACGAAGTGTCGCTCCCTACTTTCAACTGTATTGTAGTCCCATGTTGGTCAGATCTCAGGAAAATAGACAGTGATCAGGGCAGGATCCGTAATAGGTGCTCTTTTGGGGGCCAGGGATATGTTTCCGGGCTGCTTCTTGTATACAGTCTCTCTCTTCGGTGGTAAAAATGACCTGTAAAAGCGGACTAAAATCATCCCAAGTGGGCTGATGAGTAAAGAGAACAAATTCAAGCAAACGAATTAAATCCTGGGGTTTCTCAGAAAAGGGGGCATTTTGGGTGTGCCAATTGTATAGATCACTGGTAGAAAATGGCCAATATTAGAGTTGCTGTTGACCATCCACATCCACAGGACCTATGGAGCATAAGGGAAAAACAGCTGCATTAGAAGGGGGATTGATCCCACGGCATCTTCGAGTGACTGGCTCCTCAGAAACGTTAAGGGCAGGTGCCGAGTGTTCTATAGCTCCCTCCTCCTCTTGATCATTCTCAGGTTCTGCAAAAGGAACCTGGAAAGGAGGAGTATGGGGGAGGAAACATTTCTTCTTTCAAGTTATCTCCCTGAAAACCCAGGGGGGGTACCTTTTCTTTCCCTGTGTCTCAGTTTCTTTTTGTAAGTTTGGGGGCTAGATGGAGTGGTGCCTATGGTTTCCAGTCCTGTCAGACATACAGTCCAAAAAACAATAAACAGTACAAACAAAGCACATGCAGGCCTGACAGTTACAAAAAAAGCTTACAAAGTGGAGATCTCCCAAATTGGTCCACTGACTACTGTCATGGTGGGGTTCCACACCCACACCACACCAGCAGAAGGAGCAGAGCCACAGTGGGCGAGTTGGGCCTCTCTTAGGAGGCCCTCTTGGTCAGTTCTGGCCCAACACTGAACCAACCTCCGCCGCCCCACAATTCACACGGTGGTGTTCCGAGGGCCGCCCCCCTTGCCCCACACAGCGGGGTTCCAAGGACCCCTGACCCACATGGCAGGGTTCCAAGGACCCCTGACCCACAAGAGGATCTTGGACATCTCCTAGTTCCTCCAGGGTTGTGGTGAAAGGGCACCTGCTTCAACAACTCTTTACAAATCAGAGTGGCCATCCTCACAAAGGAAAATGAAAGTAAAACTGACAAATGACAGGACAAGACAAATTAATAAAGACAGCGCTGTTTTACCTTTGGAGTCTGAGATCTCGGAGGTCTTTGGGGGGATCCTGGACGAGCCCCCACTATTATGTTATACCCAGGTGGCAGGATCCCCACCAAGAAGACCATCAAGAGTCAGACTTTACAGCTGTTTTAAGGTTTTATTTAAATGGGCAGCAGCTCGGGTCTCATCCTACACTCCAACACAGTGGAGCCTAGGAGGAGAACCCCGAGCTAAAGATTTGCAGGGTTTATAAAGGCACACAACCAACCAGGTGTTTGGATTACCACCATATGTTGCTCTGCTAGAAACAAGCAACAAGTGGTCACTGCCTCAAAACTTTAACCCTTCACATGAAGAGGCTACTAGTGTGTTCTAGACACTTAAGGTTGGAGACACAAAGCACTCATAATTATTAGATTACTTTATAGGCTAAAGGAGCAATGCAGACTGTATGAGGATTGCTCCAGCTTTCGGTCCTCATATCCTGAGACAGTAAATTCACAGCAGCTCAATGCTAAGTAACAGAACTGGCATGTACTGTGGATATTTGCTCCCAAATCCTGTGACACTCATTTCTCACTTTTGGCTTCAAACCTGTGACCAGAAGGGAAGATGAGGAGGGAAAATCCTTCTCAGGGAAAGCAGCTGTAAAGAACATTGGGTAGTTTACTTATAAATTAAAACCTTGGGAATGACCATTAAGAAGTCAGATTGTCCAGATTAAAAAATGAAAAAGAGAAGAAAAAAGGTTCTAGTGGCTGCTGTCTGTAATCCTAGGTCCTCAGGAGGCTGAGATGAAGAGAAACTTAGTTTGAATTCAACCAGTGTAGGAAAATCCATAACACAGTTATTTCTAAGAGATCACAGAAATAACCAGAAGTGGGGCTGTGACTCAAGCTTATTGCATTACCCTTGAGCAAGAGGAGCTCAGGGACCGTGTATAGGCTCATACTTCTACCCTAGGACCTGCCCCCTCAAAAAGAGCCTGTCTTTATCTCTGTATTGTATTCTTATAGGTGAAAATCCAGAGTAGCTATGATGATTCGCACCAACCTAGGAAATTTGTATTCACTACAATGAGTTCATAACAGACTTCTTTCAAGATAGTGCATGTTCCAGGGCTCCCTTCACTGTTCACATTGTAACTTAAGGGTTTCTCTGCATCACAGGCCTGCTGGAGGAAGACTATCTCATTGTCTGGACAGGCACAAAAAAGCCCTCACTCCTGTACAGCTGGGTAACAAACAACTCCATCAGGGCCAGTTAGTGAGTCTGAGTGTGGGCGGGCTCTGAAGGTCACAAAAAATAATTCCTCTTTATACCCTTAGCTATCTCTCTTCCCAGTGCTCTGTTTTAACAGGAGACTTTCATTTGTGCCACCTCCCATGGCAGGCCAAGTTCTGTGCACTTATCCTGCCTTTGTGAGACTATAATATGGTGATCAGTTACAGTGCTCAATATAATTCAGTTGTCTGCTGAAGGGCAGACAACTAGGGCACTGAACATAATGACACGATTCATTGCAGGCAATGTTGGGCCTATGATGCCTCTCCTATGTTTCCAGAAGCTTGGGAAATCCAAGCACATGTTGGATATCACAAAGCTTCCTGTCATGTAGGACTGGTGAAGCTCATCAGGTTTTGAAACCTTTGACTTCTCCTAGTTGGGCCCTGGGTGGCTAGGTTTTGGGATTGAACACAGGGCTGGGTGCTGACCATGAGCTCAGTGCAGAAGCCCAGTACTTTACCATTTTGTGTAACAACATCACATCTGGTCTGTGATGTATGTGTGTGTGTGTGTATGTGTGCACACCACGTTGTGTGTGTGCATGGGTGTGAGTGTGCATGCACACATATACATGAATCTTGAAGCTTGACCTCCTGATCTGAGCACTATACCTCTTGTATAATGATATCCCTCTCCCACTCGAGCCACAGAGCCACTTCAGGCTTTGTCCTAGTAATGTGGTCCTGAGAAATGAAGCCCACGATTTCATATATAAAAAGCATTCTACCACTAAGGCACATTCCCAGCCCTCTACTTCAGCTTTGTTAGTTTATTTCTGTCTTTTTTTATTGTTGTTGTTGTCGATTAAAGGAGTTGAAGTCTTGTCCTTGGTGCTGTCCCTGACCTCTTCAGCTCAATTCTTGTGTTCTACCACTTGAGTCATAGAGTTTCTTCCGGTTTTCTGGTGGTTCATTGGAGCTAAGTTTCTCAAGGACTTTCCTGCTTAGGCTAGCTTTGAACTATGATCCTCAGATCTCATCCTCCTGAGTAGGTAGGATAACCGACATGACCTCAAGCACCCAGCTTCCCCTTCAGGTTCTTAGTAGTGAATTGGAGATAATAGTCTCATGGTACCTTTTGTGTGTGAGATAGTTTGGAACCCAGACCTTTAGAACTCAGCTTCCCAAGAAGGCAGGATGACAGACTTCAGCTACTGACCCCTTGGCCATGGCCTCTGCTGCAAGGGGGTCCATGGATCCACGTGGTGGAGTGCTAGCCATGAGCCCAAGAGGTAAGGGTCAGTGCCTCAGCCCCAAGTTCAAGGTTCATGACCAAGAAAAAACCAAACCAAGCCATTGTCTGCTGTAGACAACTCACGAGTCTTCAGTAATACATAATTTTGTCCCTGACATGGGGACCTATTTGAGCCTCAATATTCTTGTCTGTATAATTATCTGTTATGGGGCTCTTACATAGAAAAGATGTAAGAATGCACCCGGTTAAGGACATAGCACATGGCACTCTTTGTACCACTCAGCACACAACATCCTGTGAAAGACTCAGCACCCAGCACCCAATGCAGGACTCAGCACACTGCATCCTGTGAAAGACTCAGCACATAGCACCCTGTGCAGGACTCAGAACAGAGCAACCTATGGAGGACTCAGCACATAGCTCCAGTCCACAAGCTGTCATTAGAATTATGGTGCTTTCATCAGTATCACCATTCTTTGAGGAAAATTTACAAACCATACAAGTTCACATCTAATGGTTTAGAGGGGTGTTTATCTGGGGTGTTAGCCATGGGGCTTGAACTCAAACCTCTACCACTTGGAGCCACATTTTGAGGTGTCTCTCAGACTTCCTGCCAGGACTGGGTTTTGAAGTCCCTGAGCAGCTAGGGTGACAGGCATAAGCCAGGATGACCTGGGTAACTCGTGGAGCTTGGTTGCAACGGTTTACTTGTGGCTAAGTCAGGTTAGGTGGCAGCTGTCAGCACCAGACTCCTAGATTGCTCTGTAATGAGCAATAAGTGTAGGATGTGCACTAAGTTTAATTAATATTTTATTAAGCAGTTAGAATATCCTACCTTTTTTTGGCATCAGACCTGTGGCTTGAGTAAGAGCTTAGACACTGTCCCTAAACGTTTGTGCTCAAGGCTAGCACTCAATTGATTGAAAGAAAGCAGAACATCTGAATTTTCTGTTTTGTGGCACTGAGGAATCGAATCCAGGGCTTTGTGCTTACCATGAGAGCACTCAACCCTCGAGCCTCTGGAGGGAACGAGGTGTAAATAGAGATTGCTATATATAAATATTATATACAGAAAAAGAGATTTCTTCATATTATTAAATTATAGATAATATTGCTACCAATTCTTAGGTATTAAATTATGTCTCCATTTAATGATGTGTCCCAGTTAACAATTAATAAAGCATTAATTAATAATTACCCAATATCCTATAATTGTTTATCATATATGTACATATATCCATACATATAATTAGATATTTCATAGAATGAGACCAATGTCTATATATTATTAAATTATGCATCATGTGTTACTCCCAATTACTAGTTATTTAATTATGTCTCCATGTAATTTTTATTCTGTTCATGCTTAATAAAATACTAAACTTAGTGCACATCCTACACTTATTGCGTCTAATTTTATCCTAGAATGATTCACTACTAATTCAATCTGTTTATCATTTACTGTAGTGGCAATTCTTCTACCTATGATGTAACTTTATTACATCATATTACATAGCATATAGATTAATATCCAAATTATATATCCTACCTGACACCGAGCACTTTCACAGAAAAGGAAAACATGTGTCATGTTCGGCTTCTCACTACAGGATTACATTTTTGGGAGTGCTTGGATCTACACTCAGGGCAAAGAAGTCTCAGTTCATGAATGGGTGACTGCCAGCACAGCAGCCACTAGCCAATTCAGCTGCCAGGTAGTGCCCAGGCCCTGAGATTGAGCCCCGTATGTTGACTCCAAATTGTGCTTAATGTAGTTATTCATTTTATTTTTTTATTCATTTACCATTTATTTTATTGACTGCTATAACACATGGAATATTTACTACATTTATTACATAGGATATAGAATTGCCTATGTATGAAACTTCACACTTGACACCCAGGACTTTCACAGAAAAAGAAAACATGTGTCACCCTGTGTCTTACTGCATGATTCAATTTTTGTTAGTGCTGGCATCTGAACTTACAGCCTACAAGGCCCAATTCATGAATGAGTGAGTGTGAGCACGCCAGCCTGGGGCATATGGAGCCAACAAGCAGTTCCCAGTACCTGAGATTGAGCCCCAGGGGTTTACAAAACAAGAAGAGATGGACATGCAGATGGTAGTACACAAATAAATATAGATCTTTATAGAGTGCCAGAGATGTCTATACATTATTTACTTATATAGGCTACATTCGTACCAATTCTTGGGTATTTATTATGCCTCCGTGTAATTAATATTACTGTTTTCATCTTTAATGAATTATTAATTATATCGACCACTGTCCCGAAACTATTGTGTCCATGTAATTAATAGTATTTTTTAATGTGTCAAAAATATTCATTAAAATCCATCAGCCTCCTAAAATCCCTCTCTAATTTTATGCTAGTATCATTCAGGAACAAGTAATTCAACCTTGACATTCATATCTTTCCATCGGTATTCCTATGAATAGGAACGAGACTCTTAGGATCTCCCTCCATTGGTTGGGGTCAGGACCCGACTTCGAACACAAGGCCTATGTTGTCGTGTTGTCCCATGGCTTCTCTGGAAGTCCGACAGCCTTCATCAATGCCAGGTTACCAACACTTTTTTCAGCCCTGTCATTTAGACCCAGGATGGTCACCTTGAAAAGAAAACAAATATAAAACCGGCAGCCATTGCAAGTTACTGGTTTTTTTTCTGTGTCGTTTTATTTATTTATTTTTCCTGTCATCCTTTGAGGCCCACAACCAAGGTTCGGCTGTGGGTCCAGTGGCTGCAACCCAGCCTAGAGTGATCAAAACTTAGGCAGAGTTGCCATGCCCTGAGTTCAAGCCCTGTGCTTGACAAAATAAAAATATGTAATACATAAATGAATACGTACATATATACATTAAAAATATTTAAACAATTATTAGGCTACTTGGTGTTGTTTACACGCCATTTTTTCTGCCGGGCCTGGTATTTGAACTCAGGGGCTGGGTAAATCTGCAGTACTGTGGGGGAAGGGAAAGCTCACAATGCTGGAAGACAAGAAAGAAGGCCTGTTCCTAGCACTTGCTAAAATAATATTCATATACATTTTAAATACATGATTTATATTTACATATACATGTTTATTGCATATTGCAGTTAGTGTAGTTATTCATTTTATTTTGTTTTTTATTTAGTTATTATATATTTTAGAGGGTCAATTATATATTTTAGTGGGTCAATGTTAGCCCACCAGGCTGACGCAAGTGAAGTTGTCAGGCAAAATTGAGGACCTGAGATGAAGCCCTAGGAGTGGCCAATATATAAACAGATAGATGTGTAGATTGCAGCGTGTGTGTGTATTTACATATGTATATGAATCTATAAATAAAGTTATAGAGAGAGATAGATAGACATTTATGTAGATTCTAGTGTGTAACTCTATATAAAGAATGATGACCTATATCTTATTTTTATATATTCTATTACTATGAATTATTTGGTCTAAAATTATGCCACCATTAATTAATCACAGTAGGAGACTTAATAAAGTGTTAATTAAGTTAATCAATGACCTATATTTATTGCGTACAATCTTATAATACAATGACTAGCTAATTAGTAGTTCAATTGGTACATTACAAAGATTCTATTATTGTTCCTATAGATAGGAACGAGTAGGTGGAAGTCCCAGCATCAAACTCAGGGCCTAGGTGTCTTTGTTTGGCTCAGGCTTCACTGACAGCTCGCCAGCCTTCGGCCATGCAAGGACATGTGCAATTTTCAAGCCGAGTCATTGAGAGCCAGGATGGTCATAGTGCAAAGGAAACAAGGGTAAAACTGTTGTCTAAAATTTCCTGGTTTTTCCTCCTCCATCTTGGTTGCTTTACTTTTTTTGCCAGAGCTGGGAGTTGAACACGGGTCCTAGGATCCCTGGATCATCTGTGGGTGTAAAAGCTGCACCCCAGCCTAGGGTAGTCAAGGCTGAGTCAGAGTTGTGGCGACCTGAGTTCAAGCCCCGTTCTTGCCCCCACAAAAAAGTTAAGGTCCTGGCTAGGAGTTTGGGCCACTTTATCTGCCATAACTAGAATTTGAACTCAAAGACTAGGTAACACTATTGTGCTCTGGGTGAAGTGAAAGCTAACCTAGAAGAAAAAAAAATCCGGAGCATTTCCCAGTGTGTGAATTCCAGCCCTAGAACTGGCAAAAATAATATTTATATACATGTATAATATATATCATACATATGTATTTGCATAGATATTACATATTGTACCTAGGGCACAATATTTCCACAGAAAGAAAATTAGGTCAACATTGGCTACTTACTCCACCAATTGACTTCATCACTCCTGGGATTTGAACTCAGGGCCTGGAATGTCCAATTCATCAAGGGGTCAGTTTAAGCACAGCAGACTCAAACAAATTCAATGCCAGGCAGTTCCCAGGACCTGAGTTCTAGCCCCAGGAGTGGCCAATATATAAATAGATAGATGTGTAAATTGCTGCAAATAACTGTACATTTAAGTATAAATATATTTATAGAAAATATAAATATATTTATAGAATGTGAGATGTCTATATATTATTAAATTACATGTAAAATATTAGTAATAATTATTAGGTATTAAATTATGCCTCCATTTAATGAAGTATCATGGATTAAGGCACAATAAAGTGCTTCCTTGTGTAAATGGAGCTCAGGGACTATTTCTAGGCTCAGTTCAAGCCTCAGGATCTGCACTAAAAAAAAAGAACCAGTAACTGCATGTGTCTGCGTATATATGCATATATTTCTTTCAGTGAACATCAATAGTCGTTGTGAAGAATAGCACCCAGCTAACAAATTTGCTTTGCATAGAATGATATCATAGCACAGAGAGTGATTTCAAGACAGTGCATGTTCCTGGTCAAAAAAAAATTAAGACCCTGGCTTCAAATTCTCACCATTTTTCTGACAGGCCTGGGATTTCAACTCAAGGTCTGATTAACTCTCTGGCACTGTGGGGGAGGGGAAACCCACCATCGTTGAAGACAAGAATTTCAGACCAGTTTCCAGGGCCTGAATTCAAGCCCCAGCACTGGAAAAAATATTATTCATACATGAGATCTATTTACATACACGTCTTTACTCCATATGACATTTATTACCTTTATTTTTTATTTATTTTATTTAGTATTATTACATATATAACATTTATTTCATTTATTACATCTTATGACATGGATTTATTTGCATATAGATTATACATAATAGAGAGACCCGGGACTTTCACAGAGAAAGAAAAAAATGAGTCAAAATTGGCTCCTGACTCCACATATAAACTTTTGGCCATGCTGGGATTTGAACTCACAGCACACAGTGCACAAATCATGAATGGGTAAGTTGTAAAACAAAAGCCTTTGTAAACTGAACTGCCAGCCATTTCTGAGAACCTGTGATCAAGCAATATTAGTGGCGGACAGATAGATAGATAGATAGATAGATAGATAGATAGATAGATAGATAGATAGATAGATAGATAGATAGATAGATAGATAGATAGATAGATAGATAGATGTGTAGTTTGCTATGTATATGAGAGAGAGAATGTGAGGATATTAAATTACATATACTATGAATTATTAGTTATTAAATTATGCCTCCTTCTAATGAAATGAATATCATGGTTGAATACTTATTAAAGCGTTAATGTAAAAGTAGTCAGTATTCCTTAATTTGGAGAATCATACCATGGTGCTAGAATGGAAGACAGTATCCAATACTTTTTGTGTGGCATTCTATAAGGGAATCATGAACTAACTGCAAATTTAATTGTTACTTTTATAACATTCCATTAGGCATTCCCATGGATAGGAATGATTTTCTCAAGATCTCCCTCCATTTATAGGTGGCAGTCCAGGCACTTCAATTCCAGGTCTGGGTATTTTACTTCAAAATGCAAACCATTGGAATGACACTGTGAAGATTTCAGACTGTCAGGATGAAAGAAAAGAATGAGAAGAAAAGAAAGCCAAGTGTCAGTAGATCCTACCTGTAATCCTAGCTCTTCAGGAGGCTGAGAGGTAGAGAATACCAGTTTGAATTCAGCCAGGACAGGAAATTCCACCACACTCTTATTTCTGAGGGGTTACAGGAATAAAAAATTCCCATGAAAGGGGCTATGACTCAAGGGCAGAGTGCTACCCTTGAGCAAAAGGAGCTCAGGAACATTGCCTATGCTCTTAGTAAAACACCCAGACCTGCCAAAAAAAAAAGCCAGTAACAACATGTCTCCCCATGTATGTATGTATTTCTATTGGTGAAGGTCTAGAGTTCCTACGATGAAAGGTATCCAGCTAGGAAATTTGCTTTGAATAGAATGATTTCATAGAACAGAGAGAGTTTTCAAGACAGTGCATCTTCCGGGGCTCCTCTCGCTGTTCCCATTGTAGGCTGAGGTTTTCTCCACATTGGGGACTCCTGGAAGAAGTCTTCCTCATTGTTGGAACATGCTTCACTCCTGTACAGCTGAGTGATTAAAAAAACTCCTTCTAGGCCAATTAGTGAGGAGTGTGGGTGGGCTCTGAAGTCCAGGAGAAAAAGGCCTCTATGTACCTCAAGCTATTTCTCTGCCGAGAGCTCTGTTGTGACAGGAAGATTTCATTTGTGAACCTCCCGTGCCCAAGTTCCCGGCACTTATCCTGTCTTTGTTAGACTATGTTTCAGTGTTGAAATAACCTGCTACAATTAATTCAAGGGTCCTTCTGGCAGACAACTAGCGAGCTGAACCTAATGAAATGATTCATTATTGGCAATGATGCCTCCTTGGGTTTCCAGAAACTTGCTAAATCATAGCACATGTGTATTATCACTATGCTTCCTGTCACCTAGGGCTTGTGAAACTCATCAGATTTTGAAACTTTGACCTATCTTAGTTGGGCCCTGGGTGGCTGTGTTTCAGAGTTGAACACAGGACCTGGGTACTGACCATGAGCTCAGAGCAAAAACTCAGTTCTTTATCATTTGGTGTCAGTGCTTCACTTCTGGTATTGGTGTGTGTATGTGTGTTCATATACTTGTCCTGGAGCTTCAACTCAGGACCTGAACACTGCACCTGAGTTTCCCCTGTACAAGTATAGCACTCTACCACTTGAGGCACACAGCCACTTCAGGCTTTTTTCTAGAGATGTAGTACTAAGAAATCAAACCCAGGGATTCATACATGCAACACACTCTACTCTTAAGACACATTCTCAGCACTCTACTTCAGGTTTCTTTCTTTCTTTTGTTGGAAGTTGGAGGAATTTAAGTCTAGGCCTGGGTACTGTCCTTGAGCTCTTTAGCTGAAGCCAATAACTCTACCACTTGAAAAACAACACCCCTTGAGGTTTTGGGTGGGTCACTGGAGAGAAGCATCTCAAGGAATTTCTTGCCCAGGTTGGCTTTGGACCATGATCCTCAGCTCTCAGCGTCCTGAGTACCTAGAATGACAGACAGGAGTCAGCAGCGACTAATTTCCACTTCAAGTTTCTAAGTGGTGAATAGGGGATAATAGTCTCATGGGACCTTTTTTCTGGGATAGTTTTGAACCCAGATCGTCAGATCTCAGCTTCCTGAGTAGGCAGGATGACAGACCTCAGCTACTACACGTCTAGACTGTAACACTCTGTTGCAAGGGGGTCCTTGGCTCCACGTGGTAGGGTGCTACCCATGATCCCCACTGGTAAGTGTCAGTGGCTAGGCCCTGAATTCAAGGTTCATGATCAAGAAACATAAACCAAAACAATTGTCTGCAGGAGACAACTCACTATAGTGAGGTACATACATAAGTTTGGCCCTGACATGAGGACATATCTGAGTCACAAATTTCTCATCTGCACAATCATCTTACTTGAGCTCTTACAAGAACCAGATGAAAAAAATGAAAAAATGTACCCCATGAAGGACTCAGCACACAACAACTCATGAAAGACTTATCACATAGCTGTAACCCACATAATATCATTAGAATTAGGGTGCTTTCATCAGTATCACCATTCTTTCAGAAACAAACCACAAACAATCCAAATTTAGATTTTAGAGGAGTGAGGTTTTTTTTGGGGGGAGGGGAGTCAGCCACGGGGATTGCACTGAAATGTTGGGGCTACTGTCCTAAGGTCTTTTGATCAGGTTAGAACTCTACCACTTTAAGCTACAGCTCAGAGTTTCACAGACTTCCTGCCAGGGCTTTATTTTAAACCCACCAGTGTCAGATCTCAGCCCCCGAGTATATTGGATGAAAGGATGAGCAAGCCAGCAGCATCTAGTCCATGGAACTGGTTGCAGCGGTTTGCCTCTGGCTAATTCAGGTTAGATGGCAAATGTCAGCACTAGACCCCCAGCTTGCACTGTGATGAGGTATTTGCAGCCCTATCCTTATATGGTTGCAGTCAGAAAATTCTATCTTTTCTTTTTTTTTTGTTTTGTTTTGTTTTGTTTTGGTGACAGTCCTGGGTCTTGAGTAAGGGTCTAGACACAGTCTCTAAGCCTTTATGCTCAAAGCTAGTGCTTGAGTATTTGAACTACAGCACAACTTCTGGATTTTTCTATGCACATAGTAGTGAGGAATCGAACCAAGGGTGTCGTATTTACTAGGCGAGCACTCTTACCACTGAGCCCCAGTAGTGACAAGTGTATAAACAGATAAATGTGTAGATTGGTAGATAGAAAGATAGATAGATAGATAGATAGATAGATAGATAGATAGATAGATGTAGATATATTTAACAAGAGATGTCTGTAAATTATGAAATTGTATATATATTTCTACCAAATATTGCCAATTAAATTATTCCTTCCTTTTTTTAAGTATCATGATTGAATACATAATGAAGTATTAATTGAAAATTAGTCAATGTAGTATAATTGTTGTGTATAATTTTTAATATAATCGTACACTAACTACTAATGTAATTGTTATATTTACAACATTCTATTAGTACAGATGTCTATTGGAAAGTGTTTCTTTTTTAAATTTTAATTTTAATATTTATTTTTTAAATTTTTTTTGGGGGGGTCCCGTCCTGGGGCCTGAACTCTGGGCCTGGTCGCTGTATCTCAGCTCTTCAGCTAACGGCTAGTGCTTTACCACTTGAGCCACAGCGCCATTTCCGGCTTTTTTCTTTTTGCTTATGTGGTGCTAAGGAATCGAAACCATGGCCTCTAGCATGCAAGACAAGTGCTGTACCACTGAGCCACCTTCCCAGCACTGGAAAGTGTTTCTTAGAATCTCCTGCCAGCCATTCATTAGTGGGAGTCCCAGAATTCAAACTTCAGGCCTAAGTTGCTGATTTCCGCTTGGCTTCCCTAATAGCCCGCCAAACATCAGCAATGTAAGGTCATGTATATTGTCTGGGCATTGTTATTTAGACCCAGGATGGTACAATACAAAGGTAAAAGAAAAGTAAAACCACTGGATTGAACTTCTCAGTTTTATACTTTTACTTTTTATTTTTTTGCTAGCCCTGAGATTTGAACTCAGGACCTAGGCTCCCAGGATTGGCTTTGGCAGAGATGACAAGATTTGAATTCAAGCCCGGTACTTTGCCTAAAACCAAATAATAATAATAATGATAACAATAACAACAACAACAACAACAACAATAACAATAATAAGGCATTAGCTTGGAATTTGCACCATTTCACTGGTAGGCCTGGCATTTAAAATCAGGGTCTGGGTAACTCTGTGGCACTGTGGGTTAAGGGGAAGATCACCATCCTTGAAGACAAGAAGTTCAGAAAAGTTCCAAGGGCCTGAATTGAAGTCCCAGTACTGGAAAAAATAATACTCATATATGAGATCTATTTACATACATGGGTTTGTTCCATATGACATTTATTACCCTTATTTATTTAGTATTATTACACAAAAAACATTTATTTTATTACATCATATCACATATACTGAGACCCAGGACTTTCACAGAGAAGGAAAAAAAATTGTCAAAATTGGCTTCTTACTCCATGAATACATTATTGGCCATGCTGGGTTTTCAACTCACGGCCTACAATGCCCAATCCATAAATGGGGTCACAGTCTTAGCCCACCAGCCTCCAGAAAACTGAACTGCCAGGACATTCTGAGGACCTGTGATCAATCCACAGTAGTACCATATATGTATATATATATATGTACTGACAGACGGAATGTGAAGATATTATTAAATTATATATTTTTACAAATTATTAGTCATTAAATTATGCTTCCATTTAATGAAGTATCATCATCTAATACTTATAAAATCATTAATAAAAAAATCAGTCAATATCCTTAATCATACCATGGTGCTAGAATGGAAGATATAAATTCAATAATTTTTGTGTGGCATTCTAAAATAGAGTCATGGATTAACTGAAAATTTAATTATTATTTTAATAATGTTCCATTAGCATTCACATGAATAGGAATGAGTTAGTCAGGATCTCCCTCCATTTGTGGGTGGCCGTCCTAGCATTGGAATTCCAGGCCTGGGACTGCAAACCATTGGAATGACACCGTGAAGATTTCAGGTTGTCACGAAAAAAAAAAAGAACAACAAGAAGAAAAAGAAGCCAGGTGTCAGTGGCTCTTGCCTGTAATCCTAGATCCTCAGGAGGCTGAGATGCAAATTTGAATTCAGCCTGTGTAGGAAAGTCCTCGACATTCATACTTCTTAAGAGATCACAGGAAATCAAAACAAAATAATAACAAAAAAAAATCTGAGTGGCCCATGGCTCAAGGTGCAGAGCACTACCCATGATCAAAAGGGCTCAGGGACAGGGCCTGGATGATGGGCATTGAGCAGGTTGCCCATGCCCAGCCCCCCAAACTGGGCAAGCTGGAACAAGCCCTCAGAGAGTACTAAGTCTGAGCAGGCATCTTGAACAAGCATCCTTCACTGCAGTTTAAGAACTGAAGCCAGGAAAGCTTTGCATGGGCTGGTGTGTGCAACTGGTGTGTACAACGGGTAAATAATGTCCTGGCTCTTGTCAAGAGAAACCACAATTCTTAGGCTGTAGGAGTTGTCGAAGGTTGTGACTCCATATCCGCTATCCTTCTGTAAGATGTGAGAGTAGGCCTCTGGGGGCTGGTGCCATAATTCATTCATCATTCCTCATTGCCGAGTCTCAGGCTGGTCCCAATTCCTGGGAAAGATAGAAAATAGCCAGCAATTTCTGTGCCAAAAGGGGTAATCCTATAAATCCCACCATCATAACTCCCATTAGAAGTAAGCCTTGGGCTTCGAATGTGGTTTACTGGTAGAGTGTTTACTTAGCACACATGAAGCCCTGAGTTCGATTCCTCCCTACCACAGAAACAGAAAAATCCAAAAGTGACAGTGTAGTTTAAGCAATAAAAGTGCTAACCTTGAGCAAAAGAAGCTCAGGAACATGCCCAGACCCTGTGTTCAAGCTACAAGACTGGCCAAAAAAAAAAAAAAAAAGTGAGCATGGTGAGACATTTTCTACTGAGACTTAGAAGAGGGCCAAGGTTATGGGTAACAGGTAGAGGGCAGGTGCTGTTGGCTCACCCCTGTAATCTTAGCTCCAAAAGAAGCTGAGATCTGAGGATGCCAAATGCAAGCAGGAAAGAGTCTATATGAGACACTTTTCTCCAATTAAACTCCCAAAAAGCCAGAAGTAGAGCTGTGGTTGAAGTAATAGAGTGCTAGTCTTGAGCACAAAAGATCAGGGATAGCGTCCAGGCCCTGAATTCAAACCCCGGGTCTGGCACACGCGTGTGCACACACACACACACACACACACACACACACACAAACACACACACACACACACACACACACACACACACATACCAAGATAGAGAATTTGACAGTCCATTTAATCAACAGTATTCTTTTAATGCATAATAAACTATGAATAAAATTCAATCCCTGTCCAGTGATTATTGGGTCTAATTTTATGCAAGACTGATTGACGGACTACTCTTCCAACCATGACATTAATCACATTCCTCTGGTGTTCCTATGGACAAGCAATAGTTTCTTAGGCACTTCAGTCCCTTGTAAGTGGCATGACTGGGATTCAAACTCAGGGCCTAGTGTCCACGTTGGCCTATGGCTTCGCTGATAGAGCCAGCCTTCAGAAATGCTAGATGACCTACAGGTTGCAGCCATATGATTCACATCCAGTATGGTCAACGTGCAAGGAAGGAAAACAAAAACTGCTGACCGTCTGCAGTTTGTGGCTTTTTTTTTGGTGCTGTTTTCATTTTCTTTTCCTGTGAGCCCCTGAGGCCTAGGACCACAGGATGGGCTGTGGGTCCAGAGGCTGCACCATCCCAGGCTAGGGTGATGGAAACTGAGGAAAAGTTGCCACAAACTGAGTTCAAACCCCATGCTTGGCAAAAATTAATAAATAAATAAATTAATTAACAGCACTATTGAAGCTCCCTGTCATGGATTTTGTGCCATTTTCTTGTCTACCAGGCCAGGGATGTCACCTTGGGATCTGGGTAATTCTCATGCACTTGGGGCAGGGGATGGGAGAAAAGGGAAGCTCTCCTCCCTTGAAGACAAGGAATTCAGGCCTGTTCCCTAAGCCTGAATTCAATCCCCAGCCTTGGAGAACATAACATTTATACACATTTTTATTATATCATTTATAATTACATCCATACATTCAGTCTATATCTTGTTTGTTGGAATGATTCATTATATTTTATTATATATTTATTTGTTTAACATTTATTTTATGGACTGTGAGTGCACCTATAACATTTATTACATTCATTCAAATCTATTCCATAGCATGTAGCTTTGCAGACATATTATAAATATCATAGCTGACACCCAGCACTTGCAGAGAAAAGGAAAACAGGTATCACACTTGCAATCTTACTCCAGGAAGACATTTAGCAATGCTGGGACCTGAAATGAGGGCCTAGAGGCCGAATTCACGAATGGGTGAGTGTCAGCACGGCAGCCTCTAGCACATTCAGGTGCCAGGTGGATCCCAGGACCTAGGATGGAGATACAGGTTTGGCCAAAATAGCAGTATCTTTCTATGCAAATGGTGGTATACAAATAAATATATATGTAGATACTGCGAGTGATGTCTATCTAGTATTCAATGACATATACTACCTTCCTAGTGATTCTCAGGTATTTAGTGAGGACTCCATTTAATCAATAGTATTCTTTCAGGGGATGGGAAGGTGGCTCATTGGGAGAGTGCTTATCTTGCATGCAAGAGTCCCTGATTTGATTCCTCAGCAACACATGGTCAAAAAAAGCAGGGAATGGCACAGTGTCTCACATGGTACCGCCCTAACCCTGAGCTGAAAAGCTGAGGGACAACGCCCAGGCCCAGAGTTCAGTCCCCGCTACTGACAAAACACACACACACACACACACACACACACACACACACACACACACACAATGTATTTTTAATGCATAATAAACTATAAATTAAAATCAATCCACATCTTGTGAATACTGGATTTAATTTTTGCTAGACTAATTGACAAACTACTCATCCAACCATGACATTGACCACATTTCTCTGGTGTTCCTATGTACAGGCAATAGTTTCTTAGGCTCTCCAGCCCTTTGTAAATGTCATGACTGGGATTCAAACTCAGGGCCTAGGTGTGCAGAAGCCTATGGCTTCACTGACAGCCAGCTGACAGCAATGCCAGGTGACCTACAGGTTGCAGTTTTGTCATTTGTACCCGGGATGGTCACCATGCAAGGAAGGAAAACCGAGAAACTTCTAACTGTTCACAATTCATGGCTATTTTTCCATGCCATTTTCACTTTTTTTTCCTGTCAGTCCCTGAGGCCTAGGATCCCAGGATGGGCTGTGTGTCCAGAGGCTGCACCAACCCAGGCTAGGGTGATGGAAGCTGAGGCAGAGTTGCCACTACCTAACTTCAAGGCTAAATAAATGAATAAATAAATAAAATAATAAAGTATATAGAAAATAAAATAAAATAAATTTAAAAAATATTAAAAATACTAATGGGGCTCCCTGACTTGGAATGCGTGCTCATTTTTTTTCTGCCAGGCCTGGGATTTGAACTTGGAGTCTGGGAAACTCTAATGCACTGTGGGGAATGGGGAAACTCACCCTTTGAATACAAGCAATCCAAGCCTGTTCCCTAGGCCTGAATTCAATTCCCAGCCCTGTAAATTAATTTTCATCCACATTTGAAATGATTAATATCTACATACTTATGTTTACTGCATATTGCTTTTTGTATTATTTATTAATTATATTTACTGACTATTATTACACTTATAACACATATTAAAATCACTACATCTTATGAAAATTATACAGATTTGCAAATGTATTATATCTTACTTCAGACCTAGGACATTCAGAGAAATACTATAGTAGATGATCCCATGCTTAGAAAAACAAAAAAAATACACCAACCAAAGTCTAATTTAGCCCTAGGCACCACAGTGGCTCACATCTGTAACTACTCAGGAGGCTGAGAACTGGAAGATGAAATTTCAAAGCCAATGAATGCAGAAAAGCCTGAGAGATATCATCTCCAATTAACTGGCAAATGCCAGGCTACAGGCATAGCTGAAGTGGTAGAAAATCAGCTATGAACAATGAAGCCAAGAAAGAGCAAGCTGACTTCAAATGTGAGGAGAGGAGTTAGGGGGATAAAAGGGAGAGAAATCCTCCAAAAACAGAAAACAAAATGACAATACACAAATCCCACCTAATTTAAGGTACCAACCAAACTGAAAATAAATGAAGCTTGTACAGTTGTATAACTTTTCATGAGCACATAAGTTCTTAGGTGCACTTCTAAGCTATGTTTTTAAAAATATATATGTATATATATTAATAATGCATATATATATATATATCTTTAAATAAAATCAGAAACCAGCCAACGAATAAATATTTCTGAATTAGTGCCTTAAACATGGCAGTATAAATTATTTATACTAAAAGTATATTCCAAGTTTCTTTTCTCAGAATCAATCTTTAAGAAATTTGTTCATGTGCCTGGCACCGGTGACTCATGCTTATAATCCTAGCTACTCAGGGAGCTGTGATCTGAGGTTGGTGGTTCAAAGTCAGTCCGAGTGACTCTTCTCTCCAATAAACCACTAGAAAACCGAGGTGGCGCTGTGAATGAAGTAGTAGATCACTCGCCTTGAGCTGAAGAGCAAAGGGATAACCCCTGAGTTCTAGGCCCAGGACCAAAAAATAAGTAAAAAAAGAAGTTTGTTCATGCAGATCATAAAATTCTAACATTCTGAGCTTTAGGAAACTTTTCTGCCAGGGCCTTATGCTCTTTAGGAAAGTACTCCACTACTGAGATACATCACAGTCCCATTGTTTTCGTTTTTCATTTTACAATCCAGTTTATTCCCAAAATGCTTAGAAGTACCTACTGTCCTCACAGAAGTGAGGTTTTATTCAGAAACCAAACCTTTTGTGCTATGAGGACTCCCCTAGTGTATGTCGTGGTAGGCACTGAGGAAAACTCATACGACACAAATGCAGAGAGTTTATAATTGTAGAAATAACTCTAAGTAGAAATAAATTCAACTGTCCCGACATTCTAGGGAGAAATCTTATCCTTATTTTTGTTCTCACTCTTCAGGGCAGATGGTCAAAATAGAAACACCAATGTGCTATGCTGAAATGTAAAAGTTTAAACCCCTTTTTGAAAAAAATCTCATGGTATAAAATCAATATGTATCAAATAAATGCGAAGTGAACTTAAAAAAATATTTAAAATGCTAATGAAGCTCCCTGGCTTGGAATTTGTGACATTTTCTTGTCTGCAAGTCCTGGAATTTGAACCCGGGGTCTGGGTAACTCTGTTGCACTGTGGGGATCGGGGAAGCTCGCCGTGCTTGAAGACCAGTAAGTCAGGCCTGTTCCCTAGGCCTGAATTCAAGCCCCTGACCTGGCAAACATACTCCTTATATACATTTTAAAGATAGGATTAAACTTCCATACAGATGTTCAGTCTATATTATGTGTGGTGTAGTTATTCATTGTAATTTTTTATATTTTTCATTAATTTACCGTTTATTTATTTATTTTTTTAAATATTATTTTATTTTATTTGTCAACATACTGTACACAGGGGTTACAATTACATGGGCAGGATAATGCGTACATTTCTTACCAAGCATTGCAGCCTCCTCCTTTGTTTACCCTTCACATCCCTTCCCAACCTCCCCCATCCTGCCCTCCCCCCCACCCCCCACCCCCCGCACCTACGCTCCTTTTGGACATGACAACTTGTACTTCTCATTGTTGCAACAGGTCCACCTGTATCCTTAAACGACTTTTTTTTCCCCATCTCCTCCACAAGTTATACTGACATCAAATATAGTGAAAGCGGGGGTTATACTGTGGGGGAGGGACATACAAAACAACAAAGAAATAATCTTTTAAATGTTTTAAAAACACATGCATGAAAGAAAAAAACATTAAAATACATATCTAAGGGTTCATTTTCCTAACATCACATTATCTGACCTTTTCCGCTTGACTCATACATATACTAGATATTGCAAATAAGGGAAACCATGGGACCTATGTTTCTTTGTGCCTGGCTTACTTCACTTAATATAATTTTTTCCAAGCCTTTCCATTTCCTAACAAATGGGGCAATGTCATTCTTTCTGATGGAGGCATAGAATTCCATTGTGTATATATACAACATTTTCTTGATCCATTCATCTACTGAGGGGCATCTGGGTTGGTTCCATATCTTAGCTATGGTAAATAATGCTGCAATAAACATAGTTGTGCTGGTAGCTTTAGTGTGGTCTTGTTTGTAAACATTAGGGTAAATGCCCAAAAGTGGGATTGCTGGGTCATAGGGGAGTTCTACGTGAAATCTTTTGAGGAAACTCCATACTGCTTTCCAAAGTGGTTGAACAAGTTTACATTCCCACCAACAATGAAGTAAGGTTCCCTTCTGTCCACATCCCCTCCAGCATCTGTTGTTGTTAGAGTTCTTGATTTTTGCCATTCTAACTAGAGTGAGGTGGTATCTCAATGTTGTTTTGATTTGCATTTCTTTTATGGCTAGGGATGTTGAACATTTCTTCATGTGTCTATTGGCCCTCCTTTCTTCTTCAGAGAAATTTCTCTTTAAGTCTTTAACCCATTTATTTATTGGTTGTTTGTTTCTTTGAAGATTTGTTGTTGGGGGATTTAATTTTTTGAGTTCCAAGTATATTTTAGATATGAGACCCTTGTCCGTTGTATGGCTAGTAAAGATCTTCTCCCAATCCGTGGGCTTTCTATTGATCTTGCTAGCTACATCCTTTGCCATGCAGAAGCTCTGCAACTTTATGCAATCCCATTTGTCCAACCTTTCTTTGATTTGTTGTGTTTCCGGGTCTCTATTCAGAAAATTTCGGCCTGAGCCAAGGAGACCTAGGGTTTCTCCTATTCCATCCTGTAATGTTTCCAGAGTGTCTGCTTTGACTTCTAGGTCTTTGATCCATTTGGAATTGATTCTGGTGCAGGGTGATATATAGGGATCTAGCTTTAGTTTTCTACAAGTAGTTTACCAATTTTGCCAGCACCATTTACTGAAGAGGCTGTCTTTCTTCCATTCTATTGTTTTAGCTCCCTTATCGAAGATTAGATGGCTATAGGTCTGTAGGTTCATTTCTGGGTTTTCAATTCTATTCCATTGATCCTGAGGTCTGTTCTTATGCCAATACCAAGCTGTTTTGATTACTAATGCTTTATAGTAGAGTTTGAAATTTGTAATTTACCATTTATTTTATTGACTGTGATGAATCCTAACTATGTATTACATTGTTTACATACGATCACATACCATCTAGATTTGTAGATGTGTTCTCCATTATGCCTGACACCCAGGACTCTCCCAGAAAAGGAAAACAGGTGTCACACTTGGCTTCATACTCCAAGATTAAATTTTTAGCAGTGCTAGGGTCTGAACTCAGGGCCTAGCAGGTACAATTCATGAATGGGTGAGTGTGTGCACAACAGCCTCTAGCCAATGAAGCTGTGAGGTGGTTTCCAGGTGCGGAGATCGTGACCCTGGATTGGCCAAAACAGCAATACATGGATAGGCAGAGAGTATTATGCAAATAAATATATGTTGTTAAAAAGCACCTATGTTGTTAAAAAGCACGCCTATCTATGATTGAATGACATATACTATATTCCTACCAACTCTTAGGTATTTATTATACCATAATTAAAGGAATACTATTCTTTTCATCTTTAATAAAGCATGAAATTAAGATCAATCATTGTCCTAGGATTATTGCATCCAATTTTAGGCTCGACCAATGCACAAACTTCTCTTTCAATTGGTATTCATATGCATAGGAATGAGTGTCTTGTGATCTCCTGCCACTGATAGTTGTCAGGACCTGGATTTGAATACAGGACTATGTTGACAGGTTGGCCTATGGCTTCCCTGCTAGCCCGCTAGCCTTCAGCAATGGCAAATCAGGTCGATTTTGCAACCGTGGCATTCAAACCCAGGATGGGCACCATGCAAAGAAAAAAAAAATTAAACCCTGTCCTTCCACAGCTTGCCAATTTTTATGCTAGCTCACTTTTTTTCTTTCTGCAAGCCCTCTGGGCCTAGGATTCCAGGATTGGGTATGGGTCCCGAGGCAGCACCCAGTCTAGGGTGATCAAAGCTGAGGCAGAGTTGCCACGGCATGAATTCAAGCTCCATGATTGGCCAAAAACAAAAAAAAAAGAAAAAAGACAAAAATTAATTGATTATTTAACTAAATTTAAAAATAATAGAGTTCTCTGGTTTTGAATTTCTGCCAGTTTTCTTTCTAGACTGGGATTTGAACTCAGGAACTTGTAGCAATGTGAGGAAAATGCAGATTTGCTACTACTTGAGTTCAAACCTCGTGCCAAGACAAAACTAAAAAATTAAGTCACTGAGCTAGGCAGGGGGAGTTGTGGAGATGGGAGGTAAGGGATCATAGGGGGAAAACCAAGGAGGAGGTAACAATGCTCAATACGAAATATACTCATGACCTTGCTCATGTAACTGTGACCACTCTGTACAACATTTTTACAATAAAAAACATACAAAAACAGAAACAATGTAGTATTCTGAGAAGCACTTTTGGGTTAAGGGAGGGATGTCTGAATAGATGTACAAAATTCTATACTGCTTTATATTTAATGCTCAGTATGGAACTGAATAAACTGAATAAACTGCTTCCATTAAAAAATTAAGTTACTGTCTTGGAACTGGGGCCAGTATTTATACCATTGGTGGGATTTGATCTCACCGTCCAGGTAACTCTTTTGTACCATGGGTGAAGGAAAAATTTACTGTCATTGAGGAAAAGAAATTCAGGCTAGAGTTCCCATGACCTGAATGAAGGCTTTGCAATGGAAAAGATATTTCTATACATATGTAATAGATGAAATATACTTACATATGTATCTTTATTACATGTTATGATTCTCATTATTGATTTTGTATTTATTTTTTTATTTGATTCAATCTTTTAATGTTTATTTTATTTATATTATCATTCCCATTTACATTTTGCACATCTATTATAAAATTATACACAATAATTTAGGACATTGATTCATTTATCATTAAAAATTTTGCATTGAAACATGATACATAATTAAATAGAGGCATTTGTCACAGTCTTCTCATGTTTAGAGTCTCTCCCAAGAATGAGCTTTGTCTTATTTATTTTTGGACACCTTCCTATAGGGATGTCTTTAGATGATTTATACAGGGAAATCTTTATTTTAATTTTATTTATATTTTTTTGTGAAAATACTGTACAGAAGGGTTACAATTACATGGGCAAGATAATGAGTACATTTCTTATCAAGCATTGTAGCCTCCACCTTTGTTTCCCCTTCCCATCCATTCCCAGCCTCCCTCCTCCCCCCACCTAATCCCATGCCCACCAAAGCTATAAAGTTCATTTTCGACATGACAACTTGTACTTCTCATTGCTGCAACAGGTCCACCTGTATCCTGATTTAAACGATTTGTTTTTCCCCTTCCCCTCCACAAATTATACCGACATAAAATACAGTGAAAGCAGGGGTTATACTATGGGGGAGGGACATACAAAGCAACAAAGTAATAATCTTATAAATATGTTAGAAACAAATACATGAAAGAAGAAAATTAAATACATATCTTATGGTTCATTTTCCTAACATCACATTATCTGACCTTTTCTGCCTGACTCCTCCATACACTAGATATTGCAAATACGGGAAACCATAGGACCTATGTTTCTTTGGGCTTGGCTTCCTTCACTTAATATAATTTTTTCCAAGTCTTTCCATTTCCTAACAAATGGGGCAATGTCATTCCTTCTGATGGAGGCATAGAATTCCATAGTGTATATATACCACATTTTCTTGATCCATTCATCTACTGAGGGGCATCTGAGTTGGTTCCATATCATAGCTATAGTAAATAGTGCTGCAATAAAAATAGTTGTGCTGGTAGCTTTAGTGTGGTCTTGTTTATAAGTTTGTAAGTTTACACTCCCACCAACAATGAAGTAAGGTTCCCTTCTGTCCACATCCCCTCCAGCATCTGTTGTTGTTAAGAGTTCTTGATTTTGCCATTTTAACTGTGATGAGGTGGTATCTTAATGTTGTTTTGATTTGCATTTCTTTATTGCTAGGGACATTGAGCATTTCGTCATGTGTCTATTGGCCATCCTTCTTCCTTCTTAAAGTTTCTCTTTAAGCCATTAGCTCACTTATTTATTGGGCAGTTGTTTCTTTGAGGATTTGTTGTTGGGGGATTTAATTTTTTGAGTTCCAAGTATATTGTAGATATGAGACCCTTGTCCGTTGTATGGCTAGTGAAGATCTTCTCCCAATCCGTGGGCTTTCTATTGATCTTGATAGCTACGTCCTTTGCCATGCAGAAGCTCTGCAACTTTATGCAATCCCATTTGTCCAAAATTTCTTTGATTTGTTGTGTTTCCGGGTCTCTACTCAGAAAATTTCGGCCTGAGCCAAGGAGACCTAGGGTTTCTCCTATTCCATGCTGTAATGTTTTCAGAGTGTCTGCTTTGACTTCTAGGTCTTTGATCCATTTGGAGTTGATTCTGGTGCAGGGTGATACATAAGGATCTAGCTTTAGTTTTCTACAATTAGTTTACAAATTTTGCCAGCACCATTTACTGAAGAGGCTGTCTTTCTTCCATTCTATTGAGTAATTTGGGAGTGGAGTCTATGGGATTCTTTAAATACAAGATCATGTCATCTGTAAAGATGGAGAGTTTTATTTCTTCTTTCCCTATTTGGATCCTCTTTATGTTGCATCTTGTCTTATTGCTGTAGCTAGGCATTCTAATACTAGATTGAAGAACAGTGCAGAGAGTGGACATGCTTGTCTTGTTCCTGAGTTAAGAGGAAATGTCTGTAGTTTTTCACCATTAATTATAATGCTGCCTGTAGGTTTGTCATATATGGCCTTTATTGTATTGAGGAATATTCCATGGATTCCTATATTTTCCAAAACCTTCATCATAAAAAGGTGTTGGATCTTGTCGAATGCTTTTTTGCATCTATGGGGAAAACCATGTGGTTCTTATCCTTGCTCCTGTTGATGTGATGAATAATATTAATTGATTTGCATATATTGAACCAGCTTTGCATCCCTGAAATGATTCCTGTTTGATCATGGTGTATGATTTTTTGGATGAATTGTTGAAGTCGATTGGCTAAAATTTTGTTGAGAAGTTTTGCATCAATGTTCATCAGAGAAATGTGTCTATAGTTCTCTTTCTTTGTTGAGGCCCTGCCTGGTTTTTGGATGAGGGTTGTGATGGCTTCATAGAATGTGTTCAATAGTGAACTTTCTCTTTCAATTTCATTGAAGAGTTGGAGGAGTATTGGTATGAACTCTGCTTTGAAGGCCTTGTAGAATTCTGCTGTAAAACCATCTGGTCCTGGACTTTTCTTAGCTTGGAGGTCTCTTATTGCGGTTTCTATTTCAATGCTTGATATGTGCCTGTAAAGATGGTTGAACTCATCTTGGTTTAGTTTTGTCATATCAGTATTTGCTAGGAAAAGGTCCATTTCTGCCAAGTTCTCAAGTTATTAGCATAAAGTTGTGAGAAGTATTCCCTTATATTGTTTTGAATCTTGGTTGTTTCTGAGGTAATGTTTCCATTCTCATCTCTGAGTTTATTTATTTGGGTGCTTTCTCTTCTTTTTCTGGTAAGATTTGCTAAGTGTCTGTCAATTTTGTTAATTTTTTCGAAGAACAAACTCTTTGTTTTGTTGATTCTTTCTATAGTTTTTTGGATTCTAATTCATTTAATTCTGATTAATTTTAATTATTTATTTTTGTCTACTTGATTGGGGTTTTTCTTGCTGCTCATTTTCAAGGAGGTTCAGATGTCTCATTAAATTGGTGGTTTCAGATCTCTCCAATTTGTTGATGTAGGAACTCAGAGCTTTAAACATGCCTCTGAGTACTGCCTTTGCTGTGTCCCAGAGGAGAGATAATCTCTGTGCTAATTTTTGTTGTATAGCATGAACATTTGAATTTCATTTCTAAACTCTTCCATGACCCACTTGTGATTCAGCAGTGTGTTGTTCAGCCTCCATGTGTTACCGGACTTTCTTTGGTGGCTTTTGGTATTGAGTTCTAATTCTATTCCCTTGTGGTCAGAGAGAATGAAAGATATAACTTCAGTTTCTGAATTTGGACAGGTTTGCTTTGTGGCCTAAAATATGGTCTATTTTAGAAAATGTTCCATATGCTGTTGAGAAAACGTGTATTCTGATGCTGCTGGGTGAAATATTCGGTAGATGTCTGTTAAATCTAGTTGATCTATGCAGTTGTTTAGATCTGCAGTTGTTTAGATCTGCAGTTTCTCTGTTGAATTTTTGCCGAGTTAATCTATCTAGTGGGGAGAGTGGTGTGTTAAAATCCCCAACAATTAATGTCTTTGGATCTATGTGGGATTTGAGGGAAAGTAGTGTTTCTTGAATAAATTTGGGTGCTCTGTTGTTTGGTGAATAGATATTTAGAATTGTGATATCCTCTTGAAGGAGAGATCCCTTAATTAGTAGTAGTGACCTTCTTTATCTCTTCTCACAAATTTTAATTTGAAGTCTGTTTTATCTGATATTTGAATTGCAATTCCCGACTGTTTATGGGGGCTGTTTGCTTGTTAGATTTTGTTCGAGCCTTTAACATTGAAAATGTGTTTGTTTTTATGGGCAAGATGTGACTCTTGAATGCAGCAGATAGTTGGATCTTGCTTTTTTAATCCAACTAGACAGTCTATATCACTTAATTGGAGAATTAAGTCAGTTAATATTGAGAGATAGGACTGAGAGGTGTTCGGGAGTTCTTGACATGTTATCCACCTTTTTGGGGGCTGCGAAAACTGAGTTCTTCCCATGGTTCTTGGATTCTCAGTTTGGGTGCAGTTTCTTGGCCTTTATTGTGCTCCTATTGGTTTTCTATGTGTAGGACATCTTTAAGAAACTTTGTAGGGCTGGTTTGGTGGAGATTTATTGTGTCTATTTTTCTTTGCTATGGAAGGTTTTTATTTGGCCTTCAGTTATGAAGGAGAGTTTAGCTGGGTACAGTATTCTTGGTTGATAGTTGTTTGTTTTTAGGGCATGGCATACATCAGTCCAGGCTCTTCTTGCTTTGATTGTCTCTGCTGAATAATCTGAGGTGATTCTAATTGGTTTCCCTTTAGAGGAGATTAATCTTTTCTCCTTCACAGCTTTAAGGATCTTTTCCTTGGTCTGAATTGATGTTTTGTGGATTATAATGTGACGGTGGAATATCCTATTCTGGTCTGGTCCATTTGGAGTTCTAAAAGCTTCCTGTATCCGAATAGGCCTATCTTTTTGCATGTTTGGGCAGTTCTCTGCTAGGATCCTGTTAAACAAATTTCCTAGACCATTAACTTCTGTTTCTAGGTGCTCCTCTACGCCAATTATCCTTAGATTAGGCCTTCTGAGGGTGTTTTCCAAGTGTTGGATAGATCTATCATATTTCTTGGACTTGTCTTCGATGGTTGTACGTTCTTTCTCTATAATATCTTGGCTGTCTTCAATCCCCGAGATTTGATCTTCTGCATGTTCTAACCTGCTGTCAAGACTTTCTACTTTGTTTTTTATTTCTTTTCCTTCTAATTTGTCAGCTGTGATGTCTTCAAATTTTTTGTTGAAGCTTTGTTTTAGATCTTGTATAAACTTCTTTACTTCCTTAATTTGGTGTTCAGTGTTTATTCTCAAATCACTTACTTTATTGGGTATGGTTTCCTTGGACTCCCATTCAATCTGTTTGATTCCATTCAGCATTCCCTTTGTGGTCCCTGACTTCCTTCAGCTCTTTGTTAATGGATTCCATGAATGCCTTTAGTGATCTTTGTGTATTCTCATCTTGCTCTCTCAATTCCTGTATTACTCTTTGATTAGCTTCCTCCCATTCGTGAGATTCCTGTAGTTCTCTTTGAGTGTTCTCAGCCTGCTCATGCCATTCCTGCCTTTCTCTTTGAGTATTCTCAAGCTTCTCATGCAAGTCCTGTATCAGTTTCTTAGTAGCTTCCTCACGCTCATGATATTCCTGTATAAACTTTTGGATTGCCTCCTCTCTCTCCCTATCACGCTCATACAGAGTCCTTTTTAGGTTTTCAATCTTTTCCTGCATTGACCTTTTGTTTGCCTCCATTAACCTTTTATTTGCCTTCACTCTCTCCTTATCACGCTCATACAGAGTCCTTTGTATGTTTGACAGCAGTGTATGTAGAGCTATTTGGGAACTCTCCTCTGGATTATTCATTATCTGTTCTGTCCCCTGATTATCATGAGTGGGAGTTGAGATACTTGGATTTGCAATTTTTCTTGTGTTTTACCGGCTTACTCTGCCCATTTGGGATGAAAATAACACCAGTTTTGTTCTAGAACACTAACTTAAGGCCAGCATCAACCAAAGTCTGTATTTGCACAGTCAATAGTCTGCAGATACAATCTAGTTCAACAGATACATCTATTCAACATCAAACAACTATATATTAATGGGCTACGAACCACAAAGAAGAATTTGGTAAATCAGAAATTATTAGGTTTAGGGAGAGATGTGGGTAAAAAATAGGAATAGAGTGATATGGGAAGGCACAGGGAGAGTTAACTTAACTAAATCCTAATCTCAAAGCAGGGATAAGTTGGATAGGATGAAAGTAGAGAGAGAACAAAAAGAAGAAAGAGTAAGGGGAAAAAAGAGACCAGAAAAAATAGAAGAGTAAAAATTAAAAATATTATGCAGAATGAAAAACAAAATATTCGGAGAAGAACGTGGAAATACTGAGAGAAGGGGAGGGATATAAAGGAGATGTGAAAAACAAAATAAAAATATTTAAAATATTATATAGGTATAAAGAGGTAGTACTGCTATTAAGGAATTTAAATCTAAGAGGTTTTGAATTGAGTAATAAATTTGTGGATTAAGTGTGTACACAGTGGGGGATAAGGTCTAATAATCAACTACGGGTTTATCTGAGGATCTACAGAACAACAATTAAGTCACATAACGAAGAACGAAAGAGAAGAAAAGGTGAAAAGGATAAGAAAGAAAGAAAAAAAGACCAGTAGTTCAGTAGAGCGAAATAAAAAAACAAAAAAAATTTAAAAAAAAGAAAGAAAAAAGAAAGAAAAATGCACACACACATATACCCCTAAAATAAAAATTATAAGAGGAAAAAATTTACTAGAAAACAATTTTTGCAAAAAAGGTAAAAATTAAAAATTAAAAAAAAGTTTTAGAAAATTTTTTTTATAAAAGTTACCAAAAAAAATTCTTTGATTTTTTTTTAGGAGGGGTGGGAAAAATCCTGTATCTCCCTGTGTCCATAACCAGCCTCTTGTTGGAGTCTCTGGTCTGCTTGTGGTGTTTGATTTTCCTGTGGCTTGGTTGGTTTCTTAAGTCAGTTTTTTGAACAGGCAGAAAAATGCTCTGCTTTACCCAGGATTTTGTGATCCTCTTCCAGCTCAGTTCAATGGGAGGGAGATCTGCTTTGAATATCACAAAAGAGGGAGATGACTTTTTCCTCAAGTTTAGAGATGCTGTGATGAGGCTAGGTTCTGGTTAGAGTTGAGGCCTTTCAGCAAACAGTAGCTTTTCCCGGGGGCTAGTTTGTTAGGAACTCACAGAGCCTAGCCTGGAGCCACTCTCAGGGTTTATGTTTACTGAATTTCAATTGATTGTCAAGGTTGCCAAAGGTAGGGGCTGCTTCTGGCTCTGATTACCCAGTGAAGAAAGACATTCCTGGGGCTGGCGCCCGAGCTAGGTAACTTTTCCCTGGGTGGAGCTGAGTCTGGCAGGTCAGTTTAGGTTCTTGTGACCTGCTAAATGACTCTAGTTTTCTTCCAAGGCCTGAGTTGGAGCTAGCATTTCCGCTGAACTTTGTCAGTATCAAAAATGGAGATCTCTGGTACTGGGAGGTGGGGGGGAGGAGTGGCCTTCCCTCCTCTTCTCCCTCATGAGAAGCCTTTTCTTGAGGACAGGCAAGTTATGGGTTAAAATTGTAAGGGGGAGGCTAGAAATGTGTCTTAGTGGTAAAGAGCTCACTCAACATGCATGAATACCAGGGTTTGAATCCTCAGCGCCACATACTAAGAAAAAGCCAGACACAGTGGTGTGGCTCAAATGGTAGAGTGTTAGCCTTGAGAAAAACATTCCCCAGGACTGTCAAAAGCAATAGGCCAGATGCTGGTGGCTCACACCTGGAAAACTACCTTCTCATGAGGCTGAGATTTGAAGACCACAGTTCAAAGACAGCTTAGGCAAGAAAAGCCTGTTAGACTCTTATCTCCAATGAACCACTAAACAATCCCATGTGGAGCTGTGGCTCAAGTGGTAGAGTTAGACTTGACTGAATTGCTCAGGGACAGTGCCCAGGGTTGATACAAGACACACAACTGGAAAAAAATTGAGGGTTAATCAAAGTACTTTTCCTATTTGCTAATTACGAGAACATTCTCTGGAAAATCAACGCTGAAATACACTATCTATCTATGTACAAACGTACCTACTTGCCTACCTACCTACCTACCTACCTAACTACATACATAGTTATCTCTTTGACATTTCTTATACTGAACTCAAGGCCTGTGCACTGTCTCTAGCATTCTGCTACTTGAGCTACAGCACCAATTCTAGATTTTTCTGTGTATGTGTTACTGAGGAATGGAACCCAGGGCCTCTTGCATGCTAGGCAAGAACTCTCCCACTAATCCACATTCCCAGCCCCCTCATCCTTTTTCTTAATGGTATTTTTTACATATTTATGCTACCATTTTGCATCCCCAAGTATAATTTTCTGAATACCGCTTATTTTTATGAACTCTGATCTTCTCCTCCTCTGCCTGTTTTGTGACTGCTTCTGCATTGGCCTCATAATAAAATGCAAATAAAGGCTGCTAATACCTTCAGTGTGCATCATATAAGGAAACAGGCCTAGAACCTTGGAAGAGAAAAGCAATGGGGCTGAAATGAAGAGAATGATGCAGTATGTACAATGAGCATATCTAAAACATAAATTAGTAAATAAAAGCAGAAGATTTGCATACAGCCTCTTTGCACTTAGGGAAGTAATATGCAGACATAAGTAAGTAGGACACTGATACATAAACTTAGCCTTCTCTTTTTCAATTTTCTTTTGTGGCCATCCCATGGCTTAAACTGAGGATGTGATGCATTCCTCAGCTGTTTTTCACAAGTCTGAGTTTCTACCACTGGCACAGCTCCACTTCCAGCCATCTGGTTCTTCAATGGACATAAGCACCTCCCAGGCTTTCCTGCCTGGTCTGGCCTGTCTGGCCTGCTTGGCTTTCTCTCTCAAAGCTGGAGCTCTACCCTCTAGGCCACTGCTCCACTTCTGGTTTTCTGCTGGTTTATTGGAGACAATAAAACTTACCTGCTAGGGCTGGCTTTGAATGGAGATCTCCTGAGGAGGCTTCAAGTGGATTTCCTCAGGGATTCACCTAGAAGCCGCTCCACCCAAATCTTTAGTCTAAATCTCAAGAGGTACTAGAGAAAAACGGACACAGGAACATGCTTTTAGTGTGTCCCAGATACTTAAGGTTGGAGATACAAAACACTCATAATTATTAGATCATTTTGTAGGCAAATGGAGCAATGCAGACTGTATGAGGATCACTCCAGCTTTCTGTCCTCATATCCTGAGACAGTAAATTCACTGCAGCTCAATGCTAAGTGACAGAACTGACATGTCCTGTTGACATTTGCTCCTAAATCCTGAAACACTCATTTCTCACTTTTGGCTTCAACCCTGTGACCAGAGGGTAAGATGAAGAGAGAAAATACTCTCAGAGAAAGCAGCTATAAAGAACATTGTGTAGTTTACTTATAAGTCCCAACCATAGGAATGACCCTATTAAGAAGCCAGTCCAGAATATAAAACAAAGAAGAAAAGAATGAAGGTGAAAGTGCTTGCTGACTGTAATCCCTGCTCTCAGGAGGCTGAGCTGTAGAGAATTGGAGTTTCAAACCAGCCAGTGGAAGAAAGTCCTTGACAATGTTATTTGTAAGAGATCACAGAAAAACCCAAAAGTGGGGCTATGACTCAAGCTTAATGCAGTACCCTTGAGCAAAAGGAGCAGTTGGACCAGGCCTAGGCTCATAGTTCAACCCCAGGACCTGCCCCCTCAAAAGAAAAACCTGTATCTCAATTTCTTTGAGTATGTATGGATGTATTCCTCTAGGTGAAACTCCTGAGTAGCTATGATGAATGGCACCAAGCAAGAAAAATTGTATTCAATACAATGAGTTCATAACACAGAGACTGCTTTTATGATGTTGCATATTCCAGGGCTCCCTTCAGTGTTCACATTGTAACCTAAGGGTTTCTCTTCATCACAGACCTGCTGGAGGAAGACTCTCTCATTGTCTGTACAGGCACACAAAAGCCCTCACTCTTGTAAAGCTGTGTACCAAATAACTCCATCTGGGCCAATTAGTGAGGATGTGTGCACGGGCTCTGAAAGTCAGGAGAAAAAGGCCTCTTTTTACCCTTAGCTATCTCTCTTCCCAGTGCTCTGTTTTAAGAGGAGACCTTCATTTTTGCCACCTCCCATGGCAGGGCAAGTTCTGTGCTCTTATCCTGCCTTTATGAGACTATATTCCAGTGTTCAAATACAGTGCTCAATATAATTCAGGAGTCCTTCAGGCAGACAACTAGGGCACTGAGCATAATGAAACGTTTCAGTGCCGGCAATGATGGGCCTATAATGCCACTCCTAAGTTTCCAGGAGCTTGGGAAATCCAAGCAAATGTTGAAGATCACAAAGCTTCCTGTCATCTAGTACTGGTGAAGCTCATCAGGTTTTGAAACCTTTTGCCTCTCCTAGTTGGGCCCTGAGTGACTAGGTTTTGGGGTCGAACATAGGGCCTGGGTGCTGACTATGAGCTCAGAGCCAAAGTCTAGTGCTTTACCACTTTGTCAAGCTTCACTTCTGCTTGCCCTCTGTGTGTGAGTGTGTGTATGTGCATGTGCGTGTGCATACACTAGCCCTGGAGCTTGAACTCAAGACATGAGCACTGTACCTAGTTTCTCTTGTACAAGGTTTGCCCTCTTCCACTTGAACCACAGAGCCCCTTCAGGCTTTTTCCTAGTGATGTGGTTCTGAGAAATCAAGCCCAGGGTTTCATATATGCAAAGCACTCTACCCCTAAGGCACATTCCCAGTCCTCTACTTCAAGTTTGTTAGTTTGTTTCTGTCTTTTTTGTTGTTGTTGTCATGGTAGGAGTGGAAATCTGGGCCTGGGTGATGTCCCTGAGCTCTTCAGCTCAAATCTTGTGTTCTACCACTTGAGCCATAGAGCAACTTCCGGTTTTCTAGTGGTTCATTGGAGCTGTCTCAAGGACTTCCCTGCTGAGGCTAGCTTTGAACCATAATCCTCAGATCTCATCCTTCTGAGTAGCTAGAGTGACTGGCATGAGCCACAAGCACCCAGCTTCCACTTCAGGTTTCTTAGTGGTGATTTGGAGATAATAGTCTCATGGTACCTTTTGTGTCAGGGATTGTTTGGAACACAGATCTCAGCTACTTGAGAAGATAGGATGACAGACCTCAGTTATAGAACCCTAAGCCGTGGCACTCTGCTGCAAGGGGGTCTTTGGCTCCTTGTGGAGGAGTGCTAGCCATGAGCCCAAGAGGTATGGGTCAGTGCCTAGGCCCCGAGTTCAACGTTCATGACTTAGAAAAACAAGACAAATCATATATCTCCTGTAGACAACTCACTAGTCTTCAGTAATACATAATTTTGTCCCTGCCATCGGGACAGATCTAAGCCTCAATATTCTTTTCTGCATATTCATGTCAGTTGTGGAGTTCTTACAAGGACAAGATGAAACAATGCACCCTTTGAAGGACAAAATACATAAAAAAATTTTTTTGTCGGTCATGGGGCTTGAAATCTGGGCCTGCACTCAGTCCTTCAGCTCTTCAGCTCAAAGCTAGTGCTCTACCACTTGAGCTATAGTGACACTTCCAGTTGTCTGGTGGTTAATTGGAGATCAGAGTTTCAGCGACTTTCCTGCCTGGGCTGGCTTTGAACTACTATCCTCAAATCTCAGCCTCCAGAGTAGTTAGGATTACAGGCGTGAACCACTGGTGCCCAGCTCCAAATAACCCTCTTTACAGGACTCAGCACACAGCATCTTGTGAAAGACTCAGCACCCAGCATCAAATGCAGGACTCAGCCTACTGCACCTGTGAAGAACTCAGCACATAGCATCCTGTGCAGGACTCAGCACACAGCACCCCATGAGGGCCCCAGCACCCCAGGAAGGACTCATCATGTAGATGTATCCCACAAGCTGTCATTAGTATTAGGGTGCTTTCATCAGTATCACCATTCTTTCAGAAACACATTACAAACTGCACAAAGTTCACATCTAATGATTCAGAGGGGTATTTTTTTTGGGGGGGGGGGAGTCAGCTACAGCGATTGCAAGAGAATGTTTCACAAACATCCTGCCAGGGCTGGATTTTAAACCCACCCGTGTCAGATCTCCGCCCCCGAGTTTCTTGGATGACAGGGGTGAGCAAGCCAGCAGCATCTGGTTCTGTGGGGCTGAGTTGCAGTTGTATACCTCTGACTAAGTCAGGTTAGATGGCAGCTGTCAGCACCAGATTCCCGGCTTGCTCTGTGATGAGGTATTTGAAGTCCTATCCTTATAGAGTTGCAGTCACAACATTCAATCTTTTTTCATGCCCATTCTGGACCTTGAGTAAGAGTCTAGACACAGTCCCTTAGCTTTTATGCTCAAAGCTAATGCTCAACTGCTTGAGCGAGAGCACAACTTCTAGATTTTTATGTGCATGTGGTAGTGAGGAATCGAATCCAGGGCTTTGTATGTACTAGCCATCATTATACCACTGAGCCCCAGGAGTGACAATTGTATGAACAGATAAATGTGTAGATTCGCCTATATGTATATGTATATACATATATATATACCTATATATATGCAAAAAACAAGAGAAAGGTGTCCGTATATTATGAAATTACATATATTATATTACAACCCATTATTGACATTCAAATTATTCCTTCCACTTTTAAGTATCATGGTTGAATACATAATAAAGTATTAATTGAAAATTCGTCAATGCATTAAAATTGATGTGTATTTTTATAGTATACTCATACACTAACTACTAATTTGTTGCTTTTATAAAATTTCATTCGTATGGATGTACATGAAAATGGGTTTCTTAGAATCTCCCGCCAATACTTAGTGGCAGCCCTGTGATTTGACCTCCAGTCATAAGTTTTGGTTTTGGTTATGGCTTCCCTAATTGCCAGCCAAACATCAGCATGCAATGTCATGAACACTTTCTGGGCTTTGTCATTTACACGCAGGATGGTCATAATGCAAAGGGAAAAAATGGAAAACCACCTTCTTGAATTTCTCCATTTTATCCTTTTCCTTTTTATTTTATTTCTTGCCAACCCTGAGATTTGAACTTGGGTCCTAGAATCCCAGGGCCAGCTGTGGCAGAGATACCAAGACCTGAGTTCAAGCCTCGTGCTTGGCAAAAAATATAATAATAAAATAAAATAAGGCCCTGGCTTGGAATTTGCACCATTTTTCTGGCAGACCTGGGATTTGAACTCAGCATCTGGGGATCTCTGTGGCACTGTGGGTGAAGGAGAAGCTCACCGTCCTTGAAGACAAGAAATTCAGACCAGTTCCCAGGGCCTGAATTGAAGCCCCAGCACTGGAAAAATACACACAGGAGTTTAGTGGGTATGACGTTTATTACCCTTATTCAATTTCATTTATTACATCCTATCATTCAGAATATATTTGCATATGAATTATACATCATACTGAGACCCAGGACATTTTGTCAGGGAAAAAAAATGTGTCAAAAGTGGCTTCTTATTACATGAATAAATTTTTGGCAATGCCGGGATTTCAACCCATGGCCTACAATGTCCAATCCATAAATGGGGTCAAAGCCTTAGCACCCCAACCTCTGGCAAACTGAGCTGCCAGAAAATTCTGATGACCTATTATCAAGCCACACTAGTGCTCAATCTATATCTATATCTATATCTATCTATCTATCTATCTATCTATCTATCTATCTATCTATCTGTATATATATATATATATATGTGTGTGTGTGTGTGTGTGTGTGTAGATTGCTGTATATATATATGTATATATGTAGAGAGAGAGAATGTGACGATATTATTAAATTTTATATATATAGTTACCAATATTTAATTATTAAGTTATATCTCCATTTAATGAAGTATCATGGTTGAATACTTATAAAATCATTAATTAAAATTAATCAATATCCTTCCATTAGGGGAATCACAACGTGTTGCTAGAATGGAAGATATAAATCCAATGATTGTTTTGTGGCTTTCTAAAATAGAATCATGAATTAAATGCAAATTTAATACTTTTATAACATTCCATTAGCATTCACGTAAATAGGAATGAGTTTGTCAGGATCTCCCTCCATTTGTGTGTGGCAGTCCTGGGATTTGAACTCCAGGCCTGGGAAGTTAACTTTGAATGCAAACCATTGGAATGACACTGAAGATTTCAGATTGTCACGATTAAAAAAAGAACAACAAGAAGAAAACAAATCCAGGTGTCAGTGGCTCCTGTATGTAATCCTAGCTTCTCAGGGGGCTGAGATGTTGCCAATTTGAATTCAGCCAGGGCAGGAAAGTCCGCAACACTCTTATTTCTAAGAGATCACAGGAAAATATCCCCATGGGTTGGGTCTGTGGCTCAAGGGCAGAGCGCTACTCTTGAGAAAGAGGTGATCAGGGATAGGGCCTAGGCTCATATTTCAACCTGAGACCTGCCAAAGAAAAAAAGAAGGCAGTAACTCCATGTTTCTGTTTATTTATGGATGATGTACGGATGATGGGCATTCAGCAGGTTGCCCATGAACAGACCCCCAACCTGGGCAAGCTGGGACAAGCCCTCAGAAATTACTAAGTCTGAGTCAGTAGCTTGAACAAAGTATCTTTCTCTGCCATTTAATAGCTGAAGCCCAGAAGGCTTGCCTTGGCTGGTGTATGCAATGGGTTCATTATGCTCTGGCTGAGGTGTCCCATTGGGATATTTAGCAGCCAGCCTCTGCCTCCACGGAGATCACTGTTCCTAGGCTGTACGAGTTGTGGAAGGTTCTGGCTCCATATTCCCTATCCCTCTTTAAGACGTGAGCCTAGATCTCTGGGGCCTGGTGGCTATCACTCATTCATCATTCCTCATTGCCGAGTCTTACACTGGTCCCAAATCCTGGCAAAGATATGAAATGGCCAGCGATTTCTGTGCTGAAATGAGTATTCCAGTAAATTCCACCCTCATAGTTCCTGTTAGAAATAATCCTTGGGCTGTGAATGTGGCTAAGTGATAGAGTGCTTACCAAGCAAGCATGAAGCCCTGGGTTGGATTCCTCAGCACCACATAAACAGAAAAATCCAAAAGTGTCACTGTGGCTTAAGTGATAGAATGTAGCCTTGAGCAAAAGCAGCTCAGGAACATGCCTAGACCCTGAGTCAAGCCATAACACTGGCAAAAATAAATGTGGGCTTGGTGAGACATACTCTTCTGGGATTCAGAAGAGGGCCGAGGTTATAGGTAAGAGGTAGAGGGCAGGTGGTGGTGGCTCACTCCTGTAATAATAGCACTCAGGAAGTTGAGATCTGAAGATTATAACTGCAAGCCTGTGCAGGCAGGAAAGTCTATATGAGACTCTTTTCTCCAATTAAGCACCAAAAAATCCAGAGCTGTGGTACAAGTAGTAGAATGCTAGCCTTGAGCATAAAAACTCAGGGATAACATCCATGAATTCAAACCCCAGGACTGGCACACACACACACACACACACACACACACACACACACACACACACACACACAAAGATAGAGCATTTGACAGTCAGCCTGCACAAGTTCGATCTCTAGCAACTCAGTATTAAAAAAAAAGTGAGAGAAGGGAAAGAAAGGCTTGCTCCAGGAGGTGATATGACCAGTGCCAAAATTCCACAGGAGTTCTAAGATGTGGAACAGGACAGAGGGCCTCGGGCAGAAGGTACAGAGCATGCACAAAGGTCCTGAGGGGTGGTGTCGAGAAGGTGGTGTGGGTGGAATGAATGTTCTGTGGCCTCAGACAAATCTGGCAGAACAATGAAGGCTGGGTCAAGGTTTGTACTTGAGTCCCAGGTAGGGCAGACAGTGGGGTCCCAGAATGGGGCTCAGGGGAAGATTAGCTTGACTTTTTACCAAAGATCCCAGCCAATTTTGTGCCTGGAAGCCTATTTTTCACAGATCCTGACTCTCAGGCCCCCTTTGCATGTAGGAGTCAGGGCAAATGCAGGGAAGAACTCTTGCTTAAGAAAAACTTCTACCCAATGCCTCCAGTAGCTCAAACCCTGTAAATCCTAGTTATTAAGAAGTCTGCGATCAGAGATTTTTGGTCAAAGCCAGCTCATCGGAGGAAAGTTAGTGACAGTCTTCTGGTCAATGAACTACCAAAATCCAGAAATGGAGCTGTGGCTCAAGTGGTAGAGTAAGAGACTTGAGGGAAAAAGTTAAGAGATCAGAGCCCAGACCCTGAGTTCAAGCCCCAGTACTGGCACAGAAAAAAAATAATTTTTCAGGAGATCTCAGTCCACTGTGGTGAAAGGCCATTATCAGCTGGGCGCTGGTGGCTCATGCCTGTCATCCTAGGTACTCAAGCCTGAGACCTGAGCATCAATCAAAATTAAAAGCTAGCCTGGACATACTCTTATGTCCAATAAATCACCAAAAAGCTGGGAAGCAGAGCTACTGTAGTTCAAGTGGTACAGCACCAACCTTGTGAAAACAAGCTAAAGGATAGCACCTATGGTATGAGTTCAAGTCCCGGTAAACACACACACACACACACACACACACACACACATATCCTTAACAGGTGCCCGTGGCTTAAACAAGCAATCCTAGCTACTCAAAAGACTGAGATCTTAGGATGGCAGCTTGAAACCAGAACAGGCAGTAGAGTCCATGAGATTCTTATCTCCACTAAACTACTAAAAAAGATGAAAGTTGAGCTCTGGTTCAAGTGGTAGAATGTTAGCTTTGAGCAAAGGAAGCTCAGGGACATTGCCTAGGCCCTGAGTTCCAGCTCTAAGATTTTTTTAAAAGGCATCCTTTGCCACTCCCAAAGGCCATACATCCTGATTTTGGTCATCCTAGACTCCACTTCCACTCCTGCCACTTCCACAGTACTGCTACTAGTGGCCGGTGTGTGGCCAACACTGGGTTAAGAAGTGAAAGTACACAAGGGGGTGCATATCCAGGTCAACACTAATACCCCAAAACAATGAGGTATTGGCCATACCAGTCTCTCATTCCCCCACTTCCCTGGCCCTGGAATCTAAAGTCTGTGCCTCTGTATTCTGAGTATCTGGAATTGTCTAGAAGGACCTGAGAGGCCCAGTTGGGGCCAGAAGATAGACTGTCCTGTGATAAAGTACATTTACATTTCCTAGAAACTGACCTATACTTCCGAGCCACCTTGGCCTCACCTCCCATGTAGCACTAGATCCTCCTTGCTTGGGCAGTCTTCAGTCAGCTGTCAAGCTCGAGTTGGCCAGAACCACCATCAATCCCCCATTCCCCACTCCACTGCCAGCCTGATGAGAGGGATATGAAATCAGAGGCCCAGTTGAGGAAAAGGATAGGACATCACATGACTGAGGCCCTCCCTTTGAGGCATCACTGACCCAGAATCCCCTGGAGGTGACCAAATATTGGGACAGCCAGACTTGTTCGCCAGAGAACACAGGCCTGTGGCAATTTAGGACTCATTGTAGACCCTAATAGGGGGCAAAAGCAAGGTCGGTGTGAAGGAGGGACACCATCTGAGATCAGAAAAGGCAGACCAGCCACCAGGAAAGGGACAGAAAAAGACGAGGGAAAATTACACACACACACACACACACACACACACACACACACACACACAGATATTCCAAGCCCTTAGCAGTTCCTGAGAAAAATACCATGTACTCCATCTATTAGGATCACATCCAACCCCTGAGAAGATGGCACTATCATACTCAGACTAACTGTAGACCCATCATTGAGCCTCTCATATCTGGAATGTCTCAGAATCCAGCATGGAATTTCCTACCGTACACACTGCAATGTCGAAAACTCAGCCAACCCATTTGTTTATTGTTGGTCATGGGGTTTGAACTCTGGGTCAGGGAGCTGTCCTTCAGCTCTTCAGCAGAAGATGAGCACTTTATAATTTGAGCCACAGTGACGTTTCCTGTTTTCTGGTGGCTCATTGGATATCAAGACCCACAGACTTTCCTGCCCAAGCTGCTTTGAACCATGGTCTTTTCATTTCAGCTTTATGAGTAGCTAGGATAACAGTTGTGAGCCACCAGAGATGCCAGACATCATCCATCTTCATATACCCAGAGAAAACCCATTTCATCAGGCCACAAACTTTCTTGCAACCCTTTACTTCAGACTTTGACACCCAGCATCCAAATCCATCCTTCATTAGGGAGAATACAGACACAACAATCCCACCCCTGCACCCATTTGCCCACTCCCTGCCTGCCATAGGCCTCGACCACTTGAGTTATTGGTAAGACACCATCCATTCTACTGTGGCTTCAAACTGCTGCAAACTTGCTGAGTTCTTAGAAATGTCTGTAAAGTGAGGCCAGCACCTGGTCTCTCAATCACAGCACCCTCCCACACACACCTCCACATCTTTGCAGCGAAGATATTTTACTTTCTTTCATTTTTTCGATTGTGAGCTTGAATGCTGGGCCTGGGTGCTGTCCCTGAGCTCTTCAGCTCAAGGCAAGCACTCTACTACTTGACCCACAGCACCCCTTCCAGTTTTCTGGTGGTTTCTTGGAGATAAGAGTCTCAGGGAACAAGCAAAGAGAGTTCCGGGAAGATGGCGGAGGAGAAGCTGGAATCTGAACAAGCTCTCGCATAGAAAGCAGTTTTAGAGTTCCAGTGAACAGTCCTAAGCCAGAGAATCACACCAAGTGTGCCATCACAGGACAGAGAGTTAGACAAGAGAGGGGAAGCCAAGACAAGGAGACACATCTGACCGCCTGCCAGCAGCCGCGGCGGCGGCGGCGGCAGGGTCGCAGCGGCTACCGCAGCCTCGGCCATACCTGAGCGCTCACACAGAGAGTCCGGGACGAAGGAGCCAGACGCAGAGGGCGAGAGGATTCTACTCAACACCAGCAAGAACCGACAAGGAGCGGACAACTTCATCCTGCACTTTGCAGACCAGAGACGACCCAGGATCCAAGACTCGGCGTGAGTAGCCCCACTTCCTCACTCCTTCTCAGGGAGCAGAGGAGGGAAGGCCACCCCTCCCCCCCCAGCACCGGTGATCTCCATCTTGGATACCGACAAAGCTCAGAGGAGCTGCTAGCTCCAACTCAGGCCTTGGAATAAAACGAGTCATTTAACAGGTCACAAGAAATTAACGGCGAAGTGACCTGCCAGACTCAGCTCCATCCAGGGAAAAGTCACCCAGCTCAGGCACCAGCCATTGGAGTGGCTTTCCTCACTGGGTAACCAGAGCCAGAGGCTGCCCCTCCCTCTAGCAGCCTCCACAATCAATTGAAAAACAGAAACCCTGAGAATGGCTCCAGGGTGGGCTCTGTGAATTTTTCACAAAATAGCCCCAGGGAAAAGCTACTGTTTGTTGAAAGGCCTCAACTCTACCAGAACCTAGCCTCATCACCCCTCTTTTGTGATTCTCAAAGCAGATCACCCTCCCATTAAACTAACCTGGGAGGGGGATCTCAAAATCTTGGGTAAAGCAGAGCATTTTTCTGCCTGTTCGAACAAACTGACTTAAGAAACCAATCAAGCCACAGGACCTCAAGCTGACCAGAGACCCCAACAAGAGGCTGGTAACAGACAAAAGGGAGATACAGGATTCTTCCCACCCCTCCCAAAAAAAAATCAAAAAAAAAAAAATCAAAGAACTTTTTTTTTTCTTCTTTTCTTTTTTCTTTTTTTTTTTTTTTTTTGGTACCTTATATATATAAAATTTTTTTTTCCTTTTCTAAAACTTTTATTAATCTTTAATTTTTGCCTTTTTTGAAAAAATAATTGTTTTCCAGTAACTTTTTTTTCCTCTTATAATTTTTATTTTAGGAATACGTGAATGTACGTTTTCCTTTCTTTTCTTGTCTTCTCTCTTTTTATTTCTTTCTTTCTTAATTATCTTTTTGTTTTTTGTCTAGCTCTACTGAACTTCTGATCTTTTTTTTTCTCCCTTTCTTATCCTTTTCACCTTTTCCTTTCTTTTGTTCTTCTGTATGTGCCTTAACTCTTGTCCTGCACATCCTGATAAACCCATAGTTAACTAGTAGACCCTATCCCCCATTGTGTACACACTTAATCCACAAATTTATTACTCAATCCAAAACCTCTGAGACTTAAATTCCTTAATAGCAGTACTACCTCTTTATACCTATATAATATTTTAAGCATTTTTTAAGTTTTTCACATCTCCTCTATCTCCCTCCTGTTTTCTCATTATATTCACATTCCTCTCTAAATAGATGGTCTTTCAATCTCCATAACTATATTAATTTTTACGTTTCTAATTTTTTTTCTGGTCTCTTTTCATTTCCCTTTACCTTTCTTCTTTTTCTCTCCCTCTCTACTTGCATCCTACCCAACCTATTTCCTGCATTGAGATTAGGACATAGTTAACTCTCCCTGTGCCTCCCCACACCAATCTATTCCTAATTTTTACCCACATCTCTCCCTAACCCTAAAAATTTCTGGTTTCCCAAATTCTTCTCTGCGGTTCGAAGCCCATTAACATATAGTTGTTTGATGTTGAATAGATGTATCTGTTGAACTAGATTGTATCTGTAGACTATTGACTGTATAAATGCAAACGTTGGTTGATGGTTGCCTTAAGATAGTGTTCTAGCACAAAACTGGTGCTATTTTCATCTCAAATGGGCAGAGTAAGCCGAAAAAACACAAGAAAAATGGCAAATCCAGGTATCTCAATTCCCAATCTTGATAATCAGGGGTCAGATCAGATAATGAACAATCCAGAGGAGAGTTCCCAAATAGCTCTACAAACACTGGTGGCAAATATGATAAATGAGAAGTTTGACAACATACAAAGGACTCTGTATGAGCGAGATAGGGAGAGAGAGGAGGCATCCCAAAAGTTTATGCAGGAATATCATAAGCGTGAGGAAGCTACTCAAAAAATGATACAGGATTTGCGTGAACAACTTGAGAATACTCAAAGAGAAAGGGAGGAATGGCGTGAGCAGGCTGAGAACACTCAAAGAGAACTGCAGGAATCCCAGGAACGGAAGGAAAGAGAACTGCAGGAATCCCACAAACGGGAGGAAGCTAATCAAAGAGTAATTCAGGAATTGAGAGACCAGGTAGAGAACACACAAAGATCAGTAAAGGCATTCATGGAATCCATTAACAAAGAGCTGAAGGAAGTCAGGGAGACCACAAAGGGAATGCTGAATGGAACCCAACAGAAGGAATGGGAGTCCAAAGAAATCATAACCAATCAACTAAGTGATTTGAGAACAAACACTGAACACCAAATTAAGGAAGTAAAGAAATTCATACAAGACCTAAAACAGAGCTTCAACAAAGAACTTGAAGCCATCAAAGCTGACCAATTAGAAGGAAAAGAGATAAAAAACAAAGTAGAGAGTCTTGACAGCAGGTTAGAACATGCAGAAGATCGAATCTCAGGGATTGAAGACAGCCTAGATATTATAGAGAAAGAACATACAACCACCCAAGACAAGTCCAAGAAGTATGATAGATCTATTCAACACCTAGAAGACACCATCAGAAGGCCTAATCTAAGGATAATGGGTGTAGAGGAGCACCTAGAAACAGAAGTTAATGGTCTAGGAAATTTGTTAACAGGATCCTAGCAGAGAACTTCCCAAACATACAAAAAGATAGGCCTATTCAGATACAAGAAGCTTTTAGAACCCCAAATAGACCAGACCAGAATAGGACATCCCACCGTCACATTATAATCCACACAGGATCAACTCAGACCAAGGAAAAGATCCTTAAAGCTGTCAAGGAGAAAAGGTTAATCACCTATAAAGGGAAACCAATTAGAATCACCTCAGATTTCTCAGCAGAGACAATCAAAGCAAGAAGAGCCTGGAATGATGTATGCCATGCCCTAAAAACAAACAACTATCAACCAAGAATACTGTACCCAGCTAAACTCTCCTTCATAACTGAAGGCCAAATAAAAACCTTCCATAGCAAAGAAAAATTGAAACAATACATCTCCACCAAACCAGCCCTACAAAAGATTCTTAAAGATGTCCTACACATAGAAAACCAACAAGACCGCAACAAAGGCCAAGAAACTGCACCCAAACTGAGAATCCAAGAACCATAGGAAGAACCTAGTTTTCGCAGCCCCCAAGAAGGTGGATAACATGGCAGGAACTCCCAAATACCTCTCAGTCCTATCTCTTAATGTTAACGGACTGAACTCTCCAATTAAGCGACATAGACTGTCTAGTTGGATTAAAAAACAAGACCCTTCTATCTGCTGCCTGCAGGAGTCACATCTTGCCCGTAAAAACAAACAAATTTTCAATGTTAAAGGCTGGAACAAAATCTACCAAGCAAACGGCCCCCATAAACAGGCGGGAGTTGCAATCTTAATATCAGATAAAATAGACTTCAAATTAAAATTCGTGAGAAGAGATAAAGAAGGTCGCTACATACTAATTAAAGGATCTCTCCTTCAGGAGGATATTACAATTCTAAATATCTATTCGCCAAACAATGGAGCACCCAAATTTATCAAAGAAACACTACTTTCCCTCAAATCCCATATAGATCCAAAGACATTAATTGTTGGGGATTTTAACACACCACTCTCCCCACTAGATAGATCAACTCGGCAAAAACTCAACAGAGAAACCGCAGATCTAAACAGCTGCATAGATCAACTAGACTTAACAGACATCTACCGAACATTTCACCCAGCAGCATCAGAATACACGTTTTTCTCAGCAGCACATGGAACGTTTTCTAAAATAGACCACATTTTAGGCCACAAAGCAAACTTGTCTAAATTCAGAAACATTGAAGTTATACCTTGCATTCTCTCTGACCACAAGGGAATAAAATTAGAACTCAACACCAAAAGCCACCAAAGTCCGGTATCACATGGAGGCTGAACAACACACTGCTGAATCAAGAGTGGGTCATGGAAGAGATTAGAAAGGAAATTCAAATGTTCATGCTATTCAACAAAAATGAACACACAAATTACCAGCTCCTCTGGGACACAGCAAAGGCAGTACTCAGAGGCAAGTTTATAGCTCTGAGCTCCCATATCAACAAATTGGAGAAATCTGAAACTAGCAATTTAATGACACATCTAAACCTCCTTGAAAAGGAGCAGCAAGATAAACCCCAATCCAGTAGACGGAAAGAAATAATCAAAATTAAATCAGAATTAAATGAATTAGAATCCAAAAAAACTATAGAAAGAATCAACAAAACAAAGAGTTGGTTCTTCGAAAAACTTAACAAAATTGACAGACCCTTAGCAAATCTTATCAGAAAAAGAAGAGAACACACCCAAATTAATAAACTCAGAGATGAAAATGGAAACATCACCACGGAAACAACCAAGATTCAGAACATTATAAGGGAATACTTCTCAAAACTTTATGCTAATAAGTTTGAGAACTTGACAGAAATGGACCTTTTCCTAGCAAATATTGACATGCCAAAACTAAACCAAGATGAGTTAAACCAGCTTAACAGGCCCATATCAAGCATTGAAATAGAAACAGCAATAAGAGACCTCCCAGCTAAGAAAAGTCCAGGACCAGATGGTTTTACAGCGGAATTTTACAAGGCCTTCAAAGCAGAGCTCACACCAATACTCCTCCAACTCTTCAATGAAATTGAAAGAGAAAGCTCACTACCGAACACATTCTATGAAGCCATCATAACCCTCATCCCAAAACCAGGCAGGAACTCATCAAAGAAAGAGAACTATAGACCCATTTCTTTGATGAACATTGATGCAAAACTTCTCAACAAAATTTTGGCCAATCGACTTCAACAATTCATCCAAAAAATCATACACCACGATCAAACAGGATTCATTTCAGGGATGCAAAGCTGGTTCAATATACGCAAATCAATTAATATTATTCATCACATCAACAGGAGCAAGAATAAGAACCACATGGTTATCTCAATAGATGCAGAAAAAGCATTCGACAAGATCCAACACCCCTTTATGATGAAGGTTTTGGAAAAATTAGGAATCCATGGAACATTCCTCAATACGATAAAGGCTGTATATGACAAACCTACAGCCAGCATTATACTCAATGGTGAAAAACTAAAGCCATTTCCTCTTAACTCAGGAACAAGACAAGGATGCCCACTCTCTCCACTTCTCTTCAATCTAGTATTAGAATGCCTAGCTACAGCAATAAGACAAGATGCAGACATAAAGGGGATCCAAATAGGGAAAGAAGAAATAAAACTCTCCCTCTTTGCAGATGACATGATCTTGTATTTAAAGAATCCCATAGACTCCACTCCCAAATTACTCAAGCTGATTCAAAACTTCGGCAAAGTAGCAGGTTATAAAATTAACCCCCAAAAATCAATGGCTTTTCTGTATGCCAACAATGAGAAAAGTGTGGCTGAAATTAGGAAAGCAACTCCATTTGTAATAGCCCCACAAAAAATAAAATACCTAGGAATTAACTTAACTAAAGAAGTGAAGGACCTCTATGATGAAAACTTTAAAATCTTGAAAAAGGAAATCAACACAGAACTTAAAAAATGGCAAAACCTCCCATGCTCCTGGATTGGAAAGATTAACATCGTGAAAATGGCAATACTTCCCAAGGCTATCTACAAATTCAACGCAATACCTATCAAAATTCCACCCTCATTCTTCAAGGAAATAGAAGAGGCAATCCAAAAATTCATATGGAACAATAAAAGACCCCGAATAGCAAAAACGCTCCTGAATGGAAAGAACACTGCTGGAGGAATATCAATACCAAACTTCAAACTCTACTATAAAGCCATAGTAATCAAAACAGCTTGGTATTGGCATAAGAACAGACCTCAGGACCAATGGAATAGAATTGAAAACCCAGAAATGAACCCACAGACCTATAGCCATCTAATCTTCGATAAGGGAGCTAAAACAATAGAATGGAAGAAAGACAACCTCTTCAGTAAATGGTGCTGGCAAAATTGGTTAACTACATGTAGAAAACTTAAGCTAGATCCTTATATATCACCCTGCACCAGAATCAACTCCAAATGGATCAAAGACCTTGAACTCAAAGCAGACACTCTGAAAACATTACAGGATGGAATAGGAGAAACCCTAGGTCTCCTTGGCTCAGGCCGAAATTTTCTGAATAGAGACCCGGAAACACAACAAATCAAAGAAAGGTTGGACAAATGGGATTGCATAAAGTTGCAGAGCTTCTGCAGGGCAAATGACATAGCTAGCAAGATCAATAGAAAGCCCACGGATTGGGAGAAGATCTTTACTAGCCATACAACGGACAAGGGTCTCATATCTAAAATATACTTGGAACTAAAAAAATTAAACCCCCCAACAACAAATCCTCAAAGAAACAACTGCCCAATAAATAAGTGGGCGAAAGACTTAAAGAGAAACTTCTCTGAAGAAGAAAGAAGGATGGCCAATAGACACATGAAGAAATGTTCAACATCCCTAGCCATAAAAGAAATGCAAATCAAAACAACATTGAGATATCACCTCACTCCAGTGAGAACGGCAAAAATCAAGAACTCTAACAACAACAGATGCTGGAGGGGATGTGGACAGAAAGGAACCTTAATTCATTGTTGGTGGGAATGTAAACTTGTTCAACCACTTTGGAAAGCAGTATGGAGGTTCCTCAAAAGACTCCACATAGAGCTCCCCTATGACCCAGCAATCCCACTTTTGGGCATTTACCCTAATGTTTACAAACAAGACCACACTAAAGCTACCAGCACAACTATGTTTATTGCAGCATTATTTACCATAGCTAAGACATGGAACCAACCCAGATGCCCCTCAGTAGATGAATGGATCAAGAAAATGTGGTATATATACACAATGGAATTCTATGCCTCCATCAGAAAGAATGACATTGCCCCATTTGTTAGGAAATGGAAAAACTTGGAAAAAATTATATTAAGTGAAGTAAGCCAGGCCCAAAGAAACGTAGGTCCCATGGTTTCCCTTATTTGTAATATCTAGTATATGTATGAGTCAAGCGGAAAAGGTCAGATAATGTGATGTCAGGAAAATGAACCCTTAGATGTGTATTTTAATGTTTTTTTCTTTCATGCATATGTTTCTAACACATTTATAAGATTATCTCTTTGTTGCTTTGTATGTCCCTCCCCCACAATATAACCCTTGCTTTCACTATATTTGATGTCAGTATAACTTGTGGAGGAGATGGGGAAAAACCAGTTGTTTAAGGATACAGGTGGACCTGTTGCAACAATGAGAAGTACAAGTTGTCATGTCCAAAACGAACTTTACAATGTTGGTGGGGGGGGGGGGGCTGGGGGGAGGGAGGAAGGAGAAGGATTGGGATTAGGGGGGGAGGGGGGAGGCTGGGAAGGGATGTGAAGGATAAACAAAGGAGGAGGCTGCAATGCTTGGTAAGAAATGTACACATTATCCTGCCCATGTAACTGTAACTCTTCTGTACAGTATGTTCACAAATAAAATAAAATTAAATTAAAAAAAAAAAAAATAACAAGCAAAAAAAAAAAATAAAAAAAAAAAAAAAAAAAAAAAAAAGAGTCTCAGGGTCTTTCCTGCCAGTCTGGCTTTGAACCGTGATCCTCTTATCTCACCTCCTGAGTACCTGGGATGACAGCCATGAGCTACTGGCACCCAGCAAAACATACTTTTCAATGCCTGTCATCCTATCCTCTCAGGAGACTGAGATCTGAGGACTGAAGTTGGATGCCACCCTTTACAGCAAAGTGCATGAGAACTCTTTATCTCCAATTAAACACCCAAAAACCTGGATGTGGAGCTGTGGCTCAAGCAGTAGAGGGCTCGCCTTGAGCTGAAGAGCTGAGGGATAGCGCCCAAGCCCAGAGTTCAAGCCCCATGACTGACCAAAAAATAATTCAGTTTTCACTAACAAGTAGGAGCAAAAATGTGAGATTGAATAGTAACTAGAGCATTATCATTATATTTATTTCTCAGTGATCATTCTTGTAATGATTAATGAGAGTTTACCAGCCAGGTTTAGCTTGAGACTTAGTGTTAAGTAATGAATTAGATGGCAAGTAAATTTGAAATTGTTTTAGGGTACAGGGATTCAGGGAAAGGTAGGATCATTGGAAACTACAGTATTTTTCCTGATAAGTGTATTTGAGGACAAATAATATAATACTTCATGTTCAGGAACAAGATAACTTCAGAGGTTGAGTCAGAAAATTTGTGGGAATTAAGGCAAATTGAAATGTATTTCCAGAGTGCAAACTGGAGTATCCATTAGAATGATTAAAAACTAGAGTTTTTTTCTTAAACATTAGAATTGGACTATCATTAGAGTGAAAGTTAGGTTTCAGTTCCAGCTGGAGTTAGACTTAGCCTTAGGAAAATGGAAAGTTTAGGGCCAAACTGAAAGTAAATCTTCAAATAACAAGTCTAGTTAGAATTAGGATGAATGTGAAATAAGAAAGTGCTAATAATATTAAGATTAGGGTATGATCAGTGTGAGGGTTAGTATCAATATTCCAGTTAGGGTTCGGATTACAAAAATGGCAAGATACTGAGTAAAACTACAAACTATTTTTAGAAAGATGAGTTGAATCAAAGTTAGGATGAATAAAAACTAATGTATTTGTATGGCTTTTAGAATCCAAAGGCTATTAGTTCTAGGGTTAGGGTTACTGTTCTAGTTCAGGTTAGACTTAGGCTTAGGGAAGGGTAAGCTTTACAGTAAAACTGAGTTTTCTGCTAACGTTTTCAAGTATAATAAGTTTGAAATTAAACAAAAACTGCAGAGTTTTCCTAAGTTTCCTATTCAAGGTTGAATAGGGTTAAATTTAGAGTTAGGTTTCTAGTAAGGTTTATATATAGTTAGGGTTAGGTACTAAAGTAGATTTTAAATAAACCTGCAACTTCTTTTTGGAGATATAGGAGTTCAGTAAACGTTAAGATCAGTGAAAACTGAGATAGTTTTCATGATATGAAGATTTGATGTTAATGATTCATAAGAGGGAACGATTTCAGAGTCCAAGTCAGGGAATCTGTAGGATTTGGAACAAACTGCAAATCATTTCAAAGGCAATGAGTATCTGTTAGAATGTGTCTAAACTCGAGTATTTTCCATTAATTTTAGGATTGGGTTACTATTATCATCAAGATTATTCTTAGGGTTCTGTCCAAAATTAGAGTTAGGATTAGGGAAATGGAAAGTTGAGAAATTGAGTGACTTACTTTGTTTGTGATGTATATGCACTATTCTAAGGCTTGAACTCAAGGATTGGGTTCTGCCCCTGAGCTTTTTGCCGTAGGCTAGCATTCTACCACTTGAGCCATGAGTCCACTTCCAGCTTTCTTTGACAGTGAATTGGAGATGAGAGTCTCACAGACGTTCCTATCTAAGCTGACATTGAACTGAGATCCCCAGATCTCTGCTTTCTGATTTAAAGTAGGATTAATGCATGAGCTACTAATGCCCTGGAAAGTGCCTGAATTATACTGATTGTTTTTAATTTTGTTCGAGATTGAGACTTGAATTCATTATCTGACAGCTTTGTTCACTAAGTAGCACTCTGCCACTTGAGCCATGTCTTTACAAATGATTATTTTAAATAGCTGGAAATCCTTAAATTTTCTTCAAATGATATGTTGTTCTAAAACTTATCCTAATCAAAAAGATTTATTGACCCTAGAGATTATCTGAGCAGATTCTCATGCTTTGCTTCTAATTGCATAACATTTTAGGGACATGATTTTTTAATTATTATTTTAAGCAGCAAAGCAGTTATCATTAAACAAAACAGTTTATGCGTACAATATACCTTGATCAATGTCAACCCTTTCAACATTCTCATCCATCCCTCCCCTATACAGCTCTTCCTTCACTCTTCTTAATTTTATAGGATATTTACTGGATTCCTCTCTGCATTTTCCCCCTTTTTTCCTATTCAATCTTCTGCCTTTTCCCACTTCACTCCTCTTTTGACTACCCACTTCCATATTATCCAGCAACTCTACTCTTGGGCATTTACCCGAAAGAATACAAACCAGGATATAGTAACAGTTTCAGCACAACCATGCTTACTGAATCAGCCCAGATACTTCTCAAAAGAGAAATGAACCAAGTAAATGTAACACACACACACACACACACACACTGGAAATTCTTCTTACTCATCAGAAAGAATATTGTACCATTTGTATCTCTCATTTATCATTTCATCTGCCTGGTATCTCATTGCCATCGTATTGTCCCTGTACTGCAGTAACTGACACATGCAAACTGATGTAAAAGATTTTCAGGTTATGGGCTAACCATAGATTCCTGAGTATGAGTTCTCTGCTCATTCTCTTTGTCTATGCATGCCTTTGAGTAGTGATTGTACAGATTCATTTGTACCATATGCTACACAGAAAAGAGATGAACCATACATATATATGTATGTATATATATATATATGTACATATATATATGATTATACACACACACACACATATATATATATATATATATATACATACATGGATATATGCACACATATGGATATATATTAAATACTTGAGTACATTTTATGTTTTCAAGAATTATGGAGCTAACAAAAATCACATGCATTTTCCTACCTTTTCAGTTTTTTCAAAACCTAAGGAATTTTGTCTCTTTTGCAAAGCTAATTTTTAAGATAATTTTACCATCTCTGACCTGTCAGTGGCCTTGAAATTAGATTTTCAAATAGGACAAAGTTATTTAGGCTTTTTGGTGGAAGAAAGGAATATTACTAGGGTTCTATTCAGGGGTTCTCTGCTTCCTAGACAAGACTTTGTATAGCACCAAGTATCTCAACTACTTTTGTCATACTTCTAGTCCATTTTATTTACTTGAGGTCTTGAACTTTTGCCCTGGTCAGATCTTAGATTGACTGAGACTTTGCTACCTATGCCTCCCACATAATTAGCTAGGATTACAGATGTGAACCACTATGGCCAGCTCATTTGTTGAGATGGCTGTCTTGGCAGTTATTTCTTTGGCCTGTCTCAGACCAAGATCCTTGTCATTTCTGCTTCCCAATCAGCTGGGATTAAAGATGGAGCTACTATACTTGGTGTACATGACAGCTGTTTTTTTTTTTTTTTTTGTCAGTCGTGGGGCTTGAACTCTGTTCTTGGGCGATGTTTCTGCACTCTTCAGCTCAAGGGGAGTGCTCTACCGCTTGAGCCACAGCACCAGTATCTGTTTTCTAGTGGTTTTATAGGAGATAAGTGTCTCACAGACTTTCTTTCTAGGGCTGTCTTTGAACCGTGATCCTCAGACCTCAGCATCCTGAGTAGCTAGGATTACAGGGGTCAGCCACAGGAGTCCGTCACACCTTCTATTTTTTTTTTTTTTTTAAATGTTATTTTATTTTATTTGAGAACATACTGTACAGAGGGGTTACAATTACATGGGCAGGATAATGCATACATTTCTTACCAAGCATTGCAGCCTCCTCCTTTGTTAACCCTTCACCTCCCTTCCCAGCCTCCCCCCTCCCTCCCACCCAATCATACCCCCCCACCCCCCCCCCCCCACCGACATTGTAAAGCTGGTTTTGACATGATATTTTGTACTTCTCATTGTTGCAACAGGTCCACCTGAATCCTTAAACGACTTGTTTGTCCCCATCTCCTCCACATGTTATACTGACATCAAATATAGTGAAAGCGGGGGTTACACTGTGGGGGAGGAACATACAAAGCAACAAAGAAATAATCTTATAAATGCGTTAGAAATACATGCATGAAAGAAACAAAAACATTAAAATACATATTTGAGGTTTCGTTTTCCTAACATCACATTATCTGACTTTTTCCGCTTGACTCATACCTATACTAGATATTGCAAATAAGGGAAACCATGGGACCTATGTTTCTTTAGGCCTGGCTTACTTCACTTAATATAATTTTTTCCAAGCCTTTCCATTTCCTAACAAATGGGGAAATGTCATTCTTTTTGATGGAGGCATAGAATTCCATTGTGTATATATACCACATCTTCTTGATCCATTCATCTACTGAGGGGCATCTGGGTTGGTTCCATGTCTTAGCTATGGTAAATAATGCTGCAATAAACATAGTTGTGCTGGTAGCTTTAGTGTGGCCTTGTTTGTGATCATTTGGGTAAATGCCCAAAAGTGGGATTGCTGGGTCATTGGGGAGCTTTTTGTGGAGTCTTTTGAGGAACCTCCATACTGCTTTCCAAAGTGGTTGAACAAGTTTACATTCCCACCAACAATGAAGTAAGGTTCCTTTCTGTCCACATCCCCTCCAGCATCTGTTGTTGTTAGAGTTCTTGATTTTTGCTGTTCTAACTGGAGTGAGGTGATATCTCAATGTTGTTTTGATTTGCATTTCTTTTATGGCTAGGGATGTTGAAAATTTCTTCATGTGTCTACTGGCCATCCTTCTTTCTTCTTCAGAGAAGCTTCTCTTTAAGTCTTTCGCCCACTTACTTATTGGGCAGTTGTTTCTTTGAGGATTTGTTGTTGGGTGGTTTAATTTTTTGAGTTCCAAGTATATTTTAGATATGAGACCCTTGTCCGTTGTATGGCTAGTAAAGATCTTCTCCCAGTCCGTGGGCTTTCTATTGATCTTGCTAGCTATGTCATTTGCCCTGCAGAAGCTCTGCAACCTTATACAATCCCATTTGTCCAGCCTTTCTTTGATTTGTTGTGTTTCCGGGTCTCTATTCAGAAAATTTCGGCCTGAGCCAAGGAGACCCAGGGTTTCTCCTATTCCATCCTGTAATGTTTCAGAGTATCTGCTTTGAGTTCAAGGTCTTTGATCCATTTGGAGTTGATTCTGGTGCAGGGTGATATATAAGGATCTAGCTTTAGTTTTCTACATGTAGTTAACCAGTTTTGCCAGCACCATTTACTGAAGAGGCTGTCTGTCTTCCATTCTATTGTTTTAGCTCCCTTATCGAAGATTAGATGGCTATAGGTCTGTAGGTTCATTTCTGGGTTTTCAATTCTATTCCATTGGTCCTGAGGTCTGTTCTTATGCCAATACCAAGCTGTTTTGATTACTATGGCTTTATAGTAGAGTTTGAAATTTGGTATTGATATTCCTCCAGCCGTGTTCTTTCCGTTGAGGAGCGTTTTTGCTATTCGCGGTCTTTTATTGTTCCATATGAATTTTTGGATTGCCTCTTCTATTTCCTTGAAGAATGAGGGTGGAATTTTGATAGGTATTGCGTTGAATTTGTAGATAGCCTTGGGAAGTATTGCCATTTTCACGATGTTAATCTTTCCAATCCAGGAGCATGGGAGGTTTTGCCATTTTTTAAGTTCTGTGTTGATTTCCTTTTTCAAGATTTTAAAGTTTTCATCATAGAGGTCCTTCACTTCTTTAGTTAAGTTAATTCCTAGGTATTTTATTTTTTGTGGGGCTATTACAAATGGAGTTGCTTTCCTAACTTCAGCCACACTTTTCTCATTGTTGGCATACAGAAAAGCCATTGATTTTTGGGGGTTAATTTTATAACCTGCTACTTTGCCGAAGTTTTGAATCAGCTTGAGTAATTTGGGAGTGGAGTCTATGGGATTCTTTAAATACAAGATCATGTCATCTGCAAAGAGGGAGAGTTTTATTTCTTCTTTCCCTATTTGGATCCCCTTTATGTCTGCATCTTGTCTTATTGCTGTAGCTAGACATTCTAATACTAGATTGAAGAGAAGTGGAGAGAGTGGGCATCCTTGTCTTGTCCCTGAGTTAAGAGGAAATGGCTTTAGTTTTTCACCATTGAGTATAATGCTGGCTGTAGGTTTGTCATATACAGCCTTTATTGTATTGAGGAATGTTCCATGGATTCCTAATTTTTCCAAAACCTTCATCATAAAGGGGTGTTGGATCTTGTCGAATGCTTTTTCTGCGTCTATTGAGATAACCATGTGGTTCTTATTCTTGCTCCTGTTGATGTGATGAATAATATTAATTGATTTGCGTATATTGAACCAGCTTTGCATCCCTGAAATGAATCCTGTTTGATCGTGGTGTATGATTTTTTGGATGAATTGTTGAAGTCGGTTGGCCAAAATTTTGTTGAGAAGTTTTGCATCAATGTTCATCAAAGAAATGGGTCTATAGTTCTCTTTCTTTGATGAGTCCCTGCCTGGTTTTGGGATGAGGGTTATGATGGCTTCATAGAATGTGTTCGGTAGTGAGCTTTCTCTTTCAATTTCATTGAAGAGTTGGAGGAGAATTGGTGTGAGCTCTGCTTTGAAGGCCTTGTAAAATTCCGCTGTGAAACCATCTGGTCCTGGACTTTTCTTAGCTGGGAGGTCTCTTATTGCTGTTTCTATTTCAATGCTTGATATGGGCCTGTTAAGATAGTTTGACTCATCTTGGTTTAGTTTTGGCATGTCAATATTTGCTAGGAAGAGGTCCATTTCTGTCAAGTTCTCAAACTTATTAGCATAAAGTTTTGAGAAGTATACCCTTATAATGTTCTGAATCTTGCTTGTTTCCGTGGTGATGTTTCCATTCTCATCTCTGAGTTTATTAATTTGGGTGTGTTCTCTTCTTTTTCTGATAAGATTTGCTAAGGGTCTGTCAATTTTGTTAAGTTTTTCGAAGAACCAACTCTTTGTTTTGTTGATTCTTTCTATAGTTTTTTTGGATTCTAATTCATTTAATTCTGATTTAATTTTGATTATTTCTTTCCGTCTACTGGATTGGGGTTTATCTTGCTGCTCTTTTTCAAGGAGGTTTAGATGTGTCATTAAATTGCTGGTTTCAGATCTCTCCAATTTGTTGATGTAGGAGCTCAGAGCTATAAACTTGCCTCTGAGTATTGCCTTTGCTGTGTCCCAGAGGAGCTGGTATTTTGTGTGTTCATTTTTGTTGAATAGCATGAACATTTGAATTTCCTTTCTAATCTCTTCGATGACCCACTCATGATTCAGCAGTGTGTTGTTCAGCCTCCATGTGATACCGGACTTTCTTTGGTGGCATTTGGTGTTGAGTTCTAACTTTATTCCCTTGTGGTCAGAGAGAATGCAAGGTATAACTTCAATGTTTCTGAATTTAGACAAGTTTGCTTTGTGGCCTAAAATGTGGTCTATTTTAGAAAACGTTCCATGTGCTGCTGAGAAAAACGTGTATTCTGATGATGCTGGGTGAAATGTTCGGTATATGTCTGTTAAGTCTAGTTGATCTATGCAGCTGTTTAGATCTGCGGTTTCTCTGTTGAGTTTTTGCCGAGTTGATCTATCTAGTGGGGAGAGTGGTGTGTTAAAATCCCCAACAATTAATGTCTTTGGATCTATATGGGATTTGAGGGAAAGTAGTGTTTCTTTGATAAATTTGGGTGCTCCATTGTTTGGCGAATAGATATTTAGAATTGTAATATCCTCCTGAAGGAGAGATCCTTTAATTAGTATGTAGCGACCTTCTTTATCTCTTTTCATGAGTTTTAATTTGAAGTCTATTTTATCTGATATTAGGATTGCAACTCCCGCCTGTTTATGCGGTCCGTTTGCTTGGTAGATTTTGTTCCAGCCTTTAACATTGAAAATGTGTTTGTTTTTACGGGCAAGATGTGACTCCTGTAGGCAGCAGATAGAAGGGTCTTGTTTTTTAATCCAACTAGACAGTCTATGTCGCTTAATTGGAGAGTTCAGTCCGTTAACATTAAGAGATAGGACTGAGAGGTATTTGGGAGTTCCTGCCATGTTATCTACCTTCTTGGGGGCTGCGAAAACTGGGTTCTTCCTATGGTTCTTGGATTCTCAGTTTGGGTGCAGTTTCTTGGCCTTTATTGCGGTCTTGTTGATTTTCTATGTGTAGGACATCTTTAAGGATCTTTTGTAGGGCTGGTTTGGTGGAGATGTATTGTTTCAATTTTTCTTTGCTATGGAAGGTTTTTATTTGGCCTTCAGTTATGAAGGAGAGTTTAGCTGGGTACAGAATTCTTGGTTGATAGTTGTTTGTTTTTAGGGCATGGCATACATCATTCCAGGCTCTTCTTGCTTTGATTGTCTCTGCTGAGAAATCTGAGGTGATTCTAATTGGTTTCCCTTTATAAGTGATTACCCTTTTCTCTCTGACAGCTTTAAGGATCTTTTCCTTGTTCTGAGTTGATCCTGTGTGGATTATAATGTGACGGTGGGATGTCCTATTCTGGTCTGGTCTATTTGGGGTTCTAAAGGCTTCTTGTATCTGGACAGGCCTATCTTTTTGCATGTTTGGGAAGTTCTCTGCTAGGATCCTGTTAAACAGATTTCCTAGACCATTAACTTCTGTTTCTAGGTGCTCCTCTACACCCATTATCCTTAGATTAGGCCTTCTGATGGTGTCTTCCAGGTGTTGGATAGATCTATCATATTTCTTGGACTTGTCTTGGATGGTTGTATGTTCTTTCTCTATAATATCTAGGCTGTCTTCAATCCCTGAGATTCGATCTTCTGCATGGTCTAACCTGCTGTCAAGACTCTCTACTTTGTTTTTTATCTCTTTTCCTTCTAGTTGGTCAGCTTTGATGGCTTCAAGTTCTTTGTTGAAGCTCTGTTTTAGGTCTTGTATGAATTTCTTTACTTCCTTAATTTGGTGTTCAGTGTTTGTCCTCAAATCACTTAGTTGATTGGTTATGGTTTCTTTGGGCTCCCATTCCTTCTGTTGGGTTCCATTCAGCATTCCCTTTGTGGTCTCCCTGACTTCCTTCAGCTCTTTGTTAATGGATTGCATGAATGCCTTTAGTGATCTTTGTGTGTTCTCTACCTGGTCTCTCAATTCCTGTATTACTCTTTGATTAGCTTCCTCCCGTTCGTGGGATTCCTGCAGATCTCTTTGAGTGTTCTCAGCCTGCTCACGCCATTCCTCTCTTTCTCTTTGAGTATTCTCAAGTTGCTCACGCAAATCCTGTATCAGTTTTTGAGTAGCTTCCTCACGCTTATGATATTCCTGTATAAACTTCTGGGATGCCTCCTCTCTCTCGCTATCACGCTCATACAGAGTCCTTTGTACGTTGTCAAACTTTTCATTTATCATGTTTGCCAGCAGTGTTTGTAGAGCTGTTTGGGAACTCTCCTCTGGATTATTCATTATCTGTTCTAACCCCTGATTATCAGGATTGGGAATTGAGATACCCGAATTTGCCATTTTTCTTGTGTTTTTCCGGCTTACTCTGCCCATTTGAGATGAAGATAGCACCAGTTTTGTGCTAGAACACTATCTTAAGGCAACCATCAACCAAAGTTTGCATTTGTACAGTCAATAGTCTACAGATACAATCTAGTTCAACAGATACATCTATTCGACATCAAACAACTATATGTTAAAGGACTTCGAACCGCAGAGAAGAATTTGGAAAACCAGAAATTATTAGGGTTAGGGAGAGATGTGGGTAAAAAATAGGAATAGATTGGTGTGGGGAGGCACTGGGAGAGTTAACTATGTCCTAATCACAATGCAGACAATAGGTTGGGTAGGATTTAAGTAGAGAGAGAGAGAAAAAGAAGAAAGGGAAAGGGGAATGAAAAGAGACCAGAAAATAAAATAGAAACGTAAAACTTAATGTTATTTTAGAGATTAAAAGACCATCTATTTATAGAGGAATATGAATATGTTGAGAGAAAGGGAGGGACATAGAGGAGATTAGAAAAACTTTAAAAAAATGCTTAAAATATTATATAGGTATAAAGAGGTAGTACTGCTATTAATGAATTTAAGTCTCAGAGGTTTTGAATTGAGTAATAAGTTTGTGGATTAAGTGTGTACACAATGGGGGATAGGGTCTACTGGTTAACTACGGTTTTATCTGAGGATGTGCAGGACAAGAGTTAAGTCACATACAGATGAACAAAGAGGAAAAGATGGAAAGGATAGGAAAGTGAGAAGAAAAGATCAGAAGTTCAGTAGAGCTAGAAAAAAAAACAAAAAGATAATTAAGAATGAAAGAAAAAGAGAAAGAAGACAAGAAAAGAAAAGAAAACACACATTCACGTATTCCTAAAATAAAAATTATAAGAGGAGAAAAAAAAAAAGTTAATGGAAAACAATTATTTTTTCAGAAGAGGCAAAAATTAAAGATTAATAAAAGTTTTAGAAAAGCAAAAAAAAATTTATATATATATAAGGTAACAAAAAATGAAAAAAAAAACAAAATAAGGAAAAGAAAAAAAAGAGAAGAAGAAGAAGAAAATAAAAAGTTCTTTGATTTTTTTTTTTTTTTTTTTTTTTTTGGGAGGGGTGGGAAGAGTCCTGTATCTCCCTTTTGTCTGTAACCAGAGTCTGGTTGGAGTCTCTGGTCAGCTTGAGGTCCTGTGGCTTGATTGGTTTCTTAAGTCAGTTTGTTGGAACAAGCAGAAAAATGCTCTGCTTTACCCAAGTTTTTGAGATCCCCCTCCCAGGTTAGTTTACTGGGAGGGTGATCTGCTTTGAGAATCACAAAAGATTGGGATGCAGTGATGAGGCTAGGTTCTGGGTAGAGTTGAGGCCTTTCAAAGAACAGTAGCTTTTCCCTGGGGCTATTTTGTGAAAAAAAACTCACAGCACCCAGCCTGGAGCCATTCTCAGGGTTTCTGTTTTTCAATTGATTGTGGTGGCTGCTAGAGGGCGGGGCAGCCTCTGGCTCTGGTTACCCGGTGAGGAGAGCCACTCCAATGGCTGGCGCCTGAGCTGAGTGACTTTTCCCTGGATGGAACTGAGTCTGTGAGGTCACTTCGCCGTTAAGTTCTTGTGACCTGCTAAATGACTCGTTTTATTCCAAGGCCTGAGCTGGAGCTAGCCGCTCCTCCGAGCTTTGTCGGTATCCAAGATGGAGATCACCGGTGCTGGGGGGGGAGGGGTGGCCTTCCCTCCTCTGCTCCCAGAGGAGTGCGGAAGTGGGGCTTCTACTCACGCGGAGTCTTGGATCCCGGGTCGTCTCTGGTCTGCAAAGTGCAGGATGAAGTTGTCCGCTCCTTGTCGGTTCTTGCTGGTGTTGAGTAGAATCCGCTCGTCCGCTGCGTCTGGCTCCTACGTCCCGGACTGCGTCTCAGGTATGCCTCCGCGGCGGTCGTCGCCGCTGTGACCCTGCCGCCGCAGCGGCAGCTGCTCAGATGTGTCTGCTTGGCTTCCCCTCTCTTGACTAACTCTCTGTCCTGTGATGGCACACTTGGTGTGATTCTCTGGCTTGGGACTGTTCACTGGAACTCTGAAACTGTTTTCTATGCAAGAGCTTGTTCAGATTCCAGCTTCTCCTCCACCATCTTCCCGGAACTCCCCACACCTTCTGTTTTTTAAAAGAAGTTTTAATTGTAAAAAATGCTGTGTAGAGGGGTTATAGTTACATGAGCAAGTTAATGAGTACATTTTCTATCAAGCATTGTTACCTCCTCCTTTGTTTTTCCCCTACCTTCCCCTCCCACCTCCACAACTACACTCCCCTGTACTCCCTTCCCTTCTTCCCCACCTATATTGTAAAGATCTTTTTTTTAAACATAGTGTCTTGTGCATCTCATTGTTACAGTGGGTCAGCCTGTATCACTATTTATCTATTTTGTTTTTTCCTCCCCAAGCTAGAGAAGTGTGTATACAAGATAGAGGGCACCAATACTAAATATAGTGAAAACAAGGGTTAAACCATGGGGGAGGAACATAAAAAGAAAAAAAAAACACATGGTAGATTATAAATCCTATCTTGGGGTTCATTTCACTTAACATCATCTTATCTGGTCATATGTACATAGCTTTTGAACTTTTATGCTTGTCCCAGACATGTAATAGTTATTGCAAATAAGGGAAAACATAGGACCAATGTTTCTTTCCTTTTGGCTTACTTCACTTGATATAATGTTTTCTAAGTCCTCATTTAGAGCTCCCCTATGAGCCAGCAGTCCACATTTTTGGGTATTTACCCAAATGATCACAAACAAGACCATACTAAGCTACTGGTACAACTATGTTTATTGTAGCATTATTTACCATAGCTAAGATATGGAACCAACCCATATGCCCCTGAGTAGATAAATGGATCAAGAAAATGTGATACACACACACACACACACACACACACACACACACACTGGAATTCTTTTTTTTTTTTTTTAATTTTATTTTATTTGAGAACATACTGTACAGAGGGGTTACAATTACATGGACAGGATAATGTATACATTTCTTACCAAGCATTGCAGCCTCCTCCTTTGTTTACCCTTCACCTCCCTTCCCAGCCTCCCCCCTCCCCCCACCCAATCATACCCCCCTCCGACATTGTAAAGCTGGTTTTGACATGACATTTTGTACTTCTCATTGTTGCAACAGGCCCACCTGAATCCTTAAACGACTTGTTTGTCCCCATCTCCTCCACATGTTATACTGACATCAAATATAGTGAAAGCAGGGGTTACACTGTGGGGGAGGGACATACAAAGCAACCAAGAAATAATCTTATAAATGCGTTAGAAACACATGCATGAAAGAAACAAAAACATTAAAATACATATTTGAGGGTTCGTTTTCCTAACATCACATTACCTGACTTTTTCCGCTTGACTCATACCTATACTAGATATTGCAAATAAGGGAAACCATGGGACCTATGTTTCTTTGGGTTTGGCTTACTTCACTTAATATAATTTTTTCCAAGCCTTTCCATTTCCTAACAAATGGGGCAATGTCATTCTTTCTGACGGAGGCATAGAATTCCATTGTGTATATATACCACATTTTCTTGATCCATTCATCTACTGAGGGGCATCTGGGTTGGTTCCATATCTTAGCTATGGTAAATAATGCTGCAATAAACATAGTTGTGCTGGTAGCTTTAGTGTGGTCTTTTTTGTAAACATTAGGGTAAATGCCCAAAAGTGGGATTGCTGGGTCATAAGGGAGTTCTATGTGAAGTCTTTTAAGGAACCTCCATACTGCTTTCCAAAGTGGTTGAACAAGTTTACATTCCCACCAACAATGAAGTAAGGTTCCTTTCTGTCCACATCCCCTCCAGCATCTGTTGTTGTTGGAGTTCTTCATTTTTGCTGTTCTAACTGGAGTGAGGTGATATCTCAATGTTGTTTTGATTTGCATTTCTTTTATGGCTAGGGATGTTGAACATTTCTTCATGTGTCTATTGGCCATCCTTCTTTCTTCTTCAGAGAAGCTTCTCTTTAAGTCTTTCGCCCACTTACTTATTGGGCAGTTGCTTCTTTGAGGATTTGTTGTTGGGTGGTTTAATTTTTTGAGTTCCAAGTATATTGTAGATATGAGACCCTTGTCCATTGTATGGCTAATAAAGATCTTCTCCCAGTCCGTGGGCTTTCTATTGATCTTGCTAGCTATGTCATTTGCCCTGCAGAAGCTCTGCAACCTTATACAATCCCATTTGTCCAACCTTTCTTTGATTTGTTGTGTTTCCGGGTCTCTATTCAGAAAATTTCGGCCTGAGCCAAGGAGACCCAGGGTTTCTCCTATTCCATCCTGTAATGTTTTCAGTGTGTCTGCTTTGAGTTCAAGGTCTTTGATCCATTTGGAGTTGATTCTGGTGCAGGGTGATATATAAGGATCTAGCTTTAGTTTTCTGCATGTAGTTAACCAGTTTTTCCAGCACCATTTACTGAAGAGGCTGTCTGTCTTCCATTCTATTGTTTTAGCTCCCTTATCGAAGATTAGATGGCTATAGGTCTGTAGGTTCATTTCTGGGTTTTCAATTCTATTCCATTGGTCCTGAGGTTTGTTCTTATGCCAATACCAAGCTGTTTTGATTACTATGGCTTTATAGTAGAGTTTGAAATTTGGTATTGATATTCCTCCAGCAGTGTTCTTTCCGTTGAGGAGCGTTTTTGCTATTCGGGGTCTTTTATTGTTCCATATGAATTTTTGGATTGCCTCTTCTATTTCCTTGAAGAATGAGGGTGGAATTTTGATAGGTATTGCGTTGAATTTGTAGATAGCCTTGGGAAGTATTGCCATTTTCACGATGTTAATCTTTCCAATCCATGAGCATGGGAGGTTTTGCCATTTTTTAAGTTCTGTGTTGATTTCCTTTTTCAAGATTTTAAAGTTTTCATCATAGAGGTCCTTCACTTCTTTAGTTAAGTTAATTCCTAGGTATTTTATTTTTTGTGGGGCTATTACAAATGGAGTTGCTTTCCTAATTTCAGCCACACTTTTCTCATTGTTGGCATACAGAAAAGCCATTGATTTTTGGGGGTTAATTTTATAACCTGCTACTTTGCCAAAGTTTTGAATCAGCTTGAGTAATTTGGGAGTGGAGTCTATGGGATTCTTTAAATACAAGATCTTGTCATCTGCAAAGAGGGAGAGTTTTATTTCTTCTTTCCCTATTTGGATCCCCTTTATGTCTGCATCTTGTCTTATTGCTGTAGCTAGGCATTCTAATACTAGATTGAAGAGAAGTGGAGAGAGTGGGCAACCTTGTCTTGTTCCTGAGTTAAGAGGAAATGGCTTTAGTTTTTCACCATTGAGTATAATGCTGGCTGTAGGTTTGTCATATACAGCCTTTATTGTATTGAGGAATGTTCCATGGATTCCTAATTTTTCCAAAACCTTCATCATAAAGGGGTGTTGGATCTTGTCGAATGCTTTTTCTGCGTCTATTGAGATAACCATGTGGTTCTTATTCTTGCTCCTGTTGATGTGATGAATAATATTAATTGATTTGCGTATATTGAACCAGCTTTGCATCCCTGAAATGAATCCTGTTTGATCGTGGTGTATGATTTTTTGGATGAATTGTTGAAGTCGGTTGGCCAAAATTTTGTTGAGAAGTTTTGCATCAATGTTCATCAAAGAAATGGGTCTATAGTTCTTTCTTTGATGAGTCCCTGCCTGGTTTTGGGATGAGGGTTATGATGGCTTCATAGAATGTGTTCGGTAGTGAGCTTTCTCTTCCAATTTCATTGAAGAGTTGGAGGAGAATTGATGTGAGCTCTGCTTTCAAGGCCTTGTAAAATTCCGCTGTAAAACCATCTGGTCCTGGACTTTCCTTAGCTGGGAGGTCTCTTATTGCTGTTTCTATTTCAATGCTTGATATGGGCCTGTTAAGATAGTTTAACTCATCTTGGTTTAGTTTTGGCATGTCAATATTTGCTAGGAAGAGGTCCATTTCTGTCAAGTTCTCAAACTTATTAGCATAAAGTTTTGAGAAGTATTCCCTTATAATGGTCTGAATCTTGGTTGTTTCCCTGGTGATGTTTCCATTCTCATCTCTGAGTTTATTAATTTGGGTGTGTTCTCTTCTTTTTCTGATAAGATTTGCTAAGGGTCTGTCAATTTTGTTAAGTTTTTCGAAGAACCAACTCTTTGTTTTGTTGATTCTTTCTATAGTTTTTTTGGATTCTAATTCATTTAATTCTGATTTAATTTTGATTATTTCTTTCCGTCTACTGGATTGGGGTTTATCTTGCTGCTCTTTTTCAAGGAGGTTTAGATGTGTCATTAAATTGTTAGTTTCAGATCTCTCCAATTTGTTGATGTAGGAGCTCAGAGCTATAAACTTGCCTCTGAGTACTGCCTTTGCTGTGTCCCAGAGGAGCTGGTATTTTGTGTGTTCATTTTTGTTGAATAGGATGAACATTTGAATTTCCTTTGTAATCTCTTCCATGACCCACTCATGATTCAGCAGTGTGTTGTTCAGCCTCCATGTGATACCGGACTTTCTTTGGTGGCTTTTGGTGTTGAGTTCTAATTTTATTCCCTTGTGGTCAGAGAAAATGCAAGTTATAACTTCAATGTTTCTGAATTTAGACAAGTTTGCTTTGTGGCCTAAAATGTGGTCTATTTTAGAAAACGTTCCATGTCCTGCTGAGAAAAACGTGTATTCTGATGCTGCTGGGTGAAATGTTCGGTATATGTCTGTTAAGTCTAGTTGATCTATGCAGCTGTTTAGATCTGCGGTTTCTCTGTTGAGTTTTTGCCGAGTTGATCTATCTAGTGGGGAGAGTGGTGTGTTAAAATCCCCAACAATTAATGTCTTTGTATCTATATGGGATTTGAGGGAAAGTAGTGTTTCTTTGATAAATTTGGGTGCTCCATTGTTTGGCGAATAGATATTTAGAATTGTAATATCCTCCTGAAGGAGAGATCCTTTAATTAGTATGTAGCCACCTTCTTTATCTCTTTTCACGAATTTTAATTTGAAGTCTATTTTATCTGATATTAGGATTGCAACTCCAGCCTGTTTATGCGGTCCTTTTGCTTGGTAGATTTTGTTCCAGCCTTTAACATTGAAAATGTGTTTGTTTTTACGGGCAAGATGTGTCTCCTGCAGACAGCAGATAGAAGGGTCTTGTTTTTTAATCCAACTAGACAGTCTATGTCGCTTAATTGGAGAGTTCAGTCCGTTAACGTTAAGAGATAGGACTGAGAGGTATTTGGGAGTTCCTGCCATGTTATCCACTTTCTTGGGGGCTGCGAAAACTGGGTTCTTCCTATGGTTCTTGGATTCTCAGTTTGGGTGCAGTTTCTTGGCCTTTATTGCGGTCTTGTTGGTTTTCTATGTGTAGGACATCTTTAAGAATCTTTTGTAGGGCTGGTTTGGTGGAGATGTATTGTTTCAATTTTTCTTTGCTATGGAAGGTTTTTATTTGGCCTTCAGTTATGAAGGAGAGTTTAGCTGGGTACAGTATTCTTGGTTGATAGTTGTTTGTTTTTAGGGCATGGCATACATCATTCCAGGCTCTTCTTGCTTTGATTGTCTCTGCTGAGAAATCTGAGGTGATTCTAATTGGTTTCCCTTTATAAGTGATTACCCTTTTCTCTCTGACAGCTTTAAGGATCTTTTCCTTGTTCTGAGTTGATCCTGTGTGCATTATAATGTGGCGGTGGGATGTCCTATTCTGGTCTGGTCTATTTGGGGTTCTAAAGGCTTCTTGTATCTGGACAGGCCTATCTTTTTGCATGTTTGGGAAGTTCTCTGCTAGGATCCTGTTAAACAAATTTCCTAGACCATTAACTTCTGTTTCTAGGTGCTCCTCTACACCCATTATCCTTAGATTAGGCCTTCTGATGGTGTCTTCCAGGTGTTGGATAGATCTATCATATTTCTTGGACTTGTCTTGGATGGTTGTATGTTCTTTCTCTATACTATCTAGGCTGTCTTCAATCCCTGAGATTCGATCTTCTGCATGGTCTAACCTGCTGTCAAGACTCTCTAGTTTGTTTTTTATCTCTTTTCCTTCTAGTTGGTCAGCTTTGATGGCTTCAAGTTCTTTGTTGAAGCTCTGTTTTAGGTCTTGTATGAATTTCTTTACTTCCTTAATTTGGTGTTCAGTGTTTGTCCTCAAATCGCTTAGTTGATTGGTTATGGTTTCTTTGGGCTCCCATTCCTTCTGTTGGGTTCCATTCAGCATTCCCTTTGTGGTCTCCCTGACTTCCTTCAGCTCTTTGTTAATGGATTCCATGAATGCCTTTAGTGATCTTTGTGTGTTCTCTATCTGGTCTCTCAATTCCTGTATTACTCTTTGATTAGCTTCCTCCCGTTCGTGGGATTCCTGCAGATCTCTTTAAGTGTTCTCAGCCTGCTCACGCCATTCCTCCCTTTCTCTTTGAGTATTCTCAAGTTGTTCACTCAAATCCTGTATCAGTTTTTGAGTAGCTTCCTCAAGCTTATGATATTCCTGTATAAACTTCTGGGATGCCTCCTCTCTCTCCCTATCATATAGAGTCCTTTGTACGTTGTCAAACTTTTCATTTATCATGTTTGCCACCAGTGTTTGTAGAGCTGTTTGGGAACTCTCCTCTGGATTATTCATTATCTCTTCTAACCCCTGATTATCAAGATTGGGAATTGAGATACCCGAATTTGCCATTTTTCTTGTGTTTTTCCGGCTTACTCTGCCCATTTGAGATGAAGATAGCACCAGTTTTGTGCTAGAACACTATCTTAAGGCAACCATCAACCAAAGTTTGCATTTGTACAGTCAATAGTCTACAGATACAATCTAGTTCAACAGATACATCTATTCAACATCAAACAACTATATGTTAAAGGGCTTCAAACCGCAGAGAAGAATTTGGAAAACCAGAAATTATTAGGGTTAGGGAGAGATGTGGGTAAAAAATAGGAATAGATTGGTGTGGGGAGGCACTGGGAGAGTTAACTATGTCCTAATCACAATGCAGGAAATAGGTTGGGTAGGATGCAAGGAGAGAGAGAGAGAAAAAGAAGAAAGGGAAAGGGGAATGAAAAGAGACCAGAAAAAAAAAGAAACGTAAAAATTAATGTTATTTTAGAGATTAAAAGACCATCTATTTATAGAGGAATATGAATATGTTGAGAGAAAGGGAGGGACATAGAGGAGATGTGAAAAACTTTAAAAAAATGCTTAAAATATTATATAGGTATAAAGAGGTAGTACTGCTATTAATGAATTTAAGTCTCAGAGGTTTTGAATTGAGTAATAAGTTTGTGGATTAAGTGTGTACACAATGGGGGATAGGGTCTACTGGTTAACTACGGGTTTATCTGAGGATGTGCAGGACAAGAGTTAAGTCATATAAAGAAGAACAAAGAGGAAAAGATGGAAAGGATAAGAAAGTGAGAAGAAAAGATCAGAAATTCAGTAGAGCTAGACAAAAAACAAAAAGATAATTAAGAATGAAAGAAAAAGAGAAAGAAGACAAGAAAAGAAAGGAAAACACACATTCACGTATTCCTAAAATAAAATTTATAAGATGAGAAAGAAAAAAAATAGTTAATGGAAAACCATTATTTTTTCAGAAGAGGCAAAAATTAAAGATTAATAAAAGTTTTAGAAAAGCAAAAAAAAATTTTTTATATATATAAGGTAACAAAAGACAAAAAAAACAAAACAAAAAAAAGAGAAAAGAAAAGAAGAAGAAGAAAAAAAAAAAGTTCTTTGATTTTTTTTGGGGGGGGAGGGGTGGGAAGAGTCCTGTATCTCCCTTTTGTCTGTAACCAGAGTCTGGTTGGAGTCTCTGGTCAGCTTGAGGTCCTGTGGCTTGATTGGTTTCTTAAGTCAGTTTGTTGGAACAGGCAGAAAAATGCTCTGCTTTACCCAAGATTTTGAGATCCCCCTCCCAGGTTAGTTTACTGGGAGGGTGATCTGCTTTGAGAATCACAAAAGATTGGGATGCAGTGATGAGGCTAGGTTCTGGGTAGAGTTGAGGCCTTTCAACAAACAGTAGCTTTTCCCTGGGGCTATTTTGTGAAAAAAACTCACAGCACCCAGCCTGGAGCCATTCTCAGGGTTTCTGTTTTTCAATTGATTGTGGTGGCTGCTAGAGGGAGGGGCAGCCTCTGGCTCTGGTTACCCGGTGAGGAGAGCCACTCCAATGGCTGGCGCCTGAGCTGGGTGACTTTTCCCTGGATGGAACTGAGTCTGTGAGGTCACTTCGCCGTTAAGTTCTTGTGACCTGCTAAATGACTCGTTTTATTCCAAGGCCTGAGCTGGAGCTAGCCACTCCTCCGAGCTTTGTCGGTATCCAAGATGGAGATCACTGGTGGTGGGTGGGGGAGGGGTGGCCTTCCCTCCTCTGCTCCCTGGGAAGGAGTGAGGAAGTGGGGCTTCTACTCACGCCGAGTCTTGGATCCTGGGTCGTCTCTGGTCTGCAAACTGCAGGCTGAAGATGTCCGCTCCTTGTCGGTTCTTGCTGGTGTTGAGTAGAATCCTCTCGCCCACTGCGTCTGGCTCCTTCGTCCCGGACTCTCTGTGTGAGCGCTCAGGTATGGCCGAGGCTGTGGTTGCCGCTGCGACCCTGCCGCCGCAGCAGCAGCTGCTGGCAGGCACTCAGATGTGTCTGCTTGGCTTCCCCTCTCTTGACTAACTCTCTGTCCTGTGATGGCACACTTGGTGTGATTCTCTGGCTTGGGACTGTTCACTGGAACTCTGAAACTGTTTTCTATGCAAGAGCTTGTTCAGATTCCAGCTTCTCCTCCGCCATCTTCCCGGAACTCCTCCACACACTGGAATTCTATGCCTCCATCAGAGAGAATGACATCGCCCCATTTGCTAGGAAATGGAAAGACGCAGAAACAATTATATTAAGTGAAATAAGCCAGGCTCAAATAACCATAGGTCCCATGGTTAATCTTACTTGGAGTAACTAGTACATGGTACCATATAACCATATAAGAGGATGTTATGTGAAATGAACCCCAAGATAGGGACACAAATAATTTTTATTCCATGAGATTCTTTTCTCTCTATGATCCCCCAAATAAAACTGGAATGGGAGCTGTCGTTCAAATACAGAGCACCACTATTAAGGGAAAAATCCTAAGTGACAAGGTGAGGTCCTAATTTTAAACCATATCAGCCCTCAAAAAAGTTGATTTCTTTTCCTTGAGGTTTTTATTAAATTGATCCGGAAAATAATCAACGTTGTATTTATGTTTAGCATTACTATTAAAATCATGTTTTGTTTATGTTATTCTTTATTTTCTTAAATTTTACTTACACTTTAATGTCCAGTAATGATAAGAAATGATTACTGTTTCACAAGTTTTTATGTCAGTTGAATATATGGATGAGAGGTGCATACAAGTCGTTTGGACTGAAAATAGATATTAGCAAGTTCTTCACATAAGAATTAATAGTTGAAGGAGCTGTGGGCATGTATGAAATCAACTAAAGAAACCAGCAAGGAAAGATAAGGTATGATTCTGGAAAGCAAACACTTTTGGAAGAAAAAAAAAAGGAAAATATGTAGCTTTTGGTAAGAACTTTGTAACCCATCTGCACATTTAATTCCTTATTTCTAGTGGGAGACATTTCAGTTAACTTTATTTTACAAAGTTAAACATGATTGACATTTAATACTAACTGGTCTCTGTCTCAGGCAAGCAATTATTCTCGCCAGGTGCAAGGTGCTCATGCCTATAATCCTAGCTACTCAGAGAGCTGAAACCTCTACATCCTAGTTCAAAGCCAGTCTGGAGAGGAAAATTGGTGAGACTTTACTGTGGCACTGTGGCTCAAAGTGACAGCACTAGTCTTGAGTAATAAATCTCAGAGACAGAACCCAGGCCCTGAGTTCAAGCTCTCTGAAATTATTCTTAAAATACTTGTTCTCATTATTTCTTTAACTTGTCTAGAAGGATGTTTTAAAATTAGGGTTTTTTTTTTCTTTTTTTAATTTTAATTTTAATTTTTTTGTGAACATATTGTACAGAGGGGTTACAATTACATAAGCAATATAATGAGTACATTTCTTATCAAGCATTGCAGCCTCCTCCTTTGTTTACCCTTCACATCCCTTCCCAGCCTCCCTGCTCTCCCCCACGCAATCTCCTCCCTCCCCGCACCGAAGTTGTAAAGTTCGTTTTCGACATGACAACTCGTACTTCTCATAGTTGCCACTGGTCCACCTGAATCCTTAAATGACTTGTTTTTCTCATTTCCTCCACAAATTATACCAACATCAAATATAGTGAAATCAGGGGTTATACTGTGGGGGAGGGACATATAAAGCAACAAAGAAATAATCTTATAAATGAGTTAGAAACAAATGCATGAAAGAAAAAAAATTTATATATATATATAAGGGTTCATTTTCCTAACATCACATTATCTGACCTTTTCTGCTTGACTCATACATATACGAGATATTGCAAACAAGGGAAACCATGGGACCTATGTTTATTTGGGCTTGGCTTACTTCACTTAATATAATTTTTTCCAAGCCTTTCCATTTCCTAACAAATGGGGCAATGACATTCTTTCTGATGGAGGCATAGAATTCCATTGTGTATATATACCACATTTTCTTGATCCATTCATCTACTGAGGGGCATCTGGGTTGGTTCTATATCTTAGCTATGGTAAACAATGTTGCAATAAACATAGTTGTGCTGGTAGCTTAAGTGTGGTCTTGTTTGTAAACATTTGGGTAGATGCCCAAAAGTGGGATTGCTGGGTCATAGGATAGCTCTAAGTGAAGTATTTTGTGGAACCTCCATACTAGTTTCCAAAGTGGTTGAACAAGTTTACATTCCCACCAACAATGAAGTAAGGTTCCCTTCTGTCCACATCCTCTCCTGCATCTGTTATTGTTACAGTTCTTGATTACTGCCATTCTAACTGGGGTGAGGTGGTATCTCAGTGTTGTTTTGATTTGCATTTCTTTTATGGCTAGGGAGGTTGAGCATTTCTTCATGTGTCTATTGGCCATCCTTCTTTCTTCTTCAGAGAAATTTCTCTGTAAGTCTTTAGCCCACTTATTTATTGGGCAGTTGTTTCGTTGAGGATTTGTTGTTGGGGGATTTAATTTTTTGAGTTCCAAGTATATTTTAGATAGGAGACCTTTGTCCATTGTATGGTGGTGAAGATCTTCTCCCAATCTGTGGGCTTTCTATTGGTCTTGCAAGCTATGTCCTTTGCCATGCAGAAGCTCTGCAACTTCATGCAATCCCATTTGTCCAACCTTTCTTTGATTTCTTGTGTTTCCGGGTCTCTATTCAGAAAATTTCAGCCTGTGCCAAGGAGACCTAGGGTTTCTCCTATTCCATCTGTAATATTTTCAGAGTGTCTGCTTTGTTTCCAAGGTCTTTGATCAATTTGGAGTTTTCTGGTGCAGGGTGATATATAAGGATCTAGTTTTAGTTTTCTACAAGCAGTTAACCAATTTTGCCAGCACCATTTACTGAAGAGGCTGTCTTTCTATTATTTTAGCTCCCTTACCGAAGATTAGTTGGCTATAGGTCTGTAGGTTAATTTCTGGGTTTTCAATTCTATTCCATTGGTCCTGAGGTATGTGCTTATGACAGTAGCAAGCTGTTTTGATTACTATGGCTTTGTAGTAGTGTTAGAAATTTGGTATTGATATTCCACCAGCACTGTTCTTTCCATTGAGGAGCGTTTTTGTTATTCGGGGTTTTTTACTGTTCCATATGAATTTTTGGATTGCCTCTTCTATTTCCTTGAAGAATGAGGTTGGAATTTTGATAGGTATCAAGGGATTTTTTATTTCATGTTGTCTTAATTTATTTTTAAGATGTTCAGAGAGAAATGATTTATAGTAAGAACTGTTTTGTATTGCTTTGTATTATGTTTTGCTTCTACACCTATAATTCAACTGGAAAGTAGATGGCCAAAACCCTCTTCCCCCCACCAAAGTTGTAAAGTTAATTTTTCGACATAATGACTTGTATATCTCCTTGTTGCAATGCGTCCACCTGTATCCCTAGTTAAATGATTTGTTTTTGCCCTTCCCCTTCACAAATTGTACCAACATCAAATACTGTGAAAGCAGGGGGAGAGACATGAAAAACAGTATAGAAATCATCTTATAAATATGTTAGAAACAACTACATGAAAGAAAAAAATTGAATACTTATCTTGGGGTTCATTCCCCTAGCATCAATTTATCTGACCTTTTCTGCTTGACTCAGAATATACTAGTTATTTCAAATAAGGGAAGCCATGGTACCTATGTTGCTTTGGGTCTGGCTTACTCCACTTAATATAATTTTTTCCAAGTCTTTCCATTTCCTAACAAATGGAGCAATGTTATTCTTCCTGATGGATGCATAGAATTGCATTGTGTATATATACCACATTTTCTTGATCCATTCATCTACTGAGGGTCATCTCTGTTGGTTCCATATCATAGCTATGGTAAATAATTCTACAATAAAAAATAGGTGTGTCGGTAGCTTTAGTATGGTCTTGTTTGTGATCATGTGGTTAAATGCTCAAAAATTTGTATTGCTGGGTCATAGGAGAGCTCTATGTGGAGTCTTTTGAGGAACCTCCGTACTGCTTTCCACAGTGGTTTAACAAGTTTACACTCCCACCAAAAATGTAGTAAGGTTCCCATCTGTCCAAATCCCCTCCAGCATCTGTTGTTATCAGAGTTCTTGATTTTGCCAGTCTAACTGTGGTGAGGTGGTACCTCAATGTTGCTTTTATTTGCAATTCTTTTATGGCTAGAGAGGTTGAGCATTTCTTCATGTGTTTATTGCCCATCCTTCTTTACTCTTCAGGGAAGTTTCTCTTTAAGTCTTTAGCCCACTTATTTATTGGGCAGTTGTTCCTTTGAAGATTTGTTGTTGAGGGATTTAATTTTTTGAGTTCCAGGTATATTTTAGATATGAGACCCTTGCATGTTGTATGGGTAGTGCAGATCTTCTCCCAATCCATGGGCTTTCTAGTGATCTGGCTAGCAATGTCCTTTGCCATGCAGAAGATCTGCAATTGCATGCAATACCATTTGTCCCATTTGTCTTGAATTTTTTTTTTTTTTTGTATTTCTGTGTCTCTATTAAGAAAATTTCAGCCTGTGCCAAGGAGACCTAGGGTTTCTCCTATTCCATCCTGTAATGTTTTCAGAGTAAGACTTCAAACTTTTGAAGTTTGAAGATCTTTGATTCATGTTGAATGGATGTGAGTAGATTGAGCTGTTGCATACATTTGTGTGTGTGTGTGTGTGTGTGTGTGTGTGTGTGTGTGTGTGCCCGTGTGTGTATCATTGAAATCAAGGATAAGGAACTTGGTTCCTTTTTCTGAGATATACATTATGGTGTTTCTTTGTTGGTGTTAGGCTGATTGCTTGCCTTTGCCTGATGTGAACATTCTAGCTCAATTTTTCAATTAAAGTTTCTTAATTATTATTGAACATATAATGCTCTAATATTGCTTTGTCTTTAGTCTGCCATCTAGGATCTTCTTTTCCTCTTAAGTATTAACATTCAATATGAATTTTACCTCCTGACTAATTTTCCCTTTAATTTGCATTTTGAAATAAGAATTATAATAACTTTGATCTCTGTATTCATGAAGAAAAACCACTTTGAATTCTCTGTTTAAAGTAATAACACCTAGACAGATTCGTTAGCACCAAGACCTAAAATTATCTTTTGTAGTTTTAGTTTAAAATAACCCTCCTCCATGTTTTTAGCATGGGTAGAAAAGAATTCCCACAATGCCTCACAACTTTTATCTTTCACTTTGTCTATGCTTCCTTGTCAATGCTAAATTGTTCTGGATGCCTGTATTAGCTACCCAAACCCCTGCAAAGCTATTGCTGCTACCCAATTTCCTGCCAATGCAACTCAGCAATTACAGTCACAATTACCCTTTCCGTGTTATCCTATTCTGTGCTACTCATTTTGCTACCCATAATTCTTAACACCATGGTTCCAGCCACCTGATCCCTGATACCCCTGTCTATGGTACCACATTCCCAAACAAAGCAAGGCCAGAGTAGGCACAGACAGTCGAATTGGGTACTCCTCTTGCAGACACAATGGGACGTTATTCCTCAGGTATTTAACATGAGGAACTAACTAGTGGTGGAAAGAAAAGAGGTTACTTAGAGGGGACTAAAATTCAAGGATATCAACTTATAACTTGTTGCTAGGAAAAGCAGGCCCTAAGGTGAAAGTTAATGGGAAAAGAAAATTTGACAAAAATATTGGGAATGATATAAACAAAAGTTTTAGCTTAATCTCCTCTTCCAGTGATCTGAATTACTTTATGACATAGATATGTAACTACTTTGCAGTTTTAAAAGTTTATGAATTTGCACATTTATGTGGTACTTATATTAATTTATGGAATATTTGCATATGATCATGTTAATGATACTCAATAGTTTATGCTTTATGATATGCAAATGAATCTGCCTTTGGCAATATGAATTGAGCTCTCTAACAATAAATGGGATTTCATTGTCAAATACTACAAGGATATTACTGAGGCTAATACCAAAATGAAAGCTGAAACAAGAAAACTGAACAAAGCTACAAGTTTGAAGGGAAGGAGTCAGTGGTAAGGGCTAAGATAAAACAGAAATTCTTCACATAGGAATCTTGGAAGAATAGAATGTGTCTTGTTGAATCACTAGCTTTTTAAACATTCTTAGAAAGCAGAACATGATTTTTGATTCTTGCTTTTTGGGACCTCTTTAATGAGTGGTTAAACAAAAAATTTTTGAAATGACTGAAAATCCACTGACATGAATTATTAGATTAATATTATACTCAAAGTTGCCTTGAGATGCAGGCAAGCTGGATTCCTTTTCTATTAAATTAATGGAATAATCTTCCTTTTGAATGGTTGGACAGTCCATGACACTTGCTCCAAAACAAGAAAAGATACTGGCGAGAAAAAAAAGAGGAAGGAGAGTCAAGGCTGCTGAAATTAGCATAGTTCCCATTTGGACTTTAATGGGTTGTTACTACTAAGAATTAGAATTTCATCTTAAGATAATAATTTTAAAATGGATGTGCTAAAGGATAGCTTTGAAATGTAATATTTAATGCTGTTGCATTACTTGAAGACAAAGGTTTACAGAAAACTTTAAATTCCAGAAAAACTGTAATGGACCAATAAACACCTAGAAGAAATATAATTTAAAAATTTACCTGTTCATAGAAAATCCTGGCATGAAAGTCTGTGAGTCACTTATCTCCAAACAGGAAATGGCACTGTGGCTCAATTGGGAGAGGGCTCCCCTTGAGCTGAAGCACTCTGGGATATGTTAATACCCAAGCCCTGAGTTCAAGGCCCATGACTGACAAAAAGAAATTTTAAAGAATTAAATCATTAGGGTTGGAAGAAGCCTTGTGGTAGAGTGCTTGTCTTGCATGCATGAGGTCCTGGTTCAATTCCTCAGCACCACATAAGCAGAAAAAACTGGAAGTGGCACTGTGGCTAAAGTGGTAGTGCGCTAGCCTTGAGCTGATCAGCTTAGGGACAGCACCCAGACCCAAAGTTCAGGCACCCCTACCAACAACATCAACAATAACAACAACAAATTAAAGCATCAAACAACCTGAAGATGTTGTCCAGAATAATGAATGCAGCATTATCCGTTGACATGACTTAGTGACTTGAAACCAAGTTTACCAGGGGAGATGGTGGGCATTTTGTGTGTGTGTCAAAACCTGCAAAATTATTTTCTACTTTCCCAGGGAGGGAGAAAGGAGGAAATGGTGGGGGGAGGGGGGAGGTGTTTGGTGGACTTGCCTCTTGTTTCACTGATTGTTTTCTGTAGTCAAATTCAGAGAAATTCTGCTTGCAATCCTAGTTGCCTGGGCAATGACGAAGCCATGTCCTGGAAGTGGTTTTGTCCTGTCCTTGGCCTGGTTCCAACCAGCACTGGATAATCCAAGTCACACTGCAGGACCAAGATGCCTTGAAGACTACTGATCCATTGGGCAGCTGGACCTAACCAGAGCCAGAATAAGCAGAAAATGCAATTCTGAGGGCAGCACTGGAAATTTACATTGGGTAGAGATTTTTTAATATATTTTTATTGTAAAAATACTGTACAGAGGGCTCAGAGTTACAGGACTAGGTAATGAGTACATTTCCTATACAGCATTGTTACCTCCTCCTTTGTTTTTCCCCTGCCATCTTTTCCCTCCCCACATCTCCAACTCCTCCCTCCTCAACCCCTGCCTGACATTGTAAACTCATTTGCGACACAGTGTCCTGTACATCTCATTGTCACAATGGTCATCCTGCATTCCCATTTAAGCGTTCTGCTATATTTCTTCCACTCCACAAATTACAAATATATATATATATATATATATATATATATATATGGTGCAGAACAGTGGAATCAAATAAAGTGAAAATAGGGGTTTACCGTGGGGGAATAACGTACAAAAGAAAGAAAGGAAAAACCAGTTGTGTCTCTGACTTGGAGTACATTTTGCTTAACATCATCTTGTATGGTCATATGTACCTAGCTTTGATCTTCTCTACTTGTCCTAGACATGTACTAATCCTTGCAAACAAAGGTAAAACAAGGTAAACCATGGGTCTTATGTTTCTTTGGGTCTGGCTTACTTCACTTAATATAATTTTTACCAAGTCTTTCCATTTCCTAACAAATGCGGCACCCCATTCTTTCTGATGGAAGCATAGAATTCCAGTGTGTGTGTGTGTGTGTGTGTGTGTGTGTGTGTGTGTGTGTGTGTGTGTGTGTGTGTGTGTGTGTGTGTACCACATTTTCTTGAACCATTCGTCTACTGAGCAGCATTGGGGTTGGTTCCATATCATAGCTATTGTGACTAATACTCCAATAAACATGGTTGTGCTGGTAGTTTTGTGATCATTTGGGTAAGTGCGCAAAAGTGGGGTTGCTGGGTCATTGGGGAGCTCTAGGTGGAGTCTTTTGAAGAAATTTCATAATGTTTTCCAAAGTGGTTAAACAAGTTTAAACAGCTACAAGTAATGCAGTAGGGTTCCCTTTTAGATACATCCCCACCAGCATCTGTCATTATTACATTTCGTGATTACAGCCTTTCTAACTGGAGTGAGGTGTAATCTCAATGTTTTGATTTGCATTTCATTTATGACTAGAAAAATTGAGTATTTCTTCATGTGTCTAATGGACATTTTTTATTTCCTCTTCAAAGAAGTCTCTCTTTAAGTCTTCAGCCCACTTAGTTATTGGGCAGTTGTTCCTTTGAGGATTTGTTGTTGTGGGATTTATAATTTTGATTCCTAAGTATATTTTAGATATAAGACATTGTCTGTTTTATGACTCATGAAGAACTTCTCCCAGTAAGTGGCTTTTTATCGATCTTGCTATCTATGAACTTTACCATGCAGAAGCTCTGCTCTTTCATGCAATCCCATTTCTCCAACCTTTCTTTGATTTGTTTTGTTTCTGGTTCTCTATTAAGAAATTTTTGGCCTGTGCTAAAGAGCCCTAGAGTTTCTCTTATCCTTCATGTAATGTTTTCACAGTGTCTGCTTTTATTTTGAGGTCTTTGATCCATTTTGATTTGATTATCATGCAGAGTGTTATATATATATATATATGGATATATGGATATATCTTTAGTTTTCTACAGGTGTTCAACCAATTTTGCCAGCACCATTTACTGAAAAGGCTGTCTTTCTTCTATTCAATTTTTTTAGCTCCCCTGTCAAAGATTAGGTGGCTATAGGTCAGCGGATTAAATGTTGTCTTAATTACAGAACATTTCTAGATGCAAGAGAGCTCATGATCCCAACCAAAAATTTGAAAAAATAAGTATCATTCTGTTAGAGTCCCAAGAAATGATGAAAGATTACAAAAGTTTAAGCCTGATGAAATAGGAAAGTTCATTTAATGTAGGACTTTGTAGACCTGGCTAAATTAGAATTTACAGTTAAAATAGATATTTTTTGTTTGTGATTTAATATTCTATAGGACACTACAAAATTCTTTTCCAGTAAAAGATTTAATTTACAAATTCACTAATTAGTCTGGCATTCTAATTGACTAGAATATTCTTTCAGCTGGGAAGGTGGCTCAGTGGTTGAGCGCTTGCCTTGCATGCCTGAGGCCCTGGGTTTGATTCCTCAGAACCACATAAGCAAAAAGAAAAAAGCCAGAAGTGGCGCTGTGGTTCAAGTGGTGGAGCACTAGCCATGAGCTGAAGAGCTGAGGGACAGTGCCCAGGACCAGAATTCAGGCCCCACAACCGGACCCTCACAAAAAATATATAATATTCTTTCAAGGGAGGTATAATAAGAACTTAGTTAATAGATAATTCCAACCGTTCATGTGTAAGAAGATAATGTGAATAATCTAGACAAACTGTCAACAAATTGATTATATTAATTTATATAGAAAAGGAGCAATCTTTTGAGACTTTGGTGTAATGTGGTATGAAGAGAGTAATTGTGTGACATCTTTTTTTTCTACCTATACATAACACAGGAAGAAATTTTCTTAATTATGTACCTCTGTATACAATGAGAAAAATGCTAGGTTTGAGGTTTGTTTTTATTTTGTTTTTGTTGCTTTGTTTGTCCTAGGGCTTAACCTCAGGCCTTGGGCACTGTCCCTGACCTGTTTTTGCTCCAGGCTACTGCTCTACCACTTGAACCTCAGTGCCTCTTGGGTCTGGCTTTTCCTTATGAGTTTATTGGAGGTAAGAATCTAAAGAACCTTCCTGCCTGGGTGGGCTTTCGACCATAATCTTCAAATCTTATATTAATATATACAGATCTCCTGAATATCTATGATAGATAATATATATATATATATATAATAAGATAAATATAAAATAAAATAAAAATAAATAATATTTGCAAGTGTTCTGATCTCAGGAATACCACTGCGGTGAAAATGATGTAGCAAAGTTTAGTGTAGTATTCTTGCCACAATAGAAAGGGCATCACATTAGGATAAGTGTAGTATTTTTTCACAATAGTGATAAAGTAATCATGATGTGAATTTAGGGAATTTTAAGGTGCACCTTACAAGTTAGAAATTGTTGGGCTAGAATGACTTTATGGCATAAAAACTTGGGATTGATTGTCATAGAAATAATAGCTTACTCTGATGAAGAAATGTTTACTCTTAAGGAATTAATTATTATAGATACTTCATAGTGTTATCCTCTACCAGAATGTGTCTATTTTTCCTGTTGACTTTTAAATATGTAATGCCTCATTGGAAACTGCATCTATTGCTGAATTAATTAAAATGCAAACAGTTACTGTTTTGAATGTCTCTGGTATGGCATGTTCAGAATTTGAAAATGAGTAGTTAGTAGTCATAAGAATGTTGAGGAACAGATATATTCTGTCCTCTTAACAATTAGTGAGTTTTCAAAGTTAGGAGTTTCCATAGAATTGAACTATTTTCTGTTTTAGTATGAGACAATACTAAAATAATGTTTTTTAAAAAATAATGGCAAGTGTATTCTGACAATATTGTGTAGTTTGATAACATTCATGTTGATGTCCCTCCGATAAATAAAGAGGTAATTCAAATTAGCAGGCAAAATGTTCATTTTTATAAAAGATAATACACATAGAATAATATTTACTATACCAATACAGTGAAATTATATATTATGCAGCTCATTTTTAAGTTAATTTTATTGTCAAGGTGATATATAGAAGGGGTTGCAGTAATTGTAAGGTAGTGGATATATAACATCTCAAAATTTTTACCCCCTCCCTTATTTTTCTCACACTTTTCCTTCACCCCAATACTCCTCACAAGTTGTAAAGTAAATTTCTAACATGTTGTCTTGTGAATGTTGCTATTGCATTGGTTTTCCTTTTGTCCTTTGTTGGGCCATTTTATTATTCCGTTTCCCTTGCCAAATGAAGATAAATGTATATACAATACACAGGATACTGAAATCAAATACAACAGTGGACAAACCATAGAGGAAAACACAAAAGAAATCACATAGTATATTAAAAACAACAACCACAAAGTAAAACATCTCTTTCCATATCTAGGAGTTTATTTTGCTCAGCATCATTTTATGTGGTCATTTATACATAGCTATTGAGTCATTCTACTCATCTGCTAGGACTATCCTAGATATTTCCTAGTTATTACAAATGAGGGAAACCATGGAATCTGTTTCTTTGTGTCTTGCTTATTTTTCTTAGTAGGATTTTTCCAGCTCTTTCCATTTCCTTATAAATTGGAAGCATAGAATTCCTCCATACATATATAAAACACATTTTTTCAATTCCTTCATCTACTGAGTGGTATATCGGTTTAAAACATGATTGCATGTAAGTATCACTTAAGGCCATTCAAAATGACAGATGGCAACTCAGCAGATATACTAATGTCATTATTTCCAAATAAGATAGTAGTTCATGGTGGTACAAGTGTTGAGATATCTGAATGAGTCTAATGTATATCTTGCACTGAATTAGGCAGGAAGATATCCAATATCATATAGGATAAAAATGGTAGTGACAAAATATTTCCCTTGAGAAAGATATAGGAGGTTGCCAGAAGTATGAATTAGTTCAGATAATTTGAAGAATTTAGAAATGCAAGCTCAATTATGTCTCTTTACATAATAATCATGTAAGTGGAAGGGCAAAATAAGGGTAAGAGAAGAAAATAACTGACAGCAGACAATTTTCCCAAGTTACAGTACAAAAAAATATAATCTATAACTACCAAATTAAAGAGATCCCAATATAATACGTCCCACTTAATTTAGGTACATGCAGAATATTTACTTGGCTTTTTCCTACTCTAATGCTCCAAAATAAATGAATACTTATAAGAAAAGTTATGTGATTGCCATTGCTTCAACTTGAACACTAACTGTGATAAGCCCTCTTTTTTTCATTTTTGCACTTGGAAAATAGTCCCTAAGTTGATGATGTTGTGGCTGATTAGAGTCAGAGTTAGGGGCTTCTATTTTTACAATTATCCCAGAATAGTTTAAAGCCGTTTTTCCCCAGGACATCCAACTACATTGTCTGAAACTGTACATTGAACACACCCTCACACCTGAGCACATTATTTGAAATTATACTTCAGTTTTTCTTGGCACATTCTACTTTTTGCCTTTGTCTTTTTTGCACATTCCTTTTGAGTTCATAGTTGCTCTATTTCCATTTCATCTTTACAAACTGCTAAGAACATTGTTCAACTACCACTTCTTGTTTGCACACGCCCAGTCTATGTATGAAAGTACTTTGTCCATGTTAAGCGATAGAGTAATACTTACTCTCTGAGGAGAAAAGTTCCACAATATAATCCTATGCCCACATTAGAGGATGTAGAATTTAAAGCATTTTGAGACAGTGATATTAGAATTGAAAGGCTCCTTAGGGAAATTTCCCTGGAGCTCATTAGTTTACCCTAAAGAAATAAAAATATCCACAAAATTTGGAGCTAATTACTAAGTATCCGAATTAACATTAGATCCTAGATGTTGTGTTAATACAAGTCATGATTGTATTATTGTTACAACAGAAACCTTCACAACTTGGCAATGTGTATGAGAAAATGAAAGAAAGGCATTAAAGCAAAATGTCTTATCTTTTTAGGCATTTAATCCTAGTGGTGAGGGTAATGTCTGAACTCTTCCATTCAATAAAAGCTTGAAATTTATAAGAACACTTTCCTACATATATGAATTTGTGTCAGGTTGATAGACAGGGATATTTCAGCATGGAGATATACTTAACAAGAATTACATTTCAATAGAGTATTTGGCAGTTATGATGTGTCAATAGCTATTTAAGCATTTTCTATTTTAAAGAAGAATCAATTTGAGGAGTCTTCAGTCACATCAGTAAAGCTGTATGTTCAACTTAATACTTGGTGTTACTTGTCCTACATTTATAATGAGTAGGCTGATAAGATATCCAAACATATCTAAATATATTTCAATAAAATCCCAAACTGATATGGATAGATGAGTCACTAATTGGAACTGTAGGACAAATTAGGCTTGTCTGTGCTTTAGTTCAATCTATAATCTCCTGGCTAAAGTTTTCAAAAATGTTCACAGAATACCTCTAAGAAAAGTTCATGACAGTTATATCTGTATAATATTTCTAAGGTCAGGATTAAACATTTGTTCCCAACATTTAGAATCAACAGGACCTGTTGAATTTATTGGTCCAGAATTTTACGTCTCCACATTCATAGCTCAACATTTTATCAATATGACTTTCACCAAAACACTGTTCTTATTGATCTTGTCTATGTCCTTTTACTTTTCAAATCCAAATGGTCGATTTCCTTACTGAAATTTCTTTCCTTCCTTTTCTTCTGTTAATCTGTGTTTATTACCTTTTTGTTTCCTTGTTTATCTATTTCCTCCAATCTTGTCCACACTGGTACTCACATTGTTCACACTTTCGTCAGAACTTTCCTTTTCCTCTTCCCTTTAATAATGTCCCAGATTTTATCATTACATTTCATATTCATGTTCGAGGATATTTTGATGTTGTTCAAACAGACCTATCTTGGCATCTGTTTAACATAAACCTTAGAACTATCAGAGAGTTTATTTTCCTCTAAATCCATCTTTTCCTCCTGTAGTCCTTATCACCAAGAATGTAACTAACACAGTTAGGAGACAGAGATGTGGAAACATTTTATATTTCTTCTTACCCTACCTCCATCCATAGATAAGATGAATGATCAAGATTTTTTCAGTTTCTGTCATAATGTAATTTCTATGTACTCCTTTTTATGTCCCTGACACCAGCCTATTACAAATACTCATCACCAGTCACTCAGTCCTAAAACAACTGTTTACAAAGTAAGCATTTTTCCCCATAGTCTTTTCATATTGGTCCTCTCTTCACCAAATGACTCTCCTTGTCAGCACACAGAGTAAAGAACTCAGAGAAAAATTCTAGTACCATTACTCACAACATTGACTGTTGGTCTTATATTTCTCATCTGTAAATGGATGTAATCTACTAGAAATATTGAAGACTATATTTGTTGAATTCTAGAGCAAGGAAAAAGAAAGTAAACAGTCCTTACATTTTCTACCTTAGCTTACAAATAAGGAAAGAGTCCAATTCAGTTTGTTGGTATAAAGTCAGAAATAGTTTCATGCAGAAATAAAAATAAATTTTAACTCCTGGCTCTGTAGCTTGTGTCCTTTTATGGTAACTGCAGTTATGTAAGTGGTATTATGTAAATTGTATCATTTATTTACAGCTGTAATGAAGAACATGTTCTTAATATATCATTGGTAAACATTGGTTATTGAATAGTATATATATGAGAATGTTATTTGAACTAATCACACTAAGTTGAAACCTACATCTTAGTCCATCAAAATATGGAAATAAATTATTTTATTTATAAGAAAATAATACCACCAAGAACAGTGAGTATACATTAGAAAGACTGCTGGAATAACATTACGGTTTTTACTGTCTCTACCTGTTTATGTGATTGTATTTCTTGATATTCAAACTCTCCTCTTGTTATTCTGGTTCTTTTTTTTTTTTCTTTTTGGTTCGTTATGAGGCCTGTACTCTGGGCCTGGCACTGTCCCTCAGCTCTTCAGCTCAATGCACTCTACCACTTGAGCCACAGTGCCACTTCCCCGCTTTTTCTGCTTATGTGGTGCTGAGGAATCAAACCCAGAGCCTCATGTAGGCAAGGCCAGCACTCTGCCTCTGAGCCACCTTCCCAGCCTTCCTCTTGTTATTGTTATTATATGTAATCCAACTCTGTTTATAACTATGCATTCAATGTGGGAAATTTAGCTTCAAAGATATCTAAAGATTTTTTTTTTCCTTTTCAATCACAACATCATCATTATCAGGCTACACTGTGGTCATCATCCTCTCCATCAAAATTATTATTAGTATCATAAGTGCTAATTATTGAACGTTGGATATGTGTCTATGATTTTATTATTATTTGTCTTTTGATTAATAATTTTAATGTTACCACTCTGCATGCATCCATATTGAAATTTTGAACAAATAAACAAAAAAACCTAAACCATATCAGGTTGCTTCACTATGTGCTTATAACAAATTATGGAATAGATTTTTTTAAGCATTGAAAATTCCTAATCAGTATGAATTAACTTCCTCCCTCTCCTTAACTACAAACAAATATTTAAGAGTTTGGGCAGAACCTTTTCAAGTATTATACTGTAAATGTTACTACAATATCATATGTATATCTAAAATGAAAGTAATAAACTCTACTTTCTATTGAAATATTAGTTATTTTATTCTAGGAAACTTTTAGAAAAATAGAGTGTATATCTTTGAAATGAAAAAGGTCAAGAATAGTGACATGAAAATTTTAGAGGGTGTCTGTCATATATATATATATATATATATATATATATATATATATATATATATATATGTTATGTGTAAAATAGTACATTTTTAAAGATTATTTGTCATCAGAAATATATACATATATCTAAATTTATTTGCAGAATGATATACATCATAGTGAAACAAACATCTTAAAACATAATTAAAATTAAAAAAAAATACTTCATGAAACCAAGTGCCGGTAACTCACCCTTATAATATGAGCTATTCTGGGTGCTGAGATCTTAGAATTGTTTCCAAAACCAGCCCAGACAGAAAAGTACTTATTAAATTCTTATCTCCAATTAACCACTGAAAACAGGAATTAGCTCTTTTCCTCAATTTCTGGAGTGCTGTCTTTGAGCATAAAAATGCTTAGGGACAATGCCCAGGCCTTGGAAACAACACCACTAACAACAAATTGTATCACATTAATTTCACAAAGGCATCTTTTAACTGCTGTGAACATTTCTTAGAAACATGAATACATACCCCTGGAAAATGTTAAGTAAAAAAGTATAGAACATTTACGTCTGTGTTAAAGACATGACTATTTATACTGTTTAAGATATTTAGGTAATGATTAGAAGTTAAGAATAATGATAGGTAGGTCATATACTGGGAGTCGTTTTCTTATTCTATTTTTTATTCTATTTTACAATAGTAATAAAATGATATTTATAATGATTATATAAAATTACTCTTGCTTGGTATTTGAAATATCATAAGTGATAAATATTTTTAAATGATTTCCAAAGCAAAGGAGTATCAGTTCTTTTGTGATTTCAAAACAATTAAGAAAATGATTTCAAGGTTGGTTCACTCTAAGTCTATATTTGTTTTCTTGTTCTAGTTTTCATATGTTTGTAGAAATTAAAATTCCAAAAATTTAATGGATATTGGCATTCAGGAACATCTTCACATACACTAATACTGGATTACCTTAAGTAGAATTGCTTTATTTCATTTGTTACTTTCACCAATAAATCATGATGATTGTGTATTTTGTTCTTTTCATTGCTTTTGGCTCTTATCTTGAGAATACGTTTTTCCTAGCAAAGTAGAGATAAGCAATTGGATTGAACAAGTAACATATGACTTTCATAAAATGCAAATGCATTGATTTGTGTCTTCTGTCATTTGCTAAAAGTTTCTTCCAGAAAAGTTTCTCAATTACTTAGAAATTTTTTCCCTTCCCCTCCACAAATTATACCGACATCAAATACAGTGAAAGCACGGGTTATAATGTGGGGGAGGGACATACAAAGCAACAAAGAAATAATCTTATAAATGTGTTAGAAACAATCCCATGAAAGAAGAAAAAAAATATTTGAATACATATCTTAGGGTTCATTTCCCTAACATCACCTTATCTGACCTTTTCTGCTTGACTCAGACATATACTAGATATTGCAAATAAGGGAAACCATGGGGGAAAAATAGGGATAGAGGTGAACCCATTGCACAAGTGAGATGTACAAGTCGAAAAATGAACTTTACAACAGTGGGGGGGGGGGGTAGTGGGGAGGATTGGGTGGGGCGGCGGGGAGGATGGGAAGGGATGGGAAGGGCAAACAAAGGAGGAGGCTACAATGCTTGATAAGAAATGTACTCATTATTTTGCCCATGTAATTGTAACCCCTCTGTACAGTTTTTTCACAATAAAAAAAAATAAAAATTACTTATCACATATACTTTTGGATTGAGTTATCTCTGTATAAACTCAAACGGACAAAATACCCTCAAAATAAACAGAAATCATATCTTTGTTTTAAATGTAGCAGTTTACAAAGAGTATTTAGCTAGCACCAAAAATATCTTTTTAACAATTCAGTAGTTTGTGTGAAGAAATGTTAACAATAGTTTTTTTTCCTGACATGCAATTCACTTACAATATAATATCTCCTTTTATTGTATACATTTTAGTGCTTTGGAAGTGAATTGTACCTTCATAGGTTTTCAAAGCCTAATTTTCACAAACTTTCATTTCTTCAAATAGAAATGCTGTAAATTTTAGAACAGACATTAAAATAGATATAAAATTCAGTTACAGGAATTTGCCCAGCATACATCCTGTATAGTGTGTCTTTTCAAAATTTGTTTTTGTGGATCATTTCCAGGGTCTCACACATACTATTCAAGTCCACAGTCAATTAACTACATTCTCTGTCCAAAAAAGTTTTTTACTTCTGTTTAATACATTCATAGAAGTATAATACCTGGATCCTGTACAATTCTTTCACCTTTTGAAGACTTGAAAACTTGTTTGCTAAAATGATTGCAGTATTATACAAATCGATCACTATGAGAAGAATATCAATTTATCCACAAATGCATTACTATATTTTGGGTCCTCTTTTTATATTATGGTCATACTAGTGAGTTTTCTTTTTATTATTTCTTAGACACTAAAGAGGAGCTTATTTCATATGTCCCTCCTATTGACTATTAACTTACATATGTTATTTAAAGAAATATCTTATTCAGGAAAAAATTTATATAGAATTAGAATATAGAAAAATACTTAAGTTTCAGAATCACTGTAGCATTAACATTGTAGCATTAACAAATCTGTGCCCTCTGTTGGATATGTTTTCATTTCTGTTATACTGTCCCTTGAGTTATGAAACCTTATCACTTGATATAATCCACTTCTTGCTTTTCTTTAGCCCCTAATGTTTTCCATGTCAAATTTTTAGAAACCTTTACTGATCAATGTCATGGATTTTTACATTTAATTTTTATAGGTTTTTACAATTCACATTTAGTTTGATAATCATTCTTTATAAGGTTTGAGGTAGGCCATGTGCCGGTGGCTCATGCCTGTAATCCTAGTTACTCAGGAGGCTGAGATCTGAGGATCGTGGTTTAAAGCCAGCCTGGGCAAGAAAGTCCATGAGACTGTTATCTCCAATAAACCAATAGAAAACTTGAAGTATTTGCTGTTGCTCAAGCGGTAAAGTGCTCACCTTGAGCTGAAGAGCACATGGACAGCGCCCAAGCCCAGAGTTCAAACCCCATGACCAGCAGAAAAACAAACAAACAAAGGATTGAGGTACTAGTCTAAGATCATTCTTTAAATCTAGAGAGGCAATAATGCCAATACAACCATTTAATTTTCTGTTTTTATTTCATAAAGTCATAGCATCCTTTTCAAAATCTGTGGATCATAAAACTAAGAATTAATTTTTGACAAATCTGTTACCTTCTTCTATGTGTCTGTTCTTATAGTAGAACTATGTTGTCTTCACTACTAAACATGGTAATACTATTCAAAGCTAGTATGAAGGCTCAAGCTACACCATTTTACAAGATTTCTCTGACTGACCTGTATTCCTTGAATTTACATATGAGATTATTGAGCAGGTGGAACAATATTCTACAGAGATATCTAAATATTTGATAGTCACTCATATTTCACTCCTTGTGAAAATACAAACCCCTGATATTATATATAGAAAATGTCTTAGAGACTGCTCAATGCAACTAAAATTAATTTAGGAATGAGTTAAGATTTAGATAGCAGTACAGCATAATAAAGCTGAATGATAACTACTTGAGCTGCACTGCAGAAGAGAGTGAGAGGGAGAAGAATGGTGGACCACAGAGGAGCTGTATGTCATTGGTATTGTTTCAAAAAGCAGAAAGACTTCAGAGAAGAGAAGGAGAAAAATAAAGTGTCCTGAATATAGTTTCTTTTTAATCCACCTGATAGATTGGACTGAAAGTCAGATAACATGGGAAAATAAAATAGAAAATAAAGCAATGTATAGAGCTGTTACAATGTAAAGAAGCTGTACTAGGAATATAATTAATTTCCAAGTAAATAAGAGATAGAATAACAATAACAATTGCTAACGTGGATAGAAGATGGATCACATTTTATCATACATAATTTTGAAAAAACATACTAGGAATGAAAATTTCAAAGTCATAATTTAAAATACAATTTGTATTATAACTAGATAGTATAGCTCAGTGGTAAAACATTGGCCTAACACATGTGAAGCAATTGTGTGATCTCCCAAGCATTACAAAGTACACACAAAGCACACACACAAAAAAACACATAAACACACACAAACACCACATACACACATTTGTTATTATCATATTAAACAGAGGAAATTACCACAAATAGTAAAAGTATTTTAAAATATGAAATCATAATATTGCTCATACTATTTAAAAGTTTAGTAGAAATAAAATAGTCACAAGATTCTTGGATTCTTTTTTTTAATTTTTACTTTTTATTGTGAACATATTGTAAAGAGGGGTTACAATTTCATGGGCAAGATAATGAGTACATTTCTTATCAAGCATTGTAGCTTCCTCCTTTGTTTACCTTCACATCCCTTCCCAGCCTCCCCCAGCACTGCTGCACCAAAGTTGTAAAGTTCGTTTTCGACATGACAAATTGTACTTCTCATTGTTGCAATGGGTCCACCTGTATCCTTATTTTTCCCCTCCCCCCCCCCCCCACAAATTATACCAACATCAAATACAGTGAAAGCAGGGGTTACACTGAGGGGGAGGGACATAAAAAGAAACAAAGAAATAATCTTATAAATGCATTAGAAAGCAATGCATGAGAGCAAAAGCAATTAAATACCTAAGGGTTGATTTTCCTAACATCACCTTACCTGATCTTTTCTGATTGACTCATACATATATGAGATATTGCAAATAAGGGAAACCATGGGACCTATGTTTCTTTGGGCTTGGCTTACTTCATGTAATATAATTTTTTCCAAGTCTTTCCATTTCCTAACAAATGGGGCAATGTCATTCTTTCTGATGGAGGCATAGAATTCCATTGTGTATATGTACCACATTTTCTTGATCATTCATCTACTGAGGGGCATCTGGGTTGGTTTCATATCTTAGCAATGGTAAATAATGCTGCAGTAAAATAGTTGTGCTGGTAGCTTTAGTGTGGTCTTGTTTGTAAACATTTGGGTAAATGCCCAAAAGTGGAATTGCTGGGTCATATGGGAGTTCTATGTGAAGTCTTTTGAGGAACATCCATATTACTTTCCAGAGTGGTTGAACAAGTTTACACTCCCACCACCAATGAAGTAAGGTTCCCTTCTGTCCACATCCCCTCCAGCATCTGTTGTTATTAGAGTTCTTGATGTTTGCCATTCTAACTGGTGTGAGGTGGTATCTCAGTGTTGTTTTAATTTGCATTTCTTTTATGGCTAGGGATGTTGAGCATTTCTTCATGTGTCTATTGGCCATCATTCTTTCTTCTTCAGAGAAGGTTCTCTTTAAGTCTTTAGCCCACTTCTTTATTGAGCAGTTATTTCTTTGAGGATTTGTTGTTGGGGGATTTAATTTTTTGAGTTCCAAGTATATTTTAGATATGAGACCCTTGTCCGTTGTATGGCTATTGAAGATCTTCTCCCAATCCGTGGGTTTTCTATTGATCTTGCTAGCTACGTCCTTTGCCATGCAGAAGCTCTGCAACTTTATGCAATCCCATTTGTCCAACCTTCCTTTGATTTGTTGTGTTTCCGGGTTTCTATTAAGAAAATTTTGGCCTGCGCCAAGGAGACCTAGAGTTTCTCCTATTCCATCCTGTAATGTTTTCAGAGTGTCTGCTTTGACTCCAAAGTCTTTGATCCATTTGGAGTTGATTCTGCTGCAAGGTGATATATATGGATCTAGCTTTAGTTTTCTACAAGTACTTAACCTATTTTTCCAGCACCATTTACTGAAGAGGCTGTCTTTCTTCCATTCTATTTTTTTAGCTCCCTTATCAAAGATTAGATGGCTATAGGTCTGGAGGTTCATTACTGGGTTTTCAATTCTATTCCATTGGTCCTGAGGTCTGTTCTTGTGCCAGTAAAGAGCTGTTTTTATTTCTATGGCTTTATAGTAGAGTTTGAAATTTGGTATTGATATTCTTCCAGCGGTGTTCTTTCCGTTGCGGAGTGTTTTTGCTATTTGGGGTTTTTTATTGTTCCATATGAATTTTTGGATTGCTTCTTCTATTTCCTTGAAGAATGAGGTTGGAATTTTGATAGTTATCGCATTGAATTTGTAGATAGCCTTGGGAATTATTGCCATTTTCACGATGTTAATCTTTCCAATCCAGGAGCTTGGGAGTTTTTGCCAAATTCTAAGTTCTGTTTTGATTTCCTTTTTCAAGTTTTTAAAGTTTTCATCGTAGAGGTCCTTCACTTCTTTGGTTAAGCTAATTCCTAGGTATTTTAGTTTTTGTGGGGCTATCACAAATGGAGTTGATTTCCTAATTTCAGCCACACTTTTCTCATTGTTGGGATACAGAAAAGCCATTGATTTTGGGGGGTTAATTTTATACCCTGGTAATTTGCCAAAGTTTTGAATCAGCTTGAGTAATTTGGGAGTGGATTCTTATATATTAAGTAAATTGAAAATTAAGAAATAAAAGACATGAGAAATTTGTAAAAAAAGTTTGAAGTAATAAACATTTTGAAATATGTGTCCTTTTATTTTGACAAAAGATTGATGTTACTATTGTTTTAACTCAAGATTTAGAATATGATAACCAGGTGCTCTATATCTAGCTAGGGATGGCTATGTCTCTAATCATTTCACTCTGGAAATTTTATGATAAGGTCTCATAGTTTCTCAGTCTCTCCGAATTACAAACCCTATTTTCACTTCCCACAATAGTTAGAAAATGGAAACCACAAATCACTATGCCTAGCTCAAACATTTTTTTAATTCAAGTACAAATATTTCCTTTTTAAATAAAGTAATAAAGCCTTTTTAAATAAAGTATGTGCTTCTTGAAAATACAGTATTTGTTACATGGACAAATATGTTTAGAACTATAAGTAAATAAATTTATTTAAATTCACAAACCATATAAAATTTAAGAAAATAATTTTTACATATTCACATGTTAACTATTTTGAAAGCAAAATATATATCTGAATAATTTACATGTGTTAAAATTATGCAAAACTAAATTAACAAATCCTACAACTCTGAAAAAAGAATTACCCTAAAGAAACAAAACAAAATAAGTTCAAAATTTGAAATTTAGAAAATAAAATGAAGTGTTCTCTTTAGTTGACTTAAGTAACTGTAAACCCTCTGTATATCAATTTTATAATAAAAAATGTATAAACAAGGAAAGAAATGTACCCATTGGTCAATAGCGACAGAAAAAACATCAGTAGTTTTTTTTGAGTGTGCAAAAATTCAATGGAAGAGATAACAATGTTCCTTCCATAATAAATGTACAAATTATCTTACTTATGTAACTCTATCCCCTCTGTACATTACCTTTACAGTAGAATTAAATTGAAATTAAAAATAAACTAATTAACATACCAATTAAGAATTCGTAGGGAGCTAGGAAGTTGGTTCAGTGGTAGTGCGCTTGCCTTGCATGCTTGAGGCCCTGGGTTCGATTCCTCAGCATCATATAAACAGAAAAAAAAAAGCTGGAAGTGCCACTCTGGCTCAAGTGGTAGAGTGCTAGACTTGAGCTAGCCTTGAGGGACAGTGCCAAGTCCAGAGTTCAGGTTCCACGACTGGACCCCCCCCCCAAAAAAACCAAAAACAAAAACAAAAAAAACCCACCAGAATTACTAGAAGCCATTGGTTAAAAACTTTTTAGAAAACTGCCCTAATTACTCAAGTAATATAATTTGATGATACTATTTAAATACTTCAACTTCAGCAGAGAAGCCAAAAGTTTAAAAATGTTACAAAGTAAAGTAATAAATCAGAATATATTACTATTAATAATAATCAAAAGATGAATTTATAGTGGTAGTCCAATATGTAAGAAATGAGGAAATTTGCCATTCGTTTGCACTTAATAAGTGAGATGGAATTTTCTAGGTCTTTTTAAATATATAGTAAGTTTAATGAAGAAACTATTCTGTCACATCATATGATACTGAGATGAAGCTGATATTAGAACAAAGAGCAGATTGTACTAAGTTTGGATGCTAATGTTTATACTTATTTTGGTTGTGGGAAATTGTGTTCAACTTGGGGTATTATTTTTGTTAAACTGGTGTCATATCAGTGATTAATTTTAGGATAGGGGTTCCCTTTCCACAAGAACATGCACCTGATCTTTCTTTTTAGCCTTCCCATTATCAATGGCATAAGAGTTGCACACCAACTTGTCTAGATTCCTACCTTGGTTGGCCTGGATTCTGTAGTCCTTCCAATTTTATCCTGTAGATAGTGCAGGATGGTGGAAATAATCCAATGCACCCAGCAATAAATAGAGAAGGAAGTCCACTAAACTTTTGGCCTGGGTTCTGTTCTCAAGCCTCCTCAATAATTAAGAGTTCAGATGGGAGCCCCTGGTGCCACGCAGTAAGACTATTTTTTTAAAGCAACTACACATATATATATATGACTTAGTCATGTGAAAACCTCAGGACAAGAAAAAAAGATCAGTGAAGCATAAAGGACAGGCCCAATTTTAACTAGCTACTTAGAGGCTGAATAAGCTTAACTAGCTACTCAGGAGGCTGAGATATGAAGACCACTATTCAAAGCCAGTCCAATCATGAAAATAAATGTGATTATCTCCAAAAAAAAAAAACAGAAGTGGAACAATGGCTCAAGTGGCAAACTACTGAACTTGGTCACAGAAGATTAGGGAGAGTGCCCAGGCACTGTCAAGCCTCAGGAATGATGAATGAATGAATGAGCACTTGCATATGCACGTGCGTGTATACGCGTGCATGTGTACACACACACACTCTCTCTAACACACACACACACTCACACACACACAAATGAGCATTTCAATGCGAAGTTCTTTTTTTACGGTGTTGTAATCTATTTCCGTGTATTAGTTTACAAATTACAAAAATCAGCTAAGTACCTACTTACATACAACTCATCATGTTTCTCTAAAGTCAACTCTGTTTTTGGAAGCATGCTTTTATTTGAACCAAATGTAAATTATTCAGAAGTTCGATTTATCTCCCTCAATTCTGTAGAATTAGATGATTGTTTAGCTTCCTCCAAGCAATATAATTTTGTGAAATCCTGCATCAAGCAACGTATTTCTTTCACTAGACGGGAAGCCTCTGTCAAACAATTAATTATAGGTTTTCTTCTCCTTGCTAGCATCTGTAGTTTTATTATCTTCTTATATTTCATGATCTGTCTGTGTATGACAAAGACTGCTGTGAAAATAAAAAGACCCTTTGCAGCACTTATCATTTATATACCATTCATAGATATGAAGGTGTTTAAATATTACTGAAATTGCTTTGGAATGAATCATGTTCACCTTGACTATCGTGAAAAAGAAGAATTGGTTTCTCAGAACTTTAGGTAAGAACTTGATTGAAAGAAACAAAAGGAAAAGTGAGGAACAACTCAACACATACATTCTAATGAAACAAAACATCCCAAGAAAACAAATTAATTAAGTACTGAAGAACCTGCAGGAAATGCAAAGACTTAAAAAAATCAGCTATGGCAAGCTTATGAAAATCCTGACTACATGGGAGTCTACTCTTGTGAGGATAGAGGTTAAAGCCCAGACTGGACAAAGATGTGTACACAATGCCATGCACCTGATATTCTAAATTCCAGGAAGAATAACATAATGTGGACTGAGCCCAAGATCATATACAAGTATCTGAAAAATAATCAAGATAATTTAGGGCTGGAGACATGACAAAGTGGTAAGAACACCCATTTATGAGGCACAAGACACTCAATTCAAACTCTAATATTATGGGTATTAAAGTAAAAAGCTATGATTTTAAATAATTGGAATAATTTTAAGATTTGAATATTTGAGTGGAAAATGCATGAGAGAGATAGAATGAACCCATGGTGCAATGCTTTCAACTTAAGTGAAAATATTTTCTGGTACTTCAGACAAAACAGAGTTACCTTGCAAATGAGCATGGTTGTATATTTGGGTGATGGACATACTTTACTTACACAGGTGTAAATTAAATAGTTTTTATTTGGGTAGTTTGTACTTCTTGAACTAAGAGCCTTGATGATGTCCCTGAAATTTTTCTCTCAAGGCTACCACTCTACTACTTTGAGCCACAGTTCCAATTCTGATTTTCTGTTGATTGTTTGGTGATAAGAGGCTCTTGGACATTCCTGCCCAGGATGACTTCAAACCATGATCGTCAGATCTCAGCCTTCCGAGTAACCAGGATGCCAGGCATGAGCCGTCGATAGTTTTAATAATTTAGTAAATTGTACAGTTACTGAAGTTATTCATTATTATTATAACCTGTGTAATATATGTGTGTATGTATATAACAATGCATACGGATAGAAATATTTTAACAGATTTTTGTATATACAGTAGGTTTATGAAATCATCCATTATAAAATAAAATGGAGACAAAAGTTAATAAGGACCAAAAGAAAGGAAATTATCACATGTTTCTTGTTGAATGGAATACGAATTGCAAAAATCAGTTTGGGAAAATCATCTGTACGTTAACAAAATGGATAAGAGCTATTAATTCCAATCCATCTATTTGCCCATGTTGTGCAACCTCACACATGAGTGTCAAATTTTTGCCTTTGCTTTTAACTCACCTGTTATAATTTACAGGTTAGATGAAGTAATCAAATAAAGATTAAAATAATATGGGAGGCTATGAATTGGAGCTGAAAATTATATTAAATGTGATAATAACTAATTCAATTGCATACTTCTTACTTTTACTCTGTGATGTCCCTCGTTCCCACATTAGGAAAGTACATAGAAGGTTCTCACTAAATTATATGTACAATTATGAAATAATGTATTGAAAAAATATGGGAACAATGTGGTTTTAGCTTATTTAGACCTGTAGGGGGAAGTGTGTTTTTGAGGACTTGCAATACATTGTGATGAAGATGAAGGGAGGGATGTTCTTATTCTGGAAAACTGGCTAGAGGATTGCTACCATAAAGATAGTGATGAATTCTACCAAAAGGTTACAATAAAATCACTTTCACAACCATGTTCACTGCTGCACTATTCACCGTAGCCAAGTTACGGAAACAACCCAGATACCCTTTGGCGGAGTGATGGTTGGAGAAAGTGTGGCACATATACACAATTTGATTGCACCCATCCATTCTGAAGACTGTTACATTATTTGCAACGAAATGGATAGATCTAAAAATATATTAAGTGAACTAAGTCACTAAGTGAACTAAGCCAGACACACAAAGGACCCATGTTTTGTCTCATATTTGGAAGCTAGAACTTTATACAGGTTTACATAAATATATTAACCAAAGCGTGCTATTTGCAGAGGAGTATTTCAAAGGTGTAATTTCTTATAAAATTGAAGTTTTAATCCAACAAAATATATATCAGGAAATTATCACTTGGAAGATGTGAGGGGAAGTCAAAAGGAAGGAATAAAGAGAGTTATGGAGGAAGAGAGTGAAGGTATAATATTCAATGCAGATAGTATGAAACTAGAAAAAATTAAAGTGGGGTGAGGTTTGGAAGGGTATGGAAAAGTTATATAAAGATCCATTATACTTAAAAAAAATACTGATTTGTTGAATGGAAATTCCATTGTCCAAGTATTTAAGATAATAAAAATATAATTAAAAACAATGGAGACATCTGATCTTAAATTCTATTTCCACCTCTTTTAAAAAATTAAATTATTTGCTCTATAAATTGATCAGAGGGATGGATTTTGTGGCTAGCTAGATCATTTCACATCTGTCTCTCTCTTCCTCTCTCCCTTTCATGGTTCTCATAGGTAATATGATTGCTCCATAATTGTCTTAATTTATTTTGCTTTTATATTTTTGGTTGCATCATTTCACTTTCTGCTCTGCCATTTCCCAATTCATTTACATAGAAGGCATTATTTCCTATTTTCTCATTCCTAGAATAAGCTGCACATGAAGACACCACTGGTCCTCATTTTCAGTTTGTACTTTTGAATACGGAGGAAAATCTTTCCTCTGCTCTCTACCAATTCCCTACTCTCCAGTTAGAATAATTTAGAATAGTAAAAATTAAAAAGGAGAAAATAAATAATAGTGAAAACAAACAGATGCAGAAAATTTACTGGATTTTTCTGACCAGTTCATCCAATGTGAACTATTGGAGAAATACATGGACACCTCATTCTCACTGGCACTCAAAATCTCTGGCTAGGCAATTGTGACGAAGATGAGGAACAAGATGAAAAAGTAAGAAATGGTATCAATTGCAAAAGAAAAATGGAGAAGGATTCAAGTAAATTTCTTCTTTGGTCTGCCGAAAATAATCGCCTTACTACAGTGTAGAGACTACTTTCCAAAAAGGCCACTCATGTGAATGCTAGGGATAACGATGAATATACCCCTCTTCATTGAGAAGCCTACAGTGGACACTTAGATATTGTCCATGAGTTGGTGAAGGTAGATATTCATGCAATAATCGTGAATGTCTGGACAACCCTGCACAATACTTATACATGGAATAACCAGAGTGCCTTCTTTATTTCATCATGATGCAGATACAAATGGCCAAACTAAAGGCTTCTTGAGCCCCTTGCATCTTTCTGCTGAGAATAGAAATAGCAAAGTTATGCTAGATCTCCTTCTGTTGAACCATTATATCCAGGTCTGAAGCACAACTTGGAAGAAACTGCATTTGATATTGCCAAAAGAATAATTATGTATCACTACCTCTTTGAAGTAGTGGAAGGCTGTACAAATTGTTCTCTTAAATCCTAATGGTTAGGGTAAGTTTCTTAAATGTCAAAATTGCCAGTCCATCCTATGTGTCCATACAAAATATTTTTACAATACAACAGCAATATCTTACTTTAAAAATTCATGGATTCCATGGTTTTCTTCCAAGTGAACTGCCTGACTTTGATATCAAAATATATTTGAGTTGTTTTTATACACCTATAATGATTTTTGTGATTTTTTTAATCAGAAATAATTTTAAGTTATCTGTTGAAATGAGTACTACAGAAACTAAAGATAATTCTGGTGCTTGTCTGAAACAGTATATTTTAAAATATTTAGTATTCTGTTTGTATAATGTCCATAATCTATTTCATTCTCTCCTAGATATAATACTTTGAATTCGACATTGTTTTACAATATATAGGTTCATTGATAAATGTGGCCTTTCAGATTGCATTCCATATAGAAACAGTTTAAGATTCCTTTAATTCCTAGGTCTTTATAGAATTTTATTTCTTTGGGATAAAATGACAATGTTATCCTATTTTAAAAGTTTTATAAAAGTTATGCTATGTAAAGGCCTTTCTAAAAAGGTGAAGATTGAATACACTGATGTCAAACTAACTTTTATTTCTATTAATTACATGTATTATTACACTTGTATATTTGTAATCAATTTTTTAATTACTGTTTAATTTCTTGCATCTGAAGAATGAAAAATATGGAATACTTCACAAATTTTCATATCATCCTTGTACACGAACCATGTAAAACTCTGTATTGTAATTCGGGTAGACGTGCTGCTAAAGCATGTAGTATCCTGTAAATTTAAGTAGTTAATGAAGCAATCTTAAGACAGGCATATATCCTTGGTTGTCTATTTGTAACAAGGAAATCTTATTGTTCCCAAAATTTCTATTCATCTTATTTCTGTAAAATCCTGTGTTTGGTGGAAAAAAACATATTGTTTATTCGATTGCTCACATTTGCAATTTTTGTCAATGATTATTTTAAGTCTTTTTCATTTGAAATTTGATCATACTTTGCAGCCTTTATAGCTAAGTCCAAAGGTGATGGATTTTCAAATACTTATTTATCAAGTGATTTAGCTTTGTGGAGCTAATGGATTCAAAGTAAGCCTTACTTAAGAGCTACTTCTAAACTTTGGCAGCATAAAATTTCCCAAATGAGGGCTTACTGGCACAAATGTCTCCCTGACCCTATACCCTTGCTCCATGTAGGAACAGACCAACCAGAATATCTTACCCTGATAGCATAGATTGTCTTACTGGAGCAAAACTAGTCTTAGTTACAAGGGATCATAGAGAGACGAACAGTTCAGACAGAAATGTTCAGACTAGAAGATATTTTTTCAAAATATAATTGTTTATTACACCCTACTATTTCAAAAGTAGCTAAAGCCAAGAAGGTGAAAAAATTGTTCATATGCATGATTCCCTAATGCCCTGGCCTGTCTACCATCCAACCAGGCAGGAACTTACACCACTGATTTTCTATCACCAAATATATTCCATAGTGCCAGGAGAAGTCCATATGTTTCTCCTCGTTATTAGGCCTTAATTTGGTAATGTTTTAATCACAGTGTTTCCTCTTGTCTCTAGGCTGTACATCTCTGAATGGTAATGCTTTAGTTCTAATTCTACCAAACACTGAGGTAGAGGTAATGGAATAATACTTTCAAACAGTTGCCTTTGATACCATAACCACAACAGAACAATGCAAATCATTTTCATATATTATATATAATTATATATTTTATATTTACATGTGCTGATTTTATATTTCACACAGTGAATTTTACTAGAATTAATTGATAATTTGACAAATTAATTGATATTTATTCCAATAAATAGATTGGACTATAAATAATCAGGATTAGAATATATATTAGAATATAAAAAGTATCAATGCAATGTTTTCGGTATAAACTTGTGATACCTTCTAAGTGTTCTTGGTTTCTGAATTCACATGGTAAAAAAAAAACCAATGTTGTTTTTCTCTAATCTGTAAGGGATTTTACTCTGCTGATGTTTATTGTTTTAACTCGCTTGTCCCAAACTGTTTTTCTCCATATTTCTGAAGCATTCCTACTGATTATACTCAAATTTTATTGATATGATGTATAAAAGCTATTATTCTTCTACACGATCCACGGGTCCTAGGATCCCAGGTCCCAGTTATCCGCATCATCAGATAACTAGGGCAAGAGTTCTCACCTAGGCCCATGCAACATGCCAGCAGAAAGTAATTGAAGACCCATCTCAATTTCTCATTTCCTATATTTCAGGGCCCCAATTCCTTGAAATTCAGCAATTAGCAGTAAGCAATTGGGAAATGCAAGGCAACCTAAAGTGAAAGATGAAATCACAAAATGTGAAAGTACAGTAATTCAAACTTTCAATTTTCAGATGACCATCCCATATGAGTGAACAAGACCACAAATGTCACAAGATTATTTGTAATACCCCTCTCCTAATGATTAATAAATGATTTCAGTCCAACATCATCAGGCCAAAAAATAGTTCCTGGAACGATAGATTCATAATTGTCTACCAATGCTAGGAATACTTGACATAGAGGTCAAATATAATTCAGAAAAACATTAATTGAGAAGATCCTTAGTGCTTCAAAACACTGGTACTTCAGTAAAACTTGGTTCTGTAGTATAAAAATGTTGTCATTCTCAAACAAATGATAACCTACATTGAATCTCCTGAAAGTATATTCCTTTTCAAATAAACTTTTTAAAATCACATTTGCCAAAATAACACTTTACAAGTAGATGATATTTAGTGACGTTACAGGTTTTTCAAGTGCAGGGAGCAAGTTACAATAGAGTTGATTTATTTACTCTGCACTAATGCCAAACAGGTTCAACCATTCATTAAAGTGTAGAAATAGTACCCCCTCCATTTGTGCTTTTCAGTAGGTGCCTTCGAAAATTTGTTAACTAGATCAGTCTCCCATATTTCAAACCAAAACATTAGCTAATAAAGTAAATTTCATCACATAATAAGTACATTTTTAAAAGTCATGAATAGTTGCCTGATCATATGGTGTTTTATGTTTTTCCTATCTGTCTAACATAGTAAGAAATATGACTTTAAGTCTTGAATATGGGTACTCATCAGAGATTTGACAAACATAAAACTGTCTTCTATTTCTATCATATTCCTCTACAGTAGTAAATTTTTAGTTTTCTTCTTTTGCCAAAACTTATAGTAGTAGAAAATATTATCCCATGTAAAATAAAGTAATCACAAACCACTGTACAAAGTCATTTATACATTCTAAGCCATTTTTAAATTTTCTTGTTGACTACAGATTAGTCAAAAAAAATCAATACTGTTTGGCGTCTAATTTGAATTAATTATCCATTTTTAATCAGAGGACCATCAACTTGAATGCTATCTGACTAGACAATATTTTCACAATATACTTACCAATATTTTGAAAAAAGAATAAATGTAGTCCATTCTCATACTAAAAGGGAAAAGAGTTTAATTCTATGGAAATTTATAACTTTTAAAAGTAAATAAGTTGTTAAGAAGACAGAATGTATGTGTTCTTCAACATTCCAATGACTAGTAACTACTCATTTTCAAATTCGGAAGATTCCATACCTGAGAGATTCAAAAAAGTACCGGCTTGCATGTTATGTAATTCTGCAATAGATGCATTTTCCAAAGGGATATTACAGATTGAGGGTCAACAGAAAAAAAACCACATTCTGGTAGAGGATAAAACTATGTAGCATTGGTAATAATTAATTCTTCAAGAGTAAGCAATTGTTTATCACAGTAAGCTAGTTTTTTATGACCATCAATACCAATATTTATGATATAGAGTCATCCTAGCTCAACAGTTTCCAACTTTTAGGGTGCACCTCAAACTTCCCTTCATTCATATAATGAATAGCTTATCTCTATTGTGAAAAAAATAGAACTCTACTAATGTGATGCCATACATGTTCTGGAAAGAATACCATAATAAACTGGGTTGCATCATCCCCCCCCCCCCCCCCCGCCACTGGTATTCTTGAGATCAGAACACTTGCAAATATTATTTATATTTATACTTTTAAACTATCTTTTAAATTCTGGATGCTAAGATCGGAAGATTACAGTTCAAAGCCCACCCAGGCAGAAAGAATCCCTAGATTCTTATCTCCAATAAACTTTTCAGCAAAAGCCAGTCGCAAGTGGCACTGAGGTTGAAGTGGTAGGGCACGAGCCTTGAGCATAAACAAGCTCAGAGACAGTGTCCAGGCCCAGAGTAAAAGCGCTAGGACAAACCAATAAAACAAAAACAAAAATAAAAACAAATCCAAACCTAACATTTTTCTCAGTGTATACAGTAGCAAATAATTAAGGAAATTGCTTCCTGTGTTACATACAGGTAGAAGAAAGATGTCACACGATTATTCTCTTCATACCATGTTATACCAAAGACTCCAAAAATTGCTCTTATTCTAAATTTATAAATTAATATCATCAATTTTTTGGCAACTCTGTCTACAACATTCACATTATCATTTTATACATGAACTGTTGGAATTATCTATTAACTAAGTTCTAATTATAACTCTCTTGAAAGAATATTCTAGTGAAATAGAATGCAAAATCATTTGTGAATTTGTCAATTAACTCTCTACTTAAAAAGAATTTCGTAGAATCCTATAGAATATAAAATTTCAAGCAAAAACAAATTATTTTAAATCTAAATTCTAATTTAGCAAGATCTTCAAAATCCTATATTAGACGAACATTGCTACTTTTCCAGGCTTAATCTTTTGTAATCCTTCATCATTTCTTTGGGATACAACAGAATGATGATAACTTATTTTTCAAATTTTGGATGGGAATCAAGTCATTTTACATCTAGGAATGTTCTGTAATGAAGAGAGAATTTAAAATACAAGTGAGGATTAAGTATGAGTTGCATTTCAACATAATGACAAAATTAGCCCAAACGCCCAACTATGTATTCCTTTCTTGTTTGTTTTGTTTTATTAAGACAAAATTACCTGGTCCAGGGAATATATCACTATGTAATTCCATTCTCTAATCTCCTGTCTTAATCTCAGTGCTAGAATTCTAAGCTTGTATCACATTGCCCTGCCACAGTTTCTTGGTTTATTTAATCTAGATACAGACTACCAATTCTGAACTTCTCCAGTGATATTATACACCAGAGTGACTGTTTAGACTGTTTTCTATTTTCAAGGATGTTCTAATATTTGACACAAGATATGAATATTTTCAGATGCACCTGCGGGATCTCTGATTCATTCCTCCATGGATCTGATCCCTTTAATAATGATTATTGATTCTTACTATCTCTGATCCCTACCAATGAAATATTCTCAAACTTATTTGAAGGAAGTTCATTTGAGGACTTCTAATATTAAAAATTATCACTTGATTCTAGTCTTGTTCAGGACATATATTTATTGTTTTCTAACTTTTCTACACATTCTGAGAGTAGTTTCATTTGTGTATTTGTGTGTGCATATATAAGTGCTTCTTTGTGTATGTGTATGCTTGCATGTATGTATGCAAAAGCCTCAAGCTCTTATTCAACTCATGACTGGTATTCCATCAACTGAGCCATTCTTCCAATCCAGATTTTGACTGCTTAATTTTATATACAGTTGCAAAGAGTGTTCTGCCAAGGCTGGATGCAAACTGAACTTCCAAGACTCCTTTACATTCTTAGGTTTTATTTCTCCAGGACTATCAAATTTTAAACTGCAAACATTTTTGAGGGTAATGTCTAAGCTGTAGCCCAGATTTTTAACTCAAGAATTATTTTTTGTTTGTTTGTTTTGGTGGGGGGTCCGGTCATGGGGCCTGAACTCTGGGCCTGGGCTCTGTTCCTCAGCTCTTCAGCTCACGGCTAGCCCTCTACCACTTGAGTCACAGCACCAATTTCGACTTTTTTCTTTTTTGCTTAAGTGGTGCTGAGGAATTGAACCCAGGGACTCATGTATGCAAGCCAAGAGCTCTACCACTGAGCCACCTTCCCAGCCCCTAACTCAAGAATTCTTATAAAGATAGATGAACACACACATTACATATCCTGAGTGTACACTGTTAGGAATGTGATCATAAGCTGGGTCATGTTGAGATATGAGAATTGAGGTTCAAAGCCAGCCCAGGTAGGAAAGTCCCAGAGACTTTTTTCTCAAATTAACTAAAAGAAAAGTGGAAATGGCACTGTGGATCAAGTTGTAGAGCATTGGCCTTGAGCTGAATAGAAGAGAGACAGCTCGCAGACCCACAGTTCAAGTGCCAAGACCACCGCCAACAAATATGTGTGTGTGTGTGTGTGTGTGTGTGTGTGTAAAGAAAAAAAGAAATGTGATCTTACCCACCAGTTCATTGCTAGCATAATCCCTGCTCTCACAAGATGGACATTTTTTCCAGTTAATTCCATGTTGTTATATTTGACTTGCATTGAAAACATAATTATTCTTCCATTCTACTTTCTACAAAGTTGCATGATTACCAAGCATGATTTACAATGGGATTGGCCTCATACTTCATGTTCCATGTAGGAGTCTTGCTTTCTGTATATCACTCCCATAAATCTACATACTGGACTTGGCTTTATTGTTTCAATGTTGCCTTATTTGTAGTCTTCTATATTGTATTGAACCCTTATACTTAAACACAGCACTTCTCTTTCTCCTATTATTGCTATTGTTTCCTTACTGTTAGCTCATGTACACTTGGGAAATAATGAACAGCACATACACTCACAAAAAGAATGTTCTGAAAACCGTCTTCCCATTTAAAATTCACCTTAATTTACAGAGAACTTACAAAGTTTGAACTCAATGTACTCATGTATAATGTATTTATAAGCAATATAAATTTCATATTTTCCTTTTACTAAGTTGTCTCTGAAACACGTGTTACCTCTCAGGTCCATAGGTGTTCTAGTGTTATTTCAGTGAAGCCAAAAAACATTCATTATACCTCAAGCAGCACCATCGATTGTTACTGGAAGTAACTGTTACTGGATGTGGAAACTGACCCCAGGAGAGGAATGGAACATAGAGGAATAACAAAGTTCAAGTTACCTTGTACTTTCCTTTTTACTGTACAAGAAAAGTATCCCAAGGCTTGAAGGAAACTCTGCCCCTGGCTTTTTCGAGTGTGTTCTTTACTCATATAAAATTTTTCTGTAAACTTCTAGTTCAGAGTGTTACAAAAAGAAATAATGTACCATTTGAAGGCCAGCATAGAACAAAAGGAAAAAAAAAACGTTGTTTTAAAAGTGTTCTCCAGCAAAGGAACAAAGACATGGAGGTTTTAAAGTGTCTTATGGATGGATATTTCAATCCTGAGATGATTCTCTTGATGCAGGAGTCAGTTATCAGTTCCTTTGGTCTGGTCCTGAGTTCTCCAGAGCAATAAGGATTCCAAAAGAGCAGGATCCAGTGAGTTTGATCAGCAAAAGGAGCATCTTCTCTGACCAGTACTCCTTTAAGGAGGGTCCCAAAGAAATATCTGGGATTTTTGTTTGCTTGTTTGTTAGTTTGTGCTGGTTCTGGGTCTTGAACCCAGAGGCTGGATCCTGTTCCTGAACAGTTGTCTTTCCTGCCCACCTGCCCCCAAAGCTAGTACACTACTGCTTGAGCCATAACCCCACTTCTGGTTTTTTGGTGTTCAATTTGCGATAAGAGTTTGACAGACTCTCCTGCCTGGTTTGGCTTTGAATTAAGATAGTAAGAAAGCTAAGTGACATTAACTGTACAGACTTCTCTTTTGAAACAAGAAATATTAGATGAAGTTTATTGTAAAGCTAATATTTGACAATTTTTAAAGGAAGAGAATATGTCTAGCAAAGAAGCCATAACTTAAATAATTCAGCAAAAGTAGGTGCACTGAATCATTTTGAAATTACTTTTTTCTGCTTGAGAAGATTATTGATCTTGTTCTTCCTTTTGGGGAAACTTAAGGTAATTTTTGCACTTTTTGTTGGTTGTGGGGCTTGAACTCTGATCCTGTGCACACTCCCTCACCTCTTCAGCTCAACTTGAGCACTCTACCGCTTAAGCTACAGCACCACTTCCGGGTTTCCGGTGGTTAATTGAAGATAAGTGTCTCATGGACATTCCTGACCAGGCTGTCTTTGAAACACAATCCTCTGGTTTCCTGAATAGCTAGGATTACTGGCCTGAACCACCAACGACCAGCTCATATTTGTGTTTATGTGCACTGAATGACACTATGTAAACAAATAATGGAAATTTGAATCAAATGATGGCATTGCAGCTTTTCAGAAAATTTGAGGTAACAATAAATATGTCCTCCTTGTCCATGTGGTTTCATTAATAACTCATCAGTTGTGGGACCCTTAAATGATCATTCTCCGCCATCTGTGTAGGTATTTAGTATCAGGAAATGTTTATAGAGAAATATACAAAGACTGAGATTTTTAGAAAGCAAAGAAGATAAAGTAAGAAAAAATAGCACAGAAGGAGATACATTTATTAAGAGGTAGCGTAAGAGATTTAGAATGTTAAAGGTAATGAGGAATAAGACTAGTTGATAACTATTTGTTCAATAACCAAAAATGGTTCACTAAAACAGTTTCTGGTATACCTTAGTTATTACCATTTATTACTTAACTCTGGAATTATTCCTTCTCTTCTGTCACAACTGTTACTTTGCCTCTGCTGCTTTGGTGCCATGAATGACCAAAAATATTTTCAAATCTCACTTAGACTACCCTTCTCATTGTGATTAGCAGTGACCATTCAAAAACCTGGAATCTTTGAATTTCCAGAATTAATCTTCACCTGACATCTAAGCACATTCAAGACATTAATTGCTGTGACCCAATGAACAAAACTTTTTTTTCAACACAATATCCTAATATAAGTAAAGTTCATGAATTAGGGACTATTGTCAGGTGTCAGTAGGCAGGAGCAATTATATATTCCAAGTATGGGTTCTTTATTTTGCATTTACTAATTAAATGTTTTTTGGTTTGGTTTTGGTTTGGGATTTTTTTTTTGTTTTTTTTGCTCAAGGCTATCACTGTACCACTTGAGGCACAGCAACACTTCCAATGTTTTTCTGTTTATGTGGTACTGAGGAATTGAACTCAGGGTTTCATGCATGCTAGGCAATCACCGTATCATGAAGCCACATTCCCAGAGCCCTAAATGACTTTCTTAAGTTGACATTACATTTTCATTCAGTAACTATGTACCATAGTATTGTCCAGGTGCTAGAAAATAATGTAGAAAAGAATACAATAAAATAAATCCAGTAAGGCTAGATGGACAATGAATAACACTCACAGTCTCTCAATGGCACAGAGGGTTTACCTCATGGAGATCTATCAACACGCTGAATGAGACAGCTTCTGACCCACAGCCCACCTCCAGAATGAGTGGGCCATCTTGGGTTCCAGCCACCTGGCGACGTTGTGCCACCTCCTACAGCACACATTCAACCAGTTCCTGAGAGAAAGAGAGAGAAAAAAATCAGAATTACACTTAAATCGGGTGCCAGTGGCATAAAACTCTAATCCTAACTACACAGGAGGCTGAGATATGAGGATCATGGTTCATAGACAGCCCAGGCAGGAACGTCTGTGAGAATCTTATCTCCAAAGAACCACCAGAAAACTGGAAGTGGTACTGTGATCTCAAGTGATAGAGCGCTACTGTTGAGCTGAGGAGCTCAGGAACAGTGCTCAATCCTAGATTACAAACGACTGAAAACAAGTGTACTTCCCACCACAAGAAGTGGACTGAATAGCACCCATTGTCCTAGGGAGCATGGTAGAGAAGTCAGGCCGAGTTTCCTGTGAACTTGAGGTCATAAGTAGGTCACCTGGCTTCTCTGTGCCTCGGTTTCTCCAGCTGCAAAATTGAACAAAGTGAAGGATCCCCTTCCTCATGGGGATAGGGTAATAATGAAAGAGGCATGTTTCGTTCATAATCCCACACCTGTTGCACTATTAATAACAAGCCCCACCTAAGCCCTTTCTGGAATCTTCCTGTCATATGCTCACAGAATTGCCAAAACCTTATCTGAAGGTCGCTCCCTCTCTGCCTAGCCATTCTCCAGAGATCTCTCTGTATAAATCCCTTGTTTCCTCACAACTGTCCTGTGAGGAGACTGAGGTCCAATGGTTGAGGCCCTACAAAGAGCTTCACGTGTGGTCAAGAATCTGTTGCTGTGGACTGAGTTTGGGATAATCCTTCTACACCTATGACTGAGCATGACACCACATGTCTACCATCCCAATTACAGAGGACCAGGCCTGGTGGAGCATATCTTTCACAGGAGGACTGTGATCCAGCCCAGCCTGATCATATATTTAGATTCTATCTCAGAAATGCTCAAGACAGAAAGGTGGCTCATCAGAGCCAGGGAGAGGAAACACGCAAGGGGGTCATGGTGCCTCCAGAGGGGTGTTTGACCCAGGGTAGGTTGGTGTTGAGGCGGCCACTCACCTGTGCTGCTGGGAGAAGCTCTTGGCAGCTGCTCCAATTGCTGCAACAGTGATGGTGGCAGCATCACGGACACATGGGCCCAGAGCAGAAGACTAGGGGCAGGGACCAGGTCGGGGATTTAGGCCGGCTGGCAGCTAGACATTGATTGAGGTTTGAAACCTGGCACTGCGTGAAGGGAGGGGAGGAGTCAGGTGGGGGTGGGAGCATCAATTTTCTACTATACTCCAAAGACACGTCGAGTCTCTTCCTCACCACTCAGCCCCTTCTACCTTCCTGAACTGCTGGTAGTGGTGTAAACTAACAGAGGGAATCCCAGTGCTACCTGGCAACATGGAATGTGGGCGTGGCCACCATTCTTGTGTCCCATTGGTCAGAAAGAAGCATGAAAGAATGGGGGTGTGGCCAGAATCCTGTGAAGCATGCAGCATGGGTGGAGTCAAGAACACAGCGGTTCTCCCAGCCCTTTTCCCAGGGAATTCTGTCCAATTCAGTTGGGGACAAGAGGGTGACCTGCTTTAGCTGGATGGCTACACAGATTGTTGTGTAGTTCTGTTTGTTGCCAGTCCCAGACCTTGAACTCAGGGTCTGGGCACAGTCCATGAGCTGCTTTTGCTCAAGGCTGGTCCTCTACACTAGAGCCACAAAGCTTCTGGCTTTGTTGGCATTGAAGTTGGACAGGGGTCTCAAGAATTTTCCTGCTTAGGGTGACTTTGACCATGATTCTACTATCACAGCCTTATAAGTATCAAGGAGGTCTGCTGAGAGCCACTGGTGCCTGCCTAATCACTGGTCTTGTTTATGTTCTTGGACAGACTGGTGAGTTCCCTATCCTCAGGTTGAAGTGGTGGGAGCTGGAGCCCACTATTCGAATCCTGGTCCTGCCACCTCTAAATGGTAGGAGATCCTAAGAAACTTGTTCCTATCCATATGATTAACAATGGAATGTGATGTAAGTCATGATTGAATGAACAGTTCTTGAATGATTCTAGGATAAAATTATACACAATTATATTACACGACACTGATTGATTTTAGTTAATATTTTATTAAGCATTTAAGCAATCACATTCATCAAATGGAGGCATAATGAAATACCTAAGAATTGGGCCTCACATACTATAAAGGTGACATTTTTTCTACCAGGACTGGGATTGGAACTCATAGTCTGGGTAACCCTGTTGCACTGTGTGGGAAGGGGAAACTTGCTTCCTTGAAGTCAAGAAATTCAAGTCTGTTCCTTAGGCCTGAAATCGATCCCCAGCAATAGAAAACACCCTATTCATGTACAATTTACATATATGTTTTATAGTTATACACATATGTTGACTCCATATTGTGTTCAGTGTAGTTATTTTATTTTTTGTTTTATTCATGTATTGACCATTTATTATATTGACTATTATAGCAAATAGAACATTGACTACATAGGATATAGGTCTACATATGTATTCCACCTCATACCTGACACACAGAAGATTCACAGTAAAGGAAAACATGTGTCACCATCAGCTTCTTAATCCACGATTCATTGTTTGGAAGTGCTGGCATCTGAACTCATGGCCTACAAGGCCAAATTCATGAATGGGTGAGTGTAAACACGCTATCCTGGGGCAAATTGAGCTGACAGGTTGTTCCCAGGACCTGAGAACGGGCCCCAGGGGTTAACCCAATAAGAACAGATTGACATGCAAATGGCAGTATGCTAATAAATTTATATCTTTATAGAGTGCCAGAGATGTCTATATATTATTCGGTTACATAGAATATATTCCTACCAATTCCTGGGTATTTATTATGCGTCCATGTTATTAATGTTATTGTTTTCATCTTTAAAATATTAATGAAAGCACTCAGTGTCCTGAAATTATTGTGTTCCTGTAAGTAATAATATTCTTTTAATGCTTCATAAATATTAAATAAAATCAACCAGCCTTCTGAAATGACGCTGTTTAATTTTATAGGATCATGATTCACAATCAACTCATTCAACTGTGACATTTACAAAATTCTAGTGTTATTCCTTTGGATGGGAACCAGTTTCTCATTACCTCCTGCCATTGGTTGGTGTCAGGACGGGGATTCGAAATGAGGGCCTATGTTGCCACGTGGGCTTATGGCTTCCCTGATAGTCTGCCAGCCTTCAGCAATGCAACATGAAGTAACCTTTGCAACAGTGTCATTCAGACCCAGAAGGGTCACTGTGCAAAGGAAAAAAACATAAAAGGCCACATTTTTCTGTGCATTGTTTTCCCTACAACACCTGGGGCTCTAGGACCCCAGCAGCACCTGTGTGTCCAGTAGCTGCACCCCATCCTAGGGTTATCGAAGCTAAGGCGGACTTGCTACGACCTGAGTTCAGGCCCCATGCTGAGAAAAAAATTAGCTCCCTGGCTTGCAATTCATACAGTTTATACTTACAGGCTTTGAATTTGAACTCAGGATCTGGGTAAATCTGCAGCAATGTGGATAAAGGGGAAGATCACCTTACATGAAGATAAACAAGTCAGGCCTATTCACTAGTCCTGAATTCAAGACCCAGCCCTGGAAAACATACTATTTATATGTATTGTAAAGATAGGATTTATACTTACCTATAGATGTTCAGTCCATACATGTTTTCTGTGGTTGTTCCTTGTATCTTTTGTTTTATTCATTTATTTACCATTGATTTTACTATGATGAAACACATTCTGTTTAATACATTGATGAAAAACTATCACAGAACATCTAGATTTGGAGAAATGTTCTCCATTATGCCTGACCCCCAGAATTCTCAGAGAAAAGGAAAACAAGTTTCACACTCTCCTTCTTACTACATAATCCACTTGTTGGTAGTGCTGGGATCTGAATTCAGGGCAGAGCAAAACAAATTGGCCAATCAGTCAAGGTGATCATACGAACCTGTGAGCAACTAAGGAGTATGGCCATTCCCAGAATCTGACATTGATCCCCAGGGTGGGCCACTATAGTAATAAGTTCATAATTTAAACATAGGATCTATATTGACATACATGTTTGGACAGCATCTTGTGTTCAGTGCAATTATTCTCCTTATTTTGTCTCTAATTCATGGAGGTATTGTGTATTATAATAAATATGGTGACAGGTATAACTGTGCTGACATGGATGATAACCTGTTCTGATAGTTACAGGGTTGTCTATCGTATTCTCCATCGTATTTGAGACACAGGACTTTCAAAGGAGAGGATAAAAGGCACAACGACTGGCTTCTGACATCAGGATGAATCTTTTGTCAGTGCTGGGATTTTAGCTCAGGTCTGGGTAACTCTGTTGCACTGTGGGAGAAGGGGAAGCTCACCATCTTTGAAGAGTAGAATGTCAGGTCTGGTGCAAGGCCTGATTTGAAGCCCCAGCACTGGACAAAATAGCAAGCTCACCTTTTTAAAACATAGGATTTCTCTTTAACTGCAGGTGTGGTATGCATCTTGCATTCAGTGTAGTTATTCTTTTTATTTTGTGTCTTTTTCAAGGTTGTATTGTGTATTTTATTGCGTATGGGGTGACAGATATAATTGCGCTGACATGGATGACAACCTATTCCCATGGCTAAGAGTTGCCTATATAGCATTCTCCATCCTCAATGAGACCCAGGACATTCACAGGACAGGAAAACCTGTGCCACCATAGGCTTCTCACATCAGAATGAATCTTTTGGTAGTGCAGGAATTTGAACTCAAAGCCTAGCAGGCCCAATTGGTGAATGTGTCATGGTGAGCACACCAGGCTTTGAGCCACTAAGGAACTAGGCCATTCCTGGGACCTGAGATGGAGCCCTGGTGGAGGCCAATATAGTCATAAATTCATAATTAAATAGAGGATATATATTTCCAAACATAGGTGGGCGGCATCTTGCATTTGGTGCAGTCATTCTCTTTGTTTTGTGTCTTATTCATTGATGTATTGTGTATTTCCTTGAGTATAGGATGACAAATATAACTATGGTGAACTGGATGACAACCTATTCCCATGACTATAGAGTTGCATATACATTCTCCTTCCTAGCTGAGCCCCAGAACTTGCACAGTACAGGAAAACAGGTGCAACAACTGGCTTCTCACATCAGGTGAATTTTTGGCAGTGCTGGGATTCGAACTTTGGGCCTAGGACGCCCAACTGCCTAATGGGTCCATGTGATCACACCAGACTGTGAGGCACTAAGGAGCTGGACCATTCCCAGGAACTGAGATCGAGCCCCAGGGAGGCCAAAACAGTCCCCAATGATCATTGAAACATGGGATGTATATTCACATCCGTGTGTGGACTGCATTGAGTGTAGTTATTCTCTTTATTTTGTATGTCATTCATGGGTGTATTGTGTATTTTCCTGAGTATATGATGACAGGAATAACTGGGCTGACATGGATAACAACTTATTCCTATGGCCACAGGGTGGCCCATGCATTCTCCGACCTAGCTGAGATCCAGGACTTGCACAGGACAGAAAACAGGTGCAACGATTGACTTCTGACATCAAGATGAATTTTTTGGCAGGGTGGGGAATCTGAACTCTGGACCTAGCAGGACCAAGTGGTGAATGGGGTCATATGAGCACACCAGCCTTTGAGCCACGAAGGAGCTAGGCCGTTCCAAGGACCTGCGATTGAGCCTCCGCCCCCGAGGGGACAGCGGGGAGCACAACAGTCATCCATTCATAAGGTGAAAGTAATATGGAAATAAGTACACATTAATATAGAGTAGGAGAGATGGTAACCTGTGGTGGAATCCAATCTGTGTGACTACCGATTCTTGGATCTTTCCTGATGCCTCCATTTCATACTGTGATGATTATTGTCATGTTTCATCAACTGTTCTTTACAAACAATCGATACCCCATGAGTCGTGCCTATCATTTCCTACTTGCATCATGCACAAACTACTCATTCAAGGATGAGATCAACCACATTCCATGACTCATCCCAGGTCCAGAAATGAGTATCTCAGGATCTGCTGCCATTTCTTCTGCATAGAGGAGCTGAAATCAAGCCTCAGGCCTGAAAAAGATACTCCATATATATATATATATATATATATATATATATATATATATATATATATATATTGGTCCACTCTTGGGCCTGAACTCTGGGCCTGGGCGCTGTCCCTCAGCTCTTCACCTCAAGGCTAGCGCTGTACCACTTGAGCCACGGCTCCACTGCCGGCTTTTTTTCTACTTATGTGATGCTGAGGAATCGAGCCCAGGGTCTCATGCATGCAAGGCAGGCGCTTTACCATTGAGCCACCTTCCGAGCCCTCCTTATATATATTTTAAAGATAGGATTTATACTTCCATACACATGTTCAGTCTATATTGTGTTTGGCGTGGTTATTTATTTTATTTCTGGTTTCATTCATTTATTTAGAATTTATTTTATTGACTCTGATGACATCTATACCATTTATTACATTGTTTACATCCTGTCACATAACATCCCAGATGTAAGATATGTTCTCCATCATGCCTGGCAGTGCCAGGATCTGAAGTTAGTGCCTAGCAGGCCCAATTCATGATTGGGTGAGTTTGAGCATGGCAGCCTCTAGCCAATGAAGATGTCAGGTGGTCCCCAGACTCTGAGATCGACCCCCAGGTTTGGCCAAAACAGTGATACATGGATAGGCAGACAGAGGTATACAAATATATATATATGTATATATATATATATATATACATATATATACATATATATATGTATATATATGTATATATATATACATATATATATGTATATATATGTATATATATATATATATATACATATATATATATATATATAGGTAAAGAGTTCCATAGTCGTCTATGATAGAATGACACCTACTATGTTCCTACCAACTCTTAGGCATTTATTATAACCCAATTGAAGAAATATTATTCTTTTCATGCTTAATAAACTATTAATTAAGCTCAATCAGCATTCTAGGATTATTGCATCCAATTTTAGCGTAGACCGATGTATAAAATACTCTTTCAATCAGTATTCCTATGCTTAGGAATGAGTCTCTTGTATTCTCCTGCGATTGATGTCAGGAATGCGATTTGAACCCAGGGCCTATGTTGACAGGTTGTACTATGGCTTCACTGATAGCCCACCAGCCACCAGCAATGGCAGCTCAAGTCCATATTGCAGCTTTGTCATTCAGACACAGGATGGTCACTGTCCAAAGAAAAAAATCGTAAAACCCAGCTCTCTGCAGGTCACCACTTTTTGTGCTTTCCAATGATTTTTTCTTCCTGAAAGCCCTCTGGGCCCAGGATCCGAGGATGGGCTATGGGACCAGAGACTGCACACCAGCAAAGGGAGATCCAAGCTGAAGTAGAATTTCCATGACCTGTGTTCAAACCCCATGCTTGGTCAAAAAAAAAAAAACCAATATATATAGAAAATAATTATTTAACTAAATTAGAAAAATAAAGCTCTCTGGTTTGGAATTTCTGCCAGTTTTCTTTTCTAGCCTGGGATTTGAACTCAGGGTCTTGGTAAATCTGTAGCAATGTGAGCGAAGAGTTGCCATTACTTGAGTTCAAACCCCGTGCCAACCAAAAATGAAAAACTGAGTCACTGACCTCGGCAGGGGGAGGTAGTTGTGGAGATGGAAGGGAAGGGATGGTAGGGGAAAAACACAGGAGTACTAAACAATGCTCAATAAGAAATGTACTCATTACCTTGCTCCTGGAACTGTAACCCCTCTGTAGAACATTTTTACAATAAAAAATATACAAAAAAAGAGAAACAATGTAGTTCTCAGAGAAGCACTTTGGAGGTAAGGGAAGGACGTTTGAATAGATGTACAAAACTCTAAACTGCTTTTTTTAATGTCCAGTATGGGACTGAATAAACATAACTGCTTCCATCAAAAAAATTAAGTTACTCTCTTGGAACTGGGGCTAGTATTTCTGCCATTGCTAGTTTTTGAACTTACCGTCCAGGTAACTCTTTTGCAACATGGGTGAATGCGAAGCTCATTGTCCTTGAGGAAAAGAAATTCAGGATAGTGTTCCCAGGGCCTGAATGAAGGCCCTGCAATGGAAGAAATATTTCTATACATGTGTAATATATGATATATACATATATATGCATGTTAATTTCATATTATGAATTTTATTATTGATTTTGTATTGTATTTTTCTTTGATTCATTTATTCATTACGGTATTTAGTATTATTATACACATAATATTATATTTTGCACATCTATTATAAAATTATACAGAATAATTTAGAGCATTGACCCATTTTAATTAACATTTTATTAACTGTTGAAACATGATACATAATTGAATGGAAGCATTTGTCCCAGTCTTCACATATTTAGAGTCCCTCCTAAGTATGAGCTTTGAGTTCAAGCCCAAGTCTGGCAAAAAAAATTGAGCCTGGTGAGATATATTATTCTGGAACTCAGAGGAGGGCCGAAGTTATAGTAAGAGGTAGGATAGAGAGGAGGTGCTGGAGGCTCACCCCTGTAATCTACTCAGGAGGATGAGATCTAAAGATTCCAACTGCAAGCAGGAAAGTCAATATGAGACACTTTTCTCCAGTTAAACACCCCATAAGCCAGAAGTAGAGCTGTAGTTCAAGTAGAAGAGTGCTAGCACGGAGCACAAAACCTCAGGGATAGGATAGCATCCAGGCCCTGAATTCAAACCCCAGGACTGGCACACACACACACACACACACACACACACACACACACACACAAACACAGAAACACAGACACACACACACAAACACACACACACACAAACACACACACACCAATATAGAGCATTTGCCAGTCAGCCTGCACAAGTTCCATCTCTAGCAACTCAATATGAAAAAAAAGATGGAGAAGGGAAGGAAAGATTTGCTCCAGGAAGTGATATAGCCAGTGCCAAAATTCCACAGTAGTTCTAATATGTGGGTACAAGACAGAGAGCCTCAGGCAGAAGGTATAGCATGGGCAAAGGTCCTGAGATGTGCTGTAGATCAGGTGGTGTGAGTGGTATGAAGGTTTTTTGGCTTCAGAAAATTCTGGCAGGAAATTTAAGGGTGGGTCAATGATGACTTGAGTCATAGGGACGAGGGTGGGGTCCTAGAATGGTGGCCAGGGGGAAGCTTAGCTTGTCTTTTCGCCAGGGACCCAAAGCCATTTCCTGTGGTTGGAAACCTGTTTTCCCAGCTCCTGACCCTCAGGCCTCCTTTGCATGGAGGAGTCAGGGCAAACGCAGGGAAGAACTCTTGCTTTAGAAAAGCTTCTAGCCCAATGCCACCAGTGGCTCAACCCCTGTAAATCCTAGCTATTCAGGAGACTGAGATAGAGATCGAGGGTCATGCCAGCTCTGGAGAGGAAAGTTAATGAGAGTCTTCTTGCCGATTAACTACCAAAATCCAGAAATGGAGCTGTGGCACAAATGGTAAAGTGGTCACCTTGAAGGAAAAAAGAGACCAGAGCCAAGAACCTGAGTTCAAACCCCAATACTAGCACAGGAAAATTAAAGAAAAGCTTTCAGGAGCTCCTAGTGCCAGATCACCAGGCACAGGTGGTTCAGCCTGTCCTCCTAGCTCCTCAGGAGGCTGAGATGTGAGGATCACGTTTCAAAGCCAGCCCAGGCAGTAAAGTCTGAGAGACTCAGATCTCCAAGGAACCTACAGAAAACCAGAAGTTGCTCTGTGGCTCAAGTGGTAAGGTGAAGAGCTGGGGGACAGTGCCCAGGCCCAAAGTTCAAGCCCCATGACCAACACCTGGCTTGCTTAGACCTTACTCTCTAGCTCTAGGCAGAGTTCTTTCCAGTGGGTCCCTGAGGGTCTCCTAATGTCTAGGTGTCCTACAAGTCTTGATAGCAGCCTGTTTGGAGGCCATTGCCTACAGAGCAGGACACAGTAGCAGAGAAGTATCCAGCCGTGGGGCATGAAGATCATCAGAATGGCATCTGTCATGAGTGCAATGTGGATCAGAGCAGTAAATCACTATCTCAGACCACAGTTCTGGGCCAGGAGGGGCAAGAGCTGTAAGATGTCACACCAGATAATGAGAGACTGGGATAGCCAGTACCTCAATGTTCTGGGGCATTAGTTTTGCCCTGGATGAGCTGAGCCCATCACATGAGTATCACAAGAGTGCAAATTTGTCATTCAGACCTTGGGCAGGTGTTGAGTTGGGCTCATGAAAGTTTTGTAGGCTCAGGAGTCCACAGCCAACTGGCTGCTGCTTGTAGCAGTCACTATCCCAGGAGTCCGAGGGCTCAGTGCCCTGCTTTCCTCATCAGTGCTTGGGGAAGGGGGGCAGATGAAGGTCTGGAATCAAGGGCCGACTACCAAAGAGCAACCCTAGTGTCCTTCACTTGATCCTGTAGCCCCATGTTGAGATCGAGGGGCAGGTTCCATAGAACTTACTGCCATGTCCCAAACCCCTCAGCCCAAGAAGTACTTAGGGAGAAACCACTTGATCTGGCTTGAGAGTTTACTGTGACTATGACTCAGGACTGCCCCCCAATTGTAGCTCAGCTCATCCAGGGCAAAACTAATGCCCCAGAACATTGAGGTACTGGCTATCCCAGTCTCTCATCCCCAAGTCCCCTGGGCCTGGAATCTAAAGTATATGCCTCTGTATTCTGGGAATCTAGAATTGTCTAGAAGGACCTGAGAGGGCCAGCTGTTGCCAGAAGATAGATTTGCCTACAATAAGGTATGTTGACATTTCCTAGGCATCGAACAATACATCCAAGCCACCTTGGCCTCACCTCTCATGTAGCCCCAGATTATCCTTGTTTGGGGAGCCTTCAGTCAGCTATCAAGGTCAAGTTGGCCAGAGCCACTGGCAACCACCCTTCCCCCACACCACCGCCAGCCTGCTGGGAGTGGGAAATGCAGCCAGGGTCCCAGCTGAGAAAAAGACAGGACACAGCATGAGTCACCCTGGCTCCCAGAGGCAGGAGAGAACATATGCCAGCCGGCCCTGAGGACCTAGAATCCCCTGGATAAGGACAAAGATATGGACAGCCAGACTAGTGTCCCAAGGAAAAGTTGGAATATGCAGGTCTCTGGCAATTTGGGACTCATTGTAGACCATGATAGGGGACTAAAGACAAGGCCATCCAAGGTCAGGCAGAGGCAGACAAGCACCCAGGAAGTGGGTAGAGAATGATCAGGGAAAAATACACACACATAGAAACACACACACACACACACACACACACACACACACACTCACACACACACACACACACACACACACACACACACACACACGGGTAGCCCAAGGACTCAGCAGTCCCTGAGCAACTGAACATCCCAAACTCCAAGAAGATGGCACTACCATCCTCAGACCAAATGTTGACAAAACTCAGAGCCTCTCACACATCTGGAATGGCTCATAAAACAGCATGGCATTTCCTACTGTACACCCCACTATGAAGAAAACTCAGCCACAGCATTTTGGTTGTCAGTCATGGGGTTTGAACTGTGTGCCTGCGTGCTATCCCTCAGCTCTTCAGTTGAAGGTATGCGCTCTACCACTAGAGCCACAGCACCAATTCCAGTTTTCTGGTGCTTCCCTTGAGTTAACGTCTCACAGACTTTCCTATCCAAGCTGGCTTTGAACTGTGATCCTCAGATCTCAGCCTCCTGAGTAGCTAGGATGACAGTTGTGAGACACTGGCAGTGCCCGGTTTCAGCCACCTTCTTACAACCAGGGGAAATCCAAATTGTCAGGCCATAAAGCACATGCAACCCTTCACTTTCAGACTTTGAAACTAGTATCCAAAGCCACTCTTCCTTGGTTGGAGAGAATATAATCGACACTACCCTCCAACCCTACTCCCATTAACCCACTCCCTGCCTAAGATAGGCCACAACCTCTGGAGTTCTTGGTAAGACAACGCCCAGCCTGCTGTAACTTTACACTTGGGCAAACGTGGGGAATTCTTAGAAATGGCTGTAAACTGAGGCCAGAACTTGGTGTCCCAACAACAGCAAACCCACTCCTTCACCATCTCTGGCAAGCAAGGGGTGTCTTTCTTTCTTGCAGTCCACACACGGATGTGAATATACATCCCATGTTTCAATGATCATTGAGGACTATTTTGGCCTCCCTGGGGCTCGATCTCAGTTCCTGAGAATGGCCCAGCTCCTTAGTGGCTCACAGTCTGGTGTGATCACGTGGACAACAAATGGGGCCATTTCTTGTGTGGGTTTGAACTGAAGATCTGGGAGCTGTCTCTCTGAGTTTTCATGCTCAAGGCTGCTACTCTATCACTTGAACCACAGCTCCACGTCTGGATTTTTGGTGGTTCCATGCATAGAAGTGTCTTATCACCTTGCTAGCTTATGGCTGGCTTTGATCTTTGATCTTCAGATCTCTGCCTACTGAGGAGCCAGGATGTCAAGTGTGAGCCTGAGCCAGACAGGCTCCAGAACCTTTCCTTTGAGCTTCTGTTTATCTCGTGTCAACTAGCAAGCCCTTGTTAAAATAGTCATTTATAGAGGATCATGTTCCTCTCCTAGGTCAGTTAACCCAAGGAGATAAAGTATCTTTGGAAAAGGCTAATCAGAGTTGGCCTAGGTGAGTGTGTGTGTGTGTGTGTGTGTGTGTGTGTGTGTGTGTATGAGTTTCAGGGATACCTACCCCCATCTCTCGGTGCTTCTTTCACCCAGAGGTGAGTACATCCAGGATCCCCACCCCAAGATAGGCGGGTAGTGGAGGGTACTTAAGGTCACATCAAGTGGGATGATCTGAATTCTATCCTGCAACTGAAGCCAGGAGAGATAATAGAGAGAAGGAGAGATTTAGAGGAACATCAAGGGAAACCCCTTACCTTTGGCTACAAGTACCAGAGAAAAGAATGTATCCATCCTTTTTGGTAGTAAGATAACAAGTGTCCACTATTCATTTTTTTTTTTGTGAGTCCCAGGTCTTGGATTCAGGGACTCAGTTTCATCCCTGTGCTTCTTTTACTCAAGGCTGAGGCTCTATAACTTGATCCACAGCACCAAAACTGGCTTTTTTTTCAGGGTGGGGTGAAGGAGGTCGTTTATGGGAGATAAGAATCTCACAGACCTTCCTGCCTGGGCTGGCTCTGAGTCACGACTATCAGAACTCAGCCTCCCGAATAGGCCAGATGACAGGCGACAGCCACTGGCACCTTGTTGGGTCTTCCTCAGCACAAAAGATGGACGGGGTCCGAGGAAAGGAAAGGTAAGTGAGGCGCTCGCCTGTTCCCCAGCCTCCCTCAGCTCGGGAGACAATCAGACACAGCGGGGAGCCAAATCCAGCAGGTAAAAAACTCGTTTATTAACAAAGAGCAGCCCCTTTTAAAGACAAAAAGGGCGGGTGGCATGGTAAGGGAGGAAGAGGAACCAATGACTGTCAAGGTCACACCCTATCATTCACCTGAGCCTTCACAGGCTGGTTAGGCACTGATTGGCAGGTCAATTGGGCTCTGCCCACGCTACTCTCTCCCAGCGCCATCTTTGCTGCCCATGTGCTCCACAGTACCTGACTGCCACCATCCATTCATGGTCCCCTAGATCCAGGACTGGACTACCTGCACTGCATCCTCCTTCTTTTTGTGAGTTGGAAGCAGACCTGTGTGGGTTTGATTCTTCAACCGCCTACCTACCTTCGAGCATTGTTCTGGCTCAATCTGATGCCGGCTTCCTCCTTATCCACAGCAATGACTTCGCGCTGTCACAGAACAAATGTCCCCCAGGAGGTGTCGAACCTGGGGTCTTTCCTCTGCACACTGACTCTATTCCCTGAAATGACACACTGCAGCAATGTGAAGTAGACATAGAGTGAATTCAGTTTCTTATAATCAGGGTCTAGCCAGATAGGTGGCAGTGAGGATCAGAGGCTCAGGATAGTGCTGTGCATTTGGACAATGCGATGCCTCCTCATCCACTTTCCTTTAACTGTCTTAGCAGAGGGTAGTGGGGAAAGATTCACCAGACAGACTGACAATGAGTAACCGTCACGGTCTACCCCGGGCACAGAGGGGCTTACCTAAGGGAGCTAGTTCCACAGTCCAAGTGGGAATGATCCTGACACCCAGCCTACCTCCAGAATGAGAGGGTCACCTTGTGTCCCAGCCACATGGGAACGCTGAGCCAACTCCTAAAAGACAAATTCAACAAGTTACTGAGAGAGAGACAGAGACAGAGAGAGAAAGAGAGAGAGAGAGAGAGAGAGAGGGAGAGAATTATACTTAAGCAGGCTGCCGGTGGCACAGGCCTACAATGGTAACTACACATTGAGATATGAGGATCATGGTTCATAGCCAGCTGAGGCAGGAATGTCTGTAAGACGCTTATCTCCAAAGAACCACCAGAAAACCAGAAGTGGTGTTATTGCTCAAGTGGTAGAGCCCTAAACTTGATCTGAGCAGCTTGTGGACAGTACCCAGGCCCAGAGTTCAAGCCCCACGACTGACAATAAGTGGACTTCCCACCACAAGAAATGGACTGAATAGCACCCATTGTCCTAGGGAGCATGGCCGAGAAGTCAGGCCAAGCTTCCTGTCTCCTGGGGGTCATGAGTAGGTCACCCAGCTTTTCCGTGCCTCATTTGCCCCAGCTGCAAAGCTGAACAGTGAAGGACCCCCTTCCTCATGAGGATAGGGTAAGGATGAAAGAGAGCCATGTTTTGTTTCATAATCCCATACCTGTAGCATGATAAATAACAGGGCCCTTCTGAGTCCTTTCCAGGTATCTTCTTGTTATATGCTCACAGAATTGCCAAGAAACTTATCTGATGACCGTTGCCTCTATGCCTGGCCCTGCCCCAGATTTCCCCTTGTATTGATCCCTTGTTTCCTCACAACTGTCCTGTGAGGAGACTGAGGACCAATGGTTCCAGGCTGAACCCAGAGCTTCAACTGTGGTCAAAAATCCGCTGCTGTGGACTAAGAGTTTGGGACAGTAATCTAAACCGATGACTGAGCATGGTGCTACATATCTACCAGCCCAACTACAGAGGACCAGGCATGGTGACACCTGCCTGTCACAGGAGTACCATGATCCAGCCAAGCCTGAACATATATGGAGTCTCTATCTCAGAAATGCCCAAGACAGAAAGGCTTGGCTCCCATGGAACAAGACCTGATTGGAAAGCCTAAGCTCTTGAGTTCAAACCTTAATATACCAAAAAGAATCTGAGTCCTGGTGCCAGAGGCTCATGCCTATACTGCTACCTACTCAGGATGCTGAGATCTGAAGATCACAGGTCAAGATTTAAAGTAGGGTTGGCCTTGCCCATCAGACGTCATGATGAGATGACCCAGAGTCTGACCCATGCCAGTAAGGTCCATACTAACAGGGCTCACAGCCTTAATAAGTGCTAACCACGCTCTCTGTCCCCCTGGGGAGCCAACCCCTAAGGGCCCCACCCCCAGGTCCTCCCGTGCTCCCTCTGCCACCAACCAGGCTCAAGAGAGTAGACAGTTCCAGATCACAAAGATCCCTTGTTCTTATAATTTAAAGGTGCTGAGTCCCCTTCAAACGTCTCACCCTTCCAAGCCCCCAGACCTCAGCCACAAAGTCCATGCACCCCCCCAATGACAGCGGTTAGAAGTTACCAAAGAGTCCAGCACTCCTTGTAACAACCAACTTCTACACACACACACACACACAGAGCCATCACGGGTGGCTCCTGTCTGTCATCCTAGTTATTCAGGAGGCTGAGATCTGAGGATCACTGTTCAAAGCCAGCCACTCAGATAGTTTGTGAAGCTCCTATCTACACTGAACCACCAAATAACCACAGGTGGAGCTGTGGCTCAAGTGTCAGAGCTCTACCTTTGAGCAAGATATCTCAGGGACAGCACCTAGGCCTTGAGTTCAAGGCCCAGTTCTTCTACCTCCAAACACACACAATCACAGACACAGACAGTCAGACAGACAGACAGACAGACACACACACACACACACACACACACACACACACATGATAGCCCAAGGATTCCGCAGTCCCTGAGAACAGAAACATGAACTCCCTCAATTAGGATCAGATCCCACCCACTAGAAGGTGGCAGTACCAACATCAGACCCACTGTAGACAAAACATTGAGCCGCACATATATCTGGAATGTCTCATAGACCAGTATGGCACTTCTTATCATGCACATTGCTATGTGGAAAACTTAGTCACCTCTTTTTTTGTTGTTGGTCAAGGTGTTTGAACTCTGGGCCAAGGTGCTGTCCCTCAGCAATTCAGCTGAAGGTGAGCACTCTCCCACTTGAGCCAAAGCAACACTTCCTGTTCTCTAGTGGTCTATCATCAAGTCTCACAGACTATTCTGCCCAAGTTGACTTGTAACCACGGTCCTCACATCTCAGCCTTCTGAGTAGCTAGGATGAGAGTTGTGAGCCACGGGTGGCTTCAAGTTTCAGCCACCTTCATATACACAGAGGAAACCCATCTCGTCAGTCCGCAAACTTTTTGCAACCCTTCACTTCAGATTTTGATACCCAGCATCCAAATCTATCCTTCAATGGAGAAAATAAAGACAAAACAATCACACCTGCACCCCTTCTCCCACTCCCTGCCTGTCACAGGACACGTCCTCTTGAAGCTGTGGCTTCAAACTGGGGCAAACTTGGGGAGTTCTTACAAATATCTTTACAGTGAGGCCAGCACTTGGTCTCCCAAACACAGCACCCTCCCCACACCCCCACACCTCCACCATCATTTGCAGGCAAAGATGTCTTACTTACTTTCTTTTTTATGTTGTGGGGCTTGAACTCTGGGCCTGGGTGCTGTCCCTGAGCATTTCAGCTTAAGGCAAGCACTCAATTGCTTGAGCCACAGCACAACTTCTGGTTTTCTGGCAATTCCTTTTAGGTAAGAGTCTGAGGGTCTTTCCTGATCAGGCTAGCTTTGACCCGTGATCCTCAGATCTCACGTCCTGAGTACCTAGGATAACAGCCATGAGCTACTGGCACCCAGCCAAACAAACTTCCATTCCTGTCATCCTCTCCCCCCAGGAGACTGAAATCTGAGGACTGCAGTTGGATGCCACTTAGCAGCAAGGCCCGTGAGAACTCTTTATCTCCAATTAAACATCCCAAAAAGCTGGAAGTGGAGCTGTGATTCAAATGGTAGAGTGCTATCTTGGAGCAAAGAAGATAAGATCCATGCACTAGTTTCAAGCTTTTTCTAGCAAAGACCCACCCAAGATAGGGAAGCAAGTGTGCACACAGGAGCTCAAAGCTAACCCATAATACTCAGGACTCCCAGAACAGACCCCATCCAGCTCTGATTCTCTAGATTCTATGTCCTACACCATGGCAGTCTTAGATGGGACTGACCATGCACCAAGTTGGGACATTCAAGTACAATCTCATACTGAAGATCCCCTGACCTTATCACTCAGGATCTCTCGCTGTCCTGCCTGAAAACTAGGCAGTGAGGTAAGATCTAGTTATCCACCACATGATATGGGAACCAAAGGGATTCCTGGTCAAGGGATAGAGACTGGGGGGATCTAGTTCCCTCTTTGGGAGGTGAAAAGGGCTGCTATATCCCAGAAATTTTCCTATGTTGTGAGTATTATGAAAGAAACAACCCTGCTCAGACCACAGTGCCTCTGATTTTTCCACCAGCCTCTACCCAGCTCTGCCCCACCTTCAGCCTGCCTTCTTGGAATCCAAGATCTGCCATCTATACTAAAGAGTGAGCCAGCCAAGAGACGCACTTCCTGCCCTCATTCCCAGGCTGTCCTGTGTCAGTGGCATGCTTACCTCAGTCTTTGGTGAAGGAATGAACACCGGGAGTGATATCGTCAGATTGAGCCCTGGAAAGTCCTAGTCCCTAAGGGTGTACTGCACAGGCATCCTGCAGTGAACGGCAGCCAGGTTGTCAATGATGAACCCAAGGTGCCAGGGCTTTTAAAAGCAGTGTGGCTGGATCAAAGGCTGGTAGTCTATGTTGTCAGGTGAGGTCATGGCTCCAAAGACCTGACACACATGACCCAGGATCATTCTCCCTCTTCAAATTCCTACTTATACTTTGATCCCCCCCTTGAAACTCTCTCACTCCAATACCTCCCTAGCCCTTGGAAACTTTCGTTTTATCTGACCAGAAAATAAACTCAATGAGGCTGGGCATAATTGAAACCTGGTGACCCACTCTGAGCCCTAGGTTCTACCCGAGGCTGGTTCCCTATATTGTCAGTGACCACACAGCTCCTGGATAGCATGAAGTTTCTGAGGGGTCAGTGGCTTGGTCCTCCATACTGGCTTTAGGCTCTGAAACTGTCCCCACATAGATTGTGAATAATTGGCTCCCTTGATCCAGAGACTCCAAACCATGGCTTGCATGTTCTCCCTTCTTCCTTCCTTTCCTTTTTATCTCCCTCTGTCCTTCCCTCCTTTCTCTCTTTACTTTGTGTCAGTTCTGGGCCTTGTACTCGGAGCCTAGGTGCTGTCCCTAAGCCTTTTTACTCAAGGCTAGCAGTCTATGGCTTGAGCCACACATCCATTTCTGGTGTTTTGTTTTTGGTAGTTAATTGAAGACAAGAGTCTTACAGGCTTTCCTGCCCGGCCAAAAGCCTCAATCCTCTGATCTCAGCCTCCTAAGTAACTAGGATGACAGGCTTGAAGCACTGGCATCCAGATCAATCCAAAGTTTCTTCATGGGCTGTGGAACCAGTCCTGGAACTTTTTGTTGTCTATGACCCCCCAGAGCCTCGTGCACACTGTAATGGTTTGTTGGTTAAATAAATGAGCATCTGTCTATGACAATACTACAGAAAATCCCATCTGATTCAGGTAAGAATCCTCTGTGGGGGAGTGGGGAGAAAGCCTGATGTAGCTCTCCCACAGTTCTCCCTCCTCCCTCTTACCCACTCCTGGTGCCACAACACTTAACTGTTTTGGCTCTGAGGGTGTGAGCCACTATGTACTCGCTACATTCCAGGGCCTCTGGGATGCCTGTCTTCTCAGCGATCTCTGTCCAGCAGCTGACCAGCTCTGTGACACTCAATTCACCATGGAGGTGTGAATGAGTTTGTTGTGAGCTGAATGGCTGGCTCAAGGGGACTCCTGTCCTCCCCCTGGGGCCAGCCAGGATTGTCCACCACATGTGGCCCCTAAATTTCATGTTGCAGATGAAGGATTCTTGAGGTAGCCTGGGTTCTCTGAATCTCCCAGAGTCCAGTACAGGTGCTGGGAACCATCTCTGCTCATTGCTGGCAGGCTGGGGATGGTGAGGTCACAATGTCTGTTCCCCATAATGTCCTCGATTGGGGTCATCACCCTAGAGAGATGCAACAGCTGCCAGAGAAAGGCAGTCAAGGCACAACGTTCAAAGCAGATGACAATCTGGCTTGGGAACTCTGCCTGTGCCACTTTGAACATCATTGTTTGATGGCTGAAATCATCCATCTAATTTGATCCATAATCCCAGGTATTAGTGGAAATTGCCAGCTTAAATTAAAAAAAAACCCTGGAAAATGTGGTATTTAATTTGTCCCAATCAAACTTAAAGGGTTCCAAAATCAGTGGTCCCCTTTTCCTTCCAGACTGCCTATAACAGGTTACAGAAACTGGCATTCAGCCAGCCCTAGCTAACTGCCAGCTCCTGATACTGAGCAGGCTCCAGCAGGGGAAATGGACTTGCCTACCACTGCCCAGCTGGAAACAGCCCAGGCGGGACACAGACTGGATTCTGCAAGACTCCAGGGAGGATTGACACTGAGCACTGCCCCAGCAGGGTGTCCTCACCACCAGTGGGGACCCACAACCCTGTGCCAGAATGCCCACAGAGACGTTAATGCCCTAGATATGGTTCCCCTCTCATCCACTGTCATGGTGAACCATCTGTCATGCCACATCATACGCCAGTCCCCAAAACCTCATAGCTTCACAACCCCTGCCTTATCATTTCCCTCATCTCGTTCCCTAATTATGTTGGGCAAACACATTCCAAACCCTTGAATTACCTCCAACTAAACACACAAGAGCAGAGTGTCCGGCTTGAAGAATGTGGCTGTGATCTCATTCGCCTCATGAAACTTCTGGCTGGGGATAGAAGGACAGGTGTCCACTCCAGTCCAGGGTTCAGACAGTTCTTCTAGAGGAGGCCCACTCTGGCCCAGCAGCTACTGTGGGCTACAGGAAAGGGGGAAGAGAGAGGTGGAAAGGGGAGGAAAGTAATGTCTACTGAAATCTTCCATAAAGGAGCAATGAAACTGTGAAGGAGAAAACAAAAAGTGTGGTTGGGCTTGTACTTGGTATTGATGAAGAACAACAACAACAAATACACACACACACAGAGAAATAAAATGTTTCTGCTGTTTTTAGACATGGTGACTTAAATATATTTTCATTGTTCTCATCTCCCTGCTCTCCCAACACACACACACACACACACAACACACACACACACACCTCCAGAATGGTGACAGATGACACTTCCATGCAGCACCTGCAATTTGCCAACTGATCACTCACCTGAGGACAGTCAGGCTGTACAAGGAGAAAGATTCTGTCTCTCTCTCTCTCTCTCTCTCTCTCTCTCTGTCTCTCTCTGTCTCTGTCTCTCTCTCTCTCTCTCTCTCTCTCTCACACACACACAAACACACACACACAGACTCAGAGTAGTACCTCTCCTAAGTTTGTTGATTCCTTATCGGAGCACGCGGGTTCCCATTCTCCGTTCCCTTGTCAGAACGAAGGACTCCCACACAAGGGGAGCACCACTCTAATGACACAGCACGACCCTGCCTCTCCCCTTCTCCAGGGCCAGACCCTTCCCCTTGGGAACAACCAGCCTTAACTCCCCATTCACCAAAACCCTATGCCAGGATGCTGGGTGAAGTAATCCCCAGACAGGTGGGTCCTCAGAGCAGGACTGAAACAAGTAGTGGGTCATGGGGTTCCAAGGGGGGTGTCTGTCCCAGGGTGGGGGCGGTGTTGAGGAAATGGATGGGGTCCTAAAGGCTACATACATGCACAGACTCCTACTTCCAGCCTAGATACTTCTGGGCAACTGGGCAGATTCTTGGGGAGGACAAGGAGACCAGATGGACAGGGAACACCGGCAGATGCTGGCAGAGCTGGGAAATGTGATCACCCTGTGAGTAATGTTGACACCTGGGGTGGGGGATAGGCCGGGTATATGTGTGTCTCAGGGCGTGTGTTCTCATATATTCACCTACTATCTGACCCCCAGTGCCCTCACCTCCCTAGTGGGCTTTTCTGGGACCCTCCTCAGATGAAAGGGTGACTGAGCACAGAGGACAAGGGCTCACATAGCAAGGGAGGCCTATCTTCTGCGTCCAACATCCCCCACTCCCAGAAAAAAAGGAAAAGACCCAATAAGGCAGGTGCAGAGGTGATGTTCCCCACCTCTGACTAAAGCCACCAGGTTCCCACCAGGGAGAGGAAGGGTGCAGATGTGGGACTGTGTGGCTCCCACTGCTCCAGCCAGGGGCTCAGTGGTGACCCCTTCTCACCCATTCCTGCATCTTCCCATTTCCAGGGATACTGGCCACTAGGGATGGGGGTGAGTTCCCAGAGTCAACACCCACTCCCCAACTCCCCACTCCTCGGGCGCATTTGTGGCAGAGTCAGGGCTGGCCTGCCTGGTGCTGGGGAGGCGTCGTTGGGACACAAGAGGGAAGGCGGGATTTGCAGGGGGGGGAGTGAGAGTGATAGGGGGAGGTCGCAAGGTGCTGACCTGCGATCGGCCACTCACTTGTGCTGCTGGGAGAATCTGTAAGGCTGTGGTTCTGTGTGCAGCGTGCAGCAATGGTGTGAGGGATGTGCCTGATGTGCTGGCTTTCTGTGCTCTGTACTCCTGGCCCAGACCAATGCTCCCACAGCAACAGAGGTTTTGAGGCCGCCATCCCTGATGCATGTGCCTGCTCTTCTCTCTGCTCTCTCTCTGCCCCCACTTTTCTCCAGGGCTGCCCGGCCCCTGTTGCACAAGTGCTGCAGTCCATGTGTGCCCCTGGCTGCAGCAGATATGTGCCCCCTCAGCCACACCCTGTCCTCCCCTGGGTCATGCCTCCTCCCTCCCTCAGCCACGCCCCCATCCCTGGCTTTGTGCTGTCCTGACTCTGCCCTAAGTCTACCAGGCCATGGCAGAAGCAGCCTCACCTCAGGTCAGGGCTTCCCCCCAACCCCAGCAGCTGCCCGGGGGGGTGGGGATCGAATCTCCACTCAGCCCAACGGAGGACTCTTCTCCATCCACCCCACACACCAAGCTGGTGCACGGTGTCTCTGTACGTTTGTGTGTGTGTGTGTGTGTGTGTGTGTGTGTGTGATTTTTGGGGATACCAACCTTGCAAGGACTCAGAACGATTTTAAAAAATAGCACAAAGAATCCTGTGTAATGGACTCAGCACAATAGCAACCTTTGGGATCCTCATGGTAATCTAATGACTAGTAAGATGAGACATGCCATTTTAACATCACTAAACTTACATATCATAGTATTATGACATCATATGTCATAGTGACATTATAGACATATTGTGAATGCCTATTCTGTGATTTCATTCTATTTCAAGTGAGCAATATTGGTGGATTTCAGAAATCCATTGTGACCTCAAAGCCATTGTGATAGTAACCTGTTGTGACATCACAAACTGGTCCTGTCCATTGTGACCTCATCACCAAGGTGACATCACAAAGCCGTTATGATATCACATTGCTGTTGTGACATTACAATCACCTTGAGACCTCCCAAACCCATTATGACATCTTTAGCACCTTTGAAAAAACACACGGCCTTTGTGACATGACAGTCCCTTTGTGTACCCATATCCTCATTGTGAAATGTCAATTGAGATCAGATATGCCAAAGAAATATCACAAAGCATTTACAATATAATCATAGGTGTGACATCACATTGTCATTGTGACAAAATCAGCTCATTGTGACATCACAAATCTGTAATGACATCATACCACTATGATATCACATTGTCATTGTGACATCATATATACATTATGAATGCCTATTATGTGATTTCATTACATTTCAAATGTGGCATGTGGATTCATATCAAAAACACATTTTGACTTCATAACCATTGTGACATCACAATCCCTTTGTGATGTAACATTGAAATTGTGATATCTCTAAACAACTGTGACAACTTAAACATGTCCTGTCCTCAAAAGTTTTGTGACATGTTGCCACTGTGTTATGTTAGGCCCATTGATAGCTCAATCTATTTTCGACCTCAAATTATTTCAGGAATGACATGAAATATTAGAAATATGCTTTGACATCATGAGCATAGTGACATCACACTGAATGGCCTTTGGGACATCAAGCTCCTTCTGTGAACTTGTATCATTGGGAACTTGTAGCAATTGAAATTTGAAATAATATGTGATATTACAAACTAATTTTGACATCATTAACCCATTTTTATATCATTAACATTTTCACAACCAAAGCCTGTTAGGAACTTTAGCACTTTTGACAAAAAACATGGCGTTTGTGTCATCACAGTTCATTTGTATATGTCATGGTGACTTCATTCTCATGTCCTCACTGTAAACTAATAGCAATTAAGATCTGACATACCACTGTGACATCACAAACCATTTGTGCCATCATCACCAGTGTGATATCAATCATTATGACACCATCAGCACATTGTGACATCAACAAGCTACAGTGACCTCATAGCATTATGACATCGCATTGCCATTTTGCTTTCTTAGACACATTGTGAATGTATATCCTGTGATTTCATTCTATTTAAAATGTGGCATGTCAGTTGATATCAGTAACACATTGTGATCTCATAACCATTGTAACATTTTAAACCCTGTGTGATGTCATAATGGTGTAACATCACATTGTTGTTATGACATCTTTAGCTTATGGTGACATCACAAAATGGCAATGACATTATAACATTTGCCATTATGTCATTGTGATATCATAGTCACATTATGAATGCCTAATCTGTGATTTCATTTTATTTGAAATGTGGCATGTGAGTTGATATCAGAAACTCATTCTGATTTCACAACCATTGTCAGATCAAAATCCCTTTGTGACATTAATTTGGCAACGTGACATCACAATAGCAATGTGATGGAACTAAGACATCATGATATCAAAATGGTCATGAACACACAATGGGTTTCTGATAACCGACATGCCACATTAAAAATAGAATCAATAACATAATAGGCAAACACAACGTGTCTATGACATCAGAATAACAATGTGATGTGGCAATGCTATGATGTCATTGTAGTTTTACATGTCAAAATGAGCTGCTGGTGTCATAATGGCAACATGATGTCACAATTATGATGTCAGAAAGGATTTGTTATGTTTCCTTGGTATGTCTGATGTCAGTTGTCATTAGTTCCCCATGAAGTTATGGATACAAAAAAGGTTCTGTGATGTCACAGAGGCCATGTGTGTTTTCAAAGGTGGTTATAAGTCATAATAATTTTGGAATGGCACAATGTGATCCATAATGTCACAATGGAATGAGATGTCCCTTTGGGTATTGATGTCACCGTGGTGATGAGGTCAGAATGGCTTTGTGATGTCACAGTTTGTTTGTAATATCAGAATGATCCAATTTCAATTACTCATAATTCAATATGAGGATACCATTTGATAGAAGAAGCTTCATAGTGTGAGGTCATAATATGTGAAAACCCAACGGGACAGTGATTTCACAATGACAATGTGATGTCTCAACATCATGTTATAATAATGTTCTGATGTCACAATTCGTGATGCCATACTGATGAGGAGGTCATAACTTAGTCATAACTTGTGTGAAATGCTGCCATTAGGATATTTTGGCTTTTAGTAAGCTTATAATCTGTTTTGAAACATAATAATTCAGGTATGACATATGATATCAGAAATTGACTCTGACATCATGAACATTGTGACATCATGAACATTGTGACATCACATTGATAGACATCAAGATCATAGTGGCACATTATGAACTCACAAATCTGTTAGGACTTCATCATATTTGTGAAACACATGACTTTAGAGACAACACAGTCTCTTTGTGAACTCATATCTTCATTGTGAATTAATGACATTTGAGATCTGGCATGCCATTGTGACATTTCCAACCAATTGTGACAGCACAAACCTATTATACTAGAAACACATTGTGATCTAATAGCCATTGTGACAGCATAATCCCTTTGTGACCCCACATTTCCATAGTGATAATACTAACCCACTGTGAAATTCCAATCCTCTCAAGCCCAATCCAGGTATGAAATGTGATACTCGAATCCAGTGTGACATCTAGATCATGGTGACATCACACTGATAGATGTTATGAGCATTTTGTCACATTCTGACAACACACACCTGTTAGGACTTCATCACTTTTGTGAAAATACATGCCTTAGGAGACATCAGAGTCCCTTTGTGAGCTCATGTACTTATTGAGTTAATGAAAATTGAAATCACATGTGTCATTTTGATATCACCAACCCATTGTGACATCACACACTTCTTGTGAACTCATCAGTGTAGCATCACAAATTATGATATCAAAACATTATTAAGTCATCATATTGCAACATCACATTGCCATCGTGATATCTCTATCCCATTGTGTTTTCAAAAACCTAGTATGTCTTCATAGCATTTTAGAAAATTCATGGCCATTTATACGTGTCTTCTTCTGTGAACTCATATCCTGATTGGCCATGTGAAACTGGACATGTGATTATGCGATGTGACTTCACAAAACTATTTGATATCATCACCAATGTGTCATCACAAAACCATTGTGGGCTTTCATTGCCATTTGACATCACTATCACATTGTGACACTGCAAACCTATTAGGACCTCTTATCACCTTTGAAAAAACACATGCCCTTTGTGACAACACAGTCCCTTTGTGGAACTATATCCTCATTATGAACTGACAATTGATATCAGACATGCCAATTTAACATCAGGAACCCTTTGTGACATAACCAGAGTGACATAACATTTTCATTATGACAGCATCAACTACTTTTGACATGACAAAACTACAATGACAAGATAGCATTATGAGATCACATTGTCATTGTGATGTTATAAAAAGATTGTGAATGCCTGTTTTTAATATTTTTTTGTTGGTCGTGGGGCTTGAACTCTGGGCTTGGGTGCTGTCCCTACTCTTCAGCTCAAGGCAAGTGCTTTATCACTTGAGTCTCAGAGCCACTTCCGGTTTTCTAATGGTTTTTATTGGGAATAAGATTCTCATAGACTTTCCAGCCTAAGTTGGCTTTGAACCACGAACCTCAGATCTCAGCCTCTGGAGTAGCAAGGATTACAGGCTCGAGGCACCAGCGCCCAGATTTTTCATTTTATTTCAAATTTGACATGCGTGTTAATATCAGAAACATAATGTGAACTCATAACCATTGTAACATCATAAATCAGCAATGACATCAAATTGTCATTATGACACCATCAGCTCATTGTGACATAACCAAACGACAATGGCATCACAGCAATATAAATTACTGTGACATTGTTACATCATAGACTTAACAGTGTGAAGGCCTATTCTGTGAATTCATTCTATATCAGAAACCCATTTTGACCATATAACCATTGTGATATCACAATCCTTTGTAACATCATATTGCCATTGTGATATCATTAATCTGCTGTTCCATCACAAACCAGTCCTGTCCTTATAAGTTTTGTGACATACTGCCATTGCCATATATTAGGCCCTTTCTGAGCTCATAATCTGTTTTCAATCTGATATTTCTGGTATGACAGGTGATATCGGAAATCCCCGGTGACATCAAACTGCCAGATGTCATGACCATTTTGTCATATTGTGACCTCACATTTCTAACAAAACATGCCTTTGGAGACATTACAGTCCCTTTTTGAACTCATATATTCATTGCCAATTAATGACAGTTGAGATCTCCCATGCCACTCTGACATCGTGAACCCATTGTGACATCACAAACTTATTGTGACCTCATCACGAGAATAGCATCAACAACTAATTGTTGTATCAAATCATTATTTTGACATGATATTGTGGTATTGCTGTTGTGATATCACTCTCCCATTGTGTTTTTACAAACCTGTTATGGCCTCATCAGATCTAAGAAAATTCATGGACTTTGAGACTTCAAGCTCTTTCTGTGTACTCATGTACATATGACCTCTAAGGCAAGGAGAAAATCCGTCGAGTCACATTTAATATAATAAAACATTTTTCACTAGGAAGGGGACTGTGATTAACTTATCCAGGACTGGATACCCAGGTTCAAGAGCAGTGTTGACCACCAAACCTCAGACCTCCAATGGGCAGCTCCACCCTTTCTTAATTGTTCTGCAAACCACCAACCACAAAATTATGATCTCCAAAGCTCCAAAGCTCAATGGGCAAGGCTTTTTTCTTTTCCATTCTTCCCTCCTCCACAGACCTGTCATTCCTTCCTCGTCTTTCCCTTTTTCCCTTCCACCACTTCCTTCTTCTCTTCAGGCCTCTCCGCTCTCCACAGGCCTGCCCTACTCTGCCCCAGTGACCAATTGCCAACCTTCTGCTCTCCCTCAGCTTCCCCCCTTCTCAGGTTTATCCTTTCCTGCTGTCTCACAACTTTCTTCCATCCAGGTAACTCCCATTTTTATCTCCCCTTACAATGCCCTGAAAATGCAACTTATATATAGGTTGTACCCCTCCTCCCTCCAATGGATCTCAAGACTAACAGCTTTCAGCCATCACTTCCAAAACTGCCCAATGCTCAATCACTTCTTGACAGCTCACCGTGTGAGGCTTGACACCTCCACCTTTGGCAGCATTCCCCACACTCACCAGTGGGCCAAGCCAAGAGTTTACAATGAATATCGGCTCCCACAGATAATTCTGGCTCCACTGGTTATTATAGTATCCTCATAGTGAATTAGAAGAAATTGAAATTGTCTATGTCACTGTTATATTACAAACTTGATGAGACATCTTTAACTCTTTGTGACCTCATCACCTCGGAGACATCACAAACTCTTTGTGTTATCACATTGCCATTGTACCAACATGATCACATTGTGAAATCCCAAACCTATTATGACTTCAGAAGCTTTGAAAGAAAGCATGGCCTTTGTGACATGACAGGCCTTTTGTATACTCCTATCCTCATGTTGAGCTAATGACAATTGAGATCAGCATGCCATTTAACATTGCAAAACCTTTGTGACATAATCACCAGTGTAACATCACATTGTCATCATGACATCATAAAACAACAATGACATCAAATCACATGTAATTGTGATGTCACAGATATATTGGAATGCCTATTCTGTGATCTCATTCTATTTCAAATATTGCTGGTGGGTTGATATCAGAAATACATTGTTACCACATAAGCATTATAATATCACAATACCTTGATGACACCACATTGCCATTATTATATCACTAATGCACTGTGACATCACAAAACAGTCTTATCCTCATAAATTTTTTGACATGCTGCCAGTGTGATCTCTTCGGCCTCCCTGAGTTCATAAATTGTTTAACTCATAATACTTCAGGCATGACATGTGATATCAAAAATCCGCTGTGGTATCATGACCACTGTGACATTACACTGCCAGATTTCTTGACACTGAGTCACATGAGGACAACACAAACTTGTTAAGACTCATTACATTTGTGCCAACATATGCCTTTGGATACATGATTATCCATTGTGAACTTATATAGTCCTTGTCAATTAGAGATCTGGCATGAGATTGTGACATCACTAAACCCATTGTCAAATCACAAACCTATGTGACCTCATCACCTGTATGGCATCACCATTTGTAACTTCAAAACCATACTATCTCATGTAATGGTAGCATCACATTGCCAATGGGATATCTCTGTCTCATTGCATTTTCACCAGCCTATTATGTCCTCATAATATTTTACAAAATTCATGGCCTTTCTGACTTCTAGCTCCTTATGTGAACTCGTATCTTCATTGTGATCTAGTAGAATGAAATTGGACATGTAATGGTGATATTACACATTCATTGTGACATCACTATCCAAGTGTGACTTTATCATCACTTGACATCACAAACCCATTGTGACATCATATTGCCACAGTGATATCATGATCACCGTGTGACATCCCAAAACTGTTGTGACCGCTTAGCACCTTTGAAAAAGCACATGGTGTTTGTGATATCACGGTCCCTTTGGGTAACCATGTTGTCATTATGAACAAAGACAACTGACATCAGACATGCCAAATTACCATTACAAACGCATTGCGACATCACCTCCAGAGTGAGACCACATTGTTGTTATAATACCATCAGCCCATTGCTACATCCCAAAATGACAATGACATCACGTTTTCATTGTGAGGTCCTAGAGACAATGCGATTGCCTGTTCTGTGATTTCATTCTATCACAAATGTGGCATATAGGTTTATTTCAGAAACCCATTGTGACCTCACCATCATTGTGACATTACAATCCCTTTTTGACCTCATATTGACATTGTGATATCATTAATGCAATGTAACATCACAAACCTGTCTTGTCCTCATAAATTTTGTAACAAGTGACTACCTTGGCCGGGCTGGATGCGGAGAGCTAAATTCAGTCTCAACCACGAAACCTCAGGCCTCCAAAGATCAGTTCAGCCACTTGTTAACTGGTCTGCAAACAAGCAACCGCCAAAATACTGATCTCCAAAGCTCCACACTTCAAAGGACAAGGCTGTTTTCCTATCTCTTCATTCTGCTTCTCTACAGATCTGTCCTACCTTTCAGCTCTTTTCATTTTTTCCTTCCAGCATTCCATTCTTCGCTTCAGGCTGCTCTGCTCTTGACAGGCCTGCCCTGCCTTGTCCAGGTGGCCAGTTGCCATCCTTCACCTCCTGCTCTCTCTCATTTTCCTCTCCTCCCAGGTCTTTGCCCTCCAGCAGTCTCATCACTTCTTTCCATCCAGGCCTTTAACCTTTTTCTCTCCCCTTCTCTTGCTCTGAAAATGCAGCTTATATATAGGCTGTACCCTTCCCCAACAGCAATAATTTCTTGCCTTCCAGTTTTCAAATATCACTTACCAAATGTCCATGCCCAATCACTTCTTGGCAGCTCACCATGTGGGGCTTGACATCCTATCTCCTTCAGCAGCATGTCCTGCCCCCTCCAGTGTCATGCACCCCCTCTTTCAATTGGTCCAGATTAGGAGGCCATGATGATTATCTGTTCCCGTGGATTATAGGGGCACTGCTGGTTATTACAGTGTCCTCATGGTCAACTAGTAGCAATTGAAATTGGACAAATAATTGTGATATTACAAACTCGTGACATAACTAACCCATTGTGACCTCATCACCACTGTGACATCACAAACCCATTGTGACTTCACATTGTTGTTTTTGATACCAAGATCACATTGTGACATTTCAAATCTATTATAACCTCTTGTAACATTTGAAAGTTACATAGCTTTGTGATATCAGAGTCCCTTTGTGTACCCAAAGCCCCACTGTGAAATATTGACAATTGAGAATCAGACATGACATTTTGACATCCAAAACAGTTTGTGAGATCATCATAATTGTGACATCACATTATCATTTTTATACCATCTACTCATTGTGAAATAACAAAACTATAATGATAGAATTATAACTTCACATTGTCATGGTGATATCATAGACACATTATGAATGCCTTTTCTGTGATTTCATTCTATTTCAAATGTGGCATGTAGGTAGACATCATAAAAAATCAGGAACTCATAATCATTGTGAGATCACAATCCCTTTGTATATCATGTTGCCATTGTGATATTACTAAACCACCGTGATATCACAAACCTATCCTCTCATGATAACTTTTGTGACATGCTGCAATTCTGATACCTTAGGCCTTATTGTCCTCATAATCTGTTGTTGATCTCATTAGATTTCATATATGACATTTGATATCACAAATTCCCAGCGATATCATGACCATGTTGTCATCATACTGCCAGATGTCATATCCATTGTGTCAAATTCTGACATCACAAAACTTTTAGAATTTCAATATATGTGTGACAACACATACTTTTAGAGAAACCACAGTCCCTTTGGGAACTCATATACTCATTGTAAGTTAGGACAATTGAGAATCATAATGTCATTGTAACATGCCCAACACATCACCAATATTTTGTGACCTCACAACCAATGTGGAATCATCAACTAATAGTGACACCAAAACAATATTTTGACATGATGTAATGAGTTGACATTGTCATGGTGATATCACTCTCCCATTGTTCATTCACAAACCTAAAATGACCTCCTAACATTTTTAAAAATTCATAGCCATTAGTACTTCCAACTCATTCTGTGAACTTGTATGCACATTGTGAAATAGTAACAATTGAAAATGGATTTGTGTTTAGATATTACAAATCATTATGACGTCAAAAGCCCATTGTGACCTCATCACTACTGTGTATCATAAAGCTATCATGACCCCTATGTACCTTTGAAAACACACATGGCATATGTGACATCATAGTCCCTTTGTGTACCCATATCCTCATTTTGAATTCATGACAATTGAATTCATATATGCCATTGTAACATCACAAACCCTTTGTGACCCCATCACCAGTGGGACAACACATATTCATTATTACACAATTACCTCCTTGCAACATCACCAATTTACAATAACCTCATAGCATTATGACATTTATTGTCATTGTGATGTCATAGTCACATTGTAAATACCTATTCTCTTATTTCATTCTATTTCAAATGTGGCATGTGGGTTGATGTCAGAAATGTATTTTGATCTTATAAATATATGGCATCACAATCACTTTGTGACATCACAGTGCCATGGTGATATCACTAACACACTCTGATATCACAAACCTGCCCTGTCCTCATAAGTCTTGTGATGTGCAGCAATTGTGATGTCTTAGGCCCTTTATGAGCTCGTAATCTGTTTTCAACATAATATTGCAGTTATGATATATGATATCAGAAATCCACTGTGACATCATGACCATTATGACATCACACTGACAGACATCATAAACATTGTGTCACACTGTGACATCACAATCTTCCTCTGACTTCTTAACGTTTGTGAAAACACATGACTTTGGAGATACCACAGTCTGTTTTGAACTCATATTCTCTGTGATTTCATGACAAATGAGATCCATTATGCCATTTGGATATCACTAATCAATTGTGACAACATAGACCCCTTACCGTATGGCATCACCAATTAATTGTGACATCAAAACCTTTTGTAATGTCACAATGTGACACGATGATCATGACATCTGTCAGTGTGATGTCACAATGGTCATGATGTCACAGTTGATTTCTGTTATCTCAAGTCATACATGAAATATGAGGTTGATAACAAATTATGAGGGCAAAAAGGCCTAAGATATCACAATGTCAGCATGTCACAAAAGTTATGAGGACAGGAGAGCTTTGTGATGTCACATTGTGTTAGTGATATCACAATGGTACTGTGATGTCACAAAGTGATTATGATGTCAAAATGGTTTGTAGGCACAAAATTGCGTTTCTGATATCAAGTCTCATGCTCTCATGCCACATTTGAAATACAATGAAATCACAGAATAGGCATTCACAATGTGTCTATGATGTCACAATGAGAATTGTTGTCATAATGAGATTCTTTCATTGAGTTTGGTGATGTCACAATGAGCTGATGCTCTCATAATGAAAATGTGATGTCACACTGTTGAGGATGTCACAAACAATTTTTGATGTTATAATGGCATTTCTGATCTCAATTGTCATTACTTAACAACAAGGATATGGATACACAAAGGGACAGTGATGTTGAAAAGGGCATGTGATTTTCAAAGGAGCTAAGAGGTCGTAATAGATTTGAGATGTAACAATGGAATCATCATGTAACAATGACAATGTTGTCACACTGGCTTTGTGATGTCGTGGCGGTGATGATGTCAAAATGGGTTTGTGATGTCACAACGAGTTTGTAATACCACAATCAAATTTCCAATTTCAATTGCTACTAGTTCACAAGGAGGATACTGTAATAATTAGCAGTGCCCGATAATCTATAGGGTCTGATAATCAGCATGGACCCATCTCCTGGCCAGCTGGGGAGGACAAAGAATGCCACCAAAGAAGGTGAGGCATCCTGTGGGAGGCACTGGTGCATTAATCACCATGTGTTGAGCTGTTAAGAAGTGATTGGGTTGTGGGCAGTTTGGGATGTGATAGTCGAAAACAGGCAGTTGGAGTGGAGAAGGGGTACAGACATTATATATGCTGCTTGTTCAGAGCAATAGGTGAGAGAAAAAGGAAAAAGTCCTGGAAGGAAAGAACTGGTGTGATAGCATAAGGGGAAAGACCTGGGTGGAGAGGAAGTTGAAAGAGGGCAGAAGGTGAAGGATGGCAACTGAAGAGCCCTGCAAAGCAGTTCAGGTCTGTGGAGAGTGGAGAGCCCTAAAGAGAAGAAGGAACTGGTACAAGGGAAAAAGGAAAAGACCTCGAAAGAAGTATAGGTCTGTAGCGAAGGAGAGATAAAGAGAAGAGGAAAAGAGGCTGTCCCTTTGATGTTTGGTACTTTGGATATCATAATTTTGGGGGTTGCTGGTTTGGAGAACATTTATTATATAAAACGTATCTCGATGGATTTTCTTGAACTATAGAGGTCTTAATTTTTGAAGACTCCATCGAGATAATCCATCTGGATTGCATCAGGCCTTGGCCCCAGGGAAAAATCCCCATAGGTGTGAGTGTCAGCCTTCAGGGTTGAGATTCTACCTCGAGTGTTTGTCTCCGGAGGTCCAACATGGACAAAAGTCATTTATGTACCTCTAGAGGTGCATCTTGGCAAGCTTGCCAGCTTGTTTAGGACCCCTCTGGAAGCAATTTGTGGCTTCCTTGGGACGCCATTTGAAACCTACTTGAGAGATAATGTAGGGCTTCCATGGGAAGCCATCTGGAACCTCATCAAGAGTACATCTGCAACTTCCTTGTGAAGCCATCTGAGACCTACGCTGGAGGTCATCTGGGCCTCCTCCAGGGGCCATCATGGACTTTCCCCAGAAGTCATCTGGGGCTTCCTCAGGAGGCCACCTGAGACCTCTTCAAAAGTAGTCATTGGGTCTTTCTTAAGAGGCAATCTAGGACCACCTCCTGAGGTCATCTGGAGCTTCTTTGGGAGGTCATCTCAGGCTACCATGATGAGAAATCTATGACCATCTTTGGACATCATCTGGGACTTCCTTGAGAAGCTATATAGGACCTTCTCTGGAGGTCATCTGTTGCTTTCTCAAGAGGGTTATTTGGAACTTCTTCTGCAGTTCATATGTGGCCTCCTTGAGTGGCCATCTGGGAGCTACTTGAGAGGTAATGTCAGCCTCATTGAAAAGACATCTGGAAACTCCTTTGGAGATTATCTCACACTTCCTTGGGAATCAATTTGGAACCTCCATGAGAGGTCATCTAGGGCCTCCTAGGGAGGACATATGTGACATCATACAGAGGTCATCTGTGGGCTCCTCAAGACACAATCTGGGACATTCTCTCTGTCATCTGGGACCTCTTGTAGAGGTCAACATTGAGAGGTATGACACATGTGGGTTAAGTGTCTGTGGCTCTTGGTCTTTGAATGTATGCTGATAGTTCTATCTGTGTCCTGCATACACCTGTTTACTCCTTTTCTCAGGATGGGAGAACAAGGCCTTAGGTTGTCATATCCAAAAAATATTCTCCCCCAGGTTTACAGAATTCTTCAGAGGAAGATGCACTGATGTACTCTCTCTCCTATTCTTTGCCATCAGCACCTCTAATGTTAAGTCTTCCCCTACCAAAAGTGGTTACTTGTACTAGTCTGAGGTGGTATAATGTGGTATGTTACCCTTATTATCTTTGAGACAGGAACATGGAGGAGATGGTGGGCAAGCCCTATTTCTAGTATATGTTCCCTTTACAACTAGTCACCTGTATAACTGGAAACAGCAAAATCCATCCTTTTCAGAAAAAAAGGGGCTCATTACTTCATTAGAGACAGTAATTTTCACACACAAGCACATCTGGGATGAGTGTAAGCAAATTTTACAGGCACTTTTCACCTGGTAGAAAAGGGAGTGAATCCTGCTTGGTGACTTGAAGGTGGTCCTTCGACCAGAGAGTAGCCCCACTATTGATCCAGAAAGTCTTTCCATAGACTTACCCAAGCTGAGACTAACAGCAATTGAGGTATGGAGGTGCTTACCTATTATTACCAGGTTCTGTTAGCAGGGATACCGCAGTGTCTAAAAATCCAAATCATCAATCTAAGGTGGGTGAGATGGTACAGTTCCCCAGTGAGTACCCTAATGCTTTTCTGAAACTTCTCCCAGAAGCCTATAGGATATATAGGCCTATAGATCTTTAAGTCCTGGAGAATGAAAGAGCCCTAAATATGGCCTTTGTTACCCAGGCAGCCCCAAATATTAAAGAAAGCTTCAAAAGTCAGAAGGTTTTGAGGGAAAAAGTTTATTCTAATTTGGAAGTAGTTGCCCAGAGTGTGTTTGTTAACAGAGATACGTGGGAAAAAGAGTCTAAGAAGAGGGTTTGAGTTTTGGTAGGAGCACCAGAATAGGGATCAAGAAACTCTTGGCAAAGACAGTACAATTCATTTCCAAATGGCAATAGGGAACTTCTAAGAATACATCACTGTGCTTATTGCAAACAAAATGGACATTGGGAAAAGAAATGTCCAAGGAGGAGAAAGATAGAAAATTACAGGTTAATTAATCACATTAACCACCTGGAAAATGTGTTCATATTTCTGGAGAAACATGCAAAGGAGCTTGGGCCTCTGAATTCCAACTATGTTCAATTTAAAAAGCAGCCCTCTGAACTTCAGAAATGTGGCAAAGAAAAAATTCCACCCTTCTATCTCAAAACATAGTCTTATAAAAGACTGTGTCTCCAATATGTGCCAGTCAAAACCCACCAAGAGATTAAAAGCACATAGAAAAGCACATTGGAGAAAACAGAGAGAATTATTTGACGTGAAGAAAAGATTTGAAGATATAAATTAGGAACTTGTGAAAGTCAAAAATGAGAAGAAAATCCTCAAAAGGAACCTAGAAAACACTCAAAATCAAATGAAATTCAAGTACATTAGCCTGGGTGAGCATGAGGCAAATTAGGGGACCACAGGTCAGAGGCAAACAGAAGCACAGGACAGCAATTTTGCCATCCTTGCTAACCACAAGTGAGGCCAAAAAGAGATCCTGATGTTGCATTAAGAAATCATTGCCATGAAAAAGGAGCTGGACCTCATATAAGAATGTATTAGGCTGAAGTACATGTCAATTATAAGCTTTGAAGTGTGTCACCAGAAATTCAAAGCAAAAGAGAAAGAAGGAAAGGGTAGTTAGCAGAGAAGATGGGGAAGTGCTGTGTCATAGAAGATGAGGCCAAGAAAAGTGAAAAGGAATATATCAGGCCCAGTTCTCAATTATTAACTAATGCCCTAGGAATAAATTGGAAGTTACAATCCATTTATAAGCCTCAGAGTTCAAGCACTAGAAAGAATGAATATGACCTTAAAGGAAACTTTAACTAAATTAAATACAGAAACTGGCAATGACTAGGTAAGCCTCCTCCACTTCACTCTACTTTGAGCAAGATGTAGCCCTTATGTTAATGGATTCAATCCCTTGAAATACTTTAGTGTAGAACACCCCCTTGGGTTCCTAAAATTAGGAAGGCTATATTAACAGAAATGTCTAACTACAATCTGCAGGTTTTACAACGTATTCTTTTATGTACCTATCCTTTGGTAACCAAGGCCCAATGGCCGGATAAGAAAAGGTCCAACTGAAGGGGAGGGACCAAGAAAGTGATGGAACAGCAGGGAAACACCACAACTCTCTCCAACCAAATACTGAGTTTGGATTTCAATGCTCTGTTTCTCCAAGTGACCCACAAAAAAAGGCAATTACTAAGAGAGATAAAGGAAGTGCAAAAAGAAAAGGGAAAAACCTACAGAGACAGTAAAGTGGGAAGACCCTTCCCCCACCCTTTGTTGGTGGTTCCATGTTGCGCAGCTTAAGTGACCGGGTTTTGTGCCAAGCTGCTTAAGTGCCCCGGGTCTGGACCCTCTGAGGACCACACACCCATAAGCATCCCAAGTCTCCCAGGAGACTCCCAAGAGCTGGGCCAACCCAGAATATACAAACAGAAATCTCAGAAGGCAGAGCTGGAACAAAGACTCCCCTCACCCTCTCTGGTACAGCGCCTCTGCCTGTCTGGTACAAGTAGCCCAGCCCAGTCAGGAGCAGTAGCAGCTGTCAACAGTGGCAAACGACCCTAGTCTCTCAGGGTGGCACCTCTGTCCTGCTGGTGTAAATAGCCTAGCCTAACCTGGAACAGCAGCAGCAGCTGTCAGTGCTGGCAAACCACCCAGAATTGGGGCACAATGCCTCTTGGCACTTGCCCAGACCAGCCTGGGGTGGCAGTGGTGGCTGAGGTGGGGACAGCTACAGTGAACAAGTCCAGACCCGTGGTGGTTTGTGCCTCTCCATACTGGCCTGCATAAGTGGCCCAGCCTAACCTGAGACAGCAGCAGTGGTTAACACCTGACTTGTGGTGGGGTGCCTGGCTTGCATAAGTGGCCGAACTGATCCTGGGGCAGTGGCAGCAGCTGGGGTAGTGGCAACAGCTGTGGCAGCAGCAGTGGCATCAACAGTGGCAACAAACAACTCTGGACCCATAGTGGGTGTGGCACCTCTCCATACTGGTTTGCATAAGCAGCCCATGGTGGCAAATGTGGTGAACAACCCTAGACCTGAAGCAGGGTGTGGTGCTGAGCAACCTTAGAAAAGACTCCTTGGGCTGGCTTTGAACCTGAATACACAGATCTGAGCCTCCTGAGTAGCTAGAATTAAAGGTATTCACACCAGTAGGGTCTTCCTCTTGCAACCCCCCTAACTTTTTCTAAAACAGATAATTTCTTAGTTCATACATGGAATTTAAGCAAATACAAAAGGATTGACATAATACTCTGTATTCTATCTGAGCATAGTGGAATCTCCCAGACTTTCCTGCCTGGGCTGGCTTTGAAACGTGATCCTCACATCTCAGCCTCCTGAGGAGCTAGGAGGACAGGTGTGAGCCACCTGTGCCTGGATGATCTGGCCTTACACCACAGTGGACTAGGAGGCCCTGACATCTTTTCTTTAATTTTCCTGTGCTAGTTTTGGGGCTTGAACTCAGGGTCTTGGCTCTGGTCTCTAAACTTTTTCCTTCAAGGTTACCACTTTACTATTTGTGCCACAGCTCCATTTCTGGATTTTGGTAGTTAATTGGCAAGAAGAGTCTCATTAACTTCCTCTCCTGAGCTCGCTTGACCCTCGATCAATATCTCAGTCTCCTGAGTAGCTAGGATCTACAGGGGTTGAGAACTGGTGGCATTGGGCTAGAAGCTTTTCTAAAGCAGGAGTTTTTCCCTGCGTTTGCCCTGACTCCTCCATTCGAAGGAGGCCTGAGGGTCAGGAGTTGTGAAAACAGGTTTCCAGCCACAGGAAATGGCTTTGGGTCCTTGGAGAAAAGAAAAGCTAATCGTCCCCCTGGGTGCTATTCAGGGACCCCACCCTCTGCCCTGTGACTCAAGTCAACGTTGACCCAGACTTGAATATCCTGCCAGACTTTTCTGAAGCCATAAAACCTTCATACCATTCACACCACCTGCGCTACAACACACCTCAGGACCTTTGCCCACACTATACTTTCTGCCTGAGGCTCTCTGTCCTGTACCCACATATTAGAACTACTGTGAAATTTTGGCACTGGGTGTATCACATCCTGGAGAAAGTCTTTTCTTCCCTTCTCCACCTTTTTTTTTTTTAATATTGAGTTGCTAGAGATGGAATTTGTGCAGGCTGACTGGCAAATGCTCTATAATGGTGTATGTGTGTGTGTGTGTGTGTGTGTGTGTGTGTGTGTGTGTGTGTGTGTGTGTGTGCGTGTGTGCGTGCGTGCGTGCGTGTGTGTGTGTGTGTGTGTGTGTGTGTGTGTGTGTGCCAATCCTGGGGTTTGAATTCAGGGCCTGGATGCTAACCTATCCCTGAGGTTTTGTGCTCCAGGCTAGCACTGTACTACTTGAACAACAGGTCTTCTTCTGGCTTTTTGGGTGTTTAATTGGAGAAAAGTTTCTTAAATTGACTTTTCTGCTTGCAATTAGGATCCTTCCTCCTGAGTACTTACAGGGGTGAGCCACCAGCACTGCCCTCTACCCTACCTCTTACCTATAACCTCGGCCCTCCTCTGAGTCCGAGAAGAATATGTCTCAGCAGGCTCAATTTTTTTTTGCCCAGTCTTGGTGCGTGAACTCCACGCTCATACTTGGGAGAGACTCTAAACATGTGAAGACTGTGACAAATGTTTCCATTTAATTATGTATCATGTTTCAACACTTAATATAATGTTAATGAAAAATGAGTCAATGTCCTAAATTTTTGTGTATAATTTTATAATAGATGTGCAAAATATAATATTATGTGTATAATAATACTAAATACAATAATCAATAAATGAATCAAAGAAAAATACAATACAAAATCAATAATAAAATTATAATATGAAATTAACATACATATATAAGTATATATCATGTATTACACATGTATAGAAATATTTCTTCCATTGCAGGGCCATCATTCAGGTCCTGGGAACTCTATCCTGAATTTCTTTTCCTCAAGGACAATGAGCTTCACATTCACCAATGGTACAAAAGAGTTACCTGGATGGTGAGCTCAAAAACTAGCAATGGCAGAAATACTGGCCCCAGTTCCAAGACTGACTTAATTTTTTTAATGGAAGCAGTTATGATTATTCAGTTCCATACTGAGCATTAAAAAAATAGTGTAGAGTTTTGTACAGCTATTCAAACATCCTGCCCTTACTTCCAAAGTGCTTCTCTGAGAACTACATTGTTTCTCTTTTTTTGTATGTTTTTTATTGTAAAAATGTTCTACAGAGGGGTTACAGTTCCAGGAGCAAGGTAATGAGTACATTTCCTATTGAGCATTGTTTACTCCTCCTGTGTTTTTCCCCTATCATCCCTTCCCTCCCATCTCCACAAGTACATCCCCCTGCTGAGGTCAGTGACTTAGTTTTTCATTTTTGGTTGGCACAAAGTTTGAACTCAAGTAATGGCAACTCTTCGCTCACATTGCTACAGATTTACCAAGACCCTGAGTTCAAATCCCAGGCTAGAAACGAAAACTTGCAGAAATTCCAAACTAGGGAGCTTTATTTTTTTAATTTAGTTAAATAATTATACATACATATGTATATATATATATATATATATATATATATATATATATATATATATATATATTGATTTTGGCCAAGCATGGGGCTTGAACACAGGTCGTGGAAATTCTACTTCAGCTTGGATATGCCTTAGCTGGGGTACAGTCTCTGGACCCATAGCCGATCCTGGGTTCCTGGGCCCAGAGGGCTTTCAGGAAGAAAAAATCATTGGAAAGCACAAAAAGTGGTGACCTGCAGAGAGCTGGGGTTTTACGATTTTTTTCTTTGGACAGTGACCATCCTGTGTCTGAATGACAATGCTGCAATATGGACTTGAGCTGCCATTGCTATTAGCTGGTGGGCTATCAGTGAAGCCATAGGCCAACCTGTCAACATAGTCCCTGGGTGAAATCGTAGTTCTGACATCAATCACAGGAGATCACAAGAGACTCATTCTTATGCATAGGAATACTGATTGAAAGAGTAGTTTATTCATCGGTCTACTCTAAAGTTGGATGCAGTAATCCTAGAATGCTGATTGAGCTTAATTAATGGTTTATTAAGCATGAAAAGAGCAATATTCCTTCAATGGCGGTTTAATAAATACCTAAGAGTTGGTAGGAACATAGTGGGTGTCATTCTATCATACATAGACGGCTATGGAACTCTTTACAAATATATATATATATTTGTATACCTCTGTCTGCCTATCCATGTATTCCTGTTTTGGTCAAACATAGGGGTCGATCTCAGATCCTGGGAATCACTTGACATCTTCATTGGCTAGAGGCTGCCATGCTCAAACGCACCCAATCTTGAATTGGGCCTGCTAGGCACTATGTTCAGATCCTAGCACTGCCAGGCATAATGGAGAACACATCTAACATCTAGATGTTATGTGACAGGATGTAAACAATGTAAAAAATGGTATAGGTGTCATCAGAGTCAATAAAATAAATTCTAAATAAATGAATGACACAAGAAATAAAATAAATAACCACACCAAACACAATATAGAATGAACATCTGTAAGGAAGTATAAATACTATCTTTAAAATATATATAAGGAGGGCTGGGAAGGTGGCTCAGTGGTAGAGCTCCTGCCTTGCATGCATGAGGCCCTGGGAACAATTCCTCAGCACCACATAAGCAGAAAAAAAAGCCGGCAGTGGCGCTGTGGCTCAAGTGGTAGAGCACTAACCTTGAGATGATGAGCTGAGGGACAGCACCCAGGCCCAGAGTTTAGGCCCACAAGTGGCCCCCAAAAAAATTATATAAGGAGAATCTTTTCTACGCCTGAGGCTTGAATTCAGTCCCCCTATGCGGAGGGAATGGCCGGAGATCTTGAGGTACTAGTTTCTGGCCTGGGAACAGTCATGGAATGTGATTGATCTCATCCTTGAATGAGTAGTTTGTGCATGATGCAAGTAGGAAATGATAGGCAAGACTCATGGAGTATCGATTATTTGTAAAGAAGTTGATGAAGCATGACAATAATCATCACAGTCATGAAATGGAGGCATCAGTAAAGATCCAAGAATCTGTATTCACGCAGAGTGGATTCCACCACAGGTTACCATCTCTCCTACTCTATACAAATGTGTACTTATTTGCATACTACCTTCAGCTTATGAATGGATGACTGTTGTGCTTCCCGCTCTCCCCTGGGAGGGGGGCTCAATTGCAGGTTCCAAAGGCTGGTTTGCTAATGTGGACAAATTCTCCACTTGGTCCTGCTAGGCACCGAGTTCAGATTACCCGACCTGCGAAAATATTTATCTTGATGTCAGAAGTCAATCATTGCACCTGTTTTCTTTCTGTGCAAGTCCTGGATCTCAGCTAGGATGGACAATGCTTTAGCCACCCTGTGGCCATGGGAATAAGTTATTATCCATTTCAGCCCAGTTATTCCTGTCATCATACACTCAAGAAAATACACAATACACCTATGAATAGCATACAAAATAAAGAGAATAACTACACTCAATGCACGATGCAGTCCACACACAGATGTGAATATACATCCCATGTTTCAATGATCATTGAAGACTATTTTGGCCTCCCTGGGGCTCGATCTCAGTTCCTGGGAACTGCCCAGCTCCTTAGTGGCTCACAGTCTGGTGTGATCACGTGGACCCATTGGGCAGTTGGGCCTCCTAGGCCCAAAATTTGAATCCCAGCACTGCCAAAAATTCACCCTGATGTAAGAAGCCAGTCGTTGCACCTGGTTTCCTGTACTGTGCAAGTTCTGGGGCTCAGCTAGGAAGGAGAATGTATATGCAACTCTATAGTCATGGGAATAGGTTGTCATCCAGTTAACCACAGTTATGTTTGTCATCCTATACTCAAGGAAATACACAATACATCAATGAATAAGACACAAAATAGAAAGAATAACTACACTGAATGCAAGATGCATACCACACCTATAAATGAAAAATCCTATGTTTTAAAAAGGTGGGCTTGTTATTTTGTCCAGTGCTGGGCTTCAAATCAGGCCCTGCACCAGGCCTGACATTCTACTCTTCAAAATGGTGAGCTTCCCCTTCTCACACAGTGCAACAGAGTTACCCAGACCTGAGCTAAAAATCCCACCACTGACAAAAGATTCATACTGATGTCAGAAACTAAAAATCCCAGCACTCACAAAAGATTCATACTGATGTCAGAAGCCAGTCGTTGTGCCTTTTATCCTCTCCTGTGAAAGTCCTGGGTCACAAATATGATGGAGAATGCATGGACAACACTGTAACCTTGGTAACAGGTTCTCATCCATGTCAGCACTGTCATAGCAGTCACCATACTTATTAAAATACACAATACCTCCATGAACTAGAGACAAAATAATGAGAATAAATGCACTGAACCCAAGATGCTAACCAAACATATATGTCAATATAGATCCATTGTTTAAATTATGAATTTCTGACTATAGTGGACCACCCTGGGGATCAATGTCAGATTCTGGGATTGGCCACACTCCTTAGTTGATCACAGGTTCATATGATCACCTTGACTGATTGGCCAAATTGTTTTGCTCTGCCCTGAGTTCAGATACCAGCACTATCAACAAGTGGGTCGTGGAGTAAGAAGGAGAGTGTGAAACTTTTTTTCCTTTTCTCTGAGAATCCTGGGGGTAAGGCATGAGAGAGAACATTTCTACAAATCTAGATGTTCTGTGATAGGTTGTCATCAATGTAATAAACACATTGAGTACATAAATGAATAAAACAGAAGATACAAGGAAAACCCCACCAAACATGTATGGACTGAACATCTATAGGTAAGTATAAATTTTATCTTTACAATATATAGAAATACTATGTTTTCCAAGTCTGGGTCTTGAATTCAGGACTAGTGAACAGACCTGACTTTTTTATCTTCATGAAAGGTGATATTCCCCTTTATGCACATTTCTGCAGATTTACCCAGAGCCTGAGTTAAAATCCAAAGCCTGTAAGAATAAACTGTGTGAATTTCAAGCTAGGGAATTAATTTTTTTCTCAGCATGGGGCTTGAACTCAGGTCGTGGCAACTCTGCCTCAGCTTTGATCACACTAGGAGGGGGTGCAGCCACTGGACACACAGGTGCTTCTGGGATTCTACACCCCGACGTGTTGCAGGGAAAACAATGCACAGAAAAAAATGTGCCCTTTTATGTTTTCTTCCTTTGCACAGTGACCCTTCTGGGTCTGAATGACACTGTTGCAAAGGGTACTTCACCTTGCACTTCTGAAGGTTGGCAGACAATCGAGAAAGACATAGGCCCACGTGGCAACATAGGCCCTCATTTTGAATCCCCATACTGACACCAACCAATGGCAGGAGGTACTAAGAAACTGGTTCCCATCCAAAGGAATAACACTGGAATTTTGTCAATGTCACAGTTGAATGAGTTGATCGTGAATGATGATCCTATTAAATTAAACAGCATCATTTCAGAAGGCTGATTGATTTTATTTAATATTTATGAAGCATTAAAAGAATATTATTACTTACAGGAACACAATAATTTCAGGACACTGAGTCCATTCATTAATATTTTAAGGATGAAAACAATATCATTAATTACATGGACGCATAATAAATACCCAGGAATTGGTAGGAATATAGTCTATATAACTGAATAATGTATAAACATCTCTGGCACTCTATAAACACACACACACACACACACACACACACACACATATTAGCATACTGCCATCCACATGTCAATCTGTTCTTCTTTGGTTAACCCCTGGGGTTCTAAGGTCCTGGGAACAACCAGCACCTTAATTTCCCCCAGGATGGCATGTTTGCACTCACCCATTCATGAATTTGGCCTTGTGGACCATGAGTTCAGATGTCAGTGCTCCCAAACAATGAATTGTGGAGTAAGAAGATGATGGTGACACATGGTTTCCTTTACTGTGAATCTTCTGTGTGTCAGGTATGAGGTGGAATACATATGTAGACCTATATCCTATGTAGTCAATGTTTTATGTGATATAATAGTCAATACAATAAATGGTCAATACATGAATAAAACAAAAAATAAAATAACTACACTGAATGCAATACGGAGTCAACATATGTATAAAAATATAAAACATATATGTAAATTGCACATGAATAGGGTGTTTTCTAGTGCTGGTGATCGATTTCAAGCCTAAGGAACAGACTTGAATTTCTTGACTTTAAGGAAGCAAGCTTCCTCTTCCCACACAGTGCAACAGAGTTACTCAGACTATGAGTTCCAATCCCAGTCCTGGTAGAAAAATGTCACCTTTATAGTATTTGAGGCCCAATTCTTAGGTATTTCATTATGCCTCCATTTGATGAATGTGATTGCTTAAATGCTTAATAAAATATTAACTAAAATCAATCAGTGTCGTGTAATATAATTGTGTATAATTTTATCCTAGAATCATTCAAGAACTGTTCATTCAATCATGACTTACATCACATTACATTGGTAATCATATGGATAGGAACAAGTTTCTTAGGATATCCTACCATTTGGAGGTGGCACGACCAGGATTTGAATTGTGGGCTCCAGCTCCCACCACTTCAACCCGAGGATCGGGAACTCACCAGTCTGTCCATGAACATCAACAAGACCAATGATTAGGCAGGCACCAGTGGCTCTCAGCAGTCCTCCTTGATACTTACAAGGCTGTGATAGGAGGATCATGGTCACAGTCACCCTAAGGAGTAAAATCCTTGAGACCCCTGTCCAACTTCATTGCCAACAAAGCCAGAAACCTTGTGGCTCTAGTGTAGAGGACCAGCCTTGAGCAAAAGCAGCTCATGAGCTGTGCCCAGATCCTAAGTTCAAAGTCTGGGACTGGCAACAAACAGAACTACACAACAATCTGTGTAGCCATCCAGTTAAAGCAGGTCACCGTCTTCTCTCCAACTGAATTGGACAGAATTTCCTGGGAAAAAGGCTGGGAGAACCACTGTCATCTTGACTAGGCCCATGCTGCTTGCTTCACAGGATTCTGGCCACACGCCCATTCTTTCATGCTTCTTTCTGACCAATGGGATACAAGAATGGTGGCCATGCCCACATTCCATGCTGCCAGGTAGCACTGGGATTCCCTCTGTTAGTTTACACCACTACCAGCAGTTCAGGAAGGTAGAAGGGGCTGAGTGGTGAGAAAGAGACTCGAGGTGACTTTGGAGTATAGTAGAAAATTGATGCTCCCACCCCCACCTGACTCCTCCCCTCCCTTCTCACAGTGCCAGGTTTCAAACCTCAGTCAATGTCTAGCTGCCAGCCGGCCTAAATCCCCGACCTGGTCCCTGCCACTAGTCTTCTGCTCTGGGCCCATGTGTCCACAATGCTGGTGCCATCGCTGCTGCCCCAATTGAAGCAGCTGCCAACAGCTTCTCCCAGCAGCACAGGTGAGTTTCTGTCCCAACAACAACCTACCCTGGGTCAAACACCCCTCTGGGGGCACCATGACCCCCTGCTTGTTTCCTCTCCACGGCGCTGATGACCCACCTTTCTGTCCTGAGGCTGGGCTGGATCATGGTCCTCCTGTGAAAGGTATGCTCCAACAGGCCTGTTCCTCTGTAATTGGGATGGTAGACATGTGGTGTCATGCTCAGTCATCGGTGTAGATGGATTATCCTAAACTCAGTCCATAGCAGCGGATTCTTGACCACACATGAAGCTCTTGGTAGGGCCTCAACCATTGGACCTCAGTCTCCTCACAGGACAGTTGTGAGGAAACAAGGGATTTATACAGAGCGATCTCTGGAAAAGAGAGGGAATGGCCTTCAGATAAGGTTTTGGCAATTCTGTGAGCATATGACAGGAAGATACCAGAAAGGGCTCAGGTAGGGCCTGTTATTAATCATGCAACAGGTGTGGGATTATGAACCGAAACATGGCTCTCTTTCATTATTAACCTATCCCAATGAGGAAGGGGATCCTTCACTTTGTTCAGTTTTGCAGCTGGGGAAACCGAGGCACACAGAAGCCAGGTGACCTACTTATGACCTCAAGTTCACAGGAAGCTCGGCCTGACTTCTCTACCATGCTCCCGAGGACAATGGGTGCTATTCAGTCCACTTCTTGTGGTGGGAAGTCCACTTCTTTCAGTCGTGGTTCTTGAACTCTAGGATTGGGCACTGTTCCCGAGCTCCTCAGCTCAAGGCTAGCGCTTTATCACTTGATCCCACAGTGCCACTTCCAGTTTTCTGGTGGTTCTTTGGAGATAAGATTCTCAAACACGTTCCTCCCAGGGCTGTCTATGAACCATGATCCTCGTATCTCAGCCTCCAGTGTAGTTAGGATTAGAGTTTTATGCCACTGGCACCCGATTTAAGTGTAATTCTGATTTTCTATCTCTCTCCCTCTCTCTCTCTCTCTCTCTCTCTCTCTCTCTCTCTCTCTCTCTCTCTCTCTCTCTCTCACTGTCGCTCTCAGGAATGGGTAGAATTGGTACTGTAGGAGGTGGGCCAACGTCCCCAGGTAGCTGGAACCCAAGATGGCCCACTCATTCTGGAGGTGGGCTGTTGGTCGGGAGCTGTCTCTTTCAGCGTGTTGATACATCTCCATGAGATAAGCCCTCTGAGCCCTGGCAAGACTGTCAGGGTTATTCATTTACCATCTAGCCTTACTGTATTTATTATATTGTATTCTTTTCTACATTATTTTCTAGCACCTGGCCAATATTATGGTACATAGTTACTGAATGAAAATGTAATGTCAACTTAAGAAAGTCATTTAGGGATCTGGGAATGTGGCTTCATGATATGATAAATGCCTAGCATGCATGAAACTCTGAATTCTATTCCTCAGTACCACATAAACAGAAAAACACTGGAAATGGTGTTGTCCCTCAAGTGGTACAGTGATTGCCTTGAGCAAAAAAAAAAAACCCAAACCAAAAAACATTTAATTAGTAAATGCAAAACAAAGAACGGATACTTGGAATATATAATTGCTCCTGTCATACTGACACCTGACAATAGTCCATAATTCATGTACTTTTTCTAATATTAGGATATTGTGTTGAAAAAAAGTTTTGTTCATTAGGTCCCAGCACTTAATGCCTTGAATGTGCGTAGATGTCAGGTGAAGATTAATTCTGCAAATTCAAGGATTCCAGGTTTTTGAATGGTCTCTGCTAATCACAATGAGAAGGGTAGTCTAAGTGAGATTTGGAAATCTTTTTGGTTATTCATGGCACCACAACGGCAGAGGCAAATTAACAGTTGTGACAGAAGAGAAGGAATAACTCCAGAGTTAATGAATAAATGATAGTTACTAATGTATGCCAGAAACGTTTATAGAGAACGATTTTTGGTTATTGAACAAATAGTTATCAACTAGTCTTATTCCTCTTTACCTTTAGCATTCTAAATCTCTTAGGCTACTTCTTAATCTCTGTGTAATACATGTATCTCCTTCTGTGCTGTTTTTTCTTACCTTAACTTCTTTGCTTTCTAAAAGTCTGTCTTTCTATATTTCTCTATGAACATTTCCTGATACTAAATACACCTACTCAGACAGCAGAGAATGCTAATTAAGCGTCCCATAGCTCATGAGTCATTAATGAAACAACATAGAAAAGGAGGACATATTTATTGTTACCTCAAATTTTCTGAAAAGCTGCAATGCCATCATTTGATTCAAATTTCCATTATTTGTCTACATAGTGTCATTCATTGCACATAAATGCAAATATGAGCTGGGTGCTGGTGGATCACGCCTGGAATCCTATCTATTCAGGAAACCAGAGGATTGTGGTTCAAATACAGAATGGTCAGGAATGTCCATGAGACACTTACCTTCAATTAACCACCCGAAACCCAGAAGTGGTGCTGTAGCTTAAGTGGTAGAGCACTCAATTTTAGCTGAAGACCTGAGGGAGTGCGCCCAGGATCAGAGTTCAAGCCCCACAACCAACAAAAACTGTAAATATTACCTTAAGTTTCCACAAAAGGAAGGACAAGATCAATAATATTCCCAAACAGAAAAAAAAATTTCAAAATGATTCAGTGCACCTACTTTTGCCGAGTTATTTAAGTTATGGCTTCTTTGCTAGACATATTCTCTTCCTTTATAAATTGTCAAATACTAACTTTACAATAAGCTTCATCTAATATTTTTTGTTTCAAAAGAGAAGTCTATACAGTTGATGTCACTTAGCTTTCTTACTATCTTAATTCAAAGCCAAACCAGGCAGGAGAGTCTGTCAAACTCTTACCGCAAATAGAACACCAAAATACCATAAGTGGAGTTTTGGCTCAAACAGTACATTACTAGCTTTGGGGGCAGGTGTGCTGGAAAGACAACTGTTCAGGGACAGGATCCAGCCTCTGGGTTCAAGCCCAAGAACCAGCACAAAGTAAACAAACAAGCAAACAAAAAGCCCAGATTTTTCTTTAGGGCCCTCCTTAAAGGTGTACTGGTCAGAAAAGAGGCTTCTTTTGCTGATCATATTGACTGGATCTTGCTTTTTTGGAATCCTTATTACTCTGGAGAACTCAGGACCAGACCAAAGGAAGTGATAACTGACTCCTGCATCGAGAATCATCTCAGGGGTGAAATATCCATCTATAAGACACTTTAAAACCCCTATGTCTTTGTTCCTTTGCAGGAGAACACTTTTAAAACAACGTTATTTCCTTTTGTTCTATACTGGCCTTCAAATGGTACATTATTTCTTTTTGTAACACTATGAACTAGAAGTTTACATAAAAAATTTATATGAGTAAAGAACACACTCAAAAAGCCAGGGACAGAGTTTCCTTCAAGCCTTGGGATACTTTTCTTGTACAGTAAAAAGGAAAGCACAAGGTAACTTGAACGTTATTTTTCCTCTATGTTCCATTCCTCTCCTGTGGTCAGTTTCCATATCCAGTAACAGTTACTTCCAGTAACAATCGATGGTGCTGCTTGAGGTATAATGAATGTTTTCTGGATTCACTGCAATAAGACGAGAACACCTATGGACCTGAGGTAAAACGTGTTTCAGAGACAATTTAGTAAAGAGAAAATATGAAATTTATATTGCTTTAAATATATTATACATGAGTACATTGAGTTCAAACTTTGTAAGTTCTCTGTAAGTTAAGGCGAATTTTAAATGGGAAGACGGTTTTCAGAACATTCTTTTTGTGAGTGTATGTGCTGTTCATTATTTCCCAAGTGTACATGGGCTAACAGTAAGGAAACAATAGCAATAATAGGAGAAAGGGAAGTTCTGATTTTAAGTATAAGGGTTCCATACAATATAGAAGACTACAAATAAGCAACATTGAAACAATAAAGCCAAGTCCAGTATGTAGATTTATGAGAGTGATATACAGAAAGCAAGACTCCTATGTGGAACATGAAGTATGAGGCCACTCCCATTCTAAATCATGCTTGCTAATCATGCAACTTTGTAGAAAGTAGAATGGAAGAATAATCCTGTTTTCAATGCAAGTCAAATATAAAAGCATGGATTTAACTGGAAAAATGTCCATCTTGTGAGAGCAGGAATTATGCTAGCAATAAACTGTTGGCTAAGATCTCATTTCTTTTTTTTTTCTTTACACACACACACACACAGACACACAGACACACAGACACACAGACACACAGACACACACACACACACACACACACACACACACACACACACACATATATATTTGTTGGCGGTGGTCTTGGCACTTGAACTCTGGGCCTGCGAGCTGTCTCTCTGCTATTCAGCTCAAGCTAATGCTCTACAACTTGATCCACAGTGCCAATTCCAATTTTCTTTTAGTTAATTTGAGAAAAGAGTCTCTGGGACTTTCCTACCAGGGCTGGCTTTAAACCTCAATCCTCATATCCTAACAGTGTACACTCAAGATATGTAATGTGTCTGTTCATCTATCTTTAAAAGAATTCTTTAGTTAAGGCTGAGGAGGTGTTTCAGAGGTACAGCGCTTGCCTTGCATGCATGAGGCCCTTGGTTCGATTCCTCAGCACCACTTAAGCAATAAAGAAAAAAGCCGAAATTGGCACTGTGACTCAAGTGGTAGAGTGCTAGCCTTGAGCTGAAGAGCTGAGGGACAGAGCCCAGGCCCAGAGTTCAGGCACCATGACCAGACACCCCACCAAAACAAAAAAAAAAAGAATTCTTGAGTTAAAAATCTGGGCTACAGCTTAGACATTACCCTCACAAAAATGTTTGTCATTTAAAAGTTGATACTCCTGGAGAAATAAAACCTAAGAATGTAAAGGAGTCTGGGAAGTTCAATTGGCATCCAGCCTGGGCAGAACACTCTTTGAAACAGTATATAAAATTAAGCAGTCAAAATCTGGATTGGAAAAATGGCTCAATTGATGGAATACCAGTCATGAGCAAGATTGCTGAATAAGAGCTTGAGGCTTTTGCATATATACATATAAACATATAAAGATTAGAGAATGGAATTACATAGTGATATATTCCCTGGACCAGGTAATTTTGTCTTAATAAAACAAAACAAACAAGAAAGGAATACATAGTTGGACATTTGGGCTAATTTTGTCATTATGTTTTGAGAAGTCAAATTTCCTGTTGAAATGCAATTCATACTTAATCCTCACTTGTGTTTTAAATTCTCTCTTCATTACAGAACATTCTTAGATGCAAAATGACTCATGATTCCCATCCAAAATTTGAAAAAATAAGTTATCTTCATTCTGTTGTAACCCAAAGAAATGATGAAGAATTACACAAGCTTAAGCTTGGAAAGATAGCAAAGTTCGTCTAATGAAGGATTTTGAAGATCTTGCTAAATTAGAATTTAGATTTAAAATATTTTGGTTTTGTTTGTAATTTTATATTCTATAGGATTCTACAAAATTGTTTTTAAGTAGAGGGTTTAATTGACATTCACAAATGATTTTGCATTCTATGTGCCTATAATATTCTTTCAAGACCTTGGTTAATAGATAATTCCAACAGTTCATGTATGAAATGATAATGTGAATGTTGTAGACAGAGTTGCCAACAAATTGATGATATTAATTTATAAATTTAGAATAAGAGCAATTTTTGGAGTCTTTGGTATAACATGGTATGAAGAGAATAATTGTGTGACATCTTCTCTCTTCTACCTGTATGTAACACAGGAAGCAATTTCCTTAATTATTTGCTACTGTATACACTGAGAAAAATGTTACATTTGGGGTTTGATTTTATTTTTGTTTTTGTTTTATTGGTTTGTCCTAGCGCTTTTACTCTGGGCCTGGACACTGTCTCTGAGCCTGTTTATGCTCAAGGCTCGTGCCCTACCACTTCAACCTCAGTGCCACTTGCGTCTGGCTTTTGCTGAGAAGTTTATTGGAGATAAGAATCTAGGGAATATTCTTGCCTGGGTGGGATTTCAACTGTAATCTTCCGATCTTAGCATCCAGAATTTATATGATAGCTAACAATTATAAATATAAATAATATTTGCAAGTGTTCTGATCTCAAAAATACCAGTGGGGGGAAAATGATGCAACCCAGTTTATTTTGGTGTTCTTACCAGAACATGAATGGCATCACATTAGCAGCATTGTATTTTTTCACAATAGAGATAAGCTATTCATCATATGAATTAAGGGAAGTTTGAGATGCACCCTAAAAGTTGGAGAATTTTGGGCTAGGATGACTCTATATCATAAATATTGGTATTGGTGGTCATAAAAATAATAGCTTATTGTGATAAACCATTGCTTACTCTTGAAGAATTAATTATTACCGATGCTACATAGTTTTATCCTCTACCAGAACATGGTTATTTTTCTGTTGTCTCTCAATCTGTAACACCCCATTGGAAAGTGCATCTATTGCAGAATTACATAACATGCAAGCTGGTATTGTTTTGAATCTCTTAGGTATGGAATCTTCAGAATTTGAAAATGAGTAATTACTAGTCATTGGAATGTTGACGAACACATATATTCTGTCTTCTTAACAACTTATTTACTTTTACAAGTTATTTGTTTCCATAGAATTAAACTGTTTTCGCTTTTAGTATGAGAAAGTACTATATTTATTCTTTTTTCAAAATATTGGTAAGTATATTGTGAAAATATTGTCTAGTCGCATAGCATTCAAGTTGATGGTCCTCTGATTAAAAAGGGGTAATTAATTCAAATTAGACACCAAACAGTATGGATTTTTAAAAAGTTACTACATAAAGAATAATATGTACTTTACCAATACAGTGAAATTTTATTTCATGTAGCTTATTTTTTAAATTTTATTTTATTTTCAAAGTGATATACAGTGGGGTTACAGTAATTTTAAGGTAGTGAATACATAACTTCTCAAACTTGTTACCCCCTCCCTCATTTTCTTCACAGTTTTCCTTCACCCCAGTACCCCTCTCAAGTTGTAATGTACATTTCCAACATATTGTCTTGTGAGTATTGCTATTGCATTGGTTTGCCTTTGTCCTCTGTCTCACCATTTTGTTGTTCCTCTTCCCCTCCCTAATTAAGGTAAATATATACACAATACACAGGCTACCAAAATCAAATACAGCAGGGAAATAAGCATAAAGGAAAACCCCAAAAGAAAATGGAAATCACATAGTACATTAAAAACAACAATCGCAAATAATACTCTCTGTTTCCATATCTTGGAGTTCATTTTGCCTAGCATCAGATTATAAGGTTATATATATGCATAACAAAGCCACTGGAAAATAGTAGTTTCATGGACACTATATCATGAAAACAACATGTTAACTGTTTTTGATATTAAAGGTGGAGTTAGGATTGACGAACTTGTGGTTCTAATAAAGGAATTTCAAAAGAGTTTTAAAATTATGACAGGCTTTTCTGGGAAGGTGGTTCAGTGGTAAGAGCGCTTGCCTTGCATGCCTGAGGCCCTGGGTTCGATTCCTCAGCACCACATAAGCAAAAAGAAAAAAAAGCCGGAAGTGGTGCTGTGGCTCAGGTGGTAGAGCGCTAGCCTTGAGCTGAAGAGCTGAGGGACAGCGCCCAGGCCCAGAGTTCAGGCCCCACGACTGGACACCCCCAAAAAATTATGACAGGTAAATTTTAATTTGTTCAAACTTTTTAACAACTTAGACTATGATGAAAATTTAAAATTTCTTGGGAAAATAGGCTTTCATGCAAAGTAATGAAGGGAGACTTAGCTGAGAGGGAGCAAAGTGGGTGAAGATGGCTAATTTTCATACTAAACAAACAAACCTCAGCAGCCTTGTTATAAGTCCTGTAGGTTCCCTTGAGAATTGTCCTTACCCAGGAAATCTACTCACTGTGTGAAACAAGGTCGTAGTGGAATTTAAATTCAACGTTCTTAAAAAAAAAATCAAAATTTGTGTATTGACTTTAATTACCAAACAGTAAGTCTCTGAAAAAGATAATTTGGGTCAAAATATTTAGGGAAAAAGTGCACTCAAAAATGTTTGTAATACGTTCTACAATGTCTTTGCATGTGAAGCACTGAACTACAGAAAAATACCTGATTGGATACTTGAAACCAATGATTTCACATTTCTTAGTAGCTCAAAAATATAATATCCTTATTAACATGACATAGTGAAGACTTCTCATATTACATAAGCCAAAAAGTTTTGGGATCAGAAAAGAATTGAGCAAAGTGAAAAGGCAAGAAAACGCTTTCTTAGAAGCCCTAGCTAAGCATATTGGCTTCAGCAGTGGAAGGAGGCCAAACTTTTTGATATATTGTCTTAATATTTTTGCTACCTAAAGTGATTTTACAGAGCCTATTTAGCTCACTACAATTTAGAATGGATTGAATGAAGACATGAAAATAAATTCCACATCCAAATAAAAGAGTTTTAAAAGAGAAACCGTGAAGATGTAGCAGTGGGGAAGGACTTATAGTCCTTCACCTTCACTAGACTTGAAGCCAAGAATCTGTGATTAGTTGGAAATCACGCAAGAGCTAAGAGAAGGACAGAGACATAGGACATAGGAGCATTGTCCTTTTGTAACAGACACTGTCATCCAAGGTATGCATGATTTAACTCTATTCTTTTCCATACATCCTTCTGAGCAAATGCAAGACCAAGAGAAAGATAATCCATTGAAATAATATTTGAAAGAATAACTTCACTGATCCTGATATGGTATCTAAAGAGAATCTTAAGAGAGAAGATAAAAGTGAAGTATTCTTAGGTTTCCTCTAAGCATCTTGTTAGCAAAGTATATCTTTGAGGTTAGAAGTGATTGAACCAAAAAGTGGTGGAGTACCCATTTTTTTTCTAAATTTTATTTTATTTGTGAACATACTGTACAGAGGGGTTACAATTATATGGGCAAGATAATGCATACATTTCTTACCAAGCATTGCAGCCTCCTCCTTTGTTTACCCTTCACCTCCCTTCCCAGCCTCCCCCCTCCCCCCACCCAATCCTTCCCCCCCTCCCCCCCACTCAATCCTTCCCACCCTCCCCCCCCCCACCGACATTGTAAAGCTCGTTTTTAACATGACAATTTGTACTTCTCATTGTTGCAACAGGTCCACCTGAATCCTTAAACTACTTGTTTTTCCCCATCTCCTCCACAAGTTATACTGACATCAAATATAGTGAAGGCGGGGGTTATACTGTGGGGGAGGGACATACAAAGCAACAAAGAAATAATCTTATAAATGCATTAGAAACACATGCATGAAAAAAAAACATTAAAATACCTATCTAAGGATTCATTTTCCTAACATCACATTATCTGACTTTTTCCGCTTGACTCATACAAATACTAGATATTGCAAATAAGGGAAACCATGGGACCTGTGTTTCTTTGTGCCTGGCTTACTTCACTTAATATAATTTTTTCCAAGTTTTTCCATTTCCTAACAAATGGGGCAATGTCATTCTTTCTGATGGAGGCATAGAATTCCATTGTGTATATATACCACATTTTCTTGATCCATTCATCTACTGAAGGGCATCTGGGTTGGTTCCATATCTTAGCTATTGTAAATAATGCTGCAATAAACATAGTTGTGCTGGTAGCTTTAGTGTGGTCTTGTTTGTAAACATTTGGGTAAATGCCCAAAAGTGGGATTGCTGGGTCATAGGGGAGCTCTATGTGAAGTCTTTTGAGGAACCTCCATACTACTTTCCAAACTGGTTGAACAAGTTTACATTCCCACCAACAGTGAAGTAAGGTTCCCTTCTGTCCACATCCCCTCCAGCATCTGTTGTTGTTAGAGTTCTTGATTTTTGCCATTCTAACTGGAGTGAGGTGGTATCTCAATGTTGCTTTGGTTTGCATTTCTTTTATGGCTAGGGATGTTGAGCATTTCTTCATGTGTCTATTAGCCATCCTTCTTTCTTCTTCAGAGAAGTTTCTCTTTAAGTCTTCAGCCCACTTATTTATTGGGCAGTTGTTTCTTTGAGGATTTGTTGTTGGGGGATTTAATTTTTTGAGTTCCAAGTATATTTTAGATATGAGACCATTATAAATTGTATGGCTAGTGAATATCTTCTCCAAATCCGTGGGCTTTCTAGTGATCTGGCTAGCTATGTCCTTGGCTAGGCAGAAGCTCTGCAATTGCATGCAATCCCATTTGTCCAACCTTTTTTGATTTTTTTTTGTGTGTTTCTGTGTCTCTATTAAGAAAATTTCAGCCTGTGCCAAGGACACCTAGGGTTTCTCCTATTCCATCCTGTAATATTTTCAGAGTGTCTACTTTGACTCCGAGGTCTTTAATCCATTTGGAGTTGATTCTGTTGCAGGGTGATAAATAAGGATCTAGCTTTAGTTTTCTACAAGTAGTTAATGAATTTTGCCAGCACCATTTACTGAAGAGTCTGTCTTTCTTCCATTCTATTTTTTAGCTCCCTTATCGAAAATTAGATGTCTATGGGACTGCAGGTTCATTTCTGGGTTTTCAATTCTATTCCGTTTGTCATCTTTTATGTTTTACTTCATCTTTCCCTATTTGGATTCCCTTTAAATTTGCATCTTGTCTCATTGTTCCAGCTAGCATTCTAATACTAAGTAGTTGAAGAGGAGTGGAGAGACCAGACATCCTTATCTCTTTCCTGAATTAATAAGAAATGGCTTTAACTTTTCAACATTAAGCATAATGCTGGCTGTAGGTTAATCAATTCTTAGCAGAAAGAAGAGCACTGTAGTAATATCAGTTCAAAATTTCAAACTATACTAAAAAGCCACAATAATAAGAAGAGCTTGGTACTGGCACAAGAACAGTTTTGAGGACCAATGGAATAGGACTGAAGACTCAAAAATAAACACACTGACATATTGCCACCTAATCTTTGACAAGGGAGCTAAAAAAATAGAATGGAAGAAAGACAGCGTTTTCAGTAAATGGTGCTGGTAAAATTGGTTGTACACCTGTAGAAAACTAAAGCTAGATCCATATATATATTTATATATCATATATATCATGAAGGGTGATATATATATATATATACATATATATATATGTATATATATATATACATACATATATATATATGTATATATATATATATATATATATATATATATATATCTTAATAGAGAACCAGAAACAAAACAAATCAAAGAGAGGTTGGACAAATGGGATTGCATGAAACAGCAGAGCTTCTGCAAGGTAAAGTTCATAGACAGCAAGATCAATAAAAAGCCCACTTACTGGGAGAAGTTCTTCATGAGTCATAAAACAGACAAAGTCTTATATATAAAATATACTTAGGACTCAAAATCATAAATACCCCAACAACACATCTTCAAAGGAACAACTGTCCAATATCTAAGTTGGCTGAAGACTTAAAGAGAGACTTCTTTGAAGACGAAATAAAAAATGTCCATTAGACACATGAAGAAAAAAAAATATATATATATATATTTGTAATTTGGAGAGTGGAAGGGATATAGCAGAATGCTTAAATGGGGATTCAGGTTGACCATTGTGACAATGATATGTACAGGACACTGTGCAGAAAATGAATTTACAATCTCAGGCAGGGGTCGAGGAGGGAGGAGTTGGAGATGTGGGGAAGGAAAGGATGGTAGGAGAAAAACAAAGGAGGAGGTAACAATGCTGTATACGAAATGTACTCATTACCTAGTCCTGTAACTCTGAACCCTCTGTACAGTATTTTTACAATAAAAATATATTTAAAAAAATCTCTGCCTGCTGTAGATTTCCAGTGCTGCCCTCGGAATTGCATTTTCTGCCTATTCTGGCTGTGGTTAGGTCCACCTGCCCAATGGATCAGTAGTCTTCAAGGCATCTTGGTCTTCCAGTGGGACTTGGATTATCCAGTGGTGGTTGGAACCAGGCCAAGGACAGGACAAAACCACTTCTAGGACATGGCTTCGTCATTGCCCAGGCAACTAGGATTGCAAGCAGAATTTCTCTGAATTTGACTCCAGAAAACTATCAGTGAACCAAAAGGCAAGTCCACCAAACACCTCACTCCTCCCCCCCCCCCCATTTCCTCCTTTCTCCCTCCCTGGGAAAGTAGAAAATAATTTTGCAGGTTTTGACACACACACAAAATGCCCACCATCTCCCCTGGTAAACTTGGTTTCAAGTCACTAAGTCATGTCAACGGATAATGCTGCATTCATTATTCTGGACAACATCTTCAGGTTGTTTGATGCTTTAATTTGTTTTTGTTGTTGTTGATGTTGTTGGTAGGGGTGCCTGAACTCTGGGTCTTGGTGCTGTCCCTGAGCTGTTCAGCACAAGGCTAGAGCACTACCACTTTAGCCATAGTGCCACTTCCAGTTTTTTCTGCTTATGTGGTGCTGAAGAACTGAACGTAGGACCTCATGCATGCAAGACAAGCACTCTACTACTGAGTCTTCTTCCAGCCCTAATGATTTAATTCTTTAAAATTTCTTTTTGTCAGTCATGGGCCTTGAACTCAGGGCTTGGGTATTAACATATCCCAGAGTTCTTTAGCTCAAGGGGAGCCCACTCCCAATTGAGTTACAGTGCCACTTCCTGTTTGGAGATAACTGACTCACAGACTTTCATGCCAGGATTTGCTTTGAACAGATGAATTTTTAAATTATATTTCTCCTAGGTGTTTATTGGAACATTACAGTTTTTCTGGAATTTAATGTTTTCTGTAAACGTTTGTCTTCAAGTAATCAAAAAGCATTAAATATTACATTTCGAAGCTATCCTTTAGCACATCCATTTTGAAATTATTATTTTAAGATGAAATTCTAATTCTTTGTAGTAATAACCCATTAAATTCCAAATGGGAAATATGCTAATTTCAGCAGCCTTGGCTCTCCTTCCTCTTTTTTTCTGTCCAGTATCTTTTCTTGTTTTGGAACAAGTGTCTGGACTGTCCAACCAATCAAAAGGAAGATTATTCCATTAATTTAATAGAAAAGGAATCCAGCCTACCTGCATCTCAAGGGAACTTTGAGTATAATGTTAATCTAATAGTGGATTTTCAGTCATTTCGATAATTTTTTGTTTAACCACTCATTAAAGAGGTTCCAAAAGGCAAGATTCAAAAATCATGTTCTGCTTTCTAAGAATGTTTAAAAAGCTAGTAATTCAACAAAGATTACATGTTGAAGAATTTCTCTTTTATCGTAGCCCTTACCACTGATCCCTTCCCTTCAAACTTGTAGCTTTGTTCAGTTTTCTTGTTCCAGCATTCATTTTGGTATTTGCTTCAGTAATATCCTTGTAGTATTTGACAATGAAATTCCATTTATTGTTAGAGAGCTAAATTCATATTGCCAAAGGCAGACTCATGAGCAGTTCATAAAGCATAAACTATTGAGAATCCTTAACATGGTCATATGCAAATATTCCATAAATTAATATAAGTACCACATAAATGTGCATCTTCATATACTTTTAAAAATGCAAAGTAGTTACATACATATGTCATAAAATAATTCATATCACTGGTAGAAGAGATTAAGCTAAAATTTTTATTTATATCATCCCCAATATTTTTTCAAATTTTCTTTTCTCATTAACATTCACCTTAGGGCCTGCTTTTCCTAGCAACAAGTTATAAGTTGATATCCTTGGATTTTAGTCCCCTTTGAGTAACGTATTTTCTTTCCACCACTAGTTAGTCCCTCATGTTAAATACCTGAGGAATAACGTCCCATTGTGCCTGCAAGAAAAGTACCCAAGTCGACTGTCTGTGCCTACTCTTGCTTTGCTTTGTTTGTGAATGTGGTAGCAGAGACAGGGCTGTCAGAGATCAGGTGGCTGGAACCATGGTGTTAAGAATTATGGGTAGCAAAATGAGTAGCAGAGAATAGGATACCAGGGAAAGGATAATTGTGACTGTAATTGCTGAGTTGTATTGGCAGTAAATTGGGTATCAGCAACAGCTTTGCAGGGGTTGGGGTAGCTAATACATGTATCCAGAACAATTTAGCAGTGACAAGGAAGCACAGACAAAATGAAAGATAAAAGTTGTGAGGCATTGTGGGAATTCTTTGTCTACCCATTCTAAAAACATGGAGGAGGATTATTTTAAACTAAAACTACAAAAGAAAATTTAAGGTCTTGGTGCTAACAAATCTGTCCAGGTGCTATTACATTAAATAGAGAATTCAAAATTGTTTTCCTTCATGAAAACAGAGATCAAAGATATTATAATTCTTATTTCAAAATGCAAATTAAAGGGGAAAATTAGTCAGGAGGTAAAATTCATATTGAATGTTAATATTTAAGCAGAAAAGAAAATCCTAGATGGCAGATTGAAGACAAAGCAATATTAGAGTATTATATGTTCAATAATAATTAAGAAACTTAATTGAAAAATTGAGCTAGAATGTTCACATCAGGAAAAGGCAAGCAATCAGAGTCTACCACCAACAAAGAAACATCATAATGTATGTCTAAGAAAAAGGAACCAAGTTCCTTATCCTTGATGTCAATGATACACATAACCCCCTTACAAACACACACACACACACACGAATTATGCAACAACTCAAGCTACTCACATCCATTCAACATGAATCAAAGATCTTCTTGTAATACTTGAAATTTTAAATTTTGAAGTCTTACTCTGAAAACATTACAGGAAGGAATAGGAGAAACCCTAGGTCTCCTTGGCACAGGCCGAAATTTTCTTAAAAGAGACCCAGAAATACAAAAAATCAAAGACAAATGGGACAAATGGGATTTCATGAAATTGCAGAGCTTCTGCATGACAAAGGACATAGCTAGCAAGATCACTAGAAAGCCTATGGATTGGGAGGAGATCTGCACTAGCCATACAACGGATAAGGGTCTCATATCTAAAATATACCTGGAACTCAAAAAATTAAATCCCTCAACAACAAATCTTCAGAGAAACAACTGCCCATTAAATAAGTGGGCTAAAGACTTAAAGAGAAACTTCACTGAAGGGGAAAGAAGGATGGCAAATAAACACATGAAGTAATACTCAACCTCTCTAGCCATAAAAGAATTGCAAATAAAAACAACATTGAGGTACCATCTTACAAAATTAGAGTGGCTTTAATTAAATACTCTAATAACAACAGATGCCGGAGGAGATGTGGACAGAAGGAAACCTTACTGCATTGGTGGGAGTGTAAACTTGTTCAACCACTTTGGAAAGCAGTATGGAGGTTCATCAAAAGACTCCACATAGAGCACCCCTATGACACAGCAATCCCACTTTTTGGCATTTACCCACATGATCACAAACAAGATCATAGTAAAGCTATCAGCACACCTATGCTTATTGTAGAATTATTTACCATTGCTATGATAGGGAACCAACCCAGATGCCCCTCAGTAGATGAATGGATCAAGAAAATGTGGTATATATACACAATGGAATTCTATGCCTCCATGAGAAAAAATGACATTGCCCCATTTGTTAGGAAATGGAAAGACTTGGAAAAATTATATTAAATAAAGTAAGCCAGACCCAAAGAAACATAGGTCCCATGGCTTCCCTTATTTGCAAAAATTAGTGTATGTCTGAGTCAAGCAAAATATTTCAGATAAATGGATGCTAGGGAAATGAACCCCAAGATAAGTATTCAATTTTTTTTTATTTCATGCAGTTATTTCTAACATATTTTTAAGATGATTTCTATATTGCTTTTTATGTCTCTCCCCCTGCTTTCACTGTATTTGATGTTGGTACAATTTGTGTAGGGGAAGGGCATAAACAAATAGTTTAACTAGGGGTACAGGTGGACACATTGCAACAATGAGATATACAAGTCATTATGTCGAAAAATGAATTTTACAACTTTGGTGGAGGGAGGAGGGGTTTGGCCATCTACTTTCCAGCTGATCCATAGGTATAGAAGCAAAACGTAATACAAAGCAATACAAACCAGTTCTTGCAATAAATAATTTTTCTCTGAACATCTTAAAAATCAATTCTGACAACATGCAATAAAAAAATCCCTAAGTTTAAAACATTCTTCTAGACAAATTGAAGAAATACTGAGAACAAGTGTTTTAAGAATAATTTCAGAGAGCTTGAAGTCAGGGCCTGGGTTCTGTCTCTGACATTTATTACTAAAGACTAGTGCTGCCACTTTGAACCACAGTGCCACAGTAAAGTCTCACCAATTTTCCTCTCCATACTGGCATTGAACTATGATCTAGATGTTTCAGCTCTCTGCGTAGCTAGGATTATAGGCATGAGCCCTTGCACCTGGCTAGAATAATTGCTTACCTGAGACAGAGGCCAGTTAGTATTAAATGTCATTCATGTTTAACTTTGTAAAATAAAGTTAACTGAAATGCCTTCCACTAGAAATAAGGAATTAAATGTTTAGATGGGTTACAAAGTTCTTACCAAAAGATACATATTTTCCTTGCTTTGTTTTTCTTCCAAAAGTGTTTGCTTTCCCGAATCATACCTTATCTTTCCTTGCTGGTTTCTTTAGTTGATTTCATACATGCCCACAGCTCCTTCAACTATCATTTCTTATGTGAAGACCTTGCAAATATCTATTTTCAGTCCAAACTCCTTGTATGCACCCCTCATCCATATATTCAACTGACATAAAAACTTGTGAAACAGTAATCATCTCTTATCATTACTGGATATTAAAGTGTAAGTAAAATTTAAGAAAATAAAGAATAACATAAATAAATATAACATGATTTTAATAGTAATGCTAAACATAAATAAAACGTTGATTATTTTCCGGAGCAATTTAATAAAAACCTCAAGGAAAAAAAATCAACTTTTTTGAGTGCTGATATTATGGTTTAAACTTAGGACCTTACCTTGTCACTTAGGCTTTTTCCCTCAAAGGTGGTGCTCTGTATTTGAATGACAGCTCCCTTTCCAACTTTATTTGGAGGATTATATAGAGGTAAGAATCTCACGTAATAAAAAACATTTGTGTCCCTATCTTGGGGTTCATTTCACATAACATCCTCTTATATGGTACCATGTACAAGTTACTCCAAGTAAGATTAACCATGGGACCTGTGGTTATTTGAGCCTGGCTTAATCACTTAATATAATTGTTTCTGCGTCTTTCCCTTTCCTAGAAAATGGGGAGATGCCATTTTCTCTGATTGGAAGCATAGAATTCCATTGTGTGTGTGTGTGTGTGTGTGTGTGTGTGTGTGTGTGTGTGTGTGTGTGTGTGTGTGTGTGTGTGTGTATCACATTTTCTTGATCCATTCATCTACTGAGGAGCATCTGGGTTGGTTCCATATCTTAGCTATGGTAAATAATGCTGCAATAAACATAGTTGTACTGGTAGCTTAGTATGGTCTTGTTTGTGATCATTTGGGTAAATGCCCAAAAGTGGGGACTGCTGGATCATAGGGTGGCTCTAAGTGAGGTCTTAGAAAACTTTATATCAAGTGAAGTAAGCCAAAACCAAAGAAACATTGGTCCTATGGTTTCCCTTATTTGCAATAACTATTATATGTCTGGGACAAGCATAAAAGTTCAAAAGCTATGTCCATATGACCAGATAAGATGCTGTTAAGCGAAATGAACCCCAAGATAGGATTTATAATCTACCATGTTTTTTTTTTCTTTTTATGTTCCTCCCCCATGGTTTAATCTTTGTTTTCACTGTATTTAGTGTCGGTGTCCTGCATCTTGTATACACCCTTCTCTAGCTTGGGGAGGGGAAGGGACAAAACAAAATAGATAAATAGTGATACTGGCTGACGCATTGTAACAATCAGATGCACAAGACACTATGTTGAAAAAGTATCTTTACAATATGGGTGGGGAAGAGGGGAAGGGAGTAGAGGGGAGTGTATTTGTGGAGGTGGGAGGGGAGGGTAGGGGAAAAACAAAGGAGGAGGTAACAATGCTTGATAGAAAATGTACTCATTAACTTGCTCATGTAACTATAACCCCTCTAAACAGCATTTTTACAATGAAAACCTCTTTTAAAAAATAGAAGGTGTGCCGGGCATCAGTGGCTCACGCCTGTAATCCTAGCTACTCAGGATGCTGAGATCTGAGGATCACGGTTCAAAGACAGTCCGAGAAAAAAAGTCCGTGAGACTCTTATCTCCAATAAAACCACTATAAAACCGATGCTGGTGCTGTGACTCAAGCGGTAGAGCACTCCCCTTGAGCTGAAGAGTGCAGGGACAATGCTCGAACCCAGAGTTCAAGCCCTGCGACCGACACAAACACACACACACACACACACACACAAAACAGAAGGTGTCATGTACACCAAGTATAGTAGTCCCATCTGTAATCCCACCTGATTGGGAAGCAGAAATGACAAGGATCTTTGTCTCAGGCCAGGCCAAAGAAATAACTGCCAAGACAGCCATCTCAACAAATGAGCTGGCCATAGTAGTTCACATCTGTAATCCTAGCTAATTGTGTGGGAGACATAAGAAGCAATCTAAGATCATTCAGTCAATCTAAGATCAGACCGGGGCAAAAAGTTCAAGACCTCAAGTAAATAAAATGGACCAGAACTATGGCAAAAGTAATTGAACTGCTTGTTGCTATACAACTAAAGTCCTATCTAGCAAGCAGAGAATACCTGAATAGAACCCTAGTAATACTCCTCTCTTCCACCAAAAAGCCTAAATAACTTTGTCCTATTTGAACATCTAATTTCAAGGTCACTGACAGATCAGAGATGGTGATACTATCTTAAAAATTGGGTATTCAAAAGAGACAAAGTTCTTTAGGTTTTGAAAAAGTTGAAAAGGTAGGAAAATCCATGCGATGTTTGTTAGCTCCGTAATTCTAGAAAACATAAAATGTACTCAAGTATTTAATATATATCCATATGTGTGCATATATTCATGTATGTATGTATATATATATATATATGTGTGTGTGTATATATAATCATATATATATATATATATACAGATATATATATATATATACAGACATATATATGTATGGTTCATCTCTTTTCTGTGTAGCAAATGGTTCAAATGAATCTGTACAATCACTACTCAAAGGCATGCATAGACAAAGAGAATGAGCAGAGAACTCATACTCAGGAATCTATGGTTAGCCCATAACCTGAAAATCTTTTACAGCAGTTTGCATGTGTCAGTTACTGCAGTACAGGGACAATACGATGACAATGAGATACCAGGCAGATGAAATGAGAAATGAGAGATACAAATGGTACAATATTCTTCTGATGGGTAAGTAGAATTTCCAGTGTGTGTGTGTGTGTGTGTGTGTGTGTGTGTGTGTGTGTGTGTGTGTATGAGTGTGTGTGGGGGGGTGTATTACATTTACTTGGTTCATTTCTCTCTTGAGGAGTATTTGGGCTGATTCTGTAAGCATGGTTGTGCTGAAAACGTTACTATATCCTGGTTTGTAATCTTTCGGGTAAATGCCCAGGAGTAGAATTGCTGTATCACATGGAAGTGGGTAGTCAATAGAAGAGTGAAGTGGGAAATGGTAGAAGATTGAATAGGAGAAAAGGGGTAAAATGCAGAGAGGAATCCAGTAAATATCCTACAAAATTAAGAAGAGTGAAGGAAGAGGTGCATAGGGGAGGGATGGATGAGAATGTTGAAAGGGTTGACATTGATCAAGGTATATTGTACGCATAAACTGCTTTGTTTAATGATAACTGCTTTGCTACTTAAAATAATAATTAAAAAATCATGTCCCTAAAATGTTATGCAGTTAGAAGCAAAGCATGAGAATCTGCTCAGATAATCTCTAGGGTCAATAAATCTTTTTGATTAGGATAAGTTTTAGAACAACACTAATGATACATATCATCTGAAGAAAATTTAATGATTTCCAGCTATTTAAAATAATCACTTTTGAAGATATGGCTCAAGTGGCAGAGTGCTACTTAGTGAGCAAAGCTGTCAGATAATGAATTCAAGTCTCAATCTCGAACACAAGTAAAAACAATAAGTATAATTTGGTCACTTTCCAGGGCATTAGTAGATCATGCATTAATCCTACCTTATATCAGAAGGCAGAGATCTGGGGATCTCAGTTCAATGTCAGCTTAGATTGGAACGTCTGTGAGACTCTCATCTCCAATTCACTGTCAAAGAAAGCTGGAAGTGGAATCATGAGTTAAGTGGTAGAATGCTAGCTTACAGCAAAAAGCTCAGGGGCAGAAGCCAAGCCTTGAGTTCAAGCCTTAGAATAGTGCATATATATACACAAAGAAAGTAAGTCATTCAATTTCTTAACCTTCCATTTCCCTAATCCTAACTCTAATCTTGGACAGAACCCTAAGAGTAATCTTGATGATAATAGTAACCCAATCCTAAAATTAATGGAAAACACTCGAGTTTAGACACATTCTAACAGATACTCATTGCCTTTGAAATGATTTGCACTTTGTTCCAAATCCTACAGATTCCCTGAATTGGACTCTGAAATCATTCCCTATTATGAATCATTAACCTCAAATCTTCATATCATGAAAACTATCACAGTTTCCACTGATCTTAACGTTTACTGAACTCCTATATCTCCAAAAAGAAGTTGAAGGATTATTTAAAATATACTTCAATACCTAACACTAACTATATACAAATCTTACTAGAAACCTAACTCTAAATTTAACCCAATTCAACCTTAAAGAGGAAACTTAGTAAAACTCTGTAGTTTTTGTTAAATCTCAAACTTATTTTACTTGAAAATATTAGCAGAAAACTCAGTTTTACCGTAAAGCTTACCCTTCCCTAAGCCTAAGTCTAACCTGAACTAGAACAGTAACCCTAACCCTAGAACTAATAGCCTTTGGATTCTAAAAGCCATACAAATACATTAGTTTTTATTCATCTTAACTTTGATACAACTCATCTTTCTAAAAATAGTTTGTAGTTTTACTCAGTATCTTGCCATTTTTTAACCCGAACCCTAACTGGAATATTGAGGCTAACCCTCGCATTAATCATGCCCTAATCTTAATATTATTATCAGTTTCTTATTTCACATTCATCCTAATTCTAACTAGATTTGTTATTCGAAGATTTACTTTCAGTCTGACCCTAAACTTTCCATTTCCCTAAGGCTAAATCTAACTCCAGCTGGAACTGAAACCAAACTTTCACTCTAATGACAGTCCAATTCTAATGTATAATAAAAAAACTCTAGTTTTTAATCATTCTAATGGATACTCAAGTTTGCACTCTGGAAATGCGTTTCAATTTGCCCTAATTCCCACAAATTTTCTGACTCTACCTCTGAAGTTATCTTGTTCCCTAACATGAAGTACTATTTGTCCTCAAATTCTCTTATCAGGAAAAATACTGTAGTTTCCAATGATCCTACGTTTTTCTGAACCCCTGTACTCTAAAACAATTTCAGATTTACTTACCATCTAATCCATTATCTGACTAACTCTCAAGTTTAACCTGGCTGGAAAAATCTCATTAATCATTACAAGAATGATCACTGAGAAATAAATATAATGATAATGCTCTAGTTACTATTCAATCTCTCATATTTGTTCCTACTTGTTAGTGAAAACTTTATACTTTTTTGGTCAGGCATGGGGCTTGAACTCTGGGCTTGGGCACTATCCCTCAGCTCTTCAGCTCAAGGCGAGCCCTCTACTGCTTGAGCCACAGCTCCACTTCCAGGTTTTTTGGGTGTTTAATTGGAGATAAAGAGTTCTCATTCACTGTGCTTCCAAGGGTGGCATCCAACTGCAGTCCTCAGATCTCAGTCTCCTGAGAGGACAGGATGACAGGCATTGAAAAATATGTTTTGCTGGGTGCCAGTTGCTCATGGCTGTCATCCTAAGTACTCAGGAGTTGAGATCTGAGGATCACAGCTCAAAGCCAGACTGGGCAGGAAGGGCCCTGAGACCCTTATCTCCAACAAACAACCAGAAACCTGAAAGGGGTGCTGTGGCTCACATAGTAGAGTGCTAGCCTTGAGCTGAAGAGCTCAGGGGCAGCACCCAGGCCCAGCTTTCAAGCCCACAATTGAAAAAAATAAAGTAAAACATCTTCCTGCAAAGATGTAGAGGTGTGTGTGGGAGGGTGTAGTGATTGAAAGACCAGGTGCTGGCCTCACTTTACAGACATTTCTAAGAACTCAGCAAGTTTGCACTAGTTTGAAGCCACAGTAGAATGGATGGGGCCTTACCAAGAACTCAAGTGGTCAAAGCCTATGGCAGGCAGGGAGTGGGCAAATGGGTGCATGGGTGGGATTGTTGTGTCTGTATTCTCCCTAATGAAGGATGGATTTGGATGCTGGGTGTCAAAGTCTGAAGTAAAGAGTTGCAAGAAGTTTGTGGCCTGTTGAATTTGGTTTCCTCTGGGTATATGAAGATGGATGAATCTGGCGCCTGCTGTGGCTCACAACTGTCATACTAGCTACTCATAAAGCTAAGATGTAAAGACCATGGTTCAAAGCCAGCTTGGGCAGGAAAGTCTGTGGGTCTTGATATACAATGAGCCACCAGAAAACAGGAAACGACACTATGGCTCAAATTGTAGAGTGCTCATATTCAGCTGAAGAGCTGAAGGACAGCTCCCTGACCCAGAGTTCAAACCCCATGACCAACAATAAACAAAGAGGTTGGCTGAGTTTTCCACATTGCAGTGTGTACGGTAGGAAATTCCATGCTGGGTTATGAGCATTCCAGATATGAGAGGCTCAATTCTGTGTCTACAGTTAGTCTGAGTATGATAGTGCCATCTTCTCAGGGGTTGGATGTGATCCTAATAGAGGGAGTTCATGGTATTGTTCTCAGGAACTGCTAAGGGCTTGGAATATCCGTGTGTGTGTGTGTGTGTGTGTGTGTGTGTGTGTGTGTGTGTGTGTGTGTGTGTGTGTGTGTGTGTAATTTTCCTTCGTCTCTTTCTGTCCCCTTCCTGGTTGCTGGTCTGCCTCTTTCTGACCTCAGAAGGTGCCCCTCCTTCACACTGACCTTGCTGTTAGCCCCCTATCAGGGTCTACAATGAGTCCTAAATTGCCACAGGCCTGTGTTCCAACTTTTCTCTGGGGCACAAGTCTCGCTGTCCCAATATTTGGCCGCCTCCAGGGGATTCTGGGTCAGTGATGCCAGCTGGCTTAGGGTTTCCTCTGCCTGAGAGGGAGGGACTCAGTCATGCGATGTCCTATCCTTTTCCTCAGCTGGGCCTCTGACTGCACATCCCTCTCATCAGGCTGGCAGTGGAGTGGGAAATCAGGGATTGCTGGTGGCTCTGGCCAACTCGAGATTGACAGCTGACTGAAGGCTGCCCAAGCAAGGAGGATCTAGGGCTACATGGGAGGTGAGGCCAAGGTGGCTTGGAAGTATAGGTCAGTGACTAGGAAATGTAAATGTACTTTATCACAGGACAGTCTATCTTCCAGCCCCAACTGGGCCTCTCAGGTCCTTCTAAAAAATTGCAGATGCTCAGAATACAGAGGCACAAACTTTAGATTCCAGGACCAGGGAACTGGGGGATGAGAGACTGGTATGGCCAATACCTCATTGTTTTGGGGTATTAGTGTTGACCTGGCTATACACCCCCTTATGTACTTTCACTTCTTAACCCAGTGTTGGCCACACACCGGCCACTTGTGGCAGTACTGTGGAAGTGGCAGGAGTGGATGTGAGGTCTAGGATGACCAAAATCAGGATTTATGACCTTTGGGGGTGGCAAAGGATGACTTTTAAAAAAAATCTTAGAGCTGGGACTCAGGGCCTAGGCAATGTCCCTGAGCTTCTTTTGCTCAAAGCTAACATTCTACCACTTGAACCAGAGCTCAACTTTCATCTTTTTTTAGTAGTTTAGTGGAGATAAGAATCTCATAGACTTTCCTACCTGTTCTGGCTTCATGTTGTCATCCTAAGATCTCAGCCTATTGAGTAGCTAGGATTGCTGGGATAAGCCACTGGCACCTGTTAAGGATGTTAGTGTGTGTGTGTGTGTGTGTGTGTGTGTGTGTGTGTGTGTGTTTACCGGGACTTGAACTCATACCATAGGTGCTATCCTTTAACTTGTTTTCACAAGGTTGGTGCTGTACCACTTGAACTACAGTAGCTCTGCTTCCCAGCTTTTTGGTGATTCATTGGACATAAGAGTCTGCCCAAGCCAGCTTTTAATTTTGATTGATCCTCAGGTCTCAGGCTTGAATACCTAGGATGACAGGCATGAGCCACAGGCACCCAGCTGATAATGGTCTTTCACCACAGTGGACTGGGATCTCCTGAAAACTTTATTTTTATCTGTGCCAGTACTGGGGCTTGAACTCAGGGTCTGGGCTCTGGTCTCTTAAATTTTTCCCTCAAGGCTGGTACTCTACCACTTGAGCCACAGCTTGATTTCTGGATTTTGGTAGTTCATTGGATAGAAGAGTGTCACTAATTTTCCTCCACTGAACTGGCTTTGACCAAACATCTCTGATCTCAGACTTCTGAATAGCTAGGATTTACAGGGGTTTAGCCACTGGAGGCATTGGGTAGAAGCTTCTCTTGAGCAAGAGTTCTTCCCTTCATTTTCCTTGACTCCTCCACGCAAAGGGGGCCTGAAGGTCAGGAGCTGTGTAAAATAAGCTTCCAGCCACAGAAATTGGCTGGGGTCTTTGGTAAAAAGTCAAGCTAATCTTCCCCTGAGCCCCATTCTGGGACGCCACCCTCTGCCCTACCTGTGACTCAAGTACAAACCTTGACCCTGCCTTCAGTGTTCTGCCAGACCTGTCTGAGGCCATATAACATTCATTCCACCCATACCACCTGCTCTACACCACCCCTCAGGACCTTTGCACGTGGTCTACACCTTCTTCCCTAGGCCCTCTGTCCTGTTCCACATCTTAGAACTCCTGTGGAATTTTGGCACTGGTCATATCACCTCCTGGAGCAAGTCTTTCCTTCCTTTCTCTCACTTTTTTTTAATACTGAGTGGCTAGAGATCGAACTAGTGCAGGCTGACTGTCAAATGCTCTATCTTGGTGTGTGTGTGCGTGCATGTGTGTGTGTGTGTGTGTGTGTGTGTGTGTGTGTGTGTGTGTGTGTGTGCCAGTCCTGGGGTTAGAATTCATGGCCTTGATGTTATCCCTGAGTTTTTATGCTCAAGGATAGCATTCTACTACTTGTACCACGGCTCTGGTTTTTTTGGTGCTTAATTGGAGAAAAGAGTCTCATATAGACTTTCCTGCCTGCACAGGCTTGCAGTTATAATCTTCAGATCTCAACTTCCTGAGTGCTATTATTACAGGGGTGAGCCACTGCCACCTGCCCTCTACCTCTTACCTACCTCGGCTCTCCTCTGAGTTCCAGAAGTGTATGTCTCACCAAGCTCACATTTTTTTTGCCAGTGTTGTGGCTTGATCTCAGGGTCTAGGCATGTTCCTGAGCTGCTTTTGCTCAAGGCTACATTCTATCACTGAAGCCACAGTGACACTTTTGGCTGTTTCTGTTTATGTGATACTGAGGAATCCAACCCAGGGCTTCATGCTTGCTTGGTAAGCACTCTACCACTTAGCCACATTCACAGCCCAATGCTTACTTCTAACAGGAACTATGAGGGTGGGATTTATTGGCATACTCTTTTCAGCACAGAAAGCGATGGGCATTTCAAATCTTTGCCAGGATTTGGGACCAGAGTGGGACTCGGCAATGAGGAATGATGAATGAGTGATAGCCACCAGGCCCCAGAGATCTAGGCTCAAGTCCTACAGAGGGATAGGGAATATGGAGCCAGAACCTTCCACAATACCTACAGCCTAGGAACAGTGGTCGCCCTGGAGGCAGTGGCTGGCTGCTAGATGTCCCAATGGGACACCTCAGCCAGAACATAATGAACCCATTGAATACACCAGCCAAGGCAAGCCTTCTGGGCTTCAGTTATTAAATGGCAGAGAAGGATGCTTTGTTCAAGCTACTGGCTTAGTACTCTCTGAGGGCTTGTCCCAGCATTCACATGTTGGGGGTCTGGTCATAGGCAATCTGCTGAATGCATATCATCCATACATCATCCATACATACACAGAGATACGGAGTTACTGCCTTCCTTTTTTCTTTGGCAGGTCTCAGGTTGAAATATGAGCCTAGGCCCTATCCTTAATCTCCTCTTTCTCAAGAGTAGCACTCTGCCCTTGAGCCACAGCCCCAACACATGGGGATATTTTCCTGTGATCTCTTAGAAATAAGAGTTTTGCAGACTTTCCTGCCCTGGCTGAATTCAAATAGGCATTCTCTACATCTCAGGCTCCTGAAGAGCTAGGATTACAAACAGGAGCCACTGACACCTGGCTTTTTTTGCTTCTTCTTGTTCTTTTTTTAATCATGACAATCTTCAGTGTCATTCCAATGGTTTGCATTCGAAGTAAACTTCCCAGGCCTGGAGTTTGAACCCCAGAACTGCCACACAGAAATGGAGGGAGATCCTGACAAACTCATTCCTATTTATGTGAAGGATAATGGAATGTTATAAAAGTAATTAAATTTGCAGTTAATTCAGGATTCTATTTTAGAAAGCCACACATAAATCATTGGATTTATATCTTCCATTCTAGCACCATGTTATGATTTCCCTAATGGAAGGATATTGATTAATTTTTAATTAATGCTTTCATAAGTATTCAAACATGATACTTCATTAAACGGAGACATAATTTAGTAACTAATTATTGGTAACTTTATATCATTAAATGGAGACATAACTTAATAACTAATTATTGGTAACTATATATATAAAATTTAATAATATCCTCACATTCTCTCTCTCTACATATATATATATATATATATATATATATATATATATACAGCAATCTACACACACACACACACACACACACACACACACACATATATATATATGTATATATATATATTGGGAACTACTGTGGCTTGATAACAGGTAACAGGTCCTTAGAACTTCCTGGCATCTCAGTTTGCCAGAGGTTGGTGTGCTAAGACTTTGACCCCATTTATGTATTGGACATTGTAGGCCGTGAGTTGAAATCCCAGCATTGCCAAAAATTTATTCATATGGTAAAAAGATACTTTTGATACATTTTTTTTCCTAAAAAAAAGTCCTGGGTCTCAGTATAATGTATAATTCATATGCAAATATATCATGTATGATAGGATGTAATAAACGAAATGTTATATGTGTAATAATAATAAATGAATAAGGGTAATAAACATCATATTCACTAAACTCATGTGTGTATTTTTTCCAGTGCTGGAGCTTCAATTCAGGCCCTTTTCTTCAAGGACGGTGAGCTTCTCCTTCACCCACAGTGACACAGAGATACCCAGATGCCGAGTTCAAATCCCAGGCCTGCCAGAAAAATGGTGCAAATTCCAAGCCATGGCCTTATTTTATTTTATTATTTTTTTGCCAAGCACGGGGTTTGAACTCAGTTCTTGGCATCTCTGCCACAGCTGGCCCTGGGATTCTAGGACCCAAGTTCAAATATTGGGGTTGGCAAGAAATAAAATAAATAGGAAAAGGATAAAATGGAGAAATTCAAGAAGGTGGTTTTACTTTTTTTCCCTTTGCATTGTGACCATCCTGCGTGTAAATGACAAAGCTCTGAAAGTGTACATGACATTGCATGCTGATGTTTGGCTGGCTATTAGGGACGCCATAACCAAAACCATAACTTAGGCCTGGAGGTTACATCCCAGGGCTGCCACTAAATATTGGCGGGAGATTCCAAGAAACCTATTTCCATGTACATCCATTCGAATGGAATTTTATAAAAGTAACAAATTAGTAGTTAGTGTATGAGTATACTATAAAATTATACACAACAATTTTATTACATTGATTAATTTTCAATTAATACTTTACTATGTATTCAGCCATGATACTTAAAAGTGGAAGGAATAATTTGAATGTCAATAATGGATAGTAATATCATATATGTAATTTCATAATATACAGACAAATTTCTCTTGTCTTATACATACATATATGTGTATATATATATATATATATATATATATATATATATGTGTGTGTGTGTGTGTGTGTGTATATACATATACATATATGCCAATCTACACATTTATCTGTTCATACACTTGTCACTCCTGGGGCTCAGTGGTATAGTGATACCTAGTACATACAAAGCCCTGGATTCGATTCCTCACTACCTACCACAAGCACATAAAAATCCAGAAGTTGTGCTCTCGCTCAAGCAGTCAAGCATTAGCTTTGAGCATAAAAGCCTAGGAACTGTGTCTAGACTCTTATTCAAGGTCCAGGATGGGCATGAAAAAATGTTGAATGTTGTGACTGCAACTCTATAAGGATAGGACTTCAAATACCTCATCACAGAGCAAGCCGGGAGTCTGGTGCTGACAGCTGCCATCTAACCTGACTTAGTCAGAGGTATACGACTGCAACTCAGCCCCTCAGAACCAGATGCTGCTGGCTTGCTCACCCCTGTCATCCAAGCTACTCGGGGGCTGAGATCTGACACTGGTGTATTTAAAACCCAGTCCTGGCGGGATGTCTGTGAAACTCTGAGCTGTGGATCAAAGTGATAGATCTCTAGCCTTGAGCAAAAGATCTTAGGACAGTACCCCCAACATTTCAGTGCAATCCCTGTGGCTGACTCCCCCCCCAAAAATGCTCCTCTGAATCATTAGATGTGAACTTTGTGCAATTTGTGATGTGTTTCTGAAAGAATGGTGATACTGATGAAAGCACCCTAATACTAATGACAGCTTGTGGGATGCATCTATGTGATGAGTCCTTCCTGGAATGCTGGGGCCCTCACGGGGTGCTGTGTGCTGAGTCCTGCACAGGATGCTATGTGCTGAGTCCTTCACAGGGTGCAGTGTGCTGAGTCTTGCATTGGGTGCTGGGTGATGAGTCTTTCACAGGATGCTGTGTGCTGAGTCCTGTAAAGAGGGTTATTTGGAGCCAGGCACCAGTGGTTCACACCTGTAATCCTAACTACTCTGGAGGCTGAGATTTGAGGATAGTGGTTCAAAGCCAGCCCAGGCAAGAAAGTCGCTGAAACTCTGATCTCCAATAAACCACCAGACAACTGGAAGTGTCACTGTAGCTCAAGTGGTAGAGCACTAGCCTTGAGCTGAAGAGCTGAAGGACTGTGTTCAGGCCCAGATTTCAAGCCCCATGACCGACAAAAAAAAGTGTTATGTATTTTGTCCTTCAAAGGGTGCATGCTTTCATCTTGTCCTTGTAAGAACTCCAACTGACATGACTATGCAGAAAAGAATATTGAGGCTCAGATCTGTCCCCATGGCAGGGACAAAATTATGTATTACTGAAGACTAGTGAGTTGTCTACAGGAGACAATTGTTTTGTCTTGTTTTTTCTAAGTCATGAACCTTGAACTCAGGGCTTAGGCACTGACCCATACCTCTTGGGCTCATGGCTAGCACTCACCACACAGAGCCAAGGACCCCCTTGCAGCAGAGTGTCACAGCTTAGGGTTCTATAACCGAGGTCTGTCATCCTGCCTTCTCAAGAAGCTGAGGTCTGGGTTCCAAACTATCCCTGACACAAAAGATACCATGAGACTATTATATCCTATTCACCACTAAGAAACCTGAAGTGGAAGCTAGGTGCTTGTGGCTCATGCCGATCATCCTAGCTACTCAGGAGGTTGAGATCTGAGGATCATGGTTCAAAGTTAGCTTGGGCAGGAAAGTCCTTGAGACACTTAGCTCCAATGAACCACCAGAAAACCGGAAGCGGCTCTGTGGCTCAAGTGGTAGAGCACAAGATTTGAGCTGAAGAGCTCAGGGACAGCTTCCAGGCTCAGATTTCGACTCCTACAATGACAACAACAACAACAAAAAGACAGAAACAAACTAACAAACTTGAAGTAGAGGGCTAGGAATGTGCCTTAGGGGTAGAGTGCTTTGCATATATGAAACTCTGGGCTTGATTTCTCAGAACCACATCACTAGGAAAAAAGCCTGAAGGGGCTCTGTGGTTCAAGTGGGAGAGGGCAACCATTGTACAAGAGAAACTAGGTACAGTGCTCATGTCTTGAGTTCAAGCTCCAGGACTAGTGTATGCACACACACATGCACGTATACACACTCACGCACAGAGAGAAAGCAGAAGTGAAGCTGTGACAAAGTGGTAAAGCACTAGACTTCAGATCTGAACTCATGGTCAGCACCCTGGCCCTATGTTTAACCTCAAAACCTAGCCACCCAAGGCCCAACTAGGAGAGGTCAAAGGTTTCAAACCTGATGAGCTTCATCAGTCCTAGATGACAGGAAGCTTTGTGATATCCAACATGTGCTTGGATTTCCCAAGGTTCTGGAAACCTACGAGAAGCATTATAGGCCCATCATTGCCGACTATGAAACGTTTCATTATGCTCAGTGCCCTAGTTGTCTGCCTGAAGGACTCCTGAATTATATTGAGCACTGTATTTGAACACTGGAATATAGTCTCATAAAGGCAGGATAAGAGCACAGAACTTGCCCTGCCATGGGAGGTGGCAAAAATGAAGGTCTCCTCTTAAAACAGAGCACTGGGAAGAGAGATAGCTAAGGGTAAAAACAGGCCTTTTTCTCCTGACCTTCAGAGCCCGCCCACACATCTTCACTAATTGGCCCAGATGGAGTTATTTGGTACACAGCTGTACAGGAGTGAGGTCTTTTGTGTTCCTGTCCAGACAATGAGGGAGAATTCTTCAAGCAGGCCTGGGATGAAGAGAACCCCTCAGGCAACATTGGGAGCAGTGAGGGGAGCCATGGAACATGCAATATCATAGGGGAAGGGATGTGAAGGGTAAACAAAGGAGGAGACTGCAATGCTTGGTAAGAAATGTACGCATTATCCTGCCCATGTAATTGTAACCCCTCTGTACAGTATGTTCACAAATAAAATAAAATTAAATTTAAAAAAAAGCAGTCTCTGTGTTATGAACTCATTGTATTGAATACAATTTTCCTTGCTTGGTGCCACTCATCATACCTACTCAGGAGTTTCACCTAGAGGAATACATCCATACATACACAAAGATATTGAGGTACAGTTTTTTTTTGAGGGGGCAGTCCTGGGGTTGAACTATGAGCCTAGGCCTGGTCCAACTGCTCCTTTTGCTCAAGGGTACCGCATTAAGCTTGAGTCACAGCCCCACTTCTGGGTTTTTCTGTGATCTCTTAGAAATAACATTATCAAGGACTTTCTTACACTGGCTGGTTTCAAACTCAAATTCTCTACATCTCAGCCTCCTGAGGAGCTGGGATTACAGTCAGCAGGCATATTCACCTTCTTTTTTTTCTTCTTTGTTTTATAATCTGGACTTACTTCTTAATAAGGTCATTCCTATGGTTGAGACTTATAAGTAAACTACCCAATGTTCTTTATACCTGTTTTCTCTGAGAGTATTTTCTCTCTTCATCTTACCTTCTGGTCACAGGGTTGAAGCCAAAAGTGAGAAATGAGTGTTACAGGATTTAGGAGCAAATGTCAACAGGACATGCCAGTTCTGTCACTTAGCATTGAGCTGCAGTGATTTTACTGTCTCAGGATATGAGGACCGAAAGCTGGAGCGATCCTTATACTATCTGTATTGCTCCTTTTGCCTATAAAATGATCTAATAATTATGATTGTTTTGTGTCTCCAACCTTAAGTATCTAGGACACACTAGAAGCATGTTCCTGTTTCCGTTTTTCTCTAGTACCTCTCGAGATTTAGACTAAAGGTTTGGGTGGAGCGGCTCCTAGATGAATCCCTGAGGAAATACACTTGAAGCCTCCTCAGAAGATCTCCATTCAAAGCCAGCCCTAGCAGGAAAGGTTTATTGTCTCCAATAAACCAGCAGAAAACCAGAAGTGGAGCAGTGGCCTAGAGGGTAGAGCTCCAGCTTTGAGAGAGAAAGCCAAGCAGGCCAGACAGGCCAGACCAGGCAGGAAAGCCTGGGAGGTGCTTATGTCCATTGAAGAACCAGATGGCTGGAAGTGGAGCTGTGCCAGTGGTAGAACCTCTGCCTTGTGAAAAACAGCTGAGGAATGCAACACTTCCTCAGTTTAAGCCATAGGATGGCCACAAAAGAAAATTTAAAAAGAGAAGGCCAAGTTTAAGTATCAGTGTCCTACTTACTTACGTGTGTATATTACGTCCCTAAGTGCAAAGAGGCTGTATGCAAAACTTCTGCTTTTATTTACAAATTTATGTTTTAGATATGCTCATTGTACATACTGCATCATTCTCTTCATTTCAGCCCCATTGATTTTCTCTTCCAGGATTCTAGGCCTATTTCCTTATATGATGCACACTGAAGCTCTCAGCAGCCTTTATTTACATTTTATTATGAGGCAAATGCAGGAGCATTCACAAATCAGGCAGGGGAAAAGAAGATCAGAGTTCATAGAAATAAGCGGTATTCAGAAAATTATAATTGGGGACGCAAATTGGTAGCATATATATGTAAAAACTACCATTAAGAAAAAAGATGAGGGGGCTGGGAATGTGGATTAGTGGGAGAGTGCTTGCCTAGCATTCAAGAGGCCCTGGGTTCGATTCCTCAGTAACACATACACAGAAAAATCCAGAATTGGTGCTGTGGCTCAAGTAGCAGAGTGCTAGAGAAAATGCCCAGGCCTTGAGTTCAGCCCAAGAAATGTCAAAGAGATAACTAAGTAGGTAGTTAGGTAGGTAGGTAGGTAGGTAGGTAGGTAGGCAGGTAGGTAAGTTGCTACATAGATAGATACATAGAAAGAAAGAAAGAAAGAAGGAAAGAAAGAAAGAAAGAATGAAAAGAAAGAAAGAAAGAAAGAAATGTCAATAGATGATAGATAGATAGATAGATAGATAGATAGATAGATAGATAGATAGATAGATAGATAGATAGATAGATAGATAGAAAAATGATAGATGAATCTGGTCTTGGACTTCAGGAGGAAAGAAGGGAACAATTCCCAGTCATGAAGCTTCTGCAGTGTGCCAGGACACCAGCATCACCTTCACACAACCACAAAGCAGGAAAAATGTCTCTTTACCACTTCTCGGGCAGCCGAATGTCGCAAAGCCAAGAGGGCAGAGCCAGGTTCTAACTCAGCTGCTTGGGGACAAAAGAGAAATGACCCTGCCTCACCTTGGACTGGGGATTAGCATTAATGATGTGGAGAATGAAGGAAGGAGAAAAGACTGGCAGAGGTAGAAGAAGGGCCTTCAAATCTGATAGATGGAGAGTAAAAAAACCCACTCCCTAAGACCAGAGAGCAGGGCTTTTCTACTCTGTTCCTCCCCTCTCCCTCACTAAACTGGCTCTCTATTGGTAACCTAAAGATAGCCTGAAGCTCTCTTCACCTAAGTGAGGAAGGTTAGTCATTGTTTGAGGAAGCTGAGAAAAGCCTGATCCTGGTGTAACTGTAACAAACATTTCAGGTTTCCCCCATTGCTGGCTGTCCCTGGAATGAATGAAGTGGTTTTGCAGCTCACTTCCCTGTTGAGTGTGTATATTCTGCCTCCTTGTTCTCTTCACCTAGCCTGGCTTTTGAAATTGTTTTCTGTCCTTCAAATACAGTGTTATACTGGAGTTCTTCCTGCTGACTGTGCCAGGGCTTGGATCCTGAGAACTTCATTTGAACCCAGGATGGGGCAATGGGTCAAGAACACTAAGAACATTTAGAGTAACTTCTCATCACCAAGGGAAAAACAAGAAGCTCTTGAACATCTGACCTTTCAGATGTGGAAGTCAGAGTGTCATAGACTTTTCTGCCCTGGCTGGCTTCAGTGTGATCCTGAGATCTCAGCCTCCTGAGCTAGGGTGATGGGCAAGAACTACTGGTGCTCTGCTAGGTTCAGATGAGTAATGACATTGACAATACAAGTCAACTGCTTATCACAAAAGGGTTTGGGGAGCATATTAAGCCTTTCAACATTGGAACTTTCAGAACCCTGTGGACACAAGGTTACAATGCTAGAGTCAGTGAGGCTGGGCATGTGGATCTGCTACACTTAAGCCTGCAGGTCTGACTCCAATTCTGGTGTATATTAGTGTTGATTTTCCAGAGAATATTCTCATAATTAGCAAATAGGAAAAGTACTTTGATTAACCCTCAATTTTTTCCAGTTGTGTGTCTTGTATCAACCCTGGGCACTGTCTCTGAGCAATTCAGTCAAGTCTAACTCTCTACCACTTGAGCCACAGCTCCACATGGGATTTTTTAGTGGTTCATTGGAGATAAGAGTCTAACAGGCTTTTCTTGCCTAGGCTATCTTTGAACTGTGGTCTTCAAATCTCAGCCTCATGAGAAGGTAGTTTTCCAGGTGTGAGCCACCAGCATCTGGCCTATTGTTTTTGACAGTCCTGGGGATTGTTTTTCTCAAGGCTAGCACTCTACCACTTGAGCCACTCCACTGCGTCTGGCATTTTCTGAATATGTGGCATTGAGTATTCAAACCCTGGTATTCATGCATGTTGAGTGAGCTCTTTAGCACTAAGCCACATTTCTAGCCTCCCCCTTACAATTTTATCCCACAAGTTTCCTGTCCTCAAGAAAAGCCTTCTCAGTATAAATCATCTAAAAACACCCCTATAGTAAGGTGTCCAAAGATAAATAAGACAAAGCTCATTCTTGGGAGAGACTCTAAAGGTGAGAAGACTGTGACAAATGCCTCCATTTAATTATGTATCATGTTTCAACACAAAAAGTTTTAATGATAAATGAGTCAATGTCCTAAATTATTGTGTATAATTTTATAATACATGTGCAAAATGTAAATGGGAATAATATAAATAAAATAAGCAATAAAAAATTAATCAAATAAAAAATAAAATAAATACAAAATCAATAATGAAAATCATAACATGTAATAAACATACATATGTACGTATATATCATCTATTACACATGTATAGCAATATCTTTTCCATTGCAGGGCCTTCATTCAGGCCATGGGAACTCTAGCCTGAATTTCTTTTCCTCAAAGACAGTAAATTTTTCCTTTACTCATGGTACAAAAGAGTTACCTGGACGGTGAGATTAAATCCCAACAATGGTAGAAATACTGGCCCCTGTTCCAAGAAAGTAACTTAATCTTTTAATGGAAGCAGTTATGTTTATTCAGTTCCATACTGAACATTAAATAAAAAGCAGTGTAGAATTTTGTACATCTATTCAGACATCCTCCCCTTACCCCCAAAGTGTTTCTCGAAATACTACATGGTTTCTTTTTTGTATGTTTTTTTATTGTAAAAATGTTGTACAGAATGGTCACAGTTACATGAGCAAGGTCATGAGTATATTTCCTATTGAGCATTGTTACCTTCTCCTTTCTTTTCCCCCTACCATCCCTTACCTCCCATCTCCACAACTACTCCCCCTACCAAGCTTAATTTTTTAGTTTTGGCTTGGCACGGTGTTTGAACTCAAATAGTAGCAAATCTGCACTTTCTCTCACATTGCTACAAGTTCCTGAGTTCAAATCCCAGTCTAGGAAAGAAAACTGGCAGAAATTCCAAACCAGAGAGCTCTATTTTTTTAAATATAGTTAAATAATCATTTTTTTATTTTTTCTTTTTTGTGGCTTTTTTAGGGCTTGAACTCAGGTCGTGGCAACTCTGCCTCAGCTTTGATCACCCTAGGCTAAGTGCAGCCTCGGGACCCATACCCAATCCTGGAATCCTAGGCCCAGAGGGCTTGCAGAAAGAAAAATAAAGTGGGATAGCACAAAAAGTGGCAAGCTGCAGAGGGATGGGGGTTTAATTTTTTTTTTAATCTTTGCACGGTGACCATCCTGGGTCTGAATGCCACGGGTGCAAAGTACACCTGACCGGCCATTCCTGAGGGCTGGCGGGTTAGCAGGGAAGCCATAGGCCAACCTGTCAACATAGGCCCTGGGTTCAAATCCAGGTCCTGACAACTACCAATGGCAGGAGATCACAAGACACTCATTCCTATGCATAGGAATATCAATTGAAAGAGAAGTTTGTGCATTAGTCAAACCTAAAATTGGATGCAGTAATCCTAAGACACTGATTGATCTTAATTTCATGCTTTATTAAGCATGAAAAGAATAGCATTCCTTTAATTGTGTTATAATAAATACCTAAGAGTTGGGAAGAATGTAGTATATGTCATTCAATAGATAGGAGGCTATGGTGCTTTTTACCAATATATATTTATTTGTATACTACTGCCTGCCTATCCTTGTATCGCTGTTTTGGCCAATCCTGGGTCACGATCTCAGCACCTAGGAACCACCTCACAGCTTCATTGGCTAGAGGCTGTTGTGCTCACACTCACCCATTCATGAATTGGACCTGCTAGGCCCTGAGTTCAGATCCCAGCACTGCCAAAAATTTAATCTTGGAGTAAGAAGCCAAATACGACACCTGTTTTCCTTTTCTGGGAGAGTTCTGCATGTCAGGCATGATGGAGAACACATCTACAAATCTAGATGGTATATGTTAGGATGTAAACAATATAATACATAGTTAGGATGCATCAGTGTCAGTAAAATAAAAGGTAAATAAATGAAAAAAATATAATGTATAACCACACCAAACATAATATAGACTGAACATCTGTATGGAAGTTCAATCCTATCTTTAAAATGTATATGAGGAGTACGTTTTCCAGGTCTGGGGCTTGAATTCAGGCCTAGGGAATAGGCTTGACTTACTGGTCTTCAAGCAGGGTGAGCTTCCCCTTCCCTGACAGTGCAATAGAGTTACCCAGACCCCGGGTTCAAATTCCAGGACTTGCAGACAAAATATGGCACACATTCCAAGCCAGGGAGCTTCATTAGCATTTTTAATATTTTTTAAGTTCACTTCACCTTTATTTGATACATATTGATTTTATAATATGAGAGTTTTTCAAAAAAGGGGTCTAAACTTACATTTCAGCATAGCACATTGGTGTTTCTATTTTGACCATCTGCCCTGAAGAGTGAGAATGAAAATAAGGACATTTCTCCCTAGAAGATCGGGACAGTTGAATTTACTTCTATTTAGAGTTTTTTTCTACAATTATAAACTCTCTGCATTTGTGTCGTATAAGTTTTCCTCATTGCCTACCACGAAATACACTAGGGGAGTCCTCTTAGTACAAAAGGTAGGATTTCTGAATAAAACATCACTTCTGTGAGGACAGTAGGTACTTCTAAGCATTTTGGGAATAAACTGGATTGTAAAATGAAAAACGAAAACAGTGGGACTGTGATGTATCTCAGTAGTGGAGTACTTTCCTAAAGAGCATAAGACCCTGGCAGAAAAGTTTCCTAAAGCTCAGAATGTTAGAATTTTATGATCTGCATGAACAAACATTTTTGGGGGGTCCTGTGGCTTGAATTCAGGGTTTATCCCTGTGCTCTTCAGCTCAAGGCAAGCGATCTACTGCTTAAGTAACAGTGAAACTTCGGTTTTCTAGTGGTTTATTGGAGTTAAGAGTCTCACAGACTTTTCTGCCTGGGCTGACTTTGAACCACCAAACTCAGATCACAGCCTCCTGAGTAGCTAGGATTATAGGCATGAGTCACTGTTGCCAGGCACATGAAAAAACTTCTTAAAGATGGATTCTGAGAAAAGAAACTTGGAAAACACTTTTAGTATAAATAATTTATAGTGCCATGGTTAAGGCACTAATTCAGAAGTATTTATTCATTGGCTGGTTTCTTAGTTTATTTAAATATATATATGCATTATTAAAATATTTATGTATATATATATATATATTATTAAAAACATAGCTTTGAAGTGTACCTAAGAGCATATGTGCTCATGTAAAGTTATAGAAATGAAAAAGCTTCATTTTTCTTTTCAGTTTGGTTGGTACCATAAATTAGGTGGGATTTGTGTATTGTTTTGTTCTCTGTTCCCCCAACCCCCTCTCCTTACATTTGAACTCAGCTTGCTCTTCCTTGGCTTCGTTGTTCATAGCTGATTTTCTACCACTTCAGCTATACCTGTAGCCTGGCATTTTGCCAGTTAATTGGAGATGATGTCTCTCAGGCTTTTCTGCCTTCATTGGCTTTGAAATTTCATCTTCCAGTTCTCAGCCTCCTGAGTAGCTAGGATTAAATATGTGAGCAACTGGGGTGCCTAGGGATAATTTAGACTTTGGTTAGTGTATTCTTTGTGTTTTTCTTGGCATGGGATCATCTACTATAAAATTTCTGTGAATGACCTGGGTCTGAAGTAAGATATATAATACATATGCAAATCTGTATAATTTTCATAAGATGTAATAAATTTAATACGTGTTATAAGTGTATTAATAGTCAATAAACATAATGAATTAATAATACAAAAATAAACACACTCAAAGCAATATGCAGTAAACATAAATATGTAGATATTAATCATTTCAAATGTGGATGAATATTAATTAACAGGGAGGGGATTGAATTCAGGCCTAGGGAACAGGCCTGAATTGCTTGTATTCAAAGAGGGTGAGTTTCTCCATCCCCCAGAGTGCATTAGATTTTCCCAGACTCCAAGTTCAAATCGCAGGCCGGGCAGAAAAAAACGAGCATGAAATCCAAGCCAGAGAGCACCATTAGTATTTTTAAATTTTTAAAATTCATTTTATTTTATTTTCTATGTATGTATGTATGTATGTATTTATTTTGCCAAGCACGGGATTTGAACTTAGGTCGTGGCAACTCTGCCTTAGCTTCCATCAGCTTAGGCTGGGTTTGTGCAGCCTTTGGACCCACAGCCCATCCTGGGAGCCTAGGCCTCATGGCTGACAGGAAAAAAATGAAAATGGCAAGGAAAAATAGCCACGAATTGCAAACAGTTAGCGGTTTCTCGGATTTCCTTCCATGCATGGTGACCATCCCGGGTCCAAATGACACGACTGCAACCTGTAGGTCACCTGGCATTTCTGTCAGTGGGGTGTCAGCGAAGCCATAGGCTTATCTGCACACCTACGCCCTGAGTTTGAATCCTGGTCTTGCCACTTACAAAGGGCTGGAGAGCATAAGAAACTATTGCCTGTCCATAGGAACACCAGAGGAATGTGATCAATGTTATGGTTGGATGAGTAGTGTGTCAATCAGTCTAGCAAAAACTAAATCCAGTATTCACAAGATGTGGATTGATTTTAATTTATAGTTTATTATGCATTAAAAGAATACATTGTGTATGGGTGTGTGTGTGTGTGTGTGTGTGTGTGTGTGTGTGTGTGTGTTTTGTCAGTAGTGGGGACTGAACTCGGGCCTTGGCGTTATCCCTCAGCATTTCAGCTCAGGGTTAGGGTGGTACCATGTGAGACACAGTGCCATTCCCAGCTTTTTCTGATCATGTGTTGCTGAGGAATTGAAACCGGGACTCATGCATGCAAGATAACACTCTCCCAATGAGCCACCTTCCCATCCTCTAAAAGAGTACTATTGATTAAATGGAGTCCTCACTAAATTCCTGAGAATCACTAGGAAGGTAATATATGTCATTGAATAACAGATAGACATCACTGGCAATATCTAAATATATATTTGTATACCACTGTCTGCATAGAAAGGTATTGCTATTTTGGCCAAACCTGTGTCTCCATCCTAGGTCCTGGGATCCACCTGGCACCTGAATGTGCTAGAGGCTGCTGTGCTGACACTCACCCATTTGTGAATGGGGCCTCTAGGCCCTCAGTTCAGTTCCCAGCATTGCTAAAAATGTCTTCCTGGAGTAAGATTGCAAGTGTAATACCTGTTTTCCTTTTCTCTACAAGTGCTGGGTGTCAGGTATGATATTTATAATTTGTCTGCAAAGCTACCTGCTATGGAATAGATTTGAATGAATGTAATAAATGTAATAGGTGCACTCATAGTACATAAAATAAATTGTAAACAAATAAATATATAATAAAATATAATTAATCATTCCAACAAACAAGATATAGACTGAATGTATGGATGTAAGTATAAATGATAAAAATAAAAATGGTTATAAATGTTATGTTCTCCAGGGCTGGGGCTTGAATTCAGGCCTAGGGAACAGGCCTGAATTGCTTGCATTCAAGGGAGGAGATCTTCCTTTCCTCCTCCTCCCCCAAGGGCATCAGAGTTACCTAGATCCTAAGGTGACATTCCTGGCATGGCAGACAATAAAATGGCACGAAATCCAAGACAGGGAGCTTCAATAGTGTTGTTAATTAATTAATTAAGTTTTGCCAAGCACAGGGTTTGCACTCAGGTTGTGGCAACTCCTCCTCATTTTCCATCACCCTAGGCTGGGATAGTGCAGCCTCTGGATCCACAGCCCATCCTGTGGTCCTAGACCTCAGGGGCTCACAGGAAAAGAAAATGAAAACAGCACCGAAAAAAAGCCACAAACCGAGGACGGTCAGCAGTTTCTGTTTTCCTTCCTTGCACGTTGACCATCCTGGATGTGAATGACATGGCTGTAACCTGTAGGTCATCTGGCATTTCTGAAGGCTGGCTCTATCAGTGAAGCCATAGGCCAACGTGGACACTAGGCCCTGAGTTCGAATCCCGGTCATGCCACTTACAAGGGGCTGAAGAGCCTAAGAAAATATTCTTGTCCATAGGAACACCAGAAGAATGTGGTTAATGTCATGGTTGGATGAGTAGTCCGTCAATCAGTCTTGCTTAAAATTAGACCCAATAATCACTGGACAGGGATTGACTTTAATTCATAGTATATTATGTATTAAAAGAATACTATTGATTAAATGGAGTTCTCACTAAATACATGAGAATCGGTAGGAAGGTAGTATATGTCATTGAATACTAGATAGACACCTCTGGCAGTACCTAAATATCTAAATTTATATTTAGGCTGGAAAAGTGGCTCCGTTGTAGAGCTCTTACCTTGCATGCCTGAGGCCCTGGGTTCGATTCTTCAGCACCACATAAGCAAAAAGAAAAAAAGCCGGAAGTGGTGCTATGGCTCAAGTGGTAGAGTGCTAGTCTTGAGCTGAGGGACAGCACCCAGGCCCAAAGTTCAGTCCCCACAACCAGACACCAAAATAAATACATAAATTTTATTTATTTATATATCTCCATCGTCATAGAAAGTTACTGCTATTTTGGCCAAACCTGGGGCTTGATCCCAGGTCCTGAGATCCACTTGGCAGCTGAATGGTCTAGAGGCTGCGATGCTGACACTCACCCATTCATGAATTCGGCCTCTCAGGCATTCACATCAGGTCCCATCATTGCCAAAAATTTCTTCCTGGTGTAATATTTCAAGGGTGACACCTGTTTTCCTTTTCTATGCAAGTTCATAATATGTCTGCAAAGCTACACGCTATGGAATAGATGAGAATAAATGTAATAAATGTTATAGGTGCACTCACGGTCCATAAAATAAATGCTAAATAAATAAATAAATGATAAAATATAATGTATCACTCCAAAAAACATGATATAGACTGAATATATTGATGTAAGTAGAAATCATATATTTAACATGTCTATAAATGTTATGAGATGCTTGAATTCAGGCCTAGAGAAGAGTTTAGTTCATGCATGATTCTCATAGGAAATGATAGGCAAGATGTATGACACAACAATTACTTTTAATTAAGAGTTCATGAAGTGTGACAATAAGAATCACATTCAGGAAATGGAGGCATTGGGAAAGATCCAAGAATCGGTACTTGAATGGTAGATAGGATTTGAACACAGCTTGCTACATCTCCTACTCTAGCCAAATAGGTAATTAGCATACTAGCTTCTGCTTATGAATGGATGAATATTGTGCCCCATCCCCACCCTGGGGCTCGATCTCAGGTCTGGGTATGTCTTAGCTCCTTAGTGGCTCACAAGCTGATGGGCTCATGTGGACCCATTTGGCTGTTGGGCTTCCTAGACCCCAAGTTCAAATCCCAGCACTACCAAAAGGTTTATCTTGATGTGAGAAGCCAATTCTTGCACCTGTTTTCCTGTACTGTGCAAGTGCTGGGTCTCAGCAAGAATCAAGAAACATTGGCAACTCTACACCCATGAGAATAGGTTGTCATCCATGTCAGCACAGTTTTATATGTCATTCTATGCTCAATAAAATACACAATACATCCTTGAAAAAGACACAAAATAAAATGAATAACTACACTGAATGTAAGATGCATACCACACCTGTACGTAAATAGAGATCCTATGTTTAAAAGAGCTGGGCTTCTTATTTTGTCCAGTGCTGTGACTTCAGATCAGGCCCCGGACTAGGCCTGACATTCTAGTCTTCAAGGATGGTGAACCTCCCCTTCCCCCACAGTGCAACAGAGTTACCCATACCTGAGTTCAAATCCCAGCACTGACAAAAGATTCATCCTGATGTCAGAAGCCAGTCGTTGCACCTGTTTTCCTCTCCTGTGAAAGTCCTGGGTCTCAGCTAGGCTGGAGAATGAATGCATAGGCAACCCTGTAACCATGGGAAAAGTTTATCATCCATGTCAACACAGTTATAGCTGTCACCATACTCAGTAAAATACACAATACCTCCATGAATTAGACACAAATTAAGAAGTGCACCGAATGCAAAATGATGACCGCACATGTATGTCAATATAGATCCTGTGTTTAAATTATGAATTTAGGACTATCCTGGCCCTCCCTGGGGTTCGATGTCAGGTCCTGGGAAAGGTCTAGCTCCTTAGTTGCTCACAGGCTGGTTCCTCACCTAGAACTTTTCGCCAATTGGCCCTGCTGGGCTCTGAGTTAAAATCCCAATACTGCCAATAGATGAACTCTCATGTGAGAAACACATCGATCCACCTGTTTTCCTATGAAAGTCCAGGTTCTCAGGGAGGATGGAGAATGCTATATAGGAAACTCGATAGCCATGGGAATAGGTTGTCATCCGTTTCGGCACAGTTATATCTGTAATCATGCTCAATAAAACACAAAATGCATACATGACTAAGACACACAATAAAAAGAGTAACTATACTGAATTCATGAGGCATTCCACACATGTATGTAAATAGAGATCCTATATGTAAAATAGGTGGGTATATTATTTTTGCCAATACTGGGGCTTCAATTCAGGCCCTGTGACTTATTGTAGTCTTCAAGGATGGTGAGCTTCCCTTTCCTCCACAGTGCTATAGATTTACCCAGACCTGAGTTGGAAACCCAGCAGTGGTAGAAAAATGTGCGAGTTCTGAGCCAGGGTGTTCATTATTATTATTATTATTATTACTATTATTATTTGCCAAGGAAGGGATTTGAACTCAGTTCGTGGTAACTCTGCCTCAGCTTCAATCACCTCAGGGTGACAGGCTGCCATGGGCCCATAGCCAATCCTGGGATGCTAGGCTTTGAAGTCTTGCAGGAAAACACACACACACACACACACACACACACACAAACACACACAGAGAAAAAAAAGCCGCGGGATGGATTTTTTACATTTTTTTTCCCTTTCTATGGTGACCATCCTGGGTCTGAATGACATGTCTACAAAGGGTACTTCACCGTGCATTGGCGAAGGCTAGTGGGCTATTGGGGAAGCCATAGTCCCATGCAGCAATGTAGGCCCTGAGTTTAACTGCTGGTCCTGACACCTACCAATCGGAATATTTCCCAAGAGACTTATTCCTATGCATGGGAATACCGATGGAATGTTAACAAACTATGATTGAGAAGTTTCTGCATGCATAGGTCTAGTCTAAAATTAGACACATTGATCTTATTGAATAGTTTATTAAGCATGAAAAGAATCCTATTCCTTCAATGGCGCATAATAACTACCTAAGAGTTGGTAGGAACGTAGTTGATGTCATTGAATCCTAGGTAGATGTCTCTGGTACTCTATACAAATATATATTTATTGGTATACTACCACCTGCCTATCCATGTATGGCTATTTTGTCCACCCCTGTGGCTTGATGTCAGAGTCTGGGAACTGCCTGGCAGTTTCCTGGGCTACAGGTTGTCGTTTTGACACACCCATTCATGAATTGGTTCTGCTAGGCCCTGAGTTCAGATTCCAGCACTGCCAACAATGGGATCGTGGAGTAAGAAGTCAAGCGTGACACCTGTTTTCCTTTGCTCTGAGCGTTCTGGATGTCAGACATGATTGAGAACACTTCTACAAATCTAGATACTATGTGATAGGATGTCATCAAAATAATAAATGGAATGCGTGTTATCACAGTCAATAAAATAAATGGTTAATGAATAAAACAGAAATACAATAAATAACCACAACAAACAGGATATGTACTGAACATCTATAAGTAAGTATAAATCTTATCATTACAATATATATAAATAGTATGTTTCCCAGAGCTGGGGCTTGAATTCAAGCCTAGGGAGCGAGCCTGACTTTCTTGACTTCAAGCACGGTGAGCTTCTCCTTTGTCCACAGTGCTGCAAAGTTACCCAGACCCTGAGTTCAAATCCAAAGCCTGGCAGAAAAAACGGCACCAATTGCAAGCCAGGGAGATTATTTATTTATTTATCTATATATCTATTTATTTATTTATTTTGTGTGAAGCAAGGTCTTGAACTCAGGTCATGGCAACTCTGCCTTATCTTCCATCACTCTAGTCTGGGGTGCAGCCACTGGAACCACAGGCAATCCTGGACCTCCAGGCCTTGTGGAAGGGAAAAATGCACACAGAAGAAGTGGTGAGATGAAGTTTTAACATTTTGCACCATGACCATTTGGGTCTGAATGACACGGCTCCAAAGGGTACTTCACCTTGTATTGCTGAAGGCTGGCAGGGTACTGGGGAAGACATAGTCCTGCACGGCAATATAAGCCCAGACTCGAATCTAAGTCATGTCACTTCCAGATGGCGGGAGATCCTAAGAGACCCATTCCCATTTATAGGAATAATGATTGAATGTTGTAAGTGTCACGGTTGAATGAGTTGCTCATGAGTGATACTCGTATAAAATTAGACATTATGATTTCAGTAGGCTGACTAATTTTATTTAATATGAAGCATTAAAAGACTTCTATTTCTGGAAGTGGCTCTGTGGCTCAAGTGATAGAGTGAATAGTGCAGGGACAGCGCCAAGCCCAGAGTTTATGTTTTTGAAAAGGCTACTATTTCTTACAGGGACACATTAATTTCAGAACACTGATTTACTTAATAGTTTATTAAGGATGAAAACAATAACATTAATTATATGGAGACATAACAAATACCCAAGAATTGTTAAGAATGTAGTCTATATAACTGAATAATGGATAGACATCTCTGGCACACTATAAAGATATATATTTATTAGCATACTACCATCTGCATGTCAATCTGTTCTTATTTTGTCAACCCCTGGAGCTCAATCTCAGGTCCTGGGAAATGCCTGTCAGCTCAGTTTGCCCCAGTATGGCATGCTGACACTCAATCATTCATGAATTTGGCCCTGTAGGCCATGAGTTCAAATGCCAGCACTCCCAAACAAGAAATCATGGAGTAAGAAGCAGATGGTGACACATGTTTTCCTTTTCTGTGAAAGTCCTGTGTGTCAGGTATGAAGTGAAATACATATGCAGACCTATATCCTATGTAATCAATATTCTATGTGCCATAATAGTCAATAAAATAAATGGTCACTACATGAACAAAACAAAAAATAAAATGAATAACTACATTAAATGCAATATGGAGTCAATATATGTATGTAAATATAAATCATATATTTAAAATGTACACAAATAGGATGTATTCTAGGGGTGGCGATCAATTTCAGGCCTAAGGAACAGACTTGAATTTCTTGACTTCAAAAAAGCAAGCCTCCCCTTGCTACACAGTGTAACAGATTTACCCAGACCATGAGTTCCAATCTCAGTCCTGGCAGAAAAAAATGGCATCTCTGTGCTATGTGATGCCCAATTCTTAGGTATTTCATTATTTCTCCATTTAATGAATGTAATTTTTTAAATGCTTCATAAAGTATTGATTAAAATCAATCAGTGTCCTAGAATATAATTGTGTATAATTTTATCCTAGAATCATTCAAAAACTGTCCATTCAATCATGATATACATCACATTCCATTGGTATTCATATGGATAGAAATGAGTTTTTAGGATCTTCTGCCATTTGGAGGTGGCAGGACCAGGATTCAAATTGTGGGCTCCAGCTCCCACTACTTAAACCCGAAGATAGGGAACTCACCGGTCTGTCCATGAACATCATCAAGACCAATAATTAAGCAGGCACCAGTGGCTCTCAGCAGTCCTCCATGATACTTACAAGGCTGTGAAAGGAGATTCATGGTCAAAGTCACCATAGGCTGGAAAGTACTTGAGACCCCTGTCCAACTTCAGTGTCAACAAAGCCAGAAGTAGAGCCAATGGTAGAAGGGTGGCCTTGAGCAAAAGCAGCTCACCAACTGTGCCTAGGTCCTGAGTTCAATGTCCTGGACTGGCAACAAACAGGCATACACACAAAAATCTGTGCAGCTATATGGCTAAAGCAGGTCTCCCTCTTGTTCCCAACTGGATTGGACAGAGTTCCCTGGGAAAGGGGCTGCTGTCATCTTGACTCTGCCCATTCTGCCTGCATCACAGGATACCAGCCATACCCCCATTCTTTTATGGTTCTTTCTGACCAATGGGATACAAGAATCGTGGCCACCCACATTCCATGCTGCCCTGTAGCACCAAGATTCCCTCTGTTGGTTGACACCACTACCAGCAGTTGAGGAAGGTAGAGGTAACTGAGTGTTAAACAAGAGACTCGAGGCGAATTTGGAGTACAATAGGAAATTGACAACCTAGTCAGAGAGTGGGAGAATATAGGATTTCCCAGAGCCTGGGAATGTGGCCAGCCCATCTTTCCCATCCCAGCGCTCAGATGTCTGAAACAACAAGACTCCGTTAGAGAGCTGTGGGCAACAAACTACTGCCAGAACACCAGCAGAAGAAATTCTCCCATCAGACCTTCAGCATTCAAGAAAACAAAGAATACATAACAGGGAAGGATCCCAAAGACAAATACCTCTGGGAAGGGTGATTCACCCGAGGGTCTGGCCAAAGGTGATGCTGACCACTGGCCTCCCCTGCCTTTGGACACAGTCACAGCCACCAGGATCCAGAATGTCAAGAGTCCCGATACCACCAAGAATATGTAGAGGTGCTAGCGACATGTGGTGCCTGCCCTGGACCACAGCAAAAGGAGAAACCAGGTGCTCTATGCCAAGATCCATCCACTGAAACAGGAAAAGACAGACCTGCAGGATTGACGAGAGAAAGAGAAGGAGAAGGTAGCCAAAGTACAAAAAGCACCAAAAACAGAGCTAGACATCCACAAGCCACCCATATAGAGGTTGGTTTTGGCAGAAAGTGATTTACAATCAGCACCAGCCCACATGCAGCTCATGGCCAATGACAGCGAAATGGAGCATGAAGCTCTCACCAGCTGCCTACAGGCCGCAGAGCAGCACATGGCAGAGCTGGAGATGGTGGCTTCTGTGGGTACTACTTACAGAAGGTGGCCGAAATGTTCAAACAGCTAAATGATGTAACACTTCAGCTCAAGAAAAAGAAGAGAAGCTTCTATGACCTGCAGCAAGTGAACACAGAATTTTAGGAGAAGGTGTAAGCATTCTGGACATAGAGGAGCAACAGGAAGAACAGAATCTGCAAGTTCCAACAAGTGCTGGAGGGGTGTGTGGTACTAAAGAGATTCAGGACAACCTGAGTTGAATGGTGTCTGCAGCGAATCTGGAGACAGACACCTTCTCGCAGAACCTGAGCATTGAGAGGTCCACACAGAAGGAGGAGCCCTGGTGGCAGACCGAGCAGGTGAACCAACTGACAGAGGAAAAGGAGTGAGGATGAATGTAGGTGCTGCACCTAGAGAATGAGCTGAGGGAACTGAGAAGGAAGCTGGCAAAGCCATGGCCCTCTGTGGGTCCATCTCAGGAGGAGCAGCACCTGCGGGCCCACACCTACCGCACGCAGATGGGGTTGAAAAACCTGGAGAAACAACTTCACATCCAGGTACAGGAAAACTAGAAACTCCGTCTCCACTATGCAGAGCAGCGGGAGCAAGTGGGAGGATTGGAGGAGAAAACCAAAGATCTGCAGGAGAACACCGAGACCCCACGATGTGCATGTGTATGAAACCCACAGCTGGAGGAACAGCTAGCCTTGCTGCAGGACGCTCTCTACAGGGTGAGCAGTGAGAAGGAGGAGCTCACCAGCATCGTGGACTCAGAGCAGCAGGTGAAGAAACATCTACAGGAACAGCTGGACTGCTGAGAGGAGAAGATAGAGGAAGGGAAAGAGGTAGCTGAGAGAGAAAGCCAAGTGACTCAGGAGCTCCAGGAGCAGCAGGAGCAGTCCCTGGCCCAGCTTCAGGAGCTCAGAGTCACCTGTGAGCAGCACATTGCCTCCAATGAGCAGCTGTGCTCCAAGTAGTAGGTCCTGCAGTAGCACCTGCAGAGGCAGACCCAGCTGTTGGAGCAGCTGAAACAAGTGCAGGGTCTGACCAACTGAGGGGACTAGATGGTGCCCCCAAAGTGGCAGGACAGTTTCAAGTGCCTGGACGTGACCAGTCCAGAAGAGGAGCACATGCAGGCCCAGCTGAGCTTCCTGGCTTTCCCTGGGGAAGGAGAAGCTGTGAACCCTGGAGAAGCAAAAGCTGAGGAAGCGACTCTCCTCGATGTGCCCATGGCAGAGGATGGAGATGTCCCCCAAACTCAGAGGGACGTGGAGCTGTTAGCACTCTTGGAGGCTGAGATCCACAGGGGGATACTCCTGCCACAGGAGCAGCGAGACTGCTGCAGGCACTCCCCTTCCCACCGACAGCTCAGTGCCAGATAGAGCTGGAGCCACAGGTCCCCCGCCCAATGAGCTGCCACCACAGCATGTGTGAGGTTGGGAAGTGGGACACGTGGGCGTCCAAGAAGAAAATCTTCTTCATCCACAACCTGCCTGATGAGGTGTACTTCCAGAGTCCTGCAGATGAGCTCCACCATCGATGCAACCAGCTGTCGCCACATATCTGCACCATCCAGGAGTCCCTCCTGACATGTAAAGGACAGATGTTCATTCTGAATCAGCTTTGTCAGGAGAAAGCCGAGTGCATGTGCCAGCTGTCCCAGGAGAAGATGAAGAGTAGATAGCTGCCAGAGCTTCTGTGGCTCCTACATGGGGCTCCAGATGCTGACACAGGCTGAGCTCCCCACCAGTGCAGCTGCTTCAGAGGCCTCAGGCTCCTGGGTGGTCAAAATCAGGGAGAAGCAGAAAGGTTTTGAAGAATTGCAACTTTAGGATAGTGTGGAATCTGCAAGAGGAGAGGTCAAGGTTCCCTGCCCCGTACAGGACTCCCCCACAGAGCATGTCCTGCTGCAGGTCCCCATATGCAGAACTGCCCATAGCTGGTGTGCTCAGGCTTGCAGTGCTCTGTCCCTTTTTTCTGTAGACAGATGGGGATGATGACTCCCTATGTGACTTACTGAGTCCCCAAATCCTCAGTAGCCACCAGAACTAGGTGGCCAGGTGGACTTCTCTAGGCCTCCATCTGCCTGGTGATAGGAAGGGTAAACTATGGGCCTGGTAGCGCAGAGGCTGCTGGGAGGAGGCCCAAATTCCAAGAACATCTAATGGCCCATTGGTGGCCAGGGAAGAGGCCCGTGTTATGCTTATCAAAAAGAATAAATCGTTTCCAAAGGGAAAAAAAAGGCCTCCACAAAGATTTGTTCTTCCAGTTATGGGGCTTGAACTCAGGGCCTGTCCACTGTCCTTGAGCTCTATTTGATCAAGACTGGTGGTCTACAAGTTGAGCCCCATCTCCCCTTCCAGGTTTTTCTTTGTGGAATCGAACCCAGGGCTTCAGGCTTGCTAGGCAACCACTCTATCACCGAGCCACATTCTCAGCTAGGATGATCTCCTGCCCCCAAACCCAGATGGCCATTCCTCAGATAAATAGGAAGTAGGGGCTAGGATGAATATGAAGCACAAGTCTGGTTCACACAGAAATAAGCCCCTGCCCCCTCTTCGACACCCTTATTTAAAGTTTCTCTTTTACTATTGAGGGATGAGAGCGGGAGAGGGACATCTGAGAGAGGAGTACCAAGAACAGTGACCCCCTGAGCCCCACAGCTTCCTCCACACAAGTCGTCCTACAGATTCCCATCTTACCTGACTCAATGTTGTGTCTACACTGTCTCACTACTCCAGCAAGGCTCAGAATGAAATAAATGTCAGCCCAGGCCTCAGCCCACACCCAGGGTTGAAGCTCCTAGTCCCAAACTGACTTCCACCTCTGACTTCCCAGAGTTAGGCTGGACCCACCACTCACCACTGTATTGGTGTCAATGATCTCATGGATTTCAGGAAGAAGGTCTATGGCAAAGAGCAGAAGCAGCAGGGTAAGCAAGGAGGAAGGACCCGGGGCAATTGGTCTGGGATCTTCCTCCTTGGAGTCCTCCCGTCAAGCCAGAGCCATCCTGACCAAAAGCCCGGCCAAGGGGCAGGGGGTGGAGAAGATAGAGGAGTACGGGACTAGAGGAGGTACTGCTTTATCTTGGTGCACTTGAAATTTCCAATATTTGGCCCATGCCAATACCAAAGCCAACATGCAATGCCTCTCCTTGTTATTGTCCATGAGTGTTGTCCCTGAGCTCTTTTTCTCAAGGCTTGCACTCTACCACTTTAGCCAAGGGACACTTCTTGTTTTCTGATGGTTCATAGAGGATAAGAGTCTCACACATTTTCCTGCCCAAGCTGGATTGGAAGCCAGATCTCACCTTCCTGAGTAGCAAGGATGTCAGGCGTGAGCCACAACTGCCCAGCATGTGATGCCTTTTTAAAAGATCTTGGCAAGTCTATAAATGGAACCCCAAAGGGCCTGGATAGACCAAGACCCAATCAAGGAGCTGGGACTGGGGAAGGCTGACATTCTAGCCATTCTGTTCCCCAAAATTATAGATGTCAGGTGGTGTTGGATGCATCGAACTCCTAGGCCAACAACCACCAGACTTAGTGGGAAAAAGGTATAGAATACCCAAAGGTTACAGTGTAGAAATCTCTGATATTGCATGCATATGGGTGTGTGTGTGTGTGTGTGTGTGTGTGTGTGTGTTTACCAAGGGTTGCAGAGCCTAGGTGGTAACCTTTAGCTTGTTTGCACAAGTTTGGTGCTCTAACACTTGAACTATAGTATTACTTCTTCCCAGCTTTTTGGTGATTCTTTGGAGATAAGAGTATGCCCAGGCTAGGTTTGAATCTTGATTGATCCTCCAGTGTCAGCCTTGAGTAGCTAGGATTATAAGCATGTGCCACTGACATCCAGCTGCATGATTATCTTTTCATACTTTCTGTTCTAATAGCTGTCTACTTGCCTTGGACTAGATCGCTGACCTCTACATCAGCTCCCAGCAGCACCTGACTGTGTGGAGACCATAATGCTCAAAAATTGTCAGTGCATCCTATTTCTTTGTCCTCAGGGCAGGGTATGTCTCCTCTGAAGACCGGAGGGGTAGGGGAAGGGGTACGAGGGATAGCTGTAGATGGGTGCTCAGCTAGGAAATAGGTACTCTGTTTTCTCCAAAAAGGAATGCGTGCCCAGATGCTAATGGCTCATGCTCTCATAATCCTAGCTCATTCAGCAGGCTGAGATTGGAGGATTAACATTCAGATGCAGCCCAGCAAGAATTGTCTGTGTGACTCTCCTCTCCCAAGAATCACCTGAAAGCTGGAAGAAAAGCTCTGGCTTAAGTGGTAGAGTGGTATCTTTGAATGAAAAAATGAGGGACAGAGCATGGGCCCTGGATTCAAGCCCTACTACCAAGATGCACTCATGTGCATGCACACACACACACACACACACACACACACACACACACACACACACACACACACACACACACACACACACACACACACAGAGGAAGGTAGTAATAATAAGCTGAGCTAGAACTGGAGGCAGTCCTGAGGCATAATCATAATAAACTCTCAAGCCACATCAGTTGTTTCTCCTTAAGTCCTTCTTGGGCTGCGGGGTCTGGGCTATGGCAGTAAGTTTCATGGAACCTGCCCCTCCATCCCAGCACGGCGACATAGAACCAAGGGAAGGACACTATGGATGCTCCTTTGTAGTTGTCCTATGATTGCAGACCTTCTTCTGCCCTGAGCACTGGTGAGTTAAGCAGGGCTCCGAGTCCTGGGACTCCTGGAATATAGCGACTGCTACAAGCAGCAGCCAAACCTGCTTTTGTTCCTCAGCCTACAAGTCTTTCATGAGCCCAACTCAAAATCTGCCCAAGGTGTGCCTGACAAATTCACATTCTTGTGATTCTCTTGTGAGCTGGCCTTACCTGGTCTACCCCTTCGGGCCCAGAACCGTGGTCTGAGACGTCGATTTAGTGCTCAGATCCCCACTGCACTCATGACAGATGCCCTTCTGATGACCGGTGGATGACCTGCATGCCACAAGGCATGACCTTTTCTGGTACTGTGTCCTGCTCTGTAGGCAAAGGCCTTCAAGGAGGCTGCTCTCAAGATTTGTAGGACACATAGACATTGGAAGACCATCAGGAGCCCACTGGAAAATACTTGCTAGAGCCACAACATGAGGTCAAAGCAGGCCAGGTATTGGTCATGGGGCTCTAAGTCTGGGCCTGGGCACCATCTCTCAGCTCTTCAGCTTAGCACTTCAGCCTCTTCTGGTTTTCTGGTGGATCCTTGGAGATCATGGTCTCCCGGACATTCCTGCCCAGGCTGGCTTTGAACGGCAATCCTCACATCTCAGCCTCCTGATGTGCTAGGAGGACCAACATAAGCCACCCATGCCTGGCCTATCTGTCCATTCACCACAGTGGACTAGGAGCTCCTGAAAGCTTTTCTTTATTTTTTAGGTGCCAGTACTGGGGCCTGAACTCAGGGTCTGGCCTATAGGCTCTTAATGTTTTCTCTCAATGAGGACATGCTACCACTTGAGCCAAAGCTCCATTTCTGGCTTTTGTTAGTTCATGGGCAAGAAAGTCTCACTAACTTTCCTCCCTTGAGATGGCTTTGACCCACAATCTCTGATCTCAGTCTCCTGAGTAGCTAGGATTTATGGGGGTTGAGCCACTGGTGGCATTGGGCTAAAAGCTTTTCTTAAGAAGAGTTCTTCCCTGCATTTGCCCTGACTCCTCCATGCAAAGAGGGCCTGAGGGTCAGGAGCTGTGAAAAATAGGCTTCCAGCCACAGAAATTGGCTGGGGTCTTTGGTGAAATGTCAAGCTAATATTTCCCTGGGCCTCATTCTGGGACCCCACCCTCTGCTCTACTTGTGACTCAAGTACAAATCTTGACCCAGCCTTCAGTGTTCTGCCAGACTTGTCTCAAGCCACAGAACCATCATTCCATCCACACAACCTGCTCTACACCACACCTCAGGACCTTTGCCCATGCTGTACCTTGTGCCTGAGGCTCTCTGTCCTGTTTCACAACTTAGAACTCCTGTGGAATTTTGGCACTGGTTATATCACTTCCTGGAGCAAGTCTTTCCTTCCCTTCTCCATCTTTTTTTTAAAAAAATACTGAGTTTCTAGAGGTGGAATTTGTGCAGGTTGATTGTCAAATTCTCTATCTTGGTGTGTGTGTGTATGTGTGAGTGTGTGTGTGTGTGTGTATGTGTGTGTATGTGTGTGTGTGCGTGTGCCTGTGCCACTCCTAGGGTTTGAATTCAGGGCCTGGATGCTATCCCTGATCTTTTGTGCTCAAGACTAGCACTCTACTACTTCAACCACAGCTCTACTTCTGGCTTTGTGGGTGTTTAATTGGAGAAAAGAATCTCATAAAGACTTTCCTGCTTGCATTTGGGATCCTCAGATCTCAGCCTCCTGAGTAGCTAAGGTTACAGGAGTGAGCAAACAGCACCTGCCTTCTACCTATTACCCATAACCTCGGCCCTCCTCTATGTCCCAGAAGAATATGTCTCACTATGCTCACGTTTTTTTGTTCCTGTTGTTGTTGTTGTTGTTTTATTTTGCCAATCTTAGGGCTTGAACTCAGGGTCTGGGCATGTTCCTGACCTTTTTTTGCTCAAGGTTAGCACTTTTATTGCTTAAGCCACAGTGTCACTTTTGGCTTTTTCTGTTTCTGTGGTAGGAAGGAATTGAACTCAGGGCTCCATGTGTGCTAAGTAAGCACTCTACCAGTAAGCCACATTCGAAGCCCAAGGCTTACTTCTAATGGGAGTTATGATGGTGGGATTTATTGGATTACCCCTTTTGGCACAGAAATTGCTGGCTATTTCCTATCTTTCCCAGGATTTGGGACCAGCCTGAGACTCAGCAATGAAGAATGATGAATGACTGATGGCCACCAGGCCCCAGAGACCTAGGCTCACAGCTTAATGAGGGATAGAGGATATAGAGCCACAACCTTCAACAACTCCTACAGCCTAAGAATTGTGGTTTCCCTTGAGAAGTGCCAGGACATAATGCACCCGTTGTACACACCAGTTGCACACACCAGCCCAGGCAAAGCTTTCGTAGCTTCAGTTCTTAAATTGCAGTGAAGGAGGCTTATTCAAGCTGCCTGCTCAGACTTAGTACTCTCTGAGGGCTTGTTCCAGCTTGCCCAGTTTGGGGGGCTGGGCATGGCCAACCTGCTGAATGCTCATCCTGGCCCTGGCCCTGAGACTTTTGCTCAAGGGTAGTGCTCTGCAACTTGAGGCACAGGTCCACTCAGGGTTTTTTTGTTGTTATTTTATTTTGATTTCCTGTGATCTCTTAAGAAATATGAGTGTCGCGGTCTTTCCTACCCAGGCTGAATTCAACTTGGCATCTCAGCCTCCTGAGGAGCTAGGATTACAGGCAAGAGCCACTGACATTTGGCTTCCTTTTCCTCTTGTTGTTCTTTTTTTTCGTGACAATCTGAAATCTTCAAGGTGTCATTCCAATGGTTTGTATTAGAAGTATACTTCCCAGGCTTGGAATTCGAATGCTAGGACTATCACCCACAAATGGAGGGAGATCCTAACAAACTCATTCCTATTCATGTGAATGCTAATGGAATGTTATGAAAGTAATAATTAAATTTGCAGTTAATTCATGATTCTACTTTAGAATGCCACACAAAAATTATTGAATTTATATCTTCCATTCTAGCACCATGGTATGATTAAGGATATTGACTGATTTTTATTAATGATTTTATAAGTATTAGATGATGATACTGAAGTGCCCCCGTCGCAGAACCCTCACCAAGAAGACCACTGAGAGTCGGACGTTCCGAAATACAAAAGCAATGCTTTATTCAGTCAGGCTGCAGCTCAGGCCTCGTCCTACACACCGACACAGTGGAGCTTAAGAGGAAGCCCCGAGCTGAAATTTCATAGGGGTTATAAAGGCAAAAACTACAAAGTTACAGTAACCAGATGTGTTAACAGCACATCCTAGGGTGATAAGGGGTGATAGGGGGTGATCAGACCATTTGGGCTAGGGCATTAAAGGGCAGGGTGTTATCAGACCATTTGGGCTAGGGCAATAAAGGGCAGGGGGTTATCAGACCATTTGGGCTAGGGCAATAAAGTGCAGGGGGTTATCATACCATTTGGGCTAGGGCAATAAAGGGCAGGGGGTTATCTGTGAAGCAAGGGAAGTTTGTGGCCACAGATAACTCTGTCCTTGGGATTTATGTGAGCTCTGGTTAACTTCAACATGGACAAGTCAGTTCCTGGAATTTATGTTTGCTCTGGGTCACTCATAATTTAACATAAAGGACAGAATGGCTGCTGCCTCAAAATGGAGTTACTTCAACTCTTCAATACTTCATTAAATGGAAGCATAATTTAATAACTAATAATTTGTAATAATATATAATTTAATAATATCCTCACATTCCCTCTGTCTATATATATATATATATATATATATATACATATATATATATATATATGTATATATATTTGGCGTTACTGTGGCTTGATCACAGGTCCTCAGAACTTCCTGGCAGCTCAGTTTTCTGGAGGCTGGTGCGCTAAATCTGTGACCCCATGAGATTGCCCAAATGGATTGGGCATTTTAGGCCGTGCGTTGAAATTCCAGCATGGCCAATAATGTATTCATGGAGTAAGAAGCCAATTTTGACACATTTTTTTCCTTCTCTGTGAAAGTTCTGGGTCTCAGTATATGTGATATGATGTAATAAAATAAATGATTTATGTGCAATAATACTAAACAAGTAAGGGTAATAAATGTCATATGGAGTAAACCCATGTATGCAAATAGATCTCATATATGAGTATCATTTTTTCCAGTACTGGGGCTTCAATTCAGGCTCTTGGAACTTTTCTGAACTTTTCTTCAAGGAAGGCAACCTTCCTCTTCACCCACAGTGCCACAGAGTTACCCAGACTCTGAGTTTAAATGCCAGGCCTGCCAGTATAATGGTGCAAATACCAAGCCAGGGTCATATTATTATTGTTATTGTTGTTGTTGTTATCATTGCTATTATTATTTGGTTTTAGGCCAAGTACCGAGCTTGAACTCAGGTCTTGGCATCTCTGCCAAAGCCAATCCTGGGATCCTAGGTCCCGAGTTCAAATCTCAAGGCTGGCAAAAGAAATAAAAAGGAAAAAAATAAAACTGAGAAGTTCAATGAGGTGATTACACTTTTTTTTCCTTTGTATTGTAACATCCTGGGTCTAAATAACAATGCCCAGACAATGTACATGACCTTACATTGCTGATGTTTGGCAGGCTATTAGGGAAGCCAAGCCGAAATCGGCAACTTAGGTCTGGAGCTTGAATCCCAGGACTCCCACTAATGAATGGCTGTCGGGAGATTCTAAGAAACACTTTCCAATAGACATCTGTACAAATGGAATGTTGTAAAAGTAACAATTACATTAGTAGTTAGTGTACAATTATATTAGAAAATTATACACAACAGGTATACTACATTGACTAATTTTCAATTAATAATTTATTATGTAGTCAATCATGATTCTTAAAAAAGGAAGGAATAATTTAATTGGCAATATTTGATAGAAATATCATATATGCAATTTCATAATTTACAGACATCTCTAATTAAATATATCTCTATCTATCTATCTATCTATCTATCTATCTATCTATCTATCTATCTATCTATCTATCTATCTATCTATCTGTCTGTCTGTCTGTCTGTCTACCAATCTACACATTTATCTGTTTATACACTTGTGACTACTGGGGCTCCGTGGTAGAGTGCTCGCCTAGTAAGTACGAAGCCGTGGGTTCAATTCCTCACTACCATTTGCATAGAAAAATCCAGAAGTTTTGCTGTAGCTCAAACACTTGAGCACTAGCTTTGAGCATAAAGGCTTAGGGACTGTGTCTAGACTCTTACTCAAGAGCCAGGACTGGCACCAAAACAAAAAATAAAAAAGGAAAAGATAGAATGTTCTGACTGCAACTATATATGGATAGGGCTGCAAATACCTCATCACAGAGCAAGCTGGGAATCTAGTGCTGACATTTGCCATCTAACCAGAATTAGACAGAGGTAAACCGCTGGAACCCAGTTCCATCAACTAGATGCTGCTGGCTTGCTCACCTTGTCATCCAAGATACTAGGGGGCTGAGATCTGACAGTGGTGGGTTTAAAACCTAGGCTTGGCAGGAAGTCTGTGAAACTCTGAGCTGTGGCTGAAAGTCACAGAGTTCTAGCCTGATCAAAAGACCTTAGGACAGTACCCCCAACATTTCAGTGCAATCCCCGTGGCTGACTCCCCCCCCCAAAAAAAACCTCACCCCTCCAAAATCTAAATTTGGACTGTTTGTGGTGTGTTTCTGAAAGAATGATGATACTGATAAAAGCACCCTAATTCTAATGATATTATGTGGGCTACAGCTATGTGATGAGTATTTCATGAGTTGTTGTGTGCTGAGTACTTCTTGGAGTGCATTTTTTCATCTGGTTCTTGTAAGAGCTCCACAAGTAAGATGATTGTGCAGATGAGAAACTTGTGGCACCATTTCATGGCCAAAATTATGTATGTACCTAACTCTAGTGAGTTGTCTCCTGCAGACAATTGTTTTGTATTATATTTCTTGATCATGAACCTTGAACTCAGGGCCTAGCCACTGACACTTACCAGTGGGGATCATGGGTAGCGCCCTACCACGTGGAGCCAAGGACCCGCTTGCAACAGAGTGTTACAGTCTAGGCGTGAAGTAGCTGAGGTCTGTCATCCTGTCTACTCAGGAAGCTGAGATCTGACGGTCTGGGTTCAAAACTATCCCAGACACAAAAAGTCCCATGAGACTTTTATCTCCTATTCACTACTTAGGAACTTGAAGTGGAAGCTAGTTGCTGCTGACTTGTGCCTGTCATCCTAGGTACTCCGGATGCTGAGAGCTGAGGATCACGGTCCAAAGCCAGCCTGGGCAGGAAATTCCTTGAGATGCTTCTCTCCAGTGACCCACCAAAAACCTCAAGGGGTGTTGTTGCTCAAGTGGTAGAGTGATTGACTTTAGCTAAAGAGCTCAAGGACAGCACCCAGGCCTAGACTTAAATTCCTCCAACTTTCAACAAAAGAAAGAAAGAAACCTGAAGTAGAGTGCTGGGAATGTGTCTTAGGAGTAGAGTGCTTTGCATGTATGAATCCCTGGGTTTGATTCCTTAGTACTACACTAGAAAAAAGCCTGAAGTGGCTGGGTGCCTCAAGTGGTAGAGTGCTATCCTTGTACAGGAGAAACCCAGGTACAGTGTTCAGGTCCTGAGTTGAAGCTCCAGGACAAGTGTATGAACACACATACATGCACACACACACACACACACACACACATACACACACACACACACACACACACACACACACACACACAGATAACAGAAGTGAAGCTGTGACAAGAAATTATAAAGCACTGAGCTTCTGCTCTGAGCTCATGGTCAGTATCCAGGTCCTGTGTTCAACCCTGAAACACAGCCACCCAGGGCCCAACTAGGAGAGGTCAAAGTTTCAAAACCTGATGAGTTTCACCAGCCCTAGATGACATGAAGCATAGTAATATTACACATGTACTTTGATTTAGCAAGCTTCTGGAAACCCAGGGAAGCATCATTGCCAATAATGAATCATTTTATTAGATTCAGCTCCTTAGTTGTCTGCCAAAAGGACCTTGAATTAATTGTATCAGGTTATTTCAACACTGGAACATAGTCTAACAAATACAGGGTAAGTGCAGGGAACTTGGCCTGCCACGGGAGGTGGCACAATTGAAGTCTTCCTGTCACAACAGAGCTCTCGGCAGAGAGATAGCTTGAGATACAAAGAGGCCTTTTTCTCCTGGCCTTCAGAGCCCACCCACACTCCTCACTAATTGGCCTAGAAAGATTTTTTTGTCACTCAGCTCTACAGGAGTGAGGCCTTTAGTCTGCCTGTTCCAATAATGGGGAAGTCTTCTTCCAGCAGTCCCCGATGTGGAGAAAACCTCAGGCTACAATGGGAACAGTGAGAGGAGGCCCGAAGATGCACTGTCTTGAAAACTCTCTCTGTGCTATGAAATCATTTTATTCAAAGCAAATTTCCTAGCTGGATGCCTTTCATTATAGGGATTCTGGACCTTCACCAATAGAAATACATGCATACATACATGGGGAGACATGTTGTTACTGGCTTTTTTTTTTAATTGCCAGGTTTGGGAGTTTTACTATGAGCCTAGGCACTGTCCCTGAGTTCTTGTGCTTAAGGTTAACGCTCTGCCCTTGAGCCATAGCCCCATTCATGGGAATTTTTTATTCCTGTAATCCCTCAGAAATAAGAGTGTGGTGGATTTTCCTGTCCTGGCTGAATTCAAACTGGCATTCTCTACCGCTCAGCTGCCTGAAGAGCTAGGATTACAGGTAGGATCCACTGACACTTGACTTTCTTTCCTTCTCATTCTTTTCTTTCATCCTGACAATCTGAAATCTTCACAGTGTAATTCCAATCATTTGCATTTCAAAGTAAAATACCCAGGCCTGGAGTTAAACTGACAGTACTGCCACCTATAAATGGAGGGAGATTTTGAGAAAATCATTCCTATCCATGGGAATGCCTAATGAAATGTTATAAAAGTAACAATTAAATTTGCAATTAGTTAATAACTCTCTTATAGAATGCCACACAAAAAGTATTGGATAATGTCTTCCATTCTAGAAACATGGTATGATTCTCCCAATTATGGAATACTGACTACTTTTACATTAATGCTTTAATATGTATTCAACCATGATACTTCATTAAAAGGAGGCATAATTTAATAACTAATAATTCATAATACATATAATTCAATATTCTCACATTCTCTCTCATATACATAGCAAACTACACATCTATCTATCTATCTATCTATCTATCTATCTATCTATCTATCTATCTATCTATCTATCTATCTATCTATCTATCTATCTATCTATCTATCTATCTATCTATCTATCTATCTATCCGCCACTACTATTGCTTGATCACAGGTCTTCAGAACTGGCTGGCAGTTCAGTTTGCCAAAGGCTTTTGTTTTACAACTGACCCATTCATGATTTGTGCATTGTGGGCTATGAGTTCAAATCCCAGCATGGCCAAAAGTTTATATGTGGAGTCAGAAGCCAATTTTGACCCATTTTTGTCCTTCTCTGTGAAAGTTGTGGGTCTCAGGATGATGTATAATCCATATGCAAATAAATCCATGTGATAAGATGTAATAAATGAAATAAATGTGATATATGTAATAATACTAAATAAAATAAATAAAAAATAAATAAGGGTAATAAATGTCATAGGGATTAAACACATGTATGTAAATAGATCTCATGTATGAACATTATTTTTTCCAGTGCTGGGGCTTGAATTCAGGTCCTGGAAACTGGTCTGAAATTCTTGTCTTCAACGATGGTGAGTTTCCCTTCCCCTACAGTGCCAAAGCGTTAATCAGACCCTGAGTTGAAATCCCAGGCCTGCCAGAAAAATGGTGCAAATTCCAAGCCAGTGTCTTAATTTTTTGACCAAGGACATGCACTATCTTGAAAGCACTCTCTGTGCTATGATATCATTCTATTCAAAGCAAATTTCTTAGCTGGGTGCTATTTTTCCTAATGACTATGGATGTTCACTGATAGAAATACATGCATATATACACAGACACATGGAATTACTGGCTCTTTCTTTTTAGTGCAGATCCTGAGGTTTGAACTATGAGCCTAGAAATTGACTCTGAGCTCCATTTACACAAGGCAATACTTTATTGTGCCTTAATCCATGATACTTCATTAAATGGAGGAATAATTTAATACCTAATAATTATTAGTAATATGTTAAATGCCATTTAATAATATACAGACATCTCACATTCTATAATATATTTATATTTAAATGTACAGTGGAATATACATATACATCTCTCTCTCTCTATATATATATATACATATACATGTATTTGCAGCAATTTATACATTTCTCTATTTATATATTGACCACTCCTGGGACTAGAACTCAGGTCTTGGGAACTGCCTGGCATTGAATTTGTTTGAGGCTGCTGTGCTTAAACTGACCCCTTAATGAATTAGGCATTTCAGGCCCTGAGTTCAAATCCCAGCAGTGCCGAAGTCAATAGGTGGAGTAAGAAGCCAATGTTGACCTGATTTCCTTTCTGTGGTAATATTGTGTCCTAGGTACAATATGTAATATCTGTGCAACTACATATATTTGATATATATTATACACGTATATAAATAATATTTTTGCCAGTTCTAGGGCTGGAATTCACACACTGGGTAATGCTCTGGATTTTTTTTCTTCTAGGAGGTTAGTTTTCACATCACCCAGAGCACAATAGAGTTACCCAGTCCCTGAGTTCAAATTACAAGTATGGCAGATAAAATGGCCCAAACTCCTATCCAGGACCTTAACTTTTTTGGAGTGGCAGGCACGGAGCTTGAACTCTGGTCACCACAACTTTTCCTCAGCCTTGATTATCCTAGGCTGGGGTGCAGCTTTTACACCCACAGATGATCCAGGGATCCTAGGACCCGTGTTCAACTCCCAGCTCTGACAAAAAAATAAACCAACCAAGATGGAGGAGGAAAAACCAGGAAGTTTTAGACAACAGTTTTACCTTTGTTTCTTTTGCACTGTGATCATCTTGGATCTCAATGACTCGGCTTTAAAATTGTACATGACCTTGCATGGCTGAAGGTTGGTGTGCTGTCAGTGAAGCCTCAGCCCAACCCAGAAACCAAGGCCCTGAGTTTGATCCTGGGACTTCCACCTACTCGTTCCTATCTATAAGAACAATAATAGAATCTTTGTAATGTACCAATTGAACTACTAATTAGCTAGTCATTGTAGTATAAGATTGTACGCAATAAATATAGGTCATTGATTAATTTAATACTTTATCGTCTCCCACTATGATTAATTAATGGAGGCATAATTTTAGACCAAATAATTCATAATAATAGAGTATATAAAAATAAGATATAGACATCACTATACAGTAGAATCTATATAAATGTCTATCTGTCTCTCTCTATAACTTTATTTATAGATACATATACATATGTAAATACACACCCTGCAATATACATATCTATCTGTTTATATATTGGCCACTCCTAGGGCTTTATCTCAGGTCCTCAAATTTGCCTGACAACTTCACTTGTGTCAGACTGGTGTGCTAACATTGACACATTCATGAAGTGGGCCTTCTAGGCCCAGAGTTCAAACCACAGAACTGCCAAGAACTTAATCGTGGTAGAAGAAGCCAATTGTCCCACTTGTTTTCCTTATCAGTGAAAGTCCTGGGTCTCAGGAATGATGTATAATACATAGTCAAATCTGTGTTCTATTTAATAGGATGTAAATAATGTTATACATGTAATCATACTCTCTAAAATATATAATAAATAAATAAAAAACAAAATAAAATGAATACCTACACTAAATGCAATATGTCATAAACATGCATATGTAAATATAAATCATGTTTTTAAAATGTATACGAATATTATTTTTGCCAGTGCTAGGGCTTGAATTCAGACCCTGGGAACAGACCTGTCTTTCTTGTCTTCCAGCATTGTGAGTTTTCCCATCCCCCACAATACTGCAGATTTACCCAAGCCCTGAGTTCAAATCCCAGGCTCGGCAGAAAAAATGGCTCGAATACGCCAAGTAGCCTCATAATTATTTAAATATTTTTAATGTATCTATGTATATATGTATGTATGCATGTATGTATTTTTATTTTGTCAAGCTCAATGGCAGCTCTGCCTCAGCTTTGATCACTCTAGGCTGGGTTGTAGCCACTGGACCCACAGCCGAACCTAGGTTCCTGGGCCTCAAAGGCTGACAGGAAAAATAAATAAATAAAACGACACAGAAAAAAACCCAGTAACTTTCAGATGTCTGCCGATTTTACATTTGTTCTCTTTTCAAGGTGACCATCCTGGGTCTAAAAGACAGGGCTGAAAAGTGTTGGTAACCTGCCATTGCTGAAGGCTGTCGGGCTTTCAGGGAAGCCATGGGCCAACACCACAACATAGGCCCTGTGTTCGAAGCTGGGTCCTGACCCTTACCAATGGAGGGAAATCCTAAGAGTCTCGTTCCTATTCATAGGAATACCGATGGAAGATTATGAATGTCAAGGTTTAATTGGTTGTTCCTGAATGATACTAGTATAAAATTAGAGAGTGATTTTAGGAGTCCGAAGGATTTTAATGAATATTTTTTGGCACATTAAAAGAATACTATTAATTATGTGGACACAATAGTTTCGGGACAGTGGTTGATATAATTAATAATTCATTAAGGATGAAAACAGTAATATTAATGACATGGAGGCATAATAAATACCCAAGACTTAATAGGAATGTAGCCTATATAACTGAATAATGTATAGACATCTCTGGCACTCTATAAAGATCTGTATTTATTTGTGTACTACCATCTGCATGTCAATCTGTTCTTGTTTTGTCAACCCCTGGAGCTCAATCTCAGGTGCTGGGAACTGCTTGCCGGTTCAATCTGCCCCAGGCTGGCATGCTGACATTCATGAATTGGGCCTTGTAGGCTGTGAGTTCAGATGCCAGTACTCACAAAAATTGAATCGTGCAGTAAGACACAGGGTGACACATGTTTTGTTTTTCTGTGAAAGTCCTGGGTGTCAGGTGTGAAGTTTCATGCATAGGCAATTCTATATCTTATTTAATAAATGTAGTAAATATTCCATGTGTTGTAGCAGTCAATAAAATAAATGGTAAATTAATAAAAAATGAATAACTTCATTAAGCACAATTTGGAGTCAACATACAGGGCACTATCTCAGGGCCTGGGAACTGCCTGGCAGCTGAATTGACTAGTGGCTACTGTGCTGGCAGTCACCCATTCATGAACTGAGCCTTCTTTGCCTGAGTTTAGATCCCACCACTGCCAAAATGTAATTTTGGAATGAGAAGCTGAGCATGACACGTTTTCCTTTTCTGTGAATGTGCTCTGTGTCAGGTAGGATGTATAATTTGGATGCAAATCTATATTCTATGTAATAGGATGTAATAAAGGTAAAAAACATCATAGGTTGAAGAATTGCCACTACAGTAAATAATAAACAGATTGAATTAGTAGTGAATCATTCTAGGATAAAATTAGATACAATAAGTGTAGGATGTGCACTAAGTTTAATTGATATTTTATTAAGCATTAACAGAATAAAAATTACATGGAGACATAATTAAATAACTAATAATTGGTAGTAAAACATGATGCATAATTTAATAATATATAGACATTGGTCTCATTCTATGAAATATCTAATTATATATATGGATATATGTACATATATGATAAACAATAATGGGATGTTGAGTAATTATTAATTAATGCTTTATTAATTGTTAACTGGGACACATCATTAAATGGAGACATAATTTAATACCTAATAATTGGTAGTAATATTATCTATAGTTTAATAATATGCAGAAATCTCATTTTGTATATATAATATTTATATACAGCAATCTCTATCTATTTGTACCTCATTCACTCCTGGGGCTCAGTGGTTGAGTGCTCCCCTAATAAGCACGAAGATCTGGGTTCGATTCCTCAGTGCCACAAAACAGGAAACCCAGAAGTTCTGCTGTCTTTCAATCAATTGAGTGCTAGCCTTGAGCACAAACGTTTAGGGACAGTGTCTAAGCTCTTACTCATGCCCCAGGTCTGATAACACAAAAAGGTAGAATGGTCTAACTGCAATTATAGAAGGACAGAACTTCAAATACCTCATTACAGATCAAGCTAGGAGACTGGTGCTGACAGCAGCCACCTAACCTGACTTAACCACATGTAAACCGCTGCAACCCAGCTCCACGGGTTACCCATATCATCCTGGCTTATGCCCATCATCCTGGCTGCTCAGGAGCTTTAAAACCCAGTCTTTGTAGGAAGTCTGAGAGACACCTCAAAATGTGGCTCCAAGAGGTAGAGCTCTAGCGTTGAGCAAATGTTATTGGAACAGTACCCCATGCTTTGAGTTCAAGCCCCATGGCTAACAACCTCTCCCCCAAAAAAACACCCCACTAAACCATTAGATGTGAACTTGTATGGTTTGTAAAATTTTCCTCAAAGAATGGTGATACTGATGAAAGCACCCTAATTCTAATGACAGCTTGTGGAATGGAGCTATGTGCTGAGTCCTCCATAGGGTGCTCTATTCTGAGTCCCGCACAGGGTGCTATGTGCTGAGTCTTTCATAGGATGCAGTGTGTTAAGTCCTGCATTGGGTGCTGGGTGCTGAGTCTTTAACAGGATGTTGTGTGCTGAGTGGTGCAACGAGTGCCATGTGCTGTGTCCTTAACCGGGTGCATTCTTACATCTTGTCTATGTAAGAGCTCCACAACTTAGATGATTATACAGACAAGAATATTGAGGCTCAGATAGGTCCCCATGTCAGGGATAAAATTATGTGTTACCGAAGATTAGTGAATTGTCTACAGCAGACAATGGTTTTGTTTTGTTATTTCTCAGTCATGAACCTTGAACTCAGGGCTTAAGCGCTGACCCTTACGTCTTGGGCTCATGGCTAGCACTCCACCACGTGGAGCCATGGACTCCCTTGCAGCAGAGGCCACAGCCAAGGGGTCAGTAGCTGGTCTCTCATCCTGCCTTCTCAGGAAGCTGAGTTCTAAAGATCTGGGTTTCAAACTATCTCAGACACAAAAGGTACCATGAGACTATTATCTCCAATTCACTACTAAGAACCTGAAGGGGAAGCTGGGTGCTTTTGGCTCATGTCTCTCATCTTAGCTACTCAGGAGGATGTGATCTGAGGATCATGGTTCAAAGCTAGCCTAGGCAGGAAAGTCCTTGAGAAACATAGCTCCAATGAACTACCAGAAAACCAGAAGAAGCTCTGTGGCTCAAGTGGTAGAGAACAAGATTTGAACTGAAGAGGTCAGGGACAGCACCCAGGCCAAGACTTCATCTCATTCAACTGACAACAACAACAATAAAAAAAGACAGAACTAAACTAACAAAGCTGAAGTAGAGGGCAGGGAATGTGCTTTAGTGGTAGAGTGCTTTCCATATATGAAATCCTGGGCTTCATTTCTCAGGAGCACATCACTAGGACAAAGCCTGAAGAGGCTCTGTGGCTCAAGTGAGAGAGGGATATCATTATACAGGAGAAACTAGGTACGGTGCTCAGGTCCTGAGGTCAAGCTTCAGGACTCATGTATGTGTGTGCACGCACACACACACTCGCGCACACACACACTGTCATGTGCTCACACACACACACACACACACACACACACACACACACACATATACTAGATATTGCAAATAGGGGAAATCATGGGACCTATATTACTTTGTGCTTGGCTTACTTCACTTAATATAAATTTTTCCAAGTCTTTCCATTTCCTGACAAATGGGGCAATGTCATTCTTTCTGATGGAGGCATAGAATTCCATTGTGTATATATACCACATTTTCTTGATCCATTCATCTACTGAGGAGCATCTGGGTTGGTTCCATATCTTAGCTATGGTAAATAATGTTGCAATAAACATAGTTGTGCTGGTAGCTTTAGTGTGGTCTTGTTTGTAAACATTTGGGTACATGTCCAAAAGTGGGACTGCTGGGTCATAAGGGAGCTCTATGTGGAGTCTTTTGAGGAACCTCCATACGACTTTCCAAACTGGTTGAACAAGTTTACACTCCCACCAACAATGAAGTAAGGTTCCCTTCTGTCCACATCCCCTCCAGCATTTGTTGTTATTAGAGTTCATGATTTTTGCCATTCTAACTGGAGTGAGGTGGTATCTCAATGTTGTTTTGATTTGCATTTCTTTTATGGCTAGGGAGGTTGAGCATTTCTTCATGTGTCTATTGGCCATCCTTCTTTCTTCTTCAGAGAAGTTTCTCTTTAAGTCAATAGTCCACTTATTTATTGGGCAGTTGTTTCTTTGAGTATTTGTTGTTGGGGGATTTAATTTTTTGAGTTCCAATTATATTTTAGATATGAGACCCTTGTCCATTGTATGGCTAGTGAAGATCTTCTCCCAATCCGTGGGTTTTCTATTGATCTTGCTAGGTATGTCCTTTGCCATGCAGAAGCTCTGCAACATCATGCAATCCCATTTGTCCAACTTTTCTTTGATTTGTTGTTTTTCTGGGTCTCTATTAAGAAAATTTTGGCTTGCGCCAAGGAGACCTGGGGTTTCTCCTATTCCATCCTGTAATGTTTTCAGAGTGTCTACTTTGACTCTGAGGTCTTTGATCCATTTGGAGTTGATTCTGGTGCAGGGTGATATATAAGGATCTAGCTTTAGTTTGCTACAAGTAGTTAACCAATTTTGCCAGCACCATTTACTGAAGAGGCTGTCTTTCTTCCATTCTATTTTTTAGTTCCCTTATCAAATATTAGATGGCTATATGTCTGTAGGTTCATTTCTGGGTTTTCAATTCTATTCCATTGGTCCTGAGGTCTGTTCTTGTGCCAGTACCAAGCTATTTTGATTACTATGGCTTTATAGTAGAGTTTGAAATTTGGTATTGATATTCTGTATGCCAACAATGAGAAAAGAGGGGCTGAAATTAGGAAAGCAACTCCATTTGTAATAGCCCCACAAAAAATAAAATACCTATGAATTAACTTAATCAAAGTAGTGAAGGACCTCAATGATGAAAACATTAATAACTTGAAAAAGGAAATCAAAACAGAACTTAGAAAATGGGAAAATCTCCCATGCTCCTGGTTTGGAAAGATTAACATCATGAAAATGACAGTACTTCTCAAGGCTATCTACATATTTAATGCGATACCTATCAAAATTCCAACCACATTCTTCAAGGAAATAGAAGAGGCAATCCAAAAATTCATGTGGAACAATAAAATTCCCCGAATAGCAAAAAGGCTCTTCAATGGTTGTGTGCCTTTATAAATCATGCAAATCTTTAGCTTGGGGTTCTCCTCCTTGGCTCTGCTGTGTTGGAGTGTAGGATGAGACTCGAGCTGCAGCCCGTTTAAATAAAACTTTAAAACAACTGTAAAATCTGACTCTCGATGGTCTTCTTGGTGGGGATCCTGCAACCTGGGTATAACATTAGTGGAGGCCTTCAGGGATCCCCCCAAAGACATCTGAGATCTCAGACTCCAAAGGTAAAACAGCGCTGTCTTTGTTAATTTGTCATATCCTGTCGTTTTCTGTTTTACTTTCATTTTCCTTTGTGAGGATGGCTGCTCCCATGTACAAAGGGTTGTTGAAGCTGAAGCACTTACACAACAACCCTGGAGGAACTGGGAGATGTCCCACATCCTCTTGTGGGGAGGGGGTCTTTGGAACCCCGCCATGTGGGGTGGGAGTTGGAACCCCACTGTGTGGGGTGGGCTGGGGGTGGGGTTCTTGGAACACCGCCTTGTGAATTTTGGGATGGGGGTCGTTTCGGTGTTGGGCCGGAACTGACCAAGAGGGCCTCCTAACCGAGGCCTAACTTGCCTAATGTGGCTCTGCTCCTTCTGCTGTGGGGCATGGGTGGGGAACCTCGCCATGACAGGAGTCAGTGGACCAATTTGGGAAATCTCCTCTTTGTAAGCTTTTTTTTTTGTAACTGTCAGGCCTGCATGTGTTTTGTTTGTACTGTTTATTGGTTTTTGGACTGTACAACTGACGGGATTGGAAAACCATGGGCACCGCTCCGTCTAGCCCCCTAGACTTACAAAAAGAAACCAAGGAAGAGGTAAAGAAGAGGTACCCCCTGGTTTTTCAGGGAGATAACTTGGAAGAAGAAATGTTTCCTCCCCCATACTCTCCTTTCCAGGTTCTTTTTGCAGAATCTGAGAATGACCAAGAGGAGGAGGGAGCTATAGAATCCTCGGCACCTGCCCTTAAAGTTTCTGAGGGGCCAGTCACTCAACGATGCCATGGGATCAACCCCTCTTCTCATACAGCTGTTTTTCTCTTACGCACCATAGGTCCTGTGTATGTGGATGGTCAACAGCAATTCCAATATTGGTCATTTTCTACCAGTGACCAATACAAAAATGCCTATACACCCAAAATGCCCCCTTCTCTGAGAAACACCAGGATTTAATTAGTTTGCTTAAACTATTCACTTTATTCATCAGCCCATTGGGATGATTTTAGTCAGCTTTTACAGGTCTTTTTTACCACTGAAGAAAGAGACTGTATCCAAGAGGTGGCACGGAAACATCCCTGGCCCCACAGGAGCACCTATCATGGATCCTGCCCTGATCACTGCCTATTTTCCTGAGATCCGACCAACATGGGACTACAATATGGTTGAAGGTAGGGAGCGACTCCTCATCTATCACCAGGCTCTGTTGGCAGGTCTTAAGGTGGCACCTTGCCAACCTACTAATATGGCCAAAGTTTTTGATGTTAGACAGGGAGGAAGTGAAAGTCCATCAACATATCTTGAGTGGCTCATAGAAGCTTTTAGTCAATATACCCCATAATATCTTGAGACCTAGGAGTTGGTTCAGATGATTATGTTTGCCTATATAAGTCAAGCTGAACCAGACATAAAGCAAAAGTTGCAGGCTCTAAACAGACTTGGTGAAAAGTCTATAAGGGATCTATTAGCTGCGGTGGAAAAGGTTTACAATAAGAGAGAGACAGAGGAGCAAAGACAGGAAAGGAAGGACAGAGAATGTGAAATTGAGTGTAAAAAGAGCAACCAGACCAAGGAAAAGAGTCCCGACTTGTTGGACACAACACTATCGCATGCCGAGCATACCTGGTTCACAGAAGGCAGCAGTTTCATTTGAGATGGAAAAAGGTACGCAGGTGCAGCAGTCACCACGGACACTGAGATAGTGTGGGCAGAAGCACTCCCCCAGGGAACGTCTACACGAAGAGCAGAACTAGTGGCACTAACAAAAGCCCTACAGATGGGAAAAGGGAAGAGACTAAATATTTACATGGATAGTCGGTATGCTTTTGCCACTGTGCATGTCCATGGAACCATTTACCAAGAGAGGGGGCTGTTGACAGCTGAGGGAAAGGCTATTAAAAACAAACAAGAAATTTTAAGCCTCATCCAGGCCTTATGGGAACCAGCAAATATTGCCATTATGCACTGTCCTCACCATCAAAAGGTAACTGATTCAATAACCAAAGGAAATAACTTGGTCGATCAGGCAGCTAAGGAGGCGGACCTCCAGCCCAGAGTGGAAGTAGACCCAGGGCCACAAGTTATGGCTCTTGAGCCTCAGTACTCCCAAGAAGATTTGCAGTGAATAAAGAAAATTTCCATGGCCTAACCCCCGAACAGAGAAAGAAATGAAGACTGATGGAAAACTGGTGAGGGAAAATTTATCTTGCCACAAAGATTGGGCAAGGGAATTCTTATGAAAATCCATTGGGTCTCACACATGGGAACCCGAAGAATGCAGCACTTGCTGACACTCAGAAGTAAAAATCAGGCAAGGAAATCAACTCATTGAGGACATTGTTAAAAATTTTAAAGCCTGTCAGCTCACCAATGCCCCCAATCAACCGATTACAAAAGGAGCTCGCCTCTGTGGAGATAGACCAGGTGTGTTTCAGGAAGTAGACTTCACAGAAATTAAAACTGGAAAATTTGGATATAAATATTTGCTGGTTTTTGTAGACACTTTTTCAGGATGGGTTGAAGCCTACCCAACAAAGCATGAGACCAGGAACATCGGGCTAAGAAGATCCTGGAAAAAATCCTACCCAGGTATGGCTTCCCATCCACCATTGGGCCTTTGTCTCAAAAGTAAGTCAGGGAATAGCCGCAGCACTGGGGACAGATTGGAAATTGCACTGTGCTTATAGACCCCAGAGTTCAGGGCAGGTAGAAAGAATGAATCGGATTCTAAAAGAGACCTTAACTAAATTGGCCTTGGAGACTGGTGCAGACTGGGTATGACTGCTTCCTTTTGACCTGTTTAGAGTAGGAAATTCACCCTATCAGCTTGGCTTTACTCCTTTTGAAATAATGTATGGACAACCCCCAACCTAGCCTCCAGACTGAATTGCTTGCTGATTTGGATGATACTGAATTTCTGTGTAAGCTTGACTATTTAGAGCTGGTGCATAAGAGGATGTGGCCCCAGCTTAGAGCATTATATGATTCTGCTTCTATTCCTGCCCCCAATTTGTTTAAACCAGGGGACTAGGTGTTTGTTTGAAGGGACAACTTGAGATCTCTGGAACCTTGGTAGAAGGGACCTTACATGGTGCTACTGGCTACACCTACTGCCCTTAAGGTGGATGGCATTGCTGCTTGGATCCACTGCTTCCACTCCAGACCGGCTGACCACTTTGCCCTGGACGACTGTGGGGAAACATGGGGAAGTCTCCAAGCATCCTACCCAACCACTCCGCATATGCCTCAAGTAAAGAAAAATGAACTGCTTGTTATTGGTATTGTTGTTTAATAGAATGGCTAAGGTCAGAGAGGGACCATAATCCATTCAAAATCAAGAGCTGTTGGAGTTTAGTTTTGGGCCAGAGCCATAAGATAGTGTCTCAGGACTATAAGTCAAAGGGGGGAAATGCAGGGTTAAAGTTTTGAGGCAGTGACCACTTGTTGCTTGTTTCTAGCAGAGCAACACATGGTGGTAATCCAAACACCTGGTTGGTTGTGTGCCTTTATAAACGCTGCAAATCTTCAGCTTGATGGTCTCCACCTAGGCTCCTCTGTGTCAGAGTGTGGGACGAGGCCCGAGCTGCAGCTCATTTTAGTGAAACCTTAAAACAGCTGTAAAGTCTGACTTTCGGTGGTCTTTTTGGTGGGGATCCTGCGACTTGGGTTTAACAATGTTTCCATTTTTCTCTAGTACCCCTCGAGATTTAGACTAAGGGCTTGTGTGGAGCGGTTCCTCGGTGAATTCTTGAGTAAACCACTTGAAGCCTCCTCAGGAGATTGCCATTCAAGCCAGCTGAGCAGGAGAGTCTCTGAGACTATTTTATCCAATAAACCACCTGAGAACCAGAAGGGGAACAGTGGCCCAGAGGGTAGAGCTTCTGCTTTGAGAGAGAAAACTGAGCAGGAGATACAATCCTTACCAGGCAGGAAAGCCTGGGAATTGCTTATGTCCAGTTAACTACGAGATGGTGCTAAGTGGAGCTGTGGTGGTGGTAGTGCCTCAGCCTTGAGCAAAGCATCTCAGGAACACATCAGGCCCTGAGTTTAAGCCCCGGGATGGCCACAAAAAAATTCAAATAGAGAAAGCCATGTTTATGTATCAGTGGCCTACCTACTTATGTGTGTATGTATATTACCTCCCATAGTGCAAACAGACTATGCAATGCTTCTGCTTTTATTTACTGGTTTATTTTTCAGATATGCTAGTTGCGCATACTGCATCATTCTCTTTATTTCAGGCCCATTGCTTTTCTCTTCCAGGGTTCTAAGCCTGTGTCTTTATATGATGCACACTGAAGCTCTCAGCAGCCTTTATTTACATTTTATTATGAGGCCAATGCAGGAACAGTCACAAATCAGGCAGGGGAAGAGAAGATCAGGTTTCTTAGAAGTAACCGGTATTCAGAAAATTAAACTTGAGAACATAAAATGGTAGCATACTTATGTAAAAACTACCATTAAGAAAAAAATGAAGGGGCTGTGAATATGGATTAATGAGAGAGTGCTTGCCTAGCATGCAAGAAGCCCTGGGTTCGATTCCTTGAGTTCAACCCAACAACTGGCAAAGAGATAGCTACCTAGGTAGGTAAGTAGGTATAAAGAAAGAAACAAAGAGAGAGAGAGAGAAAGACAGAAAGACAGAAAGACAGACAGAAAGAAAGAAAGAAAGAAAGAAAGAAAGAAAGAAAGAAAGAAAGAAAGAAAGAAAGAAAGAAAGAAAGAAAGAAAGAAAGAAAGAAAGAAAGAAAAAAGAAAGAAAAAAGAGAAAAGAAAGAAAGAAAGTTGATAGATGAAGCTGTTTTTCACATCAGAAGGAAAGAAGGGAACATTTTCTAGTCATGAGGCTTTCTGCAGTGTGCCAGGACACCAGCATCACTTTCACACAACCGCAGAGCAGGATGACTGTCTCTGTCCCACTTCTCAGGCAGCCAAGCGCACCAGAATCAAGAGGGCAGATCCAGGTTCTAACTCAGCTGCTTGGAGACAGAAGAGAAATGGCCCTACCTCTCCTTGGACTGAGGATTTGCATTAATGATTTGGAGCATGAAGTAAGGAGAATGGACTGGCAGAGATAGAAAGGTCTTCAAACCGGACAGATGGAGAGTCAAAAACCCACTCCCTAAGACCAGGAAGCAGGATTTTTCTAGTCTGTTCCGCCCCTCTCCCCCACTAAACTGGCTCTCTATTGGTAACCTAAAGATAGCCTGAGGCTCCTTTCACCTGAGGGAGGAAGGTTAATTAGTCATCATTTGAAGAGGCTGAGAAAAGCCTGACCCTGCTGTAACTCTAAAAAATGTTTCAGGTTTCCCTCATTACTGGTTGTGCCTGGAATGAATGAAGTGGTTTTGCAGCTCACATCCCTGTTGAGTGTTTACATTCTGCCTCTTAATCCTGCAGGTCTAGGTCTCTCCAACTAGCCTGGCTTTTGAAACTGTTTTCTGTCCTTCAAATAATGTTACACTGTAGTTCTTCCTGCTAACAGGGCTAGGGCTTGGATCCTGAGACCTTCATTTGAACCCAGGATGGGTCAATAATATTTCTTTCCTTCTATAACTCAAGAACTCCAAGAACATTTAGAGTGTAAGTAACTTCTCATCACCAAGGGAAACACAGGAATCTCTTGAGCATCTGACCTTTCAGAACTGGAAGTCAGAGTGTGCTAGACTTCCCTCTCCTGGCTGTTTTCACCCTGTGATACTGAGACCTAGGCCTCCTGAGATAGTGTGATGGGCTTGAGCTATTGGTTCTCTGCTAGGTTCAGAACTATAATGACATTGACAATACAAGTCAACTGTTTATCACAAAGGACTTGGGGAGCATATTAAGCCTTTCAACAATGGGCCTTTCAGAACCCTGCAGGACACAAGTTTATAATGCTAGAGTCTGGGCTTATGTATGTGCTACACTTGAACCTTGAGGTCTGACTCCAAATCTGGTGTACAACAGCATTCATTTTCCAAAAAATATTCTCATAATTAGCAAATAGGAAAAGTACTTTGATTATCCCTCACTCTTTTTCCAGTTGTGTGTCTCAAACTGAAGCCTGGGGGCTGTCCCTGAGCCATTCAGCTCAAGGCAAACACTGTACCAATTGACCCACAGTGCCACATGGGGTTTTTTGATGGTTCATTGGAGGCAAGAGTCTAACAGGCTTTCCTTCCCTAGGCTGTCTTCAAACTGTGATCTTCAGATCTCAGCCTCCTGAGAAAGTAGGTTTCCAGAGCCACTGGAATCTGGCGTATTGTTTTTGTCAGACCTGGGGCTTCAAATTAGGGCCTGGGTACTGTCTCTGAGCTTCTTTTTCTCAAGCCTAGGCCTCTACCACTTGAGCCACACCACAGCTTCTGGCTTTTTCTGAGTATGTGGCAGTGAGGATTCAAACCCTGGCAATCATGCATGCTGAGCAAGCTCTCTACCACTAAGCCACATTCCCAGCCCCAACCTTATGATTTCATCCCTCGACTTGTCTATCCACAAGAAAAGGCTTCTGAGTATAAATCATCTAAACAAATCACTATAGGAAGTTGTCCAAAGATAAATAAGATGAAGCTCATACTGGGGACAGACTCTAACCATGTGATGACTTGACAAATGCCTCGATTTAATTATGTATCATGTTTCAACACTTAATAAAGTATTAATGAAAAATGAGCATGAGTCAATGTACTAAATTATTGTGTATAATTTTATAATAGATATACAAAACATAATTAATATTATGTGTATAATACTAAATAAAATAAACAATATAATGAATACATTAAAATTAAATACAAAATCAATAATAATAATCATAATATAAAATAAACATACATATGTACCTATATATCATATATTACACATGTATACAAATATTTTTTTCTATTGGAGGGTCTTAATTCAGGCCCTGTGAACTCTAGCTTGAAAATCTTTTCCTCAAGGACAGTACGCTTAGCCTTCACCCATGGTGCAAAAGAGTTACTTGGACAGTGAGCTCAAATCCCAGCAATGGCAGAAATACTGGCCCCAGTTCCAAGACAATGACTTAATATTTGTAACAGAAGCAGTTATGTTTATTCAGTTCCATAATGAATATTTAAAAATATCAGTGTAGAATATTGTACAGCTACTCAGACATCCTTCACTTACCCCCAAAGTGCTTCTTGAGCACTACATATTTTTGTATGTTTTTTACTGTAAAAATATTGTACAGAGGGGTCACAGTTATATGAGCAAAGTAATGAGTACATTTCCTATTGAGCATTGTTGCTTCGTCGTTTGTTTTCACCCTACCTTCCCTTCCCGCCAGTCTTCACAATTAACTTTCCCTGTCGAGGTCAGTGACTTAATTATTTATTTTGGCTTGCCATGGGGTTTGAACTCAAGTAGTGGCAACTCTGTGCCTTCTGTCACATTGCTACACATTCATCAAGTCTCTGAGTTCAAATCCCAGGCTAGGAAAGAAAACTGGTAGAAATTCCAAACCAGGGAGCTTTATTATTTCCAGTTAGTTAGTTAGTTCATTAATTTTGCCAACCACGGGTCTTGAACTCAGGTCATGGCAACTCTGACTCAGCTTCACTCTCCCTAGGATGGGGGGCAGCCTTGGGACCCACAAACTATCCTGGGACCCTAGGCCCAGATGGCTAGCAGGATGAAAAAAAAAAACAGCAGAAAAAGTAGGGAGCTGTAGAGGGCTCAGGGTTTTATAACTTTTTCTTTGCAAGGTGACCATCCTGGGTCTGAATGATGGGAAAACCTGAGATACTGGTTTCTGGACCAGGAAAAGTCATGGAATGCGATCGATCTTATCCTTGAATGAGTACTTCATGCATGATGTGACTAGGAAATGATGGGCAAGACTCATGGGATATCGCTTATTTGTAAAGCAGTGTAGATGAAGCGTGACAATAATCATCACAGTCATGAAATGAAGGCATCTGGAAAGATCCAAGAATCAATAGACACATGGTAGATTGGATTCCATCACAGGTTATCGTCTCTCCTACTCTATACAAATGTGTACTTATTTGCATACTACCTTCAACTTATGAATGGATGACTGCTGTGTGCCCTCCCCCCATACCCCCACCTGGGGGTCCATCTCAGGTTCTGGGAACAGCCTTACTCCTTAGTGGCTCACAGACTGGTGTGCTCACATGGACCCATTCGTCAATTGGGTCTGCTGGTCCCTGAATTCAGATCCCAGCAGTGCCAAAAGATTCATCTTAATGTCAAAAGCCAATTGTTGCACCTGTGTTCCTTTCCTATGCAAGTCCTGGGTCTCAGCTAGGATGGAAAATGCATGGGCCACCCTGGGGCCATGGGAATAGGTTGTTATCATATGAGCCCAGTTATACCTGTCATCATTTACTGAAGAAAATACACAATACATCCATGAATAGCATACAAAATAGGATAACTACACTAAATGAACAATGCAGTCCACACACGGATTTGAATATACATCCCATGTTTAAATGATGCATTCAGGACAATTGTGGCCTCCCTAGTGCTCGATCTCTGTTTCTGGGAACAGCCCAGCAACTTAGTGGCTCACAGTCTAGTGTGATCACATGGACCTATTGGGCAGTTGGGCCTCCTAGGCCCAAAGTTCAAATCCCAGCACTGCCAAAAATTCACCCTGATGTGAGAAGCAAGCCATTGCACAAGGTTTCCTGTGCTGTGCAAGTACTCAGCTAGGATGGAGAATGCATAGGCAACTCTATACTCATGGGAATAGGTTGTCATCCAGGTCACCACAGTTATATCTGTCATCCTATACTCAAGGAAATACACAATACATCAATGAATAAGACACAAAACCAAGACAATGACTACACTACACTGAATGCAAGATGCTGCCCATCCAGCTATGGAAATATAGATCCTCTGTTTAAATGATGAATTTATGACTATATTGGCCCCATCTGGGCTCCATCTCAGGTCCTAGGAATGGCCTAGCTCCTTAGTGCCTCACAGGCTGTTGTATTCAACATGACCCATTCACCAATTGGACCTGCTAGGCCTTGAGTTCAAATCCCAGCACTGCCAAAAGATTCATCTAGATGTGAGAAGCCAATAGATCCACCTGTTTTCCTGTCCTGTGAAAGTCCTGGGTCTCAGCAAGGATGGGAAATGATATATAGGCAACTCTATAGCCATGGGAATAGGTTGTCATCCATGTCAGCACAGTTATATCTATCACCATACTCAATAAAATACACAATACATCCATGAATAAGACACAATTAAAAGAATAACTACACTGAATGCAAGAAGCATACCACACCTGCAGGTAAAGAGAAACCCTATGTTTAAAAAAGGTGGGCTTGTTATTTTTTTCCAGTGTTGGGGCTTCAAATCAGGTTCTGGGTCAGGCCTGACATTCTAGTGTTCAAGGATTGTGAGATTCTCCTTACCCCAAAGTGCAACAGAGCTACCCATTCCTCAGTTCACATCCCAGTACTGACAAAAAATTCATTCTGTTGTCAGAAGCCAGTCTTTGCACATGTTTTCCTCTCTTGTGCAAGTCCCGGATCTCAACTAGGATAGAGAATGCATAGGCAACCCTATAACCAGGGGAACAGGTTGTCATCCATGTCAGCACAGTTATACCTGTCACCATATTCAATAAAATGCACAATATCTTCATGTGTCTACACAAAATAAGGAGAAGTGCACCAAATGCAATATGCTGTCCTCACAGGTATGTAAATATAGATCCTATGTTTAAATTATGAATTTATGCCTATCCTGGCCCTCCCTGGGACTCGATGTCAGGTTCTGGGAATGGCCTATCTCCTTCGTTGCTCACAGGGTGGTGTCCTAACCTTGACCCTTTTGCCAGTTGGGCCTGCTAGGCTCTGAGTTCAAATCCCAACAGTGTCAAAAGATGAATCCTGATTTGAGAAGCCCATCAATTCACCTGTTTTCCTGTCCTGTGAAAGTCCTGGGTCTCAGCTAGGATGGAGAATGCATAGGAAGTCCTATAATCCTATAGCAATAGATTGTCATCCATGTAAACACTATTATATCTGTAAACATGCTCAGGAAAATACACAGTACTTCCATGGATAAGACAGAAAATAAGGAGAAGAAGTACACCAAATACAAGATGCTGTCCACACATGTAAATATAGATCCTATGTTTAAATAATGAATTTATGACTACTGTGGCCCATCCTGGGGATCCATGTCAGATCCTGGGAATGGCCTAACTCCTTAGTTGCTCACAGGCTGGTGTGTTCACCGTAAACTATTCACCAATTGGTCCTGCTAAGCCCTGAGTTCAGATCCCAACACTACCAACAATTGGATCATGGAGTATGAAGCCAAGTGTGCAACTTTTTTTATTTTCTCTGAGAGTCCAGGTTGTCAGGCATGCTGGAGTACACGTCTAAAAATCTAGATGCCATGTTATAGGATGTAATCAATGTAATAAACGGAATGGGTTTCATCATAGTAAAATCAACGGTAAATAAATGAATAAAACAAAAAGTACAAGGAACAACCACACCAAATGTATATGAACTGAACATCCATAGGTAAGTACAAATCCTATCTTTGCAATGTATACAAATAGTATGTTTTCCAGGGCTGCGGCTTGAATTCAGGCCTAGAGTACAGGCCTGACTTCCTTATCTTTAAATATGATGAGCTTCCCCTTCTTCCACAGTGCTGCAGATTTACCCAGACCTTGAGTTCAAATCCAAAGCCTGGCAGAATAAACAGGGTGAATTGCAAGCCAGGGAGCTAATTTCTTTTAATTTTTTTTCCTCAGCAGGGGGCTTGAACTCAGGTCGTGGCAACAGCTTCAATCACCCTATGCTGGGTTGCAGCCACTGGACCCACAGCTGATCCCGGGATCCTAGACCCCCAGGCCTTGTGTGGAAAAAAATGCACCGAAAAAATATGGCACGATGGCCTTTTTTAGGTTTTCTTTCATAGCCCGGTGACCCTCTTGGGTCTGAATGACACTGTTGCAAAGAATACTTCACCTTTCAATTCTGAAGGTTGGCGGACTATTGGTGAAGCCATAGGCCCACATGCCAAGGTAGGTCTTGATTTCGAATCCCCGTCCTGGCACCAACCAAAGGCAGGAGATACTAAGAGACTAGTTCCCATCCATAGGAATAACAATGGAATGTTATCAATGTCATGGTTGAATGAGTTGATTATGAATGATGCTCGTATAAAATTAGACAGCATCATTTCAGGAGGCTGATTTCATTTAATATTTATGAATCATTAAAATAATAATATTACAGGAATGCAATAATTTCAGGACACTGATTAATTTACTTAATAATTTGTTAATGATGAAAACAAAAACATTATTTACATGGAGGCATAATAAATACCCAAGAATTGGTAGGAATATAGTCCATATAACTGAATAATGTATAGACATCTCTGTCACTCTATAAAGATATATATTTATGAGCATACTACTATCTGGGTGTCAATCTGTTCTTATTTTGTCAACTGATGGGGCTCGATCTCAGGTCCTGGGAACTGCCTGTCAGCTCAGTTTTCCCAAGGATGGCATGCTGACACTAACCAATTCATGAATTGGGCCTTGTAGGCCATGAGTTCAGATGTCAGCACTCCCAAAAAATGAATCGTGGAGTAAGAAGCAGGTGGTGATACATGTTTTCCTTTTCTGTGAAAGTTCTGTGTGTCAGGTATGAAGTGGAATACATATGCAGACCTATATCCTATGTAATCAATGTAATCACTATTCTATGTGTCATAATAGTCAATAAAATGAATAGTCAATACAGGAATAAAACAAAAAAATAAAGTGAATAACTACACTGAACGTAATATGGAGTCAAAATATGTATATAAATATAAATCATATATTTAAAATTTATACAAATAGGATGTTTTCTAGTGGTGGGCATCGATTTCAGGCCTAAGGAACAGACTTGAATTTCTTGACGTCAAGGAGGCAAGCTTCACCTTCCCACACAGTGAAACAGAGTTACCTAGACCATGAGTTCAAATCCTAGTCCTGGCACCTTTACACTATGTGATGCCCAATTCTTAGGTATTTCATTATGCCCCCATTTAAATGAATGTGATTGTTTAAATGCTTCATAAAGTATTAATTAAAATTGATCAGTGTACCATAATATAATTGCATATAATTTTGTCCTAGAATCATTCCAGAACTATTCAATCACGACACACATCACATTCCATTATATGAATAAAAATGAGTTTCTTAGGATCTCCTGCCATTTGGAGGTGGCAGGACCAGGATTTGAATTGTGGGCTCCAGCTCCTACTACTTTAACCTGAGGATAGGGAACTCATTGGTCTGTCCAAGAACATCAGCAAGACCCATGATTAGCCAGGCACCAGTGGCTCTCACCAGTCCTCCTTGATACTTACCAAGCTGTGATAGGAGGATCATGGTCAGTCACCCTTGGCAGGAAAGTCCTTGAAACTCCTCTCCAACTTGTGCCAACAAATCCATAAGTAGAGGCGTGTGGCTCCAGTGGTAGTGGAGCAGCCTTGAGCAAAAGCAGCTCATGGACTGTGCCTAAATCCTGAGTTCTAGGTCCAGGACTGGCAATAAACAGCCATATACAACAATCTGTGCAGCCATCCTGCTAAAGCAGGTCACCCTCTTGTTCCCAACTGGATTGGACAGAGTTTCCTGGGAAAGGTTCTGCTATTATTTGACTCTGCCCATTCTTTCTGCATCACAGGATTCCAGCCACACCCCCATTCTTTCATGGTTCTTTCTGACCAATGGGATACAAGAATGGAAGCCACACCCCATATTCCCCCTTCCCCTCTCCTGGCCCAGACCTGCACCTCTACTGTGCCCCACACTCTGGGCTAGGCCCTGTGGCAAATGTGCCCCAGGGGTGGGAGTGGGTGTTGACCTGAGGATCCCACCCCCATCCCTACTGGCCAGTGTCCCAGGAAACAGGAAGATGCAGGCTTGGATGAGGAGTGGGCACCAAAGAGCCCCCGGCCTGGAGCAGTGGGAGCCACACAGCAGCACATCTGCACCCTTCTCCCTGGTGAGAACCTGAGGCTTTAGTCAGAGGTGGGGAGCTGCATGCCCACACCTGCCTTCTGGGGTCTTTTCCTTTTTCCTGGGGGTGAGGGTGTTGGATGCAGAAGATAGACCCCCCCTTTCTGTGTGAGACCTTGTCTTCTGTGCTTGGTAAACTTTTTCAACTGAAGAGGGTCCCAGAAAACCCAGCAGGGAGGTAAGGATGCTGGGGTCAGAACAGAAGGTGAATATCTGGGAAGACCCCCTCCCCCCCCACACACACATACAATCGGCCTATCCACCGCCCCCAACTGTCTAAAGTTCTCACAAGTTGATCACATTTCCCATGTCTACCAGCTTCTGCTGGTGCTCCCAGTCCATCTGGTCTCCAACAAACTCAGGAGATGCACAGCTCTGTGTGTGTGTGTGTGTGTGTGTGTGTGTGTGTGTGTGTGTGTGTGTGTGTGTGTGTGAAAGAGAGAGACAGACAGACAGAGACAGAGAGAGTCAGAGACAGAAACAGAGACAGAGGCAGGGAGAGACAAAGAGAGACAGAGAGATCAGAGAGACAGAGAGACATACATAGAGAGACAGAGAGAGACAGAGCAAGAGAGGTCATGTTTCTCTTTGTACAGCCTGACTGTACTAAGGTGAGTGATCTGTTGGCAAATTGCAGGTGCTGCAAGGAAGAGTGTTCTGTTCTGTCACCGGTCTGAATGTGTGTGTGTGTGTGTGTGTGTGTGTGTGTGTGTGTGTGTGTGTGTGTGTGTGTAGAATTGGGTTGTAACAAGGAGGCTAGATGCTTTTGGTAACTTCTACCTGCTATCTTTGGGGGGTGCATGGGCTTCACAGCTGAGGTCTGGGGGCGTAGAAGGGTGAGAGGCTTGAAGAGGACTCAGCATTGTTAAATTACAAGACCAAAGGATCTCTGTTCCCTGGAGCTGTGTACTCTCTTGGGCCTGGTTGGTGGCAGTGGGAGCTTGGGAGGACCTGGGAGTGTGGCCTGAAGTGGATGGCTTCCCAGGGGGAAAGAGAGCATGGCCAACACTTAGTAAGGATATGAGCCCTGCTCGTATGGAGTACAACAGCATAGCTCAGACTCCAGGTCTTCTCATCATGATGTCTGAAGGGTGAAGCCAACCCTACTTTAAATCTTGAGCTGTGATCTTCAGATCTCAGCCTCCTGAGTAGCTAGGATTATAGGCAAGAGCCTCCGGCACTGGGCCTCTAGTTATTTTTTGTATATTAGGGTTTGACCTCAAGGCCTTAGGCTTGCCAGTCAGGTCTTCTAACATTCAAGAAAAGATTTTATGTCTTGGGGATTTCTGAGATGGAGACTTAATATATGCTCAGGCTGGGCTGGATCATGGTCTTCCTATCTGTGATAGGCATGCGCCACCAGGCCTTGTCCTCTATAATTGGAATTGTAGACATGTGGTGCCATGCTCTGTCACTGGTTTAGATGGATTGTCCCAAACTCAGTCCATGGCAGCCAATTCTTGACCACAGGTGAAGCTCTGGGTTGGGCCTCGACCATTGGACTTCAATCTCCTCATGTGACAGTTGTTAGGAAACAAGGGATTAATACAGAGGGATCTCTGGAGCAGGGCCAGGCAAAGGGAAGGGCCTTCAGATACACTTCTCAGCAATCCTGTGAGCATATGACAGTAAGATACCCAGAAAGAGATAAGATGGTATGTGTTATTAATGGTGTGCCAGGCATGGGATTATGAAACAAAACATGGCTTTCTTTCATTATTACCCTATCCCCATGAGGAAGGGGATCCTTCACTTTGTTCACTTTTGCAGCTGGGGAAACTGAGGCACAGAGTAGCCGAGTGACCTATTCATGACTCCCAGCTGAGAGGAAGCACGGCCTGACTTCTCAGCCATGCTCCCTAGGACAATGGGTGCTATTCAGTCCACTTCTTGTGGTGGGAAGTCCACTTCTTGTCAGTTGTGGGGCTTGAACTCGGCCTGGACCCTGTCCCAGAGCTCCTCAGCTCAAAGCTACAGCTCTACCAAGTGAGTCACAGCACCACTTCCGGTTTTGTAGTGGTTCTTTGGAGATAACAGTCTCACAGTCATTCCTGCCCGGGTTTGCTATGAACCATGATCTCATATTTCATCCTCCTGTGTACTTAAGATTATAGGTATGAGCCACCTGCACCAGGATTAAGTGTAATTCTGACATTCTTTCAATCTCTCTCTCTCTCACAGGATCTTGTTGAATGGGTGCTGGAGGAGGTGGCCCAGCGTCCCCATGTGGCTGGAACCAAGGTGGCCCTCTCATCCTGGAGGTGTGCTGTTTGTCAGGAGATATCTTGCTCAGTCTGTTGTACCAGCTCCATGAGGTAAGCCCTGCTGTGCCTGGCTAGACCAAGACGGTTATTCATTGTCCATCTAGCCTTACTGTACTCAGTATTGTGTTCAATGTCCTTTTCTAGCAAAAAAAATTCTGGCCAAAATTGATACATAGTTAAAGAATGAAAATGTAATGCCATCTTAAGAAAGTCATTTAGGGCTATGGGAAAGTGGCTTCATGGTGTGGTGATTGCCTAGCATGCATGAAACTCTGGGTTCAATATCTCAGAACCACATAAACAGAAAAAGAAACACTGGAAATGATGCTGTGCCTCAAGTGGTAGAGGGTTGGCCTTGAAGGAAAAAAAAGCTGAGGAATAATTCTCTATCCCTGAGTTTATACCCCAGGACTGGCAAAACAACAACAACAACAAAAAACAAACATTTAGTAAATGAAAATAAAGAACCCATACTAGGAATATATAATTGCTGGTTCCATACTGATACCTGACAATAGTCCCTAATTCATGCACTTTAGCTATATTAGGATACTTTGTTGAAAAAAAGTTTGGTTCATAAGGTCACAGCAATTAATGCCAGGAATGTGCATAGATGTCAGGTGAAGATTAATTCAGGAAATTCAAAGATTCCAGGCTTTTGAGTATTCACTGCTAATCTCAATGAGAAGGGTAGTCTAAGTGAGATTTGGAAACCTTTTTGGCCAGTCATGTCACCAAAATGGCAGAGGCTAATTAACAGTTGTGACAGAAGAGAAGAAATGACTCCAGATGGAAGGAATAAATGATAGTAACTAAGGAATAGCAGAAACCATTCTAGGGAACAATTTTTGGTTATTGAAGAACTAGTTGTCAACTAGGCATATTCCTCATTGCCTTTAGCATTCTAAATCTCTTAGGCCAGTTCTTAATCTCTGTGTGATAAATATATCTCTTTCTATGCTGTTCTTGCATACCTGATCTCCTTTGCTTTCTTTTTTTTATTATTTTTTATTGTGAAAATACAGTGCTTTCTAAAAATATGTCTTTCTCAATTTCTCTATGAATATTTCCTGATAATAAATATACCTACACAGATGGAAGAGGCTACTAATGTAAGGGTCCCATAGCTCCTGAGTCATTAATGTAACAAAATGGCAAAGGAAGACATATTTATTGCTACCTCAATTATTCTAAAAACTGCAATGTCAAATCATTTGATTAAGATTTCCATTCTTGTATACTTAGTGTCATTAACTTCACTAAATACAAATAGGAGCCGGGTACTGGTGGCTCATGCCTGTAATCCTAGCTAGTCAAGAGGCTGAGACCTCAGGATTTTGGTTCAAAGCCAGCCTGGTCATGGAAGTCCATGAAACACTTATCTTCAATTAACTACCAGAAATCCGGAAGTGGTGCTGTAGCTAAAGTGGTAGAGCACTGGACTTCAGCTGAAGAGCTGAGGGACATTGCCCAGGATCAGAGCTCAAGCCCCATGACCAACAGAAAAAGTGCAAAAATGACTGTTTCCCCAAAAGGAACGACAAAGTCAATAGTAATCTTCCCAAGCAGAGAAAATAATTCCAAAATGATTCAGTGCACCTACTTTTGCTGAGTTACTTAAGTTATGGATTCTTTGCTGAACATATTCTCTTCTTTTAAAAATTGTCAAATATTAGCTTTATTATAAACTTAATCTAATATATCTCGGTTCAAAAGAGAAGTCCATAAGTTGATGTCACTTGGATTTATTACTATCTCAGTTCAAACCAACCCAGGCATCAGAGTTGGTCAAACTCTTATCTGTAATTAAACACCATAAAATGCAAAAGTGGAGTATTGGCTCAGTCAGTAGAGTCAGTCAGTCAGTAGGGGACAGGTAGGCAGGAAAGACAAATGTACAGGGACAGGGTCCAACCTCTGAGTTCAAGCCCCAGAACCAGCACAAACTAAAAAAAACAAGCAAACAAAAGAAACCTCAGGTATTTCTTTGGGACCCTCTTATAGGAGTACTGGTCTGAGAAGAAGCTCCTTTTACTGATCATACTCACTGGATCCTGCTCTTTTGAAATCCTTATTGCTATGGAAAACTCAGGACCACACTAAAGGAATTGATAACTCCTGCAACAAGAGAATGATCTCAGGAGTGAAACATCCATCCATAAGACACTTTAAAACCTCCATGCCTTTGCTCCTTTGCAGGAGACCACTTTTAAAATGAAGCTATTTCCTTTGTCCTATGTTGGCCTTCAAATGGCATATTGTTTACTTTTGTAATACTCTCAACTAGACTAGAAGTTTATAGACAAGTTTTATATGAGTAAAGGACACACTAAAAAAAGTCAGGAACAGAGTTTCTTTCAATCCTTGGATTCTTTTCTTGTATTGTAAAAAGGAAAACAAAACTTAACTTGAATTTTGTCATTCCTCTACGTTCAATACCTCTCCTGGGATCAGTTTACACTTTCAGTAACAGTTACTTCCACTTACTTCCAGTAACAATCTATGGTGCTGCTCCAGATAAAATGTAAGTTTTCTGGCTTCATTGAAATACCACAAGGACACCTTTGGGCATGTGGTAAAATGTGTTTCAGAGACTTAGTAAAGAGAAAATGTGAAATTTAAATTGCTTATAAATACATTATCCATTAGTATATTGAGTTCAAACTTCTTAATTGCTCTGTAAATTAAGGCGAATTTTAAATGTGAAGAAGGGTTTCAGATCATTTTTTTTTGAGTGTCTGTGCTGTGCATTAATTTCCCAAGTATACATGATTTAACAGTAGGAGACATAATAGCAATAATAATAGAAAGAGAAGTTCTGTGTTTATGTATAAGGGTTCAATACAATAGAGAAGATTCTAGAAATAAGACAGCATTGAAACAATAAAGTCAAATCCAGCATGTAGAGTTATGGGAGTGATATAGAGAAAGCATTACTCCTAAGTGGAACATGAAGCATGAGGCCACTCCCTTTCTAAATCATGCTTGCTAATCACGTAAATTTGTAAAAAGTAGAATGGAAGAATAATCCTGTTTCCAATGCAAGTCAGATATACGATCATGGACTTAACTGGAAAAAAAGAGTCCATATTGAGAGAACAGGGATTATACTAGCAATGAAACTGGTGGCTAAGATCACATTAAATTTCTTTCATTTTCTTATATTCTTTTTTCTGTTGTTGGTCATCGCAATTCACCTCTGGGACTGTGAGCTGTCCCTCTGCTATTTAGCTCAAGGCTACTGCTCTACCACTTGAGCCACAGTGTCACTTCCAGTTTTCTGGTAGTTGTTGGAGAAAAAATTCTCCAGGACTTTCCTACCCAGGCTGGCTTTGAACCCCAATCCTCAGAACCAACCACCACTAGGCTTGCGATCACCTTTCTAACAGTGTACACTCAGGATATGTAATGTGTATGTTAATCTAACTTTATATGAATTCTTGAGTTAAATATCTGGGCTACAGCTTACACTTTACACTCACAAAAATGTTTGTAGCTTGAAAGTTGATACTCCAAGAAAAATAAAACCTAAGGATGTAAAGGATTCTGGGAAGTTCAGTTTGTATCCAGCCTTGGCAGAACAGGCTTTGAGACACTACCTATAATTAATCAGGCAAACCTGGAATCCTAGACATGAGCAATATTGCTGAATAAGAGCTTGAGACTTTTGCATAAATACATACAAACATACACATACACAGAGAAGCACTTATATGTGCACACACAAATACACAATGAAACAATTCTCAGAATATGTAGAAAAGTTAGAAAACAATAGAAAATATGTCTTGAATAAGACTACAATCAAGTGATAATTTTTAGTATTAGAAAGCCCTCAAGTGAACTTTCTTTAAAAAAGTTGAGAATATTACATAGCTAGGGACCAGAGACAGTAAGAGATTCAAATAATCATTATTAATGGGATCAGATCCATGGAGGAATGAATCAGAGACCCCTGCAAGTACATCTGAAAATGTTCATATCCTGTGTCAAATGTTAGAACATCTTTGAAAATAGTACATAAACCGTCTGAGCAGTCAGTCTAGTGGATAAGATCATAGGAGAAGTTCAGAATTGCTAGTCTTTATCTAGATTAAATAAACCAACAACCTATTGCAGGGTAATGTGGTACAATCCTGGAGACTAAGACAGGAGATTAAGCAGTGTAATTACACAGTGATACCTTCCCTGGACCAGGTAGTATACTTTTGTCTCAAAAAAGCAAACCAAACAACAAGAAAGGAATACACAGTTGGAAGTTCGGGCTAATTTCATTAACATGTTTTGAGAAGTCAAGTTTCCTATTGAAATGCAACACATATACAATCCTCACTTGTTTTAAATGCTCTCTTCATTACAGAACATACCTAGATGCAAAATGGCTCATGATTCCCTCCCCCAAAATTGCGAAAGTAAGTATCATTCTGTTAGATTCCAAAGAACTGATGAAGGATTACAAAAGCTCAAGCCTGGAGAAATAGCAAAGTATGTCTAACGTAGAACATTTTAGACCTTGCTAAACTAGAATTGAGATTTAAAATGAATATTTTGGTTTTCTTTGTAATTTCATATTTTATAGGATACAACAAAAGTCTTTTTAAGTAGAAGGTTTAATTGACAAATTCACAAATTATACTGGCATTCTATTTTCCTAGAATATATTTTCAAGAGAGTTATAATTAGAACTTAGTTAATAAATAATACCAACAATTCATGTATAACATGATAATGTGAGTAATCTAGACAGAGTTGCCAACAAATGGATGACAGTAATTTATAAATTTGGGAAAAGAGTAACTTTTGAGGGTGTGGTATAATATGGTGTGAAGAGAGTAATTGTGTGACATCTTCTTTCTTCTTCCTATATGTAACACAGGAAACCATTTCCTTAATTACGTGCCTCTTTATACATTGAGAAAAATTCTAGGTATGGGGTTTGTTTTCATTTTTGTTTTTGTTTTATTTGCTTGTCCTAAAGCTTGAACTCTGGGCCTGGACACTGTCACTAAGCCTGTTTATTCTCAATGCTCGTGCCCTAACACTTCAACCTCAGTGCCACTTGTGTCTGGCTTTTTCTGAGAAGTTTATTGGAGATAAGTATCTAAGAAACCTTCCTGCCTGAGTTGGCTTTGAACCATAATTTTCCGATCTTAGCATCCTGAATATCTATGATAGCTAAAAAGTAAAATATAAATAATATTTGCAAGTGTTCTGATCTCAAGAATGCCACTGAGGGAAAAATGATGCAGCTCAGTTTATTGTGGCATTCTTTCCTGTGCAAGGAGGGCATCACATTAGCAGAGGTGTAGTATTTTTTCACAATAGGGTTAAGCTATTCATGATGTGAATTAAGGAATTTTAAGGTGCACTTTTTACAAGATGGAAACAAGATGACTTTATGGCATAAATCTTGGGATTGATGTTCATACAAATAAAGCTTACTCTGATAAACAATTGCTTACTTTTGAAGAATTAATTATTACAGATGCTTCATAGTCTTATCCTCTATAATAATGTGGCTATTTTTCTGTTGACTTCTCAAGTTGTAACAGCACATTGTAAGCTGTATTTATGGCAGAATTTCATAACATGCAAACAGGTACTGTTTTGAATCTCTCAGGTATGGAATGTTGATAATTTAAAAATCAATAATTAGTCATAGGGATTTTTATTTATTTATTTATTTATTTTGTCGGTCGTGGGGCTTGAACTCTGGGCCTGGGCTCTGTCCCTCAGCTCTTCAGCTCAAGGCGAGCGCTCTACCACTTGAGCTACAGCACCACTTCCGGTTTTCTGGCGGTTTATTGGAGATAGGAGTCTCAAGGTCTCTCCTGCCCGGGCTGGCTTTGAACCGCGATCCTCAGATCTCAGCCTCCTGAGTAGCTAGGATTACAGACGTGAGCCACCAGCGCCCGGCTAGTTATAGGGATTTTTAATAACACATATATTCTGTCCTTTTAACAACTTATTTATTTTTAAATGTTATGGGTTTCCATGTAATTAATCTCTTTTCAGTTTTAGTATGAGAAAGTACTAAATTTATTCTTTTTTCAAAATATTGGCGAGTTTATTGTGAAAGTATTGTCTAGATGGATAACATTCAATTTGATGACCTGCTGATAAAGAAAGGGTAATTAATTCAAATTAGAAGTCAAATAGTTTTGATTTTTAAAAAGTTACTACATAAAGAATAATATTTACTATATCAATACAGTGAAATTATATTTTATGCAGCTTATTTTTAAAATTTTATTATCAAAGTGATGTACAGTGTGGTTACAGTAATTGTAAGGTAGTGAAGGCATAACTTTTCAAACTTGTTACCTCTCCCTCATTTTTCTCACAGTTTTCCTTTCCCCCTTCACCCATCACAAGTTTTAATGTCCATTTCCAAAATATTGTCTTGGGAATATTGCTATTGCATTGGTTTGCCTTTCTGCTTTCTCTCACCATTTTGTTGTTCCTCTTCCCTTCCCTAGTTAAGGTAAATGTGTACAAAATACACAGGGTACCAAAATCAAATACAGCAGGGAGAAACCATAGGGAAAATCCTAAAGAAAATAGCTATTACATAGTACATCAAAAACAAAAACCACAAATAAAAATCTGTTTCCATATCTTGGAGTTCGTTTTTCTCAGCATCAGATTATATGGTCATATACACACATAACAATGACACTGGAAAATAATAGTTGCATGAACACTAAATCATGAAAACAACTTGTTATCTTTTTGATGGTAAAGGTGGTATTAGGATTGGTGAATTTGCGATTCTGATAAAGGAATTTCAAAAGAGTTTTAAAGTTACGACAGGTAAATTTTAATTGTTCAAAATTTTTAACACCTTAGCCTATTAAGAAAATTTAAAATTGCCTGGGAAAATAGGCTTTCATGCAAAATAATCCATGGAGACTTTGTAGAGAGGAAACAATGTGGGTAAAGATGGCACTTTTTCACACTAAACAAACAAACCTCGGAAAACTTGCTATAAATCCAGTAGGTTCCCTTGAGAATTGTCATTCCCCAGGAAATCTACTCACTGTGTCAAACAAGGTTGTAGTGGAATTTAAATTCAAATTCTTAAAAAATAAGACATCAAAATTTGTGAATTAAACTTTAATTATCAAACAGATAATTTGGGTCACTCTGGTAAGGTGACTCAGTGGTAGAGCTCTTGCCTTGCATGCCTGAGGCCCTGGGTTTGATTCGTCAGCACCACATAAGCAAAAAGAAAAAAGCCAGAAGTGTTGCTGTGACTTAAGTGGTAGAATGTTAGCCTTGAGCTGAAGAGCTGAGGGACAGCGCCCAGGCCCAGAGTTCAGGCCCCACAAAATGACCCCCCACCCCCAAAAAAACAAAAAAACAAAAGTAATTTGGGTCAAAATATTTAGGGAGAAAATGCCCTCTACAATGAAAGAGATTATTGGGTTTACACTTTTCTGTTTGTAATACTTTCCTCAATGTCTTTGCACGTGAAGCAGTGAAATACAGAAAAAAATCTGATTGGGTAATTCAAACCAATGATTTCATACTTCTAAGTGGCTCACAAAATATAATATCCTTATTAACATGAGATAGTGAAGAATTCTCTAATTTCATAAGCCAAAAAGTTTTGGGTTCAGGGACTGGGAAGGTGGCTTAGTGATAGAACGCTTGCCTTGCATGCATGAGGCCCTGGGTTCGATTCGGCAGTGCCCAGGCCCAGAGTTTCAGGCCCCATCACAGGACCCACCCCAAAAATGTTTTGGGTTCAGAAAAGAATTTAGCAAATGGGAAAGTTTAGAAAATAGTGTTCTTAGAAGCCCTAGCTAAGTGTATTGGATTCAGCAGTAGAGGGAAGCCAAAACTTTTTGATATAGATTATCTTAATATTTTTGCTACCTAAAGTGATTTTACAGAGCCTATTTGGCTCACTACAATGCAGAACTGATTGAATGAAGACATGAAAATAAATTCCACATCCAAATGAGGCAACTTAAAAGAGTGTTAAAAAAGAAAACATGAAGATGTAGCAGTGGCTGAAGTTTCACTAGACTTGAAGCCAAGAAAATCAGGGAAGAGCTAAGAGGAGGACATAGAAGTAGGACACAGAAGCATTGTCCTTTTGTAGCAGATCTGTCTTCAAAGGTATGGGTGATTTAACTCTATTCTTCTCCATACATCTTGGTGATCAAATGCAAGACCACGAGAAAAATAATCTATTTAAATAATTTTGTAAAGAATAACTTCACTGCTCCTGATATGGTATCTAAGGAGAGTCTTAAGAGAGAAGACAAAAATGGAGTATTTTTTTGGTTTCCTCTAAGCATCTTGTTAGCAAAATATATCCTTGAGGTTAGAATTGATTGAAACAAAAAGTGATGGAGTACTTATTTGTCTGTGTAATTTAGACACAAGAAGACTTTCAAGGTAAAAGAAAAAAGAAAAAATTATAGCCAATATTTGTGATCATAGCTTCTTGAATTGGTTTTCTGGAGACAAATTTTACATTAGATTTGTCCACATTAACATAGATGTTGTTTCATGGCAACCAAGTGCAAGAGAAAAGTTTAATGGACTCGCTTAGTCAATTAAACAGCATAATCAAAAAAATGGCAAATAATATTTAGTGAATTATTTGACCAATTACTTTGCCAGAATAAAGAAGGAAAATGTAATTCAAAATGAATTGACCTAAAAGTATGAATAAAAAGTAGTGAAGAGAGATGAGAGAAAAAATAGAGGATTGTTTTCTCTACAGTGGAGTAATTTGTTCTTCATCTTGTTTCTTACATTCCATCTTCACAAGCTATCAATTGTGGCTCAGGACTGGAGTATCCAGTTCAGACAAAGAGAACTCATAGGAGAAAGTTAATATTTGCAGCAGATATAGGTGATTTATAACCTTAGATAATCTATTTAAATCTGTTTAGAATCCTCCCCAACTCTAAACTGCCCGCTTTGAACAGTTTTGTTTGCTTTTACCAACACTTCCCTTCATTAACTGCTTAAAATTTTTGAGAGGTCATATTCGTACTCTCTAGAGATTGCTGTTTGGTGATTTTTGTGTGTTTTTGTTTGTTTTTGTGTTTTTTAACTGAATTTCCAAAGGTTGTGCAAGTGTCTTACAATAAAATATGTCCACCTAATTATCCATTGCTCCTGGATCACAGTGACTCCTTCTATCATTCTAAACCACCCCTTCTACAAGATTTATTTCTGGTTTACCACTTCCTTTCTCAAATGTGTACATTGAGTATTCTAGCTGTACTTGCTCCTTGTTCCATTTTTCATTCCTTCTATGTATTTACTATTATTCCTCTTTGGTTTCAACTTCCTGATAGTCATTTTTCTAAACTGTCTGTTAGTACTTTGAAAGGTTTATATACATTCCATGGAGTTTCTGTCCTGCATATACTTGAACTGATGTCAGGTTATATTTCCATAATTCATTCATCTGCAATAAGAATTTGCAAGACTGGAGACTTGGAACACCTAGACATGATTATATTCTCATCCATTTGCAGATTAATCTTTAGTCAACAAGAAAGTTTAAAAATGGCTTTGAATGTATTCTTAACTACCAATTTTTATAAATGGCTTTGTACAATGGTGTGTGATTATTATATTTTACATGGGATAAAACTTTATACTACCTATAAGTTTTGGAGAAAAAAGAAAACTAACATTTACTACTATAAAGGAATATGATAGAAATAGAAGATAGATTTTGTCACATCTCAGATGAGTACCCATATTCAAGACTTAAAGACATATTTCTAACTATGTTAGACAGAGGGAAAACAAAACAACATATGATAAGGCAAGTATTTGTGACTTTTTAAAATGTCCCTTATTAAGTGATGAAATTTACTTTATTAGCTAACGTTTGGGGTTGAAATATGGGAGTCTGATCTATTTAACAAATTTCTGGAAGACACCTACTGAACAACACAAATGGTGCATGGTACCATTTCTGCACTTTAAGGAATGGTTGAACCTGTTTCGCATTAGTGATGGGTAAAGAAATCAACTCTATTGTAACTTGCTCCCTACACTTGAAAAACTCGTAATGTCACTAAGTGTCATTTACTTAGCAAATGTTATTTTGGCAAGTGTGATTTCAAAAAGTTTATTTGAAAAGGAATACACTTTCAGGAGATTAAATATAGATTATCATTGGTTTGAGAATGACATTTTTATAACACAGAACCAAGTTGTACTAAAGTACCAGTGTTTTGAAGCACAAACGATCTTCTCAATTAATGTTTTGCTGAATTACATTTGACCTCTAAGTCAAGTTTTCCTGGCCATGATAGATCAATCACTGATCTATACTTCCAGGAACTATTTTTGGGACCACTTATGCTAGACTGAAATATTACAAAAATCATTAGGGGAAGGGTATTAAAAATAATCTTGTGACACTTTCTGATCTTGTTCATTCATATGGGCTGGTCATCTGTAAATTGAGTTTGAAATACAGTACTTTCTTTCGATTTTGTGACCTCATCTTTCATTTTAAGTTGCCTTGCATTACACAATTGCTTGCTGCTAATTCTTGTGTCTCAAGGAATTGGGGCCCAGAAATATTATAAGAAATAAGAAATTGAGGGAGGTTCCAGGAAGATGGTGGAGGAGAAGCTGGAGGCTAAACAAGCTCTCGCATAGAAAGCAGTTTTAGAGTTCCAGTGAACAGTCCTAAGCCAGAGAATCACACCAAGTGTGCCTTCACAGGACAGAGAGTGAGGCCAGAGAGAGAAAATACAGGCAGGGAGACAGCCCTGAGCACTTTCCAGCAGCCACCACGGCGGCAGCCGTGGTGGCAGCGGCAACTGCCACCGCCATACCTGAATCACAGAGAGTCCAGGACGAAGGAGCCAGACGCAGCCGGCGAGCGGATTCCACTCAACACCAGTAAGAACCGACAAGGAGCAAACATCTTTATCCTGCAGTTTGCAGACCAGAGATGACCCAGGAAGCAAGACTCGGCGTGAGTAGAAGCCTGATGTTCTCACTCCTTCTCAGGGAGCAGAGGAGGGAAGGCCACCCTTCCCCTCCCCCAGTACCAGAGATCTCCATCTTGGATACTGACAAAGCCCTGCGGAGCTGCTAGCTCCAACACAGGCCCTGGAATAAATCTAGAGTCATCTAGCAGATCACAAGAGCCTAGCCTGACCTGCCAGACTCAGCTCCACCCAGGGAAAAGTCACCCAGCTTGGTTGCCAGCCCCAGGAGTGACTTTCTTCACCGGGTAATCAGACCCAGAGGCTGCCCCTCCATTTAGCAGCCTTGACAATCAACTGAAATTCAGTAAACAGAAACCCTGAGAGTGGCTCCAGGCTGGGCTCTGTGAGTTTCTCACAAACCAGCCCCCGGGAAAAGCTTCTGTTTGCTGAAAGGCCTCAACTCTACCCAGAACCTAGCCTCATCACAGCATCTCCAAACTCGATGAAAAAGCTGTCTCCTCCCATTGAACGAACCTGGGAGGAGGATCGCAGAGCATTTTTCTGCCTGTTCAAAGAAACTGACTTGAGTAACCAACCAAGCCACAGAAACACAAGACCAGAGACTCCAACAAGAGGCTGGTTATGGACACAAGGGAGACACAGGATTTTTCCCACCGCTCCCAAAGAAATCAAAGAACTTTTTTTTTTTGTTGTACCTTTATAAAAAAATTTTTTTCTTAAAAAATTTTTGTAATTTTTAATTTTAACTTTTTTTGAAAAAAAATTGTTTTCTAGTAATTTTTTTTTCTCTTAGAATTTTATTTTAGGGGTATAAGTGTGTGTGCGTTTTTCTTCCCTTTTTTGTTTTTGTTTTTTTGTTTTGTTTTGTTTTGTTTTTTGTTTAGCTCTACTGAACTTCTGATCTTTTTTTCTTTCTTTCTTATCCTTTTCACCTGTTCTTCTCTTTCGTTCTTTATGTGACTTAATTGCTGTTCTGCACATCCTCAGATAAACCCGTAGTCGATTACTAGACCTTATCCCCCATTGTGTACACACTTAATCCACAAATTTAGTACTCAATTCAAAACCTCTTACAAGTAAATTCCTTAATAGCAGTACTACATCTTTATACATATATAATATTTTAAGTATTTTTATTTTTAAGTTTTTCATATCTCCTTTATATCCCTCCCATTCTTTCATCATATTCATGTTCTTCTCTGAATAGTTTGTTTTCTTTCTGTATAATATTTTTAATTTTTACCTTTCTATTTTTTCTGGTCTCTTTTTGTTCCCTTTCTCTTTCTTCTTTTATTTCTTTCTGTCTTCTTTCATCCTATCCAACCTATTGCCTACTTTAAGGTTAGGACTTAGCTAACACTCCCTGTGCCTTCCCACATCACACTCTATTCCTATTTTTTACCCACATCTCTTCCTAAACCTAATAATTCCTGGTTTACCAAATTCTTCTTTGGGCTTCATAGCCCATAAATATATAGTTGTTTGATGTTGAATAGATGTATCTGTTGAACTACATTGTATCTGCAGACTATTGACTATACAAATACAGACTTTGGTTGATGCTTGCCTTAACATAGTGTTCTAGCACAAAACTGGTGTTAATTTCTTCCTAAATGAGCTGAGTAAGGCAGAAAAACACAAGAAAAATGGCACGTCCGGGTATCTCAACTCCCACTCATGATAACCAGGGGACAGAACAGATAATGAATAATCCAGAGGAGAGTTCCCAAATAGCTCTACAAACACTGCTGGCAAACATGATAAATGAAAAGATTGAAAACATAGAAAGGACTCTGTATCAGCATGATAGGGAGAGAGAGGAGGCAATCTAAAACTTTATACAAGAATATCATAACCGTGAAGAAGCTACTCAAAAACTGATACAGGATTTGCGTGAGTAGCTTGAGAATACTGAAAGAGAAAGGCAGGAATGGCTTGAGCAGGCTGAGAACACTCAAAGAGAAATACAGGAATCTCACGAATGGGAGGAAGCTAATCAAAGAGTAATACAGGAATTGAGAGAGCAGGATGAGAATACACAAAGATCACTAAAAGCATTCATGGAATCCATTAACAAAGATCTGAAGGAAGTCAGGGAGACCACAAAGGGAATGCTGAATGGAAACCAACAGAAGGAATGGGAGTCCAAGGAAATCACAACCAATCAACTAAGTGATTTGAGAATAAACACTGAACACCAAATTAAGAAAGTAAAGAAGTTCATACAATATCTCAAACAAAGCTTCAACAAAGAATTTGAAGCCATCAAAGCTGACCAACTAGAAGAAAAAAAATAAAAAACAAAATAGAAAGTCTCAACAGTAGGTTAGACCATGCAGAAGATCGAATCTCAGGGATTGAAGACAGCCTAGACATTATAGAGAAAGATCATACAACCATCCAAGACAAATCCAAGAAATATGATAGATCTATCCAACACTTGGAAGACACCATCACAAGGCCTAATCTAAGGATAATGGTTGTAGAGGAGAACCTAGAAACAGAAGTTAATGGTCTAGGAAATTTGTTTAACAGGATCCTATAGGCCTATTCAAAAACAAGAAGCTTTTAGAACTCCAAATCGACCAGATCAGAATAGGACATCCCACCATCACATTATAATCTGCACATGATCAATTCAGACCAAGGAAAAGATCCTTAAAGCTGTCAAGGAGAAAAGATTAATCACCTATAAAGGGAAACCAATTAGAATCACCTCAGATTTCTCAGCAGAGACAATCAAAGCAAGAAGAGCCTTGAATGATGTATCCCATGCCCTAAAAACAAACAACTATCAACCAAGAATACTGTACCCAGCTAAACTCTCCTTCATAACTGAAGGCCAAATAAAAACCTTCCATAGCAAAGAAAAATTGAAACAATACATCTCCACCAAACCAGCCCTACAAAAGATTCTTAAAGACGTCCTACACATAGAAAACCAACAAGACCACAATAAAGGCCAAGAAACTGCACCCAAACTGAGAATCCAAGAACCATAGGAAGAACCCAGTTTTTGTAGCCCCCAAGAAGGTGGATAACATGGCAGGAACTCCCAAAAAACTTTCTGTCCTATCCCTTAATATTAACGGACTTAACTCAACAATTAAGTGACATAGACTGTCTAATTGGATTAAAAAACAAGATCCTTCTATCTGCTGCCTTCAAGAGTCACATCTTGCCCATAAAAACAAACACACTTTCAATGTTAAAGGCTGGAGCAAATTCTACCAAGCAAACGGCCCCCATAAACAGGTGGAATTTGCAATCCTAATATCGGATACAATAGACTTCAAATAAAAATTTGTGAGAAGAGATAAAGAAGGTCGCTACATACTAATTAAGGGATCTATCCTTCAGGAGGATATTACACTTCTAAATATCTATTCGCCAAACAATGGAGCACCCAAATTTATCCACGAAACACTACTTTCCCTCAAATCCCACATAGATCCAAACATATTAATAGTTGGGGATTTTAACACACCACTCTCCCCTACTAGATAGATCAACTCGGCAAAAACTAAACAGAGAAACCGCAGATCTATACAACTGCATTGATCAATTAGATTTAACAGACATCTATAGAATATTTCACCCAGCAGCATAAGAATAGACGTTTTTCTCAGCAGCACAAGGAATATTTTCTAAAATAGACCACATTTTAGGCCACAAAGCAAACTTGTCCAAATACAGAAACATTTAAGTGACACCTTGCATTCTCTAAGACCACAAAGGAATAAAATTAGAACTCAACACCAAAAGCCACCGAAGAAAGACCGGTAACACATGGATTCTGAACAACACAATGCTGAATCACGAGAGGGTCAAGGAAGAGATTAGAAAGGAAATTCAAATGTTCATGCATTTCAACAAAAATGAGCACACAAATTACCAGCTCCTCTGGGACACAGAAAAGGCAGTACTCAGAGGCAAGTTTATAGCTGTGAGTTCCTACATCAACAAATTGGAGAGATCTGAAACCAAAAATTTAATGAGACATCTGAACCTCCTTGAAAAAGAACAGCAAGATAAACCCCAATCCAGTAGATGGAAAGAAAAAATTAAAATTAAATCAGAATTAAATGAATTAGTATCCAAAAAAATCTATAGAAAGAATCAACAAAACAAAGATTTGGTTCTTCGAAAAAATTAACAAAATTGACAGACCCTTAGCAAATCTTATAAGAAAAAGAAGAGAACACACACAAATAAATAAATTCAGAGATGAGAATGGAAACGTCACCACAGAACCAGAAAAGATTCATAACATTTTAAGGGAATACTTCTCAAAACTTTATGCTAATAAGTTAGAGAACTTGGCAGAAATGGACCTTTTCCTAGCAAATACTGAAATGCCAAAACTAAACCAAGATGAGTTAAACCATCTTAACCAGCCCATATCAAACATTGAAATAGAAAGAGCAATAAGAGACCTCCCAGCTAATAAAATCCAGGACCAGATGGTTTTACAGCAGAATTCTACAAGGCCTTCAAAGCAGAACTCAAACCAATACTCCTCCAACTCTTCAATGAAATTGAAAGAGAAAGTTTACTACCAAACACATTCTATGAAGCCATCATCACCCTCATCCCCAAAACAGGCAGGCACTCATCAAAGAAAGAGAACTATAGACCCATTTCTTTGATGAACATTGATGCAAAACTTCTCAACAAAATTTTTTCAAATCGACTTCAACAATTCATCCAAAAAATCATACACCAAGATCAAACAGGATTCATTTCAGTGATGCAAACCTGGGTCAACATACGCAAATCAATTAATATTTTTCGTCACATCAACAGGAGCAAGGATAAGAACCACATGGTTATCTCAATAGATGCAGAAAAAGCATTTGACAAGATCCAACACCCCTTTATGATGATGGTTTTGGAAAAATAAGGAATCCATGGAAGATTCCTCAATACAATATAGGCTGTATATGACAAACCTACAGCCAGCATTATACTTAATGTTGAAAAAGTAAAGCCATTTCTTCTTATCTCAGGAACAAGACAAGGATGTCCAATCTCTCCACTTCTCTTCAACCTAGTATTAGAATGCCTCGCTACAGCAATAAGACAAGATGCAGACATAAAGGGGATCCAAATAGGGAAAGACGAAATAAAAACTCTCCCTCTTTGCAGATGACATGATCTTTTACTTAAAGAATCCCATAGACTCCACTCCCAAATTACTCACGGTGATTCAAAACTTTGGCAAAGTAGCAGGGTATAAAATGAACCCTCAAAAATCAATGGCTTTTTTGTATGCCAACAATGAGAAAAGTGGGGCTGAAATTAGGAAAGCAACTCCATTTGTGATAGCCCCACAGAAAATAAAATACCTAGGAATTAACTTAACCAAAGAAGTGAAAGGCCTCTATGATGAACTTTAAAAACTTGAAGAAGGTTATCAAAACAGAACTAAGAAAATGGGAAAAACTCCCATGCTCCTGGATTGGAAAGATTAACATTGTGAAAATGGCAATACTTCCCAAGGCTATCTAAAAATTTAATGCGATACCTTTCAAAATTCCAACCTCATTCTTCAAGGAAATAGAAGAGGCAATCGAAAAATACATATGGAACAATAAAAGACCCGAATAGCAAAAAACATTCCTCAACGTAAAGACCACGGCTGGAGGAATATCAAAACCAAATTTCAAACTCTACTATAAAGCCATAGTAATCAAAACAGCTTGGTACTGGCACAAGAACAGACCTCAGGACCAATGCAATAGAATTGAAAACCCAGAAATGAACCTACAGACCTAGAGCCATCTAATCTTTGATAAGGGAGATTAAAAAAATAGAATGGAAGAAAGAGAGCCTCTTCAGTAAATGTTGCTGGCAAAACTGGTTAACTACTTGTAGAAAACGAAAGCTAGATCCTTATATATCACCCTGTACCAGAATCAACTCTAAATGACTCAAAGACCTCGGAGTCAAAGCAGACACTCTGAAAACATTACAGGATGGAATAGGAGAAACCCTAGGTCTCCTTGGCACAAGCCGAAATTTTCTTAATAGAGACCCGGAAACACAACAAATCAAAGAAAGGTTGGACAAATGGGATTGCAAGAAGTTGCAGAGCTTCTGCATGGCAAAGGACATAGCTAGCAAGATCAATAGAGAGTCCATGGATTGGGAGAAGATCTTCACCAGCCATACAACGGACAAGGGTCCCATATCAAAAATATACTTGGAACTCAAAAAATTAAATCCCCCAACAACAAATCCTCAAAGAAACAACTGCCCAATAAATAAGTGGGCTAAATACTTAAAGAGAAACTTCTCTGAAGAAGAAAGAAGGATGGCCAATAGACACATGAAGAAATGCTCAACCTCCCTAGCCATATAAGAAATGCAAATCAAAACAAATTTGAGATACCATCTCACCTCAGTTAATATGGCAAAAATCAAGAACTCTAACAAAAACAGATGCTGGAGGGGATGTGGACAGAAGGGAAACTTATTTCATTGTCATTGTTGGTGGAAGTGTAAACTTGTTCAACCAGTTTGGAAAGTAGTATGGAGGTTCCTCAAAAGACTCCACATAGAGCTCCCCTATGACCCAGCAATCCCACTTTTGGGCATTTACCCAAACGTTTACAAACAAGACCACACTAAAGCCACCAGCACAACCATGTTTATTGCAGTATTATTTACTATAGCTAAGATATGGAACCCCCCCTGATGCCCCTCAGTAGATGAATGGATCAAGAAAATGTGGTATATATACACAATGGAATTCTATGCCTCCATCAGAAAGAATGACATTGCCCCATTTGTTAGGAAATGGAAAGACTTGGAAAAAAATATATTAAGTGAAGTAAGCCAAGCCCAAGGAATCATAGGTCCCATGGTTTCCCTTATTTGCAATATCTAGTATATGTATGAGTCAAGCAGAAAATGCCAGATAAGGTGATGTTAGGAAAATGAACCCTAAGATATGTATTCAAATGTTTATTTCTTTCACGTGATTGTTTCTAACACATTAATAAGATCATTTGTTTGTTACTTTGTATGTCCCTCCCCCACAGTATAACCCCTGCTTTCACTGTTTTCATGTCGTTATAATTTGTGGAGGGGAAGGGGAAAAACAAGTCTTTTAAATAAGGATACAGGTCGGCCCATTGCAACAATAAGTACAAGTTGTCATGCCGAAAACGAACTTTACAACTTTGATGGTGGGGGGGAAGATTGGGTGGGTGGGCGGTGGCAGGATGGGAAAAGATGGGAAGGGGAAACAAAGGAGGAGGCTACAATGCTTAATAAGAAATATACTCATTATCTTGCCCATGTAATTGCAACCCCTCTGTACAGTATTTTCACAGTAAAAAATAATAAAAAAATTAAAAAGAAAGAAAAAAAAGCCTAGGACCAAATGGATTCACAACAGAATTGTATAAGACCTTTAAAGAAGAAATAATACCTATACTCCTCAAGCTCTTCAGAGAAACAGAGAAGGAGGGAGCTATCCCAAACTCATTCCATGATACCAATAACGCACTCATCCCCAAACCAGGCAAAGACCCAACAAAAATAGAAATACAGGTCAATTTCCTTGATGAACACAGATGCAAAGTTCCTTAACAAAATTCTAGCTAACAGAATCAAGAAACACATAAAAAAATACATACACTAAAACCAAGTAGGCTTCATCACAGAGATGCAGGGATGGTTTATCATACGTAAGTCAATAAATATAATCCAACACATCAACAGAGCCTAGGTCAAGAATCATATGATTATCTCCACAGATGCAGAAAACGGTTTTGTTAAAATTCAACATTCATTCATGCTAAAAGCTCTGGAGACAATAGCAATAGAAGGAACATTTCTTAAAACATTAAAAGCCATTTATGACAGACCAATAGCTAATACTATACTTAATTGGGAAAAGCTACAACCAATTCTCTTAAAATCAGGAACAAGGCAAGGATGCCCACTGTGTCTACTCCTGTTCAATATAGCCCTGGAAACCTTAGCCAGGTCAATAAGGCAAGAAAAAGACATTAAAAGGATATGCATAGGGAAAGAAGAAATTAAACTATACCTTTTTGCATATGACATGATACTATACCTTCACAATCCCAAAAACTCCATCCCCAAACTCTTAGAAATCAAAAATCACTTCGGCACTGTAGCAGGATACAAAAATCAATCCAATAAAATCAGTTGCCTTCCTGTACACTGACAATGTACAAGCAGAGAGGGAAATAAAGGAAGAAACACCATTCACAATAACCTCCCCTAAAATAAAATATTTAGGAATTAACCTAACCAAAGATGTAAAAGAACTATTTAATGAAAACTATAAAAAGTTAAAGAAAAAAATTACAGAAGACACTAGGAAATGGAAAGACCTCCCATGCTGTTGGATAGGTAGACAATATAGTGAATATGGCAATACTGCCCCAATTAATATACAAATTCAATGCAATTCCTATTAAAATCCCAATGATGTATATCTCTGAAATACAGAAAACAGTCCAAAAATTCGTATGGAACCACAAAAGACCTAGAATAGCCAAAACAATTCTAGAGAATAAAGACAACATGGGAGCACTTCAAACTCTACTATAGAGCTATAATAACAAAGACAGCATGGTACTGGCACAAAAACAGACCCGAAGACCAATAGAATAGAATAGAAGATCCAGAAATAAATCCACATGCCTACAGTCAGCTGATATTTGACAAAGGAACCAAAGACAGACAATGGAAGAAACACAGCCTCTTCAACCACTGGTGCTAAGAAAACTGGGTGGCCACATGAAGAAGAATAAAAGTAGACCCCAGCATATCACCATACACCAATATTAACTCAAAATGGATTAAAGATCTTAGCATTAAACCTGAATCTTTGAAACCACTGCAGGCAGAGTAGGAGAGACACTTGAACTTATAGGCACTTATAGGCACAGGTAAGAATTTCCTGAACAGAGTCTCAGGCTCACAACAAATTGGAGTGAGACTTGACAAATGGGACTACCTTACAATAAAAAACTATAGCAAAGCTATAGCTGTAATGCAAAGCGATCGCAACCAAGCTAGAAAGACAACCAATTAATTGCAAAAAACTACTTACCAGCAATATATCCGACAAGGTGTTAATATCCAGTATATACAGGGATCTCAAGAAACCAGGCCCTCCCAAACCTAACAAACCAATTACTTAAGGGGAAAGGGAACTAAAGAGAGACTTCTCAGAAGAAGTGATAAAAATGGCAAAGAAACACATTAGGAAATGTTCACCATCCCTGGTTGTAAAGGAAATGTAAATAAAGACAACCATGAGATACCACCTTACCCCAGTCAGAATGTCCCACATCCTCAAGTTAGCCAATGACAAATGCTGGAGGGGATGCGGAGAAAGAGGAACCCTACTACACTGCTGGTGGGAATGTACACTTATACAACCACTTTGGAAAACAGTCTGGAGAGTCCTAAGAAAGCTAAATATTGACCTCCCTTATGACCCAGTCATACCACTTCTCGGCATCCATCCTGAACAACAGGAACCAGTATACAAGGACACATGCACCTCCATGTTTATTGCGGCACTGTTTGTAATAGCCAGGATATGGAAACAACCCAGATGTCCCACCACAGATGAATGGATCCCAAAATTGTGGTATCTATACACAATGGAATATTATTCAGTCATTAGAAATGACAAAATAATGGCATTTGCAGGGAAATGGATGGAGCTAGAAGGTGATCATGTTGAGCAAAGAAGCCAAGAGCATTGAGACCAACAGTACATGGTCTCCCTGATAAGTGGATGTTAAAACCAAAATGTTAGGTAATATGACATATTTAACAGGACTTCGGAAACAAAGGACTTTCACTCATCTGGTCAAATCTCTACTAAATAACCCCATGCTGCTGATCACATGTATGGTATATATGTGTACAATGAAGGGGAACCAGGAAGATGACAATGAACTAGAGGAAATCAGGGAAAAATCCATTAGTTGCACTGGACATTGACCAAAATGAACTAAGCAAGTTAATGGCAGGGATAGAAGGGAGGGAACAAATGGGAAAAAGGGAAGAGCTGATGTTATGCAAAACAAAATATATGTACATACCAACCAATGTGGAAGAAATAACAGTATCGCAAAGCTCATGGAACTCATAAATGTTATAGACTGTGATAGACAATTTTCTCCAGAAATGTTAGAATGTGTTTATGATTTTAACTGAGTATCACTAAACCACAATACTGTGAAATTAGGGAAATTATGTAACCACTTAATTACAATAAAAAAGCAAAAACTCTCCAGAAATCATTATAGATATATACAACTAACTCTTGAATACATTTTGACATCAAAGTAAGGCAATTGACTTGGAAGACTTCCATGGAATCCATGAATTGTTGCAGTAAGCTATTGTTGTTAGTTGGATTGTGAAAATATTTTGTATGGAAACAGAATGAAATGGCATTTTTGAAATTTAAGAAACTTAACTGAACCATTATGCTTAGGAGAGCAATTTGTACAGCCTTCCAAAACTTCAAAGAGGTAGTGATACATACTTATCCTTTTGGCAATATCAAATACAGTTTCTTCCAAGTTGTTCTTCAGACCTGATTTGACATAATGGTTCAACAGAAGCAGATCCAACATGTCTTTGCTAACTCTACTTTCATCAGCAAGACGCAAGGGGGCCATTGGTATCTCCATCATGATGAAGTAAGAAAAAAGCCACTCTAGTATTATTCCACATATAAGCACTGCGCAGGGTTGTCCAGCCATCTACAGTTATTGCATGAATATCTGCCGCTTCAGCCACCAACTCACAGACAGTGTCTAAGTGTCCACTGTAGGCTTCTTGATGAATATGCGTATACTCATCGTCATCCCTAGTATTCACATGAGTGGCCTTTTTGGAAAGTAGTCTCCACACTGTAATAACGTGATAATTTTCAGCAGCCAAAAGAAGAAAGTTGCATGGATCTTTCTCCATTTTTTCTTGCAATTGATACCATTCCTCACTTTTTCATCATATTCCTCGTCTTCATCAGAATTGCCTAACCAGAGACTTTGAGTGACAGTGGGAATGAGGTGTCCAAGTATTTCCTTAATAGTTCAAGTTAGTTGAACTGTTCAGAAAAATCCGGTGAATTTTCTGCATCAGTTTTTTCACCATGATTTATTTTCCCTTTTTACATTTTTACTATTCGAAATTATTCTAACTGGAGAGTAGGGAATTGATGGAAGCAGAGGAAAGATTTTCCTCCGTATTCAAAGATACAGACTGAAAATAAGGACCAGTGGTGTCTTCATGTGCAGCTTATTCTAGGAATGAGAAAAGATGAAATAATGCCTTCTATATAAATGATTTGGGAAATGGCAGAGCAGAAAGTAAAATGATGCAACCAAAAATATAAAAGCAAAATAAATTACGATAATTATAAAGCAATCCTATTATCTATGAGAAACATTAAAGAGAGAGGAAGAGAGACAGATGTGCAATGACCTAGATAGCCACAAATGCATGCCTCTGATCAATTTATAGAGCAAGCAGAATTTTATGTTTTAAAAAGATGGAAATAGAATTTATGTATTTACTTGAATTTGGTAAATACATTTTTAGCAGCCTACATGAAGAGACATAGGTTTAATCATATTGCAGACAAGAATCTAAATCCTTGATAATTCTAGGAACAGATCTGAATGAAATCAGTTGAATCACACTTTTCATGTACAATGAAGGAATAGGTCCAGGCTATGAAACCAGCAAGAGAAGGCAGGCCGATTGTATCTGTGACAAAACTTTGTGGAAAATGATATTGAGGATTACTTACTGTTCATCCACTTGCACTGGAAGCATGATTCTGAACAATTGCTTGCTGATTCTCAACTATTTCTTTGATCATTATATTCTCCAAAAAGAAAAAGTGAGATTTAATTGATAGCAAAGGACTACTAATACATTTTGATTTCTCATTAAGGACCTTCAATCATTGAAACCACATGAAGACAATAGACAGGCCTACTTTTTTAGATGAAAACAAGTGTCTTAAAAAAACAAGGAATGTAAGTAGTCATGTAAAGGATTTCTATTTTAGTACTACATTATATATTTTTTTCTAATGTTGGGTACCAATAAATAATGGATCTATTAGAAAGCTCTTAAAGCTCATATGTCCAGTTGTGAGTTCTCTTATACTATATCATGGTATTTTTTGTGTGTGTTCTTAAGAAGAAATTTACATTACTAACTTGAATTTCTGACAGGACAGTATCATCACTGTACATCTTGCTTCCATACTCTCATTTTTAAATTACTATCTAAGTAGTTCATTAGATAACTATAGAGGAAAAATAGAAGCCACACTGGTGGCTCATGTCATTAATCCTAGCTAATCAGAAAGATGAAGTCTGAGGATTGTGGTTTGTAACCAGTCCAAACAAAAAAAAAGTCCATTAGATTCTGATTTGAAATAAACCAACAAAAGCTAGAACTGGAGCTGTGGCACAAGCAGTAAAATGATATCCTTGAGAAAACTAAAACAAAAAAATAACAAATTCTGGGACAGAGACAGGCCCTGAGTTCAAGCCTTAGTATTAGCACCAAACAAATGATTGAATTAATTGGTTAATTAAGTAATTAAATATAAATTAAGTGGTCACATGTGGATAGGCAGGTAAAATGTAACATCCATGGTGACTGGATTGTGTATTATTTTGTAGTAAGGCAAATTATCATTTGTACTAATCATTAATTTTTTATTTGAACTTTTTTTGAACAATAAACCTTGAATTTAGCATGCATGTATAGGTGTGTGTACATGTGTGCATATGTGTGTATGTGTATATGTGTGCATGTGCTGTTGCAATATTGCTTGCCAATGTGGAGAGGGTGAGGCTGAAAAGAGCTAAATTTGTTGCAATGTTTTTATGTATCAGTATTCTGTCATGTCATTTCAGTTGGACCACCCTTTTGTACATTTTATTTGTCAAATAATATCATCAGAATCAAAGGATTTACAATACTAAATTAGATGACAGAGAACGCTTTCAGCCCTTATTATATGTTAGGTGAGAAGATTCAGACATATTTAGGTAGTAAATTAGTGCTGGAAGATGATTGTCGGAACAAAATATGTATTTGACTTCTTAAATTTGTTATACTTTTAACATATGCTCATGGAGTAAGTTTGACCAACTGGACCAAATAGGTATTGCTCTCTGGTTATTCCCGTGAAACACAAAGTGGATAAACTCTTTCTGGCTTTCTGTTGAAAATAACTTTCTTTGTAAGATCATATCTATTCACACTAAGAGGTAATCAACCCAATATTTATCAAGTTTGAATATCCCATCATATTGACTGAAAATCAGTATTGTTGATATGCTTGTTAGCTATTCCTTTCAAAAACAAACAAACCAAAAGCATGTGTCATCTTTAGATAGTGGATGTATCTGAAGTTGTTTTGTACATGCAAAGGGCTAATGGCTCTTTTGTGGGAGTAACTATGGCAACTTAACAAGTAAGGCTTTTCGAATATCTTTTCCAATATGAATAACATCCCAGAGCGAGTCTTGCAATTTCTGAAAACCCTTTGAATATTTTAGTATTATTTCAGTTCATTCACTATGGAGCTAAAGACATTTCTGAAATAAATATTGTTAAGATCTGAAAATGTATGTGGGTATATAGGCTTTTTATGCATCATCTCATGAAAATCCAGTTTTTATGAAACTAAATGAAATAGAATAAAAAATGTAAGTGAATTTGGTAAGCTAATTATTAGTTTAACTTTGTTTTCTATTAACACAGTCCATTGAATGTAGATGATGCAGTTAAATTACTTCCTTTGTGTTTCTGTACTTCAGTTATTTTTTGTATCATTGTAGTTATGGGAGTGAATTTGTAGTATAAATAAAGGTCCTTTAAAATGATTAGGATTAATCTTGTGCTTTGTGTCCTACTCCCAAGAAAATGTGTTATTTTCAACTGTTAATAGTTTATAATTGAATCTTCACAAGAAAATTTTAAAAATGCAGTAGTATTGATGACTTTTTAAACCAATTGTATTGACAAGTTGGAGAGTCTTTAATTCATGCTTCGGTCTTGGTGTCTATGATTTTTAACCCCTTGTTGCTAACATTAATGATAGCTCAGACGGCATTTTGGGGTATATGAAAGGTAAAATATTTATCTGGGGTAAAAGGTGATTTTTATATCAGTCTTGCTTTAATAACATTTTAAAGTAGTATATTTCTCTCAGAATGTTTGATATAAAAAGCAATCAAAATACTTCTAATGGTAAACAACCTAGGTGAGCTACAATGTGGAAATGATTGGTCCATAACACCTGCAGGCTGTTTCCATCAGGAATTGGGCAGGACACTCTTTCGGTATGACAGTGTTAAACAGAAATGGGGTCCCCAGGCAGTGCAGTGTTGAGTGAAGGGATAGATTATGATTTCTACTATTTTGAGCTAGAAATCAAGAATGTTATACTTTAGCAGTTCCTTTCACCAGTGATGTATAAATTGATTATGAACTTGGAGTTTTCATATTATAGCTACCTATTTTCTAACAAAGATAAAGTCAAATATAATTAGAGTGTACACAATAATTCTGGGAAATTTTCCTAGAATTAGTAGACTAAGTGCTGGTATTTTAGTCATAAAATAAAATGAGGTTATTTGATACAGCGGGAGATGGTCCTCAGGCTAACACTTACCATGTGTGCAATGCTGTACTAGTAATTCCAATTCTGAAGACGTCAATACCATCACCTGAGTAAGAAAAATGGAAGTAGTTCCACTTTATGGGATTATTGTGAGGATTAAGTTAGATACCATAGGTAAAGTACTTGGAAAAACTATAATTCATCATTTGATACTTTCTACCTGTTATTTTTTCATGTGATGAATTCTAAAAATTTTACTGTGATTTTTATATTGTGTCTATTTACAATAGGCAATGTGATATATTGATATTCATTGCATTGGTCAGTTTTCTGACATTATGAGGAAAATACCTGCAAAGAAAATTTCTGAGGAGGAAACTATTATATTGATTCATGGTTTAAGAGAATACAGTTGAAGATCAGATGTCTCCATTGTTTTTAATTATATTTTTATTAAACAGTTGTTCAAAAGAATTTCCATTCCACAAATCAGTTTATAAGTACAATGGATCTTTAATAACTTTCTTATACCCTTCCAAACCTCACCTCTCTTTCATGTTTTCTAGTTTCATACTATCTGCATTGAATATTATGCCTTCACTCTCTTCCTCCATAACTCTCATTATTCCTTCCCTTTGACTTCCGCTCACATCTTTCAAGTGATAGATTCCTGGTATTCATTTTGTTGGATTAAAAGTTCAATTTTATAAGAAATTACACCTTTTAAATACTCTTCTGCAAATAGCATGATTTGGTTAATACTGTTGTGTAATTGTAACCCCTCTGTATGGTATTTTCACAATAAAAATCTCAGTTTTATGGTCAATAGATTTTGAAAAGGATGCCATGACTTTATAAAATAAAAATAGAATCTTAAATGGTTGTTGTGGCACTATTGCCTCCCTCTATTTAAAAAAAAAAATTCTTAGACTACTACCTCAATCCTTATACAAAAATTTAAAGTTTTTATTTTTTATTTTTTTTAATTTAATTTTATTTTATTTGAGAACATACTGTACAGAGGGGTTACAATTACATGCGCAGGATAATGCATATATTTCTTACCAAGCATTGCAGCCTCCTCCTTTGTTTACCCTTCACCTCCCTTCCCAGCCTCCCCCCCTCCCCACCACCCAATCCTTTCCCCCCTCCCCCCCCACACCGACATTGTAAAGCTCATTTTTGACATGACATTTTGTACTTCTCATTGTTGCAACAGGTCCACCTGAATCCTTAAACGACTTGTTTGTCCCCATCTCCTCCACAAGTTATACTGACATCAAATATAGTGAAAGCGGGGGTTACACTGTGGGGGAGGGACATACAAAGCAACAAAGAAATAATCTTATAAATGCGTTAGAAACACATGCATGAAAGAAAAAAAACATTAAAATACATATTTAAGGGATCGTTTTCCTAACATCACATTATCTGACCTTTTCCGAAAAATTTAAAGTTTTTAAACAGAAGATGATTATCAAACTAAATGTGAGATGTAAAAACATAAAACATAAACATAAAAATTCATGGCATTGGATCAGTAAAAGTTTCTAAAATATGACATGGAATGCATTAGTGGGTACAGAAAAGCAAGAATAATCTGGATAATATCAACTTATACTCTTTCATAATTCAAAGGACAATATAACAGAAGTGAAAAAATATCTAACAGATAGAAGACACATAATTGTTAATGCTAAAATGTTAATGCTACAATGATTCTGAGTCTAAGTATTTTTATATCTTCTAATTCTATATAACTTTTCCAAAAATATTAAGAATATATGTAGATAGTAGGAGCATATAAAATAAGTTCCTCTTTAGTATCCAAGAAAAAATAAAGAGAAAACTCACTAGTAGGACTATAATATAAAAAGATGACACAAAATATAGTAATGCACTTGTAGAGAAATTGATATACTCCACATAGCAAATGAATTTGTATAATACTTCAATCATTAAAGCAAGCAAGTTTTCAAAAGGTCAAAGAGAATTGAATAGGTTCTATCCATTACACGTCTATGTATGTATTAAAGAGAAGTAAAAAACTTGTTTGGACAGGGAATGTAGTTCATTGAGATTGCACTTGAATACTTTGTGTGAGACCCTGGAAATAATCCCCAAAACCAAATTTTGAAAAGGATCACTATCGAGGATGTATGCTGGACAAATTCCTGTAAATAAATCTTATATCTACTTTAATGTCTGTTCTAAAATTTACAGCATTTCTATTTGAAGAAAAGCAAATTTGTGAAAATTTTAGGCTTGGAAAACCTATGATTGTACAATTCACTTCCAAATCACTAAAATGCATACAATAAAAGGAAATAATATATTTGAGGTGAATTACATGTCAGCAAAATAAAAAGCTATTGTTAAAATACTTCACACAAAATGTAGAATACGCAAGAAGATATTTTCTGTGTTTGCTTATAAACTTTGTAAACTGCAACATTTAAAACAATAATATGATTTCTGTTCATTTTAAGTATTTTTAATTGTTTATTTTAAGTTTATTCAGAGATAACTAAATCAAAAAGTGTATGTGATAACTGGAATACCTAGGAATTAAGCAACACTTATAAATAATTGATAACCTTTTCTGGAAGAAACTTTTGGCAAATGACAGAAGACACAAATCTATGCATCTCCATCTTATGAAAGCCATATGTTACTTGGTCAATCCAATTGTTTTTCTCTACTTTGCTAGGGAAAAAGTACTCTCAAGATAAGGGCCAATGGCAGTGAAAAGAAACAAAATACACTATCATCTTGATTTATTTGTGAAAGTAACAAATGAAATAAAACAATTCCAACTTAAGGGACTCCAATATTAGTATCTATGAAGATGTTCCTGAATGCCAACATCCATTGAAATTTTGGAATTTTAATTTCTATGTACGTATGAAAACTAGAACAAGAAAAGAAATATTGTCTTAAAGCAAACCAGCCGTGGAATAATTTTCTCAATTGCTTTGAAATTACATAAGAATTGATACTCCTTTCCATTGGAAACATTTAAAAATGTTTATCATTTATTATAATTCAAATATAAAGCAAGAGTAATTTAATATAATCATTATAATTATCATAGAATAGAATAACAAACCAGTCCCAATATATTACCTACCCATCATTATTCTTAATTCCTAATCATTACCAAAATATCTTAAACAATCTAAATAGTCACGTCTTTAATATAAACGTAAATATTCTATACTTTATACTTAACATTTTCCAGAGGCTTGTATTCATGTTTCTAAGAAAGGTTCACAGCAGTTAAAAGATGCTTTTGTGAAATTAATGTGATACATTTTGTTGTTGTTGCTGTTGTTTTTTGAAAGGCCTGGGCATTATCCCTAAGCCTTTTTATCTTCAAGGAGAGCAATCTACAACTTGAGGCACAGAGCTAATTCATGTTTTTAGTGGTTAATTGGAGATAAGAATCTAACAAGTACTTTTCTGTCTGGGCAACTTTCAAACACATTTCTAAGATCTCATTACCCAGAATAGGTGGAATTATAAGAGTGAGTCACTGGCAATTTTTGATGTACTTTTTATTTTAATTATGTTTTAAGGTTTTTGTTTCACTATAGTGTACATCATTCTACTCATAAATTTAGATATGTATATATTTCTGATGACAATCTCTAAAAATGTCATTCTACACATAACATTAATATATATATATATATATATATATATATATATACACATATATTTTTGAAGACGTACTCACTCTATTTTTTGCTACTATTTTTGACCTTTTACATTTCAAAGATATACAGTCTATTTTTCTAAAAGTTTCCTAGAATAAAATAACTAATATTTCAATAGAAAGTAGAGCTTTTACTTTCAAGGGAATTTTAGATACACATATGACTTTGTAGTAATATTTAAAGTATATTACTTGAAAAAGTTCTGTCCAAACTCTTAAATATTTGTGTGTAGTGAGGGGAAGAGAAGAAGTTAATTCATACTGGTTAGAAATTAGCAATGCTTCAAAAATCTATTTCATAATTTGTTATAAATACATAGTCAAGCTACTTGATATGGTTTAGTTTTTTTTGTTTCTTTATTTGTTCAAAATTTTAATATGGATGCATGCACAGTGTTAACATTAAAAATATTAATCAAAAGACAAATGATAGCAAAATCATAGGCACATATAAGATTTTCATTAATTAGTACTTATGATGCTAATAATAATTTTGATGAAGATGATGATGATGACCACAGTGTAGCCTGACAATGATAAGGTGATTGAAAAGGAAAAAAACTTTACACTACTTTGAAGCTAGTGTTCCCACATTGAATACATAGTTATAAACTGAATTGGATTACATACAACAATATCAAGAGGAGAGTTTCTATACCAAGAAATAAAATTACATTAATAGGTAGAGACAATAAAAACCCTAATGTTATTCCTGCAGTCTCTCTAATGTATACTCACTTTTCTTGCTGGTATTGTGTTCTTATAAATAAAATTTTTTACTTCCACATTTTGATGGACTAAGGTATAGTGTTCAATTCAGTGTGATTAATTCAAATAACGTTGTCTTATAGGTAATATTCAATAACAAATGTTTCTAATAATTTATTAAGAGTATGTCCTTCAGTACAGCTGTAAACACGTGACACAATTTACATAATACCACTTACATATCTGAAGTTATCACAAAATGACATAGGCCGTAGTGCCAGGAGTTAAAATTTATTTTTATTTCTGCATAAAACAACTTTTGACTTCATACCAACAAACTGAATTTGACTCTTTCCTTATTTGTAAGCAAAGTGGAAAATGTAAGGACTCTTCACTTTTTTTTCTTGTTCTAGAAGTCAACAAATATTCTTCAATATTTCTGGTAGATTACATCCATTTACAGATGAGAAATGTAAGGCAAACAGTCAATGTAGTGAGTTAATAATGATACTAGAATTATTGTCTGGGCTCTTCACTCTGTGTGCTTACAAAGAGAGTAATTTGGTGATGGAGAGGACCAATATGAAAAGACTCTGGGGAAAAAAAAGCATAATTTGTAAGCGGTTGTTTTAGGACTAGGTTACCAGTGATGAATACTTGTAACAGGCTGGTGTCATGGGCATAAAAAGGAGTACATAGAAATTGTATTAGTGACAGAAACTGAGAAAATCTTAATCATTCATCTTATCTAAGGGGAGGGTAAGAAAGGTAAAAAGAAAGGTAAGAAGAAATATAAAATGCATCCACATCTCTGACTGGCAACTGTTAGTTATATTCTTGGTGAAAAGGACTACAGATGGAAAATATGGACTTAGAGGAAAAAACTCTCAGTTCTAAGGTTTATGTTAAAGAGATGCAAATATATGTCTGTATAGGCATCATCAAAATATCCACGACCTTGAATATGCAAAAGAATAATAAAATCGGGGTCATTATTAAAGTGAGGAGGAAAAGGAAAATTCTGACACAAGTGTGAGCAATGTGAGCACCAGTGTGGATAAGATTGGATGAAAGAGATAAATAAGGAAACAAGAAATAAACACAGATTTACAGAAGTAAAGGAAGGAAAGAATTTACAGGAATATTTTGAAGGAAATATTCTATTTGGATTTGAAAAGTAAAAGGACATAGATAAGTTCAATAAGAACAGTGTTTTGGTGAAAGTCATATTGATAAAATTTTGTGATATGAATGTGAAACTATAAAATTTTGGATCCATGAATTCAACAGATCCTGTTGATTTTAAATGCTGGGAACAAATGCTTTTATCCTGACCTTAGAAGAATTATACAGTTATAACTCTCATGAACTTTCCTTAGAGGTATTTTGTGAATATGTTTCAAGACTGTTTAGACAGGAGATTAGAGACTGAACTACAGCACAGACAAGCCTAATTTGTCCTACAGTTCCAGTGAGTGATTCATGTATCCACAACAGTTTGGGATTTTATTGAAATATTGTTTGGATATCTTATCAGTCTAATCATCACAAATGTAGGACAAGTAACACCAAGTATTAGGTTAAACATACAGCTTTACTGATGTGACTGAAGACTCCTTGAATTGATTCTTCTTTATAACAGAAAATGCCTCAATAAACATTAACAAATCATAACTGCCATATACCTTATTGAAATCTAATTCTTGTTAGGGATATCTCCATGCTTAAGTAACCCTGTCAATCAACCTGCCACAAATTCTTTTTTTTTTTTGGGGGGGGGGGTCCGGTCGTGGGGCCTGAACTCTGGGCCTGGGCGCTATCCCTCAGCTCTTCAGCTCAAGGCTAGCGCTCTATCACTTGAGCCACAGCACCACTTCTGGCTTTTTTCTTTTTGCTTATTTGGTACTGAGGAATCGAACCCAGGGCCTTATGCATGCAAGGCAAGCACTCTACCACTGAGCCACATTCCCAGCCCCTGCCACAAATTCTTATATGTAGGAAGTGCTATAATAAACTTCAAGCTTTTATTGAATGGAAGAGTTCAGACATTAACCTCACCATTTAATCCAAATCTTTCATTTTCTCATACACATTGGCAAATACGGAAGAATTCTGATATAACAATAATACAATGGTGACTTGAATTAACACAACTTCTAGGATCTAGTATTAAATTGATTACTTACTAATTAGCTCCAAATTTTGTGGATATTTATATTTCTCCTGGGAAAACTAATGAGCTCCAAGCAAATTTCCCTAGGGAGGCTTTCACTTCTAATATCACTGTTTGTCTCAAACTGTTTTAAATTCTACACCCTCTACTGTGGGCATAGGGTTATACTGTGCAATTTTTTCCTCAGAGAGTGAGTACTACCCTATTGTTTATCATAGACAAAGTACCTTGATACATACACTGGGTGTGTGCAAACAAGAAGTGGTAGTTGAACAATGTTCTTATTAGTAGTTTATAAAGATGAAATTGAAATAGAGCAACTATGAACTCAAAAGGAATGTGCAAAAAAGATAAAGACACAAAGCAGAATGTGCCAAGGAAATGCTGAAGTATAATTTCAAATTACGTACTCACATTTGAGGGTGTGTTCAAAGTACAGCTTCAGACAATGCAGTTGGATATCTTGGGGGAAAAAGTGCTTTAAACTATTTTGGGATAATTGTACAAGTAGAAGCCCCTAACTCTGACTCTAATCAGCCACAACATCTTCAACTTATGGACTATTTTCCAAGTGCAATGTGATAAAAAGAGGGCTCATCACAATTAGTGTTCTGGTTGAAGTAATGGCAATCACATAACTTTTCTTATAAGCCTTTATTTTGGAGCATTAAAGTAGGAAAAAGCCAAGTAAATATTTTGCATGTACCTAAATTAAGTGGGACGTATTATATTGGTCTCCTTTTAACTGGGAAGTTATAGGTTATTTCTTTTTATACTCTAACTTGGAACAATGATCTGCTGTCAGTTATTTCTTCTCTTCCTCTTCTTTTGCCCTTCCACTTACATTATTTTTATTTAAAGAGACATACTTGAACTTGCATTTCTAAATTCTTCAAAATTATCTGAATTTCTTCATATTTCTGGAAGCCTCCTAAATCTTTCTCAAGGGAATATTTTGTTACTACCATTTTTATCCTCTATGATGTCTTCCTGCCTAACTCAGTGCAAGAAATACATTAGACTTATTCAGGTATCTCAACACTTGTCCCACCATCAAAAACTATCTTACTTAGAAATCGTGATTTTAGTATATCTGGGGAGGTGGCATCTGTCATTTTTGTATGACCCTAATGATACTTACATCCAATCATGATTTAAACCAATATGCCACTCAGAAGATGAACAAATCCATTAAACACACACACGGTGGAATTCTATGCTTCCAATTAATAAGGAAATGGAAAGACTTGGAAAAATCCTACTAAGAAAAATAAGCAAGACACAAGGAAACAGATTCCATGGTTTTCCTCATGTGTAATAATTATGCAATGGCTAAGATAGTCCTAGCAGATGAGCAGAATGGCTCAATAGCTATGTATATATAACCATATAAGAGGATGCTGAGCAAAATGAACTCCTAGACATGGAAACAGAGGTTTTTCTTTGTGGTTATTGTTTTTACAGTACTATGTGATTTCTTTTAGGACAAAGGGCAAACCAATGCAATAGCAATACTCACAAGACAACATGCCGGATATTCACATTACAACTTGTGAGGGATATTGAGGTGAAGTAAAAGTGTGAGAAAAATGAGGGAGGGCATAAAAAGTTTGACTTTTAGATATTCATTACCTTACAATTACTGCAACACCTTCTATATACCACCTTGACCATAAAATTAAACTTAAAAATAAGCTACATAAAATATAATTTCACTATATTTCTATAGTAAATGATATTCTATGTGTATTACATTATTTTAAAAATGAACAATATTTGACTTCTAATTTGAATTAATTGTCCCTTTCTTTTTCAGATGGTCATCAACTTGAATGCTATCAAACTATACAAACTTTTCAGAATATACTTGCCATTATTTTTTTAATAAACATTATTTTAATATTGTCTCATACTAAATAAAAAAATAGTTCAATTCTCTGAAAACTCCTAATTATTAAAACTGAATATTTGTTAAGAGGACAGAATATATGTGTTCTACTAATTACTCATTTTTAAATTCTGAGTATGCCATACCAGAGATATTTAAAACAGTGCCTGTATGCATTTTATCTAATTCTGCAAGAGATGCAATTTCCAATGGGGCATTACATATTTAAATGTCAACAGAGAAACTAGCCACATTCTGGTAGAAGATAAATCTATGAAGTATCTATAATAATTAATTCCTCTAGAGTAAACATTTGTTCATCATAGTAAGCTATTATTTCAATGACAATCAATACCAAAATTTTATGCAGTAAAGTCATTCTAGCCCAACAGTTTCCACCTTGTAAGCTGCACCTTAAAATTCCCTAAATTCACAGCATGACTAGCTTATCACTACTGTGAAAAAATTCTACAATTCTGCTAATTTTATGCCCTTTTTATTGTTGAAAGAACACTACACTAAATTTTGCTGCATCGTTTTCCGTCAAGTGGTATTCTTGAGATCAGAAAACTTGAAAATATTATTTATACTTATCTTTTCATCTACCATAGATATTCAAGAGGGAAAGATCTGTATATTATGGTTCAAAGCCCACCCAGCCAGGAAGGTTCCTTAGATTCTTATCTCCAATAAACTGCTCAGGAAAAGCCAGACACAAGTAGCACTGAGGTTCTAGTGGTAGAGCAGTATCCTTGAGCAAAAAACAGGCTCAGGGACAGTGCCCAGGCCCAGACGTCAAGCCCTAGGACAAACAAAACAACAAAAACAAAATGAAAACAAACCCCAAACCTAGTATTTTTCTCATTGTATACAGAGGTATATAATTAAGGAAATTTCTTCCTATGTTATGTACAGGTAGAAGAAAAAAGATTTCAAACAATAATTCTCTTCATACCATGTTACACAAAAGTCACAAAACATGGCTCTTTTTCTAAATTTATAAATTAATACCATCCATTTATTGTCAACTTTTTCTAGATTATTCACATTATCATGTTATACATCTACTGTTGGAATTATCTATAAACTAAGTCCTAATTACAACTCTCTTGAAAGAAAGATTATTCTAGACAAATAGAATGCCAGAATCATTTGTGAATTGGTAAATTAAAACTTCTACTTAAAAAGTATTTTGTAGTATCCTATAGAATATGAAATTACAAGCAAAAGATATTTATTTTAAATATAAATTCTAATTTAGTAAGGTCTACAAAGTCCTACATTAGATAACTTTGCTGTTTCTCCTGGCTTAAGCTTTTGTATTCCTTCATTATTTCTTTGGAATCCAACAGAATGATGCTAAAATTTTAAAATTTTTGGTTCGGAATCATGACCGATTTTGCATCTAGAAGTATTCTGTAATGAAGAGAGTATTTAAAACATGACTGAGGATGATATATGAGTTGTATTTCAATAGGAAACATGACTTCTCAAAACATGACAAAATTTGCCCAAACTTCCAACTGTGAATTCCTTTCTTGTTCTTTGGTTTGTTTTATTGAAGCAAAATTATACTACCTAGTCCAGGGAAGGTATTACTATTTAATCCACTCTCTAATCTCCTGTATTAGTCTGAGTGCTAGAATTCCAGACTTGTATCGCATTGCCCTGCCATAATTTGTTGGTTTATTTGATTGAGAAACATACTAGTAATTCTGAACTTCTCTGATGATCTTATCCACGACTGACTGTTCAAACTGTTTCTCTACAATTTTCAAAGATGTTCTAACATTTGACACAGGATATGAACATTTTCAGATGCACCTGCAGGGGTATCTGATTCATTCTTCCATGGATGCGATCCCTTTAATAATTATTACTTGGCTCTTTTACTATCTCTGGTCACTACTTATGTAATAGTCTCATGCTTTTGGGGGGAAAGTTCACTTGACGACTTTCTAATATTAAAAATTATCACTTGATTCTAGTCTTACTCAGGACATATTTTCTATTGTTTTCTAACTTTTCTACACATTTTGAGAATTGTTTCATATGTGTGTTTGCACATATAAGTGCTTCTGTGTGCATGTAAATGTTTGTATGTATGTATGCAAAATCCTCAGGCTATTATTCAGCACTCTTGTTCATAACTAGTATCCCATCACTTGAGCCATTCATCCAATGCAGCTTTTGGCTGGTTAACTATAGGTAGTGTTGCAAAGACTGTTCTGCCCAGGCTGGATGCAAACTGAACTTTCCAGACTCTTTTATATTCTTAGTTTTTATTTTTTCCAGGAGTATGGTTTTAAGCTACAAACATTTTTGTGAATGTAAAGTCTAACCTGTAGCCTAGATTTTTAACTCAAGAATTCATACAAAGATAGATGAACATACACATTACACATCCTGAGTGTACACTGCTAGAAATGTGATCTTAAGCCTGGTACTGGTGGCTCAAAATTTTAATCCTAGTTACTCAGAAGGTTGAGATCTGAGGATTGCAGTTCAGATCAAGCACCAGTACGAAAGTTTTTTGAGGCACTTAACTCCAATTAACCACCTGAAAACTGGAATTGGCACTGTGGCTCAAATGGTAGAGTTCTAGCCTTGAGCTGAAGAGGGGAGGGAAATTGCCCAGGCCCAGAGTTCAAGACCCACAACCATAAAAAAAAACTGAAAAAGAAAAAGAAATGTGATCTTATCCACTAGCTCATTGCTACTATATTTCCTGCTCTCTCAACATTGCCTTTTTTTTCCAGTTAAGTCCATGCTCTTATATCTGACTTGTTTTGGAACCAGAATTACTTTTCTGTTCTACTTTTTACAAATTCGCATGATTAGGTACCATGATTTAGATCTAGTAGAAAACAAGAGTGGCCTCATCCTTCAGGTTCCACTTAGTAGTAATGCTTTCCCTACATCACTTCCATAGATCTACATACTGGCCTTGGATTTATTGTTTAAAAGTTGTCTTACTTGAAGAGTTTTCTATAGTATATTGAACCATTATAATTAAGCACAAAACTTCTTTTTCTCCTATTATTCCTATTGTTTCTCCTACGGCTAACTTATGTACACTTGGGAAATAATGCACAAAACACACTCACAAAAATTTTTCTGAGAATATTCTTCCCACATAAAATTGATCTTAATTACAGAGCACTTAGAAAATTTGAACTTAAAGCAGTCCAGGATGTTTTTTTCATGTTTTTTATTGTAAAAATGGTTTAAAGAAAGTTAATGAGTACATTATCTATCAAGCATTGTTACCTCCCCTTTGGTTTTTCTCCTATAATACTTTTCCTCCCAACCAACCTAACTCCCTTGTCCCCTCCTCAAGTTGTAAAGCTAATTTTCTACATAGTGCCATGTACAACTCATTGTTACAATAGGTCATACTGTATACTTGATTAAGCATTTTGTTATTTCCCTTCCCCTCTCCACATTAGAAAAATGTGTATGCAAGATACAGGTCTCTGACAATAAATATAGTGAAAACAGGGGTTATACCATGGAGGAAGAAAATAGAAGAGAAACAAAAAAATCACATACTACATGTTAGATACATTAAAAAAATAACAAGCAAGAAAAAGCAAGTTGTGTCCCTATCTTGGGTTCCATTTCACTTAACATCATCTTATATGGCCGTATGTATATGAATAAGGTTTTATAAGCCATACAAATTCCATATTTTCTCGTTATGAAGTTATCTCTGAAACACATGTTACCTCATGTCCAAAGATATAACTTGTGCTATTTCAATGAAGCCAGAAAATACTCATTTTACCTGGAGCAGCACCATAGATTGCTACTGGAACTAAGTGGAAGCAACTGTTATTGCAAGTGGAAACTGATCCCAAGAGAGGAATTGAACATAGAGAAATGACAAATTTCAAGGTAATTTGTGCTGTCCTTTTATGGTACAAGAAAAGAATCCAAGGCCTGAAGGAAACTCTGTCCCTGACTTTGTCAAGTGTGTCTTTACTTATATAAAACTTGTCTGTAAACTTCTAGTTGAGAGTATAACAAAAGGAAACAATATGCCATTTGAAGGCCAGCATAGAATAAAAGGAAATAAATTTGTTTTAAAAGTGTTCTCCTGCAAAGAACAAAGATTTGGGGGTTTTAAAGAGACATGCACGGATATTTCATTCCTGAGATGATTCTCCTGTTGCAGGAGTCAGTTACCCAATTCTTTAGTCTGATCCTGAGTTCTCCACAGCAATAAGGATTCCAAAAAGCAGGATCCAGTGAGTACGATCAGCAAAAGGAGCCTCTTCTCAAAAAAGTGCTTTAAGGATAGTCTCAAAGAAATATGTGGTTTTTTTTTCATTTGCTTGTTTGTTTGTTTAGTTTGTGCTGATTTGGGGGCTTCAACCCAGAGGGTGGACCCTGTCCCTGTACAGTTGCCTTTCCTGTCCACCTGCCCCCAAAGCTAGTACTCTATTGCTTGAGCCTAAACTCCACTTCTGGCTTTTTTAGTATTTAATTACAGATAAGAGTTAGACAGACTCTCCTGCCTGGGTTGGCTTTGAACTGAAATAGTAATAAATCCAATTGACTTCAACTGTATGGACTTCTCTTTTGAACCAAGAAATATTAGATGAAGTTTATTATAAAGCTAATATTTGACAATTTTTAAAAGAAGAGGATATGTCCAGCAAAGAAAACATAACTTAAATAACTCAACAAAAATAGGTGCACTGAATCATTTTGGAATTATTTTTTCTACTTGGAAAGATTACTATTGACTTTGTGGTTCCTGTTGGGGAAACTTAAAGTCAAATTTGCACTTTTTTTGTTGGTCGTGGGCCTTTAACTCTGATACTGGACCCTGTCCTTCAGTTCTCCAGCTCAAGTTGAACACTCTGCCACTTTTGGTACAGCACCACTTCTGGGTTTCATTTGGTTAATTAAAGATAAGAGTCTCATGGACTTTCCTGACCAGGCTGGTTTTGAACCACAATCCGGTGGTCTCAAATTTCTGAGTAGCTAGGATTACAGGCATGAGCCACCAGCATCCATCTTATATTTGCATTTATGTGCACTTATTGACACTATGTAGACAAAGAATGGAAATTTGAATCAAATGATGACATTGCAAGTTTTCAGAAAAATTGAGGTAGCAATAAATTTATCTCCTTTTCCATGTTGCTTCATTAATGACTCATGTGTCATGGGACTCTTACATTAGCATCCTCTGCTGTCTGCATTTGTCAACTTAGTATCAGAAATTGTTCGTAGAGAAATATAAAAGACTGAGATTTTTAGAAAGCAAAGGAGCTCAGGTATGAAAGTACAGCATAGAAGGATATACAACCTATCACACAGAGATTAAGAATTATCCTAATTACTGGAATACTAAAGGCAATGAGGAATAATCCTAGTTGATGACTAGTTCTTTAATAACCAAAAATGGTTCACTGGAACATTTTGTGGTATAACTTAGTTATTATCATTTATTCCTTCCATCTGGAGTTATTCCTTCTCTTCTGTAAAAACTATTAATTAGCCTCTGCCTTTTTGGTGCCATGACTTACCAAAAAGATTTCCAAATCTCACTTATACTACCCTTCTGATTGTGATTAGCAATGACCACCCAAAAGCCTGGAATCTTTGAATTTCCAGAATTAATCTTCACCTGACATCTAAGCACATTCTTGGCATTAATTGCCATGATTTAATGAACAAAAGTTTTTTTTTTTTTTTTCAAAATTGTATACTAATATAGGTAAAGTACGTGAATTAGGGACTATTGTCAGGTATCAGTATGGAAGGAGCAATGGTATATTCCAAGTATGAGTTGTTTATTTTGCATTTACTAACTAAATGTTTGTTGTTGTTGTTGTTGTTTTGCCAGTCCTGGGGCTTAAACTCAGTGATAGGGAATTATTCTTCAGCTTTTTTTTGTTGTTGTTGTTGTTGTTCAAGGCTAACCCTCTACCACTTGAGACACAGCACCATTTCCAGTGATTCTTTTTCTGTTTATGTAGTACTGATGAATTGAACCGAAGTTTTCATGCATGCTAATCAATCACCATACTGTGAAGCCACATTCCCAGAGTCCTAAATGACTTTCTTAAGATGGCATTACTTTTTCATTCCGTAACTATGTATCATAATTTTAGCCAGAAATTTTTGCTAGAAAAGGTCATTGAACACAATACTGAGTCCAGTAAGGCTAGATGGACAATGAATAACCGTCACGGTCTAGCCAGAGCACAGAGGGGCTTACCTCATGGAGCTGGAACAACAGACTGAGCGAGACAACTCCTGACCCACAGCCCACCACCAGAATGAGAGGGCCACATTGGTTCCAGCCACATGGGGATGCTGGGCCACCTCCTCCAGCACCCATTCGATAAGTTCTTGAGAGAGAGAGAGAGAGAGAGAGAGAGAGAGAGAGAGAGAGAGAGAGAGAGAGCGTCAGAATTACACTTAAGTGCTGGGGGCTCAGGCCAATAATCCTAAGTACACAGGGGACTGAGATATGAGGACCATGGTTTATAGACAGCCTGGGCAGGAACATCTGTGAGACTCTTATCTCCAAAGAACCACCAGAAAACCGGAAGTGGCGCTATGACTCACGTAGTAGAGAGCTAGCCTTGAGCTGAGGAGCTCGTGGACAGTGCACAGGCCCAGAGTTCAAGCCCCACAACTGACAAGAAGTGGACTTCCCACCACAAGAAGTGGACTGAATAGCACCCATTGTCCTAGGGAGCATGGCAGAGAAGTCAGGCTGAGCTTCCTGTCAGCTCTCTCTTTTTTTTTATTATGAAGGTGATATTCCAAGGGGTGGGTCACAGTTACATAAGTAATAAGTACTTTTTTACAGTGTTACCACTTCCTCATTTTTTCCTGCTTCCCCCAACCCTGATATCCCATTTCCCCAAAGTTGTAAAGTTCATTTCTAACATAGTGTTTAGTGTATATCGCTATTGCTTTGGTTAATCTTTGTCCGAACATTTCTGTGATTTCCCTTCCCTTCCCCAAATCAGATAAACTTGTATATAAGACAAAGGGTACAGCAATAAAAAAACAGTGACTACAGGGAATAAACCAAAATGGAAACAGTAAATAGAAATACATAAAAGCAGTTCACTATACAATCATCTTGTATCCATTTCTTGGAGCTCATTTCAATAAGCATCATTTTCTATGGTGACATGCATATAGCTATTGAGCTGTTGTGATCTTTTATAAGAATATCCCAGACATATTCTAGTTTTTTTTAATGAGTGAAAACATGTAGCCTATGATTCTTTAGGTGTGGCTTGTTTGACGTATTATGTTTTCCAAGTCTTTCCATTTCCTTACAAATGGGGCAATGTCATTCTTTCTGATGGAAGCACAGAATTTTGTTGTGAATATATATGACATTTTCTTGATTGATTCATCTACTGAGGGGCATCTGTGTTGGTTCCATATCTTAGCTATGGTAAATAATGCTACAATTGACATAGTTGTGATAGTAACTTTAGTGTGGCTTTGTCTGTGGTCATTTGGGTAAATGTCCAGGAGTGGAATTGCTGGGTCATAGGGAAGATCTTCTAAGGAACCTGTATACTTCTTTATGGAGTATTTGAACAAGTATACTTTTCAACCAATAGTGCAGTAACATTCCCTTTTGGCTATATTCCCACCAGACCAGCATCTGTTATTATTAGTTTTCTTCATAATGGTCATCAAACTGGGGGGAGGTGGAATCTCAATGTCGCTTTTATTTGTATTTCTATGGCCAGAAATGTGGCATATTTCTTCATGTTTCAATTCACCATTCATATTTCTTCTTCAGAGAGGTCTCTCTTTAAATCTTTAGCAAACTTATTAAGAGGGTTGTTTCTTTGAAGATTTGTTTTTTGGGGGAGTTAACATTTGGGGCTCTAAATATATTTGAGATGTAAGACCATTGCCTGTAGCAGAGCAAGTAACTAACTTCTCCCCATCTGTGGGCTTTCTATTTATCTTTCTATCTATGTAAGTTCTCTTCTTAGATTTGGTGTCTGTTAATTTATTGAAACAACCAATTCTGTTTTGTTGATCTTTTCATGTTTTAGTTCGTCTTTATTTAGTTATTTCTGATTTTTTTATTTGTTTCTGTCTTCTGCTTTGTGTTAAGGCTTGTTCCTGTTTTCAAGAATTTTGAGGTATATAATTAAAAGACAGACTTCAGATTTCCCCAATTGCTTGATGTAGGCACTTAGAGCTATAAATTTTCCTCTAAGTACTGCACTTACTGTTTCAAAGAGGAGTTGGTATTTTGTGTGTTCAATTTGTTAATTTTCAGAAACTTTCAGATTTTCATTCTAATGTATTCAGTGCCTCACTGGTCATTCAGCAATGTGTTGTTCAGTCTTCATGGGTTAGGGATTTTTTTTTGCTTTAGCTTTTTAATTCTAAGTTTATTCTGCTGTGGTCTGACAAGATATGGGAATTCAAATAATTTGTCTTTCAATTTGGATAGAATTTCTATGTGACATAGGATATGTTCTATTTTGGAGATTCTTCCATGAGCTGCTGGGAAGAATGTGTATACTGATGCTGAATGTATATTCTGTAGATGTCTGTTAAGGCGAAGCGTTTAATGTAGTTATTTAGGTCTTCAGTTTCTTGGTTGTGTTTTTCCTGGATAACCTATCCATGCATTTCAATGATGTGTTGCGATGTGTTTTTAGGTTAAGTAGTATTTGGTTGATGAAGTGGGGTGCTCCAGGATTCAGGACATTGATTCTTAGACTTGATATATACACCTAATGGAGATGTGCCTTTATCAATATATAATGTCTCTTCCTAGTAATTTTATTTTGAATTCTATTTTATCTTATGTTAGTACTGTGGCCTGTTTATGGTGTTCATTTGCTTGAAAATTTTCCTTCCAGCCTTTCAGTTTGAGTATGTGTTTATTTTTGTCAATAAAATGTGTCTCTTGTAGATACTACATGCGTGCGTCTTGTTTTATTATACTACTATTTAGTCTGTTTTTTATTTGGAAAGTTAATTCCATTGATATTAAGAGTTAAGACTGTGAAATATCTCATAAGTCCTGCCATGTTATTCACCTGTTGTTAGGTTCTGTGTCTAATCTACTCTTAATATATTTACCTTGTTCACTGGTAGGGAGCATTTTATATAACCAAATTCTGTTCTTCATGATCTTCTCTGTGTAGGATATATTTGATTAACTTCTATCCTGCTGATTTGGTGGAGATACATTGTTTCAAGTTTTCTTTGTCATGAAATATTTTTATATATCCTTTTAATGTAAAGGAGAGTTTGGCTTGGGACCATATTCACGGTTGGTAGTTGTTTGCCTTTAATGTTTGTCATATATCATGCGAGGCTCCCCTTTTTACCATATCAGCTAAGAAATTTGTATTTATTCTGACTGTATATCCTTTATAAATAATCAGTCTTTTCTCCTGACAGATTTAAGAATCCATTCACTGATGTCTAATGATCCTCTAATGGATTATGATGTGATGGTGGTTTGTTCTGTTCTGGTACACTCTGTTTGGTGTTCTAAAGGCTTCTCTTATCTGAATGAGCCTATCTCTTTGATTTCTCTGTGTTACAATTGGTTATTGTTTTAGGGCTTCGATCTCTTTATTAAAGCTTTATTTTAGGTCTTGTATGGATTTTCTTTACAACTTTTTATTGGGTGGGGACTTGGAAGGTATGTGTTTTAGCTGTGACTTCTCTCATACCTTTTAACTAGGCATCCATTTTTCCCTTGGACTCTCTTGCCTTCTCAGAATTTATTTTTCTTTGTGTTTGGAGTCTCCATGAATTATTTTGCTGATCTTTGCTTGGTCTCATCTTGTTCACAAATTTCCTTGTAGAGGTTTTGTATCTTTTCATTAATCACAATTTCCAGCAGTATTTGTAATGTATTTTGAAAACTATCTTCTAGGTAATTGATTGTTCTAATGCCTGTTTATTTACTGTGTGAATTATGTTACCTTGGCATGACTTTTGTCCTATTTTTCTGATTTGTTCTGTCCATTTGAAGTATTTCTTGGCTTCAATTTGGGGGATCTATGATCTTAATAGGTGACTATCTATGTTCTTGGTTGATATGCCAAGTGTTGCTTTGGTCTTCTGTTGTGATTTGCTTTTCTGGAATTAGGTTTTTGTCTAGACCATTAAGTTTAGGAGAAGAGATCAGTAGTGAGAGATGTTGTCAAATGAATAATAATGGTTCCAACGAAAGTTCCGACTATCCAGTGGTAAGGTGAATTATGTGTGTTTATATGTGAGTGTCTCTGTTCATGATTTTTTTTCTCACGTGGCCCTTTCATTTCCACACTGCAGTTGTGTTTTTGAATATGTTGGCCAACACAGTCACAGTAGTCACCTTCCTGGCTGGGTAACTTTTCATAGATTTCTGTTTTCTTGTGAAGACAGTATAAAATATTCTTTTGAATTGGGTGTCCATATATAATTATACCTAACTTAGTGTGACACTCTAGAAATGGAGTACCTTCTAGGATTCTAAATCTCTGTTTCATTAGAGAAATCTAGGGTAATTTTCTGTTGTTATTCTGCCACTGTTTATCCTCTTCCTCTGGTTTATTTATGATATTGTGGATTTTTGTCACATAATTTAGGATTCGTGATGGTTGTATCAAGTTATTTTTGTTTTTCTGTTTGTGTTACTTTGAAATAGTGATTTCAGGCTTGTATGAAGAGACAGTAATAATATGAAATGTAAAGAGCTTAAAGCTTAAAGAGGCACAATGAAGGCCTAAGTAACTCCATTACAGGCTAGCAACCATCTTGTGAGGTATGAATGACACAAAAAGGAAATCAATTCCTGGACAACTGAGACATAAACAATCCTTGGGAAAGCTGCAGGAATTTTCTCCAAATGCATTTACCAAACATTGGGTGGCCATGCAGGACACAGTGACCCAGAGGCCAGACACTTCCTGTCAATCACACCTCAATAATATTACCCAATCACATTATGTATATCTTAATTTGCTTAAAATGTTAATCAATCAAGTAATTTCTCATGTAAATCTTCCTCAAAGTTGTTTGTTCAATACTCTAAAAACTGTGCTGATTCTATGCTTTGGGTCTCTTAGTGTCATGGGTTACCGATTGCAAAGAGTACCAACCTGGAGCTTGCAAATAAAAGACTCCTTTGCTATTTGCATTGGTCGAGGTCTCTGGTGGTCTTCGGGTGGTCTTGAGTCTAGGTAAGACAAATGTAAGTTATTACATTGAAAGAAAGAGAGCAGACATTTTAACCTATTTGCTACAAGCAAATTAATATTAAACAAGGCTAATTAACTCTTATTTACTCTTCAGAGGTTGAGTATAGTGCTCTTGGATATATTGGAGGAAAAGACTTTAGACTGATTATAATTTATGCCTTTCACAGAAATTACTGGCTAAACATTCTTCTTCAGAAAGCCAAAGGCTCCATTTTTTTTCATATTAGTATCATAAAATCATAACATCTGCATGTTGAATTGTTTTCCTCTGCTATTTTCAATACCATTCTTCATACATTAGGTATCTAGGGCTTGGAATGACCCGTTCCTTAAAATACCTATATTGCTTATATTGTGATATAAATCTCAGTAATATTAATATGAATTTATCTCTGAGTTTCATCTTGAGCTACATTCATATGTAATTTATGCAGTTTCTAGCAAGAAACATATTTTACTCTTTTTTGTACTTTAAACAATAAATCTATTATCTTTAGAAATATATTCTAAAGAAAATATGTTCTTTTATATTGTTCCAGTAAACATCATTTATTTCTAGTACTTTTACTGAAATAAATATAAAGTATGTCACATGGAGACAACCCCCCCCTTATCACTTTAAGGTATATCCTTGGGGACTATTTTATATATAAAAATAAAAAAGTACAATGCACATGTTTATACATGAATCATCTAATGGTTAAGTCAATTAAACACAAGAACTATCATACCACATCAAGTCTCAATTTACTTAAAGGCACATTGTTCATGAATATCACTCATTTTTAGAAAATGACTAGTCACAACAAAGTTTATATTTCAAATTTAAAAAATAAAAATTACACCCAGATTTGATGTAAATATCCTGTTTCCAGGAATATATTTATCCAGCAAACAGGGAAACAAAAATATAAGGGCTTGTCATATAGAAAGAAAGATGTAAAGCATACTGTCTTTCCTTAAGATGATACATACATGCAAATCGTGTCATTTATTCAAAGATACTATAGAAATTCATGAGCAGATTTGTGATCAGAAGTGATAAGTAAGCAAAGCAACTGGAAAACTGTATTTGAAAATAGTGCTTTCAATATATGATGACGTTTTCAATAAATAAGCCTATAGATGATGATTTTGTATCTGTAACACACATCCAGTATTCTACATTTTTGACATACTCCCATTGTCTTCCCTAAGTTCTTGATCAATATTATTCTACTTTCATGATGTCAATTGCTACTAAAGTAACAAGGTGGGTGTTCCCTTGGTTTCCACATCCAATAAATTTTAGTATTTTGCAACGGTGTCTAAAGTCATGGAGTTTGACTTGGATTTGAAGTTTGAGGATACTGTATTCAGGGTATTAATTGGCCTGTAGCAGCCAGGAACTTATTGTGAATACACAGACACACGGGATACTAAGAATTAGGGACTTGATCTCAGGGAAAGATAAAGGTCCAGGCAAGATCTTGAAGCTGAGATAAAGCAATGCAGCAAACATCAACCAACTATCATTACAAGGGAATGGAACTTATATCTGATGTGTCTGGTTGGCAGCTGTGTGTGTGTGTGCGTGTTTGTGTGTATGTGTGTATGTGTGTGTGTGTGTGTGTGTGTGTGTGTGTGTGTTTGTGTAGAGAATTTTAGTGTGGCTTCTATATTTACAGTCCATAGAGCATTACTTGCTAAGGAGAAGGTGCCTTTACCAGAGCTCCGATACCACTGTCATCACTTTTTACTGCAAAAAAACCACTTGCTTAATCTCTAATTAAAAAGGGAAAAATAAACTAACATCTTAGATGATTCTTTTGAAAATTAATTGGCAAATTGAAGGCCAAAGGGAGAAATTGGAGATTAATATAATCTTTTTCCTCTCTTCTGATTATTAAACCACAATAGCTGTGATTTTCAGGAATCTCCTGTAATGTACTTACTGTTGAATTATTAATATGTTTAATAATATGAAACATATGATAGAGAAATAGATCAGCCAGCAAGCACAAAAAACTAGTGATAAGGTCGAACTTTTGAGCAGGGTTGCCACATCTTTTAGGAATGCAATTCCTTCATATGAATTTCAAATTTCATGGCTTTCCTTGTGTGATTAAATGGCAAGAAAGTACTGTAGAAACAAAAATTCCTGTTCAGCCAAGAAGAAAGTGCTTTTGTTCCCATCCTTTTGTGGCAAATTTCCGTTCCATAAAGAGTCTTTGTTAGAATGCTTTCATTTAATATACTTTAGCACATCATCCTTCCCTGTTGGAGACAGGAAAAAAAAATTTTGTTTGAATATTATCTCACGTAAGTTAGTGTGTACCGGCATGTTTTGTATAATTACAGAAGTTTGTAATAAATATAAGTAGGGATCATGTCACAAATATAAAATATAATTAAAATCACATAAGACTAGAAGTCACAGAATTTTGTGCATGAAAACATACATTAGATTAGTTGCAGAATTTCTATTTTGAGACAGACTTTATATTAAAGTATAAAGCACTTTACTAAGGGTTGAAACATTTTATTGAAAAATATATATTTCTTAGAGATATTTTGCTTCATATTTTAAGAAGAAAAATCGTCTCAAATTAATTATTTTTTAAAATTTTTTCCCGTTTCCATGTGATTAACCTCCAAATTAGAAATTCAGATATTTAATTCAAATTAGCCAAAAATATTTATTGAGTATAAGAACCTTCTGCTCTCTACATTCTTCAGACTAACTTTACCAAATATGATGGGTCTGAAATAATCAGTCTCTTTGTGACCTGTGTTGATATTATTTACAATGTGAGCAAAATGTTTAAAAAGTAGTATTTAGTTTAGCTTAATTGCTCTGAAGAGACAACAAATGATATAATCAAAAGCTAAAACTGAGTAGATTTAAAAGTTAGATTTCAGGAAATGTTTTTGACCACACTGGTTACTAACCATTATTAATCTTAACTGGAACATTGAGAATAACCATAAGCCCAAGTGTAAGTAGATTCTAAAATTAATAGCAATACTCTAATTCACAATCATTCTAATTCTTACCTGGCTTAATATGAAATTTACCTTCAGGGGCTGGGAAGGTGGCTCAGTGGTAGAGCACTTGCCTTGCATGCTTGAGGCCCTGGGTTCGATTCCTCAGCACCACATAAGCAAAAAGTAAAAAGCTGGAAGTGGTGCTGTGGCTCAAGTGGTAGAGTGCTAGCCTTGAGCTGAAGAGCTAAGGGACAGCACCCAGGCCCAGAGTTCAGGCCCCACGACCGGACCCCCCCACAGAAAAAGAAATTTACCTTCAATTTGACCCTCATTTATTTCTCTTACACTCTAACCCTAACCATGGATAGAATCCTAACCATAACCTTGACACTAATGGTATCTCAAATCTAAAATTTATGAAAAATGCTTGTTTGTGTCATCCTAACTGAAATTCCACTTGTAATTCTTGAAATAAATTGCAGGTTTTCCTAAACCCTATAGATTTTCTCACTCTTAACTTTGAACCTATCTTGTTCCATAAGAGGAATCATTATACCCATTGATCTCAAATCCTAATATTATGAAATACATTGTATTTCCATTATTCCTGCTATTCCTGAATTCCTAGAACCTAAAATAAGTTCAGATTTACTTAACATTTAACCCATTCCTTTTTTTTTCTTTTTGTTGGGCGTGCAGATTGGTTTCTGGGCCTGGGCAGGATCCCTGAGCACTAGGCAAGGGCAAGATCCCTGAGTCCTTTAGCTCAAGGTGTGCACTTGACCACTTGAGCCACAGCACCACTTTCAGGTTTTCTGGTGGTTAATTGCACATAAGAGTCTCACAGACTTTCCTGCCAGGGCTGGCTTTGAACTGCAGTCCTCAGAAATCAGATTCCTGAGCAGCTCTGATAATAGGTGGAAGCCACCAGTTTAACCAAATTCTTTACTCTTTCCTCAACCCACTTTAACCAGAAACCTAATCCTAATCACAATCTGAATTAACACCAAATGGTTAATGTAAGGAAAATTGTCTGGATTCTATTCAATCACACATTTTATTGCTTCTGCTTCTTAGTGAAAAACTAAATTTTACCCTAATGCTATCCTTCGCTAACCCTAACAAGAACTAAAACAGCAATTCACAATTTAAACCAAATCATATCTGAATGTTAAAAGCAACACAGACGTTGGTTTTCATTCATTCTAACTTTGATATCATTCATTCTTCTTAAAATATATTGCAGTTTTACACAATACCTTACACCTTTTTCTCATCCAAACCCCATCTCTACCAGGAACACCTTGTTGAATCCTAAACCTACAGATAACTGAATCAAAATGTTAATAGCAAGCCTCTATTTCACATTTATCCCAACTCTTGCTAGGTATGTAAGTCTAAATTTTACTTGCATTTTGAACCTAAAGTTTTTAAAGTGTTTTCCTATTTCCTGTCAGGTTTTATTTTACATTTTTTAAAAATTTTAGTTATTGTAAAAGAGGCTGACAGAGGGATTATGGTTATATGTGTAAAGTAATGAGTACACTTCTTGTTGAACATTGTTACTCTCTTCTTTTTTGTTCTCCCACTATAACTTCCCTCTCCCACCTCTCTCACTCCTCTTTCCCAATGTTGTAAAGTTCATTTTCAATATAATGTGTTGAGTATCATTGTTGCAATGGGTCATCTTGTGTTGAACCTAAATTTTCTTTTTCTCTAACCCTAATTCTAATTCTGTCTGCTATCCTAACCCTAACCATAATAATAACAATAGCCCAATTCAGAAGATAAGAAAAAATATTAAAGTTTTTATTCATCCTGTTGATTCACTGTACATACTGAATTAAGTTGCAGTTCACCTTAAATCTTCCAATTTAGATTATATGTGCATATTTAAAGATGTAATTTTATGTGAAAAACAGAAATCTTTGGAGGAAGGAGTAATGAAAAGGAAATAGAGGGAGTATAATCAAATGCTTTAAATATATTTTGGAAAGAGCATAAGGAAACTGCCACTTCTGATAATTAATAACCACTAACAAAATAACTAAAAATTAATAAGTAAATAACACACTGCCATCTAGTTTTCTTTAAGAGAGCCATAATATGTCTTGGGAATAAAATACTTGTGTGAAATAAACTTTGTTCATGCATAATTCATATTGCCATTGGCCAATTATTTAACTTAATCAATAAAAATATATCAAATAAAATTCCATGATAAAAAAATATAAATCAGTTAGTAATTGTTTGAGAAAAATTAGTCATGTGCTGCTGAGAAAAACGTGTATTCTTATGCTGCTGGGTGAAATATTTGGTAGATGTCTCTTAAATCTAGTTGATCTATGCAGCTGTTTAGACGTGCGGTTTCTCTGTTGAGTTTTTGCCTAGTTGATCTGTCTAGTGGGGAGAGTGGTGTGTTAAAAATCCCAACTATTAATGTCTTTGGATCTATGTGGGATTTGAAGGAAAGTAGTGTTTCTTGGATAAATTTGGGTGCTCCATTGTTTGGCGAATAGATATTTAGAATTGTAATATCCTCCTGAAGGAGAGATCCCTTAATTAGTATGTAGCGTTATCTCTTCTCAAAAATTTTAATTTGAAGCCTATTTTATCTGATATTAGGATTGCAACTCCCATCTGTTTTTGGGGGCTGTGTGCTTGGTAGATTTTGCTCCAGCCTTTAACATTGAAAATGTGTTTGTTTTTACGGGCAAGTTGTGACTCCTGAAGTCAGCAGATAGAAGGATCTTGTTTTTTAATCCAACTAGACAGTTTATGCCGCTTAATTGGAGAGTTAAGTCCGTTAATGCTAAGAGATAGGACGGAGAGGAATTTGGGAGTTCCTGCCATGTTATCCACCTTCTTGGGGGCTGCAAAAACTGGGTTCTTCCTATGGTTCTTGGATTCTCAGTCTGGGCGCATTTTCTTGGCCTTTATTGTGGTCTTGTTGGTTTTCTATGTGTAGGGCATCTTTAAGAATCTTTTGTAGGGCTGGTTTGGTGGAGATGTATTGTTTCAATTTTTCTTTGCTATGGAAGGTTTTTATTTGGCCTTCAGTTATTAAGGAGAGTTTAGCTAGGTACAGTATTCTTGGTTGATATTTGTTTGTGTTTACAGCTTGGCATACATCATTCCAGGCTCTTCTTGCTCTGATTGTCTCTGCTGAGAAATCTGAGGTGATTCTAATTGGTTTTGCTTTATAGATGATTAATCTTTTCTCCTTGACAGCTTTAAGGATCTTTTCCATGTCTGAGTTGATCCTGTGTGGATTATAGTGTGATGGTGGGATGTCCTATTCTGATCTGGTCCATTTGGAGTTCTAAAAGCTTCTTGTATTTGAATAGGCCTAGCTTTTTGCAGGTTTGGGAAGTTCTTTGCTAGGATCCTGTTACTCAAATTTCCTAGACCGTTACCTTCTGGTTCTAGGTGCACCTCTACACCCATTATCCTTAGATTAGGCCTTGTGATGGTGTCTTCCAAGTGTTGGATAGATCTATCGTATTTCTTGGAATTGTCTTGGATGCTTGTATGTTCTTTCTCTATAATATCTAGGCTGTCTTCTATCCCCGAGATTTGATCTTCTGCATGGTCTAACCTGCTGTCAAGACTTTCTACTTTGTTTTTTTATTTCTTTTCCTTCTAATTGGTCAGCTAAGAAAAGTCCAGGACCAGATGGTTTTACAGCAGAATTCTTCAAGGCCATCAAAGCAGAACTCACACCAATACTCCTCCAAATCTTCAATGAAATTGAAAGAGAAAGTTCACTACTGAACACATTCTATGAAACCATCAAAACCCTCATCCCAAAACCAGGCCCGGACTCATCAAAGAAAGAGAACTATAGACCCATTTCTTTGATGAACATTGATGCAAAACTTCTCAACAAAATTTTGGCCAATCGACTTCAACAATTCATCCAAAAAATCATACACCAAGATCAAACATGATTCATTTCAGTGATGCAAAGCTGGGTCAATATGTGCAAATCAATTAATATTATTCATCATATCAACAGGAGCAAGGATAAGAACCAGATGGTTATCTCAATAGATGCAGAAAAATCATTCGACAAGATCCAACACCCCTTTATGATGAAGGTTTTGGGAAAATTAGGAATCCATGGAACATTCCTCAATACAATAAAGGCTGTATATGACAAACCTACAGCCAGCATTATACTTAACGGTGAAAAAATAAAACCATTTCCTCTTAATTCAGGAACAATACAAGGATGTCCACTCTCTCCACTTCTTTTCAATCTAGTAATAGAATGCCTAGCTACAGCAATAAGACAAGAAGCAAACATAAAGGGGATCCAAATAGGGAAAAAAATAAAACTCTCCCTTTTTGCAGATGACATGATCTTGTATTTAAATAATCCCATAGACTCCGCTCCCAAATTACTCAAGCTGATTCAAAACTTTGGCAAAGTAGCAGGGTATAAAATTAACCCTCAAAAATCGATGGCTTTTCTGTATGCCAAAAATGAGAAAAGTGTGGCTGAAATTAGGAAAGTAACTCCATTTGTAATAGCCCCTCAAAAAATAAAATACCTAGGAATCAACTTAACCACAGAACTGGAGGACCTCTATGATGAAAACTTTAAAAACCTGAAAAAGGAAATCAAAACAGAACTTAGAAAATGGCAAAACCTCCCATGCTCCTGGATTGGCAAGATAAACATCGTGAAAATGACAATACTTCCTAAGGCTATCTACAAATTCAATGCAATGCCTATCAAAATTCCAACTTCATTCTTCAAGAAAATAGAAGAGGCAATTCAAAAATTCATATGGAACAATAAAAAACCCCGAATAGCAAAAACGCTTCTCAACGGAAAGAACACTGCTGGTGGAATATCAGTACCAAATTTCAAACTCTACTATAAAGCCATAGTAATCAAAACAGCTTGGTAGTGGCATAAGAACAGACCTCACGACCAATGGAATAGAATTGAAAACCCAGAAATGAACCTACAGACCTATAGCCAACTAATCTTTGATAAGGGAGCTAAAATAATAGAATGGAAGAAAGACAGCCTCTTCAGTAAATGGTGCTGGCAAAATTGGTTAACTACTTGTAGAAAACGAAAGCTAGATCCTTGTATATCACCCAGCACCAGAATCAACTCCAAATGGATCAAAGACCTCAGAGTCAAAGCAGACATTCTGAAAACATTACAGGTTGGAACAGGAGAAACCCTAGGTCTCTTTGTCTCAGGCCGAAATTTTCTTAATAGAGACCCGGAAACACAACAAATCAAAGAAAAGTTGGACAAATGGGATTTCATGAAGTTGCAGAGCTTCTGCTTGGCAAAGGACATGGCTAGCAAGATCAACAGAAAGCCCATAGATTGGGAGATGATCTTCACTAGCCATATAACAGACAAGTTTCTCATATCTAAAATATACTTGGAACTCAAGAAATTAAATTCCTTAACAACAAATCCTCAAAGAAACAACTGCCCAATAAATAAGTGGGCTAAAGACTTGAAGAGAAACTTCTCTGTAGAAGAAAGAAGGATAGCCAATAAACACATGAAGAAATGCTCAACCTCCTTAGCCATAAAAGAAATGCAAATCAAAACAACATTAAGATACCACCTCAACCCAGTTAGAATGGCTATAATCAAGCACTCTAACAACAACAGATGCTGGAGGGGATATGGACAGAAGGGAACCTTACTTCATTGTTAGTGGGAGTGTAAACTTGTTCAACCACTTTGAAAAGCAGTATGGAGGTTCCTGAAAAGATTTCACATAGAACTCCCCTATGACCCAGCAATCCCACTTTTCGGCTTTTACCCAAATGTTTACAAACAAGACCACACTAAAGCTACCAGCACAACCATGTTTATTGCAGCATTATTTACCATAGCTAAGATATGGAACCAACCCAGATGCCCCTCAGTAGATTAATGGATCAAGAAAATGTGGTATATATACACAATGGAATTCTATGCCTCCATCAAAATGAGTGACATTTCCCCATTTGTTAGGAAATGGAAAGGCTTGGAAAAAATTATATTACGTGAAGTAAGCTAAGCCCAAAGAAACATAGGTCCCATGGTTTCCCTTATTTGCAATATCTGGTATATGTATGAGTAAAGCAGAAAAGGTCCGATAATTTGATGTTAGGAAAATGAACCCTTAGATATGTATTTAAATGTTCTTTTTCTTTCATGCATTTGTTTCTAACGCATTTGTAAGATTATTTCTTTGTTGCTTTGTATGTCCCTCCCCCACAGTATAACCCCTGCTTTCACTATATTTGATGTCTGTATAATTTGTGGAGGAGATGGGGAAAAACAATTCGTTGAAGGATACAGGTGGACCCGTTTCAACTATGAGAAGTACAAGTTGTCATGTCGAAAACGAACTCTACAACTTTGGTGCAGGGGCGGGGGATTGGTTGGGGGGGAAGGCTGTTAAGGGATGTGAAGGGTAAACAAAGGAGTAGGCTTTTATGCTTGATAAGAAATGTACTCATTATCTTGCCCATGTAATTGTAACCCCTCTGTAGATTATGTTCACAAAAAATAAAAGTTAAAATTAAAAAAAAGAAAAAGTAGTCATGACTTTTAAAAAACTAAATTTCTAGTTCCCTACAAAGCAGTGATTTAGGTTTACTAATCTAGCATTTCTAGTAAGTTTAGAGAACATGATTGGCATAAAAATCAGCTAAATGTACATCTTCTTTCTTGAATGGGTGATGTTTGAAACATTTTCTTTTATTCAAATGAATACTTATATTTACTTTTCAGAATAAATGCAATTTTATCTCCTTTTATCTCCCTGCAATTAAATGTATTACTATATTCAGGTACTTAAAAGCTAAATTTTCTATGTTTGTTATGTAACCCTTCATATTCAGAATGACATGGTTTTTCTATTCGTAAATGTCTAACCTCTGGAATTTTTGCATTAGTAACATAAATTATCTAATAAAGTTGTTGTGAAGGTTCCAGTAAACAGTGTGGTCAAAAACATTTCCTGAATTGTAAATTTTAAATCTAATCCTTTTTTGGTTTTGATTATGTCATTCATTGTCTCTTCAAAGCAATTAAACTAAAATAAATACTACTTATTAAACCTTTAACTCACATTGTAAATAATATTAACATAGTTCACACAGAGTCTAATTATTTCAAACTCATCATATTTGATGATCTTCATGTGAAGATTATGGAGAGTAGAAGGTCCTTATACTCAATAATATTTTTGTTTAAATTAATTCAAATCATTTATCTGGATTTCTAATTTAGAGATTGATCACATGGAAACAGGAAAATAATAAGAAAAATGATTACTTTGGGAGCATTTTCTTCTTAAAATTATGCAGCAAAAATATCTTAAAATATATTAAATATATATTAAATATATTATATGTGTTAAATATATTAAAATATATTTTTAATAAAATGTTTCAATCCTTAGGTAAAGTTCATTATTCTTTAATATAAAGTTTATCTCAAAATAGAAATTCTGCAACTAATCTATGTTTTCATGAACAAAATGCTGTGACTTCTAGTTTTGTTATATAATTTTAATTATATTTTTAGTTGTGACATGATTCCTATTTACACTTAATATTAACTTCTGTAAGCATACAAATCATGCCTGTACACACTAACTTATGTAAGATAATATTCAAAAAAAATCATCTTTTTCCTATCTCCAAAAGGGAAGGGTGAGGTACTGAAATATATTAAATAAAAGCATTCTAAAAGAGATTCTTTATGAAATGGAAATTTGTAACTTGAGGATGGGATCATGAGCTCCTTCTACTTGGCTAACAGGAATTCTCATTTCTACAGTAATTTCTAACCAATTAGTCACACACGGTAATCCACAAAATTTGAAGTTCATATGAAGGAATTACATTCCTAAAAGATGTGACAACCCTGCTCAAAAGTTCGGTCTCATCACTAGTTCTTTGTATTTGCTGGTTGATCTAATTCTCTATCATATATTTCATGTTATTAAGCATATTAGTAATTCAGCTGTAAGTACATAGTAGGAGACTCCTGAAATCACAGTTATTGCTGGGTCATATGCAAGAGAGAGGAAAAAGATTATATTAATTTCCAATTCCTCCCTTTGGCCTTCAATATACAAATTAATTCTCAAAGCAATCATTTAAGTTGTTAGTTTATTTTTCTCTCTTTATGTACAGATTAAGCAAGTGTTTTTCTCAGTAAAAAGGGATGAATGGTATCAGAGCTCTGATATGAGCACCTTCTTTTTAACAAGTAATGCTCTATGAGCTATAAATATGGAAGCCACACTAAAATTTTCTCTCTACACACACAGACACAGACACAGACAAACGTACACACAAACACACACACACCCAGCTGCCACCAAGACACATCAGAGATCAGTTCAGTTCCTTTGTAAAGATAGTTGATTGATGTTTGTTCCATTGGTTTTTCTTTTCTTGAAGATCTTGCCTGGACCTAAACGTTTGTCTGAAATCAAGTCCCTTGCTCTTAGTATACTGTTTCTATATATTCATAGTTTGTTCCTGGCTGCTTCAGGCCAATTAACAGTATCCTGAATACAGTATCTTCAATCTTGACATTCAAGTCAAACTCCATGAATTCATCCTACTATTCCAAAATACTAAAATTTATTGGATCTACAAACCAAAATATACCCACCTTGTTATATTATTAAGAATTGACATCATGAAAGTAGAAGAATATTGATCAGGAACTGAGGTTAGAGAACAGGAGTATGAGGGAAAACGTGGAACACTGGATGTGTTTTAGAGATACAGAATCATCTTCTGTAGAATAATTTATTGTAAACTTGTGATCTTATAGTGAAGTTTCAATCTACATATACAGTTTTCCAGTTGCTTTGCTTACTTGTCATTTCTGATCACAAATTCTCTTATGAATTGCTATAGTATCTTCGAATGCAAATATTTATCATCTTAAGGAAAGACAGTCTGTTTCTACATCTGTCTTTCTATGTGAAAAATCCTTATTTTTTGTTTCTCTACTGAAAAAATGTATTCCTGGAAACAGGATACTGACAACAAATCTGGTGGTAATTTTCACTTTTTAAGTTTGAAATGTAATATAAACTTTGTTGTGACTAGTCATTTTAAAAAAAATCAGTGATATTCATGAACACTAAGATTTTTGGTGCCTTTAAGTAAATTGAGACTTGATGTGGTATGGTAGTTCTTGTTTCTAATTGACTCAACAATTAGATGATTCATGTATAAACATGTGCATTGCACTGTTTTATTTTTATTTTTTATTTTTAAGTTTAATTTTTTGTGAACGTACTGTACAGAGAGGTTACAATTACATGGGCAAGATAATGAGTATATTTCTTAGCAAGCATTGCAGCCTACTCCTTTGTTTACCCTTCACATCCTTTCCCAGACACCCCCCTCGCCCCCCACCCAATTCTCTCCCCACCTCCCGCACCAAAGTTGTAAAGTTCGTTTTCGACATGACAACTTGTACTTCTCATTGTTGCAATGGGTCCACCTGTATCCTTAAACGAATTGTTTTTCCCCATCTCTTCCATAAATTTTATTTTTATTTTTATATATAAAATAGTTCCCAAGGATTTACTTTAAAGTGATAAGGGGGGGCTAGTATTCATGTTCCATACTTTATATTTATTTCAGTAAAAGTACTAGAAATACATGATGTTTACTGGAGCAATATAAAAGGTGAGAACATATTTCTAAAGAGAATGATTGATTAAAACAGAAAAGGGTAAAATTGTCAGGTTTTTTGCTTGAGACTGCATAAATTTCATATGAATGTAGCTTAAGATGAGACTCAGAGGAAAATTCATATTAATATTACTTTTCTGCTTGATTCAAACCTATACTAGTTATTGCAATAAGGGAAATGGTATTTTCACAATAAAAATCTATAAGGAAAAAAATATTACTGAGATTTATATCACATCAAAAGCAGTATAGTTATTTTAAGGAATTGGTCATTCAAACCCCTAGATACTTAATGGATGAAGAATAGAATTGAAAATAGCAGAGAAAAACAATTCAACATGCAGATATTATGATTTTATATTAATATGAAAGACATGGAGCTTTTGCCTTTCTGAAGAAGATAGTTTAGCCAGTAATATCAATGTAAGGCATCAGTTGTAATGAGTCTAAAGTCTTTTCCTCCAAGATATTCAAGAGTACTGTATTCATCCTCTGAAGAGTAAAGACGTAATTATTTTAATTAGCTTTGCTTAATATTAATTTACTTGTAGTAAATAGGTTAAAGTGTCTGCTATCTTTCTTTCCATGTAATAACATACATTTAATATTCTTACTGTCTCTTCATACAAGCCTGAAATCACTATATCAAATTAACATAAACAAAAAACAAAAATAACCTGATACCACCATCACAAATCCTAAATTATGTGGAAAAAATCAACAATGAATAAAATAAATCTGAGGACGAGGAAAACCAATGGCACAATAACAACAGAAAATTACCCTAGCTCTCTCTAATGAAACAGATCTTTAGAGTCCTACAGGGTACTCCACTTCTAGAGGGTCACACCAAGTCAACTATAATTACTTATAGATATACAATTCAAAAGAAGATTTTATATGTCTTCCAAGCAAACAGAAATCTTTGAAAAGGTGCCCAGCCAGGCAGGTGCCTGCTGTGAAGGTGGTGGCCAACATATTCAAAATACAGCTGCAGTGTGGAAATAAAAGGTCCACATGGGAAAAAAGGAGGAACAGAAGTGTACAACTGAGACAGTCAAATCCATATTCAGAGACAATTGAAGATATCACTGTACAACCCGAACTGTAACTGGAACCACAAGTATTAAAGTCACAACATCTTCCCACAATTGATTTCTACTCCTACACTTAATGGTCTAGACAAAAACCTATTTCCAGAAAAACAAATCAAAACAGAAGATCAAACCAACACCTAGCAATTCAACCAAGAACATAAAGAGTCACCTATTAAGATCATAGATGCCCCAAAAGAAATCCCCCAAGTGAACATAACAAATCAGAAAAATACAAGAAAAAGATGTCAAAGTAGTATAATTCACACAGTAAATAACCACGCATTAGAACAGACAATTAAGGACGTAGAAGACAGTTTTCAAAATTCATTACAAATACTGCTGAAAAATGTGATTAATGAAAAGATACAAAATCTCTACAAGGAAATTTGTGAACAAGATAAGACCAACTATAGATTAGCAAAATAACTCATGGAGACTACAAACAGAAATAAATTCTGAAAATGCAAGGGAGTCCAAGGAAAAAATGGATGCCTAGTTAAAAGATATAAGAGATGACACAGCTATAAAAACAACCCTTCCAACCGCCTCCCCACCACCCAAAGAAAAGATGTAAGGAAAGTCCATACCCAGACCTAAAACAAAGCTTTAATAAAGAGATAGAAGCCATAAAAAATGACCAATTAGAAGACAGGGAAATAAAAAACAAAGTAGAATATCTTCACAGCAAATAGATGATATAGAAGATAATCTAAGGGGTCAAAGATCAAATAGGTCTAATAGGAAAGAGGAAGTAATAATTTAGAACAAATCCAAAGAATAAGAAATGATCTTGCCAGAACTTCAAGACTGAGAAGATCAAATTTAGGGAAGATTGGTATCAAGAAGAGCAGGACACTAAATTGTTGGGAAACATATTACAGAATTCTAGCAAAGAACATTGCAAACATCCAAAGAGATAGATTCATTCAGAGAAGAGAAGCCTTTAGAACACCAAGCAGAGAATTCTAGAAAAGAACAACCCACCACCACATCATAATCCATTAGAGGATAATTAGAAATCAATGAAAGGATTCTTAAAGCTGCCAAAGAGAAAAGATTGATTATTTATAAAGGATATGCAGTCAGAATAACTACAGATTTCTTAGCTGATATGGTAAAAAAAAAAAAGAAGAGGCCAGCATGATATATAACAAATATTAAGGGCAAACAACTATGAACCATGAATATGGTCCCAAGCCAAATATTACTTTACAATTAAAGGATATATAAAAATATTTCATGACAAAGAAAACTAGAAACAATGTATCTCCACCAAATCAGCAGGATGGAAGTTAATCAAAGATATCCTCCACAGAAAAGATGAAGAAGAACAGGACGTGGTTATATGACATGCTTCCTACCAGAGAACAAGTTAAATATATTCAGTAGATGATTCACAGCTCCTAAGAGCTCCTAAGAGGACTCACTCAAACAGATAAAATTAGAGAAACAAAAAATGAGACCACAACATAAATTAGCAAAATTGAGACTGTTATATGAGAGTACTTGAAAACCATATGCCAATCAACTGGAGAATCCTGGAGAAAATTATGCTTTCCTGTACTCTAACTGAACCAAGAAGTGATACATAAGAAGTAATGAAAATGAAATTTCAATAAACAATTTCTCATAACAGAAAAATGTAGGACTCAATGGATTTACCATGAAATTAAGGCTTGCAAAGAACTTACAATACCCAGGTATATCTCTTCTTTGGATTAGAAAGGGAAATGGAATTATCAAACATATTCTATGAAACTGGAATTAGGCTCTTCCCCAAATCAGATAAGGACTCATCAAAGAAAGAGAACTATGAACCCAACTCTTTGATAAACATTGATAGAGAACTTCTCAATCAAATTCTCACCAACCAATTTCACAACTAACAAAAAAATCATATGCTATGATCAAACAGTATTCATCCTAGGATACAAATGGATTCAATATACTTGTCAATAAACATAACAGACACCATCAGCAGAAGCAGGGAAAAGAACCACATGATCGTCTATATTGATGTAGAAATAGCTTTTAAAATTATCCAATACCCCTTTATGATTAAAAGGTCTGAGAAGCTAGGAACACATGGAATTTTCCTCAGTATAATAGAGTATGTATATGACTAAGAGATAATAAGCACGCACCTAACAGTGGAGGCATGAAGACATTAAAATCAGGAATGAGAAAAAGATGTCTACTCTCTCTACTACTGTTCAATATAGTACCGGATTTTCTAGCAAGGGCAATAGGCAAGAGCAAAACAAAAAGAGGATCCAAATAGGGAAGAAGTAAACTTATCCCTTTTCACAGATGAAATGATCCTGTATTTAAAGGACCCTATAGATTCTCAGTCAAGTTAGTAAGGGTGATGCTAACCTTCAGCAATGAAGCAGGGTATAAAACCCACAAGAATCAGTAGTTTTTCTGTGTTACCAACAATGAAAAGATCCAGGCTGAAATCCAAAAAACAACCACATATGTATTAGCCTCAAAATCAAATCAAATTTAAGCAAAAGAAAACAACAACAAAACTAGGAATTAATTAATTTAACTAAAAATGTGAAGGACCTCTACTGTGAAAACTTTAAAAATCTAAAAACGAAAAATTGAGGGAGATTCAAGGAAATGGAAAATATTTCAATGCTCCTGATTGGAAGAATTAACATTGTGAAAATTACAATACTGCCCCCAAACAATTGGCAATGCAATACCCATCAAAATCCCAACAATATTCTTCAATGCAGTAGAGAAAGTAATCCAAATTTAATATGGAATTGCAAAATTTCAGTTGATACAGAAGGCTTAGAAATGAACTCATGGGCATATAGTCATGTTACACACACACACCATGGAACTCTATTCACCCATCAGGAAGGATGACTTTTCACCAGTCTTAGGGACAATGAAAGGCTTGGGAAAATTATAATAAGAGAAAGGAATGCACACTCAGAGCAATATAGGTTTCTTAGATTTATTCATTTATGGTAGCTCAAAAGTGCCTATATATCTACAAGTAAACAAGATAGATTCTACCTCGTCCCAATTAAATGGCCATTATCAAGAAAATTAAAAATAGCAAATGCTGACGTGGATGTAGCCAAATGGGAACTCTATTACATTGTTGGTGGGAAATTACACATGTTCAACCCCTCTGGAATGCAGTATGCAGATTCCTCAATATTCTAAACATAGATCTCCCTTAAGACCCAGTAATTACCCACATGGGCAGTAATCCAATAAATAAAAAACTAACTCACATTAAATATACCAGCAAAACCACAGTTCAAGGACTGGAAAAAAGTTACCACTGCTGGTATTTGTTTCCACAAATATGAACCTTTTGACAAAAGATACCTAATCATTCTATTTTCAGCAGCTAGGACAGGTGGACCCATTGCAACAATGAGATATGCAAGATGTTAAGTAGAAAAACAAAATTTACAAATTTGGCTCCGGGTGGGGGGGAGGGCCAGGAGGGGGAGATGGGAAGGGATAGTAAGGGGAAACAAAGCAGGAGGTAACAATGCTTGATAAGAAATGTACTCATTACCTTACCCATGTAATTGTAACCCCTCTGTATGGTATTTTCCCAAAAATCACCTTAAAATATACTAAGGATATTTGTAAAGTATATAATGAAGGAAGAATTTTCATCCTTTACAAAAATCTATGCTAAACTGTTGATATTTTACTCTACTTTTCCTTAAACAAGTTTTATTAGTTTAATATTTGCCACGCCAAGGTTCTCTATATTGTACTGGAGATTTAATTTTTCAGGTATTTATTTATATGTATATGTATATTTACCTGTATCTGTATATGTATCTATCTATGTATGTTACAATATGGATCATCAGACTTGAAACTTTGCTTTGTTTTGCTGTTCAGCAATTAACCTAGTCGGCTCATTCTGTAACAATATCTGTGCTCATTCTCATCATTCCTTTATTTCACACACCATCAGCCTTCTAAAATCAGCTTCATTTCCTGGAGAAGATTACCAATCAGTCCAACCAATATTCACCCAGAGGGTTTTAATAAAGCAAGCCTTAAGGAAGGAAATTAACGTGAAGTGACAATTAGAGAATTTCTACAGAGACCTGACATCTTTCACATTTCTGCCTTCTTCCTCATATTTAAGAAAGCATTGACTAACATTATTAATATACTGCATTTATAACTTGGGATCAGTGTTTTTTTTTCCAACCTGAAGCCTTCTTTTCCATGATTTTTGACATAAACGTTTGGGAGATTTTTTTGATTGTGATGGGTTTCCATCCAAAACAAAGCCATGTATATCCAGAAAGACAATATTTTCAACTCAGAGTACTAAAAAAAAAAAGAGGGAGAAAATTAAGGTTAGCTATATATGTTAAGCACAGATATAGGTAATATCAAGATATTTTGAAATTGTATACTTTTACTGAATAAAGTGGCTCAAAGCTATAATATTATCTACTTGGAAAACAGAGATTAGAGAATTCCAGTTCCAGGCAAGCCCAGACACAAAAAGAAGTTTCAGAAACTCTAACCATTTGCTGGGTGCAATGTTTTATGCTTGTGTTAGGAGGACTACAGTTCAAGAAGGCCAAGGCATAGTGATAGTACCTCAAAATAAACAATCCAATTATAATCTGCAAGTTTGGTAGTAATAGATATGCTTTTTCACAAGTACAGGGTTTTGGGTTCAATCCTACAATACTGCTAGGAATTTAGTGTGTGACAGGGTAAGAATTTGGCATGTCTAAGGTCAAGACTTCATACTCATTTTACAAGCTCTAAAGAAACCTGTACCTCTTTTGCTATTTTTTAAAAGTATAACCATAACTTCCATGTCCAAAACAATTTCCTATGAGATTTTCTTCTATCCAGTAAGTAATACATTGTGTGTTGGTTACTGTCCCACTGAAATCATGCTAGAGAACAAAAACCTATTGTCTTAGAAAGTGACTGCATATGGAAACAGAATCTCAAAGGTAACAAGTAAGTTGAAGACTTCTACAAGAGAAACAAAAGTGTTGGGTCTTCGTCTGTCCTGCAGAAGACGGACGGGTTGAGAGGAAATGTAAGTGCATGGCTCACCCATTCCCCAGCCTCCCTTAGCCTCGGAGACAGACACAGCAGGGAGTCAAATCAAGCAGGAATTTGTTTATTACCACACAGCAAGCAAAAAAACAATGCAGCATGAAAAGGGAAGAAAAGGAACCAACCCATCATTGTAGAGTTCACCCTATCATGCGTGGTGCTATTGATGATTTCTCCATTGCCATTGCTGATCACTGCCCAGGTTACCTGTTGAGGTTGATGTGGATTCCGTAGGGCCATTGCTGGGACTGGGAGTGTCAGGACAGGCAACAGCTGCAGTATCACCATCTGCAATTGTTAGCTAACATAAGAGTTTCTCCAGGGTTGGTTGCCATTGGGTATGGTTAGTAGTTATCTTTTTAGTTTTCCCTGTTTTAAACACAAGCCACGGCCACCAGAGCCGTATTCTTTCCTTGTTGTTTAGTTTATCCTTGGGCATCCTCGTGTATAGAGATAATGGGTAAAAACTTAAGGTTCCTGGCCGGGATCCAAATGGGGGCTTTGTCCTTTATGGGAAAAATGCATCCAAATCCCTTGCCCTTGGTAACTAGCGGGTCAGGTCCTCTTCATTGTTGTGTCAGAGTGTCCTTCCACCTGACTTTCACTTGGGGCTTAGGGGTTAATTTTCCCCAGTGCTTCTGAAATCTGGATTCAGTTGCATCTTTGATAAATTTAAAAATGTTAATGGCAAATAAAGCTATCTATAACTGTATATGGGTGATAACTCCCCCTTTTTGTTTTAATAATTGTTCCTTAAGATATTGGTGCTTTCTTTCTATAATTGCTTGGTCTGGGTGATTATAGGGAATTCCTGTAGTATGATTAATATGCCATCTGTAAAAAAACTGACATTGCTATACAAACAAAACAGGGTTCATTTTTGGTTTAAATTTGTGGTAATAGACCCAAGGTGGCAAAGCATTGAAGAAAATGTGTTTGTGAATGTTTAGTTTTTTTTCTCCTCTATGTGCTGTGGCCCAACATGTTCATGAATAGGTATTTATAGAAACAAATATATATTTAAGCTTACCAAAGCCTGGGAAATGAGTAACATCAGTTTGCCAGAGGATGTTGGGGTTGAGGCCTCTGGGATTTAACCCTGGTGGTTGTAAAGGGAGTACTTTTAAGAAGGGCTGGTATGTTTTGCAGGTATGTCCTATCCTTTTGAGGTCCTTTACAGGAAACTGAGGGAATTTATGTTGAAAACCTCTCCAATTGATATGGATTAAATCATGTAAATGGGTGGTGCCTTGTAATGTTAATATTTGTGGGCCAGTAGCTAACTGGTCCGCCCAATTATTGCCCGTGGATAAAAATCCAAGAAGTTTTGAATGCCCTCTCAATGTTGAATATGAATAGGGTCTCCCCATCCTTCTAATAGGCCCTTAAAGGTAACCATAAGGGGGAAAATAGGGTTTCCATCCAGCTTAATATGTTCCTGAGGAATATGAGGGAGCAAGTTAATTACATATAGGCCATCAGAATAGAAATTAAAGGGTTTTTGAATATCCTGAAGGGCCATTATTACAGTGAACATTTCTTTATATTGTGCCGACCCTTGACAAGGTTGAAATCTTTGTTGACTGGGGGTCTTTTGTTGCTCATCAAAGGCTGCATAGGCAGAGCCTGCTTTACTTCCGTCAGTAAAAACATGAAGGGTGCCAGGAATAGGTGTAGGAGAAAATAGAGAAGGCATTTTGAGGCGAACTCACCATAACATGACAGTCCATTTGGATGGCCTGTAATGGCAGTCAATATGGCTTAGAAAGCCCTCAAGGGAGAGAGCAAGATGAGCATTAGCTCTAGTGAGCCCTCAATGTCTGTCATCCGAAAAAGAAAAACAATGGAGTGAGGCTCAAGGCCATATTTCCTTTGGGCTTGGGTCCTTCCCTTGATGATAGCATCGGTAATTTGTTCTGCCTGAGAGTATAACCGAAGTGTGCCCCCTAGGGGAGTTTGAACCCACTCTAATGGCTCCCCCCTTTGAGTTAAAACTGCAGAAATCAATGTGTCGCCCACAAGCAACCAGAGGGAAATGGGCTCAAGAATAGACTACCTCTTCAAGGAAACTTCATCCATGTATTTTTGAAACTGTAAAAATATTGACCGATAGCTGCTTGTAATTGTAATAACTTCTTGGGGCGTCATGTCTTTTAGTAAGGCAAATAAGGGCACAAGACAATGTTTAGGGATGGGAATCCATGGCAACAGCTAATTGATTTCCCCTAAAAGACTTTGAAGTTGGGTTAGGGTCAGAGAGGCTGGAATATCCAGCAAAGATTTATGGGGGCAGACTTAAGACAAGATAAGGTGGGATCCGAGCACCTTAAAAGAGGTACTTTTGAATTTTATTGAGGGCTATAGTAAAACCTCCCTTTATTAATATGATAAGAGCCTGGGCCAGAAGGCCCTCCAAGTGGCCCGGGTCTTGGTGCCCCAGAATTATATCATCCATGTAGGCATAGGCAAGGGAGGTATCTGAACCCAGCACAGTTCCTAAAAGTGTGGCCCAGTATTGTTGGAAAACGGGCAGGCTATTGTCCGTTCCCTGTTGCAACACCGTCCATTTGAACCTCCAATCAGGCTGGGAAAAATTAAGAGAAGGGATGAAGAAGGCAAACTTCTCACAGTCCTCAAGATGCAGTGGGATAGAGAAAAAAACAATCTTTAACATCAATCACAACCAAGGCATATTCTGAAGGTATAGTGGGAATCCATGGCATAGCCTTTAGGAGCATTCCTACTAGCTCCATCTTTTCATTTACCTTACATAGATCTTGGAGCATGTGTCAGGCCCTGGATGCTTTTTGGATAACAAATACGGGTGTTCCAAGGACTCATAGAAGGGTGTATGTGCCCAAGGTTTATCCACCAAAAGGTGGAGGGCCACAAGTTTAGGTTTTGTCAATGGCCACTGCTCCACCCAAATAGGGATTCCTGGCTTCCACCTGAGGGGAGGTATTTGGGGGCAGTGGCCTTTAGGATTGGGGGTGCACCCGAGTGGGTACCATATGTTCCTCTCTATAATTATGAAAGTTAAAAAAATCTTTTTCCTTAAGTCCCTCTAGATCCCATTTAAGCCTTTGTGCTTCTTCTCCATCCAGGATATTATCATAGAATGCTCGATTGTCTATAGTGACCATAACATCCATTTGTCCTAGCATGTCTTGCCCTAGTAAATTGGTGGTGAGGTATTTTTTTGCTACTAAAGTGCATATCTTTCCCTGCTTTCCATCTGGGCTAGTCCATTTCATAAGGGCAACAATCTCTTTGGACTGGGAGTTGTCCCCTACCCCCAATATTGTGGACCTGGGTGCAAGCTTCCAGTCCAAGGGCACTTCCTCCTCCCTGAGTATGGTTCTGTCTGCCCCCGTGTCAATTAGGCAGTGAAACCGCTTCCTGCCTATAAAAATACTCAGTTTAGGGCTGAGTCTTTTTACCAGGGGGACAGTCCAATGGGCCTGGGTTGTCTTGCCATGAGGCAGCCTGGGCCTTACAGCAGAGGGAGTTCCTCCTTGACTTAACGGGGCTGGAGGATGCCCTTCCTCTAGTTTAAAGCATCCCATCTAAATCATATTTGGATTGACAATCCTTTTTCCCATGGTACCTCTTCCTGCACCTGGGGCAGGGTGTAGGGGGCAGTTTGGACCCCCTGGGCCGGGTGTCGAGGAATTGTTGTGAACAGTCCCTCTTATAGTGCCCCTCTTGCCCACATTTAAAACGAGTCCCTCTCGCCAATGGTCTTGGGGTTCCTTGGTCCAGGGCTGCCAGTGCCTGTGTGATAGCCTCAGTCATAACAGATATCTGAGCCTGTAAAATTAAAACTAGTGATTGGGACTGGTACTGTTGCATTCCCACATCTTGAGAGGCCACCACCCATCTGCTCAGAGAACTCTCTCTCAATCCAGTGCAGGCCATGCAGTGGTATGCATTCATCCTTTGCAAACCATTAGCTTTATAAATTGATCACAGAGGTCCCCTGCTGGCAGCTTATGATGAACACTCTGTTGGACATGGTCTATAAAATAAGGTAGAGGCTCACCCTGCTTTTGTCTCACTACTGCTATGGGGGATTCAGTGGACCCTTCATCCAGTTTGTGCCATGTGGCAAGTCCTGCCTGCCTCACCTGGTCACAATACGTGCCAGGTATTGCAGCCTTTTGGATGCCAGTGGAGTACCTTTCCCTGTTCCTGTTAACATGGCATAAGTAATAGGTATTGCAGGTTGAGCCTGCCAGTTATTTTCTGCCTTAAAGAAGGCACAACACTTGATAAACTGAGAACTGGTTAGGATGGCTTTGGCCACATCCAGCCAATCCTTAGGGACCCATGTGTGATAAGCAATGTCCTGTAATAAGGTCTGGGCCCAAGGAGAGTTCAGGTCATCTTCCATCACTGCCTTGTGGCGCTCTTTAAGATCCTTAGGTTCCCATGGATACAATTCCAAGGGTCTGTTAGCTCCTGGTGCCAGATTGACTGGGTACTCTTTGGGAAGCAAATCCTGTGGCCCAGGGTCCAGGCTCTCTAGTGGCCCTTCCTTTACAGGGTAGGCCTCCACATAGGTTACTTCCCTGGCCCTCGGCCCCTCTGTGGAAGTTCGGTCATAGGGATCCAGGTCTCACAGGTCTCTCCATAGGGCCTTGTCCCTTCCCCAATTTCGGAGGCATAAGGTGGGGGCCTAGGACCGTCAGGGGCACCTGAGTCAGAGGAGGGGGTAACCTTCACCCTCGTGTTGACTTCCACTGAGTGTGCTTCTGTCTGATCAGTGCATTCTCAGTCGAATTTGACCATTCCTTTTCTTCCTCCCTTCTGAAGTCCTCCTTCTGTGAGAGAGAATTACCCATACTTAATGGTTTCACTTACCCTGAGAGACCGCTTAGCCTTGAGTGGTATATTTTCCTTTTATGCCCAATGTTGAGTACCAGATGTTGGGCCTTCATTCATCCCATGGAAGATGGACGAGTGCTAGGAAAGCTATGTGCGCTGCTTACCTGTTCCCCAGCTTCCCTTAGCTTCAGAGACAGTCAGATGGAACAGGGAGTCAAGACAAGCAGGAACTCATTTATTACCACACAGCAAGCACTTTTTAAAGCAAAAAATAACCATGTGGCATGGAAAGGGAGTAAAAGAAACCAACCAATCATTGTAGAGGTTACCCTATCATGCACCTAAGATTTCTATACTTTCCCTGCTATCCACAAGCTGTTTATACACTGATGTCACTTTGCTTGATTGTGGTATCCAGTCAGGTTTTAACATAAACAACTCAGACTCTGCCCACTCAATTTCTTCTCAGCGCCATCTTTGCTGCCCATATGCCCCACACAGAAAGCCTTGAATATGCCAAGGAAAGAAGACTCAGAAGCCAAATCTGATCTTGGAATTATAGATCCACCAACAAAGAGGCAATGCATTTACAGTGTTAATGCCAAACAATCTGTGGTAGTTTATTATTAAAATTACTAGCAAACATGGGGAATCTATAAGACCTGAAAAGTCATTGAATCTTGGGGTCCATGATTCGTCTTTATAATCCTAGTGATTAAGAAGGATGAGACTTGGGGCATAATGGTTTTCAGGATGGTAGAAAGTTCACGAGGTTCTATCTCCAATTAACTACAAAAATTTCTGTGCTGGAGGCATGGTTCAAATGGTAGACTGACTACTGTTAGCAAACAAACTGAGAGCATGAGGTATGTTCAAGCCCAAAACTGGGAGAAAGAAAAGGTCCTTAGGAGAATACCATGAGAAGCAGAATTATGAATAGGAAAGCAGAAAAAACAGAAATAAACTTAGTGATATAGACAAAGCTTCCCAATGTGAAATATGGCACAAACTGTAATATTTATGGCTTTTCTTCCTATACACTAAAAATAAATGGTATTTTGACTTGACAAAACTAAAATGTAAAAGTGTATTTAATAAATAATCACATTATGTTCATGTTTCTGTAATTAAACAAGTTTACCTACAAATTTCTAGAATAGTGTAGCTTTGGAAAATCAATACATCTTGCATTTTAATATAGGATTTCATAACCTTGCAAGTGTTGTCTAAGATTGATCTTCACTGAAATGATTGCCATTGATATCTTTCTCAAGATTCCAAATGTTTATACTTTCAGCTGACCTTCCACAAAACTCATACTCCAAACATTACTTTTTAGTTTGCTCATGTAATTATAGGAACATAAATATATGTCTGAAAAAGTTAAATACCTTTATCTGCTGTCATTAATTTAGTATAACTAATACAATTAAGTAATTACCCTGAGGGAAATAAGATACTTCCTTCTAAATACAGATTTGCACACACACACACACACACACACACACATATTTACCAGTCTGACTCAGGTTAGGTTCCTGACATTGGGTATCAGACAATGATCTAATAATGAAACTTTCCTGCCTAGACATAAAATATATTCATAATTCCACACATACAAAAACACCAGATCATTCAAAATAATGAGAATATTTAACAGAACCAACCAGCTCTTGAGCCATCTATTCCTTGATTTCACTCATTCATGATGATGCACTTTTCATATTATATTTAAAAATCTTTTTGAGTCTCTCTGATTAGCAGAACAACATATGCTATCATATAATACCAAATGTAGGTAAAATTACTTGTCCCTAGGTAATCTTTAATATATCTTATCAAGACTTCTTTTTCCTTTTTTCAGAGTCTGTTTCTGGAATTTTGCCCTAATTTCTAATATTAAATTACAAAGGACATTCCGTATTCCTTAATTCATATTTCCTAAAAGTTATGCTATGGAGTTGAATTTGATTTGTTTGCTTATTCAAAATTAAATTTTCTTAACAACTTGCATTATTGTTTATGTTACTCCTAAGCCATTTGAAATATCAAATAAAACTGGAAATTGCCCTCAGCAATGCTTTGTGAATGGCATTAATGTTTGGGGAGGGATGAAGGACTTGAATTATCTAGAGTGCCTTAAAATTGGCACTGTGACCCAAAGGGCTCACCATTTAGTCAGCTTTTAAAGTGTGGTCTTCTTATTTCATATAAGAAGATATAAGTATGCTTTTCATCACATTCTTGTCTGCAAAGCAGTAGAATTATTTTCTTTGTACAGTTGATGTCCAGCTGCGACTGTAGTGAAACCTACAAATAACTGCAGAGCTGTATTAGCTGCTCTAGATTTTGAAATTTTTCTTCCAGTAGCCCTTGTGATTTTAGCCCAGATTCATGGGATAGGCACATAATCCACAATTGCAAAGCAGCACAATGAACTTCAATTTTTTTTATTGTTTCCTGTTTTTCTAATTGATGGTCTTCTAAGGAGCTAGAGGATCTTTATTTCTCATTGTTGTTGATGTGACTTAAACAAATTTTCCAGATTTTTCAAATACAATAAAGAGATATGAAGGAGACATATTTAATCACAAAATGCAGCTAAACCTTTGCATGATTTTTTTAATTCTAGTCCTGTTTTCAGTTATCTTCAAATAATTTTCAGATGAGCCAAGCATATGTGTAAATTGACATGTATCAAGCATACAGAACTCTGGAATCTTTGGACATTGATTTTTCTATCAACTTCACTTAAAAAGAAAATTATCATTTGCTTCATATCTTCGGTAATCTACTTAAACAGTTTTTATTAATTTTATCAACAGATCTCAAAATCTATGGAATTGATGCATTGCATAAGTATTTGATTCCTTATTTGCACTGAATTAATATTATATTTCTTTTACATTTTTACACATGAAATAATGACATTCTTGAAGATAAAACATGCCTGTTTTTCATTTTGTTTGCCAAAATGGAACTATTAGACATTTTGAAAATTTAGCTTAATTCTGAACCTTCAAATTTCACTAGGACTTTAATTGTGTTACTTACAAATTTAATATTAAAATAAAAAGCATTATTAAATAGAAAGCAAGATTATGTTATCATACCTTAATCCCTGAATTGACTTTATAATAAAAAACATTTATATTTATATAACAAGATATACATACTCAAATTATGATATATGGAAATATAAAAGTCCTTTTTTTGTTTTGTGTTTGTTGTTGTTTATAGTTTGTGATTATTCTGTCTTCTTTACCTTATGTCTGGTGTATTCATTGTCCATCTTCAGGAATGTGAGGGGTGGGCACAGAGATTTAGGGAAAATTGTGAAAAATTGCAGCAGTGGAGTTCATTGAACATTGATGAAAGTGAACTCTTTAGCACATGGGTGGGGACAGGAGAGTGGGACTGGGAACAAGTGAGGGAACTGAAGACATTTCACAAAAGGAAATTTACTCATTACTTGACTCTTGTAATTGTAATCCATCTATAAATCGCCTTAATAAGAACAACAGAGTAAATTTATTTTAAAAAGGCAAACAAAATGTTGTTTGTTAGAATCCTAGGAGTTTGTGTTGTTCACTGGTTTGAGCTGGTTGAGTTTATCTCTGAAAATAGCTACGTTGAGATACATTGAGCAAATTTGTGAGCTAATAGTAGATAAAAGTCAATTATGATTGTATGGTTTTTAAGACTGATTCATTTCTTCAATCTAATATGTATCATTTCTGTCTACCGTTTTTTGGTTTGGCTTGTTCTGTTTTTTTAAGGACCTAGTGGTGCATCATTAGTGCTGATTCAAGATTGTTCTAATTTTCTGATGTACATACTCAAAGCTATACATTTTCCTGAGTATCACCTGTGCTGTTGTGTCCAAGAGTTGGTAGTATTTTGTGTGTTCACTTATACTGAATTCCATAAAAGTTGGAACTTCCCTCCATATGTCTTCAGTGACTCACTGATTATTTAGCAATGTGTTATTCAGTCTGTTAGTTTCAGAATTTTTTGTGATGCCTTTTGATGTCGATATCTAATTTGGTCCCATTGTGATCTGACAGGATACAAAGAGTAATTTCATTTTTATTTTTGAATTCTGACATATTTTTCTTGTGATATAAGATCTGATCTATTTTGGAGAACATTCCATGGGCTGCTGAGAGTAATATATATTGTGACACTGCTAGGTGAAATATTCTGCAGATATCTGTTAGGTATAGTTTGTCAATGCAGTTATTTAGCTCTGAAGTTTCTTTGCTAATTTTTTACCTGGATGGCCTGTCCAGAGGTAAGAATGATGTGTTCAAGCAACCAACAATATATTTGAATGTATGTGTATTTTTAGAGTAAGTATTATTTGTCTAATGAATTTGGGAGCTCTAAAATTCAGGACATTGATATTTAGAATTGTTATGTCCCTCTAATGAAGAGTTTTCTTTACCAATATTTAATGTCCTTCTTTGTCTCTTTTTACTTTCATACCACTTTTAATGTAAAGCCTATTTTATCTAATATTAGTATAGCTACTCTGGCCTGTTTATGAGGTCCATTTTTAATTTGTAAAGATGATGTACAGAAGGGTTACAATGACTTAAGTCAGATAAAGAGCACATTTTTTTTTAACAGTGTCACCTCTTCCCTCATGTTCTCCCAGTTTTTCCCTTTCAAGCTCCCTCTCCCATAAGTTGTATAGTTCATTTACAATGTAGTTTCTATTGAGTAGCACCGCTGCATTTGTTAACCCTTTGTCCCACCATTTCTGTGCTCTCTCTTGCCCTTTCCAAATTTGCACATATGAACAAAGGTGCACAATTTTTAAAAAACTGCATCAGAACACAGAAGGAAAAGCAAAATAATTTAAAAAACTATCATTTCTTGGAGACCATTTTAATGAACATTATTTTATATGATAATATTCATATAGCTATTAAGCCTTTGTGATCCTCTCCACATAGCATTTTGATCTCACTGTATAAATGTTTAAATCCCATATAATTTATCATGTCCGACTGTAATGTTTTCTTTTTTACCATCCCCATGTCTTTACTTGTAGAATTAGAGGCACATTCTAATGCAACAAATGAGGGAAATCAGGCAGCATATATTTCTTTGAATCTGTCTTTCTTCACTTAATTTAAGATTGTTCCAAGTCTTTCCTTTTCCTTATGAATGGTGTAATATTCTTTCTAGATCAATAGAATTGCATCATACTGAAGAGTTTCTTCAGGAAAAGGAAAAAGATAGCAGGATATTTAGAAAGAAAATGGAATGGAAGAAGATTTTTACTAAGCATCAGACAAGGGTTTTCATAGTTAACCCATATTTAGATATCAAAATTTAAACCCAACAAAAATAGACACTCAAATAAACAAGAACCCAATTAATATATGGAATAAAGACAAAGATAAATTTTTAGAAGAAGTAAGAATGACAAATAGACACATCTCTCTCCATAAAAGAAATGCAAATTCAAACAACACTGAGATTCATCTCACCCCTGTTACAATGTCATTATGAAAAACTGAAAAATCACAGATAGTGATATGGATGTGGCCCAAAGGAAACTCTATTGCACTGTTGATGGGAATGTAATCTTTTCAACCACTTTAGAAAACACTATGAAAATTGCTCTCACACGTGAATAGAGAGCTACCTACCTATGATCCAGCAACTCCCCTTATGGGCATTTATCCAACAGAGCAGAAACAAGGCCACACTGAATCTACCAGCACAATCATGTTCATTATTGCCTTATTTTCTGTAGCCAACATATGGAATCAGCCCAGATGCTTCTCATTGTAAAAAGAGATCAAGAATTATATATGTATATTTAAATTATATATATATATATATATATATATATATATATATCTAAATTTATTGATCCCAATTTACAAGTATATGTATGCATATATGCATATATACATATACATATATACAACATATACATATATATATATATACATACATACATAATGGAATTCTGCTGATCCATAAGAAAGAATAATATTGCACCATTTTCAAGGAAAATGAAACACTTAGAAATAATATTAAGTGAAATAAAGCAGACTCAGAGAAACTTAGCTTGCATGATTTTCCTCATTTGTGTTAGATAGAAGGTGCCTATAAATGTAAAATTAAACACACTGGATGGTATGCAAGGAGGTAAAAATGAATTATCTGAAGTTGTAGAGTACATGGAGAGTGCAAATACTATAATTCTCTTAAAAGACTAAGACAAGGTTCTCAACCAAATAAATACCAGTAAATGTGTACTGCAAGAGAGGACAATGGGGGGGGGGCAATATGAGAGGGGTAGGAAATTGAAGGGGAAAAGGATCGAATACAGGCAAAAATCCATTGTATACTTCCCAGAATAGAAATATGCAAAGCAAGGGGTAGTGTGAAATGAGGGGAGAAGATATTGAAATGGTAACACAATTCCAGGTGCTTCGTACACATAAACTGCTTTGTTAAATGGCAAGTAATTCCAGAACATAATATTGAGATACATAAGAATCAGGGTTGATTGGGATGGGTGGATGAAAATGTTGAATGGGGTGACATTGATCAAGATGCAATGTATCCATACACTGTTTCAGTGAATACTAACTACTTTGTACAACTAAAGATAATAAAAAAATATTCAAAAAATTAACTATGATAGTTGAATATAGAGTTGAACCTCAATTAGATTCCCATTTAAAATTTTTTGGGGGTTGCCAGGCATGGGGCCTGAACTCAGGGCCTGGGCACTATCCCTCAACTCTTCATCTCAAGGCTAGCACTCTACCTCTTGAGCCACAGCACCTCTTCGAATGTTTTTTTGCTTATATGTTACTAAGGAATCGAACCCAGGGCCTCATGCATGCAAGTCAAGCACTCTACTACTGAGCCACCTTCCCAGCCCTTAAAAATATTTTAAACCTGGAGACTTGGAGAATAAAATTCAAATAATAAAACTTCATTAATCTTTTTTATCTGAATTTGTGAAATTTAAATCAAAACTCATTTGCTTTTTTTCAGCCACTGGGCTGTTAGTACATTTCAAAGTAAGTGGCTTAAAAACATCAGGAGTATATTATCCATACTCTAGAAGTTTAAACATTGATTATAAAATGGTAATTCAAAGCAATTCTTTGTCTAATGGGGTCCACTTTCTGGTTCATTATAATCTATTTTCTGGACGTTCACATGGCAGAGTAATTATATTGGGCTTCTTTTATCAGGATCAATATTGCAGGGTAATCTCTGAAACGTTCATTCTAATGTCACCAGGCAGAGGAATAGAATTTCAACATGCTTATCTGGAAGGAGTTACATCGTCCAATACACTTTGCAACCTTTTTTTTTAACTCAGTGTGGTGTATCATTTGGATATTATTTCATAGAAAATAATAACAAGGACAAGCTTATATCATGTGAATTATGTGAATGATTCTTCTTACAGTGGGGATAGTTATAGTGATGGCAAAGTGAAGTATGATTGTTTAGTGACTCTTGAATCACATCATAGGTAACCATGTAAACGTGATACAGCCTAAAGCCGTTCTGATGTCTTTGTACAATCTCCGATGTGTTAATTGCTTTCAAAAATATTCGTTTGAGCCAACAAATACAGATCTCCTTTGATTTTAATTAATGTCTGCTATTAGAACTCTCACAGTCACCAAAATCAGAGTATGCTAATATGTCTGATAAAATACAAAATAAAATTGTTACAATTAATGAAACATGAAAACTGTAATATTAATAGCACTATAAATACTAGTATTCACAGTATATAATGTATTGGCAACCTTTGGTTACCTCAGTTTTAAAAATATTTATAACTAAGTGTGAATTGTTTACAAATAATTATTTGATGATGTATAGAAACTGAGAAAAAGGTTTGCATACATATTTACTACAGATGCAAACAAATACACCTGGTATTTCTGATCCTTCATTTGCTGGTTTCATTCATGCATGGGGAACATGCAAATGAAAATTGCAAAATTGCATTTACTAAAGGGTTAATTACATGAAGTTTATGTTGGGCTAAATACCTGATTTTATAAATTAAATCGTTTTTGTCCCTTCCTTCCTCCATCCCTTCCTTTGTTCCTTCGTTCCCTCATTCCTTCCTTCCTTCTTTCCCTCCTCCTTCATTCCCACCATCCTTACCTCTCTCTCTCTTTCTCTTCCTTTCTTTTTCTTTTATTTTTTTCTTCCAATCTTTTACTCAGAATATTTCTTATGGCTATAAAAAATACCAAATATTATACTTTAAGGTGTTATGAGTAATTATGAATATACTAGAATAATATTAATTTTAATAACCTATGTTATATCTTAAGAGAAATTATACTAAAAACAACTTCACAAAATTTGTAGGATATGTAACAAATATCACTTTCCATGACATTATTTCCTCAAAGTAAAATAAGAATTTAGACATAATATTGCGTATGTGTTGTTTTTGTGATTTGAACTCTCAAGGATATTAGTTTAACATTTGAGCCACAACTCCACTTCTGGCTTTGTGTGTGTGTGTGTGTGTGTGTTTGTGTGTGTGGTGATGTGTGTGTGTGTTTAATTGAGATTCGACTCATGAACTTTCTTTCCAAGGCTGGCTTTTTAAAATTTTTAAATTTTTTTTTATTGTGAAAATACAGTACAGAGGTGTTACAATTACATGGGCAAGGTAATGAGTACATTTCTTATCAAGTTTTGTTGCCTCATCCTTTTTTTCTACTTCTCAACTGTTCTCATCTCCGCCCCTTCTGCCCCATCCACCACCCCCCGTAAAAGTTGTAAAGTTCGTTTTTCTACATAATGACTTGTACATCTCATTGTTGCAATGGGTCCACCTGTATCCTTATTTAAACCATATGATTTTTCCCTTGCCCTCCACAAATCATACCAACATCAAATACAATGCAAGCAGTGGTTATACTGTGGGGGAGGGGCATGTCTGTGACAAGCAGAATAGGTCAGATAAGTTGATGTTAGGTGAAATGAACCCTAGGATAAGTATTTAAATGTTTGTTTTTTTTCTTTCTTGCAATTGTTTCTAACATATTTATAAGATTATTTCTTTGTTGCCAAGGCTGGCTTTGAACCCCAGATTCCTGAGTAGTGAGGATTACAAGCTTGAGAAACCCATATTAAGCACAGATATATCTAAGAATAAAATATATTTCTTATTATTTTAATTCTAGAGGCTCAATTTAACAAATTAACATTTAGATATTTATTTAGTTATTAAACCTGAACATGCACTGTGAAAAATAGTTTTCATTTTTTTAAAAAAATATACACTCAAAGGTTTAAATGTCAGAATCTTTGCACTAATTGAAATGCTCTATTATTCAAAAGCGACAAAAGGATCCTTAATCAAATTTCTCATGTAAGCTAAAAGCAATAGGCTCTGTCAGAGTTAATGAAGCAATTTTTCATTAAATTAAATATTATCTACTGGGGTCACATGATTTTTTCTTCCTTTAAACCTAAGAGTTTTTGACATAAAATATAGATTCATACGTTTTTTGAGTATATAAAAATTTTAGTTACTGGTCATGTATTTCTGAAGTTTGATTGCTAAGACATTTCAGAGAAACACTGAATTTCATGTATTATGCCAACAGTGATTTTTAGACATTGAATCAATCTCAATATGACATAAAGCAAGATATTCCATGACTCATGCAATTATTCCTAGAATTGAACATAACTTGTTTTGAATGGTAGGAAATTCATGTTATACCTACTCTATAGAATAATTAAGAAATAAATGATCGTGATAGTATCTATTTTTTCTTCAACTAGAAAGAAAGAACCTCACAACAGATGACAAAAACTTGAATAGAAATGTCATAAAATTATGAAAAATTCAAGTCATTATAAGTTAGATGAAATAGTCTATTTTTTTTTGGGGGGGGGGGATCCGGTCGTGGGGCCTGAACTCTGGGCCTGGGTGCTGTGCCTCAGCTCTTCAGCTCAAGGCTAGCGCTCTACCACTTGAGCCAGGATTGGGATTAATAATTAGCTTTCACTATGTTGCCATAAAAAGGTGAACCCTCTCACGTGGGCATAGTTGTAGAGATTTGGTCACTGAGAACTTGTGATCAAAGAGAATGTTTAGATCAAAGTCCTTTCCTCCTCTTCCTTCTTTTACTTCCGTCTCCTTTTGCTTTTCCTTCTCCCTCTCCCTCTTCCCCTCCTCATGTTTCTCCCTTTCTCCACTATTATTCCTACTTTTCTTTACTTCCTGGCTTCCATGAATACACATACTCCATCACATGTTCCTGACATGGGGTACCGTGCCACCACCAACCGAAAGCAATGAGGATAAGAAATATAAACTGAAATGTGTAAAATCAGAAACCAAGATTAATCTTTCCCCCTTTTAAGTTAATTTTATAAAGAATTTGGCATATTAATAGGAGACTTCACAGCATGCTCTCATGTATTATAAGGGATAAGATTTACTGGAAAAAATCTGACCAACATCGCCCTAATGAAATGATTGTTTAAATTAATATTATATTAGGACAAATCTAGTTTAAAATATCAGATATACTTCAATAAGAGGCAAAAAAATCACCTCTATGGTTTCCTATGAAAAGATAGCAGAATTCATTCTGTTCCTCAAGGAAATAGACCTATAAGTGACAGCATTGTCAATTTCATAAATGATGTAAGAAGACTGTAGAACAAATTACAAACTAAACTGCATGATATAAAATTTACTTTGTCCTGTGTATTCTATCTATGTCTGGATCCCAAAATGACTTGTGTTTTATCATATTTTTAATTAACTTTAAGTAGTTGTATGGGAGTTGCTTTTTGACAAAGAAGTTAATGAATAGTGTTTAGTGAGGTTTTTTTTTTTTTTTTTTCTTTTTTCTCTCCTGAGGTTTGAACTCTGGGTCTGAATGCTGTTCCGGAATGCCTTTGGATGAATGCTAGAACTTTCTGAGATTTAATTGGAAATAAGAATCTCACAGACTTTCTTGCCTGGGCTGGCTTCAAACCTCAATCCTCAGCCACCTGATTATATAGGATTAAAGGTGGGAGCCGCTAGTGCCAGGCTTAATACAATACACCTTTTTTTTTAACTCGTCCTGGGGCTTCAACTCAGGGCCCTGGCAATGTCCTTGAGCTTCTTTTCCTCATGATAGTACTCTATGATATGTGTCATAGTGCCAATTCCAGATTTTTTGTTTATGTAGTAATGAGGAATCAAACCCAGTGCTTCACACATGCAAGGCAAGCAGTCTACAACTAAGCCACATTCCCAGCCCTATACAATGCCCCTATACATTATCCCTCATCCTTCTCAATCCTATCTCATCCCTCAATTTACATAATTTTGTAGAATATTCACTGACTCGCAATAGTATGTATAGTCACTCAGAAGATATACCACGGATCATATTTTCTTGATAGTCTTATTCAGCAACATACTAATGTTATGCATTATAGAATTCTGTGATTTTAAACTCTAAATTATCACTTAGATTCACCCACTACTATTCTAAAAATTTTCCTAAGGTTAATGCAAATGCAATTTGTAATTCTTCGATAAAGTAAAATGATTCTTAGAATATTAAAGAGTTGGAGTAAGAATGTTACCTTCACTTCTAGATCATTTTATCCTTACTACCCTCTCAAAATACTCCCATATTTATTACTAGTCACTTCCTGTCAACATTCCAACCTACCTCCCTTGAGCAGCTATTATTTCTTATTCTTCCTCTACAGATGAGCCAATTTTAAAAAGTTCATATAATTAGAAAATGTAGTCTATTTTATCCATTTTTCCCATGTAATATTATGTTTCTAAAGTAAGTCCATGTAAACTTTTCTCATGGAGAGAGCATGTGTATAATGGAATAACATCCTGAATGGACATTTAAATACTTTATGATATGTTATTGTAAAAGTTTTGGCTATGTATATTCTTGTACATGTGTCTCATTGGACATATGTTGCAATCTATTTTGTATATAACATTATGATTCAAAATGCTGGATCATAGAGGCAACTCTACATATAATATCTTAAAGATTGTCAGTATGTTCAACAAACTGACTATATAATTTTAAATGTCAAATACCAATGTATAAGGATTCCAATTTCTACATAATGGTTGTACAGGGCTATCTTATTGTTTCTATTTCCACTAATCTCTATATGTATGCAATGTCTAGGTATGTTATGATCTTTCCATATGTTCCTTGGTTGTTATTATATTACTATAGAGATATGTATTTGGATTTTTTATAACTTATTCAGGATGGTTAAAGTTTTTCATCGACATTCATATACTATTAATATATTTCTGATTCAAGTCTCTTTAAATAAATTTATATGTATACACACTATATGAACATATGCATATATTCATACTTACATGTGTATATATACTAATACCTATATATATATAAGAATATACAGATGTGTATATACATGTATATAGACATATATGCATATTATTATATTCATTTGTCTGTAAGTTATCATTTTACTTTATTTGTTAAACACGTCCTTTATTGATTTTACTACATGTTATATTATGGTTGATGTTGTACAGAGGAGCCAGCTGCCTGTGGCTCACCCCTGTAATACTAGCTACTCAGCAGGCTGAGATCTGATTATCGTGTTTCAAAGCCAGCCGTACATGAAAAGTCCATGAGACTCTTATCTCCAATAAACCACTAGAAAACCGGAAGTGGCACTATGGCTCAAGTGGTAGAATTCTAGCCTTGAGTTGAAGAGCTGAGGGACAGCACCCAGGCCCAGAATTCAAGGCCCACAACCCCCACAAACACCACAACCAACAACAAAAAGAATACTGACTGAAATTCAATAGTAGTAAGCAGTCTTAAAGATAGGCTGAAGTCTAACATTTTAGTATAATCCTAGATTCCAGCAGCCTTCTAGTCCAATGAGCTAAGAGCCCTCAGAATGTTGATCGAATTTCTTAGTTTATTTACACAATCACTATAATTATGTATTTTCTCATCTCTTTCTTTCATTTCACCACAGAATCTGTATTTATCCTTTATGCCATACTTGAATACAAAAGCCTTTGGAAGATATTTATTAATTGGTGTATATTAATTGTACAGCGATAACTTATTGAAATATTTTACACTTTCACATATTAATGAAGGGCCTGATTAACCTGTTTCTGGTTTCTTTCTTTCTCCATTCCCATTGCCTTTCATTTTTCAACTGTTTTCTGTGAATTTCTTTGTGCTGTCTCCAAACATTGACAAAATGTATTAATGTGCTGTTCATTCGTGTTTATTGAAAATTATACAATGCTGAATATAAAAGAAAAATCTAAATAAATGGAGACATAATTTTTGTGTTTTGGAGGATACAATTGAGCAATAATATAAATTGTCTCCTCCCTTTTTTTTTCATTTTTTGATCATTCATGGGGCTTGAAATCTGGTCCTGGTCGCTGTCCCTCTGCTCTTCAGTTCAAAGTGAATGCTCCACTCATTTAGTAACTGTGCCACTTCTGGTTTTCTGGTGGTTAATTGGACATAAGTGTCTTATGGACATTTCCATTCCAGGTGGCTTTGAACCCCAATCCTCAGATCTCAGCCTCCTATGCAGCTATGATTACAAGCATGAGACAACAGAGCTCAGGTTCACAGTTTTATTTATGTTTATGACAATTTCTAAAAGCACCTGTCGAGCACTATTTTAGTCATTGACAAAGCAAAATAAGCTGGAATATATTTCTCTGTCCAATAGTAAAACTCTTAGTGTAAAATTGTTATATTTGTAAAGGAAAGATTATACAGCTCAATGGGTCTGTAGGGCACCAGATTATATCCACGTAAATGTTATCAAAGAATATTTAGTAAGGGGTAAATCCAAACATTTGAGGAATGATATTCGCTTTAATAAGTGGTGATAGGTTAGACAGTATTTGGGAGAATTAAAAAGTGAACATTGACTTAAACATAACTATTTATTCAAATGTTAAGTTCAAGCTGGATTAAAAAGTGGCATATAAAACAAAAAAGTGATGTGAATTAAAGCAAAGAAATTTGCTTACCCGAAGTGGTGCTATGGCTCAAGTGTTAGAACTCTAGCCTTGTGCTGAAGAGCTGAGGGACAGCATCCAGGTCTAGAGTTCAAGGCCCACAACCAGCACAACCACCACCACCAATAATAAAAAGAATACTGACTGAAAAAGCAATAGTATTAAGCAGTCATATAGATAGGCTCAAGTCTAACATTTTAGTACTATCTTAGATACAAGCAGCCTTCTAGTCCAATGACTCCAAATGTCAAGACATCTTGACCATTTTGGAGATGAAGCATTCTTAAATTTGGCATTAAAATTATAGGAAAGGAAAACGATATAGTTGAGCTCAATAAAAGTGTAAAACAATTTAGTCTGTGAAAGCTCATATACAAGTAGTGAATAGAAGTTGGGAGCAGTTGGCTCATGTATCTCATCTTAGCTCCTTGGGAGGCTGTGATTTGAGTATTCCTGTTTGAAGGCAGCCCACAAAATAAAGTCCCTGAGAATTTTATCACTGATTAATCAGCAAAATGCCAGAAGTGAGGCATGACTCAAATGGTAAATTGTTTAAAAATGCAACAAATCTCAGGGACCCTGAGTTCAAGCTTCAGCTGTGAGCAAAGATGATTCCCAGCACCTTCATGGGACTCTGGGAGATTCAGAAACCCGGGATGCCTCGAGGATCCTTTCTCTGCAACATGAAACTTTGGGACAGGATGTGGTAGACCATCCTTCCAGGCCCCAGGGGGGAGGAGAGCAGGCCCCTTGAACCGGGCCTCAGCTCACTGGCAACCTCATTCACACCTGAGTCGGGAATTGAGTGCCACACAGCTGGTCAGCTGCTGGACAGAGATCTTTGAGAAGATAGGCATTCCACAGGCCCAAGAATCCAGCTAGTACATCATGGATCACATCCTAGGAGCCAAAAGAGTTAAGTGTGGTGGGACCAGGAGGATGGGAAGAGGGAGGAGGGAGAATTGTGGGAGAGCTTCATCAGGCTTTGCCCTCCCCCCTCCTCCCCAGGATCCTTACCTGCATCGAATGGGACTTTTCTATAGTATTGTCATAGGCAGATGCTCATATACTTATCCAAAAAAACAGTTACAGTGTGCAACAGGCTCCGGGAGTCATAGATGAAATGATCCACTGCTGGTTCCATAGCACATGAAGAAACCTTAGATTGATCTGGATGCTAGTGCTTCACACCTGTCACCTAGCTACTTAGGAAGCTGAGATGGGAGTATTGAGGCTTAAGGCCGGGGCAGGAAATCCTGTAAGACTCTTATTTCCAACTAACTACCAAAAAGAAAACACCAGAAGTGGATGTGTGGCTCAAGTTGTAGTCTGTTGGCCTTGAGTAAAAAGGCTCAGGGACAGCATCCAGGGTCCAAGTTCAAGGACCATGAGTGAGAGAAGAAAGGAAAAGAGAGTGAGAGGAGGGAAGGATGGAGTGAGAAAAAGTGGAACGGAAGAAGGGGAAACAGGCATGCCTTGGTTTGGAGTCCCTGGATCAAGGGAGCCAACCATTCACAATCTCTGTGGGCAAAGTTTCAGAGTCTAAAGACAGTATGTAGGACCAAGCCGCTGACCTATCAGCAACTTCATGAAATCCAGGTGTTGTGTGGTCGCTGACTGCAGAAGGATGTAGACCCTAGGGCTCAGGGTTGGTCACCAGGTTTTAATCTCTCCTGGCCCCACCAAGTTTATTTTCTGGTCAGATAAGAAGAAAAGCTCCAACAGCTAGGTAGGTGTTGGGGTGACGCAGTGTCAAGGTGGGGGGCAAGGGATAAGAAGGAAGATGAAATGAGAGGATGATCCCAGGTCATGTGTGTCAGGACATTGGAGCCATGATCTCGCATGACAATCTAGACCATCAGTGATAGAGCCTTTGACCAACCATAGGGTTATTAAAAGTCCTGGTGTCTTGGGTTCACCATTGAGCACCTGGCTGTCATCCACCGCAGGATGCCTCTGCAGTACAACTTTGGGGACTGGGATTTCCAGGGCTCAATCTGAAGATCACAACTCCAGTGTTCATTTCAAGACCAGAGACAGAGGTAAGTGTACCACTGGCATAGGACAGCCAGGGAATGAGGGTGGGAGTCAGGACCTGTGTTGCCCGGAGACTTCCTTTAGGGGACGCTAGGAACCTGTGACTGCCATTCTCAGAGGCAGGAGTGGGTCTCTTTGCTGGCTCAGCCTTTAGTCTAGATGGCAGATCTGGGATTCAGAGAGGGCAGGCTGGTGGTGTGGCAGGCTTGGGGAGGATGGTGGGAAAACAAGAGGCACTGGGCTCTGAGCAGGGTTGTTTCTTTGAGGATACTCACAACCTAGGAACATGCCTGCGATAGATCAAGCCTTTTCCCCTTCCCAAGAGAGACGGACCTAGAGCCTTCCAGTCTGCATCTCTTGGCCAAGAAATGCTTTTGTTCCCACATCCTGTGGTTGGATAACTAGAACTCACTTCTCTGCCCAGTGTTGAGGCAGGACAGTGAGAGATTCTGAGTCTTTCAAAAGGTCAGGGGATGCTCAGTATGAGATTGTACTTGAATGTTCTAACTTGGAGCATGGTCAGACCCATCTAATAGTGCCATGACGTAGGACATAGAATCTAGAGAATCACAGCCGGATGGGGTCTGTTCTGGGAGTCTTGAGTATTATGTGTGAGCTTTCAACTCCCATATGCCCACCTGCTTCCCTTTCTTGGGTGGGTCTTTACTAGAAAAAGCTTGAACCTAGGGACTGGATCCTATCTCTCGTCTCTTATGCTCAAAGCTATCACTCTATCATTTGAGGAGCAACTCCACTTGCAACTCTTTTGGATGTTTAATTGGAGATAAAGAGTTCTCATGGACTTTGCTGCCAAAGGTGGCATCCAAGTGCAGTCCTCAGATCTCAGTCTCCTTAGGGTATTGGATGACAGGCATTGAAAAATATGTTTGGCCTGTTGCCAGTAGCTCATGGCTGTCATCATAGGTACTCAGGAGGTGAGATCTGAAGATCACAGGTCAAGGCCGGCATGCTCAGGAAAGACCCTGAGACATTTTTTTTCCAACAAACCACCAGAAAACTGGAAGGGGTGCTGTGGCTCAATTAGTTGAGTGCTCACCTTAGCTGAAGAGATCATGAATAGCACCCAGGCCCAGAGTTCAAGCACCACAACAGAAAAAAAAAGTAAGACATCTTTGCCTGCAAAGGATGGTGGAGGTGTGGGGGAGAGTGGGGTGTGTGCTGTTGTGAGAGACCAGGTTCTAGCCTCACTGTACAGACATTTCTAAGAACTCCCCAAGTTTGCTTCAGTTTGAAGCCACAGCTTCAAGAGGACATGGCCTATGGCTGGCAGGGAGTGGGCAAATGGGTGCAGGGGTGAGATTGTTGTGTTTTTATTCTCTCCATTGAAGGATGGATTTGAGTGCTGGGTGTCAAAGTCTCAAATGAAGGTTTGCAAGATGTTTGTGGCCTGAGGAGATGGGTTTCCTCTGGGTATATGAAGGTGGCTGAAGCCGGAAGCCATTGGTGCCTCACAACTGTCATCCTAGATACTCAGAAGGGTGAGATGTGAAGAGCGTGATTCCAAGCCAACTTGGGTAGAAAAGTCTGTGAGACTTGATGTCCAATGGATCAACCAGAGAACAGGACGTGGTGCTGTGGCTCAAGTGGGAGAGTGCTCACCTTCATCTGAAGAGCTGAGGGACAACACCGTGGCCCAGAGATCAAACCCCAAGACTAACCACAAAAAAAGAGGTGACTAAGTTTTCTGCATACCAGTGCGTATGGTAGGATATGCCATGCTGGTTTATGAGACATTCCAGATATGTGAGAGGCTCAACCTAATGGAGGGAGTTTATTGTTCTGTTCTCAGGGACTGCTGAAGCCTTGGGCTTTTCATGTGTGTGTGTGTGTGTGTGTGTGTGTGTGTGTGTGTGTGTGTGTGTGTGTGTGTGTGTTTCTCTCTGTGTGTCTGTGTGTCTGTGTCTGTGTCTGTGTCTGTGTGTGTCTGTGTCTGTGTCTGTGTCTGTGTGTGTCTGTGTCTGTGTCTGTGTCTGTTTGGAGGTAGAACTGGGCCTTGAGCTCAGGGCCTAGGTGCTGTTCCTGAGCTTTTGTGCTCAAAGCTAGTGCTTTGACACTTGAGCCACAGCTCCACCTCTGGCTATTTGGTGGTTCACTGTAGATGAGAGCCTCAGAGACTTTCCTGTGCAGGCTGGCATTGAACAGTGATCCTCAGACTTCAGACTCCTGAGTATCGAGGATGACAGACAGGAACCACCTGTGCCAGCTTTGTGTGTGTGTGTGTGTGTGTGTGGTGTGTGTGTGTGTGTGTGTGTGTGTGTGTGTGTGTGTGTGTGTGTGTGTGTATGTGTGTTTGTAGAAGTTGGTTGTAACAAGGAGTACTGGACCCTTTGGTAACTTCTAACCGCAAACTTTGGGGGGTGCATGGGCTTTGTGACTGAGGTCTGAGGGCCTGGAAGGGTGAGATGCTTGAAGGGGACTCAGCACCGTTAAATTTTAATACCAAGGGAGCTTTGTGCCCTGGAACTGTCTACTCCCTTGGGCCTGGTTGGTGGCAGAGGGAGCTTAGGAGAGCCTGGGGGTGAGGCCTGCAGGGGGTGGCTCCCCAGGGGGACAGAGATAGCAGCTGACTCTTGACCAGAGTTGAATTTCTGGGTTGGGCATGGACCCTTCAGACCTCAGTATCCTCACAGGACAGTTGTGAGAAAACAAGGGGTCAATTCAGGGGGATCTCTGGGGCAGGGACAGGCATAGAGGGAGTGGTCATCAGATAAGGTTCTTGGCAATTCTGTGAGCATATGTCAGGAAGATACCTGGAAAGGGCTCAAATGGGGCCTGTTATTTATCGTGCCACAGGTATGGGATTATGAAACAAAACATGGCTTTCTTTCATCCTTACCCTATCCACATGAGGAAGGGGATCCTTCACTTTTCAGTGTTGCAGCTGGGGAAAATGAGGCATGGAGAAGCTGGGTGACCTACTCATGACCCCCAGCTGAAAGAAAGCCTGACCTGACTTCACTGCCATGTTCCCTAGGACAATGGGTGCTAGTCAGTCCACTTCTTGTAGTGGGAAGTCCACTTCTTCTCAGTCATGGGGCTTGAACTCTGGGCCTGGACGCTGTTCCCGAGCTCCTCAGATCAATGCTAGCACTCTACAACTTGAGCCACAGCACCACTTCCGGTTTTCTGGTGATTCTTTGGAGATAAGAGTCTCACAGACCTTGGTTCATAGCCAGCCCAGGCAGGGAGATTCTTATCTCCCATAAACCACCTCCCACCCCCACAAAAAAAGATATATATGGTGCTGTGGCTCAATTTGTAGAGCCTCAACCTTGAGTAAAAGAAGCTCAGTGATGACACTGAGGCCCTGAATCCAAGCCCTGGGACTCACAAAAAAATAAAATAAATGAATGGTGGGCACCTGTTATCTTACTACCAAAAAGGATGGATTCATTCTTCTCTCTGGTACTTGTAGCCAGATGTAAGGGGCTTCCCTTGATGTTCCTCTAAACCTCTCCTCTCTATTACCTCTCCCAGATTCAGTTGCAGGATAGAATTCAGATCATCCCACTTGATGTGACCTTATGAACCCTCCCCTACCCACCTTCCTTAGTGTGGAGATCGTGGGTGTACTTACCATTGGGAGAATGAAGCACCGGAGAGATGGGGGTAGGTATCCCTGAAACTCATACTCTCACAAACACACTCACCTAGGCCAACTCAGACTAGCCTTTTCCAAAGACATTTTATCTCTTTGGATTAACTGACCTAGGAGAGGAACTTCATCTCCTGTAAATAACAATTTTAATTAGGGCTTGCTAGTTGGCATGAAATAAACAGAAGCTCAAAAGAAAGGCCCTGGTGCTTGTCATATCTTGCTCAGGCTCACGCCTGACATACTGGCTCCTCAGTAGGCAGAGATATGAGGTGCAAAGATTGAAGCCAGCCATAAGCTGGAAAGCAAGTGAGACTCTACTCTCCATAGAACCACCAAAATGTTAGAAGTGGAGCTGTGGCTCAAGTGCTGGAGCATCAGCCTTGAACAGAAAAACTCAGAGAGACAGCTCCCAGATCCTCAGTTCAAGCCCACACAAAGAAATGGCCTCATTTCTTCCCCACAGACTGCATGGGCCTCGAGTGCCCTCTCATGGAGTGTGATACAGCACCGGTCCCTGGGTAGTGCATCAGAGCCTTCAGAAATTGGGTGGTGAAAACCAGGCTTTCCCCTTTGCGCGCTCTCAATCTACACCAGCCGGAAGGAAGAGCATGACAAGGCCGGCATTGTGTAGAGCTGAGAAGATCCCCCCACCCCTCTCCCCGCCAGGGCAACTAGAGTGGGCTTCTTAAAGGCAGCACTTGAAAGAGGTCTTTCTTAACAAGGAGGATCTGACAGGAAGCATAGAGAGTAAAGATGCTGTAGATAAAGGACAACATATTGGAGCATGTTCATTTCCAGCCAGGGCTGCTGGTGAGAAACTCAGTACAGATGTACAAGATTGTTCTGAGACAGGCTCAAGAGGTCACATAAGAACACTATCCAGGATTAGGATTGTGTCTTAGCAGTAGTGGCCTTGTCTAGAGCACAGGAAACCGTGGGTTCGATTCCTAGGTCCCGCATACACAGAAAAAACCAGAAGTGGCACCAGGAAAGTGCTTGCCTCAAGAAAAGGAAGCTCAGGGACAGTGTCTGGGCCCCCAGGCCAAGCCCAAGGACTGTCAACATAAAACAGCACTCCAAGGGACATGGGTGATAGGTGGATTGTTATACCCTGTAGCTCTTAGTAGCTCCATCCATGAGTCATGTCTCCTTCTTTGATAGAGGGGAGATGGACACTCCTTCTGCGCTGGGCACCCCTGGAACTGGTTATCAGCAACCCTCCAGACATCTTCCACCGAAACTTGGAGCAGCTGGCCCCAGAAATCCTCAGGTACTGGTTGGGTGGGGCGAGGGGATACAGGCCCCAGAAGTCCTAGTGGGTCTGATCTGCCATGGAAGACCAGGCCATCGAGAGGAGGTGGATGGGAACTTAGAGATGGGTAGTGATGTGAAGGGGGCCCTTTAATGCCCATGTCCCTACCCAGATTCCGAGCCTCCCTGTCCCTGAATTAGATAGCAGAGTGTCTAAGTTGTAGTTTGTAGAGGAGGACTAGGTGGAAATTCTAAAATAATGAGACACCATAAGCCCTGCGCTGGTCGCTCACTCCTGTCATCCAGGCTGCTTGAGAGGCTGAGATCCAGAGGATTTTGTTTCCCAGCCCAGGCAGGAAGCTCCCATGAGAGTCTCATCTCCAATCTCCAACCAGAAGTGGCACCATGACTCAAGTGGTAGACCACTGGCCTTGAGCAAAAAATTATCATCAGGGACAGTACCCAAGCCCTGAGTTCAAGCCCCTCTACCAGTAAAACAAGAAAGACAACCCTTACTTGCAAGAGATGGTGAAGGAGTGGGGTTGCTGTGATTGGGAGACCAGGTGCTGGCCTCAGTATACAGACATTTCTAAGAACTCCTCAGGTTTTCCCGAGTGTGAAGTCATAGCATGGTGGGCGTTACCTTACCAAGAACTCCAGAGGTTGTGGCCTGTCTTAGGCAGGGAGTGCACGAATGGGAGCAGGGGTGGGAGGGTAGTGTCAATTCTATTCTCTCCACCCAAGGAAGAATGGGTTTGGATGCTGATGTCAAAGTCTGAAGTGAAGGACTGCATGTGCCTTGTGGCCTGACAAGTTTGGTTTCCCCTGGGTGCAAGAAGGTGGCTGAAGCTGGGAGCTGCCATTGATTCACAGCTGTCATCCTAGCTACTCAGGAGGCTAAGATCTGAGGATTATGGTTCAAAGCCTGCTTGGGCAGGAAACTCAGTGAGACTTTCAGAAAAACTGGAAGTGGTGCTGTGGCTCCAGTGGTAGAGTGCACACCTTCAGCTGAAGATCTGAGGTCTGCGGGAAGGCCAAAGTTCAAACCCCATGATCTACAACCAAAGATAAGGTGGGTGAGTTTTCTTCATAGAGGTGTATACAGAAGGAAATGCCATGCTGTGTTATGAGCCATTCCAGATATGTGAGAGGCTCTTGATTTGTCTACATTTGGTCTGGGGACAGTAGTGCCATCTTCTCAGAGTTTGGGATGTTCAGCTGCTCAGGGACTGCTGAGGCCTTGGGCTACCCACTTGTGTGTGTGTGTGTGTGTGTGTGTGTGTGTGTGTGTGTGTGTGTGTGTGTGTGTATCGTTCCCTCATCTTTCTCTGTCCACTTCCTGGGTGCTTGTCTGGCTCTTTCTGACCTCGGATGGTGACACTGCTCCATGGCAACTTTGCCTTTAGCCCCCATCAGGGTCTACAATGAGTCCCAAATTGTCAGAGACCTGCACATTCCAGCTTTTCTTTGGGGCCCAAGTATGGCTATCCATATCTTTGTCTGCCTCCAGGGGATCCTGGGTCTGCAGGGCCGGCTGGCATAGTTTCTCGCCTTCCTCTTGAGGTGGGGAGCAGGGTCAGTCATGTGATATCCTGTCTTTTTCCTCAGCTGGCCCTCTGGCGGCATGTCATACTTCTAGCAGTCTGGCAGTGGAATGGGGGAAGGGTGCTTGCCAGTGGCTCTGGCCAACTTAAGCTTGATAGCTGACTAAAGGCTGCCAGGCAAGGTGGATTTGGGGCTACATGAGAGGTGAGGCCAAGATGGGTTGGAAGTATTGGCCGGTGTCTAGGAAATGTCAATGTACATTTCTGAAGGCAAGTATTTCTTCCAGCCACAGCTGGGCCTCATAGGTAATTCTAGATAATTCTGGATGCCCAGAATACAGAGGCACAGACTTTAGATTCCAGGACCAGGAAACTGGGGGATGAGAGACTGGTATGGCCAGTACCTCAATGCTCTGGGGCATTAGCCTTGACCTGGCTATGCCCTCCTTGTGTAAGGTCACTTCTTAACCCAGTGCTGGCCACATACCGGCCACTTGTGCTGTGGAAGTGGCAGGAACAGAAGTGAGATCTAGGAGGACCAAAATCTGGATTTGTGGCCTGATTGGGGTGGAAGGGTGTCTTACAAAAATCTTAGAGCTGGAACTCAGAGCTTGGCACTGTCCCTGAGCTTCCTTTGCTCAAAGCTAACACTCTAACACTTGAACCACAACTCACCTTTCATCTTTTTTAGTAGTTTAGTAGACAGAAGTTTTTCACATATTTTCCTGCCTGGGCTGGGTTTAAGTTGCCACCCTAAGAGCTCAGCATCTTGAGTAGTTGGATTGTTGGTATGAGCCACTGGCATCTAGCTGCAAGGATGCCTTTTCATACTCTCTTTTGTTCTAACAGCTGCCTACTTGCCCTGGCCTAGATCTCTGACCTCCATGTCAGCTCCCACCAGTCCCTGATTATGTGGAGAATATAAACCTCAAACCTGATCCCATTTCTTTGTTCTCAGGGGAGGAGTTTATGTTTTGTCTGAAGCCTGGGGTAGGAGGGGTAACTGTAGATGGGTGATCAGCTGGGAGAAAGGTACTCTGTTATAGCCAAGAAGGAGTTTGGCCAGATGCTAATAGCTCATGCTCTCATATTCCTAGCTCCTCAGGAGTTTGAGATCTGAGGATTGCTATTCAGAGGCAGCCCAGCTAGAAAAGTCTGTGAGACTCTTTTCTGCAAATAACTACCCGAAGCCTGGAAGAGAAACTGTGGCTCAAGTGGTAGAGTGCTAACCCTGAATGAAAAAAGTGAGGGAGAGAGCCCAGGCCATGAGTTCAAGCCCTAGTACCAAGATGTGTATGAGAACGTGTGCATTCACACACACACACACACACACACACACACACACACACACACACACACACACACACAGAGGAATGTGGTAATGATGAGCTGAGCTAGAACTGAGGGCAGTCTTGAATCATATTCATAGCAAACTCTCAAGCCAGATCAAGTGGTTTCTCCCTAAGTCCTTCTTGGGCTGAGGGGTTGGGCCATGGCAGTAAGTTCCATGGAACCTGCCCCTCCATCCATGTACAGAGCCACAGGACCAAGGGAAGGACACTAGGGATGCTCCTTTGTAGTCAGCCTACAATTGCCGACCTTCATCTGCCCCCTTCCACCCCCTTGCACTGGTGAGGAAAGCAGTGGTCTGAGCACTGGGACTCCTGGGATAGTGACTGCTACAAGCAGCAGCCGGCCAGCTGTGGATTCTGGAGCCTACAAGCCGTTCATGAGCTCAACTCCACACCTGCCCAAGTTGTGCCTGACAAACTCACACTCTTGTGATGCCCGCATGAGCAGGCGTTACCTGGTGTGACATCTTGCAGCTCCTGCCCCTCCTGGCCTAGAACCGTGGTCTGAGACATCGAATTACTGCTCAGATCGATATTGCACCCATGACAGATGCCTTTCTGATGAGCTCCATACCCCAAGGCTCGACCCTTCTCTGGTACTGTGGCCGATCTGTAGGCAATGGCTTCCAAACAGGCTGCTCTCAAGACTTGTAGGAGATCTAGATATTGGGAGACCCTCAGGGGCCCACTGGAAAATACTCTTCCTAGAGCCACCGAGTAAGACCAAGCAGGTTAGATGTTGGTCATGGGACTTGAACTCTGGGCCTGGGCACTGTGCCCCAGCTCTTCAGCTTACCACTTGAGCTACGGAGCCACTTCTGGTTTCTGGAGGTTCCTTGGAGATCAGAGTCTCCCAGACTTTCCTGCTCAGACTGGCTTTGAACCACAATCCTCACATCTCAACCTTCTGAGGAGATAGGAGTACAGGTGTGAGCTACTGGGGCCTGGCTGATCTGGCCTTTCACCACAGTGGACTAGGAGCTCTTGAAAGCTTTTCTTTACTTTTTAGGTGCCAGTACTGGTGATTGAACTCAGGGGTCTGGGCTCTGGTCTCTTAACTTTTTCCCTCAAGGTTAGCTCTCTACCAATTGAGCCACAACTCCATTCCTGGCTTTTGGTAGTTCATCGGCAAGAAGAGCCTCACTAATTTTCCTCCCCTGATCTGGCCTGACCCACGATCTCTATCTCAGTCTCCTGAGTAGCTATGATTTACAGGGGTTGAGCCACTGGTGGCATTGGGCTAGAAGCTTTTCTTAAGCAAGAGTTCTTCCCTGCATTTGTACTGACTCCTCCAGGCAAAGGAATTCTGAGGGCCAAGAACTGTGAAAAATAGGCTTCCAGCCACCAGAAATGGCAGGGGTCCGTGGTGAAAAGCCAAGCTATTCTTCTCCCTGGGTCCCATTCTGGAACCCCACCGTCTGTCCTGTGACTCAAGTACAAACCTTGGCCCAGCCATGAAATGTCCTGACAGACTCTTCTGAAGCCACAGAAACTTCATTCCACCCACACTACCTGCTCTACAGCACACCTCAAGACCTTTTCCCATGCTGTACCTTCTGCCTTAGGCTCTCTGTCCTGTATCCACATCTTAGAACTCCTGTGGAATTTTGACATTGGTTATATCACCTCCTGGAGCAAGTCTTATCTTCGCTTATCCCTCTTTTTTTTTAATATTGAGTTGCTAGAGATGGCACTTGTGCAGGGTGACTGGCAAATGCTCTATCTTGATGTGTGTGTGTGTGTGTGTGTGTGTGTGTGTGTGTGTGCGCGCGCGCACGTGCGCGTGTGCCAGTCCTGGGGTTTGAATTCATGGCCTGGATTCTATCCGATCCCTGAGCTAGCACTGTACTACTTGAATCACATCTCTACTTCTGGCTTTATGGGTGTTTAATTAGAGAAAAGTGTCTCATATAGACTTCCCTGCTTCCAATTGGGATCCTCAGATCTCAGCCTCCTGAGTTGCTTACAGAGGTGAGCCACCAACAGCTTCCCTCTACTCTACCTCTTACCTATAACAATGGCCCTCCTCTGAATCCCACAAGAATATGTCATACCAGGCTCATTTTTTTTTTCTTTTTGCCACTCTTGGGTCTTGAACTCAGGGTCTGGGTATGTTCCTGAGCTTCTTTTGCTCAAGTCTAGCACTCTATCACTTAAGCCACAGTGCAACTTTTGCCTTTTTCTGTTTCCTTGGTACTGAGGAATCGAACCCAGGACTGAGTGTGTGCTAGGTAAGCACTATACAACTAAGCCACATTTACAGCCCAAGGCTCACTTCTCATGGGAGTTATGAGGGTGAGATTTATTGGCATACCCCTTTTGGCATAGAAATGGCTGACTATTTAATATCTTTGCCAAGATTTGGGGCCAGCCTGAGTCTCGGCAATGACGAATGATAAATGAGTGATAGCCACCAGGCCCCAGAGATCTAGGCTCACATCCTACAGAGGGATAGAGACTATGGAGCCAGAAACTTCGACAACTCCTACAGTCTAGGAACTGTGGTCTCCCTGGAGGCAAGGGCTGGCTGCTAGGTGTCCCGATGGGAGACTTCAGCCAGAATATAAGGCTTCAGTTATTAAATGGCAGAGAAGGATGCTTTGGTCAAGCTGCAGGCTCAGACTGAGTACTCTTCAGGGCTTGTCCCAGCTTGACCAGGTTGGGGGGCTGGCCATGGGCAACCTGATGAATGCCCATCATCCATACATCATCCATCCATATACAGAGACATGGAGTTATTGCCTCCTTTGGGGGGGGCAGTTCCAGGTTTGTACTATGAGCCTAGGCCCTGTCCCTGAGCTCCTTTTGTTCAAGGGTAGTGCTCTGCCCTTGAGCCACAGCTTCATTCATTATTTTATTGTGATATCTTAGATATATGAGTCTCATAGACTTTCCTGCCCCCGCTGAATTCAAATTGGCATTCTCTACATCTCAACCTCCTGAGGAGCTAGTATTACATGCAGGAGCCCATGGCTCCTGGGTTTCTTTTCTTCTTTTTGTTCTTTTTTATAATTATAACAATCTGAAATCTTCATGGTGTCATTCCAATAGTTTGCATTCAAAGTAAACTACCCAGGCCTGGAGTTCAAATGATAGGACTGCCACCCACAAATGGAAGGAGATCTTTCCTATTCATGGGAATGCTAATGGAATATTATCAAAGTAATAAACTTGCAGTTAATCCATGATTCTATTTTAGAATGCCACACAAAAATTATTGGATATATATCTTCCATTCCAGCACCATAGTATAATTTCCCTAATGGAAGGCTATTGACTGATTTTTAATTAATGCTTTTATAAGTATTCAACCGTGATACTTCATTAAATGGAGGCACCATTTAGTAATGAATAATTAGTAATTATATATATATATATATATAATTTAATATCCTCACCATCCGTCTCTCTGTATGCATATATATATATATATATATATATATATATACATATCTATCTATCTATCTATCTATAAGGCACTCCTATGGCTTGATCACAGGTCCTCAGAACTCCTGGCAGCTCAGTTTGACGGAGGCTGGTGTGCTAAGACTGTGACCCTGTTTATGGATTAGCCATTGAAAACCTTGGGTTGAAATCCCAGCATGGCCAAAAATTTATTCGTGGATTAAGAAGCCAATTTTGACATATTTATTTTTTTCCTTCTCTGAGAAAGTCCTGGGTCTCAGTATGATGCATAATCCATATGCGGATATATCCTATGTGATATGATGTAATAAAAAATGTTATATATAATAATACTAAATAAATAAGGGTAATAAGCATCATATACAGTAAACCCATGTATGTAAATAGATCTCATATATTAATATTCCTTTTTCCAGTGCTGGGGCTTCTATTCAGGCCCTGAGAACTGCTCTGAATTTCTTGTCTTCAAGCACGGTGAGCCTTTGCCCTTCACCTACAGTGCCACAGAGTTATCCATACCCTGAGTTCAAATACACGGCCTGCCTGGAAAATGGTGCAAATTCCAAACCAGGGCTTTATTATTATTATTATTATTAGCTGAGCGCAGGGCTTGCACTCAGGTCTTGGCATTTCTGCAACAGCAGAACCTTGTAACTGAGGACCCGAGTTCAAATCTTCGGGCTGGCAAAAAAAAAAATAAAAATAAAAAGGAGAAGCATAAAACTGAGAAGTTCAAGAAGGTGGTTTTACTTTTTTTTTCCCTTTGTACTGTGACCATCCTGGGTCTAAATGACAAGTCCCAGAAAGTGTACATGACCTTGCATTGCTGATGTTTGGCAGGCTATTAAGGAAGCCATACCGAAACTGGCAACTTAGTTCTGGAGGTCGAATCCAGGGATTGCCACTAATGAGTGGTGGAGATTCTAAGAAACCCATTCCCATATACATCCATACAAATGGAATGTTATAAAAGGAACAATTAAGTTGGTAGTTAGTGTATGATTATAAAATTATACACAACAATTCTACTACATTGACTAATTTTCAATTAATCCTTTATTATGTATTCAACCATGATAGTTAAAAAAGCAAGGAATAATTTAATTGCCAATAATCGGTAGTAATATTGTATTATGCAATTTCATAGTATACAGACATATGTCTCTTGTTTTATGCATCTACATCTATCTATCTATCTATCTATCTATCTATCTACCAATCTACACATTTATCTGTTTATACACTTGTCACTACTGGGGCTCAGTGGTAGAATGCTCGCCTACTACATGCAAAGTCCTAGGGTCAATTCCTCACTACTGTGTGCATAGATAAATCTGGAAGTCGTGCTGTTGCTCAACCAGCTGAGCACTAGCTGAGCATGAAAGCTTAGAGACTGTGTGTCAAGACTCTAACTCAAGACCCAGAAATGGCACCAAAAAAGATAGAATGTTCTTACTGCAACTATATAAGGATATCACTGCAAATACCTCATCACAGAGCAAGTCTGCAGTCTGGTGCAGACAGTTGCTGTCTCACCTGAATTAGCCAGAGGTAAACCGTTGCAACCCAGCTGCACAGAAGCAGATGCTGCTGGCTCACTCACCCCTGTCATCCAAGATTCTTGGGGGCTGAGATCTGACAATGGTGAGTTTAAAACCCAGCCCTGGCAGGAAGTCTGCGAAACTCTGAGCTGTGGCTCCAAGTGGTAGAGCTCTAGCCTTGAGCAAAAGATCTTAGGACTGTAACCAGGTTTTCAATGCAATCCCCGTGGCTGACTCCACCTCCCCCCAAAAAACCCCTCTAATCACTCGATGTGAGCTTTGTGTGGTTTGTGACGTGTTTCTGAAAGAATGGTGATATTGTTGAAAGCACCCTAATTCTAATGACATTGCGTGGGATACAGCTATGTGATGAGTCCTTCACGAAGTTTTGTGTGCTGAGTCCTACTTTCATGTGGTCCTTGTAAGAGCTCCACAAGTCAGATAATTGTGCTATAGAGAAACTTGAGGCTCAGATATGTCCCCACGTCAGGGCCAAAATTATGTTTGTCTCCTACAGACAATTGTTTGGGTTTATTTTTCTCGGTCATGAATCTTGAACTCAGGGCCTAGCCCCTGACCCTTCCATGTTGGGCTCCTCTACCACGTGGAGCCAAGGATCCCCTTGCAACAGAGTGTTACAGTCTAGGTATCTGTAGCTGAGGTCTGTCATCCTGCCTACCCAGGAAGCTGAGATATGATGATTTTGGTTCCAAACTATCCCAGACATAAAAGGTCCCATGAGACTATAATCTCCTTTTCAGCACTTAGAAACTTGAACTGGAAGCTGGTGGCTGGTGACTTGCACCTGTCATCCTAGCTACTCAGGAGCCTGAGAGTTGAGGATCACAGTCCAAAGCCAGGCTGGGCAGGAAATTGCTTGAGAGGCCTCTCTCCAGTGAACTACCAAAAACCTCCAGGGGTGCTGTAGCTCAAGTGGTAGGGCGACTGGCTTTAGCTGAAGAACTCAAGGACAGCACTCAGGCCTAGACATAAATTCCTCCAACTTCCAAAAAAAAAAAGAAAGAAAGAAACCTGAGGTGGAGGGCTGGGAATGTGTCTTAGGTGTAGAGTGCTGTATGAATCCCTGGGTTTGCCTGTATGAATTTCTGGGTTTGATTCCTTAGTACCACATACTAGAAAAAGCCTGAAGTGACTGTGTGGCTTAAGTGATAGAATGCTATCCTTGTACCGGAGAAACTCAGGTCCAGTGTTCAGGTCCTGAGTTCAAGCTACAGGACAAGTGTATGCACACACATACATGTGCACACAGACAGACACAGACAGACACACACACACACACACACACACACACACACACACAGATAAACACACACACACATACACATACACAAACACAGTTACCAGAAGTGAAGGTGTGACACCAAATGGTAAAACACTGAGCTTCTATTCTGAGCTCATGGTCAGCACCCAGGTCCTGTGTTCAACCCTAAAACCTAGTCATTGGGGTCCAAACTAGGAGAGGTCAAAGGTTTCAAAACTTGATGAGCATCACCAGCCCTAAATGACAGGGAGCATTGTGATATTACACATGTGCTTAGATTTAGCAAGCTTCCAGAAACCAAGGAAGCCACCGTTGCCAATAATGAATCATTTCATTAATTTCAGCTCCCTTGTTTCCTGCCAAAAAGAACCTTGAAATAATTGTAGCAGGTTATTTCAACACTGGAACATAGTCTAACAAAGACACGATAAATGCAGGGAACTTGGCCTGCCAAGGGAGGTGGCACAAATGAAGGTTTCCTGTCAAAACAGCAATGGGAGAGAGATAGCTTGGGGTATAAAGACGCCTTTTTCTCCTGGCATTTATAGCCAGCCCACACTCCTCCTCACTAATTGGCCTGGATGGAGTTGTTTATTACACAGCTGTACTGGAGTGAGGCCTTTTGTCTGCCTGTTCCAACAATGAGGCAGACTTCCTCCAGCACCCTGGGGTGTGCAGAAAACCTCAGGCTACATTGGGAACAGTTAAGGGAGCCCTGGAACATGCACTGTCTTGAAAGCACGGTCTGGGCTATGAAATCATTCTATTCAAAGCAAATATTCTAGCTGGATGCCTTTCATCATAGGGACTCTGGACCTTTACTGATAGAAATACATGCATACATACATGGGGAAACATGGAGTTACTTGTTTTTTATTTTGCTTTTTTTTGGCAGGTGCAGGGGTTGTATTATGAGCCTAGGCACTGTCCTTGAGCTCTTTTTGCTCAAGGGTAGTGCTCTTTCCTTGAACCACAGCCCCACTCATGACGAGTTTTATTCCTTTGGTCTCTCAGAAATAAGAGTGCTGTGGACTTTCCTGTCCTGGCTGAATTCAAACTGGCATTCTCTACCTCCCAGACTCCTGATGAGCTAGGATTACAGGCAGGAACAAATGACACGTGGCTTTCTTTTCTTCTTGTTCTTTTTTCCGTTGTGAGAAACTGAAATCTTCATAGTGTCATTCTAATGGTTTGCATTTTGAAGTAAACTGCCCAGGCCTGGAGTTCCAATGCCAGGACTGCCACCTACAAATGGAGGGAGATCTTGAGAAAGTCTTTCCTATTCATGTGAATGTTTAATGGAATGTTATAAAAGTAACAATAGAATTTGCAGTTAGTTCATGATTTATAGAAGGCCACACAAAAAGTATTGGATTATGTCTTCCATTTTATATATTTTGTATAATTCTCCCAAGTAAAGAATACTGACTACTTTTACATTAATGCTTTAATAAGTATTCAACAATGATACTTCATTAAATGGAGGCATAATTTAATAATAATTCATAATATATATAATTTAATATCTTCACACTGTCTCTCTCTCATATATATTGTAAACTACACATCTATTTTTCTATCTATATGTATATCTATATCCATATCTATATCTACACCTACATCTTTATCTATCAGCCACTACTATGGCTTGTTCCCAGGTCCTCAGAACTGGTTGGCAGATCAGTTTGCCAAAGGCTTTTGTACTACAACTGATCCTTTCATGAATTGGGCATTGTGGGCTGTGAGTTCAAATCCCAGCATGGCCAAAATTTTGTATGTGGAGTCAGAAGCCAATTTTTACACATATTTTTCCTTCTCTATGAAAGTCCTGGGTCTCAGTATGATGTATAATCCATATTCAAATAAATCAATGTTATAAGGTGAAATAAATGTTATATATGTAATAATACTAAATAAAATAAAAAATATGGATAATAAATGTCATATGGATTAAACCCATGTATGTAAATAGATCTCATATATGAATATTATTTTTTTCAGTGCTGGGGCTTGAATTCAGGCCCTGGAAACTGGGCTGAAATTCTTGTCTTCAATGACGGTGAGCTTCCTCTCCCCCACAGTGCCACAGTTACCCAGACACTGAGTTCAAATCCCAGGCCAGCCAGAAAAATGGTGCAAATTCCAAGCCAGGGCCTTATTTTTTTTGGCCAGGCCTGGGGCTTGAACTCAGCTCCTGGTAACTCTTCCTCACACTCGATCATCTTAGGCTGGGGTGCAGCCTCTGGACCCACAGTCCATCCTGAGATCCTAGGATCCAAATTCAAATCTTGGGACTGGCAAAAAAAAAAGAAGTGCTGGGAAGGTAGCTCAGTAATAGAGTCTTTGCCTTGCATGCATAAGGCCATGGATTCAATTCCTCAGTACCACATAAGCAGAAACAAGCCAGAAGTAGTGCTATGGCTCAAGTGGTAGAGTGATAGCCTTGAACTGAAGAGTTGAGGGACAGCACCGAGACTGAGTTCTGACCCCAAAACCAAGAAAAAAAAAGAAGAAAAGAGAGGGGGAAAAAAGGAGAAGGTTAAAACTCGGAAGTATCAGAGGCGGTTTTACATTTTTTTTCCTTTGCATGGCAAGCAAGGCTCGGAAAGTGTACATGACCTTGCACTGCTGAATTTTGGTGGGCTATCTGGGAAGCCATAGCCCAAAGCAGAAACCTAGGCCTGGGGTGTGAATCCCAGGACTCCCACCTATGAATAGTAGTATATCCTAAGAAATGCATTCCGATATACATCCTTATGAATGGAATGTTGTAAAGTAACAATTACATTAGTGTATGATTATATTATAAAATTATACACAATAATTATACTATATTGAATAATTTTCAATTGATACTTTGTTATGTATTCAACCATAATACTTCAATACAGGAAGGAATAATTTATTGATAATTGTTAGTAATATAATTTATATAATTAAATAATATACAGACATCTCTGTCTTGTTTCATACATATATACATATATATATATATATATATATATATATATATATATGTATGTTACAATCTACATATCTATTTCTACACTTGTCATTCCTGGAGCTCAGTGGTAGAATGCTCGCCTCGATGTATGAAGACCTGGGTTCAATTCCACACTATTACATGCACAGAAAACCCGGAAGTAGTGCTGTCAAGCAGTTGAGCACTGGCTTTGAGCATGAAAGCTTAGGGACTGTGTCAAGGTCCTTACTCAAGCCCCAATACTGGAACCAAAAACAAGGTAGAATGTAGAATGTTCTGACTGCAATTATAGAAAGCCAGGATTTCAAATACCTCATCACAGAGCAAGCTGGGTGTCTGAAACTGATGGCTGTCATGTAACCTGACTTAGCCATAGGTCAATAGCTGCAGCACAGCATCATGGAACCAGACACTGCTGGCTCACCCCTAGCTGCTCAGGGGGTGAGATCAGATACTGGGGGTTGAAAACTCAGCCCTGGCAGGAAGTCTGGTAGACTCTGAGCTGCGCCTGAAAGTGGTAGAGATCTAGCCTTGAGGAAAAGATCTTAGGACAGTACCTCTAACCTATGAGTGAAATCCCTGAAGCTGATGACTCTCCCCCACAAAACATCCCTCTAAACCATTAGATGTGAACTTGTGCGGTTTGTGATGTGTATCTGAAAGAACGGTGATAGTGATGAAAGCACTCTAATTCTAATGACAGTTTGTGGGATATAGCTATGTGATGAGTCCTTCCTGGGGTGCTGGGTGTTGAGTATTTCTGGGTTGTCCATGGGGTACTGAGTGCTGAGTCCTTCACAGGGTGCTATGTGCTAAGTCCTTCACGAGTTGTATTCTTTCATCTGGTCCTTATAAGAACTACACAAGTAAGATGAATGTGCAGATGAGAAAGTTGAGGCTCAGATATGTCCCCAAGGCAGGGCCAAATTTATGTATGTACTAAACTCTAGTGATTTGTCTCCTGCGGACAATTGTTTTGATTTAGGTTACTCCATCATGAACCTTGAACTCAGAGCATAGATGCTGACTTTCTTCTTGGGCTCATGGCTAATATTCTACCATGCTGAGCCAAGGACCCACTTGCAGCAAAGTGTCATGGCTTAGATGTCTTTAGCTGAGGTCTATCATTCTGCCTGCTCAGGAAGCTGAGGATCTCATTTCAAAACTATCCCAGATCACGGTCCGAAGTCAGCCTTGGCAGGAAATTCCTTGAGAAAGTTATATCCAATAAACCACCAGAAAGCCTGAAGGGGCATTGTAGCTCAAGTGGTAGTGTGCTAGACTGAGATGAAGAGCTCAGAGACAGCACCCAGGCCCAGACTTCAACTCCTCCAACCTACAAGAAAAGAAAGAAAGAAACCTGAATTGGAGTGCTGGGAATGTTTCTTTGGGGTAGACTGCTTTGTGTGTGTGAAACCCTGGGTTTGAATCCTCAGTACCACATCCCTACAAAAAAATCCTGAAGTGGCTGTGTGGTAAGAGTACTGTCCTTATACAGGAGAAACTCAGGTACAGTGGTTAGGTCCATAGTTCAATCACAAGGATGGTGTATGCGCGCGCGCGCGCACACACACACACACACACACACACACACACACACACACACACACACACACGGAGGCACCGTTGCCAATAATGAATCATTTCATTCTGTTCAGCTCCCTAATTGTCTATGAGAAAGACTGTTGAATTAATGGTAGCAGTTTGTTTCAACACTGAAACATAGTCTAACAAAGACAGGATGAGTGTAGGGAACTTGGTCTGCCATGGCAGGTGGCACAAATGCAAGCTTCCAGTCAAAACAGAGCACAGGGGAGAGAGATTGCTTGGGGTTCAAAGAGGCCTTTTTCTCCTAACCTTAACAGCCTGGGCACACTCATCCTCACTAATTGGCTTGGATGAATTGTTTGTTACCCAGATGCACAGGAGTGAGGCTTATTGTCTGCCTGTTCCAACAATGAGGCAGATTTCCTCCAGCAGCCTGGGGTATGGAGACCCCCTCAGGTTAACTGGGAACAGTGTGGGGAGCCCCAGAACATGCACTGTCTTGAACGCACACTCTGTGCTAAGAAATCATTCTATTCAAAGCAAATTTCCTAGCTAGGTGCCATTCTTCATAGCAACTCTGGCTCTTCACCAATTCAAATACATGCATATATACACAGACACATGGAGTTACTGGCTCTTTTTTTGTGGCAGGACCTGAGGCTGGAACGTGAGTCTAGACATTTTCCCTGATCTCCTTTTGCTCAAGGAAGCATTTTATTGTGTCTTAAATCATGATTACCCTAGGTTGGGATGCAGCTTTTACACCCACCCAGGGATCCTAGGACCCGAGTTCAATTCCCAGCACTGGCAAAAATACAGCAAACCAACAAAAATGGATGATGAAAAACCAGGTAATTTTACACAACAGGTTTGCTTTTGTTTACTTAGCACTGTGACCCTCCTGGGGCTCAATGACTTGGCTTGAAAATTGTAGGTGACCTTGCATGGATGAAGGCTGGGGGGCTGTCAGTGAAGCATCAGTCTAACCCAGATACCTAGGCCCTGAGATCGATCCTAGGCCTGCCACCTACACATGGCTGAAGATCTTAGGAAACTTGTTCCTATCTATAGGAACACTAATAGAATGTTTGAAATGTGCTAACTGAATTACTAATTAGATAGTCATTCCAGTATAAGATTGTATGCAATAAATATAGATTATTGATTAATTCTTTATGAAGTATCCTACCATGATTAATTAATGGAGGCATAATTTTAGACCAAATAATTGGTAGTAATAGAATATATGAAAATAAGATATAGACATCACTCTTTATATATGGTTATACACTAGAATCTACATAAATCTCTGTCTCTCTCTGTATACCTTTGTAGATGCATATACATATGTTAATACACACACACACATGCACACACACACACACGCACACACACACACGCACACACACACACACACACACACACACACACACACACACACTGCAATCTAAATATCTATCTGTTTATATATTGGCCGTTCCTCGGCTTGATCTCAGGTCCTCAAATGTGCCCACCAACTTCACTTGCATCAGACTGGTGTGCTAACATTTACCCTTTCATGAAGTGGGCCTGTCAGACCCTGAGTTCAAGGCACAGAACTGGCAAAAACTTAATCCTGTGCGAAAACCCAATTGTCCCACTGTTTTCCTTATCGGTGAATGTCCTGGGCCTCAGGAATGATGTAGAATACATTAGCAAATCTATGTCTTATGTAATAGGATGCAAAAAATGTTATATGTGTAATCATACTCACTCAAATGCATAAGAAATAAATAAAACATAAAAAAATGAATACACTAACCACAACATACAGTAAACATTTGCATGTAAATATATAAATCATGTTTTTAAAATGTATACGAATATTATTTTTGAATTCACGCCCTAGGAACAGGCATTTCTTTATTGTCTTCCAGCATGGTGATCTTCCCATCCCCCAATGTGCTGCAGATTTCCCCCGACCCTGAGTTCAAATCCCAGGCCTGGCAGAAAAAATGGCAAGAATTACAAGCCACGGATCCTCATAATATTTTAAATATTTTTAATGTGTATATGTACGTATGTATGTATGCATGTATGTATGTTTGTATGGTTTATTTTTATTTTGTCAAGCACAGGGCTTGAACTCAGGTAGTGGCAATTCTACCTCAGCTTTGATCACTCTAGGCTGGGATGTAGCCACTTGACCCACAGCTGCTAATGGAATCAGGCCTTTCAGGGAAAACAATGCACAGAAAAAATGTGGCCTTTTTACGTTTTCTTCCTTTGCACGGTGACCCTCCTAGGTCTGAATGACACTGTTGCAAAGGGTACTTCACCTTACATTGCTGAAGGTTGGCGGACTATTAGGGAAGCCATAGGCTCACATGGCAACATAGGACCTGACCAATCAATGGCAGGAAATACTAAGAAACTGGTTCCCATCCATAGGAATAACAATGGATTTTTGTCAGTGTCACAGTTGAATGAGTTAATCATGATGCTCCTAGAAAATTAGACAGAGTGTTATCAGGAGTCTGATTGATTTTATTTAATATTTATGAAGCATAAAAAGAATATTATTATTTACAGGAACACAATAATTTCAGGACACTGCTTGATTTCATTAATAGTGTAAGGATGAACACATTAACATTAATTACATGGACGCATAATAAATACCCAAGAATTGGTAGGAATGTAGTCTTATAACTGAATAACGTATAGACATCTCTGGCACTCTATAAAGATATATATTTATTAGTATACTGTCATCTGCATGTCAATCTGTTCATATTTTGTTAACTCCTGGGCTCGATCTCAGGTCCTGGAACAGCCTGTCAGCTCAATTTGCCCCAGGAGGGTGTGTTCACACTCAACCATTCATGAATTTGGCCCTGTAGGCCATGAGTTCAGATACCAGCACTCCCAAACAATGAATCGTTGAGTAAGAAGCTGATGCTGACACGTTTTCCTTTTCTGTGAATATCCTGGTGTCAGGTATGAAGTGGAATACATATGCAGGCTTATATCCTATGTAATCAATGTAACCAACGTTCTATGTGTCATAATAATCAATAAATAAATGGTCAATACATAAATAAAACAAAAAATACAATAACTACACTGAATGCAATATGGAGTGAACGTATGTATGTAAATATAAATATAAATCATATATTTAAATTGTACATGAATAGGTGGGGGCCGATTTCAGGCTTAAGGAACAGACTTGAATTTCTTGACTTCAAGGAGGCCAGATTCCCCTTCCTACACAGTACAACACTGTTACCCAGACCATGAGTTCAAATCCCAGTCCTGGCAGAAAAATGGCACCTTTATAGTATGTGAGGCCCAATTCTTAGGTATTTCATTATTCCTCCATTTTATGAATGTGATTGTGTAAATGCTTAATAAAGTATTAAATAAAATCGATTAGTGTCATATGATATAATTATGTACAATTTTATCCTAGAATCATTCAAGAACTGCCCATTCAATCATGACATACATCCCATCCTATTTGTATTCATATGGATATGAATGAGTGTCTTAGGATCTCCTGCCATTTGGAGGTGGCAGCCCCAGGATTCGAACTTTGGGTTCTAGCTCCCCCCACTTAAACCCGAGAATAGGGAACTCACTGTTCTGTCCAAGAACATCAGCAAGACCAATGATTAGGCAGGCACCAGTGGCTCTCAACATTCCTCCTTGACGTTTACAAGGCTGTGATGGGAGGATCATGGTCAAGGTCACCCTCAGGAGGAAAGTCCTTGAGACCCTGTCCAACTTCAGTGCCAACAAAGACAGAAACCCTGTGCCTCCAGTGGTAGAGGGCCAGCCTTGAGCAAAAGCAGCTCAGAGACTGTGCCCAGATCCTGAGATCAAGGTTCGGGACTGGCAACAAACAGACATAAACAACAATCTGTGCAGCCATCCAGCTAAAGCCGTCTCCCTCTTGTCCCCAACTGAATGGGACAGAGTTCCCTGGGAAAAGGGCTGGGAGAGCCCCTGTCAACTTGATTCTGCCCATGCTGATTGCATCACAGGATTCTAGCCACACCCCGATTATTTCATGTTTCTTTCTGACCAATGGGATACAAGAATGGTGGCAACGCCCACATTCCATGATGCCTGGTAGCACCTGGATTTCCTCTTTTAGTACACCACTACCAGCAGTTAAGGAAGGTAGAGGTGGCTGAGTGGTGAGCAAGAGACTCAAGGTAACTTTAGAGAATAGTAGGAAATTGATATGCCCCACCCCCCTACCCCCCTTCCTGTGGTGCTGGATTTCAAATCTCAGCGGGCCTATGGCCCTGACCTTGTCCCTGCCCTTGGTCCTCTGCTCTGGGTCCATGTGTCTGCCATGCCACAGCCATCTCTGCTTGCTCTACCTGGATCATCTGCCAACAGCGTCTCCCAGCAGCACAGGTGAGTGGCCGCCCCAATACCATTCCCAACTCGGGTCAGAAACCCCTCTGAGAGCACCATGACCCCCTGCTTGTTTCCTCTCCCTGGCTCTGAGGAGCCACCTTTCTGTCTTGTGCATTTCTGAGAAACAATATATGCTCAGGCTGGGCTGAGCTCAGGCGGTCCTCCTATCTGTGACATGTATGCTCCACCAGTCCTGGTCCTCTGTAGTTGGGATGGTAGACATGTAGAGCCATGCTCAGTCATCAGTTTAGATGGATATCACAAACTCTTAGTCCATGGCAGCCGATTCTTGACCACACATAAAGCTCTGGGTAGGGCCACAACCATTGGAACTCAGTCTCTTTACAGGACAGTTGTGAGGAAACAAGGGATTTATATAGAGAGATCTCTGAAACATGGCTAGGCACAGAGGGAGTGGCCTTCAGGTAAGGTTCTCGACAATTCTGTGAGCATATGACAGGAAGATACCTGGAAAGGGTTCAGGTGGCCCCTGTTATTAATGGGGCAACCGGTGTGGGATTATGAAATAAAACATGGCTCTCTTTCATCATTACCCTATCCACATGAGGAAGGGTATCCTTCACTGTGTTGAGTTTTGCAACTGGGGAAAACAAAGCATGGAGAAGCTGGGTGACCTACTTATGACCTCAAGTTCACAGGAAGCTAGGCCTGACTTCTGTACCATGCTCCCTAGTTAAATGGGAGCTATTCAGTCCACTTTTTGTAGTGGGAAGTCCACTTCTTGTCAGTCATGGGGCTTGAACTCTAGGTTTGGACGCTGTTCAGGAGCTCCTCAGCTCAAGACTAGCGCTCTACCACTTGAGCCCACAGCACCACTTTCAGTTTTCTGGTGGATCTTTGGAGATAAGTGTCTCACAGACTTTCCTTCCCGGGCTGGCTATGAACCATGATCCTCATTTCTCAGACTCCTGTGTAGTTGGGATTAGAGTTCTGAGCCACCGGCACAGGGTTTAGATGTACTTCTCACTTTCTTTCTCCCTCTCTCACATGAACTGGTTGAATGTGTGCTGGAGGAGGTGGCCCATTGTCTCCATGTGGCTAGAACCCATGGTAGCCCTCTCATTCTGGAGGTGGGCTGTGGGTCAGGAGCTGTCTCGCTCAGCCTGTTGAAACAGCTCCATGACATAAGCTCCTCTGTACCCTGGCTAGACCATGACGGTTATTCATTTTCCATCCAGCCTTACTCGACTTCTCATATTGAACTGTTTTCTACATCATTTGCTAGCACCTGGCCAAAATTATGATACATAGTTACAGAATCAAAATATCATGCCTTCTTAAGAAATTCATTTAAGATTCTGGGAATGTGGTTTCATGGTACGGTGATTGCCTAGCATGCATGAAACCCTGGGTTCAATTCCCTAGTACCACATAAACAGAAAAACACTGGAAGTAGTGCTGTGCCTCAAGTGGTAGAGTGCTAGCCTTGAGAAAAAAAAAAGCCCAGGAATAATTCCCTAGCCCTGAGTTTAAGCCCCTGGACTGGCAATAAAAAAAAATATTCAAATATTTTTTCATTCATGTGACTGTTTCTAATATATTTATAAGATGATTTCTTTGTTGCTTTGTGTGTCCCCCCACACACGATATAACCCCTGCTTTCACTGTATTTAATGTTGGTATAATTTGTGGAGGGGAATGGAAAAAAAAAACCAAATCGTTTAAATAGGGATACAGGTGGACCCATTGTAATAATGAGAAGTACAAGTCGTTATGTTGAAAAACGAACTTTACAATTTTGGCGGAGGGGGGGCGGTAGAGATGGGAGGGATGGTAAGGGATAGGAAGGGGAAACAAAGGAGGAGGCAACAATACTTGATAAGAAATGTACTCATGGGCTGGGAAGGTGGCTCAGTGGTAGAGTGCTTGCCTTGCAAGCCCGAGGCCCTGGGTTCGATTCCTCAGCACCACATAAGCAAAAAAAAAGAAAAAAGCCGGAAGTGGCGCTGTGGCTTGAGTGGTAAAGCGCTAGCCTTGAGCTGAAGAGCTGAGGGACAGCGCTCAGGCCCAGAGTTCAGGCCCCACGACCGGACCCCAAAAAAAAAAAAAAAGAAATGTACTCATTATCTTGCCCACATGTAATTGTAACTCCTCTGTATAGTATTTTCACAATTAAAAAAAACCATTTAGTTAGCAAATGCAAAATAAAGAAACCATACTTTCAATATATAATTGCTCCTTCCATACTGACACCTGACAATAGTCCCTTATTCATGTACTTTACTTATAATAGCATACTCTGTTGAAAAAAAAGTTTTGGTCATTAGGTCAAAGCAACTGATGCCAGGATTTTGTGTGGTCACTGCTAATCACAGAGAGAAGGATAGTCTAAGTGACATTTGGAAATCTTTTTGGTCAATCATGGTACCAAAAACTCAGAGGCTAATTAACAGTTGTGACAGAATAGAAGGAATAACTCGATGGAAGGAATAAATGATAGTAACTAAGGTGTACCAGAAACTGTTCTTGAGAACCATTTTTGGTTATTGAAGAACTAGTTATCAACTAAGCTTATTTCTCATTGCGTTTAGCAGTCTAAATCTCTTAGGGTAGTTCTTAATATCTGTGTGATAAATGTATCTCCTTCTGTGCTGTTCTTTCCTACTCAATCTCCTTTGCTTTCTAAAAATCTGTCTTTCTATTTTTCTCTATGAACATTTCCTGATACTAAATACAACTATACAGATGGCAGAGGATGCTAATGTAAGGGTCCCATGAGTCATTAATGTAACAACATGGAAAAGGAGGACATATTTATTGCTACCTCAATTTTTCTGAAAAGCTGCAATGTCATCATTTGTTTCAAATTTCCATACTTTGTCTACATAGTGTCATTAAGTGCACATAAATGCAAATATGAGCCAGGTGCTGACGGTTCATGCCTATAATGCTAGCTACTCAGGAGATTGAGACTAGAGGATTGTGGTTCAAAACCAGCCTGGTCAGGAAAGTCTATGAGACCCTTTTCTTCAATTAACCACCAGAATCCCAGAAGTGGTGCTGGAGCTAAAGTGGTAGAGTGCTCAACTTGAGTTGAAGAGCCGAGGAATAATGCCCAGGATCAGAGTTCAATCCCCACGACCAACAAAAAAAGTGAAATGTGACTTTAAGTTTCCACAAAAGGAACGACAAGTTCAATAATCTTTCCAAGCAGAAAAAATAATTCCAAAATTATTCAGTGTACCTACTTTTGCTGAATTATTTAAGTTATGGCTTTTTTGCTGGACATAATCTCTTCTTTTAAAAATTGTCAAATATTAGCTTTACAATAAACTTCATCTAATATTTCTTATTTCAAAAGAGAAGTCTATACAGTTGATATCACATAGCTTTCTTACTAGCTTAGTTCAAAGTCAACCCAGGCAGGAGAGTCTGTCAAACTCTTATCTCTAATTAAACGCCCGAAATCCAGAAGTGGAGTTTTGGCTCAACAGTAGAGTATTGGCTTTGGGGGCAGGTGGGCAGGAAAGGCAACTGTTCAGGAACAAGGTCCACCCTCAGGGTTCAAGCTCCACAACCAGCACAAACTAAACAAGCAAACAAAAGCAACACAGATATTTCTATGGGACCCTCCTTAAAAGAATACTCCTTTAAGAGAAGGGGCTCCTTTTGTTGATCATACTCACTGGATCCTGCTTTTTGGAATCCTTATTGCTAAGGAGAACTCAGGACCATACTAAGTAATTGATAACTGACTCCTGCAACAAAAGGATCATCTCAGGAATGAAATATCCATGCATAAGGCACTTTAAAATTTCCATGTCTTTGTTTCTTTGCAGTAGAACACTTTTAAAACAACGTTATTTCTTTTTGTTCTATGCTGGCCTTCAAATAACACATTATTTCTTTTTGTAATACTCAACTAAAAGTTTACAGAAAAGTTTTATATGAGTAAATAACACACTCGAAAAAGTCAGGGACAGAGTTTCCTTCAAGCCTTGGGATTGTTTTCTTGTACAGTAAAAAGAAAATCACATATTAACTTGAACTTTGTCATTCCTCTATGTTCCATTCCTCTCCTGGGATCAGTTTCCACATCCAGTAACCGTTACTTCCAGTAACAACCAATGGTGCTGCTTGAGGTATAATGAACAGGATTCATCGTAGGGTACAATTGGATTCAATATACTTGTCAATAAATGTAACACACACCATCAGCAGAAGCAGGGACAAGAACCACATGATCTTTATATGGATTTAGAAATCTTTTAATAAGCTCCAATACCCCTATATGATTAAAAGGTCTGAGAAGCTAGGAATGCATGCAACTTTCCTCAATATTATACAGAGTATGCATATGACAAAGAATGTACATAACAGTGGACACATGAAGACATTAAAATCTGGAATGAAGTCTAGACTAAAACTCTTCTACACAGCTCTTTAAAAACCACTTGACCCACAACTATTTTTCTAATAAAACAATTGCTAATACCAGAAAAGTCTTATTAATTTTTCTTGCATCTGTTGCTTAAAGATTTGTGATAAGCTGGACTTCTCAATAAATTCTAAAGCAGAAATATTTGTCTTGGAGTCTGTGGAAGCTTTAAACCTGTGTTTTAATTCACAATGTTACATTAAATGATTTAAGGGTTTTGTATCATTTCAAACATTTGTGGTGTAATGAATGATCTTTGTTAAACATGTATTCTGTAAAGTGCCATAGTCTTTTTATGTGTAATGTATTTAAATATATATTATATAAAATACATACACAGATTTGTGTGAAAAATGTGCAATAACAGGTGTATGTATGTATGTATGTATGTATATATATATATATATATATATATATATATTGGAAACTGGACAGGAGTCGAAATGGGGTGTTTCTGTTTTGGCAGAGGAGAATCACACATTTTTTACCTGCATGGCCTCATCATTACCGTTAAACAATTTTAATGCTACACAAATCTTATGTGAAGAAATGACTGTTATGAACTCATTTTCTCTTAGGTCACTCTACGTGAGTGAAGCCTGACCCAGTTAATGCTAGTCTTTCATGTGAAATGTGAAGCTCCCATGTTGCCTTTTTCTGTTGGTGTGATAACTAGTAATTAGTACATTCTCACTAAGGAGATATTTCTTAACATAGACCAGGTTAATGCTACACCACTGTTTAAGGGGTTAATCTCACACCTTCTTAGCCATGAGTCTGGCTTAGAATGGAGTTCTCTGTGCAATAACTTTTGGCCACTGGAAATCCCTGGCCTCCAGTTGTGTTTGGGTACCAATGACTCCATTGGCCCCAAGAGTTGATGGGATGACTGGGATTTTGACTGAGACTGTGGTGAAACTCTGCCCAAGGCTGAGGGGGTCAAGAGGTGCTTTGGAGGAACTTGGCACCATTTGAAATTCAGTAGCCATTTGAGCCAAATATAAAATTGTGTTTACAACTGACAGACTCAATTTGAGCCTTCAAATTTGTGGTTATTCTATTGTAAAGTAATATGTTGTTTATCTAGCATTTATTAGATTTTTATGCATATGTATTTTCACAATGTGCTCCTCAGTTTGAATTAAACCAGATTTTGCAAACTCAAAAAATAATAAAATAGGAAGATGGCGGAGGAGAAGCTGGAATCTGAACAAGCTCTTGCATAGAAAACAGTTTCAGAGTTCCAGTGAACAGTCCCAAGCCAGAGAATCACACCAAGTGTGCCATCACAGGACAGAGAGTTAGTCAAGAGAGGGGAAGCCAAGCAGACACATCTGAGCAGCTGCCGCTGCGGCGGCAGGGTCGCAGCGGCGACCACCGCCGCGGAGGCATACCTGAGACGCAGTCCGGGACGAAGGAGCCAGACGCAGCGGACGAGCGGATTCTACTCAACACCAGCAAGAACCGACAAGGAGCGGACAACTTCATCCTGCACTTTGCAGACCAGAGACGACCCGAGATCCAAGACTCCGCGTGAGTAGAAGCCCCACTTCCTCACTCCTCTGGGAGCAGAGGAGGGAAGGCCACCCCTCCCCCCCCAGCACCGGTGATCTCCATCTTGGATACCGACAAAGCTTGGAGGAGCTGCTAGCTCCAGCTCAGGCCTTGGAATAGAGCTAGTCATTTGGCAGGTCACAGGAACTTGGCGGCGAGGTGACCTCACAGACTCAGTTCCATCCAGGGAGGGGTCGCCCAGCTCAGGCACCAGCCACTGGAGTGGCTCTCCTCGCTGGGTGGCCAGAGCCAGAGGCTGCCCCTCCCTCTAGCAGCCACCACAATCAATTGAAAAACAGAAACCCTGAGAATGGCTCCAGGCTGGGTGCTGTGAGTTTTTTTTCACAAAATAGCCCCAGGGAAAAGCTACTGTTCGTTGAAAGGCCTCAACTCTACCCAGAACCTAGCCTCATCACTGCATCCCCCTCTTTTGTGATTCTCAAAGCAGATCACCCTCCCAGTAAACTAACCTGGGAGGGGGATCTCAAAATCTTGGGTAAAGCAGAGCATTTTCCTGCCTGTTCCAACAAACTGACTTAAGAAACCAATCAAGCCACAGGACCTCAAGCTGACCAGAGACTCCAACCAGACTCTGGTTACAGACAAAAGGGAGATACAGGACACTTCCCACCCCTCCCAAAAAAAAAAAAAAAAAATCAAAGAACTTTTTTTTTTCTTCTTCTTCTTTTCTTTTTTTCTTTTTCTTGTTTTGTTTTTTTTCGTTTTTTGTTACCTTATATATATATAAAAAATTTTTTTTGCTTTTCTAAAACTTTTATTAATCTTTAATTTTTGCCTCTTCTGAAAAAATAATTGTTTTCCATTAACTTTTTTTTTTTCTCCTCTTATAATTTTTATTTTAGGAATACGTGAATGTGTGTTTTCTTTTCTTTTCTTGTCTTCTTTCTCTTTTTCTTTCATTCTTAATTATCTTTTTGTTTTTTTTTCTAGCTCTACTGAACTTCTGATCTTTTCTTCTCACTTTCCTATCCTTTCCATCTTTTCCTCTTTGTTCATCTTTATGTGACTTAACTCTTGTCCTGCACATCCTCAGATAAACCCGTAGTTAACCAGTAGACCCTATCCCCCATTGTGTACACACTTAATCCACAAACTTATTACTCAATTCAAAACCTCTGAGACTTAAATTCACTAATAGCAGTACTTTATACCTATACAATATTTTAAGCATTTTTTTAAAGTTTTTCTCATCTCCTCTATGTCCCTCCCTTTCTCTCAACATATTCATATTCCTCTATAAATAGATGGTCTTTTAATCTCTAAAATAACATTAATTTTTACGTTTCTATTTTTTTTCTGGTCTCTTTTCATTCCCCTTTCCCTTTCTTCTTTTTCTCTCTCTCTCTACTTACATCCTACCCAACCTATTTCCTGCATTGTGATTAGGACATAGTTAACTCTCCCTGTGCCTCCCCACACCAATCTATTCCTATTTTCCACATCTCTTCCTAACCCTAATAATTTCTGGCTTTCCAAATTCTTCTCTGCGGTTCGAAGTTCTTTAACATATAGTTGTTTGATGTCGAATAGATGTATCTGTTGAACTAGATTGTATCTGTAGACTATTGACTGTACAAATGCAAACTTTGGTTGATGGTTGCCTTAAGATAGTGTTCTAGCACAAAACTGGTGCTATCTTCATCTCAAATGGGCAGAGTAAGCCGGAAAAACACAAGAAAAATGGCAAATTCAGGTATCTCAATTCCCAATCCTGATAATCAGGGGTTAGAACAGATAATGAATAATCCAGAGGAGAGTTCCCAAACAGCTCTACAAACACTGGTGGCAAACATGATAAATGAAAAGTTTGACAACGTACAAAGGACTCTGTATGAGCGTGATAGGGAGAGAGAGGAGGCATCCCAGAAGTTTATACAGGAATATCATAAGCGTGAGGAAGCCACTCAAAAACTGATACAGGATTTGCGTGAACAACTTGAGAATACCCAAAGAGAAAGGGAGGAATGGCGTGAGCAGGCTGAGAACACTCAAAGAGATCTGCAGGAATCCCACGAACGGGAGGAAGCTAATCAAAGAGTAATACAGGAATTGAGAGACCAGGTAGAGAACACACAAAGATCACTAAAGGCATTCATGGAATCCATTAACAAAGAGCTGAAGGAAGTCAGGGAGACCACAAAGGGAATGCTGAATGGAACCCAACAGAAGGAATGGGAGCCCAAAGAAACCATAACCAATCAACTAAGTGATTTGAGGACAAACACTGAACACCAAATTAAGGAAGTAAAGAAATTCATACAAGACCTAAAACAGAGCTTCAACAAAGAACTTGAAGCCATCAAAGCTGACCAACTAGAAGGAAAAGAGATAAAAAACAAAGTAGAGAGTCTTGACAGCAGGTTAGACCATGCAGAAGATCGAATCTCAGGGATTGAAGACAGCCTAGATATTATAGAGAAAGAACATACAACCATCCAAGACAAGTCCAAGAAATATGATAGATCTATCCAACACCTGGAAGACACCATCAGAAGGCCTAATCTAAGGATAATGGGTGTAGAGGAACACCTAGAAACAGAAGTTAATGGTCTAGGAAATCTGTTTAACAGGATCCTAGCAGAGAACTTCCCAAACATGCAAAAAGATAGGCCTGTCCAGATACAAGAAGCCTTTAGAACCCCAAATAGACCAGACCAGAATAGGACATCCCACCGTCACATTATAATACACACAGGATCAACTCAGAACAAGGAAAAGATCCTTAAAGCTGTCAGGGAGAAAAGGGTAATCACTTATAAAGGGAAACCAATTAGAATCACCTCAGATTTCTCAGCAGAGACAATCAAAGCAAGAAGAGCCTGGAATGATGTATGCCATGCCCTAAAAACAAACAACTATCAACCAAGAATACTGTACCCAGCTAAACTCTCCTTCATAACTGAAGGCCAAATAAAAACCTTCCATAGCAAAGAAAAATTGAAACAATACATCTCCACCAAACCAGCCCTACAAAAGATTCTTAAAGATGTCCTACACATAGAAAACCAACAAGACCGCAATAAAGGCCAAGAAACTGCACCCAAACTGAGAATCCAAGAACCATAGGAAGAACCCAGTTTTCGCAGCCCCCAAGAAGGTAGATAACATGGCAGGAACTCCCAAATACCTCTCAGTCCTATCTCTTAATGTTAACGGACTGAACTCTCCAATTAAGCGACATAGACTGTCTAGTTGGATTAAAAAACAAGACCCTTCTATCTGCTGCCTGCAGGAGTCACATCTTGCCCATAAAAACAAACACATTTTCAATGTTAAAGGCTGGAACAAAATCTACCAAGCAAACGGACCGCATAAACAGGCGGGAGTTGCAATCCTAATATCAGATAAAATAGACTTCAAATTAAAATTCATGAAAAGAGATAAAGAAGGTCGCTACATACTAATTAAAGGATCTCTCCTTCAGGAGGATATTACAATTCTAAATATCTATTCGCCAAACAATGGAGCACCCAAATTTATCAAAGAAACACTACTTTCCCTCAAATCCCATATAGATCCAAAGACATTAATCGTTGGGGATTTTAACACACCACTCTCCCCACTAGATAGATCAACTCGGCAAAAACTCAACAGAGAAACCGCAGATCTAAACAGCTGCATAGATCAACTAGACTTAACAAACATTTACCGAACATTTCACCCAGCAGCATCAGAATACACGTTTTTCTCAGCAGCACATGGAACGTTTTCTAAAATAGACCACATTTTAGGCCACAAAGCAAACTTGTCTAAATTCAGAAACATTGAAATTATACCTTGCATTCTCTCTGACCACAAGGGAATAAAGTTAGAACTCAACACCAAAAGCCACCAAAGAAAGTCCGGTATCACATGGAGGCTGAACAACACACTGCTGAATCATGAGTGGGTCATGGAAGATATTAGAAAGGAAATTCAAATGTTCATGCTATTCAACAAAAATGAACACACAAAATACCAGCTCCTCTGGGACACAGCAAAGGCAGTACTCAGAGGCAAGTTTATAGCTCTGAGCTCCTACATCAACAAATTGGAGAGATCTGAAACTAACAATTTAATGACACATCTAAACCTCCTTGAAAAAGAGCAGCAAGATAAACCCCAATCCAGTAGACGGAAAGAAATAATCAAAATTAAATCAGAATTAAATGAATTAGAATCCAAAAAAACTATAGAAAGAATCAACAAAACAAAGAGTTGGTTCTTCGAAAAACTTAACAAAATTGACAGACCCTTAGCAAATCTTATCAGAAAAAGAAGAGAACACACCCAAATTAATAAACTCAGAGATGAGAATGGAAACATCACCACGGAAACAAGCAAGATTCAGAACATTATAAGGGAATACTTCTCAAAACTTTATGCTAATAAGTTTGAGAACTTGACAGAAATGGACCTCTTCCTAGCAAATATTGACATGCCAAAACTAAACCAAGATGAGGTAAACTATCTTAACAGGCCCATATCAAGCATTGAAATAGAAACAGCAATAAGAGACCTCCCAGCTAAGAAAAGTCCAGGACCAGATGGTTTTACAGCGGAATTTTACAAGGCCTTCAAAGCAGAGCTCACACCAATTCTCCTCCAACTCTTCAATGAAATTGAAAGAGAAAGCTCACTACCGAACACATTCTATGAAGCCATCATAACCCTCATCCCAAAACCAGGTAGGGACTCATCAAAGAAAGAGAACTATAGACCCATTTCTTTGATGAACATTGATGCGAAACTTCTCAACAAAATTTTGGCCAATCGACTTCAACAATTCATCCAAAAAATCATACACCACGATCAAACAGGATTCATTTCAGGGATGCAAAGCTGGTTCAATATACGCAAATCAATTAATATTATTCATCACATCAACAGGAGCAAGAATAAGAACCACATGGTTATCTCAATAGACGCAGAAAAAGCATTTGACAAGATCCAACACCCCTTTATGATGAAGGTTTTGGAAAAATTAGGAATCCATGGAACATTCCTCAATACAATAAAGGCTGTATATGACAAACCTACAGCCAGCATTATACTCAATGGTGAAAAACTAAAGCCATTTCCTCTTAACTCAGGAACAAGACAAGGATGCCCACTCTCTCCACTTCTCTTCAATCTAGTATTAGAATGCCTAGCTACAGCAATAAGACAAGATGCAGACATAAAGGGGATCCAAATAGGGAAAGAAGAAATAAAACTCTCCCTCTTTGCAGATGACATGATCTTGTATTTAAAGAATCCCATAGACTCCACTCCCAAATTACTCAAGCTGATTCAAAACGTTGGCAAAGTAGCAGGTTATAAAATTAACCCCCAAAAATCAATGGCTTTTCTGTATGCCAACAATGAGAAAAGTGTGGCTGAAATTAGGAAAGCAACTCCATTTGTAATAGCCTCACAAAAAATAAAATACCTAGGAATTAACTTAACTAAAGAAGTGAAGGACCTCTATGATGAAAACTTTAAAATCTTGAAAAAGGAAATCAACACAGAACTTAAAAAATGGCAAAACCTCCCATGCTCCTGGATTGGAAAGATTAACATCGTGAAAATGGCAATACTGCCCAAGGCTATCTACAAATTCAACGCAATACCTATCAAAATTCCACCCTCATTCTTCAAGGAAATAGAAGAGGCAATCCAAAAATTCATATGGAACAATAAAAGACCCCGAATAGCAAAAACGCTCCTCAACGGAAAGAATACTGCTGGAGGAATATCAATACCAAATTTCAAACTCTACTATAAAGCCATAGTAATCAAAACAGCTTGGTATTGGCATAAGAACAGACCTCAGGACCAGTGGAATAGAATTGAAAACCCAGAAATGAACCTACAGACCTATAGCCATCTAATCTTCGATAAGGGAGCTAAAACAATAGAATGGAAGACAGACAGCCTCTTCAGTAAATGGTGCTGGCAAAACTGGTTAACTACATGTAGAAAACTAAAGCTAGATCCTTATATATCACCCTGCACCAGAATCAACTCCAAATGGATCAAAGACCTTGAACTCAAAGCAGACACTCTGAAAACATTACTGGATGGAATAGGAGAAACCCTGGGTCTCCTTGGCTCAGGCCGAAATTTTCTGAATAGAGACCCGGAAACACAACAAATCAAAGAAAGGCTGGACAAATGGGATTGTATAAGGTTGCAGAGCTTCTGCAGGGCAAATGACATAGCTAGCAAGATCAATAGAAAGCCCACAGACTGGGAGAAGATCTTTACTAGCCATACAACGGACAAGGGTCTCATATCTAAAATATACTTGGAACTCAAAAAATTAAACCACCCAACAACAAATCCTCAAAGAAACAACTGCCCAATAAGTAAGTGGGCGAAAGACTTAAAGAGAAGCTTCTCTGAAGAAGAAAGAAGGATGGCCAATAGACACATGAAGAAATGTTCAACATCCTTAGCCATAAAAGAAATGCAAATCAAAACAACATTGAGATATCACCTCACTCCAGTTAGAACAGCAAAAATCAAGAACTCTAACAACAACAGATGCTGGAGGGGATGTGGACAGAAAGGAACCTTACTTCATTGTTGGTGGGAATGTAAACTTGTTCAACCACTTTGGAAAGCAGTATGGAGGTTCCTCAAAAGACTCCACATAGAGCTCCCCAACGACCCAGCAATCCCACTTTTGGGCATTTACCCAAATGATCACAAACAAGGCCACACTAAAGCTACCAGCACAACTATGTTTATTGCAGCATTATTTACCATAGCTAAGACATGGAACCAACCCAGATGCCCCTCAGTAGATGAATGGATCAAGAAGATGTGGTATATATACACAATGGAATTCTATGCCTCCATCAGAAAGAATGACATTGCCCCATTTGTTAGGAAATGGAAAGGCTTGGAAAAAATTATATTAAGTGAAGTAAGCCAGGCCCAAAGAAACATAGGTCCCATGGTTTCCCTTATTTGCAATATCTAGTATAGGTATGAGTCAAGCGGAAAAAGTCAGATAATGTGATGTTAGGAAAACAAAACCTCAAATATGTATTTTAATGTTTTTGTTTCTTTCATGCATGTGTTTCTAATGCATTTATAAGATTATTTCTTTGTTGCTTTGTGTGTCCCTCCCCCACAGTGTAACCCCTGCTTTCACTATATTTGATGTCAGTATAACATGTGGAGGAGACGGGGACAAACAAGTCGTTTAAGGATTCAGGTGGACCTGTTGCAACAATGAGAAGTACAAAATGTCATGTCAAAACCAGCTTTACAATGTCGGTGGGGGGGGGGGGGAGGGGGGGTATGATTGGGTGGGAGGGAGGGGGGAGGCTGGGAAGGGAGGTGAAGGGTAAACAAAGGAGGAGGATGCAATGCTTGGTAAGAAATGTATGCATTATCCTGCCCATGTAATTGTAACCCCTCTGTACAGTATGTTCTCAAATAAAATAAAATAAAATTTAAAAAAAAAATAATAATAAAATAAAATCTGGAATGAAACAATGATGTCCACCCTCTCTACTACTCTTCCATATAGTAGTGGACATTCTAGCAAGAGCAATAGGCAAGAGAAAAACATAACGGGGATCCAAATAAGGAAGAAGTAAAACGATCCCTTTGTACAGATGAAATGATCCTGTATTTAGAGACCCTATACCTACCTTCCTCAAGTTAGTAAAGGTATTGCTAACCTTTAGCAATGTAGCAAGGGTATAAAACCCACAAGAATCAGTAGTCTTTCTTTATTACCAACAATGGGAACATCCAGGTTGAAATCCAAAAAATAACCTCATATGTATTAGCCTCAAAATCAACTCAAATCTAAACAAAACAAAACAACAACAACAACAAAACTATGAATTAATTTAACCAAAAATGTGAAGGACCTCTACTGTGAAAATTTAAAAATATAAAAAGGGAAATTGAAGGAGATTCAAGGAAATGCAAAATATTTCAATGCTTTCACAAATAACATTGTGAAAACTGCACTTCTGCCCCCAAACAATTGACAATGCACTACCCATCAAAATCCCAACAATATTCTTCAATGCAGTAGAGAAAGCAATCCAAATTTAATATGAAATTAGAGAATTACAGATGAAAAAGTAGGCTTAGAAATGAACTCATGGGCCTATAGTCATCTTACACACATACACACACGCACACACACACACACACACACACACACACACACACACAAACACACAATGGAATTCTATTCACCCATTAGAAAGGATGACTTTTCACCAGTCTTAAGGAAAATGAAAGGCTTGGGAAAATTATGATAAGAGAAAGGAATGCAGACGCAGAAAAATACAGGTTTCATGGATTCATTCATTTATGGTAGCTAGAAGGTGCCTACAAATCTACAAGTAAAAAAGACAGATTCTACCCCTTCCCAGTTAGAATGGCCATTATCAAGAAAACTAATAATAACAAATGCTGCTGTGGGTATAGCCAATTCGTAACCTCCCTGGGCTGGCTTTGAACCATGATCCTCAGATCTCAGCCTCCTGAGTAGTAAGGATTACAAGCGTGAGCCACCAGCACCCGTCTCCAATTGGGAATTCTATTACACTGTTGCTGGGAAGTTAAACTTGTTGCACTCCTCTGGAATGCAGTATGGAGTTTCCTCAAAAGACTAAAAATAGATCTCTCTTATGACCCCTTAATTCCCCTCATGGGCAGTAATCCAATAAATAAACAAGCTCACATTAACGCTACAAGCATAACCATGTTCAGGGCCCGGGCCCAGAGTTCAAGGACTGGAAAAAAATGTTACCACTGCTGGTATTGGATCCCGAAAATATGAACTTTTTGACATAAGATAACAAACCATTGTATTTGCAGTAGCTAGGACAGGATTTAAATGTTGTGGGTGATAAAATGGCTTCTTTGTTGAATGATATGAAAAGATGTAGGCAGTCCCACAAAAGGGAGATTTTTTTTGGTCTTGGTCGAGGGGCTTTAATTTCTGGGCTTGTGTACTGTCTCTGAGCTCTTCAACTCAAATGGAGATAAGAGTCTCAGGGACTTTCCTGCCAGGCTGGCTTTGAAAAGCAGTCTTCAGTTCTCAGCTTCCTGAGTAGTTAGGATTAAAGCTGTGAGCCTCTGGCACCAGGCTAAAAATGGGCGATTTTTAAAAAAGAAAATCCCCCTCTTCATCTATGTCTAAACCTCAGATATCACTAATAGAACACTTCACCCTCAACTCATTTCATCAGACATTTGTAAATTTTCTTTTCCTTCATGTGGGAATACTGCAGTAAATATCAACTCAGCTGTGGGAATGGATCAATTGTATGGTATTTGCTAGCACATAAATCAGAAACTGTTACATCAAAACAAATGAAACCCTCATTTGGAATATTTTTTCTCTTTTTATTACAAATCTGTGCTTGATTCCTTCCTAATGTGATATTGGACCTCGTAACTGAGTGATGACGTTTTCTTTCTCTTCAGCAATTGGCCTTCTCCTACATGTGGTCAAATATTTAAGAATGCAAAGATTTCCATTGATAATTCATTAAGCTGACCTCTAAGAGAATGCACATATCTGGAATTTGGCCTGCTGTCTTGTTCTTATATGCACAGGCTTTCTAAGATTTATTTTCTGTACAAGGAATTGTATTTTCCAATCTTCTTGTGACCAATTTTAGTCTCTCTGATCAGTCTTTTGACCCTCTCTCTGAAGTCTTATTTCAGTGTGCCTCATAGAAATATATTAGTTATCTGATAAATGACTCTCAGCTTCCATATTTTGCCTGACTTCATGTAGGCTGTGATAGTTGCACTGAGTTGCTGTTCCTACTGGAGTTTTGTTTTGTTTTGTTTTTAGAGGCCTAGGATTACTATTCACGGTAGTAGCTTCTCTGGACCCCTTTGATCCCCAGGCCTAGAGTCAATGGGTTTTTTCCTAAAGATACAAAGAACAGCTGAATAAATTCCTGTTTTAATTGTCTCAAAATGAGGCAATCCGGCATCCTTGCAAAGCCATGGATAATCCAATGTAACCACTTAATAAATGGTCTATCAAGATGGCTTTTCAAGGTTGACTGTGAAAAATGTTCATTTTCAAGTGACCAACATAAAACAGATCACATCCCTGGGAGCAGACTTTTGGAAGGAAGGTACCCCATTCTTCCTTCTCTTATGATAGACCAAACCATAATATTCTGCAGTTGTGGTCAGCCTTGAGCACATTTTCCTTATAATATTCTGTAGTGTAAAAGAGGGCCAACTATCAAAATAAAGGTGAAAATACTTATCAAATACACACTGATTTATCTTTTTTATATCTTTGTTATTTTCATTACTTCAAACATATGGATAATTTAAACTTGGGATTAAACAAGTGGCAAAATATTGATAGAATAAACATTCAGTTTACCTTCATATATCCAATATAATACACTTAACCCTTTATGGAAAATTAAGTCCAACTATAGAAACAATGGCAGGGATATAAAATAATCCTCAACTCAGAAATTCAGTCTCTCTATAAATATTTATTTGGTAGAAAACAATAAAATTTAATTAATGAATGTGACTTTTAAGTATCATCGGAAACACTCTTCATATACATAATTGTTTATAATTTTATAGATGTCACTTTGGCAAGAATTTAACATGCATGTAGAAATCAAATTTCCACAATTTAAGCTAGATGAGAGGAGTCAAACTCTGATGTACTATGTGGTGTGAATATTACCACAGTGCTGAACCCTTCCACCTAATACCAAGTCATGTGCAATAATTTATTATTTGATGTTAAGATGAGTGCAAAGTGTAGAAAACACTTTGAATTATTACATTAATTCACAGAAATGAAACAATAATGATGTTATTCGTTTAAGTTCTAATGCTTCTCAATTTTACAATTCATGCTATATATTATTAAACTTAGTTTCACTTTCTTTTCTATAGCTACTGAAATTAAAATTATATATTAAACATTCAATATTAAGAAATCAATACGAAGTAACCTAATTTTAAAATGATATACTATTAAACTGTGATTTGAAGTATAGTTCCAACAAGTTGTGAGGTTAAGAAAACATTACTAGAATTATTAGTAATATTTTATAACTTACCAGCTTGTAATTGTTTACTAATTGTGTCATTTTTTATTCTTGGTCCAAGTCATCTGTTTACCTTAATTGTTTAGTTTTCTATTTTATCTCTATTGGTTTACTGATTGTACATTTTATTTTCCCTTTTTAGTGACTGACATGAGGCTGAAAATCTGCATGCTAGTTTATTACTTCCTATGTTAAAGTCAAATTACTGCTCTTCACAGCTGTTTTACTCTTCTTTGTATAGTACAGTATTTCCCCACTCACATGTCCTGTATTGCTGCTTGCTATCATGTATTTTATATTTTATATTTAAATTTTATTGTAAAGTTAATGTACAGAGGGGTCATAGTTACATAAGTAAGATAATGAATTCATTTCTTTTATAACTTGTTATCCCTTCCCCCATTTTTCTCCCTCTTCCATCCCAATGACCCCCCAAGACTATTTCCAACGTATTGTCTTGTGAGTATCACTGTTGCATAAGTTCCCCCTTTTGTCCTTTGTCTCACCATTTTGCTTTTTCCCTTTCCCTTAACTAGTTCGGATCAACATATTTACAATATCCAGGGTATCAAAATCAAATACAGTTACTACAGAGGATAAGCCATAGGTGTGGAAAACACAAAAGGATAAAAAGAAATCACATATTACATTTAGAACAACAAGAAATAACATATCTTGGAGATCATTTCCCTTGGAATCACCATACACCCTCATATGTACATAGCTATTGAGCTATTCTTCTCATCTACTAAGATTATCCTTGATGTACACAATAATGCTCCCCTATTACACAGTAATTCCACTTCTTGGCATTTACCCAAGTGATCACAAACAAGATCACACTAAAGTTAGCAGAACAATTATGTTTATCACAGTATTATTTATCATAGCTAGGATAAGGAATCAACCCAGATGCTCCTCAGTAGATCAAGGATCAAGAGAATATCACACACACACACACACACACACACACACACACACACACACACACACACACACACACATTGAATACTATGCTTCCATCAGAAAGAATGATACCACCTCATTTGTAGTGATATGGAAGATCTTGGGAAAAAATCATATTAAGTTATGTAAGCCAGACTTAAAGAAACATAGGTCCCATGGTTTCCCTTATTTGGAATTATTAGTTTACATCTAGGATAATCTCATGTATTTAAATTTGACATTTTGTTCTATGTTGAGCATACAACATTATTGCTACCTTGTTTGTTATTTCTGCAAACAGGCAGGTATATTTAAAGAATTACGTTCATGTCATCGATTACTGAAGGAAGAACATCTAAAAGAGCAGCCCCTACTAGGAAGAACAACTCCTACTCTTTAGTTTCATTCCTATCTTAGGCCAGTGTTGTCCTCTGTATCCTCATGTTGTACATTAAAATTGTATACTTGGTCATCCTGTATATTTACTATCTTCTACATTGTGACCTAAATGCCCCAACAATTCCAGTTTGCTTTACTTTAAAAAAAATTTCTCTCATAATGATTGAGTTTGGTGTGTGTGTGTATGTATGTGTGTGTGTGTGTGTGTGTGTAGCTTTCCAAATATCAGAAGACAACATTTTTCTTCATTTAGAGTACATCTTTCAGGTCATTGTAAGTTATGCCTAATTGGAGAAATCTCTTGCTATTTTAAAGATGAAACAGAAAAATATATTTGTGCATGCACCACAGTTGCTTTATTAGTCTGTTGTTGAACACTTAACTTCTATTTATATCTGGGCGGCTGTTGTGAACAATGTGAATAACAAACAACTACAGATATATTTTCGAGTTACCCAGAGAGAAATAATCAAATGATTGGTGTGTCAGATGGTATTTCAACTTTGCATTTCTTTAGAAAACTGCAAATTACTTTCTACAATGAGAATACTAACCTGTATTTTGACCAAGAGTGTAGAAAATTTCCTTTTCTCACACTCTCACCAGCATTATTACATTTTGAGTTTTTTAAGGGCAGGGTTTTACAATGTGCAGAACCCCAGACTGGCCTTAGACGCAAATCCTATTACTCCAAACTGCTAAATGCTTGGAATTATAAGCCTTTTCACCACACCTAGTTCCTTTGATTTTTTTTTATAAGAGTTATTATAGTTCTGAAGTAGTATCATAGTAATTTTCAATTGCATTTCTATAATGACTTCTGTTCACAAAGCATTAATCTAGCAAAGAAGTGGTATTAAGCACAACTTTGTAAACACACTGGCCCTTTTCAGGACTTTTTGGAAACGTGTCTATTCAGAACTTTTGTCCATTTTTAATCATTTCGTGTTAATCTCATCTTTAATCTCTCTATACAAAATCAATACTTAATTCAATATAGTAGAAAGAAAAAAATTAAGCAACTCCTAACATTTTTCAATTTTCAATAATATTATATTGTTTAAATCATTTTTTGTTTACACTTAAGACTATATAAATAAATTTAGCTAGACCTTTTACAAGGCTATATGTATTTTATTTATTTTTCGTTCATGACTCTTTCCAAAGCCTGCGTGTCTAATTTTTCTAGGTTTCTTTCAGTCTCATGTAGTTCAGATTTCAAACTGAAGTATAAATGGAAAGAAGCACAAAAACAATAGAGTTCCTCTCATCTGATGATGCCTCTACAAGAATAAGGAAAGAATTCAATCTTCTAAGGACCTTTGATTGGCTATAAAAAAGAGAATTCATTCCTCTAGGTCTTCCCTATTTTTGAAATTTAACTTAAATGATGTAAAACACAATATACTACTCAGAGACTTTTATGTTTTCATCAGTTTTGCACATTTTCATATGGACTTCACTTCAGTCTACAACATTCCTTCATTATTCTGTCCCTGATGTTTTTATACTGTCAAGACATAATAAAATCAGTTTGATTTACAGCATGAGAAGTTATCCACCTGGCTGACTTTGAAGCAGAGCATGGTCAATAGAGAACATGCCTTCTGGTTTCTCATTACATGTAATGGCTTTTGTAATACTGATTGCATTCTATTTATATTTAAAAAAAAAAACTGCTGGCTAGTTTGTGATCATTTGGGTAAATGCCCCAAAGTGGTATTGTTGGATCATAGAGGAGCTCTATGTGGAGTCTTTGGAGGAAACTCCATACTACTTTCCAAAGTTGTTGAACAAGTTTACACTCCCAACAATAATGCATTAAGGTTCCATTCTGTCCACATCCCCACCAGCATCTGTTGTTTTTAGAGTTCATGACTATACCCATTCTAACTGGGGTGATATGGTATCTCAATGTTGTTTTTATTTGCATTTCTTTTATGGCTAGAGAGATTGAGCATTTCTTCATGTGTCTATTGGCCATACTTTTTTCCTCTTCAGAAAAGTTTCTAAGTCTTTAGCTCACTTATTTATTGGGCAGTTGTTTGTTTGAGGATTTGTCGTTGGGGATTTAATTTTTTTGAGTTCCAGGTATATTTTAGATATGAGACTCTTGTCCATTACCAGCACAACTATGTTTATTGAAGCATTATTTATCATGGCTAAAATATGAAAAAAACCCAGATGTCCCTCACTAGATAAAAGGATGAAGAAAATGTGATATATATAAAATGGAATTCTATGCCTCCATCAGAAAGAATGACATTGCCCCATTTGTTAGGAAATGGAAAGACTTAGAAAAAATTATATTAAGTGAATTAAGCCAGGCCCCCAAAAACATAGGTAATAGGTCCCATGATTCCTCTTATTTGCAAAAACTAGTATATGTCTGAGACAAGCAGAAAAGGTCAGATAAGTTGATGTTAGGTGAAATGAACCCCAAGATAAAGATTCAACTGTTTATTTTCCTTTATTGCAATTGTTTCAAACATTTATAAGATGATTTCTTTGTTGATTTGTATGTTCATCCCCCATGGTATAACCCATGCTTTCACTGTATTTGTTGTTGGTATAACTTGTGGAGGGGAAGGGAAAAAAATCATTTAAATAAGGATGCAGGTGGACTCATTGTAATAATGAGATGTACAAGTCCTTATGTCGAAAAATGAACTTTACATCTTTGGTGGGGGGGTAGAGTTGGTGGGATGGGGAGTGTGGGAGGAGATGGGAAGGGATAGGAACAAGAAGCAAAGAAGGAGGCAACAATGCTTGATAAGAAATATACTCATTACCTTGCCCATGTAATTGTAATTGTTATTCCTAGAAGTTTATGTTAAGTATTTCACAAGTTTTTTTTTCTCTTAATTCTTAAGAAAACATTTGCTATAATTCTAATATTATTACCATTTTAGTGTTAGGAAATATTGTAATTAAAGGCACTAAGTGCATGGCCCAAAGACACACAGTGGGGAAGGAAATGATTCAAAATTTCAAAAAGTAAGCAATAAAAAAGTAGGTAAAATCCTCTCCATTCCCTTACTCTCTCAACTCAATATTCATGCTGTCCAAGAAATAATAGCATAGCAATTATTGCCCACGGTAATTGTTTTCTGTCACATTTTGTCTTCAACACAGTGTTGGTGACATTGGGTTATCATGCTCAGAGCTGAGCTCATAAATTGAGGTCTAAAGAGAGACAAATTTCTTGTGTTCCACAGTTCCAGTATACATTTTAAAAAGTACTAAAGGGCTGGGAAGGTAGCTCAGTGGTAGTGCGCTTGCCTTGCATGCATGAGGCCCTGGGTTCTATTCCTCAGCACCACATAAGCAAAAAAGAAAAAAGGCGGAAGTGGCGCTGTGGCTCAAGTGGTAGAGCACTAGCCTTGAGCTGAAGAGCTGAGGGACAGTGCCCAGGCCCAGAGTTCAGGCCCCATGAACAGACCCCAAAAAAATATTTTAAAAAAAAGTACTAAAACTAGCTGGTAGCTGGTGGCTCACACCTATAATCCTGGCTACAGAGGAAGCTGAGATCTGAGGAATGTGCATCAAAGCAAGCCCAGGCTGGAAAGTCTGTGAGACTCTTATCTCCAATAAACTACTAGGAAAGCAGAAGTGGCACTGTGGCTCAAGGGGTAGAGCACTCACCTTCAGCTGAAAGGCAAAGGGAGAGCGCCCAAGCCCAGAGTTCATGCCGCATGACCAATTAAAAAAAAAAAGATTAAAACGTTTAAATACCATCACTTACTGTCTTTTAAGAATCCAAAAATGAAATAAATTCACATATAATCACTCCAAAATGCTTTAAAAGCGGGAGATGATAAACAAGCCTCCATGAAGTAAATTTTCTTCTACTTTTTAAATTATTCTGAAAGCCTTGTGCTGGTTGGTCACACCTGTAATCCTGTCTACTCGGGTATCTGCTCAGGAACCTGAGATCTGTGGATAACCTTTGGAAGCCAATCAGGACAAAAAATATTCATGAGATTATTTTTAAAAAATTACAATGGAATTCTATGCCTCCATCAGAAAGAATGACATTGCCCCATTTGTTAGGAAATGGAAAGATTTGGAAAAAATTATATTAAGTGAAGTAAGCCAAGCCCAAAGAAACATAGGTCCCATGGTTTCCCTTATTTGCAATATCTAGTATATGTATGAGTCAAGCAGAAAATGTCAGATAATGTGATGTTAGGAAAATGAACCCTTACATATGTATTTAAATGTTTTTTTCTTTCATGAATTTTTTTCTAACACATTTATAAAATTATTTCTTTGTTGCTTTGTATATCCCACCCCCAAAGTATAACCCCTGCTTTCACTATATTTGATGTCAGTATAATTTGTGGAGGAGAAGGGGAAAAACAAGTCGTTTAAGGATACAGGTGGACACGTTGCAACAATGAGGTACAAGTTGTCATGTTGAAAATGAACTTTACAACTTTGGTGTGGGGGGGAGGATGGGGAGGGGGGCGAAGGGAAGCTGGGAAGGGATGTGAAGGGTAAACAAAGGAGGAGGCTGCAATGCTTGATAAGAAATGTACTCATTATCTTGCCCATGTAATTGTAACCCCTCTGTACAGTATGTTCACAATAAAAGAATAACAAAAATATTAAAAAAATTAATGAACTAGCAAAGAGCCAAGAATGGAGATGTAGCTTATATAGTAGCTCATCAATCTAGAGAGGAATGGCCTAGCGGGACCTTGATGCACTGAATTCAAACTCTGAGAACAAAAATGCGCAGGCATGCGCACACACACACATACACAAACACACATTTATTCAAAATATCTGCATATCAGTGTTTTGCATTAATTTCTTTGTTAATGATATTATATGGGTAAAATAGGGGAAATATTCTCTTCCATCCCATAACATTTTTATATTTTTTATTGTAAAAGTACTGTACAGAGTGGTTACAGTTACATGAAAAATTAATAGTTCATTTCTTATCAAGCATTGTTTCCTCCTCCTTTGTTTTCCCCCGCCATCCCTTCCCTCCCACCTCCACAAGGACACTCCCCTCCCCCACCCTCCTAAATTGTAAAGTTCGTTTTTCAACATACTGTCTTGTGTGTCACATTGTTGCAATGGGTCATATTGTATCCTTATTTAACCATTTTATTTTTTCCCTTTCCATCCCCAAATTAGAGAAGTGTATATACAAGATGGAGGTGCACCAACATCAGATACAGTGAAAACAGGGGTTTAACTGTGGGGGATGCACATATAAAAAATCACATCGTACATTATAAATATATTAGAAACCACAGGAAGAAATAAAACACCACTTTTGTCCTTATCATGGGGTTCATTTACCTTAACATCATCTTATCTAGTCATATGCACATGCTTTTGACCTTTTTTTTTTAAATTGTGCAAATACCATACAGAGGAGTTACAATTACATGGAAAATGTAATGAGTACATTTCTTATCAAGCATTGTTGCCTACTCCTTTTTTCTGCCTTACCATACCTTCTTTGCTTATCCCGGATATGCATTAGTTTTTGCAAATAAGGGATACCACAGGACCTATGTTTCTTTTTTTTTTATATTGTGAAAATGCCATACAGAGGGGTTACAATTACATGCGTGAGTTATTGAGTACATTTTTTTTTATTGTGAGAATACTGACAGAGGAGTTACAATTACATGGGCAAGATTTCTTATCAAGCATTGTTGCCTCCCCTTTGTTTCCCCTTCCCATCCCTTCCCACACTCCCCCACTTTCCCCACCCTGTCCTCCTCCCCCCAAAGTAGTAAAGTTCATTTTTTGACATAATAACTTGTACATCTCATTGTTGCAATGGGTCCACTTGCTCCTGCTTTGTTTCCCCTTCCCATCCCTGCCCATCTCCCACCCCCCACACCTACCAACCCCTCCCCCCCAACCCCCCCCCACTGTCCACATCCCTCAACACCCGGCCAAAATCATTTTTTGACATAACGACTTGTTCATCTCATTGTTGCAATGGGTCCACCTGCATCCCTTTTAAAACGATTTGTGTTTCCCTTCCACTGGACAAAGTATACCAACATCAAATACAGTGAAAACAGGGGCTTTAGCTTGCAGGAGGAACATACAAAGCAACAAAGAATTCATCTTATAAATATCTTAGAAACAATCGCAAGAAATAAAAACCATTTGAATCCTTATCTTGGGGTTCATTTTGCCTAACATCAACTTATTTGATGTTTTCTGCTTGTAGCAGACACATACTAGTTATTGCAATTAAGGAAACCATGGGACCTATCTTTCTTTGGGCCTGGCTTAATTCACTTAATATAATTTTTTCCATGTCTTTCCATTTCCTAACAAACTGGGTGATGTCATTCTTTCTGATGGAGGCATAGAATTCCAGTACACACACACACACACACACACACACACACACACACACACATTTTCTTGATCCATTCGTTTACTGTGGGGCCTCGGGTTCTGTTCTGTATCTTAGCTTTGGTAAATAATGCTGCAATGAACACAGTTTTGCTGGTAGTTTTAGTATGGTCTTGTTTGTGATCAAAATGGGATTGCTGGGACTTAGGGGCGCTCTATTGTAGTCTTTTGAGGAACCGCCATACTACTTTCCAAAGTCTTCGAACAAGTTTAAACTCCCAACAACAATGCATTAAGGTTCCCTTCTGTCCACATCCCCTCCAGCATCTGTTCTTTTAAAAATCTAGAATGCTTCACGAAGTTGAGTGTCATCCTCAGTCAGGGGCTATTCTTCTCTTTATTGTTCCAATGTTAGTGTATGTGCTACTGAATTGAGCACAGAACATTTTTTATACATAAAGTGTAATTGATTTTCTTAAACTAGACAATTCCACAAAAATTAAATTCAAAAGAATTGTCGTGAAGCCGGGCGCTGGTGGCTCACGTCTGTAACCCTAGCTACTCAGGAGGCTGAGACTACTCAGGAGGCTGAGATCTGAGGATCGCGGTTCAAAGCCAGCCCGGGCAGGAGAGACCGTGAGACTCCTATCTCCAATAAACCACCAGAAAACCGGAAGTGGCGCTGTAGCTCAAGTGGTAGAGCGCTCGCCTTGAGCTGAAGAGCTGAGGGACAGCGCCCAGGCCCAGAGTTCAAGCCCCACAACCGACAAAAAAAAAAAAAAAAGAATTGTCGTGAAATTTTAGAACCATGTATTTCTTACAAAAGAACACATTTAAGAATAAAGTCAAGTTTGTCATGTCAAAAACAAAATAATACCAGATATTTGTTGTTCAACAGATGTGTAGGAGGAGGAATTCAATTATTCTGTACAAGGAACCTGCCATTATGAACACTATAGAAAGTGTTAAGGTTTGTTAAAAGTTTTAATGTTTTAAATATGTTTAATTTTGGGAATTTGCTCATATATGCCAAAATTAAGACTATTTAGCAGGTTGTAAAACTTTTTCATAAAGCATTTAAGATTCATGGTACATACTACTAAATATGTACATTTCAGAGTTTATAGAAACTTTACTAATGAGAAGTTGCAAAGTGTTTGTGTAAAGAAGCAGATTTAAGACATTAACTGCACAGTTTCTGTTAAAATTTAAAGGTTTCTTTACTTTATATGTTAGTGAGGAACAAATGATGGTATAAGCCATATACAAATGATGAGATGAACCATAAATAATAATCTTAATAATAATAATAATAATCTGTAAAGGCTACTCATAGCCTATAAAATTCTTGTTGAACATCATAGACTTAGGCAGTTTTAAATGTACAGCAATATGAGAAAATAATAAATCGAATATGTAGTACATTTCAAATACTGGAAACAGCGGTAATTGTTTTTTTTATTTTATTAATCATTAATATTTATGTATTGGTTTTCCTTATTTGTAGTATTGTTTTCCTTGTTGTAATATAAAACAACTTTTTGTAAGTCATCATTAGGAAGTACTTTGAGAATGTTATTGGGATGGCCAAACTGTTTTTTATAGGTATATGTGAATTTACAAAGAGCAAAATTAATAAGAACAAAATATTGATTAAAATTTTATCAATTAGAATCTGAATCAGGAGTGTTGATAAATGTCCACACCTAAAATCTTAGCCCTAGACTGAAGCACTAGTGTTACAATGTTGAGCACACAAAAGTGAGAGACTGTGTTTTGTTTTGTTTTTGTTGGTTTTGGGGCTTGAACTCTGGGTCCTGGGTGCTGTCTCTCAGCTCTTCAGCTCAAGGCTAGTGGTACTACTTGAGTCACAGCATCTCTTCCATCTTTTTCTGCTTATGTGGTGCTGAGGAATCAAACCCAGGACCTCATGCATGCAAGGCAAGCACTCTACACTGAACCACCCTCCCAGCACCTGAGAGACTGTGTTTTAAAAAATCATCTAAACAACATTTACTTTCTGTTTTGTGTTATATAATGAAATAAAGAATATCTTTTTATATTTTTGAATGGTCATACTTCTAAATTTATATTAAATTCAGCCACTTTATCCTTTTCAAAGTCATGTAATATCTCTGAGAGTTTGTTTCTGTAAAGATTGTTTTTGCATTGATAATTTATTCTGAGTCATTTTTAGGTTTTATCAAAATCACTTTATATTTTATGGTTTTTTGTGTTTTTTTTTAAGTGTGAAAATAACAGACAGAGAGGTTACAATTAAATGGGCAAGGTAATGAGTACATTTCTTATCAAGCATTTTTGCATACTCCTTTGTTTCTCCTTACTATTCCTTCCCATCTCAACCCCCTTACGTCCCATTTCCCCCTCCCCTTTCCCCCAACCAAAGTTGTAAAATTTGTTTTTCGACATAATGTCTTGTATATCTCATTGTTGCAATGGATCCACCTGTATCCCTATTTAAAAAATTTTTCCCCTTCCCCTCCACAAATTATACCAACATCAAATACAGCGAAAACAGGGGTTATACCATGCGGGAGGGACATAAAAAGTAACAAAGAAGTCATCTTATAAATATGTTAGAAATAATTACAGAAAAGAAAAAAAATTGAATTCTTATCATGGGGTTCACTTCACCTAACATCAACTTATCTAACAATTTCTGCATGTCTCAGACATACACTAGTAATTGCTAATAAGGGAAACCATGGGACCTATGTTTCTTTGTGCCTGGCTTAGTTCACTTAATATAATTTTTTCCAAGTTTTCCATTTCCTAACAAATGGGGCAATATCATTCTTTCATATAGAGACATAGAATTCCATTGTGTTATATATACAACATTTTCTTGATCCATTCATCTAATGAGCAACATCTGGGTTGGTTCCATATCTTAGCTATGGTAATGCTGCAATAAATATATCTGTGTGGTAGCTTTAGTATGGTCTTATTTGTGATCATTTGGGTAAATGCCCAAAAGTGGGATTGTTGGGTCATATGGGAGCTCTATGTGGAGTCTTTGGAGGAACCTCCATACTACTTTCCAAAGTGGTTGAAAAAGATTACACTCTCACTAACAATGAAGTAAGGTTCCCTTCTGTCCACATTCCCTCCAGCATCTGTTGTTATTAGAGTTCTTGATTATAGCCATTCTAACTTGGGTGAGGTGATATCTCAGTGTTGATTGATTTGCATTTCTTTTATGGCTAGGGAGGTTGAGCATTTCCGCATGTCTTTATTCGTCACTCTCCTTCCCTCTTCAGAGAAGTTTCTCTTTATGTCTTTAGCCCACTTATTTATTGGGCAGTATTTTCTTTGAGTATTTGTTGTTGGGGGATTTAATTTTTTTATTTCCAGGTCTGTTTTAGATATGAAACCCTTTTCAGTTGTATGGCTAGTGAAGATCCTCTCCGATTCGGTGGGCTTTCTATTGATCCTGCTAGCTATGTCCTTTGCCATGCAGAAGCTCTGCAATTACAAGCAATCCCATTTGTCCAACCTTTCTTTCATTTGTTGTGCTTTTGCATTTCTTTTCAGAAAATTTCAGCCTTTGTCAAGGAGACCTAGGGTTTCTCCTATTCCATCCTGTAATGTTTTCAAAATATCTGCTTTGACTCCGAGGTCTTTGATCCATTTGGACTTGATTCTGGTACAGGGTGATATATAAGGATCTAGCCTTAATGTTCTACAAGTGATTAACCAATTTTGCCAGTACCATTTACTGAACAGCCTTTCTTCGATTTTATCTTTTTAGATCGTTTATCGAATATTAGATGATTATGAGTCTGTAGGTTCATTTCTGGGTTTTCAATTCTATTCCATTGTTCCTGAGATCTTTTCTTGTGCCAGTACAAAACTGTTCTAATTACTATGGCTTTGTAGAAGAGTTTGAAATTTGGTATTGATATTCCTCCAACACTGTTCTTTCTGTTAAGGATCGCTTTTTGCAATTGGGGGTCTTTTGTTGTTCCATATGAATTTTTGGATTGCCTCTTCTATTTCCTTGAAGAACGGGGTTGGAATATTGATAGGTATGACATTGAACTTGTAGATAACCTTGGGAAATATTGCCATTTTCACAAGGTTCATCCTTCCTATCGAGGAACATGGGAGGTTTTTGCCACTTTCTAAGTTCTGTTTTGATTTCCTTTTTCAGATTTTTAAAGTTTTCTTCATAGAAGTCCTTCACTTCTTTGGTTAAGTTAATTCCTAGGTATTTTATTTTTTGTGGGGCTATTACAAATGGAAAAGCTTTCTTGATTTGAGCCACACTTTTCTCATTGTTGGCGTACAGAAATGCCATTAATTTTTGACGGTTAATTTTATACCCTGCTATTTTTCCAGGTTTGAATCAGCTTGAGTAATTTGGGAGTGGTGTCCGTGGGATTCTTTAAGTACAAGATCATGTCATCTGCAAAGAGGGAGAATTTTACTTCTTCTTTCCCTATTTGGATCCCTTTTATGTTGGCGTATTGTCTTATTTCTGTAGCTAGGTATTCTAATACTAAATTGAAGAGAAGTTGAGAGAGTGGACATCCTTGTCTCATTCCCGAGTTAAGAGGAAATGGCTTTAGTTTTTCACCATTAATTATAATGATGGTTGTAGGTTTTCCATATACAGTTTTTATTGTATTGAGGAACGTTCCATGGATTCCTAATTTTTCCAGAACCTTCATCATAAAGGGGTGTTGGATCTGGTCCAATGCTTTTTCTGCATCTGTTGAGATAACCATATGGTTTTAATCCTTGCTCTTGTTGATATGATAAATTATATTAATTGATTTGTGTATATTGAAACAGGTTTGCATCCCTGAAATAAATCCAGTATATTGGTGCATGATTTTTTGGATGAATTGTTGAAGTCGATTGGCCAAAATTTTGTTGAGAAGTTTTGCATCAATGTTCATCAAAGAAATGGGTCTATACTTCTCTTTCTTTGATGAGTCCCTGCCTGGTTTTGGGATGAGGGTTATGATGGCTTCATAGAATGTGTTCGGTAGTGAACTTTCTCTTTCAATTTCATTGAAGAGTTGGAGTAGTATTTGTGTGAGCTCTATTTTGAAGCTCTTGTACAATTCTGTTATAAATCCATCAGGTCCTGGGATTTTTTTACATGGGAGGTCTCTTTTTGCTGTGATTATTTCAATGCTTGATGTGGGCCCCTTAATATGCTTTAATTCATCTTGGTTTAGTATTTGCATGTTGATAATTGCTAGCAAAAGGTCCATTTCTGCCAAGTTTTCAAACTTATTAGCATAAAGATTTGAAAATATTCACTTTTAATGTTCAGAATCTTGGTTGTTTCTGTGGTGATGTTTCCATTCTCACATCTGAGTTTATTTATTTGGGTGTGTTCCTTCTTTTTCTGATAAGATTTGCTAAGGGTTTGTCAATTTTGTTAATTTTTTCATAGAACCAACTCTTTGTTTTGTTGATTCATTCTGTTTTTTTTTATTTCTAATTCGTTTAACTCAGATTTAATGTTAATTATTTCTTTCCATCTATTGAATTGGGGTTTATCTTGGTGTTCTTTGTCAAGGTGGTTCAGATGTCTCATTAAGTGGTTGGTTTCAGATCTCTCTAATTTGTTGGTGTAGGAATTCAGAGCTATAAACTTGCCTCTGAGTACTGTCTTTGCAGTGTCCCAGAGGAGCTGGTAATTTGTGTGTTCATTTTTGTGGAATATCATGGACATTTGAATTTCCTTTGTAATCTCTTCCATGACCCCCTGGTTATTCAACAGTGTGTCGTCCAGCCTCCATGCGTTACAAGACTTTTTTGGTGTTGAGTTCTAATTGTATTCCCTTGTGGTCTGAGAGGATGCAAGGTGTAACTTCAATGTTTCTGAGTTTGGACAAGTTTGTATTGTGACCTAAAATGTGATCTCTTTTGGAAAATGTTCTATGAACTGCAGAGTAAAACGAGTATTCTGATGCTACTGGGTGAAATATTCAGTAGATGTCTGTTAAATATATTTGCTCTATGATGTTTAAATCTGCGGTTTCCCTGTTGATTTTTTTTTTTTTTTTTTTTGCTGATTTGATCTATATAGTGGGGATAGTGGTGTGTTAAAATCCTCAACAATTAATGTCGTTGGATCTATGTGAGATCTGAGGGAAAATAGTGTCTCTTGGATAAATTTTGGTGCTCTATTGTTTGGCAATTCCATATTTAGAATTGTAATATCCTCCTGAAGTAGAGAACCCATAAGTCATATGTAGTGACCTTCTTTATCTCTTTACACTAATTTTAATTCGAGGCATATTTTATCTGATATTATTATTGCAACTCCTTCCTGTTTATGGCAGCCGTTTGCTTCGTAGATTTTATTCCATCCTTTCATTAACAAAATGTGTTTGCTTTTATAGGTAAAGTGTGCCTCCTGAAGGCAGGAGATAGAATTATCTTGCTTTTTAATCCAACTAGACAGTCTATTTCGCTAAATTGGAGCTTTAAGTCTGTTAATGTTGAGAGGTAGGACTGAGAGGTGTTTGGTAGCTCCTGCCATGCTATCCACCTCCTTGGGGGCTGTGAAAACTTGGTTTTTCCTATGGTTCTTGGATTCTCAGTTTGGGTGTGGTTTCTTAGCCATTATTGTGGTCTTGTTGGGTTTCTGTGTGTAGGTCATCTTTAAGTATTTTTTATAGGGCTGGTTTGGTGGAGATATATTTTTCAGTTTTTCTTTGCTATGGAAGGTTTTTATTTGACCTTCGGTTATGAAGGAGAGTTAAGTTGGGTACAGTATTCTTGGTTGAAAATTGTTTGTCTTCAGGGCATGGCATACAGCCTGCCAGGCTCTTCTTGCTTTACTTATCTATACTGAAAAATATGAGGTGATTCTAATTGGTTTTCCTTTATAGATGATTGATCTTTTCTCCTTGACATTTTTAAGAACTTATTCTTGATCTGAATTGGTCCTGTGTAGATTATAATGTGACAATGGGAAGTGCTGTTCTGTTCTGGTCTATTTGGGGTTCTACAAGCATCTTGTATCTGAATAGGCCTATCTTTTTGTATGTTTGGGAAGTTCTCTGCTAGGATCCTGTTAAACAAATTTCCTCGACAATTAACTTCTGTCTCTACGTGCTCCTCTACACCATTTGTCCTCAGAGTAGGCCTTCTGATTGTGTATTACAAATGTTGAATAGATCTATTAAATTTCTTGGATTTGTCTTGGATAATTGTATGTCCTTTCTCTATAATACCTAGGCTGTCTTCAATCCCCAAGTTTCGATCTTCTGCATGCTCTAACCTACTGTTGTCTTTCTACTTGGTTTATTTCTTTTCCTTCTAATTGGTCGGCCTTGATGGCTTCAAATTCTTTGTTGGAGCCTTGTTTTAGATCTTCTATGAACTTCTTTACTTCCTTAATTTGGTGTTCTCAAATCACTTAGTTGACTGGTTATGGATTACTTGGACTCCCATTCCTGCTGTCGGGCTCCATTCAGCATTCCCTGTGTGGTCGCCCTGAATTCTTTCAGCTGTCTGTTTATGGATTCCATGAATGCCTCTATTGATCTTTGTCTATTCTCATCCTGATGTCACAATTCCTGTGTTATGCTTTGATTAGCTTCCTCACGTTCATGCAATTCCTGTAGTTCCCTTTGGCTGTTCTCAGCCTGCTCACGCAATTCCTTTATTTCTCTTTGACTGTTCTCAACCTGCTCACGCAAATACTGTATCAGTCTTTGAGTAGTTTCCTGACAGTCACGAAATTCCTGTACTAATGTTTGGTTTGTCTCCTCTCTCTCTCCCTATCACGTTGAAACTGAGTCCTTTGCAAGCTTTCATTCTTTTCATTCACCACGTTTTCCAATAATGTTTGTAGTGCTTTGCAGGAACTCTCCTCCGGATTATTCATTAACTGTTCTGTCACTGGATTATCATGAATGGGAGTTGAGATACCCAGACTTGCCATTTTTCTCGTGTTTTCCGGCTTGTTCTGCACACTTGATATGAAAGTGACACCAATTTTTTTGCTAAAACACTATTTTAAGGCAAGCATCAACCAAAGTCCTGTAGTTGCATAGTCAAAATGGCTGCAGATAGAAGCTAGTGTAACAGATACAATCTATTCAACACCAAAAAACTATGCATTAATGGGCTAAGAACAGCAAAGATGAATTTTTCAAATCAGAAATTATTATGTTTAGGGAGAAATGTGGGGAAAAATAGGATTAGAAATATGTGGAGAAGTTAAAGTAAATTTAACCAAGTCCTAATCTCCGAGAGGGAGAGGGATTGGACAGAATGATAGGAGAGAAATTAAAAAGAAGATAATCAAAAATGGAAAAACAAAAATTTAAATTTAAAAAGTGAAACATTTAAAAATTATGTAACTTTAAAGAAGTGATATTGAGAGAAGAAAAGGATAGGATGACAGGAAGGGATGATAGAAAGGAGACATGAAAAACTAAAAAATAAAAATTCTTAAAATATTTACTTGAAAATTATATGGTATAAAGATATAATACTGCTATTAAACAGTTAAGGCTAAAAGTTTGTGAATTAAGTAATACATTTCTGGATTAATTATGTACACAATGGGGGATAAGTTCTAATAATCGATGAAGGGTATTTATCTGGGGATGAGGCAAAACAGCAATTAAGTCATGCAAAAAAAAAAAAAAAGAAAGACAAAAAAATGAAAAGAATCAAAAAAAAATAAAAACAATTTAAAAAGGACCAAAATGTCAATAGCGATTTTTTAAAAAAGCACACACACACACACACACACACACACACACACACACACACACACACATACACACACACACACACACACACACACACACACACACACACACACACACCTAAAATAAAAATTAGGAGAAGAAGAAAAAAATGATTAATAGAAAACAATTAAAAAATTAAAAAAAATGGTACCAAAAAAAGTTGTTTAATTTTCGGGTGTGTGTGTGTGTGTGAGGAATGGGAAGATCCTGTATCTGCCCTGTGTCTGTAATCAGTCTCTTCGTGGAGTCTCTGGTCTGCCTGTGGTGCTTGGTTTTCCTGTGGCCTGATTGATTTGTTACATCAGTTTGTTTGAGCAGTCAATAAAATGCTCAGCTTTATCCAGGATTTTGTGATCCTCCTTCAGGCTGGTTCAGTGGGAGGGAGATCTGCTTTGAGTATCACGAAAGAGAAAGATGGCTGTTTCCTCTAATTTGGAGATGCTGTGATGAGGCTACGTTCTGGGTAGGGTTGAGGCGTTTCAGCAAACAGTAGCTTTACCCTGAGGGGCTAGCTCTTGAGACACTCCCAGACCCCAGCCTGGAGCCATTCTCAAGATTTATGTTTATTGAATTTCAATTGATTGTCTAGGCTGCTGTAGGTAGGGGCAGCCTCTGGTTCTGTTAACCCAGTGAAGATAGTCACTCCTCTGTGGGGCAGAACTCTCTCTGCTTGGGCTAGGTGACTTTCTCCTGGGTGGATCTGAGCCTGGAAGCTCAGGTCAGATACCTGTGACCTGCTAAATGACCCTTTTGTTTTCTTCCAAGGCCTGAGTTGGAGCTAGTTGCTCAGCCTGGCCTTTCTCAGTATCAAAGATGATGGCTGGTGGGAGGGGGAGGGGCAGCCTTCCCTCCTCTGCTCCATGAGAAGGAGTGAGGATGTCAGGATTCTACTCAGGCAGGAATCTTTGTTCCTGGTTATCTCTGGTCTGTGATCTGCTCCTTTTCAGTTCTTGTTGGTGTTGAGTAGAATCCGCTCACCCACTGCATATGGCGCCTTTGTCCTGGACACTCTGTTGTAGATATGGTGGCTATGGGTGCCACAGATGCTGCCACAACCGTGGCTACTGGCAAGTGCTTAGATCTGTCTTCTTGCCTGGATCTTCCCTCTCTAGTCAAACTCTGTGTACAGTGTTGGCACACTTGGTGTGATTATCTAGGCTAGTACTGTTCACTGGAACACTAAAACTGCTTTGTATGTGAGAGCTTGTTTAGCCTCCAGGTTCACCTCTACCATCTTCCTCCGACCTCCATGAAACGCTTTATATTTTATGTTGATTGGTTATTATGCAACAAATACCTTCAAATGTACATGTAGTGTCAAAAGATAGGCATATGAATATTCTCATACAGCTCTTATTTATCTGTTATGCACTTTCACTATTATTTCTCTCTCTCTTATACTCTCTATCATTTCCTCACTTTCTCTTTCATGCTTCATGTCTGCTGCTTAGAATTTCTGGTGGTCTACTATTATCCGTCAGGATCCACTGGTTTGTGGGAACATGATATGGACAATCAGTTACCTTTGCCTTATTGAAGAGTTACAACTGTGATGTGATATTATTATTTGCCATTCTAAATGGTAAAACAATAGATCTAGGAATTCCTTTTCAATTTTATTACTATTATAAATTTTATCTCATAGGAATAATTGGGATGGATAAGATACTTTCAACCTGTGACCTAAAAGTACGTTTTCTTTTACAAACAAACTTTTCCTTTGAGTATCAGTGAGTAACTACATGTAATGAAAACAAAGCTATCCTATGGAAAGTAGACTGAAAAACAAGATAATGGGGAAGTGAGTACAAAGGATACCCATCATAGAGCACAGATCCTCAGGGCAGTTTATCATGTACACTTTGTGAGAATGACAATGTGTTAGGAACTATACATTAAATCACTGAACACTTGATATATATATGCAAATATATTTATATCTTTACATTTGTTTATATATGCATATATGTATGTGCCCTTATATATGTACACATGTATGTTACTATACTCACAAATACACACATACATATACCCATGTATACATGCACACATGGAGAAAGACACATAGTTACAGTCAACATAAGTTTCACTAGTTGTTGAATATGCCTTAGACGGAATTCTTGGAACCAAATATGTTGAAGATGTGTTTGTCTCTAAGAGTTCTTTTACCACTCCTCTTATCTCTTAAAACTGGTACGTTTTAAGACATGAGATTCGACTTGCAAAATGCAGTACAAGTGATCGGAATTCATTAGGAAATCTCAGTAAGTAAAGGTCGTATGGTGTCACCCTGCTCCCCATGGAACGCTTGCTCTTGTAGACTCTCAACAACCAAAGTAGCAGGAGAATATCCTATCAGAGTATATACTATCAGAGGGGGGTTGGAGGGAGGATTTGGGTGATGTGAAGGGAAGGGATGGTAGGGGAAAAACAAAGGATTGGGTAACAATGCTCAATAAGAAATGTACTCACTTCCTTCCTTATGTAACTGTAACCCCTGTGTACAGTGTCTTTACAATAAAAATATATATTAAAAAGATACAAGGAAAACTTCTGTACTTATGGGAAGTTGTATTTATCAGTCAATATCAGTAAGGTATTGGTTTTAGGACCACAGGCATATTAAAATGTTGGATCCTCAAACTTTTTACTTGAACACAGTATATTATTTACATTAGAATGTGTCCACAACCTAGTTCAGAGTAATTGCTATGAAACATTTTACTACATTTTATGTTTGTAATGGAAAATAAAAGTATATGCACTATCAACAGATACAAATTTTTTCAATTTTTTTTTTTTGTCTTTTTGTCTGCATTTTGTGGATGGAATTGGGAGAGCAATTTTGAAAAGCTCAAATTTCATCACCAAGAGCTGTCTGCAAAATGTAAAACGATCTAATACAGCATCTTGAATAGTATGGAACTCCAAGGAGAAGTACTTGAATTGAGACATTATCAGAAAGTCTAACCACGCAAGGACTTTTTAGAAGCACAGCTGCTAGATTTCTAATGGAGAGCTCTCATAACCCTTTGTGAAACACAAGTCAGAACCTCATTGAAGTGTAGATTGTTTTCCCTCACCTTTCTGTCAAGCTCAGTCATTATCAATTAACATTTAGCTAATCTTGAATAATCCTCTAATAACCAAATGTTGACCGAAGTTCATATGCAGAAAACCTGGGAAGGCAAACTTTTTCCAGTTAAGACAATCTATAGTCTATGCTCCAGCAGAGAGAAAACTAGGTAAGCATCTATTTACAACCTTCTGAATAGTTCTGATTCTGCCCACATCAGTTATCTATCCATACCTGTGATGGAGTGAGAGGATTTTAAAAGAATTTAGTGATCTAAAATTTAAATTTAAATGTGGAATGAAATTAGTTCCAATACATCATATTAAGATATTTAGAAACAAGTGAAAAACCCAAAGGTCTATACGATTTTTTTTTATTGGAATTGTAGGGATATTGGAAATTGGTTCTCTATATTTTAAGCAACTTGCAAGAAGAATTGGAAAAACACAATTTACATTCAGAGTAGACTTGTCACACTAATTTTTGTATATTGAAAGGCGCACAAGCCTCAACAATATGTAAATGCTATCCTCTTATTTATCTCTAAAATTTTATGCATCTGGTCCATTAACATTAAAATTTCAAAAAAAATTAATTTTTAGCTAATTGTCCAAAGGGGTTTTGCTTCATCATGTCAGTGTTGAATAGAGAATATGTGCATTTCAATGTACAATGCATCTGGATAATTGTCAACCTTTCCATTTTTCTTTCTTCCTTTACCCCAACCCCACATATCCCTTCAAGTTTCCTACTTATATTCTCGCTTATGTATATTGAGTTATATGACTGTATTAGTCCAGCATTTCCATCTCCATTCTTCTGCCCTACTCCCTTTATGCCCAAATCTCCCTTTCAAGACTGATTTCAACTTCATGGGATTTTGTTAAATATCTCTGCCATTGGTATGTGGCTTTGAGCTTGCCATATCCTCTCTTCCATGTTTGACCTACATAAATGAGGATATTTCTATATTTTTCTAATCTCTGAATGTTGAGTAAGGTCATTAATCTGGGTATCCTTTTCATTTTTTAAAATTCAAATATAATATAAGCTTTGTTTGACTAGTCATTTTCTAAAAATGAGTGATATTCCTGAACACTAATATTTTGGTACCAAATTGAGACTGTAGTAACCTTGATGATAATAGTAACAAATCTATTTTAAGTAGATTGAGATGCAACTAAAGTATTTTCATTATATTTATTTCTTAGTGATCATTTTTTAATGAATAAATGAGACTTTTCCATCCAGTTTAGGTTAAGAGCGTTAAGTAATGGACTAGATGGTAAGTAAATCCGAAAGTGTTTTAGGCTACAGGGGTTCAGGAAAATGTAGGATCAATGGATACTACAGTATTTTTCCTGATAATAGAATTTGACGGCACGTTATTTTATAATGGTTCATGTTAGGGAACAAGATAACTTCAGAGGAAGAGTCAGAAAATCTGTGGGAATCAGGGCAATCTGAAACTCATTTCCATAGTGCAAACTGATTAAAACTAGACTATTTTTCTTAAACATTAGAATTGGACTATCATTAGGGTGAAAGTTAGGTTTCAGTTGCAGCTGTGGTTAGTGTTAGCATTAGGGCAATGATAATTTAGTATAAAACTGAAACTATCTTTGAATAACAAGTCATGTTAGAATTAGGATGAATGTGAAATATGAACCTGCTAATTATATTAAGATTAGGATATGTGTGAGGGTTAGCCTCAATATTCCAGTTAAGGTTAGGGTTACAAAAATGGCAAGATAATGAGTAAAACTACAAACTATTTTTAGAGAGATTAGTTGAATCAAAGTTAGGATGAATAAATCTAATGTATTTGTATGGCTTTAGAATCCAAAGGCTATTAGTACTATGGTTAGGGTTACTGTTCTAGTTCAGGTTAGACTTAGGGTTAGGGAAGGGTAAGCTTTAAGGTAAAACTGAGAGTTTTCTGCTAACATTTTCAAGTAACATAAGTGTGAAATTTAACAAAAACTACAGAGTTTTCCTAATTTTCCTGTTCAGGGTTCAATAGGGTTAAATTTAGAGTTAGGTTTCTAGTAGGTTTAGATATATAGTTAGGGTTAGAAAGTAGAGTATAATTTAAGTAAACCTGCAACTTCTTTTTAGAGATACAGGAGTTCAGTAAAAGTTAAGATCAGTGGAAACTATGATAGTTTTCATGATTTGAAGATTTGAGGTTAATATTCATAATAGGGAACGATTTCAGAGTCCAATTCAGGGAATCTGTAGGATTTGGTGCAAAGTGCAAATAAATCATTTCAAAGACCATGAGTATCTGTTAGGATATATTTTCCATTAATTTTAGGATTAGGTTACTATTATCATCAAGGTTACTCTCACGGTTCTGACCAGGATTAGAGTTAGGATTATGGAAATGGAAGGTTGAGAACTTGAGTGACTTACTTCTTTTGTGTATGTATATGCACTTTTCTAAGGCTAGAAGACAAGGCTTGGGTTCTATCCCTGAGCATTATGCTGTAGGCTAGCATTCTACCACTTGAGCCATGATTCCACTTCCATCTTTCTTTGACAGTGAATTGGAGATGAGAGTCTCACCGATTTTCCTATCCAAGCTGACATTGAACTGAGATTCCCAGATCTCTGCCTTATGATTAAAGGTAGAATTAAACTCATGAGCTACAAGTGCCATGGAAAGTGCCTGACTTTTATTGATTGTTTTTACTTTTGTTCAAGATCAACATTGAATTCAATATCTGAAAGCATTGCTCATTAGGTAACAAGTTGCCACTTGAGCCATATCTCCAAAAATGATTATCTTAAATAGCTGGAAATCATTAAATTTTCTTCAGATGATATGTATCATTAGTGTTGTTCTAAAAATTATCCTAACCAAAACAGATTTATAGACCCTAGAGGTGATCTGAGCAGATTCTTATGGTTGGCTTCTAATTGCATAATATTTTAGGGACATGATTTTTTAATTATTATTTTAAGTGGCAAAGGAGTTAGTAAACAAGGCAGTTTCTGCGTACAATATACCTTGATCAATGCCAACCCTTTCAACATTCACATCCTTCCTCTATGCACCTCTTCCTTCACTCTTCTTAATTTTGTAGGATATTTACTGGATTACTCTGTGCACTTCCCCCATTTTCTCCTGGTCATTCTTGTACCTTTTCCCCCTTCACCCCTGTTTTGACTAGCCACTTACCTATGATCCAGCAACTCTACTCCTAGGCATTTACCTGAAAGATTACAAACCAGGAAATAGTACATATTTCAACACAACCATGCTTACTGAATCAGCCCAGATACCCCTCAAGAGAGAAATGATTCAAGAAAATGTAATACACACACACACACACACACACACACACACACACACACACACACACAGGAAATCCTACTTACCCTTCAGAAAGAGTATTGTACTATTTGTATCTCTCATTTCTCCTTTCTTCTGCCTGGTATCACATTGTTGTTGTACTGTCCCTGTACTGCAGTAAGTGACACATGCAAACTGATGTAAAAGATTGTCAGTGTTATCGGCTAGCCATAGATTCCTAAATATGAGTTATATGCTCATTCTCTTTGTTTATTCATGCCTTTGAGTAGTGATTGCACAGTTTCATTTGTACCATTTGCTACACAGAAAAGAGATGAACCACGTGTATGTATATATACATATATGCACATACATGTATATACATACATACATGGATATTTGTACACATATGGGTATATATTAAATAGTTGAATATATTTTATATTTTTGAGAATTATGGAGCTAACAAAAATCAGATGCATTTTATTTCTTAGTCAATTCTTTCAAAGCCTAAATAACGTTGTCTCCTTTGAATACATAATTTTAAAGAGAATATCACCATCTCTAATCTTTCAGTGGCCTTCAAATTAGATGTTCAAATGAGAAAAAGTTATTTAGGCTTTTTGGTGAAAGAGAGGAGTATTACTAGGGTTCTATTCAGGTGTTCTCTGCTTGCTTGATAGGACTTTATTTTTATAGCAACAAGCAGCTCAATTACTTTTGCCATACTTCTAGTCCATTTTATTTACTTGAAGTTTTGAACTTTTTGCCCAGGTCTGATCTTAGATTGACTGAATGATCTTAGATTGCTTCTTATGTCTCCCACACAATTAGCTAGGATTGCAGATGTGAACCACTATGGCCAGCTCATTTGTTGAGATGGATGTCTTGGCAGTTTTTTCTCTGGCCTGGCCTCATTTCTGCTTCCTGATCAGCTGGGTTTATAGATGTAGGCTACTATACTAGATGTACATGACACATTTTTTTAAAAGAGGTTTTTATTGAAAATTAAAGTATAGAGGGGTTATAGTTACATGAGCAAGGTAATGAGTAATTTTCTATTAAGCCTTGCTGCCTGCTCTGTTTTCCCCTACCCTTCCTTCCTTCCCAACTGCACAATTACTCCTCCACTCCCACCTTCCCCTCTTCCCTGCCTAAATTGCAAAGTTCCTTTTTCAACATAGTGTATTGTGTATCTCATTGCTACAATGGGTCAGCCTGTATCCCTATTTAAACAATTTGTATTTTCCCTTCCCCTCCCAAAGCTAGAGAATTGTGTATACAAGATACAGGACACTGACACCGAATACAGAGAAAACAGGGGTTATACCATGGTGGAGGAACATACAAAGAAACAAAAAAAGCAGATGTTATATAATAAATCCCTATCTTGTAGTTCAATTTGCTTAAGCATATCTTATCTGGTCATATGTACATACTTTTTGAACTTTTATTCTTGTCCCAGATATATACCACTTATTGCAAATAAGGGAAACTATAGGACCTATGATTTTTTGGGTCTGACTTATTTCAGTTAATATAATTTTTTCCAAGACTCCACTTAGAGCTCACCTAGCAATCCCACATTTGGGCATTTACCAAATTATCAAAAACAAGAACATACTAAGCTACCAGCACAACTATGTATATTGCAGCATTATTTACAACAGCTAAGATATCAAACGGACTCAGACGCACCTCAGTAGATGAATGGATATATACTTATATACATATGTATGGAATATATACATATATACCTATGTGTATATATATATATATACATATATATGTGCCACACTTTCTTGTATATATATGCATATACATATATACGTACACATATATATGTATATGTGTATATCTGTATGTATATACATACATACATATATGTGTATGTATATACATACAGATATATACATACACATATATGTATGTATGTATACATACATATATATACATACATACATACATACAGATATATACATACATACATACATACATATATGTATATATATATATGAATTCTATTCCTGCATCAGAAAGAATGACATCATCTCATTTGTTAGGATTTGAAAAGATGTGAAAAAAATATAGTAAGTGAAATAAGCCAGGCCCAAATATCCATAGGTCCCATGGTTTCCCTTACTTGATGTAACTAATACAGGGTACCATATAATCATATAAGATGCTGTTAAGTGAAATGAACCCCAAGATAGAGACACAAATGATTTTTATTCCACAAGCTTCTTATCTTTATATAATCCCCCCACATAAATTTGGAAGGGAGTTGTGGTTCAAGTATAGAGCACCACCAGTTAGGGAAAAAGCTTAAGTGAGAAGGTAAGGTTTAACCACAATATCAGAATTTAAACCACAATATCAGCACTCAAATAAGTTTATTTCTTTCTTTGAGGTTTTTATTAAATTGCTCAGAAAATAGCAACATTATATTTATGTTTAACAGTACTATTAAAATCATGTTATATTCATTGATGTTATTCTTTATTTTCCTAAATTTTACTTACTCATTAATAATATCCAGTAATGAAAAGAGATGAATACTGTTTCTCAAGTTTTTATGACAGTTGAGTATATGAATGATGCATACAAGGAGTTTGTACTGAAAATAGATATTTGAAAGCTCTTCACATAAATAAATTATAGTTGAAGAAGCTGTGGGCATGTATGAAATAAACTAAAGAAATCGCAAGGAAAGATAAGGTATGATTCTGGAAACCACACAATTTTGGAAGAAAAAAAAAGGAAAATATGTAGCTTCTGGTAAGAACTTTGTAACCCACCTATACATTTGATTCCTTATTTCTAGTGGAAGGAATTTCAGTTAACTTTATTTTACAAAGTTAAACATGATTGACATTTAATATTAACTGGCCTCTGTCTCAGGTAAGCTATTATTCTAACCAGGCGCCAGGAACTCATGCCTATATTCTTAGCTACACAGAGGGCTGAGATCTCTAGATCCTAGTTCAAAGTCAATTTGGAGAGGAAAGCTGGTGAGTCGTTTCTGTTCAATTAACCACAAGAAAACTGGAAGTGGCACTGTGGCTCAAAGTGGCAGCACTAGCCTTGAGTAATAAACCTCAGAGACAGAACCCAGGCCCTGAGTTCAAGCTCTCTGAAATTATTCTTATCAGGATTTCTCTAACTTGTTTAGAAGAATGTTTTAAACTTAGGGATTTTTTATTTCATGTTGTCAGCATTGATTTTTAAGATGTGTAGAGAAAAATTATTTATAGTCAGAGCTGGTTTGTATTGTTTTGTATTACACATTGCCTCTACACCCAGAGATCAGCAGGAAAGTAGATGGCCAAATCCTGACTGTTGGTAATGTATATGGATATGTGTTTCTTTTAGCAAAGAAAAAAATTATGAGTTGGTAGCCCTTATATATAACACCTTAATAGTAATTATATATAATTACTATTATTACTAGTATTTCATCAGCAGCAATCATTTTCAGATCTCACTATGTCCTGTCCAATGCCAGATAATACTTCATTAATTTATTTTACTTTTTCCTAACAAAGTATTTTTTTTTCGGTTGTGGGACTTGAACGCTAGGCCTGGGCATTGTCCCTCAGTTCTTCAGCTCAAGGCTTGCAAAAGTGCCAGTTCACATTTTCTGAACCTTAAGTTGGGGATAAGGGTCTCACAGACTTTCCTACAAGTGCTAGCTTTGAAAAGAGACCTTCAATCTCAGCCTCCTTAGTAGCTAGGATTACAGGTGTGAGCCACTAGCACCTGGCAGTACAATTATTTTGAAAAAGAAAAAAACCCACGATTGTATCCTTAAAAATTCACAATATGGCAAGTGTATCTGTAACGTAAGTTGTATCAAGGAACCATCAGCAGCAATCATTTTCAGATCTCACTATGTCCTGTCCAATGTCAGATAATACTTCATTAATTTATTTTACTTTTTCCTAACAAAGTTTATTATGAATGTAAAACAGCACAATTTTCTATTGAGTATAAAGAATTCTTTAGGCCTGGTGCTTGAAATCAGGGCCTAGGCACTCTGAGTGTCTTTTGCTCAAGGCTAGCACATTTCCAATTGAGCCATAGCACCACTTCCAGTTTTTCTGCTTATGTCATACTGAGGAATCAAATCAAGTGCTTCATGCATGCTACCCTAGCACTCTACTACATTCCCAGTCATTGAGTCTTTTGTTGTTGCTGTTTTAAGATAGCATTTTACTATGTGTCCTTCTGTTGGCCTAAAATTTAGACTGGTCCCAAGCTTACTCCTAAATCAGCCTCCCAAATTCAGAAATTACAGACATTGACCATCATATTCAGCCCAAGATTCTTTGTGATACTCTTTTCAGATATAGAAAGAGTTATTCTGTCTTCCTTGGATTGGATGGTTTTTGCTGTTAATCACATTTCTTGTCCTGGTATGTTGCCCCTTCTAGATCAATAGAAATATTTCAGGTTGTGATCTTGAAAATGATCCTTGCCATCCAACAACATCACATTTTTGTGAAAAGCACTAGCTGGCCTAATGAGCATAGCAGCCAGCTGGAGCTCAGCTATCTGATGGCCTTAGGGTCCAACAATGCAATCATTACTGTGCACCTGATGAAAACTGTCACAGATAATTTTGATTTATTCCATACAATTCTCAACTACTCGCCATTCTCAGTTTTGTATGCTTTAAATTCTGTTAAACATTAATTACTATTTCGTCATTCTCACAAGTAACATATATGTCTTACTTTAAAATGTATTCAAACATGCAAAAAGTTATCGTAGTTCTGTCCACCAGTGGCTCATGTTTTAAAACCTAGCTACTTTAGAGGTCAAAAACTGAGGATCCTGGTTTAAAACAGCCTATGCAGAAAATTGTGAGATATTTCTCTCATTAAGAAACCAAAATCCAGGGCTGGGAAGGTGGCTCAGTAGTAGAGTGCTTGCCTTGCATGCATGAAGCCCTGGGTTCGATTCCTCAGAACCACATAAACAGAAAAAGCCAGAAGTGGTGTTGTGGGCTCAAGCGGTCGAACGCTCGCCTTGAGCTGAAGAGCTGAGGGACAGCCCCTAGGCCCAGAGTTCAGGTCCACAACCGGCAAAAATAAAAAAAAAAATGAAAAATCCAGAAGTGGAGATGTTGCTCAAGTAATAGAGTGTCAGTTTTGAGCAAAAAGACTAAGCAAGAATAATATGTCTACTTCTGACTCCATTATTTACTTATGGAACACTCACACACACTCACACACACACACACACACACACACACACACATACACAAACACACACACAATTTACAAAATATACACATTCTTCTAGACTCTCCTTCTTGAGCAGTACTCAATGCCATTAACTTAATGCATGTTTTCTCCAAATAATTTTGGTAGGGATTAAACTACACTTGTATTATGATACTGCACTTTTTGTACTTTTTGTTTTGCAATTTTTTGTTACTTATGTAAGAAAACAGTGTTTTGTGAAGACTAACCAGAAATAAGCGTGTCGGTAAATAGGTAGGTGGCAGGTAGACTGAAACTTGCATATAATACCACTTGAAATTTTACTTCTCCAAGTTTAAATATATATACATATGTATGTGTTTAAGACTTCTGCCAAAATTTTATTTCCATTAACAATGATCTATTTGTTCCATTATATAAAGTTAACGTATTGTATGTTTCATAGTAGATTAATATTTATAGAATTTCTTTTCTTTGGAGACAAGATTCTGCAGTTTAGACCAGGCTTTCTTCAACTCCTAATTCTCATGTTTCAGGTTCCTGACTATTGACTGTAACAGTACTTGTGACGGAATCTACAGTCAAACTGTTATACCTGGAAAGGATAGATTGGGAAGCCATCTCAAACAGCAATCAAAAAGCTGAGAACTGTGCTCTGGGAAGGTCAAACAGTCAAGGGAAGACAAAGGTATGAGTTATTACCTCAAGAGTATTTAAGTTAGAGCTGTTGGACACTAAAAGATTAAGACTTTGGAGACAAGATGGATGTCTGCTATGGTTGTAATGACTATTGCTCCCTTCGGCTCTCTAACAAAAAGGGATTTATCATTATGTATACAAACAATACCTCATGTTAATAGTTGTAACCACAAGCTAGATTGATGCCTTAGCTTGTGAACATACCTGTAGGCACTGACCACCTCCCACCCCTGTAGTAGAATGAATATAAAGCATGTTAAGCAGGATTTTGGGATGCAGAAGCTGGCAATGAGGCTGTGGGTCCTCTGGTGTCTTCTTTCCTATCACTTCCTGTGATTTCTCAGATTTTTGGCCAGGTATCCCATCATCTTTGCTGTTCCATGGTTATTGTTAGTTACAGTATTGATATTCTGAACACCTCAAAACAAACTATGGAAAAACACCTCCTTGAACAAGATTCAGAAGTGTATAGGAGCACCTCAAAAGATAGCAAACATCAGCAGTCATCCTGTGATTTTCTAGCAAGAAAGTACAATTCAGAAGTATCTTTATTTTTAATAATATAAAGAGATAGATAATTGTCTTTTTGTATATTTTATACTTGATATTGCATAAATTTTCAGAAAAATATATACATTGTGAAATAATGTTAATTTTTTCATAGGTTACAAAACCACGTCACTGGAGTAATGACCTTAATGTCTTATTTCAGTTGACTGAATCAGATTTAGATGAGTGTGAATTGCCTAATTATGAACATTTCTCCATGAAACTCAACAACATAGAACGAAGAGTGAGGGTCAGGCCATTCCATACCTCTAAGGATTTTACATATGTTAGCGTAATATACACCCACACTGCTTAGCACTAATGGCACATTGTTGTGTCATAATTTTCTTTATATCAGAATTACACTAGAGCTTAAAGTAGAATGATGGGCTGTACATTTTCAAAGCAAGAGTGATGATCACCCCCTGCAATTATTCTCAGTGGAGAATCCTTCCTATACATTTTACTGACTTAGCTTCTACTCTATGCTTTACCATTATCAGGGAGGGTCACACTGTATCGAGCTACAATACTGCGGCAACCTTAGCTGCCTTTGAATTTTACCTCCAATCTTGATCCTAAGGTCAACTCTGCAACTCTAATCACATAGTTAGTGGTCACCCGAACTTTTCAAGCCTGGTTAAAATTTCAGCTATCATTGCTCATTGCCAGGGTTAAAGATCTCACTACTTTAGATTTATTGTTTATCTTCTTGTATTTCCAACACTGCCTTTGAAGTTGGTTTTTGAAGTAGAGCTTTTAGTTTGCATTTGATTTATGGAGGTGTTAGTGATGCCAGTTGAACCGCATATATTATAATGTAAGTAATTTGATGTTTTGATATATGAATTTAATTTTGGCAGTTGAGGAAGTGAATACACATCACTCACAAAAGTTTATTTATGTGTATTGGTATTGCTTTATTGTCAGCTTCCTAAAAGCCAGTCATGAGAGAACATGTCCCTAATCCCATTACTTCTGTCACTGAGACAAGGCTTGAAATGTCCAGACCACTTGGCACTTCATAGTGAGAACCTGGCTACAAAGAAGGGGAGATAATAGCAAAAAGAGAAAATGAATCTTCCAACAGTTTTGTTATATGTGCTTTACACGTAGCCATTAAGACCACCATAATACTATTTTTTATGACTTCTTACCTACTTTTTCATGTTCTGAGCTGTTTTATTTATGGATATCTAAGAAATCATGTAAGAATCATATAAGAAATCTATATAAATCATATAAGAAATCATAAAAAGTAGATTGGTAGGGATATATAATCCAAAAGGAATAATTTCGGGAAACTATTATGAACATAAAATATAATGCACACCTAATATATTCTCTTTGTTGAAAACATCAGCAGTTCTAGTTTATTTATTCTGATAAAAAAGATTATAAACTAAGTTACATAGTATTCCAAATGGAACACACAACTAGAAATATGAAGGGTAGTACTAAAGAATGCTACTGCTACCACTAATAGAGTAATAATGAAATTTAGGCAAAACTACTTCAGAGTAAAAGCCACAGGACAGCCCTAACATTATTTCTTTGTTTCATATGAAGACAAGACTTTTTTTAATAAAGACAAATTTTCACAGATATTAATATCAATTGGGTTTATATTTCTTAAGGCCTTCAGGAAGGATGCTGTGACCATGTTGATGGAAGTTGACTTCTCTGGGACCTAGTACAAAATGTGCAGACACCATTCCAAGCACTGCACCTGCATTAGTGTAATTTTATGCTTATGACAGTTCTTCAAGTTAGGAAATTAATTATTTTTTATTTTTTTATTATTATCTTTTAGTCAGTCATGGGACCTAAACTCTGGGTGCTGTCCCTCAGCTCTTCAGCTTAATGCTAGCACTCTACCTCTTGAGCTATATTACCACTTCCGGCTTTTTCTGTTTATGTGGTGCTGAGGAATCAAACCCACAGCCTCATACATGCAAGGCAAGCACTCTACCCCTGAGGCACTTTCCCAGCCCTAAGTATTTTATTAAAAGCAGAAGTAGGCAACAAGGCCAAACAAATTTCCCAAGTACCTAAGACTGACCAGATGTAGACCCATAATTCAAATCCAGGTTTTTACCAGGCATATCTGAGAATATTCTGACCTTTCAAGAGCTATTGAGTAGATGATCTCACATTTTCTTCCTAATTATGGTTATAATGGCAATAACATTGCTACAGAATATAAGTATTTTAAATGAAAGGGTCTGGGTAATGACATTGTAAGTGATTTTTATTCCAAATGAAATAACTGAATGAACATCATTCAGTTTCCACTGTTTATTATTCCATGAGTAATTGCTTAAGGAGAACAAATGCATGTCAAAGACAGCTGTACTGATGATGAACACAGGCTTTTATCATTAAGTACCTTGAATACACAAGGAATAGTTTGCCATGGATATATAATACAAAATGAATAATTTTTGTGACTAGTTTCTTCCTTGTTGTACCAAAGAAAATTTATTCCCTATTCTAAAACATATATCAATTTAATGGATATTAGTGTTATCAGTATAAAATTGGTGTGCATAATATATGCAATATATTACATAACATAAGAATAATATATATATAATATATGAATAATTACTGATATTTTATAACTACTATATAACTACTATAAATAATACATGTATAAACTGGTTTTAGTATTATACTGTGAAGGATACAAGGAATGACATCTTTATTTAAATACATGTATTTGTATGTTTTAGTCACATAATTTATTTTTGTGCCAGTACTGAGGTTTGAACGATGCTCTGGATGTTGTCCCTGAGCCGTTTCACTCAGAGTGGCTTCATATATCTATCCTCAGATCTTGGCCCCTAAGTAGCTGGGATTACAGACATGAGTCATGTTATATTTTTAATTCCATCCATGGCATGTTCTTACATAATTATTTTTGAATGTTCAATTATATTACAACATTTCATTTCTAAACCAATTCAGGACAAATTACTAATTATTAGATAAAACTATATGTTACATAAAATTCTAAGGAGCATACTTTGCTATAAATTTTCAAAGATATTCCTAGTTTAATTCCTGAACAGACAAGTAGAAAAATTAAGTTATGTGTGCATGATATATGTATTGTTATATTACATAACATATAAAGGATATATTTGTAGTATTTGCATAATTAGTGATATTCTATAATTACTATGAATAATATTTGTATAAAACTGGTTTTAATTTAATACTGTGAAAGATACAAGGAATGTCAACATCCCTATCTTGCCTCTTTTTCAACAGTATACAAACTATGCTACAAACATATATCTTCAAGAAAGCTCACCTTTGTAATCACATATGCACCTTCAAATATTCTCCTCATCACTATAAACATCCTCTAAGATTGGCTACACTTATCCACTAGAATCATCCTACAACCGCAAACACTGTTATACTTTCTGAATAAAGTTGCTCCTCCTCATCTTCATCAACTTCCAGTAACTTCAGTGAAGAACATTTTCTCCTGCTTTGCCTTAGACGATATCATCTTTTGTTATTTCCCAGCAAAGAAATTGTGGCTTGCAGGCTTGAGCATTTGTAGATTCAGAGCTTCTTTGGTTGTGAATTTTTCCTTTCCTTTCTTGGTAAGAGAGCTGGAATAATAAAAAGCATTTAAGGCAATGTGTTTTAGTGTAAATGAAAACATACTGATTTGAAAATATTAGAAATATTCGTTCTTTTTTATTGTGAAAATACTGTACAGAGGGGTTACAATTAGATGGGCAAGATGATGAGTACATTTCTTATGAAGCATTGTAGCCTCCTCCATTGTTTGCTCTTCCCATCCCTTCCAAGCCTCCCCCCACTCCCTCCACCTAATCCTCCCCCCCATAAAAGATGTAAAGTTCGTTTTCGATATGACAACTTGTACTTCTCATTGTTGTAACGGGTCCACATTTATCCTTATTTAAAAGATTTGTTTTTCCCCTTCCCCTCTACAAATTATACCGACATCAAATACAGTGAAAGCAGGGGTTATACTGTGGGGGAGGGACATACAAAGCAACAAAGAAATAATCTTATCAATGCGTTAGAAACAAATGCATGAAAGAAAAAAAAACATTTGAATACATATCTTAGGGTTCATTTTCCTAACATCACTTTTTATCTGACCTTTTCTGCTTGACTCCTACATATACTAAATATTGCAAATAAGGGAAACCATGGGATGCCCCTCAGTAGATGAATGGATCAAGAAAATGTGGTATATATACACAATGAAATTCTATGCCTCCATCAGAAAGAATGACATTGCCTCATTTGTTAGGAAATGGAAAGAGTTGGAAAAATTATATTAAGTGAAGTAACCCAAGCCCAAAGAAACATAAGTCCCATGAAATGTTAATACTTTAAATTTATTTTTCATTCAAATATAATAGGGGTGATTTTAGTGGTGCATGCCTTTAAATCTAGCTATTTAGAAGGCTGAAAACAGAGGATCATAGTTTCAAGCTAGACTAGTTAAATGGACCACGACACACTTATCTTCAACTAAGAACCAAAAAAGCTAAAAGTTGAGCTGTGATTCACATGGAAGCCTGCCAGCCTGAACAAAAAGGAAAAGTAAAAGAACCTGGGCTCTGAATTTAACTCATAGTACTAGCACACATATTTTATGTATGTATGGTTCCTAAAATATTCTGTGAGTTAATTTGTTGAAACCTGGTCATAGATTAAATATGAGGTGTGAAAAGTATGTAAGTTTGAAATGACTGCCAGCTATTTTGACAAGACAACTAGAAGAGTTATCACTTAATTAAATAGTAACGCGGAATAGGTATGTATATAAATATCAAAGCTCACTTTGGGATCTTTTTAGTTTGTTAAAATCAGTAGCTAGTTGTCAGTAAACAGGATGCTATTAAGGACTTGAATTAAAGAAAAAAACAGAGCTGCAGAGAAAAAAACAGAAATAATTACATGTATTCAGTGATAACAACCATGAGAATGAACATTACAGAACTAAGCCCTGGGATACACAAATATGTAAAACATGACAAATGAAGAAAAACAGTAATAAGTATGTAATGCAGACGTATATGGATAGGTATTTTTAATGTTTAAGGGCTACGAAGTGAGTGTGTGATGACCTAAAATTTAAGAAATTGGTAAGGGCAATTATCCCTTGGACCAAACATAGCTAATAGTTTAAGTAAAACACGGCCACAATATTGTGTCTTGATTCACCATAGTAAAAACAAGTCAATATTTGGAAAGTTATTTTTTGGACATGTGGTTGGTGTGACAATTACTGACGTTTGTTCAAGTGTCAGTAGAAGGGTACAGTTTTAGCACAATGATAGAAATCTTTCAGGGATCTGGTAAATTTTCCCTCTGTCTTCAATTTCCTTTTTTTCTGAGAACTAAAATATCATTACTAGAAGCCAGTCCCAAATTGTGCCTTTTCCAAGTTATCAGATATTCAATCCAATACATGCCCAAATAATAGAGAATAGGAACAGGTCTGCATTGAGCACTCACAGTAGACAGGTCTCTGGACTTTCTCAGGAAGAGCTTTCTGCCATTGTGGGATGGATAGGGGTGGATAATATACAAAACAGACATCATAGATTGAAAGTATTGTGCTAAGTTGACACCTGAGATATTGGATGTTTTATAGTATTGGTTTTCATGAATCAGTTAATCAGATTCTTTACACAATATGATATTACTAGACTGTGGAATGCATGTTTATTGCATTTACTTTGTATAACATATTTTGAAATTTGGTATAAATCGTTCATCTTTTTTTTTTGATATGGATTACTCCTAGTTGTCAATAGTGAGGAAATACCCTGGAACTTTGTAACTTGAAGTCTTATGTTGCCATGTATCATATCCTATTTTCCTTTTACAGAGTTGGTAAAAAATTATATGTAATTTATTTTTTATTTTATTTCTTATCTATTACAGAATTTGAACTCAGAGCCTGGGCACTGCTTCTGATGACTTTTGCTCAAGGTTAGCTCTTTAAAACTTCGAGGCACGGAATCAATTTTAGTTTTCAATGATTAATTGGTGATAAGTGTCCCGCAGGGACTTTTCTCAACCTGGCTTTGAACTGTGATCCTCATATTACAGCCTCCAGATTAGCAAATATTACAGGCATGAGCTACCTCCACCCGGTTATACGTAATTTAAACTGTAGTTTCTGAAGTGTTTCATCCTACATTGAATATTTTTTCTTACGAGCTTTCTAATAAATATGTAATCTATTCAATTTTGAAAAGTACTGTGTACCTCCCACTTATTTGTGGCATTTCTGAAATCCAAGTTTCTCTGTGTGTCAGGGTGGATACTTTTGCCTGTAATAAGTATGTTGAACACATAACATCTGGCTACTTATAGAACAAAGGATGTGAAGCTAGAGTAGCCAGATAAAGAACTTCCAGGACAATTCAATGGCAACTCATGTACTCTCTCTGTAGGTGAATAGGCAGCATAGAAAAGAAATTCTTATATTTGAAAGTGATTGAGTGTGTGTGCACATAGGTGTTCACTTATTTATCTGTTATTATAGTTTTAGATAAATTCACTAGTACAAAACAATATTTCATATATATATATATATATATATATATATATATATATATATATATATATATATATATATATGCAATAACAGTTTCCAAAATCCAGGGAAACACCTCCATGGGCATCGCTTTCCTAGGTTGCTCTTTGGGTAATAAGAATGAAACTTGGAATTGTCCTGTGGTAGAGAAATTACTCAGAGATTCAAGCATTTTTCTTTTAATATGTTGCTTGTTCCTAACTCTAAAATTAGGAAGTCTGTTAATATATATGTTATATTATAGTATATTTAATATATTATATATAATGTATAATATATTGTTTATTATGAAATATATTTCATATAATGCCTGAGATTATTATATATTTATGAGGAAAAATACAACAAACGTATCAGTCCATACTTTCCTAGCCATGATTAGCTGCAGTACAGTTAGGCACATTACATCTCAACAGGAAAATTCTACTGAAGTTCTGATCACCTTGAGCTATATAAGAATTCCTGTAAAAGAAGCCTCTCCTCGATTATGAGAAAAGATATGTTTGGAAGTTTAGTTTAGTTTTTTTGTTTTGTTTTGTTTTGTTTTTATGGCCATTCATGGGGCCTGAATTCTGGGCCTGGGTGCTGTCCCTCACCTCTTCAGCTCAAGGTTAGTGTTCTACCACTTGAGCCATAGCTCTACTTCTGGCTTTTTCAGCTTATGTGGTGCTGAGAAATAGAACCAAAGGCCTCATGCATGCCAGGCAAGCATTCTAATACTGAGCCACCAACCCAGCCCACATTTGCAAGTTTTTGAGAAGAGGAATTTGGCATTTGCTTTGCATCCTTGATTAGTCATGAATAGATATCATTTTGCTCCAAATTTTGTCTCCTTGTAGGTTCTGTAAACAGTTACACATCAGCCTCATTCCATCACATATCTTTAAGTCCTTCTTTTATTTCTTTTTATCATTATTGTTTTGTTGTTGTTGCATTTCTGATCATGAAGCTTGAACTCATGGCCTAGGCAGTGTCCCGGAGCTCAATGATAGTGCTCTACCACTTGAGCCATGTACCACTTCTGGCTTTTTCTGTCTGGACATGCTTTGAATCATAATACTCAGATGTCAGCCTGCAGGGTAGCTAGGATCACAGGTGTGAGCCACCAGTGCCAAACAAGTTCTTCTGTTTTAGATATTATTCTAAAAGCCTCCTATCCAATGTCACTCCTAAGATAGTAAATGGACCTATACCAATAGTTCCTTCACACTCTCATCTCCTGTTATGGCTATGGTGTATCTTTTGCAAATTATATTGAAACTACTTCACTGTTCTCTTCCTAATCCATGATTCTAGATGTGTTAGTAATAATTACTTAAATTTAGCGGCTATAAACCCTAAATCTCTCAATTATTAATTTCTTTAATTCTTTGAATATGATTATTTTTCAATACAAATATGAGCTTATACTCACCTACTTGAATTTAACCCTTGGCATGAGCAGTGCCTGAGCCTATTCTACCTCAAATGCAAGAGGTTGGCAAAAGAGTAGCCTATGGTATTCCTGCCTAAGAGTCAAGACAAGTAGTTGAGTGCCTAAAAGAAGCAATGCATTCCTGGCATGGGAAGGGGTGGGAGAGACAACAGCCTAGAGAGCAACCTGACAGTCACAACATTTAACAACTTCTCCTTTGGGGAAACTGATCTCCTGCAAAGTGGCAGTGAGATAACTCACCTAGTGAATTTTCATATATGAAGGAAGTTGTCATGTCTCACTACATAACTCACTTTTAGTCAAAGAGAGGGTCATTCTTTTGTGTCCTCCTTAGGCCCAGCCTCATTTTATCTCCATCTTAGACTTTGCCCAGACTCTATTCCTACCAGAAGGTCCCTGGTGAGGAGGAATGTATGATCTCTTGGCTTTTGATTAGCCCTATGGGAACTGAGGCCACTTTTAATTTTGATCCTGTTCATTTTGACAAGGCTGTGGTGGGTGGTGAGAAAGCTCATTCTCTGAATTGTACCCTATTACCAAATCTCTTCAGAGAAAGTCAAGGAATGACAGATTCTGCCTGAGGGAGTGAGTTTCTCCTTTTCCAAAGAGGTCAATTAATATCTGATTATGAGTCCCACATGGTGATCCTTCCCCAGATCCTCCGAACAGGAGTGGATGTTACCTCAGACACCAGGCCATCCTCATATTTCTTCAGCTCTTTCTCATGCAACTAAAGGCCACAGGAGTTGAGTTGACAATCAAGAAGAAGTGAGAGTAGCAGAATCATTGGCATGGGGAGGAATTAGAAACTCTGGGTGAAAAAAGGGCTCAGAATATCTAGGATCACACATCATTTGGGAATCACATCAAAAGATTAGGGAATAAAAGTAATAAATTGCTACCTAAATTAGTAACTCCACTGCTCTGACTACATTACAAGTGTTCTCTCAAAAGATAGCTGTCCTATTTTAATGAGGAAAAAGGAGCACATTCTTTCCTCACAAAGTTCTACTAAGTGTCTTCTTCCATAAACTAGGTTGTTCTTACCCTATACTTGTCGGTTACTTTCCTTTGCTGGATTCAATCAATGACACTTGAAAGTGTTATCATCTTCAGACATTTTGTTTTAATCCATTTGTTATAAAATAAAACAAATTTTGGGGAAAATATGTCTATGCTATATTTTCTTCCATGCCATATTTATTTGATGTTATTAAGTACTATTTTAATAGTTTCATTTTTAAAACTTGAGGAAAATGTTTTGTTACTGTTAGCACTAATTAGTTGCACCTTTTTTTTGGTATTTTTCCATATCTGTATATTTGTTATTAAGCTTCTAACATTGTATTTTCCCCCTACTGTTGCCTTCTTAAAATTGCCTCAAATTATAAACTCTATATGATGATCTGTATGAGTTCATTGATATATTTAAATTTGTATATAATATGCACATTTTATATGATATTTTCATCCTATTGTAACTGCTCTGAAATCAATAAGGAAGTCCTTCATTAAAGAAAAATCACAATACCACAAAACTCATTGAAATTAGGATTAGGTATCTATCCAAAAATATTTAGCAATGATATAGTAGAAACATCCACTTCTCCTATACCAAAACATGTTTATAGCTATGAAAGGTGCATTTTCTTTATTCTCTCTTTATGGAACATCCAGGTTGATTACACAGTTTGGTTGCTATGAATATTGCTGCCATGAACATGTTTGTTCATATTGATTTATATTCTTTCAGTATGGATCCAATTTGCAATAATGGTCTTCAAGATATGTGTCTTTTTTGTATCGAGTAAACTTCCATCATGATCTCCATATGGGTTGCACTAGTTTACAATGCCACACCACCAAACACAGTTCCTGATTTATTTCAACCTCTCCAGGAGTTTGTTTATTTGTGTGGTGATAGCTATTCTGGTGTGTAAGATGGGATGGCAGTGACTTTCCTTTTTATTTTCCTATGTATTTCCTATGTGGATAAGAATCTCAAACATTTCATTTATTTACTAAACACATTGGTAGTTCATTATTGATCAATGTCTTTCTTTTTCTTTTGGTATTTGATCAATTTTTAAGTTTAATAATATTTGATTTTTCCCATTCCAAATACTCACTTTAGTAAAAAGATTTTTTTTTCATTACAGTGTTGTATTGCTTGGATATTTAGATTTTGTGAAGGCTAAGAGAATTTGATATTGTTCTCTCAGTCAAATTATAAGCATGTAAAAATGAAGTGAAGTTCTTTCTGCACATTTTCTCTGGTACAAATTTCTCTGATTTAAGAAATGTATATTTTATGTCATACTGGATGCCTAACTAAGTCTGTGTGTGTGTGTATGATTCAGTAAGAATTGCAGAATTCGCCACATAGATTTTGGAGCAAAGGTAACAGCTGGTAACAGGGCAATGATTCAGAACATAGCTGAGGCTGAAGCTGTGATCCCTTCTACCTGTGTTCAGCCCCCAATCTCTTGTAATACACCGCTCACGTCCCATGCAGCGGTTTCTTTTTCTATCCGAAATGTTTCTGGAGCTTCATGTTGTTCTTGCCTCCTAGTATGCCAACATGAGGGGAGTGAAAGCAAGCAAGGCAGATGTGGCAGAGGAATTTATTTTTAAAAATTGTGTAAATACCATACAGAGGGGTTACAATTACATGGGAAAGGTAATGAGTACATATCTTATCAAGCATTGTGTCGGCCTCCTTTGATTCCCCTTCCCTTCCCTTCCCAACTCCCCGCCCCCACCCAGCGGACCCTCCTCAGACCCCCGTCCCGCCAAAGTTTTAAAGTTCGTTTTTCAACATAACATCTTGCACATCTCATTGCTGCAATGGATCCACCTGTATCCCAATTTAAATAATTTGTTTTTTTCACTTCTCCTGCACAAAGTATGCCAACATCAAATGCAGTGAACACAGGGGGCATACCATGGTGGAAGGACATACAAAGCAACAAAGAAATCATCTTATAAATATGATAGAAACAATCACAAGAAAGAAAAAAAAATTGAGTTCTTATCTTGGGGTTCATTTCGCCTAACATCAACTTATCTTACAGTTTTTGCTTGTCTCAGACACGTACTAATTATTGAAAATAAGAGAAACCATGGGACCTATGCTTCTTTGGGCCTGGCTTACTTCGTTTAAAATTTTTTTTGGTCGGTTTTGGGGTTTGAACTCTGGGCCTGGGCACTGCCCCTCAACTCTTCAGCTCAAGGCTAGCACTATCCCACTTGAGACACAGTGTCACTTCCAGCTTTTACAGTGTCACTTCCAGCTTATGTGGGGCTGTGGAATCGAACCTAGGGCCTCATGCATGCAAAGCAAGCACTCTACCACTGTGCCACCTTCTCAGCCCTGGCAGAGGGTTTTTATCTGAAGATCCATCACACTTGGGAGCTTCTGGCTGAAAACACCAGAAAGACAAAAGTGAAGAAACACTTAAGAGAAAATGTAAAACAGAATGCCACAATGTTTAACCCTAAAACCAGTTTCTAGGATAAGGAGACTCAAGAACTGGTGTCACCTGAGGAGAAAGAGGAAATATTCAGGAAGAATGAGAAGGAAATATTCAGGAAGAATGGGAGGGAATAGAGAGAAAGAGACCTAGACTACCTAGAGCTGGGACCTCAATGTGAGCTTAATTTTAATATGGGAAACCAGACCCAAGGACGCAATACCTTACAATTTTGATTACTCTCTCTCATGCTACAAAGCCTATTCCAGATCTACTTCCACTCAGCATGGTGTCCATTCTGGGATCCAGACTGATTGCTGGAGGTTCCCAGGGGATGCAAAGAGTGAAAACCAAAGGGCTAAAGCTCAGAAAAGACACATGCCATCACTTCTCACATGTCATTTGTCAAAGTAAGTTCTACAACCAAGCCTGGAATCAATGGGGATGGGAGTAGATATTGAGAGCATTATAATAGTATCTACTATTATTATCATATAATAATCTAACATCTATTGTTTCATCAAAGGGAGAGAGATAGCATTTCTCCCTTTTTAGGAGTATGGGACAGGCCATTCTATAGAATGTTCTTCAATTGGGGGCTCTCTTCCGCGGACCGGCTCTGTCAGGAGGATGGAGGATACCTAGGGGAGGAACCTGGAATAGGGGGGGAGATGGCAAACAGACAACTCACACACATTAGGAGTGGATGCTGAGTGCGATTTAATGAAGAGGACAACAAACTTTTATAGCAAAAGTCTCCATAAGAAAGGACAAAAGGTTACACAATCTTGCTCCAGGGCTTCATTCTTGGGTGGTCACCAGCTGGTCGCCTGAAAGGCACTTGTTTCCAGCTTATCTCTAAGAAATATAATGGGTTTCGATGTTTGTCACCATCTAACCATTACCTTATTTCTATAGAGGCCTAGATCTAGCAAATCTCTTAGTAAATAAAAGAGAGTAACAGGAAGATTTTCTCCTAAGTAGATATCTCAGCAATTGCCATACATTCTTTCTGTTCTAGCCGCGCCTACAGCTTTTTGTAAATCTCTTACAGACAGTTCCTTCTGCTGAAGTGACTTCATGAAACCCCCAATACTTTTATATTTACTTATGACTTGTCTACTCGCCTCCTTAAGAGGGGTTTCAGGGTAGCACTTAACTCTGGTGAGTTAGTCATATTTTTAAGACACTCATCAGATGTTGGAGTCGTCAACACTCTTAAGAAAGAGCTTTGAATAAAGGAACGTTGAGCATGAGTAAGTACAATGAGCAGCAGAAACAGTAAAAGATTAATAAGCACTCTTATATAGTGAAGAAAAGAAAAGAAAAGGAGAAACACATCTTTCCCAGGGGTTTGCCAGCCTTTCCAGGAGTAGGCCTCTTTGAAGCTCTATTCTCCGAGGTAGACTTCGGTGAAGTCCCAATACTCAGAGATAGGTCTCTGTAAAGCCCCATTCTCTGAGATAGACTTCAGTGAAGTCCCAATACTCAGAGATGGGTCTTTGAAGCCCCATTCTCAGGTCTGAAAGCTGGTTTCCCATGCTAAGCAGACTCCACTGGAGTAGGCGTGGCAGCTCTCTGAATCTTTTCTCCCAAGATTGTGGCTATGAAGTTTCGGAAAGGAGAATTACAATGGAAAAGTGAGTTCTCAAGCTGGGTACTGATGGCTGACACCTATATTCCGAGCCTGAGATCTGAGGATTATGATTTGAAGTCAGTCTGGGCAGGAAAATCCATGAGACTAATCTCCAATTAAACAAAAAGAGCCAGAATTGGATTTGTGGCTCAAATGTTAGAGCATTAGCTATGAGTGGGTGTGGGGGGACAGAATCTTGGTCCTGAATTTAAACCCAGGATTGGGGGATGAGAGGAAATGTGTTCTCAGTGCATGAAATCAAGGGTGTATGGTCAACATCACTATTGATGTTAACTTTGTGGTAGAGTTGATCAGTTTTATTCTGGAAATGATTTGTTCCACTCTTCTCTGTCCTGTATTCTTTAAAAGAAATAGCTTTGAGCAATCTATACCTAAGATGTGTGGATTGCACTGAAGCACTGGTTTCATTTTTTTCTACTTACAAAATGATACATAAGTAGTGTACAAAGGAGTTTTAATTTAATATGTCGGTTTGTGAGTACATCTTGATCGATGTCATCAATTTGATCATTCTTCTCTTCTCTTTTTTGATCTTGTCTTCTCTATCTCACCCCCTCCATTTACGTGGTCACATTTTCACACATGTACATTGAATATTATGACTGTATTCTCCCACTGAACCAGTTTGGCAAAGAAATTTCTTCATTGTACAGGTAAAGAAGATGAAGAGGACTACAAGCCCAAGACAGCATAGCTATTTCTTTGCATCGAGATTATTTGACTTACAAAATCTTCACCAAAAGAAGCATTATAAAAAAGAACATGGCCAGGAACTAGAAGCATCTATCTTTGTGTGTGTGCTGGTTTTGGCGCCTGAGTGGTGTCCCTGAGCTGCTTTGCTAAAGGTTAGTTCTCTACCACTTGAGCCACAGTACCACTTCCAGCATTATGGTAGTCAATTGGAGGTAGGAATCTCATGGACTTTCTATCTTGGGCTCATTTTAAACCACAATCTTCAGACCTCAGTCTCCTGAGTAGCTATGATTGCTGGTGTGAGCCACTGGCAGCTAGCAAAACATCTATTAGTTGTCCCAATTAAACATGTGGAGCAATAGGTCATTTGATACTGGTGACACTCAGATAATGATTCCTCTACTTGTTCTTTTCTGGTGTTATGACTAGTGTGATAATGCTTCCTCAGGTTTATATGACTGTGCAATCATTGTTCCATTTTGTTCAGTAAACAGCTTTTCAGGACAGGAGAACTGTGAGAGGGGAATATGGGATGAAAATTTTATCTGTAGTACTTGTGGCCTGGCAAAACTTCTCAGAATGTTTGCAAGCAGAAATAAGAGTCCACTTCGGCCGAATACAATGAAAGAGACACACCTGACACAGAAGCAGTGCCACAGAAGGACAAATGGGAAAACTCATCCAGGCTCAGAGCGAAGCAACAGTATGAGTTGTTCAGGTGCATGAAAATTTGTGAAGATTGTCTTTCTAACCATGGAGAGCTCATTCAATGCTGGCATTTACAATATGTTCCAGGCTCATATCTGTTTAGGACTGTTTCCTCTGAATCATCTTTGATAAAGACAAAAATGAGAATGTAACAATGGAACCTAGTTATGTTTTCTGAATGAGATTTCATCTCTTTCACAAATCAAGTAAGGGTTGTAATGAATGACTTGGATTTCCTGAGAGAAATTCATGTTTGCTTCCTTGTTTCTATTAAGCTTCTCAAGTGAATAACTTTAAATTTGTAAGCTGTTATTATAACAAATATGAAATAATTTTTTATGTTTCTAGGAGGCACCCAAGTTCTTTTTAGATAGAAAATATTTATCTGGCTTCCAACCCAAATCTTTACATCTCAGCCTCCAGAGTACCTAGGATTGCAGGAATCAGTCACCTCTCTTAGCTGAGACAAATATTTTTGGTATGGAAAATCACTATGATATAAAACATGAGGAATGAAGAATTTAGACTAACAAGGAATATTTTGAAAACATTAACAAAACTGAAGTTATCACAAACTTGTCTGATTCAGTGAGGAGAAGAATGAGAAAGAAGTTACAGAGGCAGAGAAGTGTAGATGAAAGAGAAGTGAATGAATATTTCTTTGTTAGCAGAGCTACTGAAGATTACTTTTTAAGAAAATTCAGCTTGATATTGTGGTACATTTCAATAATTCTAACTACTTATGAAGGTATAGGAGGTTTGTAGTTGGTATGGTAAAAGTATAATACTGGGACTTCAATATTTAAAACACACTGGTGCCACATGGTGATAAGAGAGGCAGAAGTAGGAGGGTCATGGTTTGAGGCCAGCCTAGGCAGTTAATAAGAAACTATCTGAAAATCAATCTAAAGCTAAACAAAGTGCTAGGTATATGAATCAATAAAAATTATCCAGCAAGTCTGAGGCCCTGAGTTCAATCCCTTCTCCTGAGAAAAAGAGACAAGAAAAAGGAAGAAAGATTATAATACAATTTTCAAAATATTTCCTGTGGAACTTTCTGCTATAATTTCCTTCTTCAATTGCCTTAAAATGTTTACCAAGTCACTTACAGAAATGACTACCATCATTTGGGAAAATCACAGGAAAGTCTTTGCAACCAGCTTTGTAACAGAACAATTTTGTCAAACAGATTTCAATGAGCAGAAAATGAGAGATAATGGGCTCATGAAATTGCACTTTATAGCTATGTGTCAGAATGTGAGGAGCTCATAAAGAGGATTTCTTTCTTTCTTTCTTTCTTTTTTTGGGTCCGGTCATGGGGCCTGAACTCTGGGCCTGGGCACTGTCCCTCAGCTCTTCAGCTCAAGGCTAGCGCTCTACGACTTGAGCCACAGCGCCACTTCTGGCTTTTTTCTTTTTGCTTATGTGGTGCTGAGGAATCGAACCCAGGGCCTTGAGCATGCAAGGCAAGCGCTCTACCACTGAGCCACCTTCGCAGCCCGAGGATTTATTTCTTAAGAGAAGAGGAGGATTGAGTTGATTTATCAACTTGAAAAAATGCGGTAAATTCTGTTGGTATTTGGGATACACTTTCAAGCAAGGTGTTAAGCCAATAAAATTATGGTTGAGATATTTTTTTAATATTTTTTATTGTGAGTTGTTGAGATTTTTATAAAAACTGTAAGATAATTTTTTCATAGATTTTTATAAAAACTATTCAACAATTGTTGGATAAATCACAATAATGCAAATATGTGTTCTGTGTCATCTGATGGTGTTACCTATCTCATCATCTAGGGTTGGAAGAATGTTATCTTCATTTTAAAAATGCAGAAATGGAGGCACGAGGAGAGTTGGTATGTTTCTGAAGGCTGATGTGTAAATGACAATTGAGACTGAGCAGAACCAGAATCCATGGCTCAGATTCAATTCATGATTTAGAAACCCCATGACTATACTAATATCTAAAACTCTTGTGCTAGCTGGGTGACATTGGACATGTTTCTTAGAGTTGTCATGTGTTGTTGTTTTTCCTGTAAACAGATAAAAATATTAGTGTTTTCTAGAATTAAAGAATATACCTTGGGAAGGTGGCTCAGTGGTAGAGCACTTGCCTTACATGCCTGAGGCCCTGGGTTCCATTCCTCAGCACCACATAAGCAAAAAGAAAAAAATCTGGAAGTGGCATGTGGCTCAAGTGGTAGAGCACTAGCCTTGAGTTAAAGAGGTGAGGGGCAGCGCCCAATCCCAGAGTTCAGGGCCCACGAAAGGAACCCCCCCCAAAAAATATACCTTTTGTGAAGTATTATGCACAGAACATGAAACAAGAATTCCATGAATTCTGAAGTTCTTTATGTATTTCCCTTTAAATTATTATTTTTAAGTCTCAAGATAGTGAAATTATTTACATTCCTTACATTGCAGAAAGCATTATCTGAACCCATTTGGAAGAATTTCTACAACAGTATTGTAATGTATGGGTTTTTGATGTGCTTATTTGCCTTCTCTATGTATCTGCTTAATTGGGTTATTTATTGTATGATTCATGTATTTAAGAGTTCTTTATATAATATGAATAAAAGCTATTTGACAAGAATTTTGTATTTTGCTTCATTATATTAGCAAAAATGCCTGCAATGTGTTTGAATAGAAATGGATGACATTTTTGCCTGATTTCAGAGCAACTGGGAATACTTTCATTCTAATGCAGTACTCTTTATCAGATCAAGAAAGTTCCCATATAATAATTTTGACAAATTTTTACCATTCTGCTAGTTTGAAAAGAGCAGATTTATTTTAGGGTCACAGCAGGGAATTCCCCTGTGACCAGTTTCCTCTACAGGCATGGAACCACTCTTTGCAAACTGCTGATCATAATGGAAGCAAATTTTTGCTTGTTAGGACTATCAAATTTTTGGCCTATGTACTCAAGATGTTTTCCCAGGAAACAAATCCACACGTACAAATTAGATCATCACAGCTGTTTGAAATGACATTAGCAATATATATTTGCATTATTGTTGTGCCATATCGCTATATAAAACAGTTTGTCACAAAACAGTTTGTGAAAGAACAAAAAAATGTATAACCTAGAATCTGGGTATGGCAGTAAACTCTAGATGATTTTCTCATACTTTCAGACTTTTCGTAAACATAAATAATAAAAGCCAAATGAGGTGGTTTATACCTATAATCCTAGCTACTCTGAAAGTAGAAACGTGGATAGTCGCAGTTCAAGGTCTAACTGGAAAACATACAAGAGATCTCCATCTCAATCAATAAAATCTGGGTGTGTCAATGTATGGATATTATCCTACCTATTACTAGACATACAACTAAGAAGTTCAGTATATAGGTAGCATAGGAATAAACAATGCAAGATTCTATATCAAAAACAATCAAAGCAAAAATTGCTTGATGTCGCATGATTCAAGCGGTAAAGTGCCTGTCTGGCAAATGCAAGGATCTGAATTTGAAACCAAGTACTTACCCAAAAATATTAAAAGTAAACTATATGAATTAATTCTCTAAATAATGTATCTGCAAATATTGTATATTCATATAGACTTGATAAAATTATATTGGGGTTAATATATCACAAAATAAAGTAACTGAAGTCTCCGTTAGGTACTTGTGAAATATTAATGTCATATTTGTGATGTATAATAGAAATATTTAAATAAATTGGAAAAAGGTTTCTAGGGAATTATGTGTGTTCTTACAACATCATAAAGATCCATACTAACCTCAATATAATTTAATGATATCTAGAAAACAGAAGTAAATATTGAATGTTTACATTAAAATCTAGTCTGCTCCCAAACTTACCTTGCTAATTAGGAGGCAGAGATTTAGAAGTCTGATATCATGGACAGTTTTGACAAAAAAAATCATAAAAAAACTACAAAAACAAAGAAAGCTAGATATAGTGTAATTTTCCTATTATCTCACGATGTGGAAGCCATAGGTAAGAGATCATTGCTCAAGGGAGGCTTGGCCTGAAAAATAACCTAAAGTGGTTAGAGCCTTAGCAATTTCAAGCACCAGTAGTGCCAAAGGAAAAAGAAAAGAAAAAAACAGAAAATGAAAGGACTGGATAAAAAGAAACTGTTCTTCATTCTTGGTTTCATCTCATTGGATACAAGAATTCAAAGTATTTTGTTTACTGTTTTATGATTCAGGCCTCTCTAATATAAAAGCATTTATTTCAAGTAAATATTGTATTATTACTATTTTTTAACTTATTATTCGACCTTTAGGTTTGGAGATTGAAATCATGGCTTTGTACATATCAGTCTAGTTCTACAACTTAGCTGTACCCAAGCTCTTTTGTATAGTTTTGAAAATTGTTTATGACTTCTTCAATAGTTCGCTATTATACTTTTCATCTTATATTTTCTCCCACTTTTTCCCCTATGTATTTTAATTTGTGTTGAAAAATCCTCAATTTTATCTTCTAAACTTAGAATTTTGCTTTTGAGTTTACAGAGAAGTCAGTTATTTGTGACATCTTTAAAAATTATATACAGATATATGTATTTCATATATATGATTGATTCTTAGAGTTCATTGCAATAAGCCACATTTGTCTGGTCATATGCACATAGCAATTGAGCCATTGTGATCCTCTCCTAAGAAAAGCGTCCCTTGTTCTTGCCATGTGAATGCTTACAGTGCTGTTAATAATATCCAAGTGTAATTATTTGTGTTTTACTATCTATTGGATTTACATGTAGATTTATGGGCATATCTAGTTATCAGAACAGAGGAAAACCATGCAGCATATATTTAATTGGATCTGGCTTATTTCACTTAATACCATTTCCCCCCCAGTCTTTCCATTTCTTCAGAATGGGGTAATGCCATTCTTTCCCATGGAAGCAGAGAATTCCATCAATACAACAGAATTGAAGATCCAGAAATGAATCCACTCCTATAGGCACATAGTCTTTGATAAGGAAGCCAGAAACACAGGATGGAAGAAAAACAGCCTCTTCAAAAAATTGGTTTATCTGGCTGTACACAGAAAACTGAAATTAGATCATTTTATATCCTCCTGCACCAGAATCAATTCCAAATGGATTGAAGAGCTCAATGTAAGTCCAGATGCCTTAGGAATCTTACAGGAAGAGTTAGGGGAGACATGGGGGCTCCTTAGCATAGGTCAAAATTTCCAAAGTAAGTCTGGATAAATGGGATTACATCAAACCAAATCAATCATTTGTCAGACTCAAAAGCCATGAAAAAAAAGCGATAGTGTAGCACAGATTTATTAGGGAGCAAACCTACAGATGAGAGCCTCAGACAATGTTAAACCCTTTCTCCCTTTTCTAACTAGGTTATTTATAGTGGGTTTACATGAATATAAGTGATTTCTGATGGGAATTAGTCAGAAAACAACTAATGCTAAGACAGAGATAGTATGTGAAATGAGTTGTAGCTGGAGAAAGGGAGGGATTAAGGAACGGGTGTCTAGTTCAAAGACTTGGTTTGGTGCCAGCTAAGTAATGTATAGCTGCACAAGGGAAGGGGGGTAAAACAGGAGTGGTTATAAAAAAAAGCACTGATCTGAAGCCTCAAAATAAGGATCTCAGTCTGTGTGGACCAAACAGTCTCTAACAATAAGTTTTATTTAAATTAACAAACACGATTTTAAATTTTTGCAGAGTGGGATGGTTCATAGTCAAAGGCAATTTCTCCTATGTCAGGTATGTCCAATCTACTCTTTCACATGTTACCCAGTAGCCAGGTTTCAACGCAAATGACTACAATGAGATTGTACAAATGAGGCTGTGACTTTTCCCTCTCATGAATCAAAATTCTGTCAAATGATTTCTGTCTTCCAGATGTTTACACCTTTCTCAGGATCATTTTTACTATTTTGTCTTCATTATTGATAATCATAGTACATTTTGTTGTTGTCTGGTGTGTATATGTCATTTTTAGGGCTTGAACTCGATGTTTAATGGTCTCCCTTGTATTTTTTGCTCATGGCTGTTGACACTGTATCCTTGAGTCACATGCTCACCTTCTGTTTCTTGCTGGATAATTGGAGATAAGTGTTCACATTTTTTCTGTTTGGACTGACTTTGAACTAAAATATTCAGGTCTCAGCCTCCTGAGTTCTAGAATTATACACATGAATGTCTAACAACTATCTTTGCTTTACTGTTATTTTAATTATGTGGTAGAGGAAAGTGGAAGTATATTTGTGTTAAGTGTGCAATTTTCAAATACAAGTTTGAATCAACTTGATATAATATAACTGTTATTAATTTTAACAGTTAAATCGATGAGTATCAAACATTCCCACAGAAATATATTTGAAAACGAAAGGCATAATTGTTTTCTTAAAACAATCAATGAAACTATAAATTACTTTCACTTTACAAATCATGTTTTATTTAACTTAAATTAGCAGACTTCTTTGAGTAAAAGTAAATATATTAATTGTATACCACAAGAATCAAAGTTATTATAGTTAAGAATAGATATTTCCTCATACCCAGAAGATACGTTTTAGTGTATTCTCACTAAAAAGAATTGTTACATGCAGAAATTAATGGATATGATGGAGCTTATCATTACACAATATAAATAAATGGGATTACCACTCAATACTTTATAAATATGTAAAAAATAATTATATATCTAGGAGCCAGTAGCTCATGCTTGTAACCCTAGCTAGTAAGGAGGCTGAGAGCTTAGAATCATGGTTCAAAGCCAGCCTAGGCAGTAAAGTCGACGACCCTCTTATCTCCAATGAGCCACCAAAAAACTGACAGTGGCTCAAGGGGTACAGCACTAGTCTTGAGCTAAAGAGCTGAGAGACAATGTCCAGGCCCAGATTTCAAGCACCACAACTGACTAAAAATAAACAGTGAAAATAAATATTTTGACATAAATGTTAAAATATGTATTCTAAAAAATTTTAAATCCTCACTAGATATACTAGTTTATATAAATATAGAGGAGGTTTTTCTGGACTTAGTTGTCATTGAATTCTGTAAATCACATATTTGTCACTCAATTTATATTTGTATGTTTATATACTTATATACCATAAGAATAATTAAATGATATGTGATAGGCAGTGCTGTTTTAGGAATTTCCCTTGGCTTTTTAACATTAACCCTTCTACCATAAAATCGATATACCCTCCAACCTTATCAGAGTTTTCATCTCATTGGAGAAGAAAAGTATAAGCTATAATCATTGTTTGGAACAACTGTAACATTTTACATGAATTTCACTTAGTTTAAGATCCAAAACATTCAAGTCATCTTAACCATGCCAGTAATAGCAAAATGTCTTCTGGGCTTTGCAGTCTCTTAAGAGATGAAAATCTTTAATTATACATCTACTTTTTTCTGCCTAACATGTTATATCTTAGGAAGATCTTTTTGGGTAACCCTCTGTTCCTGACTAGAAGACTGCAACAAAGGCAATAAGGAAAATACTTGAACACAATTAAAAAAGCAATCACAGACACTCCTGTAGTCACCAGTTTCAATGAGAATATACAGTAAAGTAACACGTTTTTGTTGCATTTAAAGTGCAATAATTAAAGTTTAATTAGCAGTGAAGAAGGTAACAGAAAACTGTGTTTGAAGACATCTTGACTTTGAACAATTCAGTATAAGCATAATGGATTTATCTTGTTTTTCTATGGAGTTGCCAAAATAATAGAGAGCAACACCCTAAGGCAGGAAAACACCTAACCCAAAGCAGTAATCTTTTGTCTATAAAATAATCGTGAGGGTTTGACTCTTCCAAAGTCTGGCTTGGGAAGAGGAAAGTGTATTTGCTTTGGAGTGAACAATAAAAAATATAAAAATCCTTTATTAATATTTTACATATCTTGACTAGGACTTCTCATGTTGGAGAAGAGGAAAGGTATGAAAAATTTCAAGATTTTTTGACTATTCCTGAAGATCATTCTTATTTATCAGCTGTAGACTGGTTTACACTTAGTATCATGCTTGTTTAAATTTAGAAGCATTTGTTTCTGGGTTATAAGCTGCAAAGCCTTGTGTATTAATAAAGGGTCATTTCCTAAGAGGTGAAAGTTGCTGTGAAAACAAACCTAAAATATCAAAGACAGCATAGTGGAAACTATTTTCTAGCTATATTACAATCTGTGGTGTAAATTTTGTTTCGCATTGTTCCAGGGGACTCATTTTTGTTATCTTCTTTTTCACCATCTAGTGTTGCTATAATATTCTATACCATCCTGGGATGACTATAACTTTACTGGATTCTCTAATTTCTCTGTTTCTGTTTTACCTTTTTTACTTTAGAAACTCTAACTCAACATGACATAAATTATCTTTATAATATTAGCAAACAGATTTAATTTCCATATTCTTACCCTAGCCTTCTACATAACTTTGGTACTTAGTGATCCCCAAATGTGAAAATAAAGATAGGGAACTTCTTATTTAGATATTATTTAGTATTTCAAGACTTCATTAATGCAAGGCCCTTAGTAGTATGTACATCATACATGTGTGCTAAGCTGGTGGCAATTTTTTCATATTCTCAGAAATTAGGAAATGTGGCGTCCCTGTAGTTTCATTAGGAAAAGGCTGTAGTTGAATTAATTTACTAAACCAAATCTGCTGTGAAGTATTTCTACAAGTTATTTGGCTTAAATAATCCGTATTTACCATTTTACAGTTCTAAAGGACAGAAATCTAAAAGAAGTCTCACTAGATTAAAATAGAGACACCCACTGAGCTAAAATATTTTTCAAATGATTCTAGTGGAAAAGGCATTTATCTCCTGTTCTGCTTCCCAGAAATTCAGAATCTAGGTTGTTATTTTTTCCTTTATCTTCTAATGTAGCATCTTTACATCTTTCTGGTGGTTCTTACCTAATCATGTCCCTTTTGAACTATACCTGAGACTTTTAACTACCCATTTGAGTATACTTCCCCCATATGATAATTATTCAAATTTGTGCTCCTTGGCTAATGAGAGGTTATTATTTTACCATCATATATATAATGCAAATCTACATTGGAAGGATTAGGTATGTGGGAAAGACAGATATTCTGTAAAGGTATTTTGCTATGTACAATGAGTGTTTAGCATTCTTTCTACTATAACCTGTTTTCCTTTCATTGACCTGAACAACATATTTCTTCAGTGAAATATAACTAGAAAAAATTTAGTCCCTAAAAGCAATTAATCCTGATTAAAACATTGTCATGTACTAGAAATCCTAAATGCCTGAAGCAGTTCTGGCACTATCACTTTTTATATATTCTGCATACAATGTTCTCTTTTCAAGAGCATTTGATTGTTATTATTTTGAAATTATGGTTAATATTTATTTGACTGCTATTTTTAAAGAATGCATCACCCAATACTGGTTCTCTTTTTCTAACTTTTTTGGGTCTAATCTATTTTTGAAAAAAAAGGCAGCCATTTGAATTACATGAACTGCTTATTGAAGTTGAATCAGCATGGAGAGGAAAAGAAGAAAATAGATGACTTTGAGGGTATATCACATTAAAAATGTATCTACAAGCTATTTATCTTAAAATGGTCTGTTTTTCATTATGTACGATTCTAATATAATTTAGTCTCTCAACTCACACATTGTTAATGCAGTCTTATTTCATGCTTCCCCAAAACAAACAACAAATTATTATTTATTTTTAATTTATCATTTATTTAAAAAACTATATTTTTAAAAAATTAGTCAAGGGAAATGGTTTATTAGATATTTAGAGTCATGTTCAGACTCTAAGGTGAAAGCCAGAAAGGGAAAAAAATCATGTTTTTATTCTTCCTTGAGCCACTCTGATTTACTTCCTCTGTTTCTGAAAGAATGAAATTCTTGATTTGAAGCCTTTTGCTTGATATCCACAATGTGTAATTCTTCCTTTATTAATAGAATTTGGAGAAAGGATGAGAATTCACACTAGAAATAGGAGAAGAGGAAAAGAGCAGAAGAAATCTAGATATTTTATTCTTCCTCATCACAATCACAAGGTCTGGATAATGATAATGGATATTAGATACAGTGCTCTAGAGTGATTAAACCCATCTATAGGAAAGATAATCCTACAAGTGATCACATGGAGAATGCTTATTTATAAAATATTGTAATAATTTCCAACAGGAAATGTTATCTATTTTTTAAGTTCTTGGTTAGGATATGTTAAATTCTGGTGTGCTATAGTCAACTATCATAATGCTATACAAGGATGGTAAGAAACTAACATCTTAATATCACATTCTAACATTAGCTTAATTCTGTTTGTGTCATATGTATGAGGCTGTATTTCAGTTTTGCTTCAATTTCACATGCTATATTCTTCCAGTATATAAATTGAAGGAAGACTCCCTCTGAAATATGCTATTTTTATGGCTAAGGGAAAACAAGTCAGCTTTTAGACACAGACAATGAGATAGAAATCTTCCCCTAGAAATAGTCTTTCTCTAATTCTGGTTCACTTTTGTAAGCTGAAGTAAGTCACATAACCCATTTTGACATTGCATGTAGAGGTAAATCCCACCTACAGAAGCTGATGCAAGACATAGAGTAATATACCAAGATATGCAATACATGATATAAGGAGAAAAATGAGATCTATAATAAAATCAATCATACTTGTGCTAACATGTCTCTGCAGGAAGGAAGGTATTATGTACCTTTGTTTCTAAAACTACTGAGGTCTTCAAATCATATTTTTTATGCTTGGATGTTACAGGAATTAGAGAATATTTTGATACTGAGACAGCAAAAAATCTCGAAGAAATCTGGACTAATCATTTCAATACTACCTTTTGTTCTCCAAGAAAATAAACTATTTTATAGACAATACTTTATAATTTCTTACCTAGTATCTTTTATTTTCCAGAAATGGATTTTGTTAATATATGTGAGTATCCACCAGAATAAATATCTTCATTTATATGCATCTTGTGCAGACAGCAAGTCAATTAGATGTAAGTGTGAGTTAATCAGTAGCACTTTTTAAAAATGCAAAAAATCATTTAAATAGGGATACAGGTGGACCCATTGCAACAATGAGATGTACAAGTCGTTATGTCGAAAAATGAACTTTACAGATTTGGTGGAGGGGGGTAGCGGGGAGAATAGGGTGGGGGGACGGGGAGAGGATGGGAAAGGATGGGAAGGGGAATCAAAGGAGGAGGCTACAATGCTTGATAAGAAATGTACTCATTATTTTGCCCATATAATTGTAACCCCTCTGTACAGTATTTTCACAATAAAAAAATAATATAAAGAAGAAAAATAAATAAAACTGCAAAAAATTTGGACAGGGAGCTAATATGCATATTTTTCCATCATCACCTACCAAATCCTCCTTCTTCCTTCCTAGGAAACACACCCAATTAATAAAAAGTCATAGATATTTGGCTCTTGACCTTGAAAATGGAAGCAGAATGTTATGGATGTCTGAGATGATCGTTAATAGTGTTTTACATAGTAATGTCACATGCAACAACCCTATGAGTCCTGCAGGTCTTAACACTACTTCGTTAGTGATGTAATAGGAATGTCAGCTTTACTGGATGTAATATTGTTTTCCACTTCCTTTCCTACCACCTGACCTAATTTATAAAACTTATTATGGGTGTGTTCTCTTCTTTTTCTGATAAGATTTGCTAAGTGTCTGTCAATTTTGTTGATTTTTTTTGAAAAACCAACTTTGTTGTGTTGATTCTTTCTGTGTTTTTTTTAATTCTAATTCATTTAATTCTGATTTAATTTTAATTATTGTTTCCATCTACTGGATTGGGGTTTATTTTACTGCTCTTTTGCAAGGAGGCTCAGATGTCTTATTAAATTGTTGGTTTCAGATCTCTCCAATTTGTTGATGTAAGAACTGACAGCTATAAACTTGCCTCTGAGTACTGCCTTTGCTATTTCACAGAGGAGCTGGTAGTTTGAGTGCTCATTTTTGTTGAATAACATGAACACTTGAATTTCCTTTCTAATCTATTCCATGAACCAATTGTGATTCAGCAGTGTGTTGTTCCAGCTCCTTGCGTAATTACAGGACACTCTTTGGTGGTTTTTAATGCTGAGTTCTAATTTTATTCCCTTGTGTTCTGAGAGAATACAAGGTATAAATTCAATGTACCTGAATTTGGACAAATTTGCTTTGTGGCCTAAAATGTGGTCTATTTTGGAAAATTTTCCATGTGTTGCTGAGAAAACCATGCATTTTGATGCTGCTTGTTGAAATATTCTGTAGGTGTCTGTTAAATCTAATTGAGCTATGCAGTTGTTTAGGTCCGCAGTTTCTCTTTTGAGTTTTTGCTGATTTGATCTATCTAGAGGGGAACGTGGTGTGTTAACGTCCCCAACAATGTGCGATTAGAGGGAAAGTAGTGTTTCTTGGATAAATTTGGGTGCTCCATTGTTTGGTGAAAATATATTTAGCATTGTAATATCTTCCAGAAGGAGATATCCCTTAATTAGTGTGTAGTGACCTTCTTTATCTCTTCTCACTAGTTTTAATTTGAAGTCTATTTTATCTGATATTAGTATTGCAACTCCCACTTGATAATGGGGGCCGTTTGCTTGGTAGATTTTGTTCCAGACTTTCATATTGAAAATGTTTTTGTTTTTTTGGGCAAGAGTGAATCCTGAAGGCAACAGATGGAAGGATCTTGCTTTTTAATCGAACTAGACAGTCTATGTCGCTAAATTGGAGAGTTGAGTCCATTAATGTTAAGAGATAGGACTGAGAGGTATTAGGGAGTTCCTGCCATTTTATCCACCTTCTTGGGGGATGAGGCAACTGAGTTCTTCCTATGCTTCTTGGATTCTCAGTTTGGGTTTAGTTTCTTGGCCATTATTGTGGTCTTGTTGGTTTTCTATGTGCAGGACATCTTTAAGAATCTTTTGTAGGGCTGGTTTGGTGGAGATAAATTGTTTCAATTTTTCTTTGCTATGGAAGGACTTTCTTTGACCTTAGGTTATGAACGAGAGTTTAGCTGGGTATAGTATTCTTGGTTGACATTTGTTTGTCATTAGGGCATGGCATACATCATTCCAAGCTCTTCTTGCTTTAATTATCTCTACTGAGTAATCTGAGGTGATTCTAATTCGTTTCCCTTTATAGGTGATTGATCTTTTCTCTTTGACAGCTTTAAGGATCTTTTCCTTGGTCTGAATTGATCCTGAGATAATTATACTGTGAGAGTGGGATGTCCTGTTTTGGCCAGGTCTATTTGTATTTCTAAAAGCTTCTTGTATCTTAATGGGCCTATCTTTTTGCATGTTTGGGAAGATCTCTGCTAAGATCCTGTTAAACAAATTTCCTAGACCATTAACTTCTGTTTCTAGGTGCTCCTCTACACCCATTATCCTCAGATTAGGCCTTCTGATGGTGTCTTCCATGTGTTGAATTGATCTATCATATTTCTTGGATTTTTCTTGAATGGTTGTATGTTCTTCCTCTATAATATCTAGTCTGTCTTCAATCCCCGAGATTCGATCTACTATCAAGACCTTCTACTTTGTTATTTATTTCTTTTCCTTCTAGTTGGTTGGCTTTGATGGCTTCCAATTCTTTGTTGGAGCTTTGTTTTAGATCTTGTGTGAACTTCTTTACTTCCTTAATTTAGTGTTCAGTATTTATTCTCAAATCACTTAGTTGATTGGTTATGGTTTCCTTGGACTCCCATTCCTTCTGTTGGGTTCAAGTCTGCATTCCCTTTGTGGGCCTCCTGACTTCTTTCAGCTCTCTGTTTATGGATTCCATGGAAGCTTTTAGGCATATTTGTGTATTCTCATCCTGCTCTCTCAATTCCTCTATCACTCTTTGATTACCTTCCTTATGTTCACTCAATTCCTGTAGTTCTCTTTGAGTGTTCTCAGCCTCCTAACACCACTCCTGACTTTCTCTCTGTCTCTTCTACACCAGCTCCCACAATTGCTGTCTATCTCTTTGACTTTTCTCAGCCTGCTCACACCATTCTTTTATTTCTCTTTTATTTCTCAAGCTGCTCATACAATTCCTGTATCAATCTTTGAGTAGCTTCCTCAAGCTCATGATATTCCTGTATTGACCTTTGGTTTGTCTTCTCTCTCTCCCTTTCACGCTCACACAAAATCTTTGCAGCTTTTCAATCTTTTCATTTACCATGTTTACCATTAGTGTTTGTAGAGCTTTTTTGGAGCTCTCCTCTGGATTATTCATTTTCTGTTCTGTCTCTGATTACCATGAGTGGGATTTGAGATACCCGGACTTACCATTTTTCTTGTGTTTTTCAGTTTATTCTGCCCATTTGGGATGAATGTAACACCAGTTTTGTGCTAGGACACTATCTTGAGGCAAGCATCAACCAAAGCTTGTAGTTGCATAGTAAAATGACTGCAGATACAATCTAGTTCAACCGATATATCTATTCAACATCAAACAACTATGTATTAGCGTGCTGCGAACTGCAAAGAAGAATTTGGCAAAGCAGACATTATTAGGTTAAGGGAGATATGTGGGTAAAAATAGGAATAGAGGGATGTGGAAATGGAGAGGGAGAGTTATCTTGACTATGAAGGCTCTGGAAAAATTATGAATCCAGGGACCATTCCTCAGTAGAATAAAGGCTGTTATATGCAAACCTACAGCCAGCATTATACTTAATGATTAAAAACTAAACCTATTTCCTCTTAAATCAAAAAGGGGACAACGGATTGCTGGGTCATAGGAAAGCTCTATGTGGAGTCTTTTGAGGAACCTCCATACTACTTTCCAAAGTGGTTGAACAAATTTACACTCCCACCAACAATGCAGTAAGGTTTCCTTCTGTCCACACCCCTTCCAGCATCTGTTGTTATTAGAGTTCTTGATTTTAGATCAGCAAAAGGCTAGTGCTCTACCACTTGAGCCCACAGCACCACTTCTGTTTTTCTGGTGGTTCTTTGGAAATAAAAGTCTCAGACGTTCCTGCCAGGGCTGTCTATGAACCATGATCCTCATATCTCAGCCTTCTGTGTAGTTAAGATTAGAGTTCTGAGCCACCGACACCTGACTTAATTATAATTCTGACTTTTCTCTCTCTCTTTCACAAAAACTGGTTGAATGGGTGCTGGAGGAGGGGGCCAAACATCCCCATGTGGCTGGAATCCAAGGTGACCCTCTCATTCTGGAAGTGGGCTGTGGGTCAGGAGCTGTCTGGCTTAGCCTGTTGAAACAGCTCCCTGAGGTAAGACCCACTGTGCCCTGGCTAGACTGTGAAATTCATTGTCCATCCAGCCTTACTGGACTTATTATATTGTATTGATTTCTACATCATTTTCTAGCATCTGGACAAACTTATGATACATACTTACGGAATGAAAATGTAATGCCTTCTTAAGAAAGTCTCTTAGGGCTTTGGGAATGTGGCTTCATGGTATGGTGATTGCCTAGCATGCATGAAACCCTGGGTTCAATTCCTCAGTAACACATAAAAAAGAAAAACACTGAAAGGAATGCTGTGCCTCAAGTGGTAGAGTGCTAGCCTTGAGAAAATAAAAAGCTCAGGAATAATTCCCTACCCCTGAGTTTAAGCCCCTGAACTGGCAAAAAAAAAAAAAATAGTAATTGGAAAATAAAGAACCCATACTTGAAATATATAATTGCTCCTTCCATACTGACACCTGACAATAGCCCCTAATTCATGTGTTTTACTTATGTTAGGATACTGTGTTGAAAAAAGTTTTGTTCATTAAGTCACAGCAATTAACGCTTGGAATGTGCTTAGATGTTAGGTGAAGATTAATTCTGGAAATTCCACGATTCCAGGATTTTGTGTCATAACTGCTAATCACAGAGTGAAAATAGTCTAAGTGTGATTTTGAAATCTTTTTGGTCAGTTTTGGCACCAAAAAGGCAGAAGCTAATTAATAGTTGTGATAGAAAATAAGGAGTAATTCCAGATGGAAGGAAAAAATGATAGTAACTAAGTTTACCAGAAACTGGTCTAGAGAACCATTTTTGGTTGTCTAGTAGGCTTTTCCTCATTGCCTTTAGCATTCTAAATCTCTTAGGCTAGTTCTTAATCTCTGCATGATAAATGTATCTCCTATGCTGTTCTTTCATACCTTATCTCCTTTGTTTTCTAAAAGTCTCATTCTTTCTACATTTCTCTATAAACATTTCCTGATACTAAATACACCTATACAGATGTCACAGGATGCTAATGTAAGGGTCATGAGTCATTAATGTAACAAAATGGAAAGGAGGACATATTTACTGCTACCTCAATTTTTCTGAAAATCTGCTATGTTATCATTTGGTTAAAAATTCCATTCTTTGTCTACACAGTGTCATTCAGTGCACATACATGCAAATATGATCTGGGTGTTGGTGGTTTACACCTGTAATCTAGCTACTCAGGAGGTTAAGACCAGAGGATTGTGGTTCAAAGCAAGCCTTGTCAGGAAAGTCCACGAGACCCTTATCTCCAATTAACCACCAGAAACCCGGAAGTGGTGCTGTAGCTAAAGTGGTAGTGCGCTCAACTTGAACTGAAGAGCTGAGGGACAGTGCCCAGGATCAGAATTCAAGCCACACAACCAACAAAAAAGTGAAATATGACTTTAAATTTCCCCAAAAGGAAGGACAAGATCAATAATCTTCCCAAGCAAAAAAATTAATTCCAAAATGATTCAGTGCACCTACTTTTGCTGAGTTATGTTATGGATTCTTTGCTGGACATATTCTCTAAAAACAAATATTTTAGGGATACAGGTGGACCCATTTCAATAATGAGATGTACAAGTCATTATGTCAAAAAACGAATTTTACAACTTTGGTGGGGGGGGGGAGAATGGGGTGAGGGAAGAGGGGGAGTATGGGAATGGATGGGAAGGGGAAACAAAGAAGAGGCAACAATGCTTGATAAGAAATGTGCTCGTTATCTTGCCCGTGTAATTGTAACTCCTCTGTACGGTATTCTCACAATAAAAAAAAAGAAAAAATGTCAAATATTAGGTTTACAATAAACATCTAATATTTCTTCTTTGAAAAGAGATGTCTATACAGTTGATGTCACTTAGCATTACTCCTATGTGGAACACGAAGTATGAGGCCACTCCCTTTCTAAATCATGCTTGCTAATCACGCAACTTTGTAGACAGTAGTATGGAAGCATAATTCTGTTTCCAATGCAAATCAGATATAAGAGCGTGGACTTAATTGGAAAAAAAAAGTCCATCCTGAGAGAGCAGGGATTATATTAGCCATGAACTGGTGGATAAGAACACATTTATTTTCTTTCCTTTACTTATATATTTTTTGTTGGTGGTGGTCTTGGCACTTGAACACAGGGCTCGGAGCTGTCCCTCTGCTATTCAGCTCAAGGCTAATGCTCTATACTTGAGCCAGAATGCCACTTTTAATTTTCTTGTAGTTAATTGGAAAAAGAGTCTCTGGGACTTTCCTGCCCGGGCTGGCTTTTAACCCTATCCAAAGATCTCACCACCACCCAGCTTAGGATCACATTTCTAACAGTGTACACTCAGCATATGTAATGTGCATGTTCATCTATCTTTATATGAATTCTTGCGTTAAAAATCTATGCTACAACTTAGCCTTTACACTCACAAAATATTTGTAATTTAAAAGTTGATACTACTGGAGCAATAAAACCCAAGAATGTAAAGGAGTCTGGGAAGTTCAGTTTGCATCCAGCCTGGGCAGAACAGTCTTTGAGAAACTATATATAATTAACCAGCCAAAAGTTGGATTGGAAGAATGGCTCAACTATTAGAATACCAGTCATGAGCAAGATTGCTGAACAAGATGTTGAGGCTTTGCATACATACATGCAATCATACACATATATACAGAGGCACTTATATGTGCACAAATACACATATGAAGCAACTCTCAAAATATGTGGAAAAGTTAGAAAACAATAGATAATATGTCCTGAGTAAGACTAGAATCAAGTGATAATTTTTAATGTTAGAGAGTCCTCAAGTGAACTTTCTTCAAAAAAGTTTAAGAATATTACATAGATAGGGACCAGAGACAGTAAGAGAGTCAAGTAATCATTATTAAAGTGATCAGATCTATGGAGGAATGAATCAGAGATTCCTGCCGGTGCATCTGAAAATGTTCATATCCTCAGTAAAATGTTAGAACATCTTTGAAAAGAGTACATGAACACTCTGAGCAGTGCAGTGTATAATATTACTGGAGAAGTTCAGAATTGCTAGTCTGTATTTAGATTAAATAAACCAAGATATTATGGATTGGCAATGTGATACAAGGCTAGAATTCTAGCACTGAGATTAAGATAAAGATAGGAGATTAGATAGTGGAATTACATAGTGATACCTTCCCTGGACCAGGTAGTATAATTTTGTCTTAATAAAACAAACCAAACAAGAAAGGAATACAAAGTTGGACGTTTGTGCTAATTTTGTCATTATGTTTTGAGAAGTCAAGTTTCCTATTGAAATGCAACTCATTTATAATCCTCAGTTGTGTTTTAAATGCACTCTTCATAACAGAACATACTTAGATGCAAAATGGATCATGATTCCCTTCCAAAATTTGAAAAAGTAAGTAATCATCACTCTGTTAGATTCCAAGGAAAGGATGAAGGATAACAAAAACTTAAGCCTGGAGAAATCGCAAAGTTAATCTAATGAAGGACTATGTAGATCTTGCTAAATTGGAGTTTAGATTTAAAATAAATATTTTAGTTTTGTTTGTAATTTCATATTCTATAAGATACTTACAAAATTCTTTTTAAGTACAGTGTTTAATTGACAAATTTGGAAATGTTTCTTGCATTCTATTTGCCTAGAATATTCTTTCATAAGAGTTATAATTAGGGAGGTTCCGGGAAGATGGCGTAGGAGAAGCTGGAATCTGAACAAGCTCTCCCATAGAAAGCAGTTTTAGAGTTCCAGTGAACAGTCCTAAGCCAGAGAATCACACCAAGTGTGCCACCACAGGACAGAGAGTTAGGCAAGAGAGGGAAAGCCAAGGCAAGGAGACACATCTGAGTGTTTGCCAGCAGCCACCGCGGTGGCAGCAGGGTCGCGGCGGCGACCACAGGGCACCCAAACCTGAGCCACAGAGAGTCTGGGACGAAGGAGCCAGACGCAGCGGGTGAGCGGATTCTACTCAACACCAGCAAGAACCGACAAGGAGCAGACATGTTCATCCTGCAGTTTGCAGAGGAGAGACCACCCAGGAACCAAGACTCGGCGTGAGTAGAAGCCTGACGTCCTCACTCCTTCTCAGGGAGCAGAGGAGGGAAGGCCACCCCTCCCCACCCCAGTACCGGAGATCTACATCTTGGATACCTTCAAAGCTCAGAGGAGCTGCTAGCTCCAACTCAGGCCTTGGAATAAAACGAGTCATTTAGCAGGTCACAAGAACTTAACGGCAAAGTGAACTTACAGACTCAGCTCCATCCAGGGAAAAGTCACCCAGCTCAGGCGCCAGCCATAGGAGTGACTTTTCCCACTGGGTAACCAGGCCAGAGGCTGCCCCTCCCTCTAGCAGCCTCCACAATCAATTGAAAAACCAAAACCCTGAGAATGGCTCCAGGCTGGGCTCTTTGAGTTTTTCACAAAATAGCCCCAGGGAAAAGCTACTGTTTGTTGAAAGGCCTCAACTCTACCCAGAACCTAGCCTCATCATTGCATCCCCCTCCTTGGTGATTCTCAAAGCAGATCTGCTTCCCATTAAACTAACCTGGGAGGGGGATCTCAAAATCTTGGGTAAAGCAGAGCATTTTTCTGCCTGTTCGAACAAACTGACTTAAGAAACCAATCAAGCCACAGGACCTCAAGCAGACCAGAGACTCCAACAAGAGGCTGGTTACAGACAGAAGGGAGATACAGGATTCTTCCCACCCCTCCCAAAAAAATAAAAAAAAAAAAATCAAAGAACTTTTTTTATTCTTCTTCTTCTTCTTTTTTTTTTTTTTGGTACCTTATATATATAATTTTTTTTCTTTTCTAAAACTTTTATTAATCTTTAATTTTTGACTTTTTTGAAAAAAAAAAACTGTTTTCCAGTACCTTTTTTTTTCCTCTTATAATTTTTATTTTAGGAATAGGTGAATGTGCGTTTTTCTTTCTTTTCTTGTCTTCTTTCTCTTTTTCTTTCTTTTTTAATTATCTTTTTGTTTTTTGTTTAGCTCTACTGAACTTCTGGTCTTTTTTTCTCCCTTTCTTATCCTTTTCAACTTTTCCTCTCTTTTGTTCTTCTTTATGTGACTTAACTCTTGTCCTGCACATCCTCAGATAAACTGGTAGTTAAATAGTAGACCCTATCCCCCATTGTTTTTTTTTTTTATTTTAATTTAATTTTATTTGTGAACATACTTGTGTACACACTTAATCCACAAATTTATTACTCAATTCAAAAACTCTGAGACTTAAATTCCTTAATAACAGTACTACCTCTTCATACCTATGTAATATTTTAAGCATTTTTTAAGTTTTCACATCTCCTCTATGTCCCTCCCCATCTCTCAATATATTCACATTCCTCTCTAAATAGATTGCCTTTTAATGTCCATAATAACATTAATTTTTACGTTTCTATTTTTTTCTGGTCTCTTTCCATTTCCCTTTCCCTTTCTACTTTTTCTCTCTCTCTCTACTTGCATCCTACCCAACCTATTTTCTGCATTGAGATTAGGACATAGTTAACTCTCCCTGTGCCTCCCCACACCAATCTATTCCTATATTTTACCCACATCTCTCCATAACCCTAATAATTTCTGGTTTTCCAAATTCTTCTCTGCGGTTTGAAGCCCATTAACATATAGTTATTTGATGCTGAATAGATGTATCTGTTGAACTAGATTGTATCTGTAGACTATTGACTGTACAAATGCAAACTTTGGTTTGATGGTAGCCTTAAGAGAGTGTTCTAGCACAAAACTGGTGCTATTTTCATCTCAAATGGGCAGAGTAAGCCGGAAAAACACAAGAAAAATGGCAAATCCAGGTATCTCAATTTCCAATCTCGGAAACCAGGGGACAGAACAGATAATGAATAATCCAGAGGAGAGTTCCAAAATAGCTCTACAAACACTGCTGGCAAACATGATAAATGAAAAATTTGACAACTTACAAAGGACTCTGTATGAGCGTGATAGGGAGAGAGAGGAGGCATCCCAAAAGTTTATACAGGAATATCATAAGCATGAGGAAGCTACTCAAAAACTGATACAGTATTTGCGTGAGCAACTTGAGAATACTCAAAGAGAAAGGGAGGAATGGCGTGAGCAGGCTGAGAACACTCAAAGAGAACTGCAGGAATCCCACGAACGGGAGGAAGCTGATAAAAGAGTAATACAGGAATTGAGAGAGCAGATAGAGAATACACAAAGATCACTAAAGGCATTCATGGAATCCATTAACAAAGAGCTGAAGGAAGTCAGGGAGACCACAAAGGGAATGCTGAAGGAATGGGAGTCCAAAGAAACCATATCCAATGAACTAAGTGATTTGAGAACAAACACTGAACACCAAATTAAGGAAATAAAGAAATTCATACAAGACCTAAAACAGAGCTTCAACAAAGAATTTGAAGCCATCAAAGCCGACAAAATGGAAAGAAAAGAGATAAAAAACAAAGTAGAGAGTCTTGACAGCAGGTTAGACCATGCAGAAGATCGAATCTCAGGGATTGAAGACAGCCTAGATATTATAGAGAAAGAACATACAACCATCCAAGACAAGTCCAAGAAATATGATAGATCTATCCAACACCTGGAAGACACCATCAGAAGGCCTAATCTAAGGATAATGGGTGTAGAGGAGCACCTAGAAACAGAAGTTAATGGTCTAGGAAATTTGTTTAACAGGATCCTAGCAGAGAACTTCCCAAACATGCAAAAAGATAGGCCTATTCAGATACAAGAAGCTTTTAGAACCCCAAATAGACCAGACCAGAATAGGACATCCCACCGGCACATTATAATCCACACAGGATCAACTCAGACCAAGGAAAAGATCCTTAAAGCTGTGAAGGAGAAAAGGTAAATCACCTATTAAAGGGAAACCAATTAGAATCACCTCAGGTTTCTCAGCAGAGACAATCATAGCAAGAAGAGCCTGGAATGATGTATGCCATGCCCTAAAAACAAACAACTATCAATTAAGAATACTGTACCCAGCCAAACTCTCCTTCATAACTAAAGGCCAAATACAAACCTTCCATAGCAAAGAAAAATTGAAACAATACATCTCCACCAAACCAGCCCTACAAAAGTTTCTTAAAGATGTCCTACACATAGAAAACCAACAAGACCAAAATAAAGGCCAAGAAACTGCACCCAAACTGAGAATCCAAGAACCATAGGAAGAACACAGTTTTCACAGACCCCAAGCAGGTGGATAACATGGCAGGAACTCTGAAATACCTCTCAGTCCTTTCTCTTAACGTTAATGGACTGAACTCTCCAATTAAGCGACATAGACTGTCTAGTTGGATTAAAAAACAAGACCCTTCTATCTGCTGCCTGCAGGAGTCACATCTTGCCCGTAAAAACAAACACATTTTCAATGTGAAAGGCTGGAACAAAATCTACCAAGCAAACGGCCCCCATAAACAGGCGGGAGTTGCAATCCTAATATCAGATAAAATAGACTTCAAATTAAAATTCGTGAGAAGAGATAAAGAAGGTCGCTACGTACTAATTAAAGGATGTCTCCCTCAGGAGAATATTACAAGTCTAAATATCTATTCGCTAAAAAATACAGCACCCAAATTTATCAAAGAAACACTACTTTCCCTCAAATCCCATATCAATCCAAAGACAGTAATTGTTGGGGATTTTAACACACAACTCTCCCCACTAGATAGATCAACTCGGCAAAAACTCAAGAGAAACCACAGATCTAAACAGCTGCATAGATCAACTAGACTTAACAGACATCTACCGAACATTTCACCCAGTAGCATCAGAATACACGTTTTTCTCAGCAGCACTTGGAACGTTTTCCAAAATGGACCACATTCTAGGCTACAAAGCAAACTTGTCTGAATTCAGAAACATTGAATTTACACCTTGCATCCTCTCTGACCACAAGGGAATAAAATTAGAACTCAACACCAAAAGCCACCAAAGAAAGTCCGGTATCACATGGAGGCTGAACAACACACTGCTGAATCATGAGTGGGTCATGGAGGAGATTAGAAAGGAAATTCAAATGTTTATGCTATTCAACAAAAATGAACACAGAAATTACCAGCTCTTCTGGGACACAGCCAAGGCAGTACTCAGAGGCAAGTTTATAGCTCTGAGCTCCTACATCAACAAATTGGAGAGATCTGAAAATAACAATTAAATGACACATCTAAACCTCCTTGAAAAAGAGCAGCGAGATAAACCCTAAACCAGTAAACAGAAAGAAATAAGTAAAATTAAATCAGAATTAAATGAATTAGAATCCAAAAAAGCTATAGAAATAATCCGCAAACAAAGAGTTGGTTCTTCGAAAAACTTAACAAAATTGACAGACCCTTAGCAAATCTTATCAGAAAAAGAACAGAACACACCCAAATTAATAAACTCAGAAATGAGAATGGAAACATCACCACGGAAACAACCAAGATTCAGAACACTATAAGGGAGTACTTCTCAAAACTTTATGCTAATAAGTTTGAGAACTTGACAGAAATGGACCTTTTCCTAGCAAATATTGACATGCCAAAACTAAACCAAGATGAGTTAAACTATCTTAACAGGCCCATATCAAGCATTGAAATAGAAACAGCAATAAGAGATATTCCAGCTAAGAAAAGTCCAGGACCAGATGGTTTTACAGCAGAATTCTACAAGGCCTTCAAAGCAGAGCTCACACCAATACTCCTCCAACTCTTCAATGAAATTGAAAGAGAAAACTCACTACCGAACACATTCTAGGAATCCATCATAGCCCTCATCCCAAAACCAGGCAGGGACTCATCAAAGAAAGAGAACTATAGACCCATTTCTTTGATGAACATTGATGCAAAACTTCTCAACAAAATTTTGGCCAATCGACTTCAAAATTCATCCAAAAAATCATACACCACCATCAAACAGGATTCATTGCAGGGATGCAAAGCTGGTTCAATATATGCAAATCAATTAATATTATTCATCACATCAACAGGAGCAAGAATAAGAACCACATGGTTATCTCAATAGACGCAGAAAAAGCATTCGACAAGATCCAACACCCCTTTATGATGAAGGTTTTGGAAAAATTAGGAATCCATGGAACATTCCTCAATACAATAAAGGCAGTATATGACAAACCTACAGCCAGCATTATACTTAATGGTGAAAAACTAAAGCCATTTCCTCATAACTCAGGAACAAGACAAGGATGCCCACTCTCTCCACTTCTCTTCAAGCTAGTATTAGAATGCCTAGCTACAGCAATAAGACAAGATACAGACATAAAGGGGATACAAAAAGGAAAGAAGAAATAAAACTCTCCCTCTTTGCAGATGACATGATCTTGTATTTAAAAATTCCATAGACTCCACTCCCAAATTACTCAATCTGATTCAAAACTTTGGCAAAGTAGCAGGTTATAAAATTAACCCACAAAAATCAATGGCTTTTCTGTATGCCAACAATGAGAAAAGTGTGGCTGAAATTAGGAAAGCAACTCCATTTGTAATAGCCCCACAAAAAATAAAATACCTAGGAATTAACTTAACCAAAGAAGTGAAGGACCTCTATGATGAAAACTTTAAAATCTTGGAAAAGGAAATCAACACAGAACTTAAAAAATGGCAAAACCTCCCATGCTCCTGGATTGGAAAGATTAACATCGTGATAAAATGGCAATAATTCCCAAGGCTATCTACAAATTCATCGCCATACCTATCAAAATTCCAACCTCATTCTTCAAGGAAATAGAAGAGGCAATCCAAAAATTCATATGGAACAATAAAAGACCCCGAATAGCAAAAACGCTCCTCAACGGAAAGAACACTGCTGGAGGCATATCAATACCAAATTTCAAACTCTATTATAAAGCCATGGTAATACAGCAGCTTGGTATTTGCATAAGAACAGACTTCAGGACCAATGGAATAGAATTGAAAACCCAGAAATGAACCCAGACCTGTAGCCATCTCATCTTCGATAAGGGAGCTAAAACAATAGAACGGAAGAAAGACAGCTTCTTCAGTAAATGTTGTTGCCAAAATTGGTTAACTACATGTAGAAAACTAAAGCTAGATCCTTATATTTCACCCTGCACCAGAATCCACTTCCGGTATTTTTCTTTTTGCTTATGTGGTGCTGAGGAATCGAACCCAGGGCCTCAGGCTTGCAAGGCATGCGCTCTACCACTGAACTACCTTCCCAGCCCAAAAAAAGGCAATTTTTTGAGGCTTTGGTATAACATGGTATGAAGAAAATAATTGTGTGACATCTTCTTTCTTCTAACTGTATGTAACACAGGAAGCAATTTCCTTAATTACTTCCTCTGTATACAGCGAGAAAAATGCTAGGTTTGGGATTTGGTTTTATTTTTGTTTTGGTTTTATTGGTTTGTCCTAGGGCTTGAACGCTGGGACTGGACACTGTCTCTGAGCCTGTTTATGCTCAAGGCTCGTGCCCTACTATTTCAACCTCAGCTCACTTGTGTCTGTCTTTTGCTGAGAAGTTTATTGGAGATAAGAATCTAGGGAACCTTCCTGCCCGGGTGGGCTTTTGTCAACATCTACTGCATTGGGGTCCCTGCGTAAGGGTAACGATATCACCAAGACATAAGGGAAGCAGAGTGCAAACAGAAATTGCTACTGAATGCTGTGCTTTATTGTCAGTGGTATTTAAAGACAAGCAAGCATGATCTTTGCCAAGATTTGGTTTGAAGATATTCACACAAAAATTTTAACAGATACATTTTTACTTGACCTATGAGACAATGTCTTGGTATTTTATTAGCTAAACTATTTTAGAGCAAGCTCAAACCACTTCTTCAATATCAGGAAAATACTTGACCAGCTGCTTATCTATTCTTAAGCAAGAAGAAGAGCTACTTCCTCAGCTCCCAGGAGTCTGTGACATGTGTTTTGAGACAGGGAGAGAAAACATTTTCCCTCTGCAGCCCGGCATGCCAAGAGCTTTCCTAATCCTCACAGTCCTCATATAATCCTGAGGCCAGAGCCTGCATCATTCTGCCCCTTTAACATAGACCCTGAGTCTTCACAACTTTATTCTTTTGTTTTAAAAGTAAAGCTTTCCACAGCGTTATCATAGACGCTTGCATTGGTTTCATAAAAATCAAATGTAACAGTACAAGTGCAAACAAAATAATAACAATCATGATTCCCATACTACTAGTAGTATGTGAAATGCTTTGTTGTATTTCTTTCAGATCCAACCCTTCCAATTGTTTAATAAATGTATCAGCACTATTAGAAGCATCATCATTTGTAAATTGTTTACCAAAAATATCATGTGCATTAAATTGTAATTGAGCAATCAATTGAGCAGCTGTAGAATTTCCAGATAAATACTACTGTATTACATTCTAATCATGTATAGATTTATTATATTTTACATTAGTAATGTAAAAGGTAGTAAAATTCCAATCACATTTTAATAATAACTGTTTTTCCACAACCAATAACTTTTTTCCTAACCATCCCACTGTCTGTTTAAGAATATTAATCTGTGTTTATATTAGAGCATCAATTTCTACCTGTGAGACCCACAATTCATGTGAATCCCGGTGCCATTCTTCCACAAAGTGCTTAGTTTGTAAGGAAGTGTATAGGGCAATTCCAGACACCGCAGCAACAGTGGTAATAGCAATTAAGTTTAAGATCACAGATAATGGCTCCAATCATACGCTTTGTACGTTTTAGTAGTTTGGTAAAAAAATTCAATAACAACACTATCCAAAGATTTTGGGACCATTCTCTTCCCAATATAACAGGTAGCCAAATATGAGTTCTTTGTTGTAATATCATAGTACTATTACTGTCATTAAAATTAAGAGAGGAATTAACGCATGAATACAGGCGACAATTAATACAAGAAATAGTAGGAGAATATGTAAAATTTCCCACTAAAAATACATAAGGCAGAGGTACACAAGCAGTAACATCATAAGATTTGTACAAAGTAAAATTATAAGTGGATGCAGAGTTTGACGTCACTGAAAACGGTCCATTTGATGGCATCACGGGTTTCAGCACCGCTCTGACCTTCCAAAGGTGAGTCTGAAAAGCAGTGAGTACAGTCATGAAAGCCCATCAAGCATCTGCAATGCCTCCATCTCCCTAGTCCATCAGTCGATCTCCAGTAAGTGATCCATTAATGGCTTCCAACATCCTAGTAACATTTGATAAATCACATCTGGTAATATTCCATTCTGAACATGTGTTAATAAACTGTCCAAAAGGTCTCCAATTAATAAAATTATTGAACACTTTTCCAAATGTTCCTCTACACTCTTGCCACACAAAAGGCTGATATTATAAATCAACATAAATAAAATCAGGACACATAGGTAAGGATAACTTGCCATCAAAGGTGACACTTTCCCAGCTACTATTATTGGACCAATTAGTTAATCGCTTCAGCTGTGTTCTAGAATTGGAAGTGCGTTTCCCAGGTAAAACCCAATGTTGCTAATTCATAACTAAACATGGAGGAAGCCCCAGACAAACAGACAAGAGATGAGTATAGTAAGTAAAACTTAAAAAGCTACCATCATCCTTATTGGAAAATGTGAAATTATTCCAAGGAGGAGATAAAACAGCAGGAACATTATAGATGGTTATATCCATGTCTCCCCAAACAACAGGTTCCAATAAAGGAGGGTTAGGAACAAAGGCCCAATAACTTACATTAGTATTAGCATGGATAGGGTTTACAGTAAGCAGGGCACACATGGCCAGAACAAGTTCTCAGCCATTACAGATTTACCAGTGTGTTGTAACATCTTTTGCCCTTCTCCAGTCAACTTTTATACCTGCCCCCAGGTGGGCAGTGGGGATTTCTTCTTCCTCAACTGGTGGCCGATTCCTTGCAGGATATGGGGCTGTCCTCACTGGGCCGCGTCTTTATCCATCGTGCAGGAAGCCAGTATTGTTTGCCATCCCATGTAGACACAAAACTCTATCCTCGCCCCTTATGTAATAATGTTCCTAGTTGCCATTCTGCTTTCAATGTAATCTTAATCCATGTGGGAGCATTTAAATAAGGTTTTTGTGATATTTGTTCAAAATGGTGCTCAGCTCTAGGTAAAATATCTCCTTGTGGTAAGTTTAAAAAGTTAAGAACACAAAGAGCTTGATGTAAAATTATTTTAGGATTTTGCATGAAAACCACAAAATATCCACACCTTCATCCAACCTTTTCCTCCTTTTTAATTTTTTGATTTGTTGTTTTAGTGTGCAATGAACTCGTACAATAATGGATTGTCCTTGGGAAATATATTCTATTCCTGTAATAAGTACCACATCATAAAGTTCAAAAAATCTTTTAAATTTGATACTTTTATAGGCTGATCCATTATCAGTCTTTATTTGGCAGGCACTCCCATAATGGCAAAAACTTCCAATAAGTGTTCTATTACATGGTTAACAGTTTCTCCCGTAAAGGCAAAAGCCCAAATTTGGAATAAGTATCTATTGTAACATGTACAAAGGAAAAATGGCCAAAGGTTTGTACATGGATTATATCCATTTGCCAGAGCTCGTTAGGTTGTAATCCTCGGGATTTACTCCAGCAGGTACAACTCTCAAATGCATTGGTCTGCAGACAGGGCACCTTTTTATAATTTGTTTACCTTGAGAATAAGGTATTTTATAATGCATATGTAAATGGCCAGCATTTATATGTAAATGAGCATGATCTTGTTTAGCAGAAGCAAAACTAATTTATCAACCTGATTATTGCCATATACAAGGTACCCAGGTAACGAAGAGTGAGCCCTAATGTGAGTTACAAACACTTTGGTATTACATTGTTGCAGTAATGCTTGTAATTGTTTAAATAATTGGTTTAGCTGGGGTTTAGATGAATAAGTAACAGCAGTGACTATATTAGTCACAACCCCTACAGCATAGGCAGAATCAGTAACAATATTAACATCTCCAACAAAATCTTGTAACACCTTAATAATAGCAAAAAGTTCATTTTGTTGAACTGATGCTAAAGTAGTTGTTTGTACCCAATATTTATTTGTTGTCCAATAAGCACTTTTTGTTTTGGAGCCATCTGTAAAAACAGTAAGAGCAGTGGAAATAGGGGCCTTGGTAATTATATTATTAATGACAAATTATTGTTTAAGCAAGCAATTCCACAATCTACCTTTGGGAAAATGATAGGAAAATTGCCCAGTAAAATTTACTAATGCTATTTATAGCATTTCAGACATGTTGAGCAAATATTTTACTTGGTCTTTTGGCAAAGGAAGGATAATTTCAAATAAATCATACCCTGAGAGGGTAAATACCCATTGCCTGGCCTGTTGAATATTAATTGCCAACTGTTGTTCTGTACGTATTAAAGAGAAGTAAAAAACTTGTTTGGACAGGGAATGTAGTTCATTGACAGTGCACTTGAGTAGTATGTGTGAGACCCTGGAAATAATCCCCAAAAACAAATTTGAAAAGACACACTATAGAGGATGTATGCTGGACAAATTCCTGTAAGTGAATTTTATATCTATTTTAATGTCTGTTCTAAAATTTACAGAATTTCTATTTGAAGAAATGCAAGTTTGTGAAAATTAGGCTTGGAAAACCTATTATTGTACAATTTACTTCCAAAGCATTAAAATCTATACAATAAAAGGAGATTATATATTGCATGTGAATTTCATGGCAGCAAAAAAAGAAAACTATGGTTAAAATACTTCACACAAATTGCAGAATACCTAAAAAGATGTTTTCAATATTGACTAAAAATTCTTTGTAAACTACAGCATTTAAAACAAAGATGTGATTTTGTGTATTTTGAGTGTTTTTGGTCCGTCTTTTTTTTAGTTCATACAGAGATAACTCAATCAAAAAGTGTATGTGATAACTGTAATATCTAGGAGTTATGCATCACTTATAAGTAATTGATAAACTTTTGCAAAAGAAACTTTTAGCAAATGACAGAAGACCCAAATCTATGCATCTGCATTCTATGAAAGTCATATGTTACTTCCTCAATTCAATTGCTTTTCTCTGCTTTGCTAGGAAAAAAATTATTCTCAAGGTAAGAGCCAATAGCAATGAAAAGAAACAAAACACATAATCATCTTTATTTATTTGTGAAAATAACAAATGAAATAAAACAATTCCACTTAAGCGACTCCAATATTAGTACCTATGAAGATGTTCCTGAATACCAATATCCAATGAATTTTTGGAATTTTAATTTCTACCAACATATGAAAACTAGAACAAGAAAACAAATATAGCCTTGGGGCAAACCAGCATTGGACTAAGTTTTTTAAATGTTCTGAAATTACAAAAGGATTGATACCATTAAGAAAATGATTTTTTTGGAAATCAATTAAAAGTGTTTATTACTTATTATAACTCAAATACCAAACAAGAGTATTTTTATACAATCATTACAAATATCATTTTATTACTATAGTAAAATAGAATAAAAGACCAGTCCCAATAAATTATCATTATTCTTAATTCCTAATTATTACCTAAATATCTTAAACAAACTAAATAGTCATGTCTTTAACATAAACATAAATATTCTATACTTTTTACTTAACATTTTCCAGGGGCATGTATTCATGTTTCTAAGAAATATTCACAGCAGTTAAATGGTGCTTTTGTGAAATTAATGTGATATATTTTGTTGTTCCTAAGCCTTTTTATGCTCAAAGCCAGCATTCTACAACTTGAGGCACAGAGGTAATTCTGGTTTTTAATGGTTAATTGGAGATAAGAATCTAACAAGTACTTCTTTAGTGGCGGGGGGGCTCCAGTAGTGGGGCCTGGGGGCTGTCCCTCAGCTCTTCAGCTCAAGGCTAGCGCTCGACCACTTGAGACACAGAGCCACTTCCAGCTTTTTTTCTTTTTGCTTATGTGGTGCTGAGGAATCTTACCCAGGGCCTCATGCATGCAAGGCAAGGGCTCTACAACTAAGCCACCTTCCCACCCCCTAACAAGTACTTTCCTGTCTGAGCTAGTTTCGAACACAATTCTAAGATCTCATTACCCAGAACAGCTTAAATTATAGGCGTGAGTCACTGGCGCTTGGTTAGATGTATTTTTTAAATTTTAATTATGTTTTTGAATTTTTGTTTCACTATAATATACATCATTCTACACATAAATTCAGATATATGTATATATTTCTGATGACAAATAATCTCTAAAAATGTATGTCTTTCTACATATAATATATATTATATATATATATATATACATATATATATAGCTGAAGACAGACTTACTCTAAAACTTTTATGCTATTTTTTGACCTTTTTCATTTCAAAGATATATAGTCTATTGTTCCAAAAGTTTCCTAGAATAGAATAACTAATATTTCAATAGAATGTAGAATCTATTACTTTCAAGGGAATTTTAGATATTCACATGATATTGCAGTAACATTTATAGTATATTACTTGAAATAATTCTGTTCACACTCTTAAATATTTGTGTGTAGTGATGGGGAGAGAGGAAGTTAATTCATACTGGTTAGGAATTTGCAATACTTCCAAAATCTATTCCATAATTTGATATAAGCATGTAGTCAATCTACTTGTTATGGTTTAGTATTTTTGTTTTTTTATTTGTGCAAATTTTTAATATGGATGCATGCACAGTGGTAACATTAAAAATATCAATCAAGATTTTGTGGGTATTTATATTTCTCTTGGGAAAACTAATGAGCTCCAAGAAAATGTCCATAAGGAGCCTTTCAATTCCAATGTCACGGTTTGTCTTAAAATGCTTTAAATTCTACACACTCTAATGTGGACATAGGGTCATATTGTGGAACTTTTCTCCTCAGAGAGTTAGTACTACACTATTGCTTAACATGGACAATGTACCTTCATACATAGACTGGGCATGTGCAAAGAAGAAGTGGTAGTTGAACAATTTTTTTTAGCAGTTTTTACAGATGAAATGGAAATAGAGCAAATATGAGCTCAAAAGGAATGTGCAAAGAAGACAAGGGCACAAAGTAGAAAGTGCCAAGAAATGCTGAAGTATAATTTCAAATAATGTGCTCAGGTGTGAGGGTGTGTTCAAAGTACAGATTCAGACAATGTACTTGGATATCTTTGGGGAAAAAACTGCTTTAACCTATTCTGGGATAATTGTACAAGTACAAGCCCTTCACTCTGACTCTAATCAGCCACAATATCATCAACTAGGGACTATTTTCCAACTGCAAAGTGAGAAAAAAAAGGCTCATCACAGTTAGTGTTCAGGTTCAAGCAATGACAATCACATAACTTTTCTATAATTCTTCAATTGTTTTGGAGCATTAAAATAGGAAAAAGCCAAGTAATTATTTTGCATGTACCTAAATTAAGTAGGATGTATTCTATTGGTCTCTCTTTAACTTGAAAGTTATAGATTATGTCTTTTTATACTCTATCTTGGGACAATGATATGCTGTCAGTCATTTTCTTCTCTTCCCCTTCTTTTGCCCTTCCACTTACATAATTGTTATTTAAAGAGACATACTTAAGCTTGCATTTCTAAATTCTTCAAAATTATCTGAACTACTTTATACTTCTGGCAGCCTTCTATATCTTTCTCAAGGGAAATATTTTTGTCACTACCATTTTTTATCCTCTATGATATTGGATATTTTCCTGCCTAATTCAGTACAAGATATACATGAGACTCATCCAGATATCTCAAAACTCGTACCACCATAAAATCCTATCTTACTTAGAAATCATGCTTTTAGAATGTCTGGGGAAGTGGCATCTCTCATTTTTGAATGACACTATGTGATAGTTATATGCAGTCAGTAGATGAACGAATTGACAAAATGTGGTTTATGTATGCACGGTGGAATTCTATACTTCAAATTCATACAGAACTGGAAAGACTTGGAAAAATCCTATGAAGTAAAATAAACAAGACACAAAGAAACAGATTCCCTGGTTTCCTCATTAGTAATAAGTTAGAAATGTCTAGGATAGTCCTAGCAGTTGATCAGAATTGCTCAATAACTATGTTTTTATGACCCTATAAGATGATGATGAGCAAAATGACCTCCTGGATATGGGAAAAGAATTTTCTGTTTGTGATTGTTGTTTTTAATGTACTATGTGATTTCTTTTTTCTTTTGTGTTTTCTCTTTGGTTTATCCCCTGTTATATTTGATTTCGGTATCCTGTGTATTGTAGATACATTTATCTTAATTTGGCAAGGGAGGACGCACAACGAAATGGCGGGACAAAGAACAAAGGCCAAACCAATGCAATAGCAATACTCAAAAACAACATGTTGGAAATTTACATTACAACTTATGAGAGGTATAGGGGTGAAGGAAAACTGTGAGAAAAATGAGGGAGCGGGTAAAAAGTTCAACATGTTATGTATTCATTACCTTACAATTAGTGCAACCCTTTCTATATAACACCTTTATAATAAAATTAAATTAAAAATGAGCTGCATAAAATACAATTTCACTGTATTGGTATAGTAAATATTATTCTATGTGTATTACCTTTTTAAGAAATGAACATTTTGGCTACTAATTTGAATTAATTACCCCTTTGTCAGAAGGACATCATCTTGACTATTATGAAAATATACAATATTTTCAGAATATACTTGCCATTATTTTGAAAAAAACATTATTTTAGTATTGTTTCATACTAAAACAGAAATTGTTCCATTCTATGGAAACTCTTAACTTTTCAAACTGAATAATTGTTAAGAGGGCAGAGAATATGTGTTCTTCAACATTCCTATTATTACTAACTACTCATTTTCAAATTCTGAACATGCCATACTAGAGACATTCAAAACAGTTACCTGTTTGCATTTTATTTAATTCTGCAATAGGTGCAGTTTTTAATGTGGCGTTACATATTTAAGTTCAACAGAAAAAATAGCCACAGTCTGGTAGAAGGTAAAAATATGAAGTATCTATATTAATTCCTCTACAGTAAACATTTGTTCATCAAAGTAAGCCATTATTTCTATGACCATCAATCCCAAGTTTTCTGCCATAAAGTCATCCTAGCTCAAGAATTTCCAACTTGTAATGTGCACCTTAAAATTCCTTAAATACACAACAGGACAAGCATATAATTATTGTGAAAAAATACTACACTTCTGCTAATGTGCTGCCCTTCATATTGTGGAAAGAACACTACACTAAACTTTGCTGCATCATTTTCCACAGTGTTATTCTTGTTTTTTTTTTTTTTTTTTTCTTGGTCGTGGGGCTTGAACTCTGGGCCTGGGCGCTGTCCCTCAGCTCATCAGCTCAAGGCGAGCGCTCTACCACTTGAGCTACAGTGCCACTTCCGGTTTTCTGGTGGTTTACTGGAGATACGAGTCTCATGGACTCTCCTGCCCGGGCTGGCTTAGAACCCGATCCTCAGATCTCAGCCTCCTGAGTAGCTAGGATTACAGGCGTGAGCCACCAGCGCCCGGCTCCAGTGTTATTCTTGAGATCAGAACACTTGAAAATATTATTTACAGTTATATATTTTATCTATCATAGACATTCAGGAGATCTGAATGTCTGGATATTAAGATATGAAGACCCTGGTTCAAATTCCACCCAGGAAGGAAGGTTCCTTAGATTCTTACATCCAATAAACTGCTCATGAAAAGCCTGACACAAGTGGCACTGAGGTTCAAGTGGTAGAGCAGTAGCCTTGAGCCAAAGCAGGCTCAGAGACAGTGCCCAGGCTTAGAAGTTAAGCCCTAGGACAAAGCAAACAACAAAAACAAAATAAAAACAAACCCTAACATTTTTCTCATTGTATACAGAGGTACATAATTAAGGAAATTTTTTCCTGTGTTATGTATAGAAAAAAAAAAGATGTAGAAAAAAAAGATGTTACACAATTACTCTCTTCATAACATGTTACACCAAAGTCTCAAAAAATTGCTTTTTTGCTAAATTCATAAATTAATAGCATCAATTTGTTGGCAACTTTATCTAGATTATTCACATTATTGTGTTACTTATGAACTGTTGAAATTAACTATTAACTAAGTTCTAATTATACCTCACTTGAACGAATATTTTAGGCAAATAGAATGCCAGAATCATTTGTGAATTTGTAAATTAAACCTTCTACTTAAAAACAATTTTATAGTATCCTATAGAATATTAAATTACAAACAAAAATATTTATTTTAAATCTCAATTCTTATTTAGCCAGGTCTACAAAGTCCTACATTAAATGAACTTTCCTGTCTCTCTAGGCTTAAGCTTCTGTAATCCTTCATCATTTCTTTGGAATCTAACAGAATGATTATTGCTTTCTCAAATTCTTGGTTGGGAATCATGTGCTCTTTTGCATCTAGTAATGTTCTGTAATGAAGGCGATATTTAAACACAACTGAGTTTAAATATATGAGTTGCAGTTCAATAGGAAACTTGACTTCTCAAAACATAATGACAAAATTAGCCCAAACTTCCAACTGTGTGTTTCTTTCTGACTTAATTTTTATTCCTTTCTTGGTTTGTTTTATTGAGACAAAATTATACTACCTAGTTCAGTGAAAGTATCACTATGTCATTCCACTCTCTAATTACCTGTTTAAGTCTGAGTGATAGAATTCCTGGCTTGTATCACATTGTCCTACCATAGTTTGTTGGTTTATTTAATCTAGATACAGACTAGCAATTCTGAACTTCTCCAATAATATTTTCCACTAGACTGATGGCTCAGACTGTTCATGTACTATTTTCAAAGATGTTCTAACATTTGACGCAGGATATGAACATTTTCATATGCACCTGAAGGGGTCTGTGATTCATTCCTTCCTGGATCTGATCCCTTTATTAATGATGACTTGACTTTCTTACTATTTTTGTTCCCACCTACGTAATATTCTCAAGCTTTTTGGGGAAATTTCACTTGAAGACTTTCTAATATTAAAAATTATCACTTGATTTTAGTCTTACTCAGGACATATTTTCTAACTTTTCTACAGAATCTGAGAGTTGTTCCATATCTGTGTTTGATCATATAAATGCCTCTGTGTGTATGTGCGTATTTGTATGTATATATGTATGCAAAAACCTCAAGCTCTTCTTCAGCAATCTTGCTCCTAACTAGTATTCCATCACTTGAGCCATTCTTCTAATGCATCTTTTGGCTGGTTAATTATAGTGTCACAAAGACTGTTTTGCCCAAGCTGGATGCAAACTGAACTTCCCAGACTCCTTTGTATTCTTAAGTTTTATTTCTCCAGGGGTATCAACTTTTGAACTACAACCATTTTTGTGAGTGTAAAATCTAAGCTGTAGCCCAGATTTTTAACTCGAGTTCATATAAAGATAAATGAACATACACATTACATATGCTGAGTGTACACTTTTAGAAATGTGATCCTAAGCAGGGTTCAAGTGGCTCACACATGTAATCCCAGCTAATTAGCAGGCTGAGATCTGAGGATTGCAGTTCAAACCCAGCATGAGTAGGAAAGTTTCTGAGGCATTTGTCTCTAATTAACCACAAGAAAACTGGAAGTGGTGTGGGGCTCAAAGGTATAGAAAAGTTTTGAGCTGAAAAATAGAGGGATAGTGCCCAGGCCCGGAGTTCAGGCCCCACTACCATCAAAAAAAAAAAAAAAAAAAAAAGAAAGAAAGAAAAGAAAAAAAGAAATGTGATCTTAGCCACTAGTTTATTGCTAGTATAATTCCTGCTTTCTCGACATGGACTTTTTTCCAGTTAAGTCCATGGTCTTATATCTGATTGCTTAGAACCAGAATTATTCTTCCATTCTACTTTTTACAAATCTGCATGATTACCTATCATGATTTAGAGCTAGTAGAAGAAAGAGAGTGGTCTCACCCTTCACGTTCCACTTAGTAGTAATGCTTTCTCTATGTCACTCCCATAGATCTACATACTGGCATTGGCTTTATTATTTCAACGTTGTCTTATTTGCAGTCTTCTATCTAGTATCGAACCATTATACTTAAATACAGAATTTCTCTTTCTCCTATACCTATTGTTTGTCCTTCTGTTAACTTATGTACACTTGGGTAATAATGCACAACACAAACACTGACCAAAATATGTTTCTGAGAACATTCTTCCCACTTAAAATTGGTCTTAATTTACAGAGCACTTAGGAAATTTGAACTTAATGTACTCCAGGATAATGTTTTTTTCATTTTTTTTTTTTATTGTGAAAATGGTGGACAGAAGGGTTAGAGTTACATAAGTAAGTTAATGACTACATTATCTAAGGAGCATTGTTACCTCCTCTTTTGTCTTTCCCCTGCCATCCCTTTGCCCCCCACTACCACAACTCTCTCCTCCTATCCCCAAGTTGTAAAGTTCCTTTTCGACATAGTGTCTTGTTCATCTCATTGTTACAACAGGACATACTGTATCCTTGATTCACCATTTTATTTCCCTTCCCCTCCCCACATTAGAAAAATGTGTATGCATGATGCAGTTAACTGATATCAAACAGTGGAAACGGGTTATACCATTGAGGAAGAAAATAGAAGAGAAACAAAAAAAAATCACATAATACATGTTAGATACATTAAAAACAATAGTAAAAAAGAAAAAAACAAGTTGTGTCCCTATTTTGGGGCTCATTTCACTTAACATAGTCTTATATGGCCATATGAACATGGATAATGTTATATAAGCCATTTAAATTCCATATTTTCTCGTTACTAAGTTGTCTCAGAAACACATGTTACCTCATGCCCAAATATGTCTTTGTGCTATTTCAATTAAGCCAGAAAACATTCATTTTGCCTGGAGCAGCACCGTAGATTGTTATTGGAAGTAATTGGAAGGAACTTTTACAGGAAGTAGAAACTGAATCCAGAAGAAAATTGAACATAGAGAAATGACAAAGTTCAAGTTAATTTGTGTGATCCTTTTACTGTACAAGAAAATAATCCAAGGCTTGAAGGAAACCCTGTCCCTGACTTTTTCGACTGTGCTCTCTACTCATAAAACTTTCTGTAAACTTCTAGTTGAGAGTATTACAAAAGGAAACAATATGAGATTTGAAGGCAAGCATAGAAAAAATGGAAAAAAAACATTGTTTTACAATCTTCTGCAAAGAAATAAAGACATGGAGGTTTTAAAATGTCTTATGCATGGATACTTAACTCCTGAGATGATTCTCTTGTAAAAGTCAGGTATCCATTCCTTTATTCTGGTCCTGAGTTCACCATATCAATAAGGATTCCAAAAAGCAGGATCCAGTGAGTATGATCAGCAAAAGGAGCCTCTTTTCAAACCAATGCTTTAAGGATGGTACAAAAAAATATGTGGGGTTTTTTGTTTCATGTTTGTGTGTTTAGTTTGAGCTGCTTCTGAGGCTTGAACTCAGAGGCTGGACCCTGTCCCTGAACATTTGTCTTTCCTGCCCACCTGCCCCCAAAGCTAGTACACTACTGCTTAAGCCAAAAGTCCACTTCAGGATTTTGGGGGTTTAATTAGAGATAAGAATTTGACAGATTCTCCTGCCTGGGTTGGCTTTGAACTGAGATAGTAAGAAAGCTAAGAGACACCAACTGTATGGACTTCTCTTTTGAACAAAGAAATATTAGCTTGATCGGAGTTCCGGGAAGATGGCGGAGGAGAAGCTGGAATCTGAACAAGCTCTTGCATAGAAAACAGTTTCAGAGTTCCAGTGAACAGTCCCAAGCCAGAGAATCACACCAAGTGTGCCATCACAGGACAGAGAGTTAGTCAAGAGAGGGGAAGCCAAGCAGACACATCTGAGCAGCTGCCGCTGCGGCGGCAGGGTCGCAGCGGCGCCCACCGCCGCGGAGGCATACCTGAGACACAGTCCGGGACGAAGGAGCCAGACGCAGCGGACGAGCGGATTCTACTCAACACCAGCAAGAACCGACAAGGAGCGGACAACTTCATCCTGCACTTTGCAGACCAGAGACGACCCGAGATCCAAGACTCCGCGTGAGTAGAAGCCCCACTTCCTCACTCCTCTGGGAGCAGAGGAGGGAAGGCCACCCCTCCCCCCCCAGCACCGGTGATCTCCATCTTGGATACCGACAAAGCTCGGAGGAGCGGCTAGCTCCAGCTCAGGCCTTGGAATAGAGCTAGTCATTTGGCAGGTCACAGGAACTTGGCGGCGAGGTGACCTCACAGACTCAGTTCCATCCAGGGAGGGGTCGCCCAGCTCAGGCACCAGCCACTGGAGTGGCTCTCCTCGCTGGGTGGCCAGAGCCAGAGGCTGCCCCTCCCTCTAGCAGCCACCACAATCAATTGAAAAACAGAAACCCTGAGAATGGCTCCAGGCTGGGTGCTGTGAGTTTTTTTTCACAAAATAGCCCCAGGGAAAAGCTACTGTTTGTTGAAAGGCCTCAACTCTACCCAGAACCTATCCTCATCACTGCATCCCCCTCTTTTGTGATTCTCAAAGCAGATCACCCTCCCAGTAAACTAACCTGGGAGGGGGATCTCAAAATCTTGGGTAAAGCAGAGCATTTTCCTACCTGTTCCAACAAACTGACTTAAGAAACCAATCAAGCCACAGGACCTCAAGCTGACCAGAGACTCCAACCACACTCTGGTTACAGACAAAAGGGAGATACAGGACTCTTCCCACCCCTCCCCCCCCCCAAAAAAAAATCAAAGACCTTTTTTTTTTTCTTCTTCTTCTTTTCTTTTTTTCTTTTTCTTGTTTTGTTTTTTTTCGTTTTTTGTTACCTTATATATATATAAAAAATTTTTTTTGCTTTTCTAAAACTTTTATTAATCTTTAATTTTTGCCTCTTCTGAAAAAATAATTGTTTTCCATTAACTTTTTTTTTTTCTCCTCTAATAATTTTTATTTTAGGAATACGTGAATGTGTGTTTTCTTTTCTTTTCTTGTCTTCTTTCTCTTTTTCTTTCATTCTTAATTATCTTCTTGTTTTTTTTTCTAGCTCTACTGAACTTCTGATCTTTTCTTCTCACTTTCCTATCCTTTCCATCTTTTCCTCTTTGTTCATCTTTATGTGACTTAACTCTTGTCCTGCACATCCTCAGATAAACCCGTAGTTAACCAGTAGACCCTATCCCCCATTGTGTACACACTTAATCCACAAACTTATTACTCAATTCAAAACCTCTGAGACTTAAATTCACTAATAGCAGTACTTTATACCTATACAATATTTTAAGCATTTTTTTAAAGTTTTTCTCATCTCCTCTATGTCCCTCCCTTTCTCTCAACATATTCATATTCCTCTATAAATAGATGGTCTTTTAATCTCTAAAATAACATTAATTTTTACGTTTCTATTTTTTTTTCTGGTCTCTTTTCATTCCCCTTTCCCTTTCTTCTTTTTCTCTCTCTCTCTACTTACATCCTACCCAACCTATTTCCTGCATTGTGATTAGGACATAGTTAACTCTCCCTGTGCCTCCCCACACCAATCTATTCCTATTTTTTACCCACATCTCTTCCTAACCCTAATAATTTCTGGCTTTCCAAATTCTTCTCTGCGGTTCGAAGTTCTTTAACATATAGTTGTTTGATGTCGAATAGATGTATCTGTTGAACTAGATTGTATCTGTAGACTATTGACTGTACAAATGCAAACTTTGGTTGATGGTTGCCTTAAGATAGTGTTCTAGCACAAAACTGGTGCTATCTTCATCTCAAATGGGCAGAGTAAGCCGGAAAAACACAAGAAAAATGGCAAATTCGGGTATCTCAATTCCCAATCCTGATAATCAGGGGTTAGAACAGATAATGAATAATCCAGAGGAGAGTTCCCAAACAGCTCTACAAACACTGGTGGCAAACATGATAAATGAAAAGTTTGACAACGTACAAAGGACTCTGTATGAGCGTGATAGGGAGAGAGAGGAGGCATCCCAGAAGTTTATACAGGAATATCATAAGCGTGAGGAAGCTACTCAAAAACTGATACAGGATTTGCGTGAACAACTTGAGAATACTCAAAGAGAAAGGGAGGAATGGCGTGAGCAGGCTGAGAACACTCAAAGAGATCTGCAGGAATCCCACGAACGGGAGGAAGCTAATCAAAGAGTAATACAGGAATTGAGAGACCAGGTAGAGAACACACAAAGATCACTAAAGGCATTCATGGAATCCATTAACAAAGAGCTGAAGGAAGTCAGGGAGACCACAAAGGGAATGCTGAATGGAACCCAACAGAAGGAATGGGAGCCCAAAGAAACCATAACCAATCAACTAAGTGATTTGAGGACAAACACTGAACACCAAATTAAGGAAGTAAAGAAATTCATACAAGACCTAAAACAGAGCTTCAACAAAGAACTTGAAGCCATCAAAGCTGACCAACTAGAAGGAAAAGAGATAAAAAACAAAGTAGAGAGTCTTGACAGCAGGTTAGACCATGCAGAAGATCAAATCTCAGGGATTGAAGACAGCCTAGATATTATAGAGAAAGAACATACAACCATCCAAGACAAGTCCAAGAAATATGATAGATCTATCCAACACCTGGAAGACACCATCAGAAGGCCTAATCTAAGGATAATGGGTGTAGAGGAACACCTAGAAACAGAAGTTAATGGTCTAGGAAATCTGTTTAACAGGATCCTAGCAGAGAACTTCCCAAACATGCAAAAAGATAGGCCTGTCCAGATACAAGAAGCCTTTAGAACCCCAAATAGACCAGACCAGAATAGGACATCCCACCGTCACATTATAATCCACACAGGATCAACTCAGAACAAGGAAAAGATCCTTAAAGCTGTCAGGGAGAAAAGGGTAATCACTTATAAAGGGAAACCAATTAGAATCACCTCAGATTTCTCAGCAGAGACAATCAAAGCAAGAAGAGCCTGGAATGATGTATGCCATGCCCTAAAAACAAACAACTATCAACCAAGAATACTGTACCCAGCTAAACTCTCCTTCATAACTGAAGGCCAAATAAAAACCTTCCCTAGCAAAGAAAAATTGAAACAATACATCTCCACCAAACCAGCCCTACAAAAGATTCTTAAAGATGTCCTACGCATAGAAAACCAACAAGACCGCAATAAAGGCCAAGAAACTGCACCCAAACTGAGAATCCAAGAACCATAGGAAGAACCCAGTTTTCTCAGCCCCCAAGAAGGTAGATAACATGGCAGGAACTCCCAAATACCTCTCAGTCCTATCTCTTAATGTTAACGGAATGAACTCTCCAATTAAGCGACATAGACTGTCTAGTTGGATTAAAAAACAAGACCCTTCTATCTGCTGCCTGCAGGAGTCACATCTTGCCCATAAAAACAAACACATTTTCAATGTTAAAGGCTGGAACAAAATCTACCAAGCAAACGGACCGCATAAACAGGCGGGAGTTGCAATCCTAATATCAGATAAAATAGACTTCAAATTAAAATTCATGAAAAGAGATAAAGAAGGTCGCTACATACTAATTAAAGGATCTCTCCTTCAGGAGGATATTACAATTCTAAATATCTATTCGCCAAACAATGGAGCACCCAAATTTATCAAAGAAACACTACTTTCCCTCAAATCCCATATAGATCCAAAGACATTAATCGTTGGGGATTTTAACACACCACTCTCCCCACTAGATAGATCAACTCGGCAAAAACTCAAGAGAAACCACAGATCTAAACAGCTGCATAGATCAACTAGACTTAACAGACATTTACCGAACATTTCACCCAGCAGCATCAGAATACACGTTTTTCTCAGCAGCACATGGAACGTTTTCTAAAATAGACCACATTTTAGGCCACAAAGCAAACTTGTCTAAATTCAGAAACATTGAAGTTATACCTTGCATTCTCTCTGACCACAAGGGAATAAAGTTAGAACTCAACACCAAAAGCCACCAAAGAAAGTCCGGTATCACATGGAGGCTGAACAACACACTGCTGAATCATGAGTGGGTCATGGAAGAGATTAGAAAGGAAATTCAAATGTTCATGCTATTCCACAAAAATGAACACACAAAATACCAGCTCCTCTGGGACACAGCAAAGGCAGTACTCAGAGGCAAGTTTATAGCTCTGAGCTCCTACATCAACAAATTGGAGAGATCTGAAACTAACAATTTAATGACACATCTAAACCTTCTTGAAAAAGAGCAGCAAGATAAACCCCAATCCAGTAGACGGAAAGAAATAATCAAAATTAAATCAGAATTAAATGAATTAGAATCCAAAAAAACTATAGAAAGAATCAACAAAACAAAGAGTTGGTTCTTCGAAAAACTTAACAAAATTGACAGACCCTTAGCAAATCTTATCAGAAAAAGAAGAGAACACACCCAAATTAATAAACTCAGAGATGAGAATGGAAACATCACCACGGAAACAAGCAAGATTCAGAACATTATAAGGGAATACTTCTCAAAACTTTATGCTAATAAGTTTGAGAACTTGACAGAAATGGACCTCTTCCTAGCAAATATTGACATGCCAAAACTAAACCAAGATGAGTTAAACTATCTTAACAGGCCCATATCAAGCATTGAAATAGAAACAGCAATAAGAGACCTCCCAGCTAAGAAAAGTCCAGGACCAGATGGTTTTACAGCGGAATTTTACAAGGCCGTCAAAGCAGAGCTCACACCAATTCTCCTCCAACTCTTCAATGAAATTGAAAGAGAAAGCTCACTACCGAACACATTCTATGAAGCCATCATAACCCTCATCCCAACACCAGGTAGGGACTCATCAAAGAAAGAGAACTATAGACCCATTTCTTTGATGAACATTGATGCGAAACTTCTCAACAAAATTTTGGCCAATCGACTTCAACAATTCATCCAAAAAATCATACACCACGATCAAACAGGATTAATTGCAGGGATGCAAAGCTGGTTCAATATACGCAAATCAATTAATATTATTCATCACATCAACAGGAGCAAGAATAAGAACCACATGGTTATCTCAATAGACGCAGAAAAAGCATTTGACAAGATCCAACACCCCTTTATGATGAAGGTTTTGGAAAAATTAGGAATCCATGGAACATTCCTCAATACAATAAAGGCTGTATATGACAAACCTACAGCCAGCATTATACTCAATGGTGAAAAACTAAAGCCATTTCCTCTTAACTCAGGAACAAGACAAGGATGCCCACTCTCTCCACTTCTCTTCAATCTAGTATTAGAATGCCTAGCTACAGCAATAAGACAAGATGCAGACATAAAGGGGATCCAAATAGGGAAAGAAGAAATAAAACTCTCCCTCTTTGCAGATGACATGATCTTGTATTTAAAGAATCCCATAGACTCCACTCCCAAATTACTCAAGCTGATTCAAAACTTTGGCAAAGTAGCAGGTTATAAAATTAACCCCCAAAAATCAATGGCTTTTCTGTATGCCAACAATTAGAAAAGTGTGGCTGAAATTAGGAAAGCAACTCCATTTGTAATAGCCTCACAAAAAATAAAATACCTAGGAATTAACTTAACTAAAGAAGTGAAGGACCTCTATGATGAAAACTTTAAAATCTTGAAAAAGGAAATCAACACAGAACTTAAAAAATGGCAAAACCTCCCATGCTCCTGGATTGGAAAGATTAACATCGTGAAAATGGCAATACTGCCCAAGGCTATCTACAAATTCAACGCAATACCTATCAAAATTCCACCCTCATTCTTCAAGGAAATAGAAGAGGCAATCCAAAAATTCATATGGAACAATAAAAGACCCCGAATAGCAAAAACGCTCCTCAACGGAAAGAATTCTGCTGGAGGAATATCAATACCAAATTTCAAACTCTACTATAAAGCCATAGTAATCAAAACAGCTTGGTATTGGCATAAGAACAGACCTCAGGACCAATGGAATAGAATTGAAAACCCAGAAATGAACCTACAGACCTATAGCCATCTAATCTTCGATAAGGGAGCTAAAACAATAGAATGGAAGACAGACAGCCTCTTCAGTAAATGGTGCTGGCAAAACTGGTTAACTACATGTAGAAAACTAAAGCTAGATCCTTATATATCACCCTGCACCAGAATCAACTCCAAATGGATCAAAGACCTTGAACTCAAAGTAGACACTCTGAAAACATTACAGGATGGAATAGGAGAAACCCTGGGTCTCCTTGGCTCAGGCCGAAATTTTCTGAATAGAGACCCGGAAACACAACAAATCAAAGAAAGGCTGGACAAATGGGATTGTATAAGGTTGCAGAGCTTCTGCAGTGCAAATGACATAGCTAGCAAGATCAATAGAAAGCCCACGGACTGGGAGAAGATCTTTACTAGCCATACAACGGACAAGGGTCTCATATCTAAAATATACTTGGAACTCAAAAAATTAAACCACCCAACAACAAATCCTCAAAGAAACAACTGCCCAATAAGTAAGTGGGCGAAAGACTTAAAGAGAAGCTTCTCTGAAGAAGAAAGAAGGACGGCCAATAGACACATGAAGAAATGTTCAACATCCCTAGCCATAAAAGAAATGCAAATCAAAACAACATTGAGATATCACCTCACTCCAGTTAGAACAGCAAAAATCAAGAACTCTAACAACAACAGATGCTGGAGGGGATGTGGACAGAAAGGAACCTTACTTCATTGTTGGTGGGAATGTAAACTTGTTCAACCACTTTGGAAAGCAGTATGGAGGTTCCTCAAAAGACTCCACATAGAGCTCCCCAACGACCCAGCAATCCCACTTTTGGGCATTTACCCAAATGATCACAAACAAGGCCACACTAAAGCTACCAGCACAACTATGTTTATTGCAGCATTATTTACCATAGCTAAGACATGGAACCAACCCAGATGCCCCTCAGTAGATGAATGGATCAAGAAGATGTGGTATATATACACAATGGAATTCTATGCCTCCATCAGAAAGAATGACATTTCCCCATTTGTTAGGAAATGGAAAGGCTTGGAAAAAATTATATTAAGTGAAGTAAGCCAGGCCCAAAGAAACATAGGTCCCATGGTTTCCCTTATTTGCAATATCTAGTATAGGTATGAGTCAAGCGGAAAAAGTCAGATAATGTGATGTTAGGAAAACAAAACCTCAAATATGTATTTTAATGTTTTTGTTTCTTTCATGCATGTGTTTCTAATGCATTTATAAGATTATTTCTTTGTTGCTTTGTATGTCCCTCCCCCACAGTGTAACCCCTGCTTTCACTATATTTGATGTCAGTATAACATGTGGAGGAGACGGGGACAAACAAGTCGTTTAAGGATTCAGGTGGACCTGTTGCAACAATGAGAAGTACAAAATGTCATGTCAAAACCAGCTTTACAATGTCGGTGGGGGGGGGAGGAGGGGGGGTATGATTGGGTGGGAGGGAGGGGGGAGGCTGGGAAGGGAGGTGAAGGGTAAACAAAGGAGGAGGATGCAATGCTCGGTAAGAAATGTATGCATTATCCTGCCCATGTAATTGTAACCCCTCTGTACAGTATGTTCTCAAATAAAATAAAATAAAATTAAAAAAAAAAAAAAGAAATATTAGATGAAGTTTATTATAAAGGTAATATTTGACAATTTTTAAAAGAAGAGAATACTTCCAGCAAAGAAGCCATAACTTAAATAATTCAGCAAAAGTAGGTGCACTGAATCATATTGGAAACATTTTTCTGCTTGGGAAGATTACTATTGACTTCATAGTTCCTTTTGGGGAAACTAAAATTATATTTGACTATTTTTGTTGGTCATGGGGCTTGAACTCTGATCCTGGGCACTGTTCCTCAGTTCTTGAGCTTAAATTGTGTGCTCTACCACTTTAGATACAGCACCACTTCCTGGTTTCTGGTGGCTAATTGAAGGTAATTGTCTCATGTACTTTCCTGACCAGGCTAGCTTTGAACCACAATCCTCCGGTCTCAACCTCTTGAGTAGCCAGGATGACAGGCGTAAGCTACCAGCACCCGGCTCATATTTGCATTTATGTGCACTTAATGACACTGTAGACAAATAATGAAAATTTGAATCAAATGATGACATTTCAGCTTTTCAGAAAATTTGAGGTAGCAATTAATATGTCTTCCTTTTCCATGCTGTTACATTAATGACTCATGAGCTATTGGACTCTTACTTTAGCATCCCCTGATGTCTGCGACGGTGGACTTAGTATAAATAATTGTTAGTAAAGAAATATAGAAAGCTTGATAATTTTAGAAAGCAATGGAGATCAGATAGGAAAGAACAACATAGAATGACATACAATTTATCACACAGAGATTAAGAATTAGCATAAGTGATATAGACTGCTAAAGGTAATGAGGAATAAGCTTGGTTGATAACTAGTTCTTCAATAACCAAATATGGTTCCCTAGAATAGTTTCTGGTATAATTTAGTTATTATTACTGTAAGGTCCATTCCTGGATGGCTAACAGACTCCACCCTCCTCTCAGCAAAGTCTCCACACAGTACCTGCGTTACCTAGGCAACTGGGACACCAGGAAGAGGTGACATCTGCAACCGCTGAGGTCACATCTGAATTTGATGTGGCCACACCTTTCTGCGCCCATACCCTAGATAAGACCTAGCCCAGGCCCAGACGCCCTCTCTCTGCTCTTTTCTAGCTCTTTCTCAGCTCTTTCCTTCTCTTCTCTTTCCTAGCTCTCTCTTTCCCACCTCTTTCCAAGATGCTCTCTTTTCTAGCTCTTTTTTCTCTTTTCTATCTCTTTTTTCTTTCCCAGCTCTCTCTCTTTCCCAGCTCTTTCTCTTTCCCAGATCTCCCAGCTCTCTTTCCCAGGCCTTTCCCCACCATGTGGAGGACAAGATGGCCTGGTGCCAGCCAGAATGAACAATAAACTTACTCCTTACCTGAATACCATGTGCATGGTGCTGTTCTTACTCAGCTACCTCTTTTTAAAAAAATGTAACAATTATCATTTATTTCTTTGATCTGGATTTATTCCTTCACTTCTATCACAACTATTAATTAGCTGGTGCCTTTTTGGTGCCATAACTGACCAAAACGATTTATAATTCTCACTTAGACTACACTACACATTGTGATTAGCAGTGACCACTCAAAAACCTGGAATCTTTGAATTTCCAGGATTAATATTCAAATGATATCTAAGCACATTCTTGACATTAATTGCCGTGACTTACTAACAAAACCTTTTTTTTTAAAATCAACACAGCCTTCTAATATAGGTAAAGTACATGAATTAAGAACGATTGTTATGTCATAATTGGAAGGAGCAATTATATATTCAAATATAGGTTCTTTATTTGGCATTTACTAGGTAAATGCATTTTTTGCCAGTCCTGGGCCTTGAACTCAGGGCCAGGGAACTCTTCCTGAGATTTTTCTCTTTTTATTTTGCTTAAAGCTTGCACTCTACCACTTGAAACACAGCACTACTCCCTTTTCTGTTTTTGTGGTACTGAGGAATTGAAGCCAGGGTTTCATGCATTCTAAGCAATCACTGTACCATGAAGCCACATTCCCAGAGCCTTAAATGAATTTATTAATATGGCATTACATTTTCATTCAATTACTATGTATTATAATTTAGGCTAGGTGGTAGAAAAGGAAGTGGAAAACAATACTAAGTCCAGTAAGGCTGACATTCCTATCACATCCCTACAGAAGTACAGTGTTAAGACCTGCAGAACTCATAGGGATGTTGCATGTTATATTATTATATAAAAATCATAAAAAGTCATACCCAACATCCATAACATTCTGCTTCCACTTTCAAGCTCAAGAGTCAAATATAGAAGCCTTTTTAATTGATTGGGTATATTTCCTAGGAAGGAAGAAGGAGGATGTGGAAGATGATGTTGGAAAAATATGTATATTGGCTCCCAGTCCACATTTTTTGCATTTTTAAAAAGTGCTACTGACGAACTCTCATATCTCCTTGAATATGCTGTCTGCACAAAATGCAGATCAATGAATACATTTATTCTGGTGGATAGTCACATATATTAACGAAATCCAGTTCTCGAAAAAGTTAACAGTATAAATTATTGTCTATAAAATGGTTTCATGTCCTAGCAGAACAAAATATAGTATTGAAATGATTATACCAGCTTTCTTTGAGATTTTATGCTGCTTCAGTATTAAGATGTTCTCTAATTCCAGTAACATGGAAGCATAAAAGACATGATTTGAAGATCTCAGTAGTTTTAGGAACAAAGGTAGATAATACTTTCCTTCCTGCAGAGACATGTGATGGCAAGTATGACTGATTGTATTATAGTTCTCTTCTTTTTCCTCTTTATCTCAAGTGTTGCATATCTTGGCATAGTAGACTGCCCTGCATCAGCTTCCTGTAGGTGAGATTTACCTCTACTCTGCAATGTCAAGATTGGTCATGTGACTTACTTCGGCTTACAAAAATGAACCAGAAGTGGTCAAAGGCTATTTCTAGGGGAAGATTTGTATCCCATTGTTTGTGTCTAAGAACTAACTTTTTTTCCCTTAGCTATAAAAATAGAATATTTCAAGAGGGAATCTTTTTTCAACTTATGTACTGGAAGAATATAGCATGTAAAATGAGGCAAAACTCAAACACAGCAAGAATTAAGCAAGTATTAGAATGCGATGCTAATGTTAATTTCTTACCATTCTTGTATGACTACAGCACATCAGAATTTAAGAAATACTAAACAAGTACTAAAAAAATAGATAACATTTCCTGTTTGATGCTATTACATTTTTTAAAATAAATAAGCATTCTCTACGTGAAAACTTGAGGGGTTAACTTTTTCTGTAAATGTATTTAATCACTCTAGAGCACTGTATCTAACATCCACAATCATTATCAAGAACTTGTGATTGAGATGAGGAAGCACAAAATATCTAGAGTTTTCGCTTCTCTTTTCTTCTTCTCCTTTTTCTAGTGAGAATTTTCATCCTTTCTCCAAATTCTCCTTTTAATAAAGGAAGAATGACACATGTGGATATCAAGCAAAAGGCTTCAAAGCCAGAATTTCATTCTTTCAGAAATAGATGAAATAAATCAGAGTGGCTCAAGGAAGAAGAAAGGCATGAATTTTCCCCTTTCTGGCTTCAACAATAGAGTCTGAACACGACTCTAAACATCTAATAAAAAATTTGCCTTGGCTAATTTTTTAAAAATATTGTTTTTTAATAAATAATAATTTTAACAATTAAAATTTTTAAATATACAGTAATTTGTTGTTTGCTTTTGGTAGGCATAAAATAAGACTGCATTAACATTGTGTGAGTTGAGAGGCTAAATTTTATAGGAATCCAAACAAAATGAAATATATATGATGTTAAGATAAATAGCTTTTAGGTACATTTTCAATATGACATATACACAGGGACATCTTTTTTCTTCTTTTCCTCTTCACATTTCAAATAAGCAGTTCATGTAATTCAAATAGCTGTGTTTCTTTCAGAAATAGATTACACATAAACAAGTTAAAAAATGAGAACCAGTATTAGTGGTGCATTCTTTAAAAAAAGCAGTCACATAACTATTTACCATAATTCCAAAATAATAACAATCAAATGCTCTTGAAAAGAGAAGATTGTAAGCAGAATATACAAAAAGTAATAGTGCCAGAACTGCTTCAGGAGCTGCTGTCTGACATTTAAGATTTCTAGTATATGACAATCAGGATTAAATGCTTTCAGGAACCCAATTTTTTTCTAGTTATATTTTATTAAAGAAATATGTTGTTCAAAATTAATGAAAGGATAACAGGTTATAACCTGTAGAAAGAGTGCTTACACACTCATTGTGGTAGGCAGTAAAATACCTTCCCAAAATATCTATAGTCCCGAAATATCTAATCCATCAAATGTTGATTTACATTTTATATATAAGGTTGTAAAAAAATCACCTTTCATTAACCAAGGAACACAAATTTGAATAATTATCAGATGGGCAAATTATACTCAAAAGTCCAAGCTGTAGTTTGAAAGGGACATCATTAGGTAAGAATCATCAGAATGATGTAAAGATGCTACATTACAAGATAAAGGAAAAGACAAGAACACAGATTCTGAAGTTTCTGGAAAGCAGACCAGGGTGTAAATGCTTTTTCCACTAGAATCACCTGGAAAATATTTTAGCTCTGTAGGGGGCTCAATTTTAATCTAGTGAGACTTATTTTAGATTTCTGTCCTTTAGAAATGTAAATGATAAATATGGATTATTCAAGCCAATTATCTTGTAGAAATATTTTACAGCAGATTTGTTGTGGTAAGCTAACTCAACCACAGCCTTTTCCTGATGCAACTACAAGGATACCACACGTCCTAGTTTCTGAGAATAAGAAAAAGTTGCCACCAGCTTTGTACACATGTATGATATACATACTACTAAGGGCCTTGCATTAATGAAGTTTTGAATTCCTAAATAATATTTAAACAAGAAGCTCCCTATCTTCATTTTCACATTTGGGGATCACTAAGTACCAAATTTATGTAGAAGGCTAGGGTAAGAATATAGAAATGAATTCTGTCTCCTATTAGTATAAAGATAATTTATGTCATTTTGATTTACAGTTTCTAAGGTAATAAAAAAATAAGGTAAAACCGAAACAGTAACTTGATCTTCTCTCCTTCCTAACTTTCCAACAGAAATTAGAGAATCCCGTAAAGATAAGCAATCCCAGGATGGTATAGGATGTTATAGGATCACCAGATGGTGAAAAAGAAGTTAACAAAAATGGGTCCCATGGAACAATGGGAAACAAAATCTACACCTACAGATTGTGATATAGCTAGAAAATAGTTTCCACTATGCTAAGTCTTTGACATTTTAGATTTGTTTACACAGCTACTTTCATCCCTTAGGAAATTACTTTATTAATACTCAAGGGTTTGCACCGTATAACCCAGGAACAAATAATGCTTCTAAATGTAAACAAGCAGGATACTATGAGTAACCAAGGCATTGCTATAGCTGATAAAGAAGAATGATCTTGGGGAATAGTCAAACAATCTTGAACTTTTTCATACCTTTCCTCTTCTCCAACATTAGAAGTCCTAGTCTAGATATGTAAAACATTAATAAAGGATTTTTATATTTTTTTCGTTCACACTAAAACAAATACATTTTTCCTTTTTCCAAACCTGACTTTGAAAGAGTCAGACCCTCACGATTATTTTATAGACAAACATTTACTGCTTTGACTTAGGTGTTTTCTTGACTTTGGGTGTTGCTCTCTATTATTTTGGCAACTACATAGAATAACAAGATAAATCCATTTTGCTTATTTTGGATTGTTCAAAGTCAAGCTGCCTTCAGTTTTCTGTTCCCTTCTTCACTGCTAATTAAAGTTTAATTATTGCTCTTTAAATGATAACAAAATCGTGATAATTTAACGTATATTCTCATTGAAACCAGTGAAAACAAGAGTGTCTGCGATTGTTATATAATTGTTTTCAAATATTTTTCTTGGCTATTTTCATTTTTGCCTTTATTCCTGTCTTCTAATCAAGAACACAAGGTTACACAAAAGATCTTCCTAAGGAATAGGATGTTAGGCAGAAAAAAATAGATATATAATTGAAGGTTTTCATCTCTTAAGAGACTGAAAAGATCAGAAGACATTTTGTTATTACTTGTACGGTTAAGATAACTTGAGTGTTTTGGTTCTTTTTTTTTTTTTTGTCGGTCGTGGGGCTTGAACTCTGGGCTTGGGCGCTGTCCCTCAGCTCTTCAGCTCAAGGCGAGCGCTCTACCACATGAGCTACAGAGCCACTTCCGGTTTTCTAGTGGTTTATTTGAGATAAGAGTCTCACGGTCTTTCCTGCCCCGGCTGGCTTTGAACCGCGATCCTCAGATCTCAGCCTCCTGAGTAGCTAGGATTACAGGCGTGAGCCACCAGCACCTGGCTAATGTTTTGGTTCTTAAATTAAGTGAAATGCATGTAAAATATTACAGTTGTTCCAAAAAATGATTATGGTTTATACTTTTATGCTTCAATGAGATGAAACCTCTTACAAGGTTGGAGGGCATATTTATTTTATGGTAGAAGGGTTAATGTTAGAAAACCAAGGGAGATTCCTAAAACAACACTGCCTATCACGTATCAGTTAATTATACTTATGGTATATAAGTATATAAACATACAATTATGAATTGAGTGAGAAATATGTGATTTACACAATTGATTCAATAACAACTAGTATATCTAGTGATGATTTAAAAGTTTTATTATACATATTTTAACATTTATGCCAAAATATTTGTTTATTTGCAACTGTTTATTTTTAATTTTTGTCGGTCATGGAGCATGCAATCTTGACCTGGACGATATACGTCAGGTCTTCAGCTCAAGACTAGTGCTCTTCCACTTGAGCCACAGCCAGTTTTCTGGTGGGTATTTGGAGGTAAGAGTCTCACGGTATTTCCTGCCTAGGCTGGCTTTGAACAATGATTCTTACCTCTCAGCCACCTTAGTAGCTAGGGTTACGAGCATGAGCCATTGGCGCCTTGCAACATAATTATTTTTTACACATTTATGAAGTATGGGGTGATAATCCCATTCATTTATATATTGTTTAATGATGAAGCCACACCAGATCCATTAATTTCTGCATGTAACATTTCTTTATAGGGAGAATGCTCAAAAACTTATCTTCTGGATGTGATGAAATATCTATTCTTAACTATAATCACTTTGCTTCTTGTAGGATAAAATTAATATATTTACTTTTAGTCATGGAAGTCTGCTAATTAAAACATGAATTGCAAAGTGAAAGAAGTTCATAGTTCCATTACTTGTTTAAAAAAATAATTATGCATTTTTATCAATTTTATTTCTTTGGGAATGTGTAGTATTCATTGATTTAACTGTTAAAATTGATAACAGTTACATTATATCAAGTAGATTCAAACGTGTATTTTAAAATTGCACACTTAACACAAATATACTTCCACTTTCTTCTAAGACATAATTAAAATAATGGTATAGCAAAGCTTGGTGTTAGTTGTTCATGTGTAGAATCCTAGAAACTCAGGAAGCTAACACCTGAAAATTTTAGCTCAATATCAGTCCAAACAGACAAAAATGTGAAAACTTATCTCCAATTATCCAACAGGAGGCAGAAGGTGTGGATGTGACTCAAGGAATAACCTGTCATCAGCTATGAGCTAAAAACACAAGGGAGACCATTAAACATTGAGTTCAAGCCCAAAAATGGCATATACACACAAGACAACAACAAAAAATTAGTATGAGCATCAATAATGAAGACAAAATAATAGAAAAGATCATGAGAAATGTTGTGAAAACATCTGGAAAACAGAAATTATTAGACAGAATTTTGATTCATGAGAGGTAAAAGTCACAGTATAATTTGGACAATCTCATTGTAGTCATTTGTGTTGAAACCTGGCTATTGGGTAACATGTGAAAGAGCAGACTGGATTATCTGACATATCAGACTTCGTCTGTAACTATGTATCATCCCACTCTGCAAAAATCTAAAATCGTGCTTGTTAATTTAAAAAGAACCTCATGTTAGAGACTGTTTGGTCCACACAGACTGGGGTCCTTATTTTGAGGTTTCAGACCAGTGCTTTTTTTAATAACCACTCCTGTTTTACCCCTCTTCCTTGGTGCAGCTATCCCTTACTAAACTGGCACCAAGCCAAGGCTTTGAACTAGACTCCCCCCTGCCTTAGTCCATCCCTTTCTCCAGCTACAACTCATTTCACATACTATCACTCTTTTAGCATTAGTTATTTTCTTAATAATCCCGACCAGAAAACTCTTATATTCATGTAAACCCACTATAAATAACTTAGTTAGAAAACGGAGAAAGGCATAGGCTGAGACACTCATTTGTAGGTTCGCTCCCTAATAAATCTGTGCTACACTATCTTTGTTTTTCATGGCTTTTGAGTCTGACAAATGATTGATTTGGTTTGATGTAATCCCATTTATGCAGACTTACTTTAGAAGTTTCGACCTGTGCCAAGAAGCCCCCATGTTTCCCCCTAACTCTTCCTGTAACATTTTCAAGGTATCTGGACTTACATTGAGGTCTTTGATCCATTTGGAATTGATTCTGGTATAGGGGGATATATAAGGATATAACTTCAGTTGCCTGTGTACAGCCAATTCTACAAGCACATCTTTTTGAAGAGGCTGTTTTTCTTCCATCCTGTGTTTCTGGCTTCCTTGCAAAAGATTATGTACCTATAGGTGTGAATTAATTTCTGGATCTTCAATTCTGTTGTATTAATGAATTCTGGGCTTCCATTGGAAAAAATGCCATTACCCCATTCCTGAAGAAATGGAAAGACTGGGAAACAATGATATTAAGTGAAATAAGCCACATCCAATTTAGTATATGCTGCATGGCTTTCCTCATTTCTAATAACTAGATATATCCATAAATCTACAAGGTAATGCAACAGGTAATAAATGACATATAATTGCACTTGGATATGATTAACAGCACTCTAAACATTCACATGGCAAGAACAATGGAAGCTATTCTTAGGAGAGGATCACAATGGCTCAATAAAGCATCAATAAAGTGATGCTCATTGAAATGAACTCTAAGAATCAATCATACATGTGAAATACATATATATGCATATAATTTTAGAAGATGTCATATAACAACCGACTTCCCTGTAAACTCAACAGCAACATTCTAAGTTTAGAAGATAAAATTGAGGAAAGTTTTCAACACATAAATTAAATGCATAGAGGAAAAGGGAGAGAAAAGATAAGATGGAAAGTAGAATAGTTAACTACTGAATAATTCATAAACAATTTCCAAAATTATATAAGAGAGCTGGACTACAGCTCAGTTGTAGAACTAGACTAATATATACAAAGCTATGGGTTCAATCTACAAGAAAGCCTAATCATAAGTTAATAATAGTAATACAATAATTATTTGAAATAAATGCTTTCATATTAGAGAGGCCTGAATCCTCAAACAGTAAACAAAATATTCTCAATTCTTGTACCCAATGACATGAAACTACAAGAATGAAGAGCAAATAGTTTCCTTTTCTATCCTTTCCTTTTTCTGTTTTCTTTTTTTTCCTTTGATAATACTGAAGTTGCTTGAAGTTGCTAAAGCTCTAACCACTTTATATTATTTTTCAGGCCAAGCGTCCCTTGAGCAATGATTTCTTACCTATGGCTTCCACAAACATGAGTAACAGGGAAATTACACTATATCTAGCTTACGTTGGTTTGGTAATTTATCACTTTTTTGTACAAATTGGCCCTGATATCAATCTTCTAAGTCTCTGCTTTCTAATTAGCAAGGTATATTTCATCTCAAGCTTGGACCCAGACTAGTTCCCAATGTAAACATTCAATATTGACTTCTGTTTTCTTGATATCATTAAATTCTATTGAGGTTAGTATGAATCTTTATGATGTTATAAGAACACAGAGATATCCCTTGAATATTTTTCCCAGTTTCTTTAAATATTTATTGTAAGACATCACAAGTAGACATTAATATTTCACAAGTACCTTAAGCAGCATTCAGTTGTTTTAATTATTTTTTCACATATTAAGTCCAATATAATGTTATCAACTCTATATGACTATACTATATTTACAGGTACGTTTCTTTACCAAAAATGAGTCTGTCTCATGCTATTCTTTTATAATTAAACCCACTTCTTCTCTTTGTCCCATCCCAAACCTGTTTCATCCTGGTAACACATTTTTTTTCTCTGACTTCTAGATCATGCAATAAATAAGTTTTTAAGATTGCCTTCAAATATATGATAGATTATTCCCAATTATTGTATGCCTTAATATTGTACTGCATTCACTCGAGTTGCCTTTTGGTTCTGTTACTAGAGAATGTAGCACAATTCTTTTCCCATTCACCTGAAGAAAGCCTGAATTGATTTCCATTTTTTTAGAGGAAATAATGCTGCTATAATCCTCTGTGTTTTGGCTTTGGGGTGAATGTTACATTTTATTTCTGTGAGACAAAGCCTGAAGAGCTCAATTCTTGTGCTATGCTATGGGTTACATATTTCATATTCTAGGAACCTGTCACAATGTTTTCAGAAGTGGCTTTCCCATTTGACATTCCTGCCATGATCCATAGTTTCTCTGTTTCTTGATAGCATTTAGTATGATCATTATTGTATTACATGAAGTAATTCTCATCCATATTTTATGATGTCATTTTACTTTTAATGTGCATTTATTTGATGACTAATGATGATTTTCTTGTGCTTATTTTTCACAAGATGTACTTTGCTGGTTTCAAATTGGTTTTAACATTAGGTTTTGAGAGTTCTATGTAGAGTCTCAATTTGAGGTATTCTTCAGGTATAGGATTTGCAAATATTTTATCCTTGACTCTGGGTACCCTTCATCATCATCATCATTACCATCATCATCATCATCATCATCATCATCATCATCATCATCATCTTCATCATCACTATTCGTATTACTACTATTACTTTTGTACATGTATGTTTGGTCCTGAGGTTTGAAATCAGGGTCCCTGAGAATTGTGGCATTTTGTTAACAATTAACCCTTTGAGTCTTGCCTCACTACTGATTTTTGTAAATTAATCAGAGATAAGATTCTCAGGGACTTTATTTTATGGGCTGGCTTCGAAAAGCAATACTCAAATCACAGCCTCCCAAGTAGCTAGGATGAGATACATGAGCCCTCTGCTCCCAATTTGTATTCACTACTTTTATATGAGCTTTCACAGACCAAATTTTATTTTACACTTTTATTGAGTTATATATATCAAGTTTCCTTTCCTATAAGTTTAATGTCTAAGTTAAGAATACTTCATCTCCAAAATTGTCAAGACATCTTTCTTTGCTTTACATTTACATCACTCTTTTTGTTTTATATGCCATGTTTTAATCCTGTAGGAAGTTAATATTTGAATAAATTGTTATGTTTAAGTCAATGTTTATTTTTTAATTCTCCCCAATACTGGCTAACCTATCACAGCTTATTAAAGAGAATATAATTCCACAAATATTTTGTTTTACTCCTTATTAAATATTCCTTGACAATAATTATGTGGATCCAATCTGGTGCCTTATACACCCATTGAGCTGTGTAATCTTTCTTTTACAAACCTAACAATTTTACACTAACAGCTTTAATATTGGACAGAGAAATATATTTAAGTTTATATTCCTTTGTCAAAGAGTGCTGGTCAGGTGTTTTTAGAAATTGTCAAAAACTTATAAATATTAATGCCAATGAAAAACTTTAACCTTCCTGAATAAGTTATCAAAAAACTGTGTTATAATATACCAACAACCAAAGAACATGAAAAGGTCATATCATGCCTATACATTGCATACATAGAGATTAATGGAAATAGAAACATCAATAAGACAGCCCTGCACAACTACTGTGTAGAAATTGGAATCCTTATACATTGGTGCTTGGCACTTAAAGTGATATAGTCAGTTTGTTAAACATACTGGCAATCTTTAAGAAGTTATACATAGAGTTGCCTCTATGATCCAGCATTTTCAATTATAATTTTATATACAAAATATATTTCAACTTATGTCAAATGAGACACATGTACAAGAATACATATTGCAAAGCCTTTTGTAATAGAATATAATAAATTGTTGAAATGCTCATTGAGGATGAAATACAATTATACACATGCATGCAAAACAACATGAAATAAATTTACATGGACTTACTTACTTGGGAAACACTAATATTGCATTGAAAAATGGATAAAACAGACTACATTTTCTTTTTTTTTTGGTGGGGGGGGGTCCCCGTAGTTTGGCATGAACTCTGGGCCTTGGCACTCTCCCTCAGCTCTTCAGCTCAAGGCTAGTGCTCCATCACTTGAGCCACAGCTCAACTTGCGGCTTTTTTCTTTTTGCTTATGTGGTGCTGAGGAATCGAACCCAGGGCATCCTGCATGCAAGGCAAGCGCTCTACCACTGAGCCATCTTCGCAGCCCTATACTACATTTTCTACTTACAATGAGATGTACAATTCATTATGTGGAAAACAAATTTTACAACTTTCGTGTGGGGGGCAGGGAGGATTGAGTGGGGTTTGGGGAGAGGATGGGAAGGGATGGAAAGGGGAAACAAAGGAGGAGGCTACAATGCTTGATAAGAAATGTACTAATTATATGAGCTTTTTTAAATTGGTGCAGTGACATAGCCTCTGAGTGACTATGTATGACATTGCGAGCCAGTTAATATTCTACAAGATTATGTAAATTGAGGGATGAAATAGGATTGAGAGGGATGAGGGATAATGAACCGCAAGTTGCATTGTATTAGCTATGAAATGTGTCTTAGTGATAGACTGTTTGCCTTGCAAGTATGAAGCCCTGAGTTTGATTCCTCAGTACTACATAAACAAAAAAAGCTGGAATTGGCACTATGACACAAGTCATAGAGTGCTAGCATGAGGAAAAGAATCTCAAGGACATTGTCAAGGCCTTGAGTTCAAGCCCCAGGACTAGCCAAAAAAGAAAAGATGTATTGTTTTAAGCCAGGAACTAGAGGCTCACACTTGTTTTCCTAGGTAGGAGGCTGATGATTGAGCTTTGAAGCCAACCCTGGCAGGAAAGTCTGTGAGATCCTTATTTCCAATTAAATCTCAGAAAAGTGTGAAATTGTTGCTGTGCCTCAAATGACAGAGTTCTACTGTTCATCCAAAGGAGCTCAGGGACAGCGCTCAGACCCCTAGTTCAAACCTCAGGAGAAAAAAGAAAAAAAAAACTCACTAAACACTATTCATAAACTGCTCTGTCAAACTGCTATTCCCATTCAACTATTTAAAGTTAATTAAAAATATGATAAGAATAAAATACGAATCATTTTGGGAGCAAGACATAGATAGAATTGAAAGGTTGTTTAAAGGGAACAAAGTAAGTTTTCTATCAGGAAGTTTGAGTTGAAATTTGTTCTTCAGTCTTCTTACATCATTTATGAAAGTGACAGTACTGCCAGTTATGGGTCAATTTCATTGAGGAGCAGATTGTATTCTGCTTTCTTTTCATAGGAAACCATACAGGTAATTTTTTTGCCTTTTTAAAAAAATTGGGAAAGTAGCTCGACGTCCGGGAAGATGGCGGAGCAGAAGCTGGAGCCTAAGTAAGCTCTCGCATAGAAAGCAGTTTTAGAGGGCTGGGAAGATGGCTCAGTGGTAGAGTGCTTGCCTTGCATGCCTGAGGCCCTGGGTTCTATTCCTCAGCACCACATAAGCAAAAAAGAAAAAAGCTGGAGGTGGTGCTGTGGCTCAGGTGGTAGAGCACTAGCCTTGAGCTGAAGAGCTGAGGGACAGTGCCCAGGCCCAGAGTTCAGGCCCCACCAACGAACCCCCCCCAAAAAAAGAAAGCAGTTTTAGAGTTCCAGTGAACAGTCCTAAGCCAGAGAATTACACCAAGTGTGCCATCACAGGACAGAGAGATAGGCCAGAGAAGGAAAACTAGGCAAGGAGACACTTCTGAGTGCTTGCCAGCAGCCACCCCGGCGGCAGCAGCTGTGGGGGCAGCAGCTGTGGCGGCAGCGGGCGAGCACAGCAGCCTACCTGAGCCACAGAGAGTCCGGGAAGAAGGAGCCAGACACAGCGGGTGAGCGGATTCTACTCAACATCAGCAAGAACCAACAAGGAGCGGATATCTTCATCCTGCAGTTGGCAGACCAGAGACGACCCAGGAACTAAGACTCGGCCTGAGTAGAAGCCTGACGTCCTCACTCCTTCTCAGGGAGCACAGGAGGGAAGGCCAACCCTCCCCGCCCCAGCACCGGTGATCTCCATCTTGGATACCAACAAAGCTCGGAGGAGCTGCTAGCTCCAGCTCAGGCCTTGGAATAAAACGAGTCATTTAGCAGGTCACAAGAACTTAACGGCGGCATGACCTGCCAGACTCAGCTCCACCCAGGGAAAAGTCACCCAGCTTGGGCGTCAGCCCTTGGAGTGGCTTTCTTCCCCGGGTAATCAGAGCCAGAGGCTGCCCCTCCCTCTAGCAACCTGGACAATCAATTGAAAATCAGTAAACAGAAACCCTGAGAATGGCTCCAGGCGGGGCTCTGTGAGGTTTTCACAAAATAGCCCTGGAAAAGCTACTGTCTGTTGAAAGGCCTCAACTCTACCCAGAACCTAGCCTCATCACTACATCCCCCTCTTTTGTGATACTCAAAGCAGATCTGCCTCCCAATGAACTAGCTTGGGAGGAGGATCAACAAATCCTGGGTAAAGCAGAGCATTTTTCTGCCTGTTCGAACAAACCGACTTGAGAAACCAACCAAGCCACAGGACCACAAACAGACCAGAGACTCCAACAAGAGGCTGGTTATGGACACAAGGGAGACACAGGACTTTGCCCACTCCTCCCAAAAAAAAAAAAAAAAAAATCAAAGAACTGTTTTTTTTTTTCATTTTTATCTTTGGTACCTTATATAAAAAAATTTTTTTCTAAAACTTTTTTTTAATCTTTCATCTTTGCCTTTTTTGAAAAAAAAGTTGTTTTCCAGAAACTTTTTCTTTTCTCTTACAATTTTTATTTTAGGGATAAGTGAATGTGCGTTTTTCTCTCTTTTTTGGTTTTCTTTCTCTCTTTTTTCTTTTTTATTATCTTTTTTGTTTTTTGCTTAGCTGTACTCAACTTCTCATCTTTTTCTTCTTCCTTTTTATCTTTTTCACCCTCTCCTCTCTTTCGTACTTCTTATGTGACTTAATTCTTCTCTTGCACATCCTCAGATAAACCCGTAGTTGACTATTAGACCCTATCCCGCATTGTGTACACACTTACACCACAAATTTATTACTCAAGTCAAAACCTCTAAGACTTAAACTCTTTAATAGCAACACTACCTCTTTATACCAATATAATATTTTAAGCATTTCTATTTTTAAGTTTTTCACATCTCCTTTAAATTCCTCCCCTTCTCTCAATGAATTCACGTTCTTATCTAAATAGATTGTTATCGTTTCTACGTAATTTTATTAATTTTTACCTTTCTATTTTTTCTGTTCTCTTTTCTTTTCCCGTTCCCTTTCTTCTTTCTTTCACTCTCTCTACTTTCATCCTACGCAACCTATTTCCTGCTTTGAGATTAGGACTTAGTTAACTCTCCCTGAACCTCCCCACATCAATCTATTACTATTTTTTACCCACATCTCTCCCTAACCCTAATAATTTCTGGTCTTCCAAATTCTTCTTTGCGGTTCGCAGCCCATTAACCTATGGTTGTTTGATGTTGAATAGATGTATCTGTTGAACTAGGTTGTATCTGTAGATTATTGACTGTGCAAATTCAGATTTTGGTTGATGGTTGCCTTAAGATAGTGTTTCAGCACAAAACTGGTGCTATTTTCATCTCAAACGGGCAGAATAAGCCGGAAAAACACAAGAAAATTGGCAAATTCGGGTATCTCAATTTCCAATGCGGAAGATCGAAACTCAGGGATTGAGGACAGCCTGGATATTATAGAGAAAGAACATACAACCATCCAATACAAGTCCAAGAAATATGATAGATCTATCCAAAACTTGGAAGACACCATCAGAAGGCCTAATCTAAGGATAATGGGTGTAAAGGAGCACCTAGAAACAGAAGTTAATGGCCTAGGAAATTTGTTTAACAGGAACCTAGCAGAGAACATCCCAAACATGCAAAAAGATAGGCATATTCAGATACAAGAAGCTTTTAGAACTCCAAACAGACCAGACCAGAATAGGACATCCCACTGTCACATTATAATCCACACATGATCACCTCAGAACAAGGAAAAGATCCTTAAAGCTGTCAAGGAGAAAAGATTAATCACCTATAAAGAGAAACCAATTAGAATCACCTCAGATTTCTCAGCAGAGACAATCAAAGCAAGAAGAGCCTGGAATGATGTATGCCATGCCCTAAAAACAAACAACTATCAACCAAGAATACTGTACCCAGCTAAACTCTCCTTCATAACTAAAGGCCAAATACAAACCTTCCATAACAAAGAAAAATTGAAACAATACATCTCCACCAAACCAGCCCTACAAAAGATTCTTAAAGATGTCCTACACACAGAAAACAAACAAGACCAAAATAAAGGAGAAAAAACTGCAACCAAACTGAGAATTCAAGAACCATAGGAAGAACCCAGTTTTGTCAGTCCCCAAGAAGGAGGATAACATGGCAGGAACACTCAAATAACTCTCAGTCCTTTCTCTTAACGTTAATGGACTGAACTCTCCAATTAAGCGACATAGACTGTCTAGTTGGATTAAAAAACAAGACCCTTTTATCTGCTGCCTGCAGGAGTCACATCTTGCCCGTAAAAACAAACACATTTTCAATGTGAAAGGCTGGAACAAAATCTACCAAGCAAACGGCCCCCATAAACAGGCGGGAGTTGCAATCCTAATATCAGATAAAATAGACTTCAAATTAAAATTCGTGAGAAGAGATAAAGAAGGTCGCTACGTACTAATTAAAGGATGTCTCCTTCAGGAGAATATTACAAGTCTAAATATCTATTCGCTAAAAAATACAGCACCCAAATTTATCAAAGAAACACTACTTTCCCTCAAATCCCATATCAATCCAAAGACATTAATTGTTGGGGATTTTAACACACCACTCTCCCCACTAGATAGATCAACTCGGCAAAAACTCAAGAGAAACCACAGATCTAAACAGCTGCATAGATCAACTAGACTTAACAGACATCTACCGAACATTTCACCCAGTAGCATCAGAATACACGTTTTTCTCAGCAGGACTTGGTTCGTTTTCCAAAATGGACCACATTCTAGGCCACAAAGCAAACTTGTCTGAATTCAGAAACATTGAATTTACACTTTGCATCCTCTCTGACCACAAGGGAATAAAATTAGAACTCAACACCAAAAGCCACCAAAGAAAGTCCGGTATCACATGGAGGCTGAACAACACACTGCTGAATCATGAGTGGGTCATGGAGGAGATTAGAAAGGAAATTCAAATGTTCATGCTATTTAACAAAAATGAACACACAAATTACCAGCTCCTCTGAGACACAGAAAAGGCAGTACTCAGAGGCAAGTTTATAGCTCTGAGCTCCTACATCAACAAATTGGAGAGATCTGAAACCAAAAATTTAGTGACATATCTAAACCTCCATGAAAAAGAGCAGCAAGATACACCCCAATCCAGTAGACAGAAAGGAATAATTAAAATTAAATCAAAATTAAATGAATTAGAAACCAAAAAAACTATAGAAAGAATCAACAAAACAAAGAGTTGGTTCTTCGAAAAAATTAACAAAATTGACAGACCCTTAGCAAATCTTTTCAGAAAAAGAAGAGAACACACCCAAATTAATAAACTCAGAGATGAGAATGGAAACATCACCACGGAAACAACCAAGATTCAGAACATTATAAGGGAATACTTCTCAAAACTTTATGCTAGTAAGTTTGAGAACTTGACAGAAATGGACCTTTTCCTAGCAAATATTGGCATGCCAAAACTAAACCAAGATGAGTTAAACTATCTTAACAGGCCCATATCAAGCATTGAAATAGAAACAGCAATAAGAGACCTCCCGGCCAAGAAAAGTCCAGGACCAGATGGTTTTACAGCAGAATTATACAAGGCCTTCAAAGCAGAGCTCACACCAATACTCCTCCAACACTTCAATGAAATTGAAAGAGAAAGTTCACTACCGAACACATTCTATGAAGCCATCATAACCCTCATCCCAAAACCAGGCAGGGACTCATCAACGAAAGGGAACTATAGACCCATTTCTTTGATGAACATTGATGCAAAACTTCTCAACAAAATTTTGGCCAACCGACTTCGACAATTCATCCAAAAAATCATACACCACGATCAAACAGGATTCAGTGCAGGGATGCAAAGCTGGTTCAATATACGCAAATAAATTAATATTATTCATCACATCAACTGGAGCAAGAGTAAGAACCACATGGTTATCTCAATATATCCAGAAAAAGCATTCGACAAGATCCAACACCCCTTTATAATGAAGGTTTTGGAAAAATTAGGAATCCATGGAACATTCCTAAATACAATAACGGCTGTATATGGCAAACCTACAGCCAGCATTATATTTAATCGTGAAAAACTAAAGCCATTTCCTCTTAACTCAGGAACAAGACAAGGATGTACATTCTCTCCACTTCTCTTCAATCTAGTATTAGAATGTCTAGCTACAGCAGTAAGACAAGATGCAGACATAAAAGGGATCCAAATAGAGAAAGAAGAAATAAAACTCTCCCTCTTTGCAGACGACATGATCTTGTATTTAAAGAACCCCATACACACCACTCCCAAACTACTCAAGCTGATTCAAAATTTTGGCAATGTAGCAGGGTATAAAATTAACCCCCCAAAATCAATGGCTTTCCTGTATGCCAACAATGAGAAAAGTGTGGCTGAAATTAGGAAAGCAACTCCATTTGTAATAGCTCCACAAAAAATAAAATACCTAGGAATTAACTTAACCAAAGAAGTGAAGGACTTTTATGATGAAAACTTTAAAATCTTGAAAAAGGAAATCAACACAGAACTTAAAAAATGGGAAAACCTCCCATGCTCCTGGATAGGAAAGATTAACATCGTGAAAATGGCAAAACTTCCCAAGGCTATCTACAAATTCATCGCCATGCGTATCAAAATTCCAACCTCATTCTTCAAGGAAATAGAAGAGGCAATCCAAAAATACATATGGAACAATAAAAGACCCCGAATAGCAAAAACGCTCCTCAATGGAAAGAACACTTCTGGAGGAATATCAATACCAAATTTCAAACTCTACTATAAAGCCATAGTAATCAAAACAGCTTGGTATTGGCATAAGAACAGACCTCAGGACCAATGGAATAGAATTGAAAACCCACAAATGAACCTACAGACCTATAGCCATCTAATTTTCGCTAAGGGAGTTAAAACAATAGAATGGAACAAAGACAGCCTCTTCAGTAAATGGTGCTGGCAAAATTGGTTAACTACCTGTAGAAAACTAAAGCTAGATCCTTACATATCACCCTGCACCAGAATCAACTCCAAATGGATCAAAGACTTCGAAGTCAAAGCAGACACACTGAAAACACTACAGGATGGAATAGGAGAAACCCTAGGTCTCCTTGGCTCAGGCCAAAATTTTCTGAATAGAGACCTGGAAACATAACAAATCAAAGAAAGGTTCGACAAGTGGGATTGCATAAAGTTGCAGAGCTTCTGCATGGCAAAGGACATAGCTAGCAAGATCAACAGAAAGCCCACGGATTGGGAGAAGATCTTCACTAGCCATACAACAGACAAAGGTCTCATATCTAAAATATACTTGGAAGTCAAAAAATTAAATCCCCCAAAAACAAATCCTCAAAGGAACAACTGCCCAATAAATAAATGGGCAAAAGACTTGAGAAACTTCTCTGAAGAAGAAAGAAGGATGGCCAATAGACACATGAAGAAATGCTCAACATCCCTACCCATAAAAGAAATGCAAATCAAAACAACATTGAGATACCACCTCACTCAGGTTAGAATGGCAAAAATCAAGAACTCTAACAACCACAGATGCTGGAGGGGATGTGTACAGAAGGGAACCTTACTGCATTGATGGTGGAAATGTAAAGTTGTTCAACCACTTTGGAAAGCAGTATGGAGGTTCCTCAAAAGACTTCACATAGAGCTCCCCTATGACCCAGCAATCTCACTCTTGGGCATTACCCAAATGTTTACAAACAAGACCCCCCTAAAGCTACCAGCACAACTATGTTTATTGCAGTCTTATTTACCGTAGCTAAGATATGGAACCAACCCAGATGCCCCTCAGCAGATGAATGTATCAAGAAAATGTGGTATGTATACACAATGGAATTCTATGCCTCCATCAGAAAGATTGACATTGCCCCATTTGTTAGGAAATGGAAAAACTTGGAAAAAATTGTATTAGGTGAAGTAAGCCAGGCCCAAAGAAACATAGGTCCCATGGTTTCCCTTATTTGCAATATCTAGTATATGTGTGAGTAAAGCAGATAAGGTCAGATAATGTGATGTTAAGAGAATGAACCCTTAGATATATATTTTAATGTTTTTTCTTTCATACATGTGTTTCTAATGCATTTATAAGATTACTTCTTTGTTGCTTTGTATGTCCCTCCCCCACAGTATAACCCCTGCTTTCACTATATTTGATGTCAGTATAACTTGTGTAGGAGATGGGGAAAAACAAGTCGTTTAAGGATACAGGTGGACCTGTTGCAACAATGAGAAGTAGCAGTTATCATGTCCAAAATGAGCTTTACAACGTCGGTGTGGGGGGAGTGCGGGGGGTGCGGGGGCAGGGGAAGGATTGCGATTGGGATTGGGATTGGGAGTGGGGAGGCTGTGAAGGGATGTGTAGGGTAAACAAAGGAGGAGGCTGCAATGCTTGGGAAGAAATGTATGCATTATCCTGCCCATGTAATTGTAACCCCTCTGTACAGTATGTTTACAAATAAAATAAAATAAAATTAAAAAAAACTCTACATAATAAGTTGAACTGAATGACAGAAGGGTAGATTCTTACATTCTGTTTCTTTATACATGTATCTTCCATGGAGGAGGAAATGTTGTTCGGTTATAAATACCATTTTCATGGAGAAAATTCCACTTGTTAAACTTTTAGTACTATTTGCAAATTTCTGAATTTTTTTTTAACAAAACAGGGCTCATTCTTTTTCCTGGATAATTGATATTCGATTCTTTAAACACTGATTCTTTTGTTAAGAATATGGGACTGTTGGAAGAGAGCAAGGGAAGGGGCAATATAGTCTAAAAGTAAATGTACTCTTTAACTGACTATTGGAACTGTAACCCCTCTGTACATCGCCTTTATAATAACAATAAAAAGTTTAAAAAATTTAAAAAAAATTGGGAAAGTACATTACATAGGGGTTACTATTACATAGGTAAGGTAATAAGTACATTTCTTATCAAACATTTTTACCTACTCCTTTGTTTCCCCTTCCCAACACTTCCCATCTCCCCCTCATCCCCGCAGCCAAAGTTGTACATTGTATTTTTGAAATAAAATCTTGTACATCTCATTGTTGCAATGGGTCCACCTGTATCCCTATTTAAACAATCTCTTTTTTCCCTCACCTCCACAAATTATACCAACATCAAATACAGTGAAAGCAGGGGTTATACTGTGGGGGAGAGGCATTAATGGTTATGTAGAAAAACGAACTTTACAACTTTGGCGGGGGTGGGGGGTAAAGATCGGAGTGGGGGAGGTAGGGGGACTATAGGAATGGATGGGAAGGGGGAAAAAAGAGGAGGCAACAATGCTTGATAAAAAATGTACCGTTATCTTGCCCATGTAATTGTAACTCCTCTGTATGGTATTCTCACAATTAAAAAAAGAAAGAAAATAATAACAAAAAAAAAGAAATGTACTCATTACCTTGTTCATGTAACTGTAACCCCTCTGTACAGTATTTTTACAATAAAAAACTTAATTTTAGAAAAAGAAAAAAAGACATTCGCTCACTTATTTATTGGGCAGTTGTTTCTTTGAAGGTTTGTTGTTGGGGGATTCAATTTTTTGAATCTCCGGTATATTTTAGATATGAGACCCTTGTCCATTGTATGGCTAGTGAAGTATTTCTCCCAATCCGTGAGCTTTCAATTGATCTTGCTAGCTATGTCCTTTGCCAATGCAGAAGTTCTGCAATTTCATGCAATCCCATTTATCCAACATTTATTTGAATTGTTGTGTTTCTGGGTGTCTGTTAAGAAAATTTCGGCTTGTGCCAAGGAGACCTAGGGTAGCTCGTATTCTGTTCTGCAATGTTTTCAGAATTTCTGCTTTGACCCCGAGGTCTTTGATCCATTTGTAGTTGATTCTGCTGCAGGGTGATATATAAGGATCTGGCTTTAGTTTTCTACAAGTAGTTAACCAATTTTTTCAGCACCATTTACTGAAGAGACTGTCTTTCTTCCATTCTAGTTTTTAGCTCCCTTATCGAGGATTAAGTGGCTATAGGTCTGTGAGTTCATTTCTGAGTTTTCTTTTCTCTTCCATTGGTCCTGAGGTCTGTTCTTGTGTCAGTACCAAGTTGTTTTGATAACTATAGCTTTGTAGTAGTGTTTGAAATTTGGTATTGATATTCCTCCAGCAGTGATCTTTCTGTTGAGGATCGTTTTAGCTATTTGGGGTCTTTTATTGTTCCATATGAATTTTTGGTTTGCTTTTTCTATTTCGTTGAAGAATGAGGTTGGAATATTGATAGGTATGGCATTGTATTTGTAGATAGCCTTGGCAGGTAGTTCCATTTTCATGATGTTGATCCTTCCAATCCAGGAGCTTGGGAGGTTTTTCCACTTCCTAAGTTCTGTTTTGATTTCCTTTTTCAGGTTTTTAAAGTTTTCATCATAAAGGTCCTTCACTTCTTTGATTAAGTAAATTTCTACATATTTTATTTTTTGTGCACTATTATTAATTACCTTCCTGACTTCATCCACGCTTTACTCATTGTTGTGATACAGATAATCCATTGATTATTGAGGGTGAATTTTATACCCTGCTTCTTTGCCAAAGTTTTGAATCAGCTTCAGTAATTTGGAAGTGGAGTCCGTGTGATTCTTTAAAATCATGTCATCTGCAAAGGGTTTTATTTCATGTTTCCTGATTTGGAATCCCTTTATGTTTGCATCTTGTCTTATTTCGGTAGCTAAGCATTCTAATACTAAGTTGAAGAGAAGTAGAGAGTGGACATCCTTGTCTCATTCCTAAGCTAAGAGGAAATGGCTTTATTTTTCCACCATTAAGTATAATGATGGCTGTAGGTTTGTCATATACAGCCTTTATTGTATTGAGTAATGTTTCCTGGATTCCTAATTTTTTCAGACCCATCATCATAAAGGGTTTGATGGATCTTGTCAAACGCTTTTTCTGCATCTTTTGAGATAACTATGTGGTTCTTATCCTTGCTCTTTTTTGATGTGATGAGTTATATTAATTGATTTGTGTATATTGAACCAGATTTGCATCCCTGAAATGAAACATGTTAGATCGTGATGCGTGATTTTTTGGATGAATTTTTGAAGTAGATTGGCCAAAATTTTGTGGAGAAGTTTTGCGTAACATTCATCAAAGAAATGGGTCTATAGTTCTTGTTATTTGATGAGTACCTGCCTGTTTTTGGAATAAGGGTTATTATGGCTTCATAGAATGAGTTCGATAGTGAATTTTTCCTTTCAATTTCATTGAAGAGTTGGAGGATTATTGGTTTGAGCTCTGCTTTGAAGGACTTGTAGAATTCCACTGTAAATCCATCTGTTTCTGGCATTTTCTTAGATAGGAGGTCTCTTATTGCTGCTTCTATTTCCATCCTTGATATGGAGCTGTTAAGATGGTTTAGCTCATCTTGGTTCATTTTTGGCATGTCCATATTTGCTAGGAAAAGGTCCATTTATGCCAAGTTCTCACACTTATTAATATAAAGGTTTGAGAAGCGTTCCCTTATAATGTTCTGAATCTTCTTTCTGTGGTGATGTTTCCATTCTCATCTCTGAATTTATTTATTTGGGTGTGTTTTCTTTTTCTGATAAGATTTGCTAACGGTCTTTCAGTTTAGTTAATTTTTTCGAAGAACCAACTCTTTGTTTTGTCGATTCTTTCTATGGATTTTTTAAAAATTCTAATTCATTTAATTCCTATTTAATTTTAAATATTTCTTTCCATCTACTGGGTTGGGGTTTATCTTGTTGTTCTTTCTCAGGGAGGTTCAGATATCTCATAAAATTGTTGGTTTAAGGTCTCTCCAATTTGTTGATGTAGGAACTCAGAGCTATAAACTTCCATCTGAGTACTGCCTTTGCTCTATCCCAGAAGAGCTGGTAATTTGTGTGTTCATTTTTGTTGAATATCATGAATATTTGAATTTACTTACTAATCTTTTCCATGACACACTGGTGATTCAACAGTATGTTGTTCAGCCTCCATGTGTTACAGGACTTTCATTGGTGGCTTTTGGTGTTGAGTTCTAATTTTATTCCCTTGTGGTGTGAGAGAATGCATGGCAAAACTTCAATTTTTCTGAATTTGGACAAGTTTGCTTCATGACCTAAACTGGGGTCTATTTTGGAAACTGTTCCGTGTGATGCTGAGAAAAACGTGTATTCTGCTGCTGCTGGATGAAATACTCTGTAGATGTCTGTTATACCTAGTTGACCCATGCAGTTGTTTAGATTTGCAGTTTCTCTGTTGAGTTTTTGCCTATTTGATCTATCTCGTGGGTATAGTGGTGACTTAAAATCTTCAACAGTTTATGTCTTTGGATCTATGTGAGATTTGAGGGAAAGTAGTGTTTCTTGGATAAATCTGGGTGATCCGTTGTTTGCCAAATAGAGATTTAGAATTGTAATATCCTCCTGAAGGGGAGATCCCTTAATTAGTATGTAGAGACCTTCTTTATGTCTTCTCACTAATTGTAATTTGAAGTCTATTTTATCTGATATGAGGATTGCCATTCAAGCCTCTTTATGGGGACTATTTGCTTGGTAGAATTTGTTCCAGCCTTTCACTTTCAAAATGTGTTTGTTTGTATGAGCAAGGTGTGACTCCTGAAGGCAGCAGATAGAAGGATCTTGCTTTTTAATCCAACTAGACAGTCTGTCACTTAATTGGAGAGTTAAGTCCATTAATGTTGAGAGTTAGGACTGAGAAGTGTTTGGGAGTTCCTGCAATGCTTTCCAACTTCTTGGGGGATGGAGCAATTGGATTCTTCCTATAGTTCTTGGATTCTCAGTTTGGGTGCGGTTTCTTGGTCTTTATTGTGGTCTTGTTAGTTTTCTATGTGTAGCACATCGTTAAGTATTTTTTATTGGGCCTGTTTTTTGGAGACACATTGTTTCAGTTTTTCTTTGCTATGGAACGTTTTTATTTTACCTTCAGTTATGAGAGAGCTTAGCTGGGTACAGTATGATTGATTGATAGTTGTTTTTCCTTAGGACATGGCCTACATCATTCCAGGCTCTTCTTGATTTAATTGTCTCCATTGAGAAATCTGAGCTGATTCTAATTGGTTTCCCTTTGTAAGTAGTTGATCTTTTCTACTTGACAGCTTTAAGGATTTTTTCCTTGGAATTGATCCTGTGTGGATTATAATGTAATGGTGAGATAGCCTTCTCTAGTCTGGTCTATTTGGGGTTCTAAAAGTTTCGTGTATCTGAATAGGCTTATCTTTTTGCATGTTTGGGAAGTTCTCTGCTAGGATCATGTTAAATACATTTCCTAGACCTTTAAATTCTGTCTCTAGGTGCTCCTCTACCCCCATTATCCTCAGATTAAGTCTTCTGAGAATGTCTTCCAAATGTTGAATAGATCTATCATATTTCTTGTATTTGTCTTGGATAGTTGTATGTTCTTTCTCTGTAATTACCTGGCTGTCCTCAATCCCTCAAATTTGCTCCTCTGCATGGTCTAACCTACTGTCGAGACTTTCTACTTTGTTTTTTTTTTATTTCTTTTCCTTCTAATTGGTCAGCTTTGATGGCTTCAAATTCTTTGTTGGAGCTTTGTTTTAGATCTTGTATGAACTTCTTTACCTCCTTAATTTGGTGTTGTGTTTATTCTCAAATCACGTACTTGATTGGTTATGGTTTCCTTGTACTCCCATTCCTTCTGTTGGGCTCCATTCAGCATTCCCTTTGTGGTCTCCCTGAATTCTTTCAGCTTTCTGTTTATGGATTCCATGAATGCCTCTATTGATATTTGTCTATTGTCATGCCGCTCTCCCAAGTCCTATATTACTCTTTGATGAGCTTCCTCATGTTCATGCATTTCCTGTAGTTCTCTTTGACTGTTCTCAGCCTGCTCATGCAATTCCTGTATCAATTTTTGAGGAGCTTCCTCACTCTCATGAGATTCCAGTATTAATCTTTGGTTTGCCTCTCTCTCTCTATCACGCTCACATTGAAGAAAGGAAGGAAGAAAGGAAGGAAGGAAGGAGAGAAAGAGAGAGGTAGGGATGGGGGAAGGAAGGAGGAAGCAAAGAAGAAAGGAAGGAAGGAAGGAAGAGAGGGAGAAAGGATAGGACAAAACAATTTAATTCATAAAATCTCTTTAGCCCAACATAAACTCCATGTAATGAATCCTTAATAAAGTCAAGTTTGCAATTTTCACTTCTTTGCATGGTACCCATGCATGAATGAAACCAACAAATGAAGGATCATAAATAACTAGGTGAATCTGTTTGCCTTTGTAGTAATATATATGCAAATTTTTTCTCATTTTTTATACATCATCAAATATCTATTTACAAACAATTTACATTTAGTTATAAATATTCTAAAAATTGATGAAACTAAAGGATTTCAATATATTATATAATGTGAATACAAGTATTTTTAATGTTATTAATATTAAAGTCTTCATGTTATATTAATTGTGAAAAATTATTTTGCATTTTATCAGATTAATTAGCATCCTCTGATTTTGGTGTCTGTGGGAGTCCTAATAGCAGGCCATAATTAAAATCAAATGAAATCTTGATTTGAGATTTCCCCAATTGCTTGATGTAGGCATTCAAAGCTGTAAATTTTCCACTAAGTATTACATTTAATATGTCCCAAAGGAGCTGGTATTTTGTGTGTTCATTTTTGTTAAATTCCAGAAACTTTCAGATTTCTATTCTAATCTCTTCAGTGCCCCACTGGTCATACAGCAGTGTGTTGTTCACTCTTCATGGGTTTGACCTTTTTTTTCTTTTTTTGGCTTCAGCGTTTTAATTGTAAGTTTATTCTGTTGTGGTCTGAAAAGATATGTGAATTCAATTAATTTTCTTTCAATTTGGACAGAATTTCTGTGTGACATAGGATAGGTTCTATTTTGGAGAATCTTCCATGACCTGCTGTGAAGGATGTACATACTGATACTGAATGTATATTCTGTAGATGTCTGTTAGGGGTAGGTGGTCAATGGAGTTATTTAGGTATTCAGTTTATTAGTTGAGTTTTTCCAGTATAACCAATCGATGGATGACAATGATGGGTTGAGATGTGTTTTTAGGTTGTGTAGTATTTGGTTGACAATGTAGGGTGGTCCAGGTTTCAGGGCATTGATATTTACACTTGTTATATCCTCCTAATTGAGAGTTGCCTTTCTCAACATATAATGTCTCTTCCTACTAATTTTAATTTGAATTCTATTTTATCTTATTTTAGTAATTCTACTGTGGCCCGTTTATGGAGTCCATTTACTTGAAAATTTTCCTTCCACCCTTTCAGTTTGAGTATGTTTGTTTTTTGTCAATAAAATGTATCTCTTGTGGACACTGGATGGATGTGTCTTGTTTTTTGATACTACTAGCTGATCTGTTTTCTAATTGGTAATTTAATTCCATTGATATTGAAAGTTAAGACTGAGAAATATCTGATAAGCCCTGTTATGTTATAGCCCTGCTGTTAGGAGCTGTGCCTCATCTACTGTTAATATATTTACCTTGTTCTCTGGTAGGGAGCATTTTATATAACCAGTTCCTGTTCTTCTTGATCTTCTCTATATAGGGTATATTTAATTAACTTCTACCCTGCTTATTTGATGGAGATACATTGTTTCAAGTTTTCTTTGTCATGAAATATTTTTATATATCCTTTAAATGTAAAGGAGAGTTTGGCTTGGGACCATATTCACGATTGGTAATAGTTTACCTTTAATGTTTGTCATATATTATGCCAGGCTCACCTTTTTATGCCTAGAAAAGTTGAGCATTTCTTCATGAGTCTAATGGCCATTTTTATTTCCTCTTCAGAGACGTCTCTCTTTAAGTCTTTAGCCCACTTAGTTATCGAGTAGTTGTTTCTTTGAGGATTTGTTGTCAGGTGATTTAATTTTTAGAGTCCTAAGTATATTTTAGATATAAGACCTCATCCGTTTTATGACTCGTGAAGATCTTCTCCCAGAACGTGGGCTTTCTATTGGTCTTGTTAGCTATGACCTTTGCCTTGCAGAAGCTCTGATGTTTCATGCAATCCCAATTTTCCAAACTTTATTTGATTTCTTTTATTTCCAGTTCTCTATTAAGAAAATTTCGACTTGTGCTAAAAAGCCCTAGAGTTTCTCCTATTCCTTCATGTAATGTTTTCATGCTGTCTTCTTTTATTTTGAGGTGTTTGATCTATTTGGAGTTGATTCTCCTGCAGGGTGATATATACAGATCTAGCTTTATTTTTCTACAAGTGTTGAAGCAATTTTGTCAACACCATTTACTCAAAAGGCTGTCTTACCTCCATTCTATTTTTTAGCTCCCTTGCCAAACATTAGGTGGCTATAGGTCAGTGGGTTTATTTCTGAGTCTTCAGTCTTATTCCATTGATCCTCAGGTCTGTTCTTGTGCCAGTACCAAGCTGTTGTTTTACTATGGCTTTTTGGTAGAGTTTGAAATTTGGAACTGATAGTGCTCCAGTGCTGTTCTTTCTGCTATGGATTGGCAAACCCAGAGCTAGCATTATACTTAATGGTGAAAATTTAAAGCCATTTCTTATAAATTCAGGAATGAGATAAAAATGTCTGCTCTCTCCACTACTCTTCAACTTAGTATTAGAATGCTAGCTGGGGCAATTATACAAGATGCAAACTTAAAGGGATCCAAATAGGGAAAGATGAAGTAAACTCTCCCTCTTTGCAGATGATATGATCCTGTATTTAAAGAACCGCATGGACTCCACTCCCAAATTATTGAGCTGATCAGAAACTTTGGCAAACTAGCCAAGTATAAAATTCACCCTCAGGAATCAATGGCTTTCCTGTATTCCAATAATATTAAGAATGCAGGTGATATTAGGAAAGCAACCCCTTTTTAAAAGCCACACAAGAAATAAAATATCTAGGAGTTAAGAGGTGAAGGACCTCTATGAACGAAATTTTCAAAGCCTGAAAATGAAAATGAAAGCAGAACTGAGGAAGTGGGAAACCACCCATGCTCATGGATTGGGAGGAATAACATCATGAAAATAGCAATACTGCCAAAGGCTATGTCTAAATTCAATGTGATACCTATCAATATCCCAATCTCACTCTTCAATGAAATAGAATTAATCCAAAAATTCATGTGGAACAGTAAAAACCCCAAATAGCACTGAGGTTTTTTTTAGTGATTCTCATTTTGTATTACCACTTTGATTCTACAAAGTAATCTATGGATTTTAACTTTCTTCCCTCCCTTTGTATAAAGCTCAAAAAACCCTGCCTCTAACTCCCAAGACACTTAACTCTTAGGTCTGGACAATTGTTCCTAGATAGTGGATTACTTAATTGTATTTTGAACGCATAAAACATGCATATAGAAATTTCACATTTTGATCTCATGAGAAAACAGCCTTTTCTCCACTCTCAGATTTATTTCCTGAAAGGCATTTTTAGAGAGAATCTGTTTTCATTTTTAGATGAAAGGCTTGTAGGAAACTATTCTCATAACCTGGCTCCTCCGTCCGCACCTCAACACCTAAAACACAAATTTCAAAACGCATTTACAAGAAACAATACAAAAACCAAACACTGTGAATGCTCAGATGCAGAACATTTTACAAAACCCAGAATATAACTCTGCTGTCTGAGGGAGGGGCTCTCTGAATAAATTAACAAACAAACTCAAAAGAGCATCCAGGAGTATCAGATGTGAGTGTCCCTGGCTGCTACTCCATGGACAAGGAGCATAGAATGGCTTCCTAAGCCTGCTGGCGAATGCGTGGAGAAAGTTTCCTTGCCAGTCTGAGTACAAAAGTTGGCATTACCCCGCTTGGGCCTGTCTTTTTTGTCTTTTCCCCACAGCAGAACAGAATCAACCCCTCCTCCATGGCTGATAAATACTGTACAAACTGATCCACAGAGTGGCATCTGTTCAGTCTGCACTCCTTCCTAGGTGGGAGGACCCTTTCCCGTAGTATACGTGTGCTCCCAGGGGCTGATCCTCATGGACCCAGCCCAAGGGGCAGGGGGGTGCTAGATGTGAGTCAGTGGCACTGTGTCATTCATGCAGCAGCAGCCAGGTTGCTGCCCTAGCCCAACAGCAGGTGCACCCTGATCTTCTTCCACAGTCTCAGGCGAGGGGTGCTCACAAGGGCCCTAGGTGGGCAGGCTTCCACTAGGATCCTACTTCACCAGAGGGACCAGCATGCCTGATGAAGTGGCTGCCGCCTGAATTGTTAATTATTTAATTAATTGTTTAATGGAGCAGGTTTTTTTTGCCAGTTGTGGGGCTTGAACTCTGGGCCTGGGCACTGTCCCTAAGCTCTTCAGCTCAAGACCAGTGCTCTACCACTTGAGCCATAATGCCACTTCCAGCTTTTTCTGCTTATGTAGTGCTGAGGAATTGAACCCAGGGCCTCATGCATGCAAGGCAAGCACTCTGTCACTGAGCTACCTTCTCAGCCTTGGAGCAGTTTTAAAGAAAATGATTCACATTATTGTATGATATTATTGGAGAGTAATTTTTCTTCCATATGTGCCCAAAGCACAATGAAATCTATACAGATTTGAACTCACGGTTGGAAGAGTGTCCTACATACCACTATAAGTATTGTGGCATTTGTCCAAATTGACAGAATAGCTTTCTAGGACATCTAATTTGCTATGTAATAGACCTTTTGTAGCCACCTTATTTCCCCATACAGGCATGGCCTGGCTTCCTTGCCGCTCCCTGTGCATTTAACAGTTCCATTAATATGCAGTAGGCTCTCTTGTACAGCCCCCTGTCACTCTATGTTTTCCCCCCACAGAACACATATGCACAATGCTTCAGATTGTAGGCTTAAAAAGAAACATATTTAGGATTCATGAATACTAGATTATATAAAAACACTAACATTTTAATAAAGTTAGAAAAATAAATAGAATGAGCATTTTATAAACATCAAGACAAAAAGAAAAATACAGGTTTTCCCAGGAATGGGGGAAGGAATCTCTAAATCTAGATTGGCTTCTAAGTTGCCTTCAGAAAGAAATTCTGCCTCAGAGTCCTAAAAGGGATTTACTTCCTCATTAAAGACAGGGTTTTCTTCCTGAGTCCAAGGAGGGACAGATTCTAATTTCTCAATTGGAAATTGGATCCCCTGCAGGAGGACAGATTGGTCAGGATATTCTGTGAGGAAAGATTCCCTTTCCTCAACTGAATCTAGATTTTGAACCTCACTTATTGGTTTTCCTGAAGATACACTGGGGTCATTTTCCATTAACACACATTTACACTGCATACCAAGACATGTCTTTTTGACTTGTTTGGAGCTAATCTAGGTGGATTATGAACATCAATGGAAGACATTCTGGATAGGCTTCTTCCTTGGTGGTAAGTGCAGGTACACCTGCTTCACATGTGGGATTCAGAACCAGTGGGATGTCCACAGGACTCAAAACCTGCTTGGGCCTTTCTATATATTAAAAAAACACCCTCTATGTTCACATGCTTTCTGGAGATCAGTAATGGTTTCTGATCTCCATGAGTCATCATAAACGACATCACTGATGGGTTCTTTATCTGGAGAAATGCAGGAGCACCTCTACTGTGATGCAAACCTGAGAATGGAAATAGGTACAGGAGTCTTAGAACTCAAGAAGTTAAGGTGTGACTAAACTTTCATGAGAATCTAATGGGGGAAGCTGTAGAACTGGAGTTTGGACTGAAGACTAATGAGAAGTTAGGATGTTTCTAATGAGTGGCTACTTCCAAGTTCTTTCAAAGGAGAACAGATATTACCTGGCAAAGAATATCCATAAAAGGATATTTTGCCAAGCTGGGGAGTACTAAGGGCTCTATCCCAATCCGACCCATGCCTAAAGACACAAGTTCCATCCATACTCACCAGCAGCTCTGAGGTATCTAAACAAGGACTTCTTCCACGTTTTTTTGGTCTCGTGGGCCATGCATTCCTCTAGCTGGTCCAGAAGAATATGTAAGCAGAAGAGCAAGTCTGAAGAGGGCAGGTTGAGCTTGACATACTGTGTAAGTTCTTTTAGGGTGTCATGGTTCTTGTTCTCATAGAAATCATCAAGGTAGAAGTCCGTCCACATAGGGAAGATGGAACAAACTATGCTATGGGCAGATTGGTGACAAGGAAAATGAAAGCCTTTCCTCCCCATCCTGAGCTTTGTACTATAGCCTCTTTCTGGCGGGACTTGCATGTTGTAGGAAGAGACTCCTGCAAGCAGGATGCTCTTCACAACCCACTTCTAGAAATTTCTCAAATATAATCATCTAAAATTCTCCCTATGATAGGAGGAGAAGGTTGTTTCCCCTCTTGATCCGACTTGCTATACATACTCCCCCTCGTCATCCATGAGAGTCCAAAACCACAACCACATCCACACTGTGTAATCTGGTATCCACTGAAGTGCCAAGCCTCAACCCCCTGGTGAAAATCACAACTGGTGTGCAAAGAAGGAAGTTGACTTTGATTCAGACACCTCAAAGATACCCAGTTTTCAAAGACAGAACTTCTCTTTGTGTCAACGTCCACTGACTTCTTCATCTTGTTCATCTTCCTCCCAGTTACGGTAGAAGGATCTGTACCAATGGGGTGAGAGAAGGAAGTTAACTCTATGCTTCTCCTTTTCTGAACTAACAGGACACACATGGGACTGGTTAAGTCACATATGGTAATGTAAACATAACAGACAAAAAGTAGAGATATGTCTATACAATTTCATGGAAATTCTGTGAGGATGGTTATTAGCATCTGTCCAAATAAATGTCCCATGGCTCATGCCTCTAATCCTACTAATCAGGAGGGTGAGATCTAAGGATCACAGTTTGAACCCAGTCTAGTTTGTAAAATTCTAAAGACACTTATCTTCAATTAACCAGCCAAAGGCCAGACCTGGACTTGGGGCTTAAATGGCAGAGTGATACGAACAGAACAGCACTCAGGCCCCACGTTCAAGTTCCAGTCTTTCTTCCATCTATATTCCTTCAAAGGCCTCCAAGATAGTGGTTTCCTATGTGAGGGTGGACGTTGGGTGACACTGGCTCATTCCTTTAATCCTAGTCTCTCAGCAAGCAAACTGTTAAGGCTCCACTAGATTCTGAGGAAAATGAAATGTTCTGGCAGGCCACTCGTAAGGAGTAATCCAGGGAGTGCACTTCTTTGTCTCAAGCCAAGCTCCTGTGATATAACCCCAGTGAAACAGTCTCAGAGAGGTACCAAGTATTCCAATAATCTACCAGGGGGTCTCATCAGTCCTGGATTTGAATGAGGAACACTCACTTTTTAAACAATATCCAGCAACTGCTCCATTGTCCCCCACTCTCTTTAGTGGTGGTGGAAGTTTCCAACATAGAAGAGATCACCTTTCTGGTAGGCAGGGAACAGGTCCATTACCAGCATTTCCAACAAGCCTGAGTCCAAGCTCCATATATTATAAGGCACATTCAGGGTTTGGGCAGACTCATTGTCACACTGAGGTGGTAAAAAGAATGGATCTTTGAAACATGGAAATGGGAGTACACTTCAAAATGAGTAATAGAGCGGATTGAAAAGTACACAGTAAATATTTTCTCAATATACACATATAAAAACACAAGAAGAAGCCTGTAATGTGGGCTAGAATGAGATTAAATAGGTTTCCTGTCATAGTTACACGTGACCTGAGTTGCCTTGTGATTCCCTTGGTTTCTTCTTATAAAAAGGCCTGAGACATTGGATTCTTGGTTTGGCACTGATCCAATGTCTGCAGTATCGAGTGAGGCACTCTCCCCTCTCATGCCTGGGACCTGATTCTCTTGAACTTTGAAAACAATATAGGAATGTCTTTCTTGTTCCTGAGCCACAGGTGAAGTGAGCTGGCTAGAGCTGACTGTAAGTTACAGTTGCCTGGGTCTCAGAGTTCCATATTCTATTGCATTGTGAGGGAAGTAGTGTCATCTCTCAGAGCCCAATGATCTAAGCTGCTTACTCACATAAGACCATCCCAAAGACAAACTGGAGGCTGAAATTTCCCCTCCCATATCACTTTATACAAATGTGGACATTGTCAAATCCCAACATCTGCAGCTAGGCCTAGGAACCAGCATGGTCTCAGCCTCAAGGAAGCTTTCCTAGGTGAGATCCATGCCTTGTCACTATTCCTCTCATCCTGCAAAAATCATTTTGCCTCTCAGGGCCCTCTCAGCCTGCCATGTGCTTTTTGCATCTATTTCTGACATCTACTTCCTAGAACACTGTTTGGTTTATGTTTCCTAACCTTTAGTTTGCTCTTGAAGCCCCTGTGTGCTGTAATCTGCCCAAAAGGCAAGTACTTAGAGGTGGGAAAAATCATAAAAATATTGAAAATACCTTACACATATAGTCAGACATTTTTACATGTGTACATTTTTTTAAGATAGACTATTTTTGATACATTTGTCATATTTTATGACAGAGGGGAAGGGGAGAAGGGAAAAGGTGCTGCATTGTCTTCTCATAATTCAAATGATTATTATTTTTTGAATGGGTGTCCAGTCGTGGGGCCTGAACTTTGGGCCTGGGCGCTGTCTCTCAGCTCTTCAGCTCAAGGCTAGCAATCTACCACTTGAGCCACAGCACCACTTCTGGCTTTTTTCTTTTTTTGCTTATGTGGTGCTGAGGAATCGAACCCAGGGCCTCATGCATGCAAGACAAGCACTCTACCACTGAGCCAACTTCCCAGCCCTTGAATGATTATTATTTAAAACTATAGTTGAAGGAATGTAAGATTTAAAGATAAAAACCGTGCTACTCTTCTTTTTATAAGCTAGTCGTTTATAAAGTATTTCCTCACTAAAGTCTTGTCACCTGTGTCTCATGAACTATCCTCCTCCTTCAAAATAATCAAGAAAAACCTTCACAAATAAGTGGGCTCTTGTCCAATCTCTGGATAAGAATTTAAGATACAATATTGCCTGTGACTCTCTGTGTGTACATCTCTGTGGGAGTGTGTGTATGTGTGTGTGTGTGTGTTTGTGTGTGTGTGCAAATGTGTGTCAATGCATATGTGTGTTTTAGGACTTGAACTCCAGGGCTATATGACAATCACAAGTATCTTTCCCTTAACTGTAGTGCCACCAACTGCGCCACAGTTCTCCTGCAAGCTTTTTGTAGTGAACTGGAGAGGAAAGACATACAATTTCCTGCTCAGGCTATCTGAACTAAATCTCAGGTCTCAACCTCCTGATTAGCTATAGTTATAATTATGAGCCTCCAGAATCTGGTGATAAAGCATTGTTACTGGAGGCAGTGGGGTTGAAAGCTTCAGTTGAACCTCACAACACTCTATACCATAATACAGCAACAGTAGCCAGGTGCTGGTGGCTCAAGCCTGTAATCTTAGTTATTCAAAGCCAGCCTGGGCAGGAAAGACCGTGAGACTGCTATCTCCAATAAACCACTAGAAAACCGGAAGTGGCGCTCTGGCTCAAGTAGTAGAGCGCTCGCCTTGAGTTGAACAGTGCAGAGACAGCGTTCAGGCCCTGAGTACAAGCCCCATGACCAAAACAAAACAAAAAAAAATGGCAACAGCAAAGCCATATATCAAAATACTATAATAAGATGTAATTAGAATATAAGTTAGTGATATAGTCTGCTAGCATAACTTTCAGGAAACGTTGGTCTTAATAATTTAGCATCACAAAACCAAACAAAATGAGATAATTTTAGTAGACTCCACAAATTTTTAATTCCATCATAAAATAATTTCAAAACATTATAAAAACAGGAAAACATTCATAATTATAAGGAGAATGTAAAAAAGATAAAAGATAAAAGATGGCAAGTTATGAAATGGAAAATTCTTGTCATGGTGGATATATGGTGGTATTGTCATGGTGAATATGCGATGAAGTTCTTCGGAACCGCAATAGATAAATATATATTTACTACACATATTCTAACTTGTCTCTAACTCTATTTTCTAATGCACATTATCAATGTATTCATGTTTTTGTAATTGCAAAATAACTAGCAGAGTCCGGAGGTTACCAAAATACATTAGCTTCAATGTTTTAGGAGATAAACGTTCTAAATATATTGACTAATCTATATATTAAACATGTAGTGTGTTATCATTGTACTCTCTAAGTATGTACATACACTACTTCAAAGTGAAATGGAATACAACATGGTTTTGCCTGTAAAGCTAGCTTTTTGGTATATCAATTCAAGACCAGTGTAGTTTTTCCTGCAATGCTCCCCAGCTTCTGGCTATGTGTGATGGAATACATCTATCATCCCAGGTCCATGGGAGCTGAGAGCAAGAGGATTTCAATTCCATGCCATTCTAGGCAAGAACTGGCACATGGCTCTATCTCAGCCAAATAAGGTTCAACACTGTTTAGCACCTATCACCCTCACCTAGGTGAAAATAAAAATAAGAGCATTTTAGTATAACAAACAATATTAAAACATGCCAATATAAACCAACATGAACAACACACACCTAGTGTTTGTTTCTCATACCTGTAATCCTATTAGCTAGGATTATATATGTGAGCCAGAGGCACGAAGCAGTTCATCATTTTAAAAATGAGTATTTGAAGCCAGGTGCCAGTGTCTCATGCCTGAAATCCCAGCTACTCATGAGGATGAGATCTGAAGATCGCAGTTCAAAGCCAGCCCAGGAAGAAAAGTCCCCATAAGACTCTTATCTCCAATTAACAACTCAAAAAACAAAAGTGTGTCTGTGGCTCAATTAGTAGAGTGCTAACTAACTTGAGTACAGTCTTAGGGACAGTGTCCAGACCCTGAGTTCAAGCCCCACCACTGACAAAAAAAACAAACATTTCGATATCTGAATTTCTTTTGAATTAAAATGTGTGTGGTGGTATACAATTCTACAGACTACTACATAGTTCATTATATTTGTAGTCAGAAAAAGCATCAGCAATTGAATGAAGGACATTTTTTCATAAACTAGGAAAGATTGGTCTTTAATTAGAAGAAATTGCTGGACTCATACATAATATTCTCTTCCAATAGTACCTGTGGGAGGGAGAAAATCAAGGATCATTCTGTTACTTTGGGAGCTTCTGTTATTAATCACTGCAATAAATATTATGAAAATGACACTGTGAAATTATTTAGAGAGATGACTTGAATGTTACCTTTCTACACACTCATGCTACTCCCTCAAATAAATCACAGAACTTAAAATGAGTAACATTTTAGCTGGGAGCCAGTGGTACATGCCTGTAATTCTAGCTAATCAGAAGCTGAGATTTGAGGATGGCAAGTCAAACCTAGCCCTGGCAGGAAATCCATGACACACTTACCTCCAATTAATCACCAGAAAACCTGAAGTGGCACTGTGGCTCAAGTGGCAAAGTGCTAGCCTTGATCTGAACAGCTTAGGGACAGTGCCCAGGCATGGAGTTCAAGCCCCAGGATCAAGAAAATGAAAAAAGGGGAGAAAAGCCACATTTTAAAGCTAATGTGCATATATACACTGAAATTGTACAGAAATAAAGTTATAACAGCCCCTGGACTGTCAAAAAAAGAGATTAAACTGAAATTGTCTTCAACCTTTCATTTAGAAAATCTACACTGGTGGCAGGCTATTGGAGCTCACATCACAAACTAGAGGCAGAATTTGGGAGGATCACAGTTCAGAATGAGTGTGCAAGGAAAGTAATAAGATTCTCACATTAAGCCTGGCATGTTGCAATGCATTTATGAACCTAGCTACTTTTCAGACATAGGTGAGGAACTTAGCCTCTGTTCGGCCCTCAGCAACACTGATAACTTATGAGCAAAGTAACTAAATTGAAAAAGGATTGTTCTAATGGTAGAATACTTGTTCAGCAAACAAAATATCTCAATTCATACTCATCTCCTAAAAGAGGAAAGAAAAGGGAAGAAAGAAAGAAAGAAAGAAAGAAAGAAAGAAAGAAAGAAAGAAAGAAAGAAAGAAAGAAAGAAAAGGAAGAGAAAAAGAAAGTAGAGAAGGAGGGGGAGAGAAGGAAGGAAGGAAGGAAGGAAGGAAGGAAGGAAGGAAGGAAGGAAAGAAGAAAGAGAGGAAGGAAGGAAGGAAGGAAATGAAAAGAAAGAAAGGGAGGAAGAAAAAAAGGGAGGAAGAGAGGTATAAATAAAAACGTCATCATGTGTTAGATGTTAATAATGACCCTAAATCATGTTAGCCATAAATGCCATCACTTAATTCTCTGGGAAGAGACATTTTGTATCAAGCCCTGTTGTATGGGCTTGGGACTCTGGAAAACCACCAGAGTCCATGAAAAAATGCTAACAGCAGGAGTCGTTTATTTGCAATCTCAAGCTTGGTCCTCCCTGCACTTGGTAAATGGTGATGCTAAGACTCCCCGAACACAAAATCAGAACAGCTTTTATAGTATTGAACAAGCAAGTTTAGGGAACTTCCACATAAGTAGTTACATAATTGGTTTGAGTCCACCCTAACCTCACTGCACTTTTTCTGAACTATTGGTATGTTCTGTTCCTGGAACACTTGGGCAACTCTTTTGATTTCTTGAGGGTGGGCAGGATTTTGGGCACCTGTGTTTTTTTCTCTCTCTTGGGGTTACTCTGAGGGAAGCCTAGCACAAGATGTTGGGGTCAATCTCAAATTGGAGTTACTTTGGCTCTTCATTCTCTTCTCTTCTAGAGCATCAGGGACCAATCTTGGTCCCTAATTGGCACAGTCTTCTATATTTACAGTTTGGTATTGAGATCTCAGAACTAATAGATGAACTGTGCTGATCCTCTCTTTTACAAAGGCCACCAGTCTACAATGTCCACATGTGAGTAACAAAATTAACACTACCAAAGGGCCTTATATTTTCTTCCAGCAATCCTGACTCCGTACCTCACAGCTATCTTAATTTTATACCAGATGTACTCATATGCTCCAATTTTAAGACATACTCATACCATTTGCTACATAATTAAACTTTCTGAGGTTTGTCTTCTTTACAAACATTTTAAGACAATCCTTTCTTTTTAAATCCTTTCTTACCCAGATGATACCAATTTTTCCCCAACTCCTTTCCTAATGCTTTCTGTACTACCTCCTTGTCTTTACAATTCCTTGAGTTTCTTTGTGCCTAGAGATTAAAACTGCACATTTTTCCTTCGACTTGTGGAACCATGTTATCTCAGAAAGCCTCAAGGCACCAGTGGGATGAAAAGCTTGATAGATTTTAAGGCTAAGATTAGGGCTGGTCTCATTCCTCTTACTATCTCCGTTGATTTTAAAAAAATCCTCCTTTATCTTTAAAACATAACGAGGAAGAAGCAGGTTATTACCATACCAGAGCGAAAAGAGGATGTGTCCCTGAATGCCTAAGGCAATTCAGCAATAACTTTGCCACTAATATCCACTGTGGGATTAGAGAGGGTTACTAGATATCACCAAAAGAATGTCCCACAAGATCTTATTTTGTAGCAGATTTCAACAGGGAAGCATTCTCAGGTGATGGAATCAAGCAGGAGTTCAGTCTATTTTACTGCGGTGGAGGTGGTCTGAGTGATGATGTAGATTTCCTCCAGGTGACTGTCAGGCTGTCGTTGAACTTTATCCATTAGGGTGTGCAGCAGCAGCAGCAGCAGCAGCAGGGTCTCTCAGTGGCTCCAAGCGACAGTCACACCTCGTGCTGAGCTGCAAATTCCTACACAACCTGGTTAAGGACACATGGCATAGGCTTGGCAGGCTGTGACCCCACTAGATTTTAAAACTATTTAGACAATAAACATAGTTGTGCTGGTAGCTTTAGTGTGGTCTTTTTTGTAAACATTAGGGTAAATGCCCAAAAGTGGGATTGCTGGGTCATAGGGGAGTTCTATGTGAAGTCTTTTGAGGAACCTCCATACTGCTTTCCAAAGTGGTTGAACAAGTTTACATTCCCACCAACAATGAAGTAAGGTTCCTTTCTGTCCACATCCCCTCCAGCATCTGTTGTTGTTAGAGTTCTTGATTTTTGCTGTTCTAACTGTAGTGAGGTGATATCTCAATGTTGTTTTGATTTGCATTTCTTTTATGGCTAAGGATGTTGAACATTTCTTCATGTGTCTATTGGCCATCCTTCTTTCTTCTTCAGAGAAGCTTCTCTTTAAGTCTTTCGCCCACTTACTTATTGGGCAGTTGTTTCTTTGAGGATTTGTTGTTGGGTGGTTTAATTTTTTGAGTTCCAAGTATATTTTAGATATGAGACCCTTGTCCGTTGTAAGGCTAGTAAAGATCTTCTCCCAGTCCGTGGGCTTTCTATTGATCTTGCTAGCTATGTCATTTGCCCTGCAGAAGCTCTGCAACCTTATACAATCCCATTTGTCCAACCTTTCTTTGATTTGTTGTGTTTCCAGGTCTCTATTCAGAAAATTTCGGCCTGAGCCAAGGAGACCTAGGGAAGATATGGAACCAACCCAGATGGCCCTCAATAGATGAATGGATCAAGAAAATGTGGTGTATATATACACAATGGAATTCTATGCCTCCATCAGAAAGAATGACATTGCCCCAGTTGTTAGGAAATGGAAAGGCTTGGAAAAAATTATATTAAGTGAAGTAAGCCAGGCCCAAAGAAACATAGGTCCCATGGTTTCCCTTATTTGCAATATCTAGTATAGGTATGAGTCAAGCGGAAAAAGTCAGAGAATGTGATGTTAGGAAAACGAACCCTCAAATATGTATTTTAATGTTTTTGTTTCTTTCATGCATGTGTTTCTAATGCATTTATAAGATTATTTCTTGGTTGCTTTGTATGTCCCTCCCCCACAGTGTAACCCCTGCTTTCACTATATTTGATGTCAGTATAACATGTGGAGGAGATGGGGACAAACAAGTCGTTTAAGGATTCAAGTGGACCTGTTGCAACAATGAGAAGTACAAAATGTCATGTCAAAACCAGCTTTACAATGTCGGAGGGGGGGGTATGATTGGGTGGGGGGGAGGGGGGAGGCTGGGAAGGGAGGTGAAGGGTAAACAAAGGAGGAGGCTGCAATGCTTGGTAAGAAATGTATGCATTATCCTGACCATGTAATTGTAACCCCTCTGTACAGTATGTTCTCAAATAAAATAAAATAAAATTTAAAAAAAAAAATAAAACTATTTAGACAATAGCCCGGGACAATTTACCAAGACGACAACTTTTTAAATTAGATAGTTCTTTTAATAAGACTAGGATTTTCTAGGCAGATATACAGGGCTCAGGCCTGTAGTATTATTTCCCATGTCTTTTCCTTCTGTCTGTTTTGCCACATTTTTAAAAAAGTGAATCTGGTCCCTTCTTCTTAAAAGGGGATGATGGGCAAAGATTCATCTTCTGTCACTTCTTCAAGCTGACTCAGGGATGTTTATCCTAGTTAGCCAGGAACCTATAACCATAGCCTATTTTACAAAGAGGTAATCAGGGTTAAATGTCATTAAGAACAATATTTTAACTTTTAACAAATGCACAGACCTTTTTTCTGGCTACAGCTGTGGAGCTTATTTAGACTTCTGGTTTGCAAAAGGATCTTTCTGGATGGCATAGGAATGTGATCTCTAGTAATCCTAACAATGCCTCAGTTACCTATGTAGGCCTTCAGACAGATATCAATAGAAACACACTCTCAGGTTTACAAAGTTTTTTCCTGAGCAGATGAATTTCATGTAGCTGGCATCAGCTCAAAATTTACTGCCAATTAGAGGTTTTGGCACATACAGGGGTTGGAATCAAAACTATCTTCCACATTTTTAAACCTTATCTTTTTAGTACTATCACAGATGACTGACGAGTTCCTGTCCCTTACAAGGTAGATAGGCATAGACAGTAGGCATGCTTACAAACTATGTTCCCATGAACTCCTGGCTCTGACCAATTTTTGAAATGCCACGCACAAATGACTCTAGGATCTGACATTATTTCTGCCATCCAAGCAGTGGCTTATGGTGTCTGGATGATCCTCCATTGTTTTCATCCCAGGAGTGTCTTCTCCACACTGGGGAAATGCCTCATTGGCATTTCCCTTAGTTAGTTGCTGAACTTGAACTCGGGGCCTGAGTGCTGTCCCTCAGTTCTACAGCTCAAGGCTATCGCTCTGCCACTTTGAGTCCTAAAGAAACTCTGCTTGCTCTTTCAGCCATCTTTTGGCTGAGTAGAATTGACAATTTCACAAGGACCTTTTTCTGCCTGGGCTGGCTTGGAACGAGTTTGCAGATCAACAATTCTCATAAAAGGCCACTCTCATCCACTTAAAAGCAACAAGGTGGTCAACATAGAAGGGTCTTTTAAGCATGTTCTTACCTGAAAAGTACTAAGAGCTAAAGTTACATCTGATAAACTTACAAGAATCCTCACTCCTTTTTGTGGGCCTGCTAGGAACTGTTACAAAAAAAAAAAAAAAAAAAACCTATGAGAGCAAACTGAAATAGGTATTAAGCAATTATTTTGTTAATCCTAATTTTTCCCTTTAGCATTTTGAGGTAAATGTTTAGAACATTTTTACTTTTAAACTTTATATACAGAAATCAATTCCTAATTTGTAATCTCCGTTTAAATATTCTATACTTTAGTTTTTAGTTGCATTTTGAAAAATCCCTTGACCTCTCAAGGCTAGGTGTCACTCATTTTCTCTTGGCTGCTTGTTTTAAAACAGATACACATTAAAACTTTTAAATTCAAATAAGAATTTTTTCTTATTGCAAAAATTACAATCACAATCACTGTACCAAGAAGCTAGACTTAACACCATTTTGCCTTAAAAAATATCCAATAGCAGAATATCATTGAGAACAAATCACATTATATAAATACACTTTGTAATCCTTTTTAAAGGCCTTCTTAATTTTAATTTTAACACATCCAAGGGACAGTTTTAGCAATGCTAATCCGATCATTACGTCATTCAGTTTTATCATCATGTTTCCAGTGTCTATCTGAAGGTAAGGTACAGAATAAAGATGAGCCACTTAGCCCTTCCTGTGTAATGGGCATGCACCCAATCCGACTCTTTAGGGTTAGATGAACTGCATTTGTGCCAGCTTGCCCTCTTTCACCATGCATGGTTCCACTGTGCATGACCAGCTGAACTACACTTCTGCATGTTCACCCTTCACTCCTAAAGATAGTTCTTCTCTTGTCTTCTAAGTTTCTCCTTGTTGTTAAGCCAGATATCTTTATTACAGTGTAAAGAGACTTATGCATTCTAAAATACTAGATTTTCTCATTTTCAAGTTAAAGAATCCTTAAAAAGCCATTTAAAACAAAGTGAAAATTCTTTAAAAAAAATTTTTGGTAATGTCCAAACCTCATAACCTTTTGAATTTTAAATTTAAACTCACCCAATTGTTACAGAATGCTGAAAATATCTATCTTCAACATATTACCAAACACATACAAAACACACTCACACAGATATTTAAGCATGCCAAAATAAAAACAACTTGTACATACATTTTCTAAAATTTTCAAACAAAAATTTAAGACAATATTTCTTTTAAACTAAGTATCTTTGTTGAGTTTCATTTTTCCAGGGCTTGCTTGTTTATGAAGGCATTTCTCCAATTAGTCTTTTGAATCCCTTCTGTTGGAGGAATGCTGGAAGGATGGTCACCTGAAACTAAACTGGCCTGATTTTTATCCAATTTTATACAAGAGCACTTTACATTGTCAGGACTAGCTGAAAAGTGAAACCCAGCCACACAGCCTTCTCTGTGATTGAGCTCAGCTGGAGGCTGGAGCTTTTATTTCCCCAGAGATGTTCAAATAAATAAAAAAAACACAAAAACCAAAAACACACATTAAAGCTCGTACCAATTCTAAAACAGAACTAGACAACTCAGCACCCAAAGGCTGAGTTTATCCCTACCAGAACTCTGTGCCGTTCTCACTCAGCAAGCGGAATCCAGAGTGTGCTACTCTCACTCAGAACTTCCCTACCTCAGGAAACAGAACAGAGAACAATCAGGTCTCAGTGAATGGGGTGATGTCTCACCAACGTTTGTTGACCCAGGGGCCTTCCAAAGTGGAAGAGAAGTCCCAGTCATTTTGGAGCAAGGGAAATAAGTCCCTAGGGGCCATCCTCTCAGACTGACGGATTCTCCCCCATATTCAGACCCTCCTGGGCCAAGGCCAACGGATAAGATAAACTCCAAATGACAAACAGAACACTCAACACAAAGAATTTACAAAGACACACTTCATCATTGTAAATTGTAAACAAGAAAGTGCCAAACTACAGATGGAGCGTTTCCCCCAAAATGGAAAACTTCCCAATACAGATGGAAAACTTCCCAAAAAATGTCTGCATGAAAGTGCCCGACTACAGACAGAAAATTTCCCAAAAATGTCTGTACTAAACAGCAATCTACCAAGAGGTGTCTGGGGACATCTTCTCACAGACCCCGTTGGCAGTCTTATAGCGCGTCTACCAAGAGTCCTAGCCAACCAGAATACAGACCCTGTGGGAAACCAGAATTACAGATACAGAAATTACAGGCAACCAAATATACAGAACAGCAGTGCCTTGACATAACAGCTGTTTTTTTTTTTTTTGAGTCTCTGTGGTGGGGCGTCTGGATGGTTTTATGAGGGGGATTCCACATGAACCCCCAGAAATGTTGTACAGACTTGAGACCCCCGAAAGACCCCCAGAGACCAAGACCAATATGAACAGCATAAGAGTCCTTTATTTACAAGCTCAAGCTGGTCCTCTGTGCACTCACTAACCAGTGATAATAAGAATCCCTGAGCACAAAATCAGCACAGTTTTATAGTACTGAACAAACAAATTTAGCGAATTTGCACACAAGCAGTTACATGATTGGTTTGAGTCCACCCGAACCACACTGCCTTTTCTCTGAACTATTGGTATGTACTGTTCCTGGAACACTTGGGAAACTGTTTTGATTTCTTAAGGGTGGGCAGGGTTGGTGGCAACCTGTGTTTTTTTTTCTCTCTCTCTTGGTATTACTTTGAGGGAAGCCTAGCACAAGATGGTAGGGTTAATCTTAAATTAGAGTTACTATGGCTCATCAGCCTGAATAAACCATAGCATACCATATGCAAAGCTTTGGTAAAACACAAGTCTGGCTTACACTGTTGGACCAATAGGAGTGTATGTCTACTGCTGTTGCAGGTGTGTCTTAAGGTGTGTGGAGTTTTTCATCCTGATGATCTTGCAATTATGAAATTGACTAACTACACAATTACCTGGGCAGATCCCTGTTGAGACTTTTAATATTAAGTCACAGGTTAACAAAAAACAATATTTAAAATGAAATATATTGAACAACCAGACATGGTGAACAAAATAATTTTTACCTGATTCAGTGTATTTTTTACATGCTATATCACATGTACAAGTTCTTCATTCCCTTCTGTGTCATTATGTTGTCTTTCCTTATTTTGGTTTTGTTTTCAGAACCATGGTATAAGAGGGCATTTCTTAGATTTTTGTCTTCTAGTCTTCAGAAAGTCTACAGTTAAATAGGCTTAAGTTCCTTTTGTTAGAAAATTAAAAGCACATTGGGTGGGGTCTTTATCATAATTTTGTTATGATCTAAAATATGTTTTTATTTCTGGCATTTTATCTGTATAATCTCATTTCAATCTTTTCTAAAGGACACTTTAGTGGAAGGAGGAAATTCAAAATGGATTCTGTTAGAGAATTTCTTTTTTCTTTTTTTTTGGGGGGGTCCAGTCATGGGGCCTGAACTCTGGGCCTGGGCATTGTACCTCAGGTCTTCAGCTCAAGGCTAGTGCTCTACCACTTGAACCACAGCGCCACTTCTGGCTTTTTTCTTTTTTGCTTATGCGGTGCTGAGGAATCGAACCCAAGGCCTCATGCATGCAAGGCAAGCACTCTTCCACTGAGCCACCTTCCCAGCCCCCTGGTAGAGAATTTCTGTTGCTAAAAACTCTGGTACATAGTAAAGTAAGCAAATCCAAAATTATTTATTACGGAGATGAGTTGAAAGTCATCTAATACCCTTTCCTCAACGAAAAGAGAGGATTTAAAATAACTAATATTTTTTAAAGTTAATGAGCACAAATATGCACGAATTTTCTAGAAATAAAATGATCATTCATGAAACCTTACTGATACTTCAAAGAATGGTTTCCAATAAGAGGAATCACCTTCATACATTTTCACACAATGTGTATCTGCCTGATAACAGAACCCCAAACTAGAATAAGGCATCTAATAGCTGTCTAATTTTTGTTGCCTTTTTGCAATACTGCTTTCTTATCCTATTGATTAGTATGAATTCTATGGCCAGTACAATATCACATATGTAATAACAGTTACTAGATTTGGACCTTCATGGATGAGATGGTGTGGGTTTCTGGTGGAGCCCTCTATGGTTTAAAGGGGGAGTTGGTATTGGCACAGTCCCTGTAGTGGAGCATGGTGAGTCTTAGGGGGTGAAGACCAGTCTGTGTAGGGCTTTGAGACCGCAGGGAGGAGACAGGAAGTACTAGACTTGTTAGGGGCCTGGTCTCTTGTAGAGTAGGCGGTACTTTAGTAAGAAGGCTGGGTCACAGGGCTGGAGGCTGATTGGGGCAGAGCTTTGAGAAGGAAGAACAAAGCTACAAAGGAGGAGGTTACTTAGAGGAAGAGTTCTGGGTGAGCATTGTGAGCCCTTGTGGGATATGTAGGATGAGGTTTCCCATAAGGCAGGGCAGTGAATGTAGGCAAGAGGCTGACAGAATGTGGGGATTCTGGTGCAGGAATGCGGAGCTATGAGGGAGGAGGCTTTTCAAGGTCTGGCTTTGAGAGGTCAGGGTGGTAAAAGGAAGACATGGACTATTAAGGGGCGGGGTTTCTGGTGGAGAACGGCAGGCCTTTGGAGAGTATGTTCGGGTGGAAGTGGGGTTTCCTGCAGAGAAGAGTGCAGTCACAATGTATGGAGGAGATTTTCAGAAACAGAGCTTTGTGAGAGCACTGATAGGATCCAGTGCACCAGAATGGTTAAGATGGGGTTTCTGGTATAGTCAATCACCACTTTGAAAAGAGGAGTAATGTTGGGTGGGGATTTCAGTGTTGCAAGGCAGGCCATGGTCTTTGTACAGGGTTTCCAGTAGGGCAAAGCAACCTTCAAAAAGGGAATACGGAGGGACAGGGATTTACAGTTGAGCCTGGTGCGGCTTCCAGATGGAGGCCAACTGGTGCAGTTCTTTCTAGTGGAGCAATGTGGGTGTTGAGAGATGGGATAGTGTGTTGGGGGTATTCTAGTGGGGTTTTTCTGGAGCAAGGCAGGGCTTGGAGCCATGGGGCTAGTTGGAGGAGGGGCTTTGAGAAGGAGTGGAAGGGATACAAAGGTGTAGATAATTATGGGCAGGGTATCTGGTGGGGTAGAGTGTGGATCTGAGGGAGGAGCCAATAGGGGTCGGGTTCATCTGAGGAGTAAGGCAGGGCATTGAGAGAACACTTGTGGGAGGTGGAGAGGCTTGTGGTGGAACAGGGCTGGCTTTCCAGGCAGGAGATGGGCTGTGTAGAAGCTTCTAGCCAAGCAAGGTGAGGCTTCAAGGGCAGTTATAGGGAGGTGAAGGGTTTTTGGTATTGCATGATGGGTTTTGTGAGAAGAAGTAGGTTCAAGGCTGGGTTTGAAAGTTTAGTCCACTTAGAAGTAGGATAGTTATGGGCAGAGGTTCTGATGAAAACAGGAGAGGCTCGAGGGAGAAGGCTAGTTGGTATGAAAGGGAAGGGAGGAGCTTGGATGTACTACGAAAGGGGAGCAATGCGACTATGAGGGACTAGAGTAGTTAGGATGGGGTATCTGTGAGGTCGCAAGATGGTTTATTGCTGTCATCAAAATGGTGATTTAAGCAATGTGTCTTTACCATTGGATGCATCAATGTTAAAACATATCTAAGAATGTGAAGCACTACTATACAGACCCTGAAGAAACTCAGACGGATCTGTGAAATTATGTTGGAATAAAATTAATGACTAATTACAGTAGGAATTGATTTTCACTCGGCCCATAAATACTTTCCAGAAGAAAAGGCTACATTGAAAAATAAACAATTAAAAGGAAGCAGGCAGGCAGACCTTGAAGTAAACATTATCCAATGAACAACAGGTATGGAGGAATGATTGCAATCTTCTTTTACCTAAGTTACAGTTACTGACCTATATTCTTCCCTAATGCCAAATCAAAAAGCCATGAAAATGCAGTAATTATTTTCAAGGCCTTAGACTTTACAGAAAGAATTCAATACATGTAGTTCTAGAAAGTATAAAGATAGATGTCGTAGCTAAAGATTGAAGAAAATATCCCCATCTCTGGCCCTCCAGGGTGAGAAAGGTTAAGCCAAAGCATAATGAGAATGGACAGAAGTACAGTAGTGCATACCAGTAGTTCCCAAGATACAATGATGAATGTACTGGGGGAGAAAATCAACAAGATCATCACAGGACTTAGCACTGGAGAGTAGAGAAAAGGGCAGTGAAAATTCAAGGAGAATTACAAAGGATGCCCTTGCATATTTGGCAGTAGAGCACATCGCATTGAGGTCTAAAGTACGTGTAGGTATTATAGGAAACTACCTGTGCTCATAAGGTGTCACAAGAAGTGATGAACTTACGATTTACAGGACATTGAATAATCATAAAAGTCTTGCTTTAGTAGTGAAGAGTTAAACCTTGATAAACTCTGTTTTGAAACACCTAACAAACTATAAAACCAAGACAAGAAGATTCAAAATGTGTATGTTACTTGACTGTTTGCAATAGTAGAGATAAAAGAATGTCAAATCACATAATGTGGATGCAAAAGGATAACATTATTAAGGTAATCTTTAAACAATACACATTTTATGTGAATAGTCCTGATTATAAATGATTTGTTTTCCTTACAGATTTTGGATGCACAAAAACAACAAAAAACAAAAACTAATCAAAGCAAAAGACACTTGGCAATAGAGCTGGCTGCCAGTGCCTTATCCTTATTTCTAGATAGTCATGAGCCTGAGATTGGAAGATCATAGTTCACCGATGGCTGGGGTAGCAATCCATGAGACATTTATGTTCAATTGTTCAATCAAAGACAGATTGAAACTTTGGATCAAATAGTACAGACTCAGTCAGTCATTAGTGAAAAAACCAAGCAAGAGTTTGAGGCTCCAAGTCAAGTTTCATTACTGTGTGGCGTGCGTGCGCACGCGCAGACACACACACACACACACACACACACACACACACACACACACACACACACAAATGGAATGAGAGAGGAAGAGGGAGAAAAAAGGGAATATTAAGAGTTTAAAATGTGACCCTGTCTGCCAGGACTATCCTAAGCATATATTAATAAAAATGAAGGAAACCATGGAACCTAGGTTCCATGACTATTTTCGCCAAGTCTTTCCATTTTCTTAAGAAAGGGGCTGTGTCATTCTTTCTGATAGACACATAAAATTTCATTGTGTATATATACCACCTTTTCTTGAACTATTCATATATAGAATGGCTTCTAGTTTGGTTCAATATCTTAGATATGGTAATAATCCTTCCAAAAACATAGTTGTAGATTTAGTGTGTTTTAGCTTGAGATCATTTCCACAAATGCCCAGGAGTGGGATTGCTGGCTCCAGAGCTATGCACATTTGACCTTACAAAAATGATGCTAATTGAAATGAACTCCAAGGTATGGAAACAAGTCATTTTTTTCAGATGTCAAACTTGATATCTCTAAAGTAGTGTATCTAGATCTTATTTTATTTCATTTGTCTTTTTCAATTGGTTTATCCCTGGCAATCTCTGTCTTAATTCTGGTACCTTCCATTTTGTATATACATTTATCTGATTTTGAGAAGGAAAGGAAAAACATAGTGATGAAAGAAGTACAAAGAGCGACCCACTGCAACAATGATATTCACAAGACACTATGTCAGAAATGAACTTGACAACCTTGGGGTGGGGAGAGGGGTAGGGGGTGGGGAGAGGGGTAGGAGTTGGGAAAGAATATGATAATAACAATTGAGTGGGTAACAATATTCAACAAGGAATTTACCTTACTCATGTAACTCTACCCACTCTGTAAAGTATCTTTGAAATAAAATAAAATTTAAAAATTGAACCTATCCTAAAAATAATATCCTTTTCAAGATCATACATCTCTCACAGTACTTGTGAGAGATTCTAGAGTCAAACTGTTAGACCTGAAAAGGGATAGATTGGGAAGCCATCTCAAACAGCTTTGCTCTGGGAAGTCAAGGGAAGAAAGGGGTATGAGTTATTACCTCAAGGGTATTTAAATTAGAGCTGTTGGACACTAAAAGATTAAGACTTTGGAGACAAGATGGATGTCTGTGCTATAGTTGTAATGATTCTTGCTCCCTTCTTCTCCCTAACAATAAGGGATTCAATTATTACTATGTTTACAAACAATACGTCATGTCAATAATTATAACCACAAACTAGATTGATGCCTTAGTTTGTGGACCTACCTGTAGCCACTGACCACCCCCCTATAGTAGAATGAATATAAAGTCTGTTAAGCAGGATTTGGGGATCCAGAAGCTGGTAATGTGGCTTTGGGTCCTCTGGTGTCTTCATTCCTGTCACTTCTGTGATTTCTCAGTTCTTTGGCCAGGTATTCCATCATATTTGCTGTCCCAAGGTTGCGGTTAATGACAGTACTGATATTCTGAATACGTCAAAACAAACCACATAAAAATACTTCCTCAAAGAAGATTGACAAATGTATAGGATCACCTGGAAAGATACCAAACATCAGCAGTCAACCTGTGATCCTCTAGCAAGAAAGTGCAATTCAGGACTATCTTTACTTCTGATAATATAAGAGATGGATAATTGTCCCTTTTGTATATTTGGTATTTGGTATTGCATATATTTTCAGAAACACATATACATTGTGACATAATGTTATTTATTTCATAGGTCAGACCACGTCATTGGAGTGATGACCCATTTGCCTGAATTACACTTAGGTGAGTGTGAATTGCCTAATTACAACAATTTCTCCATGAAACCCAGCAACACAGAATGAAGTATCAGGGTCAGGCCATTCCATACCTGTGAGGATTTATACCTAGATTAGAGTAATATACACCTCTCAGCACTCATGGCACATTCGCGTGTTATAATTGTCATCAGATCAGAAACGTGCTAGAGCTTAAAGTAGAATGATGGGCAATACATTTTCAATGCAATAGTGATGATCACCCCTGCAAATATTCTCAGTGGAGAATCTTTCCTATACATTTTACTGACTTAACTTCTACTTTGTGCTTTACCATTATCAAGCAGGGTCACACTGTATTGAGCTACAATACTGCAGCAACCTCAGCTGCCTTTGAATGTTACCTCCAATCTTGGTACTAAGGTCAACACTGCAACTCTAACCACATAGTTAGTGGACACCCGAACTTTTCAAGCCTGGTTAACAATTGAGCTATCACTGCTCATTGCCAGTGTTAAAGATCTCACTCTTTAGATTTATTGTTTATCTTCTTATATTTCCAACACTGCCTTAGATGTTGGTTTTTGAAGTAGAACTTTTAGTTTGCATCTGATTTATGGGGGTGTTAGTAATGCCAGTTGAACTGCATATATTATAATGTAAGTAATTTGATGTTTTCACACGTGAATTAAATTTTGGTAATTGAGGAAGTGAATACACATCACTCACAAAAGTTTCTTTGTGTGTATTGGTATTGCTATATTGTGAACTTCCTAAACGCCATCGATGGAAGCACATGTCCTTAATTCCATCATTTCTGTCACTGAGACAAGGCTTGAAAGGTCCAGACCATTTGGCACCTCATAGTAAGAACCTTTCTACAAAGAAGGGGGAGAGAATAGCAAAAAGAGCAAATTAATCTTCCAACAGTTTTGTTACATATTCATTATGCTTAGCCATTAAGACCACCATAATAGTATTGTTTATGACTTCTTACCTACTCTTTTCTGTTCTGAGCAGTTTTATTTATGGATCTTTAAGAAATCATAAAAGAATAACATAAGAAATCTATATAAATCATATAAGAAATCACAAAAAATAGTCTGTTAGCTATATATAATCCCAAAGACATAATTTCAGGAAAGTATGAAGCACATAAAATGTAACGTAATGACTCTTTATTGAAAACTTCAGCAGTTGTAGTTTATTTTTCTGATAACAAAGTTTATAAAGTTAGTTACAATAGTATTCCAAATGGAACACAGAACTAGAAACATGAAGGGTAGCACTAAAGAATATTACTGCTACCATTCAAAGTGAAATTTAGGCAAAACTACTTCAGAGTAAAAGCCACAGGACAGCCCCATCATTACTTTCATTGTTCATATGAAGAAAAGACCTTTTTTGTAGTAGGCAAATTTTCACAGATATTAACATCAATTGGGTATATATTTCTTAAGGCATTCAGGAAGGATGCTCTGACCATGTTAATTGAAGCTGACTTCTCTGGGACCTACTACAGAATGCACAGACACTATTCCAAGCACTGCACCTGCATTAGGGTAATTGTAGTGCTTATGAGTGTTTTTCAAGTTAGAAAATGAATTAAATATTTTATTAAAAACAGAAGTAAGCAACAAGGTGAAGCAAATTTCCCAAATACCCAAGACTGATCAGTTCTAGACACATAATTCAAATCCAGTTTTACACCAGGCATATCTGAGGATATTCTTTGTCATATTCATTAACTTTCAAGAGCTATGGAGCAGATGAACCCTCATTATCTTTCTATAATGGCAATAACAATGCTTCAGAATATAGATAGTTTTAAAAGAAAAGGGTGTGGCTAATGAAAGTGTAAGTGATTTTTAAACCAAACAAAGATCAGTTTAATTTCTCATGAAATACATGAATGAAAATCATTCAGCTTCCACTTTTCATTACTCCTGGAGTAATTGCTTAAGGAGACCAATTCTATGTCAAAGACACTTGTGCTGATAAACACAGGCTTTTATCATGAAGTACCATGAATACACAGTGAATAGTTTGTTATGGATATATAATCCAAAAGAAATAATTTAGTGGAGGTTCCAGGAAGATGGCAGAGGAGAAGGTAGAGACTAAACAAGTTCTCCCAGAGAAAGCAGTTTTAGAGTTCCAGCAAACAGTCCTAAGCCAGAGAACCACACCAAGTGTGCCTTCAAAGGACAGAGAGTTAGGCCACAGAGGGACAATAAAGGCAAGGAGACAGCTCTGAGCACTTGCCAGCAGCTGCAGCTGCGGCAGCAGCAGCAGTGGCGGCGGCGGCGGCCGTACCTTCCATATCTGAATCACAGAGAGTCTGGGATGAAGGAGCCAGACACAGAGGACAAGCGAATTCTACTCATCACCAGCAACAACCAACAAGGAGCGGAAATCTTCATCCTTCACTTCGCAGACCAGAGACGACCCAGGAACCAAGACTCGGTGTGAGTAGAAGCCTGACGTCCTCACTCCTTCTCAGGGAGCAGAAGAGGGAAGGCCACCCCTCCGCCCCAGTACTGCAGATTTCCATCTTGGATACCGACAAAGCTCGGCAGAGCTGCTAGCACCAACTCAGGCCTTGGAAGTAAACTAGAGTCATTTAGCAGGTCACAGGAGCCTAACCTGACCTGCCAGACTCAGCTCTACCCAGGGAAAAGTCACCCAGCTCTGGCGCCAGCCCCAGGAGTGGCTTTCTTCACCGGGTAATCAGAGGCAGAGGCTGCCCCTCCCTTTAGCAGCCTCAACAATCAATTGAAATTCATTGAACAGAAACCCTGAGAATGGCTCCAGGCTGGGGTCTGTGAGTTTCTCACAAACCAGCCCCCAGGAAAAGCTGCTGTTTGCTAAAAGGCCTCAACTCTACCCAGAACCTAGCCTCATCAGAACATCTCCAAACTTGAGGAAAAAGCCATCTCCCTCTTTTGTGATACTCAAAGCAGAACTGCCTCCCATTGAGCTAACCTGGGAGGAGGAACGCAAACCTTTGAGGAAAGCAGAGCATTTTTCTGCCTGTTCAAACAAACTGACTTAAGAAACCAACCAAGCCACAGGAACACAAGCAGACCAGAGACTCCAACAAGAGGCTGGTTAAGGGCACAAGGGAGTACAGGATTATTCCCACCCCTCCCCCAAAAAATCAAAGAACTATTTTTTTTGTACCCTTTATTAAAAATTTTTTTCTAATTTTTTTTAATCTTTAATTTTTACTTTTTGAAAAAAATTGTTTTCTAGTAATTTTTTTTCCTCTTAGAATTTTATTTTAGGGGTATAAGTGTGTGTGCGTTTTTCTTGTTTTTCTTTCTTTTTTTGTTTGTTTTTGTTTTTTATTTTTGCTTTTTGTTTAGCTCTACTGAACTTCTGATCGTTTTTCTTTCTTTCTCATCCTTTTCACCTTTTCTTCTCTTTCATTCTTCTTTACGTGACTTAACTGTTGTTCTACACATTCTCAGATAAACCCATGGTCAATTATTAGACCTTATCCCCCATTGTGTACACACTTAATCCACAAATTTATTACTCAGTTCAAAACCTCTGAGACTTAAATTCCTTAAAAGCAGTACTACCTCTTTATACCTATATAATATTTTAAGTATCTTTATTTTTAATTTTTTCACATCTCCTTTATATCCCTCCCCTTCTCTCATTATATTCACATTCTCCTCTGAATAGTTTGTTTTTGTACATGTATAATATTTCTAATTTTTACCTTTCTAATTTTTTTGGTCTCTTTTTGTTCCCTGTCTCTTTCTTCTTTTGATTCTCTCTCCCTACTCTCATCCTATCCAACCTATTTCCTGCTTTGAGATTAGGACTTAGTTAACACTCCCTGTGCCTTCCCACATCACACTCTATTCCTATTTTTTACCCACAACTCTTCCTAAACCTAATAATTTCTGGTTTACCAAATTCTTCTTTGCGGTTCGTAGCCTATTAATATATAGTTGTTCAATGTTGAATAGATGTATCTGTTGAACTAGATTGTATCTGCAGACTATTGACTGTGCAAATACAGACTTTGGTTGATACTTGCTTTAAGTTTGTGTTCTAGCACAAAACTGGTGTTAATTTCGTCCCAAATAGGCAGGGTAAGCCAGAAAAACACAAGAAAAATGGCATGCCCACGTATCACAACTCCCACTCAAGAACAGGGGACAGAACAGATAATGAATAATCCAGAGGAGAGTCCCCAAATAGCTCTACAAACACTGCTGGCAAACATGATAAATGAAAAGATTGAAAACATACAAAGGACTCTGTATGAGCGTGATAGGGAGACAAAGGAGGCAATCCAAAGGTTTATACAGGAATATCATGAGCGAGAGGAAGCTAGTCACAAACTGATACAGGATTTGCATGAGTAGCTTGAGAATACTCAAAGAGAAAGGCAGGAATGGCATGAGCAGGCTGAGAACACTCAAAGTGAACTATAGGAATGGCATGAATGGGAGGAAGCTAAGCAAAGAGCAATACAGGAATTGAGAGAGCAGGATGAGAATACACAAAGATCACTAAAGGCATTCATGGAATCCATTAAGAAAGAACTGAAGGAAGTCAGGGAGAACACAAAGGGAATGCTGACTGGAGCCCAACAGATGGAATGGGAGTGCAAGGAAACCATAAACAATCAACTAAGTGATTTGAGAATAAACACCAAACACAAAATTAAGGAAGCAAAGAAGTCAGTACAAGATCTAAAACAAAGCTTCAACAAAGAATTTGAAGCCATCAAAGCTGACCAACTAGAAGGAAAAGAAATAAAAAAACAAAGTAGAAAGCCTTGACAGCAGGTTAGACCATGCAGAAGATTGAATCTCGGGGATTGAAGACAGCATAGATATTATAGAGAAAGAACATACAACAATCCAAGACAAGTCCAAGAAATACGATAGATCTATCCAACACTTGGAAGACACCATCAGAAGGCTTAATCTAAGGATAATGGGTGTAGAGTAGCACCTAGAAAGAGAAGTTAATGGTCTAGGAAATTTGTTTAACAGGATCCTAGCAGAGAATATGCAAATATGAAAAAGATAGGCCTATTCAGATACAAGAAGCTTTTAGAACTCGAAATAGACAAGACCAGAATAGGACATCCCACTGTCACATTATAATCCACACAGGATCAACTCAGAACAAGGAAAAGATCCTTAAAGCTGTCAAGGAGAAAAAGACTAATCACCTATAAAGGAAACCAATTAGAATCACCTCAGATTTCTCAGCTGAGACAATGAAAGCAAGAAGAACCGGGAATGATGTATACCATGCCCTAAAAACCAAAAAAGCTATCAACCAAGAATACTGTACCCAGCTAAACTCTCCTTCATAACTGAGGGCCAAATAAAAACCTTCCATAACAAAGAAAAATTGAAACAATACATCTCCACCAAACCAGCCCTACAAAAGATTCTTAAAGATGTCCTACACATAGAAAACCAACAAGACCACAATAAATGCCAATGAACTGCACCCAAACTGAGAATCCAAGAACCATAGGAAGAACACAGTTTTCACAGCCCCCAAGAAGTTGGATAACATGGTAGGAACTTCCAAATACCTCTCAGTCCTATCTCTTAACATTAACGGACTCAACTCTCCATTTAAGCAACATAGACTGTCGAGTTGGATTAAAAAACAAGATCCTTCTATCTGCTGCCTTCAGGAGTCACACCTTGCCCATCAAAACAAACACATTTTCAATGTGAAAGGCTGGAACGAAATCTAACAATGAAATGGCCCCCTTAAACATGCGGTAGTTGCAATCCTAATATCAGATAAAATAGACTTCAAATTAAAATATGTGAGAAGAGATAAAGAAGTTCGCTGCATACTAATTAAGGGATCTCTCCTTCAGGAGGATGTTACCATTCTAAATATCTATTCGCCAAACAACAGAGCACCCAAATTTATCCAAGAAACACTACTTTCCCTCAAATCCCGCATAGATCCGAAGACATTAATTGTTGGGGATTTTAACACACCACTCTCCCAACTAGATAGATCAACTCGGCAAAAACTCAACAGAGAAACTGCAGATCTAAACAACTGCATAGATCAACTAGATTTAACAGACATCTACCGAATATTTCACCCAACAGCATCGGATTACATATTCTTCTCAGCAGCACATGGAACATTTTCTAAAATAGACCACATTTTAGGCCACAAAGCAAACTTGTCCATATTCAGAAACATTGAGGTAATACCTTGCATTCTCTATGACCACAAGGGAATAAATTTAGAACTCAACACTAAAAGCCACCAAAAATTTCCAGTAACACATGGAGGCGGAACAACACGCTGCTGAATCATGAGTGGGTCCTGGAAGAGATTAGAAAGGAAATCCAAATGTTCGTGCTATTCAACAAAAATGAGCACACAAATTACTAGCTACTCTGGGACACAGCAAAGGCAGTATTCAGAGTCAACTTTATAGCTCTGAGTTCCTATATCAACAAATTGGAGAGATCTGAAACCAACAATATAATGAGACATTTGAACCTCCTTGAAAAAGAGAAGCAAGATAAACCACAATCCAGTAGACGGAAAGAAATAATTAAAATTAAATCAGAATTAAATGAATTAGAATCCAAAAAAACTATAGAAAGAATCAAAAAAACAAGAATTGGTTCTTCAAAAAAATTAACATAATTGACAGACTCTTAGCAAATCTTATCAGAAAAAGAAGAGAACACACCCAAATAAACAAACTCAGAGATGAAAATGGAAATATCACCACAGAAAAAAACAAGGTTCAGAACATTATAAGGGAATACTTCTCAAAACTTTATGGTTTTGTTTGAGAACTTGACAGAAATGGACCTTTTCCTAGCAAATATTGACATGCCAAAACTAAACCAAAATGAGTTAAACCATCTTAACAGGCCCATATCAAGCATTGAAACAGAAACAGCAATAAGAGACCTCCCAGCTAAGAAAAGTCCAGGACCAGATGGTTTTACAGCGAAATTCTACGAGTCCTTCAAACCTGAGCGCACACCAATACTCCTCCAACTCTTCAATGAAATTGAAAGAGAAAGTTCACTACCGAACACATTCTATGAAGCCATCATCACCCTGATCCCAAAACCAGGCAGGGACTCATCATAGAAAGAGAACTATAGACCCATTTCATTGATGAACATTGATGTAAAACTTCTCAACAAAATTTTGGCCAATCGACTTCAACAATTCATCCAAAAAATTATACACCATGATCAAACAGGATTCAGATCAGGGATGCAAAGCTGGTTCAATATACGCAAATCAATTAATATTATTCATCACATCAACAGGAACAAGAATAAGAACCACATGGTTATCTCAATAGATGCAGAAAAAGCATTCGATAAGATCCAACTCCCCTTTATGATGAAGGTTTTGGAAAAATTAGGAATCCATGGAACATTCCTCAATACAATAAAGGCTGTATATGACAAAACTACAACCAGCATTATACTTAATGGTGAAAAACTAAAGCCATTTTCTTTTAACTCAGGAATAAGATAAGGATGTCCACTCTCTCCACTTCTCTTCAACCTTGTATTAGAATGCCTAGCTACAGCAACAAGAAAAGATGCAGACATAAAGTGGTTCCAAATAGGGAAAGAAGAAATAAAACTCTCCCTCTTTGCAGATGACATGATCTTGTATTTAAAGAATCCCATGGACTCCATTCCCAAATTACTCAAGCTGATTCAATACTTTGGCAAAGTAGCAGGGAGTAAAATTAAGCCCCCAAAATCAATGGCTTTTCTGTATGACAACAATGGGAAAATGTGGCTGAAATTAGGAAAGCAACTCCATTTGTAATAGCCCCACAAAAAATAAAATACCTAGGAATTTACTTAACCAAAGAAGTGAAGGTCCTCTATGATGAAAACTTTAAGAACTTGAAAAAGGAAATCAAAACAGCACTTAGAAAATGCTTTGATATACACATATTATAGGATATCTTCAACATATTTTAACTGTTCTGAAAATCAATATGGAGCTCCCTCATTAAAACAAAAACACAATGCCACAAAATTAAGATTATGTATATATCCCAAAATATTTAACAATGATGCAGGAGAAACAATCACTTCTCTTATATAACAGAATATGTTTATAGCTATGAATAGCGCATTTTCTTTATTCCTTCTTTCTTGTGCATCTAGATTGATTGCTCAACTTGGTTGCTATGAATATTGCTGCCATGATCATGGATGTTCATGTTGACTTGTATTCCTTCAATATGTATCCAAGTTGCCATAAAGGTCATTAACATATGTGTCTTTTTGGTATTATGTAAACTTCCATCATGTTAGCCATATGGATTGCCCTAGTTTACAATGGCACAAAACCAAATACAGTACCTGATTTATTTCAACCTCTCCTGCAGTTTATTTATTTGAGTGGTGATATCTATTCTGGTGTGTAAGATGGGAACTCAGAGACTTTCCTATTTATTTTCCTATGTATTTCCTATGTGGATAAGAATCTCAAACATTTCATTTCCTTATTAAAATCTTAAATTTGCACTTCATTTCTGATCAGTGACTTTCTTTTTCTTTTGGTATTGGATCAATTCTTAAATACTATATTATACGATTTTTTCCCATTCTAAATACTCACTTTAGTAAAAAGATTTTTTTTTCATTACAATGGTACACAATTAACAAAAACAACTGATTGTACATTTATTTCACTGGATTTTTTGTTTGATTTTAAAGCAAGGAAATTAATACATTAAGGATGCTGAACTTCTTTCACTATATAGACTGAAAGGATAGTATCTCATATTGGCCTAAACTAATCTCAGAATTAACAGTCACAGCCTGGGCCATAAAAGTCTGGGCTAAGTAAAACAACTAACAAAGCACAAACTGCATCTAAAGAGAGCAAAGGGCTTCATAAAAGTTAAAAGAAAGGCACCACTTTCATGAAGCAAATGCTGAAGTTCACAAGCAGACCTTAGGAAACTGAATATCAAGAAGATCAAAGGATAAAAGTATATGGAAGGACAACTTTAGAACTCAGAATTCAGGAGCTGGAACAAACACTAGATACAAAACTCAATGCTAAAAAGAAGAAGTGTTTGACCCCAAACCTCAGCTGACTCTTTCACATCAAACACACACACACACACACACACACACACACACACACACACACACACACCTAGTGAGAAGTTTTAGCCAAAGTACAGCCATTCTGGACTTAGACTCCATTTTGAAAGTCTTTACAGAAAGTATCCATTGTGAAGGCCTTTACTGAAAGACTTTTACTGAAAGTTATAAATCAGGTTCCCGGAAAAAAATGGGAAATGTCCCAATAACGTTCTGCCCATCATTCCCCTAGCAATAGCCATGGATGACAGGTTCATATGGATGACGAATGACAGGAAGGTAGCTAAAAGTACAGATGTTTCTTAAGATAGCATAGTTAACATAGTTTGCTGCTTATTGCTTAGCCGGTGCACGCTAGCCAATAAGATTGTTATAATATTCACTCACTAAATGTCAACCAATAATGAAACTGCCAAGCTAGGAACCCCCTTACCTCAGTCCTATACCCTATAAAAACCCTGTTAACTGAAGGGTCAGGGCTCTCAACTCTGACCCGCTGGGATGGTGACAGTTGTGAGTCCAGGCTCGAGCTTGCAATAAATGACTCTTATGTGCTCGCATGGGAATTGGCTCCTTGGTGGTCTTTGGGGATCTTTATCTCAGCACAAGATTAGTGTACATAGAGAACTCCAAGGGCAGCTCTATCTGTGACAATGAAGCCTTTTCCTCTTCCTTTTAAATTATCAAACGTGATGGGGTGGTTGGCTCCACAGTTGCCCCACACCTGAACAGGAGGAGTCAAAGGATGACTTAGACTGCAGGATAGCCTTGTGTTCCCCTGGCTTTCTGTGTAAGAATGCAGTTTGTGTTCCCTTATGCAGGGGTGGCCAAGCTGAAATGGGAGTACACTTTGCCTGGAGGATGGCACCCTGTGAGCCCTGCATGCATGGTGAAACAGAAGGGGGAAGCCCAGTGAGCATCTCTGGGATAGCCTCTCAGAGGCCAGGAGAAGTTGACTCTTATAGTTGGACATGGCACGAGGTTTGAGGACAGCGGGAATCCAAAAGATGGGAGAGGCACAAGAGCAAATGCACCTCTCTGTGGAGACTCCTCAGCCATGTTAAGGAAGTTCCCAGCCCACACGTGGCAGCCACCATGCAGGTCACCAGAGGCCACTTGTCTGGGGGTCAGTCCCTGGTCCTGATCCAAAGCCAGAACTTCTGCAGTGGCCCTGGGCCTGGCTGGTATGGAGCAGTGCCCACCAGCCATTCTTCCTCTGCCCTGCTGCACAAAGCCTCCCAGAAGCTGCCTGGTCTGCAGCACCTATGCCAGGCCATGTCTGTGGGGCAGACTGAAGCTCTGCTGGCAATTCCTGATGCCTGCTTCAAGGGGAGACTGAGGCCTAGCCCACAGCAAAGCTGGCCCTCACTCACTTCCAAGGACCTCCAGAGAAGCATGACCACCACCGGCCCAGGATTGCTGCCCTCCCAGCCCCCAGAGTTTACCTAAAAGTCCTTGCCTTTGTTCTTGAAATTCTTCAGCCACGGTTGTCTCATTTCTCATTGTCTGTGTATGATTTGAGACTCCTTCCTCTCCTCACCCAGCCACCGAGCCCCAGGGGCCAAAGTCCCCGCCTCACAAACACTCTCCAGAACCCAGCTGCCTTTGGGGCTGCTGCTTTCTGAGCCACTGGCTTACTGCCTCCTTCCTCCCTTCACCAGCCTCTGCCAGAGCCTCCCGTCCTCTCCTTACTACCCCCAGCCCCAACCCCAGCTCAGCCTCCCCTGTGGCCTCCCCTCCTATCCTCAGAGCTCCAGCCCCAATACCAACATGGCCATGGCTCTGGGGAAGACAACTGTGGGCCTGGCCCAGCAGAATTAAAGGTGCCACAGTATGCAGCCCGCTGAGAACTTGAGGCAGCATAGGTCTCTGATCAGTGTCTTTCACTTCACTTACACAAGTATTAGTTGTATTAATTTGGCATTTAATTTTGGATTTCATAACTTCTTATTAAGCCTTTGCAGAATAGCTGGTAGAAATATAGTCCCAAAATTCGGATTGTCTCTTTTTTAATTCTTTCAAGATTCAGAAATATTTAAGTAGTTATAACCACATGAATTCTCATTTCCATATCAGAGTCCTATTCAGAAAATAATTGCTTATGCATCTGTTATCAATTATTTACAAGACTTAAAACTTTTAAAGTTTCAAATACTACAGGAAGATCTTTGATTCATGTTGAATGGATGTGAGTAGGTTGAGTTGTTGCATATATTCGTGTGTGTGTGTGTGTGTGTGTGTGTGTGTGTAGGGGGGGGTGTATGTGTATCAAGGGTTATCCTTGAAATCAAGGATAAGGATGTTGAGCCCTGGTCTGCAATTTTTCTTTTTTCTGAGGGATACATTATGATGTTTCTTTGTTGGTGGTGGGCTCTGATTGCTTGTCTTTGCCCTATGTGCATATTCCAGCTCAATTTTTCAATTAAGGCTTCTTATTTATTATTGAGCATATACAGTTCTGATATTGCTTTGACTTTAGTCTGCCATGTAGGATCTTCTCTTCCTCTTTAAAAATTAACATTCAATATAAATTTTACCTCCTGACTGATTTTCCCTTTAATTTGTATTTTGAAATAAGTATTATAAGACCTTTGATCTTTGTATTCATAAAGAAAAACCATTTCGAATTCTCTGTTTAATGTAATAACACCTGGACAGATTTATTAGTATCAAGATCTTAAAATTTCTTTTGTAGTTTTAGTTTAAAATAGCACCTCCATGCTTTTAGCATGGGGAGACAAAAAATTCCTAGTAACAATGATAACATTTTTATTTATTAAAATATCAGATAATTCATAATTTTGAATATGTCTATTGGCAAATAATACATTTGCTCAATAGATTTTCTTGATACACCCCTGCACAAAAATACCACTCATAAGGGCTGAGAAGGTGGATCAATGGTTAACAGCTTTCCTTTAATGCATGAGACCCTGGGTTTGATTCCTCAGCACCATCTAAGCAGAAAAAGGTGGAAGTGGTACTGTGGCTCAAATGGTAGAGCACTAGTCTTGAGCTGAAGAGCTGAAGGACAGCAACCAGGGCCAGAGTTCACCAACATCAACTAATAAAATAAATAAATAAAACTCATACTCAAGTACATTAATTTCAAAGGTTGATTATTATTTTAGTTATTGGTAGGGTGCCAAGATATAGCAGACATCTGTCGCAAAGCTTTAAGAAGGATTTCAACACCTGGCAAGTACTAAAAAAAAATTTAAAATAAATCTCGGCCAACAACATATAGAATTGCCACTCAAAGAGAAACTGGTATTAAGAATGAAATACTTTTTATAATATTGCTTAAGAGATTCTGGCTCTATATTCATTATCATATAAATTGACCTTCAAAAACTCCATCGGTGGGCCTGGGTCTTAAGGGCACCTACAAAAACTGGAGGAAAGAATCAGAAACCCGGATTTTAAAAATTGTTATTGTTAAGGTAGTGTACATGTGGATCACCATTTTGTAAGTCAGGTGAGTTCATTTCTTGTTTGACAATCTCATCACTTCCTTTGCACTCTCTCTCTGATTTTCCCTCTTGTCCCTGTTCACAGTGTTATACCTCATTGTGAACATAATATCTACAGAATACAACTGCTGCATTTGTTTCCCTGTTCTCTTTGAATATCTCTGGCGCCCTCAATGCCCATAAATGTATAAACAAGAACAAAAAAAATCCCTCTTGTTTCCAATTCCTGGAATTCATTTCATATAAACATCAGTAGTTTTATGAGAGTGTCAGACTTTGTGCACACATCCTGAACACTTATACTTCCTGCACCCAGTCATAATTCCCACCAGGTTCTAAGGTCCACAAAGTAATTCTTTTCACTTTCCAAACAGGAAGAAGCTGAGATTCAGAAAGATTAAGTAACTTACAGGAAATACTGGGCTAAGCATAGTGGCTCACTCTCATACATTATCTATTCCATACAGTAAGATCTGAAGGTCATAGTTTGAACCCATCCAAGTTGACATATCCAATACATGTTTACCTCCAGTTAACCAGAGGAAAGCGAGAATTGTGTTTTTCAAATGGTAGAGCTAGAAAGCCACCAGACTTGAATGGGAAACCTAAAGGATAGTGTCAATATGATGATTTTTAAGAACCAATGCTGTCCCATATTTAATCTCAGACCACCACCCCCACACACACTCCTTAAAATACATGTTAGTACTGAAATCCAAATAGCTTTTTTTTATTTTTATGTTTTATTTTTAGCTTTAGTGAGGTTTGATTTGATAGTTTGTACTGATGAGCCACAACTTACATTTTTGTTACAATTATATCCATGTCTGTATTCAGAGAAACATTCTCCTAGTTGTCTTCCTCCTTTTCCAGCAATGATAAGTTTTCTCTTCTTGGTCCAATTCCTTCTTTGGGGACTCAATATCATAGACTTTTCTGTCTTTCACTATCTATAAGTTCATTGATCCAGTAGATCTTAGCCATAGTAATAACCTGGACAGAACCTGCTAGGGAAAATTGTTCTAAGCTCACCATTCTCTGGAAGTTGTTAGTACTCACCCATAATCACTTTGTCTTTAGAATTTGGAACATGTTGGGTGCAGGAATTCAGGGGAAGCACTTACTGTGTGCTTTTTTATTCTTTTTGGATTTAATAGCAGCTTCCACCTATTGTCTACTTTAAGCATTGTGTGAAGAGAAAGATTGTACCTAAGAGACAGAAGTACCATACTAACTGTTGCTCTCAAAACACAGGAGGAGGGAAAAAAGTTCTGAAGGAGCCATATAGCCTAGAAACTGAGTTCTTAGAAACTCAAGCTGCCTTTTATCTTACCTTCAACACAGAAAGTCAGAGACTTCAGTGACTTGTAAGCTCCAATTATATTCCTGAGCATGGGCCTCCCTTCCCCTTTGCCTTTCTGACCTTTTACATCAGGGGCAGGTGAGAAGATGTAACAAGAACACCTAGAGTTTGGGCCTGGGATTAAAAACTTCATTTTGTGATCATAAACATTCCACCACTTCCTGAATTTGATCTGAGGGGCAGAGGGAAGTTAGGTTAGGAATTCAGAAACTTATAATTACTTCTATGTTTGCTATCTAAACTCATCCTTTCCCACCCTCAAAATCCTATTTCTCAATTGTGTAGACAGCCTTACACTCTGTTCTCCTGGAGCATTTGAGTGTGGGGTATCATCTGCTTCTTATGTGTACTGCCAATGGAGGTTTTTTCCTACGCTCAAAACGATTTCATTGATGGGGCCCTGTGTAATAAGCTACTCAGGGTTGTTCACGTGTTCATACCCGAGGTAGAACTAGTAAGGGCTGAGTAGTAGTCAGTGCTCACTTGCTGCCAGTGGTATTGCTCTGAGGAATTTCTGTCAATGTTTCCCACAGTATATAGTACACGGCCTCTCAGAAAGGCTCCAGACCCAAACTACTTGAGTCTCTGTGTTAGCTAATCATCATTGAGCAACTATGTTTCATTGTTTGTGAGACATTCACTTCTCAGAGCATATGCATATGAGGGCCCAAGAAGAGAATTACCTGGATGGAAGTTCCTAGAAGGCAAACCGTCTACTATGATAATGGAAACCCATGGTTTGGCATGCTAATGTTTTAACCTGTGCACTGAACTAACAGGAGAAAATGACACACTAAGAAACCTACCAATTATGCCAAATAAAGAGATATGGTGAAGGTCAGAGAAAGGACATTGATTTAATGGTAATCATGGCAATACAACAGCTTAACACACCTTCAGAATACTAATCCATACTCACCTACTTTTCTATTCACCCATGTCATTTGGTCTGTGTTGTATGTAGGAGTCCTCAGGCCTTCAGATCAGGAAGATCTAGGGGAGAGCCTTAGATTGGTCTGCCAATTGGGACATAAAATAACTAGTTTGATGAAAGCCCTTAGTAGTGTCCTACAAATAAGTGGATTTATCCTACTATATTTGATAAGTATCCCCTCACTAAATTATCTTTGGTTGGGTCACTTGCTGACATAGCAGCTGTCTAGTATCTCCATTGTGACTTCACTTTATTCTACTGAACAAGAAATGGAGAAGGAGAGACTGACCACAACACATTTGCATCTTTCTCAATGAGCAGTGAATGGCAGGAGAGTATTTAAGGTGCTCCTCATGTTCTCAGTTAGCTAGTACCACCTGGGATTCCAGCTGAAATCTTGATAAACAGATAAAAAAGTTACATGTAGCTTGTTGTGCCAGATTCACAGCTAGAGAGATATATGAGAAAGTGGAAGGGCTTGGTGTGATAGCCACAGGTTGACATGAAGCGCAATTCAAAGGAAGTGGAAATGAAGCGAGCTACCTGGAGGGAAAAGGAGAGGCAGCTGAAGATGATGAGCACCTAGAGAGAGAAGATAGAGCTAATTTGAGGCCTGCTGGACATCAAAGTATCCCACCTGAGGTAGAACAGTCTGGCTGTCCAGAGCCACAGAGAGAAGTTGGAAGAGCATCAGCAAGTGCTCTTGCCCATTTCTAGGGAGCTCCCATAATGCCAGGGTAAGAATTGGCAGCTTCTCGGAACACTGATGTTGAGCACATCTCAGATCCCTTTCTATCATGATAATTGACACTGGAGAGGAGCAGAAAGTGTTGTTTGAGGTGATTGCAACTCACTATGTGGAGCCTGTTCTGCAGCATTGTGGAGTGTGGTCTCTCAGGATGCTTAGGGCAAATATAATATAGCTGGTGTCAAAGAATGCAATCTACTTGGAGTAGGTATTTATAGATGGCACGTGCGTGAAAACAACAAGCTGATAATGAGCTGCTAGAGGTCGTTCCCTAAAGATCTAACAGCCAATACTGGAGAGGCAAACCCAGAGCTTTGAACCACATAAGCCCACCATACCAATTGCTTGTACCATAGTACTGGCTACCCATTTTCACACCCATGACCTTGTTACCCTGATTGTGCCCCACAATCCCTCACAACTTTTACTCTTTCACTTTTTTGATGCTTTCTTGTCCTTGCTAAACAGTTTTGTATGCCTGTATTAGCTGTTGCTGCTACCCAATTTCCTGCCACTGCAACTCAGCAATTACAATCACAACTACCATTTCCCTGGTATTGTAGTCTCTACTACTCTTTTCTGCTACCCATAATTCATAATACCATGGTTCAGCCACCTGATCCCTGAAAACCCTGTCTCTGATACTCCATCCCCAAACAAAGTAAGTGATGAGTGGTTACAGTCAACTTGGATACTCCTCTTACAGGCACATTGGGACAAGTAATTCCTCAGGTATTTAACATGAGGGACTAACTGGCAGTGGAAAGAAAAGATGTTACTCAGAGATGACTAAAATCCAAGGACATGACTTATAACTTGTTGCTAGGAAAGAAGGCCCTAAGATGAATGTTAATGAGAAAAGAAAATTTTACAAAAAATATTGGGGATGATATAAAAGGTTTAGCTTAGTGGTCTGAATTATTTTATGACATAGATATGTAACTACTTTGTATTTTAAAAATTATAGGAAGATGCAATTTATGTGGTACTCATATTAATTGGTGGAATAGTTGCATAGGATCACATTAACGATATTCAATAGTTCATGCTCTGTGATAGGCTCATGAGCCTGCCTTTGGCAATATTAATTGAGCTTTCTAAAAACAAATGGAATTTCATTGTCATATACTATAAGTAGATTATGGATGCTGGTACCTAAACGAAAGCTGGAACAGGAAAACTGAATAAAGCTACAAGTTTGAAGGGAGAGGTCAGTGTCAGGGTTATGATAAAAGAGAAATTATTCACCATGGAATCTTGGAAGAATAGAATGTGTTTTGTTGACTTACTAGCTTTTAAAACATTCTTAGAAAGCAGAACATTGTTTTTTATTCTTGCTATTTGGAACCTCTTTAATGAATGGTTTAAAAAATTATCAAAATAACTTTGAAAATTCACTAGTGTGAATTTTCAGATTAACCTACTCAAAGTTGCCTTGAGATGCAGGCAGGCCACATTCCTTTTCTATAAAATTATTGGAATAAGCTTCCTTTGAATGTTTGGACAGTCCATGACACTTGTTCCAGAACAAGAAAAGATAGTAGAGAGAAAAAAAATAGGAAGGAGACTCAAAGCTGCTGAAATGAGCATATTTCCCATTTGGACTTTAATGGAATTTTTCTACAAAGAATAAGAATTTCATCTTAACATAAGAATTTCATAAAGGATGTTCTACAGGATAGCTTCTAAATGTAATATTTAATGCTGTTGGATTACTTGAAAACAAAGGTTTACAGAAAACTTTAAATTTCAGAAAAACTGTAATGATCCAATAAACAAGTAGAAGAAAAATAATTTTAAAATTCACCGTTCAAGGCAAACCCTAGCAAGAAAGTCTGAGAGTTGCTTATCTAGAAACAGTAAGTGGCACTGTGGCTCAAGTGGTAGAGTGCTTCCCTGGAGCTGAAGAACTCAGGGATACGTTACACCCTGGTCCTGATTTCAATCCCTATGACTGACTAAAATAAATTTTAAAGAATTAAAGCATTAGGGCCGGGAAGGAGATTCAGTGGTAGAGTGCTTGTCTTGCACGCATGAAGTCCTGGGTTCAATTCCTCAGCACCACATAAGCAGAGAAAAGTGGAAATGGTGCTGGGCTCAAGTGTTAGAGCACGAGCCTTGAGCTGAAGAGCTCAGGGACAGCACCCAGACCCAGAGTTCAGGCCCCCTACCACAACCACCACCAACAACCAATTAAAGCATCAAATAATCTGAAGATGATGTCCAGAATAATGAGTGTCGAATTATCCGTTTACATGACTTAGTGACTTGAAACCTAGTTTACCAGGAGAGGTGGTGGGCAATTTTTGTGTGCCAAAACCTGCAAAATTATTTTGTACTTTTCCATGGAGGAAGAAAGGAGAGAATGGGGGGAGGAGGGTAGGTGTTTGGTGACCTTGCCTTTTGGTTCCGTGATTGTTTTCTGGAGTCAAATTCAGAGAAATTCTGCTTCCAATCCTAGTTGCATTGGGAATTAAGAAGCCATGTCCTGGAAGTGGTTTTGTCCTGTCCTTGGCCTGGTTCCAACCACCACTGGATAACCCAAGTCCCAGTTCATGACCAAGATGCCTTGAAGACTACTGATCCACTGGGAAGGTGGACAACCACAGCCAGAAAAGGCAAAAAAATGCAATGCCAAGGGCAGCGCTGGAAATTTACACCGGGCAGAGAGTTTTTTATATATTTTTATTGTAAAAGTACTGCATATAGAGTTTACCGTTACATGAGTATGGTAATGAGTGCATTTCCTATCGAGCATTGTTACCTACTCCTTCGTTTTTCCCCTACTATCCCTTCCCTCCCCACCTCTCCAACTCCTCCTTCCTTGACCCCTGCCTGACATTGTAAATTCATTTTCGACACAATGTCCTGCACATCTCATCATCACAATGGGTGAACTTCCATCCCCATTTAAGCATTCTGCTATATCCCTTACACTCCCCAAATTACAAAAATGTATATACAAGATGCAGAACACTGGAATCAAATACAGTGAAAACAAGGGTTATACCGTGATGGGATGAACCAACAAAGGAATCACATACTCCACTACTCTTCAACTTAGTATTAGAATGATAGTTGGGGCAATAAGACAAGATGCAAACTTAAAGGAAATCCAAATAGGGAAAGATGAAGTAAAATTCTCCCTCTTTGCAGATGACATGATCTTGTATTTAAAGAACTGCATGGACTCCACTCCCAAGTCACTTGAGCTGATCAGAAACTTTCGCAAACTAGCGTAGTATAAATTTAACCCTCAGAATTCAATGCTTTTCCTGTATTCCAAAAATGATAAGAGTGCAGCTGAAATTAGGAAAGCAATTCTTTTTTAATAGCCGCACAAAAAAATAAAATACCTAAGATTTAACTTAAGAGATGAAGGACTTCTATGATGGAAACTTTAAAAACCTAAAAAGAAAATAAAAGCAGTACTAAGGAGGTGGGAAACCTCCAATGCTCCTGGATTGGGAAGATTAATCTCATGAAAATGGCAATATTCACAAAGATATATACAAATTCAATGTGATACCTATCAATATCCCAATCTTACTCTTCAATGAAATAGAAGTAATCCAAAAATTCATATGGAACAATAAAAAACCTTGAATAGCAAAGAAGTTTATTGTGCTTCTCATTCTGTATTACCACTTTGATTCTACAAAGTAATCTTTGGATAAAGCTAAAAATACAACCTGCCTCTAGCTCCCATGACACTTAAGTCTTAGGTCTTTAAAATTGTTACTAGATAGTAAATTACTTAATTGTATTTTGAACCATAAAATATGCATATAAAAATAGCACATTTTGATCTCATGAGAAAACAGCCTTTATCCCCCCCTCAAATTTATTTCCTGAAAGGCATTTTTAGAGACAATCTGTTTTCTTTTGTAGATGAAAGGCTTGTAGGAAACTATGTTCATAATCTGTCTCCTCCTCCCACACCTCAACACATAAAACCCAAATTTCACAACGCATTTATAAGCAACAATACAAAAACCAAACACTGGGAATGCTCACATGCAGAATGTTTAACAAAACCCAGAATATAACTCTGCTGTCTGAGGGAGGGGCTCTCTGTATAAATTAACATACAAACCCAAAAGAACAGCCAGGAATACAGGATGTGTGTGTCCCTGGCTGCTACTCCATGGACAAGAACCATAAAAGGGCTTCCTGAGCATGCTGGAGAGTGGGTGGAGGAAAGTTTCCTTGCCAGCCTGAATACAAAAGTTGACATCACCCCCCCCGAGCCTGTCTTTTTTGTCTTCTCCCCACAGTGGAGCAGAATCTTCCCCTGCTCCACGAAGGATAAAAACTGTACAAGCTAATCCACAGAGTGGATTCTCTTCGGTCTGCACTCCTTCCTAGGATGGCCATGCGGTGCGTGTGTTCCCAGGGGCTGATCCTCAGGACCCAAGCCCGTGGGGCAGCTGGGTGCTAGATGTGACTCAAGTCTTGCGTCAGTGGTGTCATTCATTCAGCAGCCTCAGTTTTGCTTCCCAAGCCCAAAAGCAGGTGCATCCTGATCTTCTCCCGCAGTCCCAGGCGAGGTGCCCACAAGGGCCCGAGTTGGGCAGGCTCCCACTGGGATCCTACTTCACTAGAGGGACAAGCATGCCAGATTAAGAGGCTGCTTCTTGAATTACTTATTATTTTATGAGCAATTTTAAACAAAGTGATACACATTACTGTATGATATATAATGATATATCCTTGAGTCTCTAGTCTAAAATCATTAAACTTGATACTAGCAAGAATGGATTTTATTGTTTGTATTTATAAGGCCATAATGGCAATTGGAAATAAAATTACAACAAAACTCTTATCCAAAAAACACATGATTAAATCTCAGAAGTTGAAAAAAATTGTATGGAAGTAGTGCAAATGAAGTTATACTAGAATACTAAAATACACACAAAATATATTATATTATTTACATTCAAAAGTAAAATAAGTAATTACAGACAGAATTCCTACTGGATAAAAAATATTGCAATATTTTAACAGGTTGAAGTGATATAGGTTATATATTTTTTTATAAAACTTATTTATATGTCCCAGTTCTGTTTATCTCAGTGAAGGAAAATGTTAGAAGGTAGAAATTATATGTGGTACCTCTTGCTTACAGTACCATGAAGGAGAGTAGCATTTTCTAATGAAGTCCTTGGATGAAACCCACACTCAGCCCATGTAGACCTATCAGATGTCCATGTGGTGTCCCTAAGGGGGTCCAAGACACTGCATTGGTGCTGCAGCAAGTGCAGGACTTGTTGCAGTAGATGGTAGCCAACAAGGCTCCATCATTGACCAATCCAAGAAATCCAGACTCAGGTGCCAAAGCCATGGGGATAGGCAGGGCAGACCCCAAGTCCTGCTTTCCACCTGTGCAGCCTACATTGCCAAGGCCAAATCGATTCCCCTGCTTTGGAGACCAACGATGGTACGGGGTGAGCCCATTGCCTCCAAAAAGAGCATCCCCGGAATGGCACCCTGAGCTAGGCCCATGTGGTTCAGAAGGACGATGGAGGAGGCTACACAGCAAAGCCAAAGGGGCTTCGTGCTCCCGGTGCTGCAGCTGATACTCTGCAAGTCCAGGTTCCTCTGGCAGTGATGGGCATATGCAGGCATGGCCCTGTACCCGGGTCCACAGGGACCAGAAAATGGAGGTCCATAGAGACGCTGAAGGATATCCAGGTTGCTGAGTTTCTGCAGCTTTCACAAGCCCACTGGCAGAGGGGCTAGCACACGTCTCCAGTCCACAGATGAACTTAAAGACTGATGAGGTGAACCAAGGTTGCACTGCCTGGCCCCAAGTTGGCTGGCTGCACACACAACCTTCCTTCTCACATGGACTGTGCAGTGTACAAACATAGTGTCTCCCCACCCCACAACCATCGGTGCAGGCAGTAACCCTATAACAGAGTTTCCCTGGAATGGCACTCGCACCCAGGACCACTGCAGAGCAGTACCAGCACAACTGGAGGAGAGGGCATCAGTGGAATCAATTCCAGCCCCATGGCTGCCAGCTCCTGGGTGAAATGGAAAAACTGAGACTGGGAAGTTAGGTGGGCAGGGTGGACGGGGTTAATCTGACAATCCTGGGGAGTATGCACACACATACACTCACTGCACATCCACTGTAAGGGAAGGGGCCACACTTCTCAACGGGTGATCTGATGAGGCACCCACAACCACAGAGACTACAGGAATGGATGCTCACATGGGGACTTGGAAAGGGCTCCAGGGCACAGCCTTGGATCACTGAACAACTGGCAAAAAAAGAAAAAAGAAAAGACAAAAAAAGAAAACCCGAAAAGCCTCCACTAAAACTTCCTTTCTGAATTAAGGGAGGTTGCATTAGTTCTTTCCCATGTTTGATTCATGAAAAAGAAATCCTGAAGTGTTCTGTAAAACACCAAACTCAGGATTTCATCTGAATTCCTCACTGAAGAATGAATAAAATAACCGAACAACAGGTAACACGCATATTGTCACTGTGCTATCTCTCTCTGATTAGAAATCAATCCTGCCATGCATATGCAGATCACTTATGCAAAATGTTTTCCAACAATTCTTGTTGTTATATTGCATTTATATTCCTCCTCCTGCCTCCTCTCCTGCTCCTCTTACCCAGGGTAATGAACCCCTCTTGGTTCTCTCCTCTCCTCTACTTTTTCCCTCTCCCCTCCTTTTCTCCCTTCTGCTATACCCTTCCTCCTTTCTTCCCCTTCCTCCTCCTTTCCTTTCCTCTTTCTCCTACACTTTCACTTTCTTCTACTTCTTTATGGTCCTGTGGGTTGGACACACACTAAGCAGATGCTCTGCTGCTCACTACAGACCTCCAGTTTGGACTTCATTTCAATGACTCTCTATTTCTTTGCTGCAAACCCAGCAAAGACTTCTGATTCAGGATTTAATTCATTGTACATATTCTACATCATAAATATGTGCTACTTCATACATTGTGGCTAATAGGTTTTGATTATATTTTTGGCTTCAGTTAAACTCATTAGAAACAATGTGTTTGAAGGCAATCTAATGTGATCCTGTTACTCCCACATTAATGAACTGGTTAGTTTGTATCTAGTAAAAGTACTACATATTGCTCCCAGTTTAATGAACTGTCACTTTGTGGTAGCACCCACAGAAACACTAACACAAGGTGGGGCTGGGAACGTGGCACCGCTTGCCTTGCATGCTCGAGGTCCTGGTTCGATTCCTCAGCACCACATAAGCCAAAAGAAAAAAGCCGGAAGTGGCGCTGTGGCTCAGGTGGTAGAGCGCTAGCCTTGAGCTGAAGAGCTGAGGGACAGTGCCCAGGCCCAGAGTTCAGGCCCCACGACCGGACCCAAAAAAAAAAAAAAAGAAAGAAACACTAACACAAGGATTGTTGGGGATCAGAAGATTAAGTCCTGACAGGAAAATCCATGAGATATGTATCTCAAAGTAACTACTAAAAAGCCAGAAGAAAACCTATAGATATGAGGTTTAGTGCCATACTTGCACAGAATAAGCTGATGACAAGACCCAGGCTTGAGTTGAAGACCTGTGGTGGGTGCACACACACACACACACACACACAAACAAACAAGCAAACAAACAAACAATTTCCCAGCTAGAGCAAGTAGAATATCTGTTTTCCCAGAACCATGTCTGAGATTTATCCCATGTGTTTGGATATTTTTGAAAGCTTTATCATCAACTTATCTAATTTTAATAAATGACACCTGTTCACTATTCTTTAATTTGGTTGGAAAATATTTTAAGACACATTTTCAGGTAGAAAATTGAAATTGTTTTCAAAAGCATGACTGTCTTGGTTTGTAAGAATGAAAGAATTGTGCCTTTAATTCATTAGTTCATAAATTAGAAAAGTAACCCTAACCCTAGAACCAATTGCATTTGGATTCTAAAAGCCACACAAATATATTAGATTTATTAATCCCTTCTTTGATTCAACTCATCTTTCTTAAAATAGTTTGTAGTTTTGCTCAATATTTTGTTATTTTTCTAATCTGAAACTTAACTAGAACATTCAGGAAAAGCTGTGATAATGGAAGTACAATGTATTTCTAATATCTTTTCCTGAATTCTTAGAACCTAAAATAAGTTCAGATTTACTAAACATTTATCCCATTCCTTTTTTTTCTTTTTGTTGGTAGTGGGGCAGCATTTCTGGGCCTAGGTCCTATCCCTGAGTTCTAGGCATGGGCACAATCCCTGAGTTCTTTAACTCAAGGTGTGCACTTTACCTCTTGAGACACAGCACCACTTTTTTTCTTGTTTTCCGGTGGTTAAAAGGAGAAAAAATTCTCACAGACTTTCCTGCCTGGGATGGCTTTGAACTGTGATCCTCAGAAATGAACTTCCTGAGTAGTTAGGATAATAGGCATGAGCCACAAGTTTAATCCATTTCTTTACTCTATCCTCAACCCCCTTTAACGAGAAACCAAATCCTAATCAAAATCTGAGTTAACAACAAATGGTTAATGTAAGTAAAATTGTTTGGAATCTATTGAATCACTCATTTTTTTGCTTCTACTTCTTAGTGGAAAAGTAAATTTTACCCTTAAGCTTATCCTTCCCTAATCCTAACAAGAACTAAAACAGTAACTCACAGTTTAAACCAAATTATATCTGAATGGTTAAAATTCCACTGACACTGGTTTTCGTTCATTTTAACTTTGATGCCATTCATTCTTCGTAAAATATTTTGAGTTTTACAAAATATCTTACATCTTTTATCTTATCCTAACCCCAGCTCTAACTGGAACACCTTTCAGAATCCTAAGCCTACATATAACTGAATCATAATGATAATAGCAAGCTTCTATTTCACAAATATCATATCTCTTGCTCAGCGTGTAGGTCTAAATTTTACTTGCATTTTGAACCTAAATTTTTAAAGTTTTAAAGTGTTTTTCTATTTCATTTTCTATTTCTATTTTCTATTTCTATTTCTATGTCAGGTTTTATTTTTCATTAATTTTTAAATCTTATTTTTTTGTAAAGAGGCTTACAAAGGGATCACAATTACATGTGTAAGGTAATCCGTTCTTTTCTTGTAGAGCATTGTTAACCCCTTCTTTGTAGTTGTCCCACTATCTTTTCCTTCTCCCACCTCCCTCAGTCTTCCCTCCCGATGATGGATGTTGTAAAGTTCATTTTTAATAATGTGTGTTGTGAGGATCATTGTTTCAATGGGTCATCCTGTGTTGAACCTAAATTTTCTGTTACTCTAACCCTAATTCTAATTCTGTCTGGGCTCCTAATCCTAACCAAAATAATAATGATAGCTCAATTCAGAATTAACTGAAAATACTCAAGGTTTTGTTCCTCCTGTTAATCCACTGTACATCTTGAATTAAGTTGCAGTTCACATAAAGTTTTCCAAATTAAATTATATGTGCATATATAAAGATGTAATTTGATGTGAAATGCAGAAGATCTTTGGAGAAAATAATAATAAAAAGGAAATAGAGGGAGTATAAGCAAAAGTTTTAAATATATTATGGAAAGAGCATAATGAAAATGCCACTTCTGAAAATTAATAACCATTAACAAAATAACTAAAAATTAATAAATACATAACACTGCCTTCCAGTGTTCTTTTTTTTTGGGGGGGGGGTGGTCTGGTCGTGGGGCCTGAGCTCTGGGCCTGGGCATTGTCCCTCAGCTTTTCAGCTCAAGGCTAGCACTCTACCACTTGAGCCACCTTCCCAGCCCCCTTCCTGTGTTCTTTAAGAGTGCCATTTTTCTTTTGAAAGAAATACATTTGTTAGATAAACTTTGTTCATGCATAATTTAAATTGTTATTGGCTAATTAATTAACTTAATGAATAAAAATCAAATAAGATTCTATGATAAAAAATATAAACAATTACTTAGAAATTGCTTGAGAAAAAGTTATAGTAATGAGTTTTAGGAAACTAAATTTCTATTTCCTTACAAAACAATGATTTAGGGTTACTAATCTAGTATTTCTAGTAAGTTTAGAGAACATAATTGGCATGAAAAACAACAAATTGTACATCTTTTGTCTTGCATGAGTGATATTTTAAACATTGTCTTTTATTCAAATGTATACTTAGGTTTACTTTTAAAAATAAATGCAATTTTATCTCCTTTCAGAACAAGTACTTGCCCTGCAATTCAATGTATTACTATATTCAGATATTTGAATGCTAAGTTTTCTGTTTAATATGTGATCTAAATTTTCAGAATGACATAATTTTTGTATTTGTAAATGTCTAAGCTCTAGGATTTTTGCTTCATCCGTATAAATTATCTCATGAGGGTGTTGTGAAGGCTCCAGTAACCAGTGTGGTCAAAAACATTTCATAAATTCTCAATTTAAAAACTAATCATTTTTAGCCTTTTATTATATCAGTTCTTGTCTCTTCAGAGTAATTAAACTAAAATAAATACTATTTTAAACATTTCACTCACATTGTAAATAATGTTAACATAGTTCACAAAGAGACTCATAATTTCAAAATCACCATATTTGATGATCTTAGTGTGACGAATGTAGAGAGTATAAGAACCTTATACTCAATAATAGTTTCGGTTAAACTAAATTAAATCATATATCTGGATTTCTAATTTGGAGGTAAATCACATGGAAATAGGAAAATAATACGAAAAATTATTACTTTGGGATTATGTTTTTCCTAAAATTATTTTCTTTTTTTTTATTGTGAAAATACCGTACAGAGGGGTTACAATTACAAGGGCAAGGTAATGAGTACATTTCTTATCAAGCATTGTTGCCTCCTCTTTTGTTTTCCCTTCCCATACCTTCCCATCTCCACCCCCCCCAGGCCAAAGTTGTAAAGTTCGTTTTTCGACATACTGACTTCTCCATCTCATTGTTGCAATGGTTTCACCTGTATCCCTAAAATTATGAAGCAAAAATATCTCTAAGAAATATATTTTTTAATAAAATGTTTCAATCCTTAGGTAAAGGGAATTATGCTTTAATATATAATTTATCTCAAATTAGAAATTCTGCAACTAATCTAATATATGTTTCCTTGCACAAAATGCTGTGACTTCTAGTCTTGTCATGTGATTTTAATTATATTTTTTGTTTGTGACATGTTCCCTACTTACATTTATTACAAACTTCTATAATTTTACAAATCATGCCTGTACCCACTAATTTATGTAATTTAATATTCAAACAAAATTATCTTTTTTCCTGTCTCCCACAGGGAAGGATGAGGTGCTGCAGTATATTAAATGAAAGCACTCTAAAATAGAGTCGGTATGGAATGGAAATTTGTAACATGAGGATGGGATCATGAGCATTTTCTACTTGGCTGAACAGTAGAGTATTTTCCTACAGTACTTTCCTACCATTTAATCACACAGGGAAAGCCACAAAATTTGAAGTTCATATGAACGAATTACATTCCTAAAAGATGTGGCAACCTGCTCAAAAGTTCGGTCTTATCACTAGTACTTTGTGCTTGCTGGCTGATCTATTTCTCCATCATATGTTTCATATTATTAAGCATATTAATAATTCAGCTGTCAGTACATTGCAAGAGACTCCTGAAATCACATCTATTGCTGTGTAATATTCAACTGAGAGGAGAAACTTTAAATTGATCTCCAATTGCTCCCTTTCGCCTTCAATATACTAATAAATTGTCAAAACAATCGCGTTAGATGTTAGTTTATTTTCCCTATTTAATTAGAGATTAAGCAAGTGTTTTTCGTAGTAAAAAAATGAAGACAATGGTATCAGAGCTCTGATATGAGCACCTCCTCCCTAATAAGTATTGCTCTATGGACTATAAATATGGAAGCCACACTAAAATTCTTTATCTCTCTCTAACTCTCTCTCTCTCTCCACACACACACACACACACACAAACACACACACACATGCAAACACACACAGCTGCCACCCAGAAATATCAGAGATCAGTTCCATTCCTTTGTACTTATAGTTGATTGGTGTTTGCTCCATTGATTTTTCTTTGCTTCAGGATCTTACCTGGACCTGTATGTTTCCCTGAGATCAAGTCCCTTCTTTTTAGTATACTGTGTGTCTTTGTATGCTTCAGGCTAATTAACAGTAACCTGAATACAATATCTACAATCTTGACATTCAAGTCAAACTCCATGAACTCATACTATTCCAAAATACTAAATATATTGGATCTAGTGACCAAAAAAACATCCACCTTGTTATTTTAGTGGGAATTGACATCATGAAATAGAAGAATACTGATCAGGAACTGAGGTAAGAGAACGGGAGTATGTGGAAAAATGCAGAATATTGTATGTGAGTTAGAAATACAGAATCACCTTCTATAGGCCCATATATTGAAAACTTGCCATCTTATATTGAAAGCTCAATTTACATACACAGTTTTCTAGTTACTTTTCTTACCTATCATTTCTGATCATACATCCTCTTATGAATTTTATAGTATCTTTGAATATATCACATGATTTGCAGGTACTTATCATCTTAAGGAAAGGCAGTCTACTTCTACGTCTTACATTCTGTGTCAAACCCTTATTTTTATTTCCCTGTTTGCTGAAAAAATGTATTCCTGGAAACAGGATATTGACAGCAAATCTGGGTGTAATTTTCATTTTGTAAACTTCAAATATAATATAAACTTTGTATTGACTAGTCATTTTCTAATAATAGTGATATTCATGAACACAATGATTTGGTGCCTTTAAGTCAATTGAGAATTGATGTGGTAGTCCTTGTGTCTAATTGTCTTAACCATTATATTATTTATATATAAACATGTGCATTGCACTTTGATGTATTTATATGTAAAATAGTCTCCAGGGGTTTACGTTAAAGTGATAATGGGGGGGGGGGGTTCCAGTTCCAAACCTTATATTTCATTAAAAGTACTAGACATATGATGTTTACTGGAGCAATATAAAAGATGAGAACATATTTCTAAAGAGAATGCATTTATTGATTAAAACATAAAATAGAATAAAATAGGTTTCTTGCTTGAGACTGCATAAATTACATATAAATGTAGCTCAAGATGAGGTTCAGAGATAAATTCGTATTAATGTTACTGAGATTTATAACACAATATAAGAAATATAGGTATTTGAAGGAATTGGTCATTCAACGATGTGTAATGGATGAAGAATGGAATTGAAAATAGCAGAGGAAAACAATTCAACATGCAGATATTATGATTTTATAATATTAAAATGAAAGAAATGGAGCTTTTGACTTTCTGAAGAAGAATGTTTAGCCAGTAATTTCAATGTAAGGCATCAATTGTAATGAGTCTAAAGTCTTTTCCTCCAAGATATTCGTGAGTACTATACTCGTCCTCTGTAGAGTAAGAAGTGATTATTTTCATTAGCTTTGCTTAATATTAATTTACTTGTAGCAAATAGGTTAAAATGTCTTCTCGATTTCTCTCAATGTAATAACAAATATTTCTGTCTCTTCATAGAAACCTGAAATAACTACTTCAAAATAACACAAGCAGAAAAACAAAAATAACCTGATACAACCATCACAAATCCTAAATTATGTGAAAAAATCAACAATATATAAAATAAATCTGAGGAAGAGGAAAAACAATGGCAGAATAACAACAGAAAATTTCCCTAGCTCTCTCTAATGAAACAGAGTCCTAGCCGGTACTCCACTTCTAGAGGGTCACACCAAGACAACTATAATTATAGATATACAGCTGTAATTATAGATATAATTATAGACATAAAATTCATAAGATGATTTTATACTATCTTCACTAGAAAACAGAAATCTATGAAAACCTGGCCAGCCAGGCAGGTGACTACTGTGACTGTATTGACCAACATATTCAAAAGCTCATCTGCAATGTAGAAATAAAAGGGCCACGTGGAAAAAAAGTAGAAACAGAAGTGTGAATCAGAGAAAGCCACATCCATACACAGAGCTATTCAACATACCATTGGACAGTCCGAACTGTCATTGGAACCATAAGTATTAACATCACAACGTCTCACCATAACTGATTTATACTTCTGCACTTAATTGTATAGAAAAAACCTAATTCCAGAAAAACAAATCAAAACAGAAAACCAAACCAACACCTGGCAAATCAACCAAAAACATAGAGAGTCTATAATTAACATCATAGTTTCCCCAAGAGAAAACCTCCAAATGGACACAACCAATCAGAAAAAAATACAAGAAAAATTATGTCAAGGTACTTCAATTCACACAGTAAATAACCAGGCATTAGAACAGACAATCAAGGACCTAGAAGATATATCAAAATACATTACAAATGCTGCTGAAAATGTGATTAATGAAAAGAGAGAAAACCTCTACAAGGAAATTTGTGAACAAGATGAGACCAAACAAAGATTAGCAAAATAATTCGTGGAGTTAAGAAACAAAGATAAATAAATTCTGAGAAGTAAAGGGAGTCCAAGGAAAAAATGGATGCCTAGTTAAAAGATATGAGAGAAGGCAAAGCTAAGAAAACAACCTTTGCAACCCACTCAACCAAATAAAAAATGTACAGAAATTCCATACAATACCTAAAGCAAATCTTTAATAAAGAGATAGAAGCCCTAAAATAGGACCAATTAGAAGACAGGGAAATTGAAAACAAAATAGAAAGTCTCCACAGCAAATAAATGACATATAAGATAATCTCAGGGTCAAAGACAGAATAGGTTTAACAGGAAAGAGGAAATTATCATTTAGAACAAATACAAGAAATAAGATATGATATTTACAGAAGTACAAGACTCATTTAGAAATCAAATTTCGGGGAGGTAGGTATCAAGAAGGAGAAGAGCAGGAAACTAAATGGATGGGAAACATATTACAGAAATATAGCAGAGAACATGCCAAATATCCAAAGAGATAGGCTCATTCAGAAAAGAGAAACCTTTAAAACACCAAACAGAGAATTCTAGAACTGAACAATCAACCACTACATCAAAATACATTAGAGGATCATTAAGGATCAAGGAAAGAATTTTTAAAGCTGCTACAGAGAAAAGACTGATTATTTATAAAGAATATACAGTCAGATTAAATGCAGATTTTTAGCTGATATGGCAAAAAGGAGACCCTGGCATGATATACGACAAACATTAAATGTAAATAACTACCAATCATTAATACGGTCCCAAGCCAAACTCCTTAACATTTAAAGGAAATATAAAAATATTTCATTACAAAGCAACTTAAAACAATGTATCTCCACCAAATCAGCAGGATAGAAGTTAATCAAATATATCCTACATAGAGAAGATCAAGAAGAACAGGAACTGATTATGTAAAATGCTCCTTATCAAAGAACAAAGTAAATATATTAAAAGTAGATGAGGCACAGCTCCTAACAGCAGATGTATAACATAGCAAGACTATCAGGAAATTCTCAGTCTTAACTCTGTACATCAATGGACTTAAATTTCCAAATAGAAGACATAGATTAAATAGTAGTATCAAAAAACAAGTCGCATCCATCTAGCATCTACAAGAGACATATTTTATTGACAAAAACAAACACATACTCAAACTGAAAGGCTGGAAGATATATTTTCAAGCAAATGGACACCATAAACAGGCTGCAGTAGAATTACTAACATAAGATAAAATAGAATTAAATTAAAATTAGTACAAAGAGACATTACATATTGATAAAGACAACGCTCAATTAGGAGGATATAACAAGTCTAAATATCAATGCCCTGAATCCTGGAGCATTCCACATCATCAACCAAATACTACTTAACCTGAAAACACATCTCAACACATCATTGTCATCCATGAATGACCTGTCCAGGAGAAACTCAACCAAGAAACTTCAGACCTAAATAACTACATTGACTACCTAGCCCAAACAGACATCTACGGAATATACATTCATCGTCAGAATATACATTCTTCACAGCAGCTCATGGAAGATTCTCCAAAATAGAACATATCCTATGTCACTCAGAATTCTGTCCAAATTGAAAGAAAAATTAATTGAATTCCCATATCTTGTCAGAATGTAACACAATAAACTTAGAATTAAACAGCTAAAGCAAAAAAAAAAAAAAAATTTTTCAAACCCATGAAGACTGAATAACACGTTGCTGAATGACCAGTGGGACACTGAAGGGATTAGAAAACAACTGAAAGTTTCTGGAATTTAACAGAAATGATCACACAAAATACTAGCTTCTCTGGGACACAGGAAATGCAGTACTTAGAGGAAAATTTATAGCTCTGAGTGCCTACATCAAGCAATTGGGGAAATCTCAAACAAATATTTTTTTTTTTTTTTTTTTTTGTCGGTAGTGGGGCTTGAACTCTGGGCCTGGGCGCTGTCCCTCAGCTCTTCAGCTCAAGGCGAGCGCTCTACCACTTGAGCAACAGCGCCACTTCCGGATTTCTGGTGGTTTATTGGAGATAGGAGTCTCACGGTCTCTCATGCCCGGGCTGGCTTTGAACCGCGATCCTCAGATCTCAGCCTCCTGAGTAGCTAGGATTACAGGCGTGAGCCACCAGCGCCCGGCTCAAACAAATATTTTAATTATGTACCTCAAACTCCTTGAAAACAGGAGCAAGCCCTAACCCAAAGCAGTAGACAGAAACAAGTTTTAAAAAATCAGAAATAAATAAATAAAGACAAAATAAAACATAGAAAGAATTTTAAAAAAGAGTTGGTTTTTTAAATAAATTAACAGACTTGACACAACCATACCAAATCTGACTAAGAAGAGAACTTATATAGATAAGTAAATAAAAAATCCAGCAGATTGGGAGATCTTTACCTGCTCTGCAACACACTATGGCCTCATATCTCAAATATATTTAGAGCCCCAAAAGTTAACTCCCCCCCAAATAAAAACAAATCCTCAAAGAAATAACAACTCTCTTAATAAGTGGGCTAAAGATGTAAAGAGAGACTTCTCTGAAGAAGAAATATGCATGGCCAATAGACGCATGAAGAAATATGCAACATTTCTGGCCATAAAAGAAGTGCGAAACAAAGCAACATTGGGCTTCCACCTCACCCCAGTTAGAGTTACCATTATGAAGAGAACTAAAAATAACAGATGCTGGGCTGGTGGGGATGTGGCCAAAAAGGAACATTACTACAGTATTGGTGGAAATGTAAACTTGTTCAAATACTCTGTGAAGATGTATGGAAGTTCCTCAATTGAGCTCCCCTATGAGCCAGCAATGAGGGATCAAGAAAATGTCAAATACGTTCACAACAAATCTCTATGCTTCCATCAGAATGAATGGCATTGCCCCATTTGTAAGGAAATGGAATCACTTCGAAAATATAATAAGTCAAACAAGCAAGACCCAAAGAATCATGGGCCACCGATTTCAATCCTTTGGAAACACTAGAATATGTCTACAATAGTCACAATAGCTCAAAAGCAATATGCATATTACCATATAAAATGATGCTTATCGAAATGAGCTTCAAGAAATGGATACAAGATGATTGTATAGTGAGCTGTTTTTGGTTATTTCTATTTAGTTTTTACCTTTTGGGTAATTCCTTGTACTCACTTTTTTTTATTTCTGTACCCTTTGTCTTATACATGTTAACCTGATTCTAACACTATGTTAGACATGAACTTTACAACTTTGGGGGAGTGGGATGTCAGGGTTGGGGGAAGCAGGAAAAAATGGGGAAGAGTTAACACTTAAAAAAATGTACTCATTACTTATGTAACTGTAACGACCCCTCTGTATATCACTTTCATAATAAAAAAATAAGAGGACTAACTCAAATAGAGAAAATTAGAGACAAAAATGAGACAACACAACAGATATAAGCAAAATTGAGAATGTTATAAGAGAGTACTTTGAAAACCTTATGCCAATAATCTGGAGAATCCTGAAGAAATTGATGCTTTCCTATACTGAATCTGAAGCAAGAAGTAAAACATAAGAATTAATGAAAATTAAATGTCAATAAACCACTTCCCATTCCAGAAAAGGCTAGGACTCAATGAATTTACCATGAAATTAAGGCCTGCAAAGAACTTACAATATGCAGATCTAACTCTTCAATAGAATGGAAAGGGAAATGGAATTATCAAACACATTCTATGAAGATAGAATTAGACACTTCCCTAAATCACATAGGGACTCACCAAAGAAAGAGAACTCTTTGATAAGCATTACTACAGAACTTCTTAATAAAATTCTCACCAGCCAATTTCAGTAACTAACAAAAAAGCCATATGGTATGATCAAATAGGATTCATCCTAGGATACAATTTGATTCAATATTCTTGTCAATAACCATAGCACAAACCGTCAGCAGAAGCAGGGGTGAGAAACACATGATCACCTATATGGATATAGAAATAGCTTTTAAAACTCTCCAATACCCTTCTATGATTAAAAAAGTCTGAGAAGCTAGGAATGCATGGAACACTCCTCAATCTAATACAGAGTATGGTTATGATAGAGATAATTAGCATTTACCTAACGGTGGAAGCATTAAGACATTAAAATCATGAATGAGACAAGGATGTCCACTCTCTACTACTCTTCAAAATGGTAGCGGACTTTCTAGCAAGAGCAATTGGAAAGAGAAAAAAAAAAGGGGGGATACAAATAGGGAAGAAGTAAAACTATCCCTTTTTACAGATGAAATGATCCTGTATTAAAAGTCCTTATAGCTTCCTCCCTGAAGTTAGGAAAGGTGATGCTAACCTTCAGCTATGTAGCACAGTATAAAACCCACCAAGAATCGGTAGTTTTTCTGTTACCAACAATGGGAAGAACCAACCTGAAATCCAAAATACAACCTCATATGTATTACCCTCAAAATCTAATCTAATCTAAACAAAAAAATAACAACAGCAAAACTAGGAGTTAATTTAACTAAAAATGTGAAGGAACTCTACTGTGAAAACATTAAAATCTAAAAAGGGAAATTGAAGGAGATTCAAGGATATGGAAAATCTTTCAATGTTCTTGGGTGGAAGAATTAAAGTGTCAAAAACTGCAATATTGCCCCAAACAATTGACCATGTGATACTCATCAAAATCCTAAAAATATTCTTCAATGCAGTAAAGAAAGCAATCCAAATTTAATATGGAATTACAAAAGTACACATGAAACATAACACATAGAAATGAACTCATGGGCCTATAATCATCTTACACACACACACACACACACACACACACACACACACACACACACACACACACACACTGGAATTCTATTCACCCATCAGAAAGGATGACTTTTCACCAATATTAAGGAAAATGAAAGCCTTGGGAAAATTATACTAAGAGAAAAGAGAAAGGAATGCAGACTCCGAGCAATACAGATTTCATGGATTCATTCATGGTATCTAGAAGGTGCCCACAAATCTACAAGCAAACAAGACAGATTCTACCTCATCCCAATTAGAATGCCCATTATCAAGAAAACTAGCAATAGAAAATGCTGGCATGGATGTAACCAATTGGGAACTCTATTACACTGTTGGTGGGAAACTAAAATTGTTCAACCACTGTGGAATGCAGTACGGAGTTTCCTGAAAAGACTAAACATATATCTTCCTTTACACCCAGTAATTACCCTCATTGGCAGTAATCCAATAAATAACAAACAAGCTCAAATGAAAGCTGCCAGTATAACCATGTTCAGGGCCCAGGCCCAGAGTTCAAGGACTGGAAAAAAAGTTACCACTGCTGGTAATTGTTTCCACAAATATGAACCATTTGTCATAGGATACCAAATCATTCTATTTGCAGTAGCTAGAATAGGACTTAAATGTAGTGCTTGATAAAATCCCTTTTTTGTTGAATGTTAGGAAAAGATCCAAGAAAAGGGAGATTTTTGTTGTTGATTGAGGGGCTTGAAGTATGTGCTTGGACACTGTCCCTAAGCTCTTCAAGTCAAGGTGAGTGCTCCACCTCTTGAGCCACAGTGCCACTTCTGGTTTTCTGGTGATTAAGTAGAGATAAGAGTCTCAGGAACTTTCCTGCCCAGGTTGGCTTTGAACAGCTGTCCTCAGACCTTAGCTTCCTGAGTAGGTAGGATTACAGCTGTGAACCACTAGCACCAGGCTAAAAATGAGGGATTTTTAGAAAAGAAAATCCACCTCATCACCTGTTTCTAAACCTCAGATATAATTATTAGAACATTTCACTCTCTACTCATTTCATCAGACATTTGTAAATTTTCTCTGTTCCTTCATGTGGGAATAATGTGGTCAGTATTAACTCAGCTGTGGGACTGGATCAATTGTATGGTAATTGCTAGCACCTAAATCAAGAACTGTTAGATCAAAACAAATGAAGCCCTCATTTGGAATAATTATTTACTCTTTTTATTACAAATCTGTGCTTGATTATTTCCTAATGGATGTTGGACCTCCTAACCGAATGATGGCATTTTCTTTCTCTTCAGCCTTCTTCCACATGTGGTCAAATATTTAAGAATTCAAATATTTCCATTGCTAATTCATTAAGCTGACCTCTAAGAAAATGTGCATTTCTGGAATTTGGTTTACTGCCTTGTTCTTATATGTGCAGGCTTACTATGATTTATTTGTTCTGCAAAGAATTTTATTTTCCAACATTTGTGTGGCCAATTTTAGTCTCTCTGATCAGTCTTCCTGACCCTCTCTCTGGGGTCTCATTTCAGTCTACCTCATAAAAAATATATTGGTTATCAGCTAAATAACTCTCAGCTTCTCTTTTTTTGCCTGACTTCAAGTAGGCTGTCATAGCAGCCCTGACTGGCTGTACTAACTGGATTTTTTTGTTTGTTTGATTGTTTGATTTGTGTGTGTGTGTGTGTGTGTGTGTGTGTGTGTGTGTGTGTGTGTGTGCGCGCGCGCGTGCATGTGTGTTTTGTTTTAGAGGTCTAGGATTACTATTCAAGGTAGTAGTTTTCTGGGCCCCAGTGATTCCCTGGCTTAGGGTCATTTGGTTTTTCCCTGAAAGATACAAAAACAGGTGACTAAATTCCTGTTAAATTGTCTCAAAATGAGGAAATCTGGCATCTTTACAAAGCCATGAACAAGTCTGTAGTAATCCACTTACAGAAATGGTCTATCAAGATAACTTTTCAAGGTTGACTGTGAAAAATGTTCATTTTCAAGTAACCACCATAAAGCAGATCACATCTCTGGGAGCAGACTTTTGGAAGGGAGGTTCCCCATCCTTCCTTCTCTTTTGATAGATCAAACCATAATATTCTGCAGTTGTGGCCAGCATGGAGCACATTTTCCCAAGAATATTCTGTAGTGTAAAAGAGGACCAGCTATCAAAATAAAGGTGAAAATTCTTTTCTACCTCAGACTGATTTATCTTGCTTATATCTGTTGTTATTTCCATTACTTCTAACACATGGATAAATTATATTAGTATTAGACAACTGGCAAAGGATTAATGACAAAAAATTACTTTCATATATCCAATATAATAACTTAACCCAGTTATGGAAAATTAAATCTAACTGTAGAAACAATATCAGGAATATAAAATAAGCCTCAATGTGCATAATCTGGCCCACATACACCATCATCTACTCAGAAATTCAGTCTCTCTATAAATATTTATTTGGTACAAAATAATAAAAATTTAATTAATGAATATGACTTTTAAGTATCATCTGAAGTACTCCTCATGCATATAATTCTATATACTTGTATATATGTCACCTAGACATGAATTTAACATTCATGTAGAAATCAAATTTCCACAACTTAAACTGGATGAGAGGGGACATTCCCTCGTGTATTGTGTGGTATGAATTTTACCACAGTGCTAAATCCTTCCACCTAAAACCAAGTCATGTGAAATAATTTATTATTTGATGTTAAGATGAGTGTTAAGTGTAGAATACACTTTGAATTATTACATTAATTCACAGAAATAAAACAATAATGATAAATTATTTCTTTAAATTCTACTGTTTCTCAATTTTACAATTCATGAAATATATCATTAAAATTAATTTCACTTTCTTCTTTTCTATAGCTGCTAAAATTAAAATTTTATATTAAACATTCAATATTAAGAAATCAAAAATAAATAACATTATAATAATGATGTATTATTTAACTGTGATATGAATTATAGTGCTAACAAATTGTGATGTACACAACATTTAATAGAATTATGGGTAATATTTTTTAAACTTACCAGCTTGTTATTTGTTACCTAATTGTGTCATTTGTTATTCTTGGTCCAAGTCATCCATTCAACTTGCTTAGTTTTCTATTTTATATCTATTGGTTTGCTGATTGTGCATTTTGTTTCCCCTTTTTAATGACTGACATGAGGCTGAAAATCTGTGTGCTAGTTTATTACTTCCTATGTAAAAGTAAAATTTCTGGTCTCCACAGCTGTTTTACTGCACTATACTACAGTATTTCCCCCATCTGCTATCTCTTGTATTGCTGCTCTCTTAGATTTTATTTTTTATTTAAATTCTATTGTTAAGGAAAAGTACAGAGGGGTTATACTTACACAAGTAAGGTAAGGAATTCATTTCTTTTCTAACTTGTTACCCCTTCTCCAATTTTTCCCTCTTCTCTCCCAACGCCCCCCAAGATTATTTCCAACATATTGTCTTGTGAGTATCACAGTTGCATAGGTTACTCCTTTGTCCTTTGTCTCACCATTTTGTTTTTTCTCTTTCCATTTCCAAGTTCAGAACAACATATTTACAATACCCGGGCATCAGATTAAAATACAGTGTCTTCAGGCGATGAACTATAGGTGTGGAAAACACAAAAGCATAAAAACAAATCACGTAGTATATTAAGAACAACAAAAAGTTAAATCAACAAGTGTTGATTTAACTTTGACTCACCTTATAGAGTCATATGTACATAGCTATTGAGCTATTCTGCTCAACTATTAATATTATCCTTGATGTACACAATAATGTTCCCCTATTACCCAGTAATCCCACTTCTGGGCATTTACCCTAGTGACCACAAACAAGGCCACACTAAAGCTACCAGCCCAATTATGTTTTATCACAGTAGTATTTACCCTAGTTAAGATATGGAATAAACCCCGATGCCCCTCAGTAAATGAATGGATCAAGAAAGTGAAACACACACACACATACACACACACACACACACACACACACACACACACACACACACACACACAACAGAGAGATATACGTACATGCAATACTATATTTTCATCAGAAAAAAAGGTACCATTTCATTTTTAAGGAAATGGAAGATCTTGGAAAAAATCATATTAAGTGAAGTAAACTGGACAAAGAAACATAGGTCCCATGGTTTCCATTATTTGCAATAATAAGTTTACACCAAGGATAATATCATGTATTTTAATTTGACATTTTGTTCTATATTGAGCATGCAACATTATTGGTATAGTGTTTGTTATTATTTCTGCAAACAGGCAGGTATATTTAAAGAATTATGTTCATCTTATCCATTACTGAAGGAAGCACAACAAAAAGAGCAACCCCTACTCAGAAGAACAACTCCCACTTACTTAGCTTCATTCTATTTTTTTTTTTTTTTGTGAAAATACTGTACAGAGGGGTTACAATTACATGGACAAGATAATGAGTACATTTCTTAACAAGGATTGTAGCCTCCTCCTTTGTTTCTCCTTCCTATCCCTTCTGAACCTCCCCCCGCCCCCACCTAAACCTCCCTCCTTCCCCCCCCACCAAAATTGTAAAGTTTGTTTTCGACATAACGACTTGTATATTTCATTGTTGCAATGGGTCCACCTGTTTCCCTATTTAAACGATTTGTTTTTCCCCTTCTCCTCCACAAATTATACCGACATCAAATACAGTGAAAGCAGGGGTTATACTGTGGGGGAGGGACATACAAAGCAACAAATAACTAGTCTTATAAATGTGTTAGAAACAATCGCATGAAAGAAAAAAAATTGAATACATATCGTAGGGTTCATTTCCCTAACATCACCTTATCTGACTTTTCCTGCTTGACTCAGACATATACTAGATATTGCAAATAAGGGAAACCATGTAAGGCCAGTGTTGTCCCCTGTATCCTCATGTTGTACATTACAACTCTATACCGGCTCATCCTGTATATCTACTATCTTCTACATTGTGACCTAAATGCCCCAGCAATTCCACGTTGCTTTACTTTTTAAAAATTTCTCTCTTAATGTTTGATGTTGGTTTGTGTGTGTGTGTGTGTGTGTGTGTGTGTTTCTGTGTGCGTGTGTGTGTGTTTACAAAGATCAGAAGACAATATTTTTCTTCATTTAGAATACATTTTTCAGGTCATTGTAAGTTGTGGCTAATGGGAGAAGTCTCTTGCTATTTTAAGGATCAAACAGAAAAAGATATTTGTGCATGTACCACAGTTGCTTTATTAGTCTGTAGTTGAACACTGAACTTCGATTTATATCTTGGCTGTTGCTGTGAATGATGAGTACAGTGAACTGCAGATATATTTGAGTTACTCATAGAGAAATAACCACATGATTGGTGGGGCAGATGATATTTCAACTTTGAAGTTTTTAGAAAGCTGCATATTACTTTCTACAAGGAGAATACTAACCTGCATTTTGTTGAAATGTGTAGAAAATTTCCTTTTCTCCACACTCTCAGCATTATTACCTTTATTATAAGGTAATAAAGGGCAGGTTTTTATTATCTTCAGTACTCCAGACTGGCATTAGACTTAAATCCAACCTCCTATATGCTTGGAATTAAAAGCCTTTACCACCACACCGAATTCCTTTGATTTTTTTTGATAAAAGTTACAATTATTATGAAGTAGTATCATAGTAATTTTGAATTACATTTCTCTAATGACTTCTGCTGAAAAAGAATTAAACCAGCATAGAAGTGGTATTAAAGAACTTTGTAAACCCACTGGAATTTTCAGGGCTTTAAGGAGAGCATGTCTATTCAGAACTTTTGTCCACTTTTAATCAAGTTTCTTTTTAATCTCATCTTTAATCTTTCTATACAAAATCAATAATTAATTCAAGGTATTGGAAAGGAACAATATTAAGCAACTCCTAAGATTTTCCATTTTAAATAACATGATATTGCTTAATCATTTTCTGTTTATGCTTGAGACTATATAACTCACTTTAGTCAGACCTCTTACGAGGTTGTATGCATTTTATTTATTTCACATTGATTGTTCTTTCCAAAGACTGCGGGTCTAATTTCCTTATTTTCTTTCAGTCTCAAGTAGTTCAGATTTCAAATGAAGAATAAATGTACGGAAGCAAACAAAAAATAATATAGTTCCTCTCATCTGATGATGTCTTTACAAGAATGAGGAAAGAGTTCATCCAAGGACCTCTGATAGGACATCAAAAAGAGAATCCATTCTGCTAGGTCTTACTTAACTTTGCAATGTAACTTAAATGATGTAAAACACAATATAATGCTCAGATACTTTTATGTTTTATCAGTTTTGCACATTTTCATATGGACTTCACCTCAGTCTACAACATTCCTTCATTATTTTGTCCTGATATTTTTACACTATCAAGACATAAGATAACAAGTTTGAATTACTGCATGAGAAATAATCCACCTGGCTTCCTTGGAAGAAAAGCATGGTCAATAGATAACATTACTTCTGTTTGCTCACTATATGCAATGATTTCTGTAATACTTATCGCATTATTTTTAGTATTTTTTAAAAAAACTGCTGGCTAAACTTAAAAGTCATTCATGGAAATTTATGTTAAGTATTTCACAAGTTTTAATTTCCTTAATTCTTAAGATAACATTTTCTATAATGCTAATGTTATTGCCATTTTAGTGTTGGGAAAATTGTAATTAAAGGCAATAAGTGCATGGCCCAAGCACACACTGTGAGGAAGGAAATGAGTCAAAGTTTCCAAAAGTCTTTCAGCAATACACAAAAGGTAGGTAAAATCTCTCCATTCTCTTACACTCTCTATTCAATGTTCATATTGTCCAAGAAATAATACCATAGCAATTATTGGCCATGGTGATTGTTTTCTGTTACATTTTGTCTTCAACACAGACTGTGTTGGTGACATTGGGTTATCATGCACAGAGCTGAGCTTATAAGAGAGACAAATATATTCTGTCCCATTTTTCCAGGTTCCATTTTAAAAAGTACTAAATTTTTAAATATCATCACTTTCTTAAGAATCCTAAAAACGAAAAAAAAATCACAAATAATCACTCCAAAATGCTTTATAAGTAGGAGATGATAAAACAAGCCCCCGTGAAGTAAACTTTCTTCCACTTTTAAAATTATTCTGAAAGCCTTGTGCTGGTTGGTCACACCTGTAATCCTAACTACTTGGCATCTTTACTCAGGATCCAGAGATCTGTGGATAACAGTGGAAGCCAATCAGGACAAAATAAATTCATGAGATTATTTTTCAAAAATTTTAATGTTAGCAAAGGGCCAGGAATGGAGATGTAGCTCATATAGTAGCTCACCAATCTAGAGAGCAGGCCTAGCAAGACTTTGACGCCCTTTTTTCAAACTGTGAGCACACCAACATACATGCAAGTGCATGAGAACACGTGCACGTGCACACATACACATTCATTCAAAATACCTTCATATCAGTGTTTTGCATTAATTTCTTTGTTAGCCATATTATATGAGTAAAATAAAGGAAATAAACTCGTTCATCTCAGAACATTTTCATATGTTTTTTATTTTAAAAATACTGTACAGAGAGGTCACATTTACATGAGCAAGTAATGAGTACATTTCCTAACAAGCTTCGTTACCTCCTCCTTTATTTTCCCTCTACCGTCCTTTCCCGCCCACCTCTACAAGTACACTCCCCTCCCCACTTCCCCTGCCTAAATTGTAAAGTTCAGTTTTCAACATAGTGTCTTGTGCATCTCATTGTTACAATGGGTCAACCTGAATTTCAGTATTTCAGCATTTTGTTTTTTTCCTTCCCCTCCCCAAATTACAGGAGCGTATGTACAAGAGGTGGGCACACCAAATTCAAATACAGTGAAAACAGGGGTTATAGCATGAGGGAGAAACATATAAAGAAACAAAAAAAAATCACATAGCCTGTTATAAGTACGTTAGAACCATAGCAAGCAAGAAAGAAAAAACAGTTGTGTTCCTATTTGGGGGTTCATTTCCCTTAACAACATCTTATCTGGTCATATGTGCATAGATTTTGACCTTTTCTGCTTATCCCAGATATATTAGTTATTAAAAATTAGGGAAACCCTGTGACCTATGTTTCTTTGGACTTGGCTTACATCACTTAATAATTTTTTTCAAAGTCTTTCCATTTTCTAACAAATTGGGTGATGCCATACTTTCTCATGGAGGCATAGAATTTCATTGGTATAAATAGCACATTTTCTTGATCTATTTATCTGATGAGGGGCATCGGGGTTGGTCCTATATCTTAGCTATCTTAAACAATGCTGCAATAAATATAATTGTGATGGTAGTTTTGGTACCGTCTTGTTTGTGATCTTTTGGGTAAATGCCCAAAAGTGGGATTGCTGTGTCTTAGGGGAGTTCTATGTGAAGTCTTTTGAGGAACCTCCATACTACTTTCCAAAGTGGTTGAACAAGTTGACACTCCCACCAAGAGTGTAGTTCAGTTAACTTGTGGCCACATCCCCTCCAGCATCTGTTGTTGTAAAAGTATGGAATGGTACAGGAATTTGCCTGCCATCATTGCACAGGGGCCATTCAAATCTTCTCTGTATCGTTCCAATGTTAGAGTAGGTGATGCTGAATGGAACATAGAACATGTTTTATAAATAAAGTGTAATTGATTTTCTTAAACTAGACAATTCAACAAAAAGTAAGTTTAAAAGAATTTTCATGAAATTTTAGAGCCATATACTTCTTACATAAGCACACATTTAAGAATAAAATCAAGATGGACAGGTCAAAAACAAAATAATTCCAGATATTTGTTGTTCAAGAGATGTGTAGGAGGAGGAATTCAATTATTCTATACAAGGCACCTGTCATAATGAACACTGCAGCAAGTGTTAAGTTTAGTTAAAAGTTTTAATTGTTTAAATATATTTTGGGAATTTGCTTATATATGCTAAAACAAGGACTGTTTGGCAGGTAATAAAACTTTTCGTTAAAGTATTTAAGATTTGTGGTAACAGACATATGCTACTATGTATGTATATTTCAGAGTTTATATGAACATTACTAATGAGAAGTTGCCAAGTCTTTGTGTAAAGAAGCAGAATATAAAGAGTTAAGACTTTATTAACTACAAAGTTTCTGTTAAAACTATAGGGCTTCCTTATTTTATTTTATGTTTTAAAATTTTTTTGGGGTCCGGTCGGGGGCCTGAACTATGGGCCTGGGCGCTCTCCCACAGCTCTTCAGCTCAAGGCTAACACTCTACCACTTGAGCCACAGCGCCACTTCTGGCTTTTTTTTTTGCTTATGTGGTGCTGAGGAATCGAACCCAGGGCCTCAAGCATGCAAGGCAAGCTCTCTACCACTGAGCTACCTTCCCAGCCCCTGGCTTCCTTATTTTATATGTTAGCGAGGAACAAATGATGATATAAGACATATACAAATGATTAGATGAGACTTAAATAGTAATCTTAGTGGGTAACTTTAAAGATTACTCATAACCTAAAAACCTCTTGTTGAATATCATAACCTTAACCTGTTTTAAATGTACAGGGATATGAGAAAATAGTAAAATTTAATAGGTAATACCCTTCAAATACTGAAAACACTGATAATTATTTTAGTTTTTATTTTAATCATTAATATTTTGTTATTGGTTTTCCTTATTTATAGCATTCTTTTCCTTGTAGTATAATACAACTTTTTGAAAGTCCTCATTAGGAGGTACATTGAGAAGGTTACTGGGATGGCCAATCCATTTTTTATAGAGCATGTGAATTTACAAAGAGGAAAATTAAGAACAAAATATTTATTTAAAAAATGATTAAGTAGAGTCTGAATCAGTAGTGTTGATAAATATCCACACCTAAAACCTTAGCCCTAGGCTGAAGCAGTGGTATTACAGAGTTGAGGCCACAAAAGTGAGAGACTGTGTTTTGTTTTATATTTTGATTTTTCTGGTCATGGGGCTTGAACTCTGGGTCCTAGGTGCTCTCCCTCAGCTCCAAGCTAGCGTTACCACTTGAGCCACAACACACTTCCATCTTTTTCTGCTTATGTCATGCTGAGGAATCAAACCCAGTGCACGCAAGGCAGGCACTCTACCACTGAGCCACCTTCCCAACACCTGAGAGACTGTGTTTTAAAAAATCATCTAAACAATAATTGCTTTCTTCTTTGGGATATATAATGAAATATATTAATATCTTTTTATGTCTTTGTGAATTGTCATACTACTAACTTCAGCCACTTTATCCTTTTCAAAGTGATGAAATATTTCTGAGAATTTGCTTCTGTGAAGATTGTTTTTGCATTTATAATTTCTTCTGAATCATTTTTATTTTTATCAAAATAACTTTATATTTCATGTTGATGGGTTATCATACATCAAATACCTCCAAATGTAGATATAGAGTCTAAAGATAGCAGTATGAATATTCTCATACAGCTCTTGTTTATCTGTTATGCACTTTCAGTATTGTGATATTTCTCTTTCTCTTTCACTGTCTCATTTCCTCTCTTTTTCTTTCATGCTCCATATCTGGTAATTAGAATTTCTGCTGGTCTACTGTTATCCTTCAGAATCCACTGGTGTTGTGGAAACATGATAGCGACCATCAGTTACCCTAGCATTCTTTAAGAGTTATTACAGTGACATGATGTTATTCTTTCCTATTCTAAATGGCAAAACAACAGATCTAGGAATTCCTTTTCACTTTTACTACTATTACAAATTTTATCTCATAGGAATCATTGAGACGTTAGGATACTTTTAACCTCTGACCTAAAAGTTCTTTTTCTTTTACAAACAAATTTTTTCTTCTATTATCAGTGAATACATATAATGAAAACAATGCTAACCTATGGAAAGTAGACAGAAGATATTCAGGGATGAAAAACAAGGTTAATGGGAGAAGTGAGTACAAAAGATGCCTATCATAGAACAAATATCCTCAGAGCAGTTTACCATGTACACTTTGTGAGAATGGCAATATGTTGGGAACTATAGATTGAATCAATGAACAACTGATATATATATATATGCACATATATTTATATATGTATATTTATTTGTATATGAATATATGTGTGTATATGCCCATCTATATGTAGACATGCATGTTACTCTACACAAAAATACACACATACCTATACACATGTATAAATGCACACATAGAGAATGACACATAGCTACAGACAACACAAGTTTCACTAGTTGTTGAATATGCCTTAGACAGAATGCTTGGAACCAAATATGTTGAAGAAGTATTTATCTCTATAAGTTCTTTTACCACTCCTCTTATCTCTTAAAACGGTTTTGACAGATTTGATTTGCAAAATGCAGTACAAGTGATAGCAAGTCACTCAGAAATCTCAGTAAGAAAACCTCATATGGCATCTCCCTGCTCCCCAGGGAATGCTTGTTCTTGTAGACACTCTCAACAAACAAAGTAGCAAGAAAATACCCTGGTGCAGAATAAAGTTATAAGTCTTTAAGTGACATTCTTCCTTGAGCTCTTTTCCAACAGCCAGCATCAATTCCTAAGCAGAAGTGTGAGTCCTCACAAGATGGGAGCTCAGCACAACATTTCACCAACTCATTTGAAAAGTCCTATGTGAGGAATACTTACTGAGGTCTTGCTGATTTCCTAGCTAAGAAAATAAGAAAAAAAGAAAGTATTTTAATGCATTAAAATTTGAGAATAATTTGTAACCTGTCAATAAATGTGTATAACACAATTATAACAAAATGAAAAAAAGTGATGTGCGTATGATTTATGTGCTCTTGGACTTGGCGAGTGATTTTAGGTGTATCTATACAAGTAGAATCAGCATAAATCAAGCCAGCATTTCTTCATTTAAGATACAAAGAATGGATACAAGGTGACCCATTGTAACAATGAGATGTACAAGACATTCTATCAGATGCGGGGGGGTGGAGGGAAGGGATGGGGGGTGTGGAGGGAAGGGACGGTATGGGAAAAAACAAGGAGAGGATAAAAATGCTCAGTAAGAAATGTACTCATTACCTTATTTATGTAACTCTAAACCCTGTGCACAGGACATTTACAATAAAAATATGTATTAAAAAGATACAAGGAAAATTTCTGTACTTATAGGAAATTGTATTTGTCACACAATATCAGTAAGATATTGGTTTTAGGACCACAGGCATATTAAAATTTTTGATGCTCAAATTCTGTACATGAACACAGTATATTATTTACATTTGAATCTGACCTCAACCTAGTGCAGTGTAATTGCTATGAAAATTTTTACTACATTCTATGTTTGTAATGAAAAATAAAATCATATGCACTATCCATTCATACAATTTTTTCAGATAATTTTTATTGTGAAAATATAGTAAACAGTGGGTCCAATTACATGTGCAAGGGAATGAGTATATTTCTCATCAAGCTTTTTTGCCTCCTCCTTTGTTTCCCCTTCCCATTCCTTCCCATTCCCCACTCCCCCTCCCCTTTAATCCCCCCCTAGCCAAAGTTGTAAAGTTCGTTTTTCGACATAAATCTTGTACATCTCATTGCTGCAATGAATCCACATTTGTTTTTTCCCTTCCCCTTCACAAATTATACCAACATAAAATACAGTGAAAGCAGGGGTTATACCTTGTGGAAGGGACATACAAAGCAAGAAAGAAATCATCTTATAAATTTGTTAGAAACAATCATAAGAAAGAAAAACATTTGAATCCTTACTTTGGGGTACATTTCGCCAAACATCAACTTATCTGAATGTTTCCGCTTGTCTCAGACATATACTAGGGATTGCAAGTAAGGGAAACCAAGGGAACTATGTTTCTTTGGGCTCAGATTACTTCATCTAATATACTTTTTCCGATTCTTTGTGTTTCCTAACAAATGTGGCAATGTCATTATTTCTGATGGAAGCATAGAATTCCATTGGGTATATAGTCCACATTTTCTTGATCCATTCATCTACTGAGGGGCATCTTGTTTGATTCAATATCTTAGCTATGGTAAATAATGCTGCAATAAACATAGTTTTGATGGTAGCTTTAGTATGGTTTTGCTTGTGATCTCTTGGGTAAATGCCCAAAAGTCTGATGGCTGAGTCATTGGATAGCTCTATGTAAAGTCTTTGAGACGCCTCCATACTAATTTCCAAAGTGGCTGAACAAGTTTACACTCCCACCAACAATGCAGTAAAGTTCCCTTCTGTCCTCATCACTTCCAGCATCTGTTGTTATTAGAGATCTTGATTATAGCCATTGTATCTTGGGTGAGGAGGTATCACGATGTGGTTTTGATTTGCATTTCTTTTCTGGCTAAGAAGGTTGTGCGTTTCTTCATGTGTCTACTGGCCATCCTTCTTTCCTATTCACAGAAGTTTCTCTTTAAGTCTTTAGTCCACTGATTTATTGGGAAGTTGTTTCTTTGAGGATTTGTTGTTGGGGGATTTAATGTTTTTGAGATCCAGGTATACTTTAGATATGAGGCCCTTGTTCTTTGTATGGCTAGTGAAAATCTCCCAATCCATGGGCTTTCTATTGATCTTGCTAGCTATGTGTTTGACGTGCAGAAGTTATGCAATTTATTGCAATCCCATTTGTCCATCCTTTCTTTGTTTTGTTCTGTTTCTGGGTATCTTTAAAGAAAATATTGGTCTATGCAAAGGAAACCTAGGGTTTCTCTTACTCCATTCTTTAAAGTTTTCAGAGTGTCTGCTTTGACTCCGAGGTATTTGATCAATTTGGAGATGATTCTGGTGCAGGGTGGTATATAAGGATATAGATTTCGTTTTCTACAAGTAATTTACCAATTTTGCAAGCACCATTTACTGAAGAGGCTGTCTTTCTTCCATTATAGTTTTTAGCTTCTTCATTGAAGATTACAGTGTTATAGGTCTGTGGATTCATTTCTGAGTTTTCAATTCTATTCCATTGGTCCTGAGGTCAGTTCTTGTGCCCGTAACAAGTTGTTTTGAATATTATAGCTTTGTAGTAGAGTTTGAAATTTGGTATTGATATTCTTCCAGCACTGTTCTTTCTATTAAGGATTGTTTTTGCTATTTGGGTCCTTTCATTTTTCCGTATGAATTTTTGCATTGCGTCTTCTATTTCCTTGAAGCATCTGGTAGGAATATCAATAGGTATTGCATTGAACTAGTAGATAGCCTTGGGAAGTATTGCCATTTTCACGATGTTTATCCTTCCAATCCAGGAACATGGGAGATTTTTCCACTATCGAATTTATGTTTTGATTTCCTTTTTCAAGTTTTTAAAATTTTCATCACAGAGATCCTTAGATTCTTTGGTTAAGTTAATTCCTAGGTATTTTAATGTTGTGGGGCTATTACAAATGGAGTTGCTTTCCTGATTTCAGCCACACTTTTCTCATTCTTGGCATAGAGAAACGCCATTGAATTTTTGAGGGTTAATTTTATACCATGTTACATTGCCAAAGTTTAGAATCAGCTTGAATTATTTGGGAGTGGAGACTATGGTATTCATTAAACACAAGCTAATGTCATCTGCAAAGAGGAAGAGTTTTATTTCATCTTTCCCTATTTGGATCATTTTTATATTTGCCTATTTTCTTGTTGCTGTAGCTAGTCATTCTAATACTAAATTGAAGAGAAGTGGAGAGAGTGGACATCCTTGTCTTGTGCCTGAGTTAAGAGGAAATGGCTTTAGTTTTTCACCATTAAGTTTTATGCTGGCTGTAGGTTTTTGTCACATACAGCCTTTATTCTATTGAGGAATGTTCTCTGGATTCCTAATTTTTCCAGAACCCTCATCACAAAGGGATGTTGGATCTTGTCAAATGTTTCTTCTGCAACTATTGAGATAACCATGTGGTTCTTATCCTTGCTGTTTGTAATGTGATGAATTATACCAGATTATTTGATTATATTGAACCAACTTTGCATCCCTGAAATGAATCCTGTTTGATGCTGGTTTATGATTTTGGGGATGAATTGTTCAAGTCAATTGGCCAAAATTTTGTTGAGAAGTTTTGCATCAATACTCATCAAAGAAAGAGAACAAAGAAATGGGTCTATATTTCTCTTTCTTTGATGAGTCCCTGCCTGGTTTGGGGATGAGGGTTATGATGGCTTCATAGAATGAGTTCGGTAGTGAACTTTCTCCTTCAATTTCATTGAAGATTTGAAGGAGTATTGGTGTGAGCTCTGACATGAAGGCCTTGTAGAATTCCGCTGTAAATCCATCTGGTCCTGGGCTTTTCTGAGATGGGAGGTCTCTTATTAGTGTTTCTATTTCAATACTTGATATGGGCCTGTTAAGCTGGTTTAACTCATCTTGGTTTACTTTCAGCATTACAATATTTGCTAGGAAAATGTCCATTTCTGCCAGGTTCTCTAACTTACTAGTATAAAGGTTTGAGAAATATTCCATTATAATGTTCTGAAGCTTAGTTGTTTCTGTGGTGATGTTTCCATTCTCATCTCTGAGTTTATTTATTTGAGTGTATTCTCTTCTTTTTCTCATAAGATTTGCTAAGGGTCTGTCAAATTTGTTAATTTTTCAAAGTACCAATTCTTTATCTTTTTGGTTCTTTCTGTTTTCATATTTGGATGCTAATTTGTTTAATTCTGACTTAATTTTAATGATTTCTTTCCATCTACTGTATTGGCGTTTATCTTGCTCCTCTTTTTCAAGGTGGTTCAGATGTTGTTGATTTCAGATCTCTCCAATTTGTTGATGTAGGAACTCAGAGCTATAAACTTGCCTCTGAGTACTGCCTTTGCTGTGTCCCAGAGGAGCTGGTAATTTGTGTGCTCATTTTTGTTGAATATCATGAACATTTTAATTACCTTTCTCATCTCTTCCATGACCCACTGGTGATTCAACAGTGTGTTGTTCAGCCTCCATGTGTTACAGGACTCTCTTTGATGGCTTTTGGTGTGGAATTCTAATTTTATTCCCTTGTATTCTAAAAGAATGAAAGGTATTACTTCAATATTTGTGAATTTAGACAAGTTTGATTTGTTACGTAGAATGTGGTCCATTTTGGAAAATGTTCCATGTGCTGCTGAGAAAAACATGTATTCTGATGCTGCTGGTTGAAATACTCAGTAGATGTCAGTTAAAACTAGTTGATCTATGCAGTTGTTTAGATGTGCAGTTTCTCTATTGAGTTTTTGAAGAGTTGATCTATCTAGTAGTGATAGTAGTGTGTTAAATCCCCCAACATTTAATGTCTTTGTATCTATGTGATCTTTGAGAGAAAGTAGTGTTTCTTGCATAAATTTGGGTTCTCCGTTGTTTGGTGAATAGATATTGAGAATTGTAATATCCTCCTGAAGGAGAAACCCTTAATTAGTATATAATAAACTTTTTTTTAATCTCTTGTGACTAATTTTAATTTGCAGTCAATTTTTTCAGATATTAGGATTGTAACATCCGCCTGTTTATGGGGGCCATTTGCTTGGTAGATTTTTTGTTTGTTTTGTTTGTTTTTGTTTTATTATGAAAATATTATACAGAGGGTTGACAATTACATGGGCAAGATAGTGAGTAAATTTCTTATCAAGCATTGTTGCCTCATCCTTTGTTTCCCCATAACATCCCTTCTCATTTCCACACCCCCACCCCTACAGGCCCCTACCGCCCCATCCCCACCCATCCACCTCCCACCCCACTGAAGTTGTAAAGTACATTTATAAATATAACTTCTTGTTCATCTTATAATTGTAATGGGTCCACCTGTAAGCCTATTTAAACAGTTGTTGTTTTTTTCCGTTTCCCTCCACAAAATATATCAACACCAAATACAGTGAAAGCAGGGCTTATACTCTGGGGGAGATACATACAAAGCAACAAAGAAATCATCTTATAAACATCTTAGAAACAATCACAGGAAATTAAAAAAATTGAATCCTTAACATGTGGTTCATTTAACCTAACATCAAGTTGTCTGACAGTTTCTGTTTGTCTCACACATATACTAGTTATTGCAAATAAGGGAAACCATGGGACCTATATTTCTTTGGGAATGGCTTACTTCACTTAATATAATTTTTCCAAGTCATTCCATTTCCTAACAAATGAGTCAATGCCATTCTTTCTGATGGAGGCATAGAATTCCATTGTGTATGTATACCACATTTTCTTGATCCATTGATCTACTGAGGAGCATCGGGGTTGGTTCCATATCTTAGCTATGGTAAATAATGTTCAATAAACATAGTTGTGCTGGTAGTTTTAGTATGGTCTTGTTTGTGATCATATTCTTAAATGCCCAAAAGTAGGATTGCTGGGTCACACGGGAGCTCTATGTGGAGTCTTTTGAGGAATATCCATAGCATTTTCCAAAGTAGATGAACAAGTTTACACTCCCACAAACATTGCAGTAATTTTCCATTCTGTTCAAATCCCCTCCAGCATCTTCAAAACTTTGGCAAAATAACAGGATATAAAATTATCCCTCAAAAATCAATGGTTTTTCTGTATGCCAACAATGAGAAAAGTGTGGCTGAATCAGGAAAGCAACTCCATTTGTAATAACCCCACAAAAACTCAAATGCCTAGGAATTAAAGTAACGAAAGAAGTGAAGGGCCTCTATGATGAAAACTTTAAAAATCTGAAAAAGGAAATGAAAACGGATATTAGAAAGTGGGAAAACCTCCCATGCTCTTTGAATGGAAAGATCAACATCGTGAAAATGGCAATACTCCCCAAGACTATCTACAAATTCAATGCGATACCTATCAATATTCCAATCTCATTCTACAAGGAAATAGTAGAGGAAATCCAAAAATTCATATGGAACAATTAAAGACCCCAAATAACAAAAACAATCCTTAACAGAAAGAACAGTGCTGGAGAAATATCAATACAAAATTATAAACCCTCCTACAAATTTATAGTAATCAAAACAGCTTGGTACTGTCGCAAGAACAGACCTCAGGACCAATGGAATAGAATTGAAAACCCAGAAATGAACCCACAGACCTATAGCTATCTAATCTTAGATAAGGGAGGTCAAAATATAAAATGGAAGAAAGAGCTTCTTCAGTAAATGATGTAGCAAAATTGGTTAATCACTTGTAAAAAAACTAAAGCTATATCCTTATATATGACCCTGACCAGAATCAACTCCAAATGGATCAAAGACCTCGGAGTCAAGCAGATACTCTGAAAATATTACAGGATGGAATAGGACAAACCCTAAGTCTCCTTGGCACAGGTTGAAATTTTCTTAATAGAGACCCAGAAACACAACAAATCAATGAAAGTTTGGACAAACTGGATTGCATGAAATTGCAGAGCTTCTTCTCGGCAAAGGATATAGCTAGCAAGATCAATAGAAAGCCCACAGATTGAGAGAAGATATTTACTATCCATACAATGAACAAGGGTCTCATATCTAAAATATACCTGGAACTCAAAAAATTAAATCCCCAACAAATCCTCAAAGAAACAACTGTACAATAAATAAATGGGCGAAAGACTTAAAGAGAAACTTCTCTGAAGAGGAAAGAAGGATGGCCAGTAGACACATGAAGGAATGCTAAACCTCCCTAGCCATAAAAGAAATGCAAATCAAAACAACATTGTGATACCACCTCACCACAAAGAATGCTTGGTACATTTTGTTCTAGTCTTTCACTTTCAAAATATGTTTGTTTTTATGGGCAAGGTGTGACTCCTGAAGGTAGCAGATAGAATAATCTTGCTTTGTAAACCAGTTAGATAATCTATGTGGCTTAATTGGAGAGTTAAGCCCATTAATGTTGAAAGATATGACTGAGAGGTTTTTGGGAGTTCCTGCCATGTTATCCAACTTCTTGGGCGCTGAGGCAACTGTGTTCTTCTTATGGTTCATGGATTCTCACTTTTTGTGCGGTTTCTTTGCTCTTATTGTGGTCTTGTTGGTTTTCTATGTGAGGAAATCTTTAAGTATCTTTTGTAGGGCTGGCTTAGTGGAGATATATTATGTCAGCTTTTCTTTGCTATGACAAATTATTATTTGACCTTAGGTTATGAAGGAGAGTATAGCTGGGTACAGTATCTTGGTTGATAGTTGTTTGTCTTTAGGGCATGGTATACATCATTCCAGGCTCTTCTTGCTTTAATTGTCTCTGCTGACAAAGCAGAGATTATTCTGATTGGTTTCCATTTATAAGTGGTTGATCTTTTCTCCTTGACAGCTTTAAGGATCTTTTACTTGGTCTGAATTGATCCTCTGCGGATTTTAATGTCATGGTGGCATGTACTGTTATGCTCTGGTCTATTTGGGGTTCTAAAATCTTCTTGTATCTGAAAAGGCCTAACTTTTTGCATGTTTGGGAAGTTCTCTGCTAGCATCCTGTTAAATGAATTTCCTAAACCATTAACTTCTGTCCCTATGGGCTCTTCTATACCCATTATCCTCAGATTAGGACTTTTGATGGTGTCTTCAAAATGTTGAATAGATCTGTTATATAACTTGAATTTGTCTTGCATAGTTGTATGTTGTTTCACTATAATATCTAGGCTATCTTCAATCCCCTTGATTGTATCTTCTACATGATCAAATCTACTGTCAAGGCTTTCTACTTTGGTTTTTATTTCTTTTCCTTCTAATTGGTCAGCTTTGATGGCTGCAAATTTATTGTTGGAGCTTTGTTTTAGATCTTGTATAAACTTTTTTACTTCCTTAATTTGGTGTTCAGAGTTTATTCTCAAATCACTTAGTTGATTGGCTATGTTTCCTTGGATTCCCATTCCTTCTGTCGGGCTCCATTCAGCATTCCATTTGTGATCTCCGTGAATTCCTTCAGCTGTCTGTTTGTGGATTCCATGAATGTTTCTATTGATCTTTGTCTAGTCTCATCCCACTCTCACAATGCCTGTATTACTCTTTTATTAGCTTCCTCATCTTCACACAATTCCTGTAGTTCTCTTTGACTGTTCTCAGTCTCCTCATCCAATTCTGGTCTTTCTCTTTGACTGTTCTCAGCCTGTTCACACAATTCCTTAATTTCTCTTTGACTGTTCTAAACCTGTTCACTCAAGTCCTGTATCAATCTTTGAGTAGCTTCCTCATGTTCACGAGATTCCTGTATTAACCTTTGCTTTGCCTCCTCTCTCTCCTTATCATGTTCACACTGAGTCCTTTGCAGATTTTCAATCTTTTCATTCACCATGTTCACCAGTAGTATTTGTAGATCTCTTTAGGAACTCTCCTCTGGATTATTCATGAATTGTTCTGTTACCAGATGTCATGAGTGGGACTTGAGATACCCGGACCTGCCATTTTTCTTGTGTTTTTCTGGCTTGTTCTGCCCATTTTGTATGAAAGTAACACCAATTTTGTGCTAGAACACTGTTTTAAGCCAAGCATCAACCAAAGTACTGTACCAAAATGGCTGCAGATACAATCTAGTTCATCAGATACGATCTATTCCACATCAAACAACTATGGATTTATGGGCTAAAAACAGCAAATATAAATTTGGCAAACGATAAATTTTTAGGTTTAAGGAGAAATGTGTTGAAAAATAGGATTAGAGGGATGTGGAGAGGTAAAAAAAAGAGTGAATTTAACCAAATCCTAATCGCAGAGATGGAAATGGATTCGACAGAATGATAGGAGAGTGAGTAAAACAAACAAACAAAAAAACAAGAAAAAATGGAAAAACAAAAATTTAAATTTAAAAATGAAACACGTAAAAATTATATAAGTTTAAAGAAGTGATATTGAGAGACGAAAAGGATAGGATGAGAAGAGGGGAGAGATAGAAAGAGGTATGAAAAACTAAAAAATAAAAATTCCTAAAATTAATTACTTGAAAATTATATAGGTATAAAGATATAATACTGCTAATGAAGAAGTTAAGCCTGAGGTTGTCAATTGAGTGATAAACTTCTGGATTAAGTATGTACACAATGGGGCATAAGGTCTAATAATCAATGGCAGGTATATATCTGGGGATGAGCAGAACAGCAATTAAGTCATGTAAAAAAGGAAGAAATAGAAAAAAAATGTAAAGAATTAAAAAAGGACTAAAAGGTCAAAAAAATAAAACACACACACACACACACACACACACACACACACACACACACACACCTAAAAATTTATGAGAGGAAAAAAATAGATTAATAGAAAAAATATTTTTCAAAAAAATTAAAATTAAAAAAGTTAAAAAAAGAGTTCTTTGATTTCTTTTTGGTGGGAATCGGAAAATCCTGTATCCCCAATGGGCCCCTAACCAGTCTCTTGGTGGAGTCTCTGGTCTGCTTGTGGTGGTTGTTTTTCCACTGGCTTGATTTCTTTCTTAAGTTAGTTTGTTTGAGCAGGCAGAAAAATGCTCTGCATTACCCAGGATTTTGTGATCTGCCTCCCATGCTAGTTCATTGTGAGGGAAATCTGCTTTGAGTATCACAAAAGAGGGAGATGGCTGTTTCCTCTGGTTTGGAGATGCTGTGATGAGGCTAGGTTCTGGGTAGGGTTGAGGCCTGAAGGGTTTTTCCTGAAGGGTTAGCTCCTGAGACACTCACAGAGCTCAGCCTAGAGACATTCTTAGGTTTTTTGTTTAATAAATTTCAATTGATTATCTAGTCTGCTGTAGGGAGAGGCAACCACTGACTCTGTTTACCCAATGTAGAAAGTCACTGCTCTGGAGGCCAAGCAATCTCTGCTTGGGATGTGTGACTTTGCCCTGGGTGGAGTTGAGCCTGGCAGGTCAGGTCAGGTTCCTGTGAGCAGTTAAATGACTCTTTTGTTTTCGACCAAGGCCTGAGTTGGTGGTAGTTGCTCAGGGGGGCTTCGTCAGGATCAAAGATGGAGATCTCTGGTGGTGGGGGAGGGGTGGCCTTCCTGCCTTTGCTCGCTGAGGAGTAAGGATGTCAGGGTTCTACTCACACCACAGTCTTGGTTCCTGGCCGGTCTCTGTTCAGTGATCTGCAGGATGAAGATATCTGCTCCTTGTCAGTTCTTGCTGGTGTTGAGCAGAATCTGCTCTCCTGCTGCTTCTGGCGTCTTTGTCCTGGACTCTCTCAGGTTTTATTTTTGTTTTGTTTTTAAATTGTGAAAATACCATACAGAGAGGTTACAGTTACATGGGCAAGGTAATGAGTGCATTTCTATTTTTTTTTTTTTAATTTTTTTTTTATTTTATTTTATTTGAGAACATAGTGTACAGAGGGGTTACAATTACATGGGCAGGATAAAGCGTTGTTGCTTGCTCCTTTGTTTCACCTTCCCATCCCTTCCCATCTACCCCCACCTCCCGGCCAAAGTTGTAAAGTTCATTTTTTGATATAACACCTTGTATATTTCATTGTTGCAATGAGTCCCCCTGTATCCCTATTTAAACAAGTTGTTTTTTTCCCTTCCCCTCCACAAATTATACCAACATAAACTACAATGAAAGCAGGGGTTATGCCGTGGGGGAAGGACATACAAAGCAACAAAGAAAACATCATATAAATATGTTAGAAATAATACCAAGGGGGGAAAAACATTTGAATACTTATCTTGACATTCTTATCCCCAATAAACCACCAGAAAACTGGAAGTAGACCTACGTCTCAAGCAGTAGAGCTCTTGCCTTGAGCTGAAGAGCACAGGGATAGCACTTAAGCCCAGAGTTCAAGCCACATGACTTACCAAAAAAATATGTGGACATATATATATGTGTGTATATATATATATATATATATATATATATATATATATATATATATATATATACATATTTATTATTTTTTAAATTTTATTTTATTTTATTTGAGAACATACTGTACAGAGGGGTTACAATTACATGGGCAGGAAAATGCATACATTTCTTACCAAGCATTGCAGCCTCCTTTGTTTACCCTTCACCTCCCTTCCCAGCCTCCCCCCTCCCCCCACCCGATCATAACCCCCTCCCCCCCCCTACCGACATTGTAAAGCTGGTTTTGACATGACATTTTGTACTTCTCATTGTTGCAACAGGTCCACCTGAATCCTTAAACGACTTGTTTGTCCCCGTCTCCTCCACATCAAATATAGTGAAAGCGGGGGTTACACTGTGGGGGAAGGACATACAAAGCAACAAAGAAATAATATTATAAATGCGTTAGAAACACATGCATGAAAGAAACAAAAACATTAAAATACATATTTGAGGGTTCGTTTTCCTAACATCACATTCTCTGACTTTTTCCACTTGACTCATACCTATACTATATATTGCAAATAAGGGAAACCATGGGACCTATGTTTCTTTGGGCCTGGCTTACTTCACTTAATATAATTTTTTCCAAGCCTTTCCATTTCCTAACAAATGGGACAATGTCATTCTTTCTGATGGAGGCATAGAATTCCATTGTGTATATATACCACATCTTCTTGATCCATTCATCTACTGAGGGGCATCTGGGTTGGTTCCATATTTTAGCTATGGTAAATAATGCTGCAATAAACATAGTTGTGCTGGTAGCTTTAGTGTGGCCTTGTTTGTGATCATTTGGGTAAATGCCCAAAAGTGGGATTGCTGGGTCATTGGGGAGCTCTATGTGGAGTCTTTTGAGGAACCTCCATACTGCTTTCCAAAGTGGTTGAACAAGTTTACATTCCCACCAACAATGAAGTAAGGTTCCTTTCTGTCCACATCCCCTCCAGCATCTGTTGTTGTTAGAGTTCTTGATTTTTGCTGTTCTAACTGGAGTGAGGTGATATCTCAATGTTGTTTTGATTTGCATTTCTTTTATGGCTAGGGATGTTGAACATTTCTTCATGTGTCTATTGGCCATCCTTCTTTCTTCTTCAGAGAAGCTTCTCTTTAAGTCTTTCGCCCACTTACTTATTGGGCAGTTGTTTCTTTGAGGATTTGTTGTTGGGTGGTTTAATTTTTTGAGTTCCAAGTATATTTTAGATATGAGACCCTTATCCATTGTATGGCTAGTAAAGATCTTCTCCCAATCCGTGGGCTTTCTATTGATCTTGCTAGTTATGTCATTTGCACTGCAGAAGCTCTGCAACCTTATACAATCCCATTTGTCCAACCTTTCTTTGATTTGTTGTGTTTCCGGGTCTCTATTCAGAAAATTTCGGCCTGAGCCGAGGAGACCCAGGGTTTCTCCTATTCCATCCTGTAATGTTTTCAGAGTGTCTGCTTTGAGTTCAAGGTCTTTGATCCATTTGGAGTTGATTCTGGTGCAGGGTGATATATAAGGATCTAGCTTTAGTTTTCTACATGTAGTTAACCAGTTTTGCCAGCACCATTTACTGAAGAGGCTGTCTGTCTTCCATTCTATTGTTTTAGCTCCCTTATCGAAGATTAGATGGCTATAGGTATGTAGGTTCATTTCTGGGTTTTCAATTCTATTCCATTGGTCCTGAGGTCTGTTCTTATGCCAATACCAAGCTGTTTTGATTACTATGGCTTTATAGTAGAGTTTGAAATTTGGTACTGATATTCCTCCAGCAGTGTTCTTTCCGTTGAGGAGCGTTTTTGCTATTCGGGGTCTTTTATTGTTCCATATGAATTTTTGGATTGCCTCTTCTATTTCCTTGAAGAATGAGGGTGGAATTTTGATAGGTATTGCGTTGAATTTGTAGATAGCCTTGGGAAGTATTGCCATTTTCACAATGTTAATCTTTCCAATCCAGGAGCATGGGAGGTTTTGCCATTTTTTAAGTTCTGTGTTGATTTCCTTTTTCAAGATTTTAAAGTTTTCATCATAGAGGTCCTTCACTTCTTTAGTTAAGTTAATTCCTAGGTATTTTATTTTTTGTGGGGCTATTACAAATGGAGTTGCTTTCCTAATTTCAGCCACACTTTTCTCATTGTTGGCATACAGAAAAGCCATTGATTTTGGGGGGTTAATTTTATAACCTGCTACTTTGCCAAAGTTTTGAATCAGCTTGAGTAATTTGGGAGTGGAGTCTATGGGATTCTTTAAATACAAGATCATGTCATCTGCAAAGAGGGAGAGTTTTATTTCTTCTTTCCCTATTTGGATCCCCTTTATGTCTGCATCTTGTCTTATTGCTGTAGCTAGGCATTCTAATACTAGATTGAAGAGAAGTGGAGAGAGTGGGCATCCTTGTCTTGTTCCTGAGTTCAGAGGAAATGGCTTTAGTTTTTCACCATTGAGTATAATGCTGGCTGTAGGTTTGTCATATACAGCCTTTATTGTATTGAGGAATGTTCCATGGATTCCTAATTTTTCCAAAACCTTCATCATAAAGGGGTGTTGGATCTTGTCGAATGCTTTTTCTGCGTCTATTGAGATAACCATGTGGTTCTTATTTTTGCTCCTGTTGATGTGATGAATAATATTAATTGATTTGCGTATATTGAACCAGCTTTGCATCCCTGCAATGAATCCTGTTTGATCGTGGTGTATGATTTTTTGGATGAATTGTCAAAGTCGGTTGGCCAAAATTTTGTTGAGAAGTTTTGCATCAATGTTCATCAAAGAAATGGGTCTATAGTTCTCTTTCTTTGATGAGTCCCTGCCTGGTTTTGGGATGAGGGTTATGATGGCTTCATAGAATGTGTTCGGTAGTGAGCTTTCTCTTTCAATTTCATTGAAGAGTTGGAGGAGTATTGGTGTGAGCTCTACTTTGAAGGCCTTGTAAAATTCTGCTGTAAAACCATCTGGTCCTGGACTTTTCTTAGCTGGGAGGTCTCTTATTGCTGTTTCTATTTCAATGCTTGATATGGGCCTATTAAGATAGTTTACCTCATCTTGGTTTAGTTTTGGCATGTCAATATTTGCTAGGAAGAGGTCCATTTCTGTCAAGTTCTCAAACTTATTAGCATAAAGTTTTGAGAAGTATTCCCTTATAATGTTCTTAATCTTGGTTGTTTCCGTGGTGATGTTTCCATTCTCATCTCTGAGTTTATTAATTTGGGTGTGTTCTCTTCTTTTTCTGATAAGATTTGCTAAGGGTCTGTCAATTTTGTTAAGTTTTTTTGAAGAACCAACTCTTTGTTTTGTTGATTCTTTCTATAGTTTTTTTGGATTCTAATTCATTTAATTCTGATTTAATTTTGATTATTTCTTTCCGTCTACTGGATTGGGGTTTATCTTGCTGCTCTTTTTCAAGGAGGTTTAGATGCGTCATTAAATTGCTAGTTTCAGATCTCTCCAATTTGTTGATGTAGGAGCTCAGAGCTATAAACTTGCCTCTGAGTACTGCCTTTGCTGTGTCCCAGAGGAGCTGGTATTTTGTGTGTTCATTTTTGTTGAATAGCATGAACATTTGAATTTCCTTTCTAATCTCTTCCATGACCCACTCATGATTCAGCAGTGTGTTGTTCAGCCTCCATGTGATACCGGACTTTCTTTGGTGGCTTTTGGTGTTGAGTTCTAATTTTATTCCCTTGTGGTCAGAGAGAATGCAAGGTATAACTTCAATGTTTCTGAATTTAGACAAGTTTGCTTTGTGGCCTAAAATGTGGTCTATTTTAGAAAACGTTCCTTGTGCTTCTGAGAAAAACGTGTATTCTGATGCTGCTGGGTGAAATGTTCGGTAAATATCTGTTAAGTCTAGTTGATCTATGCAGCTGTTTAGATCTGTGGTTTCTCTGTTGAGTTTTTGCCGAGTTGATCTATCTAGTGGGGAGAGTGGTGTGTTAAAACCCCAACAATTAATGTCTTTGGATCTACATGGGATTTGAGGGAAAGTAGTGTTTCTTTGATAAATTTGGGTGCTCCATTGTTTGGTGAATAGATATTTAGAATTGTAATATCCTCCTGAAGGAGAGATCCTTTAATTAGTGTGTAGTGACCTTCTTTATCTCTTTTCACGAATTTTAATTTGAAGTCTATTTTGTCTGATATTAGGATTGCAACTCCCGCCTGCTTATGCGGTCTGTTTGCTTGGTAGATTTTGTTCCAGCCTTTAACATTGAAAATGTGTTTGTTTTTAAGGGCAAGATGTGACTCCTGAAGGCAGCAGATAGAAGGATCGTGATTTTTAATCCAGCTAGACAGTCTATGTCGCTTAATTGGAGAGTTAACTTCGTTAATGTAGAGATAGGACAGAGAGGTATTTGAGAGTTCCTGCCATGTTATCTACCTTCTTGGGAGCTGCGAAAACTGGGTTCTTCCTATGGTTCTTGGATTCTCAGTTTGGGTGCAGTTTCTTGGCCTTTATTGCGGTCTTGTTGGTTTTCTATGTGTAGGACATCTTTAAGAATCTTTTGTAGGGCTGGTTTGGTGGAGATGTATTGTTTCAATTTTCCTTTGCTATGGAAGGTTTGTATTTGGCCTTCAGTTATGAAGGAGAGTTTAGCTGGGTACAGTATTCTTGGTTGATAGTTGTTTGTTTTTAGGGCATGGCATACATCATTCCAGGCTCTTCTTGCTTTGATTGTCTCTGCTGAGAAATCTGAGGTGGTTCTAATTGGTTTCCCTTTATAAGTGATTACCCTTTTCTCTCTGACAGCTTTAAGGATCTTTTCCTTGTTCTGAGTTGATCCTGTGTGTATTATAATGTGACGGTGGGATGTCCTATTCTGGTCTGGTCTATTTGGGGTTCTAAAGGCTTCTTGTATCTGGACAGGCCTATCTTTTTGCATGTTTGGGAAGTTCTCTGCTAGGATCCTGTTAAACAAATTTCCTAGACCATTAACTTCTGTTTCTAGGTGCTCCTCTACACCCATTATCCTTAGATTAGGCCTTCTGATGGTGTCTTCCAGGTGTTGGATAGATCTATCATATTTCTTGGACTTGTCTTGGATGGTTGTATGTTCTTTCTCTATAATATCTAGGCTGTCTTCAATCCCTGAGATTCGATCTTCTGCATGGTCTAACCTGCTGTCAAGACTCTCTACTTTGTTTTTTATCTCTTTTCCTTCTAGTTGGTCAGCTTTGATGGCTTCAAGTTCTTTGTTGAAGCTCTGTTTTAGGTCTTGTATGAATTTCTTTACTTCCTTATTTTGGTGTTCAGTGTTTGTCCTCAAATCACTTAGTTGATTGGTTAAGGTTTCTTTGGGCTCCCATTCCTTCTGTTGGGTTCCATTCAGCATTCCCTTTGTGGTCTCCCTGACTTCCTTCAGCTCTTTGTTAATCTATTCCATGAATGCCTTTAATGATCTTTGTGTGTTGTCTACCTGGTCTCTCAATTCCTGTATTACTCTTTGATTAGCTTCCTCCCATTCGTGGGATTCCTGCAGATCTCTTTGAGTGTTCTCAGCCTGCTCACGCCATTCCTCCCCTTCTCTTTGAGTATTCTCAAGTTGTTCACGCAAATCCTGTTTCAGTTTTTGAGTAGCATCCTCACGCTTATGATATTCCTGTATAAACTTCTGGGATGCCTCCTCTCTCTCCCTGTCACGCTCATACAGAGTCCTTTGTACATTGTCAAACTTTTCATTTATCATGTTTGCCAGCAGTGTTTGTAGAGCTGTTTGGGAACTCTCCTCTGGATTATTCATTATCTGTTCTAACCCTGATTATCAAGATTGGGAATTGAGATACCCGAATTTGCCATTTTTCTTGTGTTTTTTCTGGCTTACTCTGCCCATTTGAGATGAAGATAGCACCAGTTTTGTGCTAGAACACTATCTTAAGGCAACCATCAACCAAAGTTTGCATTTGTACAGTCAATAGTTTACAGATACAATCTAGTTCAACAGATACATCTATTCGACATCAAACAACTATATGTTAAAGGGCTTCGAACCGCAGAGAAGAATTTGGAAAACCAGAAATTATTAGGGTTAGGGAGAGATGAGGGTAAAAAATAGGAATAGATTGGTGTGGGGAGGCACAGGGAGAGTTAACTATGTACTAATTACATTGCAGGAAATAGGTTGGGTAGGATGCAAGTAGAGAGAGAGAAAAAAAGAAGAAAGGGAAAGGGGAATGAAAAGAGACCAGAAAAAAAAATAAAAACGTAAAAATTAATGTTATTTTAGAGATTAAAAGACCATCTATTTATAGAGGAATATGAATATGTTGAGAGAAAGGGAGGGACATAGAGGAGATGTGAAAAACTTTAAAAAAATGCTTAAAATATTATATAGGTATAAAGAGGTAGTACTGCTATTAATGAATTTAAGTCTCAGAGGTTTTGAATTGAGTAATAAGTTTGTGGATTAAGTTTGTACACAATGGGGGGTAGGGTCTACTGGTTAACTACGGGTTTATCTGAGGATGTGCAGACAAGAGTTAAGTCACATAAAGAAGAACAAAGAGGAAAAGATGGAAAGGATAGGAAAGTGAGAAGAAAAGATCAGAAGTTCAGTAGAGCTAGACAAAAACCAAAAAGATAATTAAGAATGAAAGAAAAAGAGAAAGAAGACAAGAAAAGAAAGGAAAACCCACATTCACGTATTCCTAAAATAAAAATTATAAGAGGAGAAAAGAAAAAAAAAAGTTAATGGAAAACAATTATTTTTTCAGAAGAGGCAAAAATTAAAGATTAATAAAAGTTTTAGAAAAGCAAAAAAAATTTTTTTATATATATAAGGTAACAAAAAATGAAAAAAAAACAAAACAAAAAAAAAGAAAAAAAGAAAAGAAGAAGAAGAAAAAAAAAAAGTTCTTTGATTTTTTTTTGGGGGGGGGGAGGGGTGGGAAGAGTCCTGTATCTCCCTTTTGTCTGTAACCAGAGTCTGGTTGGAGTCTCTGGTCAGCTTGAGGTCCTGTGGCTTGATTGGTTTCTTAAGTCAGTTTGTTGGAACAGGCAGAAAAATGCTCTGCTTTACCCAAGATTTTGAGATCCCCCTCCCAGATTAGTTTACTGGGAGGATGATCTGCTTTGAGAATCACAAAAGAGGGGGATGCAGTGATGAGGCTAGGTTCTGGGTAGAGTTGAGGCCTTTCAACAAACAGTAGCTTTTCCCTGGGGCTATTTTGTGAAAAAAACTCACAGCACCCAGCCTGAAGCCATTCTCAGGGTTTCTATTTTTCAATTGATTGTTTTGGCTGCTAGAGGGAGGGGCAGCCTCTGGCTCTGGTTACCCGGTGAGGAGAGCCACTCCAATGGCTGGTGCCTGAGCTGGGTGACTTTTCCCTGGATGGAACTGAGTCTGTGAGGTCACTTCGCCGTTAAGTTCTTGTGACCTGCTAAATGACTCGTTTTATTCCAAGGCCTGAGCTGGAGCTAGCCGCTCCTCCGAGCTTTGTCGGTATCCAAGATGGAGATCACCAGTGCTGGGGGGAGGGGTGGCCTTCCCTCCTCTGCTCCCTGGGAAGGAGTGAGGAAGTGGGGCTTCTACTCACGCTGAGTCTTGGATCCTGGGTCGTCTCTGCTCTGCAAAGTGCAGGATGAAATTGTCCGCTCCTTGTCGGTTCTTGCTGGTGTTGAGTAGAATCCTCTCGCCCGCTGCGTCTGGCTCCTTCGTCTCCGACTCTCTGTGTGAGCGCTCAGGTATGGCCGCGGCTGTGGTCGCCACTGCGACCCTGCCGCCGCCGCAGCAGCTGCTGGCAGGCGCTCAGATGTGTCTGCTTGGCTTCCCCTCTCTTGACTAACTCTCTGTCCTGTGATGGCACACTTGTTGTGATTCTCTGGCTTGGGACTGTTCACTGGAACTCTGAAACTGTTTTCTATGCAAGAGCTTGTTCAGATTCCAGCTTCTCCCCCGCCATCTTCCCGGAACTCCATATTTATTTATTTTTAAATGTAATTCATTTCATCATATATATATATATGATGAAATGAATTACATTTAAAAATAAATACATATTTAAGATACACATTTAAATCATAACTAAATATATGATACTTTTATATTATATACATATATTTAGATATATAAAATCATATTGTATCTGTATATTTATAAATATATTTGTAATTTATTTCCAAATAGTACATCTGAAGATTTTGGGGAAAATGTAGAGTTTCTAAAGGCTTACTGCTGACCAATCATTTTTTTCACTAATAAAAAATGTCTAGAGTACTAAGACAATGATTATGAAACAGAGTAGCTTTTTATTCCTTATGATTTTTGATTAGAAACATCTACTTTGTTGGTATGAAGCCTAAAAAATATGATCTTGAAATCACACTCCACAAACTGGACTTATACACTAATTTATCAACTTACAGGTCTCAAACTTTTATTTGAATCCTGTTTCTCACAGTGTCCATTTCCTTAGAGTCAGCTACATGTAGAAACATGCATGCATTTTCATGCTCACATACACCCCCATACTCATATGACATACTAAATGTAAAACTGTAATAAAAAATAATATTGATACTGAAAAAGAACTCCTTTGCAAATGTAATTAAATTTTACTTTTTGAATATAATGCATTACTGAAATACTAATGAAAGAGCAGCGGAAAGATGTTTCAAATACTAGAGTGCCTGCCTAAAGAGCATGTTTCTCAGTCCAAACATCATTATTTCCATCCTTCCTTCTCCCACATAAAAAACATAAATAACTACAGAATCAACCTACATGTTCCTTAATCACTGATTGACTAAAGAAATTATAATATATATGCATATATGCACAATGATATATTATTTAGCCACACATAATAAGGAAATCATTTCATCTTCAAGAAAATAGTTAGAACTGGAAACCTTCATATTAAAGCAATATGCCATAGTGTGAAAAACAAATACTAGATTTCTCATATGCAGACTCTAGACTCAGAAAATAAAATGAATGTCTCAGGTGTAAAAGTTGGAAAGGATTAAGTTTGGAAAAAAGTAAGAGACGAGATGAAGAGAAATATTGTGGAGTATATATATTCAAATATTTTATGTTAGTATGATGACAGAATAAAACGTGAGTATAAAAATAGGATAATGAAATTAATAAAAGGAATATAATTTACCAAGCTACAATATATGGACAGATGTATATAACACAATAAAATACTTTGTGAAATTAATATTTGTTAATAAACAAAAATTCATTCAAGATGTTATAGATTCATATGTTAATTTCCATTTTTTGCTCAGTTGTTTCCTTGATAAAGTAGAAGGAGATATTGGTTTTGCTCATTTAGAAAGACAATCTTGTCCAATTAGCATTAAAGTAATCTACTTCATTACTGTCAATGTGAAATTGTACAATCAAATTAATAATTATATTAGAATATTTCAAATGCACTCTTCAAAATATTATCCCTATAGGTATATACTTTTTGCAATTTATTGAATATGTTTTCCTTACCTAATTACTACATACCATTTTCTGAATGTAGTTGGTATATGCAACTAAGACATATTATAGCAGACCAGGAAAACAATTATTCAAAGAGTTTTATCAAAAATGCTTATAACGAAAAAAAGGAGGTAAATACAAATTATGTATATTTGAAGACAATACTTGGTTAGTCTTCTTCTCACATTCCCCATTCCATTCTTTAGAATAATATACATTGTAAGGAAGTATTTAGAATGTTTTGGAGAAACAGCTTGACTTTAAACTAATGAGTTACTCTATGAGGCATATTGTTTACTTTATGTCCAGAAAAGCTAAATTCTTACCTTACCATTTTCTTAGGTTTTATACTCAAGTTTAATCTCTGATGGATGACAGATAAAGATATAAACATTTTTTAACTGTGGCTAAATTTAGGCTGAGGAATCTAGGTACAACTGTACTCCTGCAGATAGGCCTCATCATCATGAGACCATGAAATCAAAATGTTAACCAATGCTTCATGAAATCTTGCTTATGAGATTTTGTGTATTATAAACAGTGGTTATTAGCATTTGTTTTGTAATCAGCATCATTTCATGAGTTAGTAAATGAAGTGAGACATTATACTCAAAACAAAATTTAAGGAGGCATCCAAAATTAATTACCAAAATATACATCATTTAAACAATGTTTTTAAGATGCGAGCTAAAGTAAATAATTTAAGAAAAAAATCAACATGTAAAAGAAATACAGAATGAGTATGACAGATTTTTCTTTTACCCTAGTTGCAATAAGGCTTGCATGATGACTTTTCTGGTAATATGTTTAGTTAGGTCTTGATATTTAGTTAAAGTTATGTTATTTTGTATATTCATTTGTCAGATAAAAAAGGAAATGAATTCCATGCCAGTGTCAACATCCATAATGATGTTACAGTTGTATCCTGCTACTCCCAAATACCACTTAGTCCTAACTCTGAACATTAATGGACTTAACTCTCCAATTAAGCAACATAGACTGTCTAGTTGGATTAAAAAGCAAGATTCCTTTATCTGCTGCCTTCAGGAGTAACACCTTGCCCATACAAACAAACAACTTTTGAAAGTGAAAGGCCCAAACAAAATCTACCAAGCAAATGACTACTATAAATACGTAGGTGTTTCAATCCAAATATCAGATGAAATAGACTTCAAGTTAAAATTAATGAGAAGAGATTACCAAAGTCGCTACATAATAATTAGGGGATCTCCCCTCCAGGAGATTATTACAATTCTAAATATATATTTGCCAAAGAAGAGAACACGAAAATTTATCCAAGAAACACTGCTTTCCCTCATATCTCACATAGATGCAAAGACATCAATTGCTGGCGACATTAACAAACCAAAATCCTGACTATGTAGATCAACATGTCAAAAACTCAGTAGAGAAACTGCACATCTAAACAACTGCATAGATCAGCTAGATTTAACAGATATCTACTGAATATATCACCCAGCAGCATCAGAATACACCTTTTTTTCAGCAGCACACAAAATATTTTCCAAACAGACCACATTTTAGGTCAAAAAACAAACTTGTCCAAATTCAGAAATACTAAATTTATACCATTCATTCTCCCAGACCACAAAGGAATAAAGTTAGAACTCAACACCAAAATCCACCAAAGAACTTCCTGTAACACATGAAGGCTGAACAACACACTGTTGAATCACCAGTGGGTCATGGAAGGGATGAGAAAGGAAATTAAAATGTTCATGATATTCAACAAAAATGAACACATAAATTACCAGCTCCTCTGGGACACAGCAAAGGCAGTACTCAGAGGCAAGTTTATAGCTCTGAGTTCCTACATCAACAAATTGGAGAGATCTGAAACCAACAATTTAATGAGATATCTGAATCACCTTGAAAAAGAGGAACAAGATAAACGCAATACAGTAGATGGAAAGAAATCATTAAAATTACATCAGAATTAAACAAATTAGAATCCAAACATGAAAACAGAAAGAACCAATAAAAACCCAAAGAAATGGTATTTTGAAAAATTAACAAATTTGACAGACCCTTAGCAAATCTTATGAGAAAAAGAAGAGAATACACTCAAATAAATAAACTCAGAGATGAGAATGGAAACATCACCACAGAAACAACTAAGCTTCAGAACATTATAACGGAATATTTCTCAAACCTTTATACTAATAAATTAGAGAACCAGGCAGAAATGGACGTTTTCCTAGCAAATATTGTAATACTGAAATTAAACCAAGATGAGTTAAACCATCTTAACATATCAAGTATTGAAATAGACACAGTAATAAAAGACCTCCCACCTCAGAAAAGCCCAGGACCAGATGGATTTACAGCGGAATTCTACAAGGCCTTCATGTCAGAGCTCACACCAATACTCCTTCAAATCTTCAATGAAATTGAAGGAGAAAGTTCACTACCGAACTCATTCTATGAAGCCATCATAACCCTCATCCCCAAACCAGGCAGGGACTCATCAAAGAAAGAGAAATATAGACCCATTTCTTTTTTCTCTTTCTTTGATGAGTATTGATGCAAAACTTCTCAACAAAATTTTGGCCAATTGACTTGAACAATTCATCCCCAAAATCATACACCAGCATCAACAGGATTCATTTCAGGGATGCAAAGTTGGTTCAATATAACCAAATAATCTGGTATAATTCATCACATCACAAACAGCAAGGGTAAGAACCACATGGTTATCTCAATAGTTGCAGAAAAAGGTTTTGACAAGGTTCAATAACCCTTTGTCATGAGGGTTCTGGAAAAATTAGGAATCTAGGGAACATTCCTCAATACAATAAAGGCTGTGTATGACAAACTTACAAACCTACAGCCAGCATAAAACTTAATGGTGAAAAAGTAAAGCCATTTCCTCCTAACTCAGGAATAAGACAAGGATGTCCACTCTCTCCATTTCTCTTCATTTTAGCATTAGAATGCCTAGCTACAGCAATAAGACAAGATGCAAACATAAAAGGGATCCAAATAGGGAAAGATGACGTAAAACTCTCCCTCTTTGCAGATGACATGATCTTCTCTTAAAAGAATCCCACGGACTCCAGTCCTAAATACCTCAAGCTGATTCTAACCTTTGGAAAAGTAGCAGGGTATAAAATTAACCCTCAAAAATCAATGCCTTTTCTGTATGCCAACAATGGGTAAAGCGTGGCTGAAATCAGGAAAGCAACTCCATTTGCAATAGCCCCACAAAAAATAAAATACCTAGGAATTTACTTAACCAAATAAGTGAAGGACCTCAATGATGAAAACTTTAAAAACTTTAAAAAGGAATCAAAACAGAAATTAGAATGTGGAAAAACCTCCCATGCTCCTGGATTGGAATTATCAACATCATGAAAACAGACATACTTCCCTGGGCTATCTACAAATTCAGTGTGATACCTGTCAATATTCCAACCTCATTCTTCAAGGAAATAGAAGAAGCAATCCAAAAATTCATATGGAGTAATGAAGACCCCAAATAGCAAAATGATCCTTAACAGAATGAACAGTGCTGGAGGAATATAAATATCAAACTATGAACTCTACTACAAAGCTATAGTAATCAAAACAGCTTGGTCCTGACACAAGAACAGACCTCAGGATAGATGGAATAGAATTGAAAACCCAGAAATGAACCTACAGACCTATAGCACTGTAATCTTCAATAAGGGTGCTAAAAACATGAATAAAGAAAGACAGCCTCTTCAGTAAATGGTACTGGAAAAATTGGCTAATCACTTGTAGAAAACTAAAGCTACATCCTTATATATCACCCTGAATCAGAATCAACTCCAAATGGATCAAAGAACTCACAGTTAAAGCAGACACTGTGAAAACATTCCAGGATGTCGTAAGAGAAACCCTAGGTCTCCTTTGCCCAGACCAATATTTTCTTAATAGAGACCCAGAAATACAACAAATCAAAGAAAGGTGGAACAAATGGGATTGAATGAATTTGCAGAGCTTCTGCTTGGCAATGGATATAGCTAGCAAGATCAATAGAAAGCCCACTGATTGGGAGAACTTCCCTAGCCATACATCGGACAAGGGTCTCATAGCTAAAATATACCTGGATCTCAAAAAATGAAATCCCCCAACAACAAATCCTCAAAGGAACAACTGGCCAATAAATAAGTGGACTAAATACTTAAAGAGAAACTTCTCTGAATATGAATGAAGGATGGACAATAGACAAAAGAAGAAATGCTCAACCTCTCTAGCCAGAAAAGAAATGCAAATGAAAACCACATTGTGATACCACCTCACCGCAGTTAAAATGGTTATAATCAAGAACCCTAATAACAACAAATGTTGAATGTGATGTGAGCAGAAGGGAACCTTACTGCATTTTTGGTGGGAGTAGAAACTTGTTCAACCATTTTGGAATTTGTTATGGAGATTCCTCAGAAGATTCCACATAGAGCTCCCTTATGACTCAGCAATCCCACTTTTGGGCATTTACTCAAATGATCACAAACAAAACCATACTAAAGCTACCAGCATCACTATGCTCATTGCAGCATTATTTACCATAACTAAGATAGGGAACCAATCTAGACATATTCTTGATTGGATCAAGAATACGTGGTATATATACACAATGGACATTGCCCCATTTGTTAGGAAATGGAAAGATTGGAAAAAATTATATTAAGTGAAGTAAGTCCCAAAGTAAGGCCCAAAGAAACATAGATCCCGTGGTGTCCCTTATTTGCAATAACTAATATATGTCTGAGACAAACAGAAACTGTCAGACAGGTTGTTGTTTGGAGAAATGAATCCCAAGATATGGATTCAAAAGTTTTCTTGTCTTTCTTGTTATTGTTTTCAACATATTTATAAGATGATTTGTTTGTGGCTGTGTATGTACTTCCCCCAGGCTATAAGTGGTGCTTTCACTGTATTTGATGTTGATATAATTTTTGGAGGGAATGGGAAAAACAGTTTAAATAGGTTTACATGTGGACACATATTACAACAATGAGATGTATAAGACGTTATGTCGATAAATGAACTTTACAACTTTGGTAGAGTGTGCGGAGGGGGTGGTGGGGAGGGTGGTGGTAGAGGGATGTGTGGATGAGGGGGAGAGGGGAAGGGATGGTATGGGGAAATAAAGGAGGAGGAAACAATTGTAAACCCTCTGTAAGATATTTCACAATGATAATAATAGTAATAGAATATACATTTAAGTGTCTAAATATTTATATTAAATCGCATAAAATATATTCCTTCAATTTTCTGGGTAAAGTGTTCTGCAATCTAGGTATTTTTAAAAGAAATATTGTATGTTGTTTCCTTGGTGACAACATAATTTATAGACTTAAAATTTTCCTAAGACATGGTGGTCTGAAATGAGGTGGACGTTCTTGGGTTTGCATGCAAATCTTTTGGACAGCACTAATGTTTTAATCTTGGATGTTATTTGATTGGTAATTTTTTTTCATTTTTTTATTTGTGAACTTACTGTACAGAGGGGTTACAATTACATGGGCAGGATAATGCATACATTTCTTACCAAGCATTGCAGCCTCCTCCTTTGTTTACCCTTCACATCCCTTCCCAGCCTCCCTCCACCCCCCCTAATTCCAATCCTTCTCCTCCCCCCCCCCCGCACCGACGTTGTAAAGCTCATTTTGAACATGACAACTTGTACTTCTCATTGTTGCAACAGGTCCACCTGTACCCTTAAACGACTTGTTTTTCCCCATCTCCTCCACAAGTTATACTGACATCAAATATAGTGAAAGCAGGGGTTATACTGTGGGGGAGGGACATACAAAGCAACAAAGAAATAATCTTATAAATGCGTTAGAAACACATGCATGAAAGAAAAAAAAACATTAAAATACATATCTAAGGGTTCATTTTCCTAACATCACATTATCTGACCTTTTCTGCTTGACTCATACATATACTAGATATTGCAAATAAGGGAAATCATGGGACCTATGTTTCTTTGGGCCTGGCTTACTTCACTTAATATAATTTTTTCCAAGTTTTTCCATTTCCTAACAAATGGGGCAATGCCATTCTTTCTGATGGAGGCATAGAATTCCATTGTGTATATATACCATTTTTTCTTGATCCATTCATCTACTGAGGGGCATCTGGGTTGGTTCCATATCTTAGCTATGGTATATAATGCTGCAATAAATATTGATTGGTCATTTTTACAGGCTTTCATATTATGAGAAGAAAAACAAAAGGCCATAGGACTATTTTTATCAGCTACATTGTTGTATTAATTTATTCAAACACATACACACATACAAACACACAGATATACACATGTGTAATATTAAGACCCAGTCAGTCTGAAAGAAAATATTTTAATAGGAATTCCATAAAATATTTAGTCTGCTTAGATCTGCTTAGAATTTCTTGAAATATCTAATTACTGCCACCCTTGGACAAATCATTATCATTGGTGAAAATGTTGCCATTTGAATTTAGAATGCCGCAGAAAGACCTATGTGTTAAAGAAAAAATACTTTCCATTTCCTCCCAGATTGTGGAGAATACCTCAATAGTTCTTCTGGAGATTACGTTCTTCAGAGTGAAACCCATGAGAACATAGCCTCTCACATACTTTCGTCTTTTATCTTTAAATCATTCTAGGTAAAAAACATTTCTCTTTGACATACTTCCCACCTTGACATTGTCTTGTCACAGCCCTCCAAACAATAAAACCAACTGAACATACACTGAAACTTTCAGACTTGTAAATCTGAGTAAGCCTTTCTGCTTAGTAAATGGACAATATCACTTATTATGGTAGATTATAAAGCTAACACAGAAGTCTAGTCTTTGTAACAATGTAGATTGTATTAAAATATACTTCATTATAAAATATCTAATTCCATGTTGTATCTTGTGTTTTTGTTTCTGGTGATCCTAGGGCTTAAACTCAGGGCCTGGACGGTGCTTTTGTGTTCAAGGCCAGTGCTCTACATATAAGTTGAACTGGAACTTCATTTCCCCTGGTGGCTAATTGGAGATAAGAATTTAATGAAGTTTCCCACTTAGGCTAGCTTCACACTGTTATGTTCAGATCTCAGTCTCTTAACTAGCTAAGATTACATACTTCAAATTCCAGTTCCCAGCCAAATTGCATATTTTGTGTAATTCCAATTCTCAGCATTGTATAGATTCTCCTACTACAATATGAAAAAAACAGAATCTACTAAGGATATTTGTAAAGTATAAAACGAAGGAAGAATTTTCATTCTTTACAAAATCAATGCAAAATCTATGCTAAAATATTAATATTTTACTGTACCTTTCCTGCAACAAGTTTGATATAGTTTTATAATTGTCAGGCCAAATTTCTCAACATTCTACTGGAGAATTACGATTTCATGCATGCATGCATATGCATATGTGTATATAGATATCCAAATATCTTCCCTAGTGGATCATCAGAATTGAAACTGCTTTGTTTTGCTGTTCAGCTGTTGAACCTGGTCGGCTCATTATGTGACAATACCTGTCCTCTTTCTCAACATTCCTTTATTTATTACACCATCAGCCTTCTAAAATATGGTTCATTTCTTGGAGAAGATTACCAGTCAGCCCAAGCAATATCTACCCAGATGGTTTTAATAAAGCAAGCTTTAAGATAGTAAGATAACATGAAGTGACAATTACAAAATTTCTACAGAGACCTAGAAAGTTATCAAACTTTTATCTGACATTTTTCACATTTCTGCCTTCATTCTCTTCTCATACTTAAGAAAGCACTGACTAACACTATAAATATATTGCATTTATAAATTAAGGATTAGTGTTTTTTTACAGCCTGAAGTCTTCTTTTCCATGGTTTTTGACATAAACTTTTGGGAGATTTTTTTGATTGTTATGGGATTCCATTCCAAACAAAGCCATGTATATCAAGAAAGCCAATGTTTTCAACTCAGAGTACTAAACATAAGAGGGGGAAAATTAAGGTTAGGTATATAGGTTAAGCACAAATACAGGCAATATCCAGACATTTTGAAATTGTATACCTTTACTAGATAAAGTGGCTCAAACCTATAATCTTATCTACTTGAGAAACAAAGATTAGAGAATTCCAGTTCCAGGCAAGCCCAGACAAAAAAAGAAGTTTCAGAAACTGTAACCATTTGCTTGGTGCAATGTTTTCTTGCCTGTTTTAGGAGGACCACAGTCCAATAAGGCCCACGCATAGTGATACTACCTCAAAATAAGTAATCCAATTACAATCTGCAGGTATGACAGTAGTAGAGGTGTTGTTTCACAAGTACAGGGTTTTGGGTTCAATCCTCCCGTACCACTAGGAATTTAAATGTGTGCCAGGTTAAGAACGGCATGTCTAAGGTCAAGACTTCATACTGGTTTTACAAGCTCTAATAAAAACTTTACCTCTTTTGTTAATTTTTAAAGTATAATCATAATTTCCATGGCCAAACCAAATAATTTCCTATTAGAGATTTTCTTTTATCCATTAAGGAATATGTTATTTGTTGGATACTGTCCCACTGAAGTCATATTAAAATCGAAAACTCGTTCACTGCATGTGGATACAGTATCTCAAAGGTAGCATTTAAGTTGAATTCTCCTCCAAGAGAAGCAGAAGGAATTGAATATACTAAGGAAAGAGGACTCAGAAGAAGCCAATTCTGATCTTGGAGTTCTAGTTCCACCAACTCAGAGGCAAAGTATTTACTGTGGTGGTTTATTATTACAATTACTAGAAAACATGAGGAATCTATAAGACATGAAAAGTCATTGACGCTTGGGGTCCATGACTCATCTCTATAATTCTAGTTTTTAAGAAGGATGAGACTTGAGGGATAATGGTTTTCAGGCTGGTAGGAAAGTTCATGATGTTCTATCTCCAAAAAACTACATGGTTCTTTTTGGAGATTTACTACTATTAGCAAACAAACTGAGAGCTTGAGGTATGTTCAAGCCCCAAACTGGGAGAAAGAAAAAATTCTTAGAAGAATACTATGAGAAACAGAGTTATGAATAGGAAAGCAGAAACAAAATACATAAACTTATTGATATAGACAAAGCTTCCCAATGTGAAATATAGCACAAAATGTAATATTTAGGGTTTTCCTTCTTATATAGTAGAAACAAATGGGATGTCTACTTGAAGAAACTAAAGTGTAAAACTGTATGCAATAAATAATGACATTACTTTATATTTCTATAATTTAACTTGTTTCCCCACAAATTTATAGAATAGTATAGCTATGGAAAAATCAATAAATATTGCATTTTCACAGAGGATTACATATCCTTGCAAGTGTTGTCTAAAATTGATCTACATTAAAATCATTGCCATTGATATCCTTCTCAAGATTCCAAATGTTTATAATTTCAGCAGACCTTCCAAAAAACTCATATCCCATACATAATTTTTAGTTTGTTCATGCATTCTTAGGAACATAAACATATGGCACAAAATATTAATTACCTTTATCTGCTGTCATTAATTTATTATAACTAATGCAATTAAGTATATACCCTGAGAGAAAGAAGATTCTTCCTTCTAAATACATGCTTGCAGGCACACACACACACACACACACACACACACACACACACACACACACTCATACTCACATATTTACCAATCTAACTTAGGTTAGGTTCCTGACATTGGGTATGAGAAAATGATCTATCTAATAATAAACTTCCTTGCCCAGTCATAAAATACTTTCATAATTCCACATATACAAAAAAACTAGATCATTCAAAATAATGAGATTACTTAACAGAACCACCCAGCTCCTAAGCCATCTAATCCCTGATTTCATTCATTCATGACAATGCATTTTTCATTTAAAAACTTTTTGAGTCTCTCTGATCAGCAGATACAAATGTGCTATAATATAATAGAAAATGTAGGTAAAATTACTTGTCCCTAGGTAATCTTTAATATATCTTAAAGAGTTCTATATCCTTCTTGCAGAGCCTGTTACTGGCATTTTGCCCTAATGTCTAATATTAACTTACAAAAGACATACCATATTCCTTAGTTCATTTTCCCTAAAGGTTATGCTATGTAGTTGACTCTGATTTTTTGCTTATTCTAAATTAAATTTTCTCAACCAGTTGAATTATTGTTTATGTTACTCCTAAGCCATTTGAAATATCAAAAAGACCTAGAAATTCACCTTGGCAATGATTTGTGAATGGCAGTTATGGTTGTGGGGAGGTAAAGGACTTGAATTATCTAGAGTGCCTTAAAACTGGCACTGTTATTTAAGGACTGATCACTTAGTAAGCTTTTAAAGTGTGTCTTCTTATTTCATGTAGGATGGTAAAAGTATGCTTTTCATCACATTCTTGCCTGCAAAGAACTAGAATTATTTCCTTTGTAGAGTTTGTGCTGAAATGTCTGTGTTAAAGAGGCACAATAAAGAACTAAATAACTCCATTACAGACTAGCAACCACCTTTGGAGGTACGGATTATAAAAAGAACCATGAATTTGACCCAGAAATGACACAGAAAAAACAATTGCCAGGCAACTAAAACATATATAATCCTTGGGCAAGCCACAGGAATTTTCTCTGGATACATCAACCAATCACAAGGTGGCCATACGAGACATGGTGACCCAGTGGCCAGGTGGTACCCGTCAATAACAAGTCAGTATTAATAATAAGGAATCATGTATGTGTAGCTTACTTTGCTTAAAATATTAGCCAATCATGTAATTTCTCATGTAACACTCCCTTAAGATTGTTTACTCAATACTATAAAAACTGTACTGATTCTATGCTCGGGGCCTCTTAGTGTCACCAGTTACCGAGTGCACGGAGGACCAAGCTCGAATTTGCAAATAAACCACTCTTGTCACTTACATTGATCTTGGTTTCTTGTGGTCTTTGGAGGAGGTATAACAGGTGGAGGCTCGTCCGGGATAAACTCATAAACTCACCCAGATACCTGATCAGAGAGTAGCAAAGAATGGCTGGTAAGTTAAGGCATTGCCACTTTGTAACTGTCTGGGGTCTTTATGTCCAGCAGGATTGGTATTGGAGTTGACAAGAAGTCCTGTCGGATAGTGCTATAAGGCAGCCAACTGGACTGGTGGGAGAAGTCCCCCGTTTCCCGCAGAAGATAAACTATCCACTAGTGTGGACACTTGGGCCTGTTTGTTGCCAGAAACTTTCTTTCTGATAGTTTATAAGGTAGACGGTCCACTAGTGAGGACATTTGGGATTTATCCTGTCTGTAATCGTTCACTTTCTGTCTGACAGTCTACCATGGGCATGATGTTAAATGTGTGTCTTGTCCTAATGTCTGTGTGTTTGTAATATGAGTATTATGAAACATTTCCTCACTCAGGTTCATCTGGAGGTGGATGTCAAGAGACTCTGTTTCTCTCTGTTTGAGGCTGTTAGTCTTCGCTCTGTTTCTTCATCCAATAACAACTACTTTCTCTTTCAGACCCCCTTATTTTTCCACCTCGAAGGGTGAAATCTGGCCTAGAAAGATTGGCCCACTTGAAGCAAAGCTGGAGTCAGGTAATCTATCGGATGCCACTGCTAGAATATCGCAAAGTGTCTCTGTCTACCCCTTTGGGATCTTAGACAAACCAGCTAGTCCACACTTTACACATTGGGACATTGTTAGCTCTGTCCTTAACATTCTTTCAATTAGTTGTTAGGAAGGTAAGTGGAGTGTGAGGTGCATTCTGGTTCTGACCCATTTCAATGTATATCAATCCACACATAAGACCAGAGGAAATGAGAAAATTAATTACAATTGTCACAAAATGAAATAACCAATACTTTCAGCAATTTGGGATATGACCACAACTCAAAATGTCCCAAGGAGTAATAAAGCCCCATGGAAAACTTTCGAACAAAACTTCTTGGGTGCAAGGGGTCACAGCAGTTAAACGATACTCATGGACCACCCAAAGAACAGTTGATCTGGTGACTGGACGAGTGTCTCACTCATTTTTAGTTATCCCAGAGAGCCTTTATCCCTTATTAGGAAGAGACTTGTTGACTAAGGTCGGGGCACAGATTCACTTCTATCCAGAAGGCTCCCAGGTGACAGATGCCCAAGGGAGACCAATACAAGGGCTGACTCTGAGCCTGGAAGACGAGTACTGGTTGCAGCAATCACCTCAGGCTCCTCAACAAGAAATCACCTACTGGCTGGAAAGGTATCCATAAGCCTGGGCAGAGATTGGAGGAGTGGGACTAGCGAAGAATCGACCAGCTCTATTTATTGAGGTAAAGCCAGGAGCTGACCCAGTCATAGTCTGGCAGTACCCTATATCCATGGAGGCACGGGTGGGAATAACCCCCCACATTAGGTGTCTGCTAGAACTGGATATACTGCGCCCTGTCAGTCGGCATGGAACACTCCCCTGCTATCAGTCTGTAAGCCCCACTCCAATGAATATAAGCCAGTGGAGGACTTAAGGGAGGTAAACAAATGGGTAGTGGACGTTCACACGACTGTACCCAACCCCTACACACTCCTGAGCCCCCTTCGTCCCGAAAGGCAGTGGTACACAGTATTAGATTTAAAAAATGCCTTTTTCAGCCTACCCTTGGCAGCTAAAAGCTAAGATCTCTTCTCCTTTGAGTGGACAGATGTAGAAAGAGATATTAATGGACAGCTGAACTGGAAAAGACTTCCTCAAGGATTTAAAGACTCACCAACACTCTTTGATGAAGCCCTGCATGAGGACTTAGGTGAGGCTAGGGGAAGCCACCCTAGCTTGACTTTGTTGCAATATGTGGATGTCTTATTAATTGCTGCTAAAACTGAAAGAGAATGCATCCGAGGAATGGAGGATTTACTCCAGACTTTGGGAAGCCTTGGTTTCTTGAGTTTTGGCCAAGAAAGTTCAAATCTGCAAATCAGAGGTAACTTATCTGGACTATTTATTGAAAGGGGAGCAGCAGTGGCTTACAAAAGGAAGAAAAGAAATTGTCCTTAAAATTCCAACACCCCAGTCTCAGCACCATGTAAGGGAGCTTTAGGGCTCAGCAGGCTTTTGTTTTTGGTGGATTCATGGGTTTGCGGAGTTGGCTAAACCCCTTTATGAGGCTACCAAAAAAAGCAGCTGTTTTTATGGATGGCGTAGGTTGAACAAGCCTTTGAACAGATAAAAACTGCCTTATTGACAGCCTCAGCATTAGGACTCCCTGATACAACTGAACACTTTAATTTGTATGTGGATGAACATAATGGGATTATGAAAGGAGTCCTAAGCCAATATCTAGGCCCATGGAGAAGACCAGTAGCCTACTTATCAAAGAAATTAGACCGGTGGCAGCAGGATGGCCACCATGCCTGAGAATGAAAGTGGCTACTGCTCTAATGGTAAAAGATGCAAATTAACTATGGGGCAGGAACTGTATGTGACCACGCCCATGCTATTGAGAGTGTGTTAAAGCAGCCACCAGATTGATGGCTCAGCAATGCCTGACTAATCCATTACCAAGGACTGCTACTCAGTCCTCTCAGAATTAATTTCCTGGTTCCCTCAGCTGTCAACCAAGCGATTTTTCTACCAGATCCAGACCTAGACATGTCACTACATGATTGCTCGGAGATCCTGGCACAAGTCCGTAATATCCAAGAGGACTTAAGAGATCAGTGTTACCAGATGCTGAACTCGTGTGGTTTATAGATGGGAGCAGCTTTGTTCATCAAGGACACAGGTACACGGGAGCAGCAGTAATAACTGAGACTGATGTGGCTTGGGCCGAACCTCTGCCCATAGGCACGTCAGCCTAGAGAGCCGAATTAATAGCCCTGACCCCAAGTACTAACGCTAGGAAAGAATAAAAGACTAACTCTGTATAGTGATAGTGAGTATTCATTTGCAATGGCTCATATACACAGAGCTATCTACAAAGAAAGAGGATTAATGACAGCATAGGGAAAGTCCATCAAAAATAAAGATGAAATTTTGGCCTTAATCGCTGCTCTTTGGTTGCCTAAGAAGTTGACCATTTTTCATTTACCTGGACATCAAAAACTTAAAGATGCTGTGAATAAAGGCAATAACCTGGCCGACAGAACTGCCAGGGAAATGGCAACACAAAAAGACTCTGTAATGATGATAAACCTGCCAGACCCCGGTGCAAGAACTCTCCTGGACACTCCTACATATACCACAGAAGATTTAAAATGGATTGATCAACTAACAATGGCACAATGCCTGAATGGTTGATGGAGAGACTCTAAGAGCAACATTGTATTGCTTGAACAGTTATGGAGTAAAATACTACTGAAAATGCATTGAGCACCCACATGAGTGGGAGGAAGATGCAAGACCTGGTGAGAAATACTGGTCTTAGGGTCAAGAATTGACATGCTAAAATAGAACAGATTGTCAGGGACTGTAAAGCATGTCAGCTGACTAATGCAGGGAAAATTCAGGCAGGACCAGGCAGTCGGATAAGAGGAGATAGACCAGGAACCTACTGGCAGGTGGACTTCACAGAAATCAAACCTGGCAAGTATGGATATAAATATCTATGAGTTTTCCCTTTTCAGGATGGGTAAAAACCTTTCCTACAAAGCATGAAACAGCACAGGTGGTGGCTAAGAAATTGCTGGAAGATATCTTACTCAGGTTTGACTTCCCTAGCATGATAGGATCAGATAATGGACCAGCCTTTGTGTTGAAGGTAAGTCAGGGAATTGCTAATGCTCTTGGGGCAGATTGGAAACTGCATTGCGCTTATAGACCCCCAAAGCTCAGGACAGGTAGAAAGGATGAATAGAACTGTAAAGTAGACCTTGACCAAATTGACTATGTTGACTGGTGGTGAGTGGGTAACTCTCCTTCCCTTTGCCTTATACAGAGTACGAAACTCCCCTTTGAAAATTGGTCTTTCGCCCTATGAAATTGTATTCGAAATGCCCCCTCTCATAATTTCTAATTTTCAGAGCAGTTTCTTAGGGAAGATGATGACTCTGAACTTCTGTTCTCTCTCAGGGTCCTGTAGAGGACTCGCCTTTATGTCTGGCGTAGACTGAATGTGCTGTACGAGTCAGGCCCTCCAACGATCCCACATCACTTCTGCCCCGGGACTGGGTCCTGGTGAAAAGACACCGACAGGAAAACCTGGAACCGCGGTGGAAAGGACCTTTGTGGTCATCTTGACGAATCCAACTGTCCTCAAAGTTGACGGCATCGCTACCTGGATCCACCATTTGCACGCAAAGCCTGCAGATCCCATAAGCGATATTGGAGAGAACTCAGGGTGATAAGTCTCAATTTCCAAAGGCAATCCTTAAAGCTCAAATTGAGCCGTAAAAAGAATAAGTCATGAAATGGTTGTTGACGTATACCTTACTTGGAAATTGTATTGACATAATAGTGGATGCCTGCAATCCTAATCGCCCATATAATTGGGCTTGGATTATTAGTAATCAGGTAATGGAAAAACGTTTCCCTCTGGCTGTGAAAGAGGGACCCTCCCTATGGTTTCGATACAGGCTTATATTTAATTTGTGCCAGCTCGCTGAGGGAGTATGGTAAGGACCTAGGCTTGCTGAGTGTAGATGGAGACACTGGTATGTTTGCCCAGGGGAAGGAAGGACTAGTAATTGTGGAGTACCAGAGGATTTTTACTGTAAGAGCTGGGGCTGCAAAACAAGTACCTCAGGAAAATGGAAAGGAAAAGGAGGAGACCTTGTTACTTTTACTAAATCAAGGGCCAGTGGGCATCCAGTTTAATGGGATGCCTGTGCACCAACAAATTAGGGTTTCCCAGGATTCTGATGCCTGAGAGAAAGTTCGGTTCACAGACAAGGGAAAACAAGTCCTAGGTTGGGAATTAGGAAAGACTTGGGGACTAAGATTTTACCGATGTTGAAAGACTCACAATGGCACACTTAGAATTCTACAGACAATTGCCACAGCTAGCTATTTCCTTTCAGTAATGGGACCAAACACTGTTTTAAGACCGGCTTCTGCCACAAAAGCCAAAGTAAGTGAAAAGAAAAAGCCCTAGGCTGTAGTGACCCCATCTCCTCCGAAAAGAGGAGACTCCCTCAGGGAGAACATCCCTTGCTGGAGGATTCTCTATGGCTGCTGTTGGTTCAAACTTATAATCTAATAAATCAGACCTGCCCTGATATTACCAGTACATGTTGGATGTGTTATGATATGAGACCCCCATGTTATGAGGGTACTGCAGGGCTACAGAATGTAACTAAAACAAGTAAATCATGCAGATGGAATAAAAAGAGGCAAAACTTACCCTAAAGGCAGTTATAGGACAACGGTTATGTGTAGGACGAATACTAACTAATTTTACTCACTTAGGTAATCAGACCCAAGAATGGACTCCCGGGGAAGCTTATGGATTACCTCTCCAAGATGTTTGGTAGACATGTTCAACTGACCTAACCCCTTTTGTGCATTGGAGGTTTTAAATAGGACCCACAGCTTTTGTGTCACGGTGCAACTCATCCCACGATTAATTTACAATTCTCTGGAAGACAAGATGATAAAAATGTCCACAGCAAGCTACTGGCCTCGAAGAGCTAAAATAGAAATAATAACAGCCGTGACTATCGTGGCCCTGGTGGGCTTAGCTGGAGTAGGGACTCGAGTAGCATCCCTGGTTACTCAGAGAACACCCTACTCTAACCTTTGTGCTTCTATAGATGAGGATATCAAAAACCTGGAACGTTCTACAGCCTACCTTCAAAAATCTCATGATTTCTTACCTGAGGTGGTGTTACAAAACAGGCAAGGGCTGGACTTAATTTTCTTACAGCAAGAAGGTCTATGTGCTGCCCTGGGGAAGAATGTTGCTTCTATGCAAATCACTCTGGAGTTGTAAAAGAATAAGGGAACAGCAAGTAGGATGGTTTGAATCATGGTTTAACTATTCCCCTTGGATTACTACATTAATATCCACTCTGTTGGGTCCCATTATCATTATAGTGCTTGTGTTCACTATAGGGCCTTGTCTTGTAAATCCATTAGTGATGTGTGTTAAGAAACGAGTCAATACCGTACAACTGATGGTCTTGAGAACGCCATATCAATTAATCCCTGATAAAAGACATAACGTAGGCCCGTAAGGACAATGATTAGCCTTTCAGGTGCATAATAGAAACGGGGGAATGAAGAGTCTAAGACTTAAAGAGGCACAATAAATAAGTAACTCCATTACAGACTATCAACCATCTTGTGAGGTACGGATTGTAAAAAGAACCATGAATTTGACCCAGAAATGATATAGAAAAGAAAACAATTGCCAGGCAACTGAAACATAAATAATCCTTGGGCAAGCTACAGGAATTTTCTCTGGATACATCAACCAAACACTGGGTGGCTATACGAGACAAGGTGACCCAGTCGCCAAGTGGTATCCGTCAAGTCAGTATTAATAATAACCAATCATGTATGTGCAGCTTAATTTGCTTAAAATATTAGCCAATCATGTAATATCTCATGTAACACTCCCTTAAGGTTGTGTATTCAATACCATGAAAACTGTACTGAGTCTATGCTCAGGGCTTCTTAGTGTCACGGGTTACCGAGTGCGTGGAGGACCAAGCTTGAACTTGCAAATAAACGACTTCTTTTTCACTTACATTGATCTTGGTCTCTGGTGATTTTTGAAGGGTCTCCATTCCAGGTATAACAATGCCCTGCTGCTACTGTAGTGAAACCCACGAACAACTGCACAGCGGTGTTAGCTGCTTTAGATTTTGAAATTTTCTTCCAGTGGCCCTAGTGATTTGAGCCCAGATTTATGGGATAGTCACATAATACACAATTGCAAAGCACCAGAATATACAAAGTCAAAATGCAAAATGATGTTCAATTTTTTTCTTTGTTGTTTCACTTTTTTCTTTCTTTCTTTTTCTTTCTTTTTTAATTGTGAAAATACATTACAGAGGGTTACCATTACATGGCCCATGTAATCAGTGCATTTCTTAACAAGCATTGTTGCCTCCTCCTTTGTTTCCCCTTCGTATCCTTTCCCATGCCCACCCCAGCCCCCCTCCGCCAAAGTTGTAAAGTTCGTTTTTAAACAAAATGGCTTGTACATTTCTTCATTCCAATGGGTCCACCTTTATCACTATTTAAACAATAAGTTTTTTTTTCCTCCCCCTCCACAAAGTATACCAACATCAAATACAGTGAAAACAGGGGTTATACCATGGGGAAGAGACATACAAAGCAACAAAGAAATCATCTTATAAATATGTTAGAAACAATAGCAAGAAAGAAAAAAATATTTGAATCCTTATTTTGGGGTCCATTTTGCCTAACATAACTTATCTGACCGTTTCTGCTTGTCTCAGACAAATACTAGTTATTGCAAATAAGTGAAAGCATGGGACCTATGTTTCTTTGGGCCTGGCTTAATTCAGCCTTGGAAGAAAACAATAGAGAAATTTTTTTTCTTATTCATTCTTTTTAAGGAGCTAGATCCTGCTTATTTCTCATTATTGTTGATATGACTTAAATAAATTTACCAGATTTTTCAAATAAAATAGATACAAAATGACATATTTAGTAACAAAATAAAGCTAAACATTTGAGTGATATTTTTATTTAGTTCTGTTCTCAGTTATGCTGAAATAACATTGAGATGAGACAAGCATATGTGTAAATTGACACGTATCAATCACACAGAACTCTGGAATCTTTGGGCTTTGATTTTTATATCAACATCACCTAGAAAACAAAATTATCACTTGCTTCATGTCTTAAGTAACATACTTAATACAAGTTTTATTAATTTTACCAATATATTTCATAATCTATGGAATCGATGCATTACATAAGAATTTGATTTCTTATTTCCACTGAATTAATATTACGTTTATTTTATTTTTTCACACATAAAATAATGACATTCTTCAGGATAAAACATGCCTGTTTTTCATTTTTATTGCCAAAATTGAACTATAAGGCACTTTGTAAATTTAACTTTAAATCTGAACTAAAGCAAGATATTCCAGCACTTATCCAATTATTCCTATTGAAAGGTTAAAGTTTGAGGCAGTGACCACCACGTGTTGCCTCCTGAGCCTCAGTACTCCCAAGAAGATTTGGAGTGGATAAAGAAAATTCCCATGGCCTATAAACCCCCAGACAGAGAAGGAAACAAAGACTGGTGGAAAACTTGTTCAGGAACCCGAAGAATGCAGGACTTGCTCCGACACTCAGATGTAAAAATTAGGCAAGGAAATCAACTCATTGAGGACATTGTTAAAAATTTTAAAACCTGTCAGCTCACCAATGTCCCCAATAAACCAGTTACAAAAGTAGCTAGCCTCCATGGAGATAGGCCAGGTGTGCATTGGGAAGTAGACTTCACAGAAATTAAAACTGGACATTTTGGATATAAATATTTGCTAGTTTTTGTAGATACTTTTTCAGGATGGGTTGAAGCCTACCCAACAAAGCATGAGACCGCGAACGTCGTGACTAAGAAGATCCTTGAAGAAATCCTACCCAGTTATGGCTTCCCATCCACCATCTGGTCGGACAATGGACCGGCCTTCGTCTCAAAAGTAAGTCAGGGAATAGCTGCGGTACTGGGAACAGATTGGAAATTGCACTGTGCTTAGAGACCCTAGAGTTCAGGGCAGGTAGAAAGAATGAATCTGACTGTAAAAGAGACCTTAACTAAATTGTCCTTGGAGAGTGGCGCAGACTGGGTATCGCTCCTTCTTTTTGCCTTGTTTAGAATGAGAAATTCACCCTATCAGCTTGACTTTACTCCTTTTGAAATAATGTATGGACACCCTCCACCCATTATCCCTAGCCTTCAGACTGAATTGCTTGCTGATTTGGATGATACTGAATTTCTGTGTAAGCTTGACTATTTACAGCTGGTGCATAAGAGTATGGGGCCCCAGCTTAGAGCATTATATGATTCTGCTTCTATTCATACCCCACATTTGTTTAAACCAGGGGACTGGGTGTTTGTTCGAAGGCACAACTTGCGATCTCTGGAACCATGGTGGAAGGGACCTTACATGGTGCTACTGGCTACACCTACTGCCCTTAAGGTGGATGGCATTGCTGCTTGGATCCACTGTTCCCACACCAGACCAGCTGACCCCTTTGTCTTGGACGACCATGGGGAAACATGGGAAGTCTCCAAGCATCCTACCCAACCACTCCTGAAGAAAAGAAAAATGGACTGATTTTTATTGGTATACTCGTTCAAAATCAAGAGCTTTTGGAGTTTAGTTTTGAGCCAGAGCCACAAGATTGTGGCTCAGGACCATAAGTCAAGGGGGGGAATGAAAGGTTAAAGTTTGAGGCAGTGACCACCACGTGTTGCTTAGCAAAGCAACACGTGGTGGTAATCAAAACACCTGGTTGATTGTGTGTTTATATAAGACCTGCAAATCCTTAGCTCGGGGCTCTCCTCCTCGGCTCCACTGTGTTGGAGTGTAGGAAGAGGCCCAAGCTGCATCCCGTTTAAATAAAACAGCTGTGGAGTCTGACTCTCGGTGGTCTTCTTGTGGGGGGTCCTGCGACTTTGGCATTACACTATAGACTTGAATATAACTTATTTTTGAATGGTAGGAAATTCATATTATACCTACTCTCTATAAAATATTTAAGAAATAAATGATCATGATAATAATAATTTTTCCTTCAAGTAGAAAGAAAGAACCTCACTATAGATGACAAAAACTTGAATGTAGATGCCATAAAGTTTATGAAAAATTCAAGTCATTATGAGTTAGATGAAATAGTCATTTTTGAAGGTCACAAAATGAAATCTCTTGAAGATTTCTTATCTGTTAAATAAAAAGTATTTGCACTCAAATATTTCATTCATCTCTTCAGCAATGGTATAACCAAACCAGCTCCATGCCAAATAGCTTCTCTGATTAACTCAATTCAATATTTAGGAACAGAAGTTATTGAAATGTGTAGAAATATCTACCCACCACTCTAGAAACTAAATCTGAAGTCACAAAGGATTGGGATTAATAATTAGCTTTCATTATGTTGCCTTAAAGAAGTGAACTCTTTTAAGTGGGCAGAGTTGTAGAGATTTGGCCACTGAGAACTTATGATCAAAGAGGATGTTAAGATCAAGTCTTTCCTCCTCTTCCTTCTTTTCCTTCTCTGTTTCCTTCTAGTTTCCCTTCTCCTTTTCCGTCTCTCTCTCTTCCCCTCCTCCTCTTTTTCCCTCTCCCACTCCTATTCCTCCTCTTCTTTACTTCCTGGCTTCTATGAATACACACATTCCATCACATGTTCCTGACATGGGGTACTGTGTCACCACCAACCAAAAGCAAGGAGGATAAGAAACATAAACTGAAATGTACAAAATCAGAAGACAAGATTAATCTTTCCCCAATTTAAGTTAATTTTATAACATATGTTGTCATATTGATAGGAGACTGACACAGCATGTTCTCACTTATTATAAGGGATAAGATTTACTGGAAAAAAATCTGACCAACATCACCCTAATAAATTATTGATTAAATTAATATTAGATTAAGAAAAATCTACTTTAAAGTGTCAGATATACTTCAAAAAGAGGCAAAAAATCACCTCTATGGTTTACTATGAAAAGACAATAGAATTCAAACTATTCCTCAAGGAAATTGACCTATATTTGGCAGTATTTTCAATTTCATAAATGAAGTAAGAAGACTGAAGAACACATTTCAGCTCAATCTGTGTGATATAAAATTTACTCTGTCCCCTGTAGTCTATGTCTGGTTCCCAAAGTGATTTGTATTTTATTCTAATCATATTTTTAATTAACTTTAAGTAACTGTATAGGAGTTGCTGTTTGACAAAGCAGTTTATGAATAGTGTTTAATGTGTTTTTTTTTTCTTTTTTGTCTTCTGAGGTTTGAACTCTGGGTCTGGGCACTGTCCCTGAGCTCCTTTGCATGAACATTAGAACTCTATCACTTGAGGCATAGCAGCACTATCAGATTTTTCTGAGATTTAATTGGAGATAGGAATCTCACAGACTTTCTTGCCTGGGATGGCTTCAAACCTCAATCCTCAGCCTCCTGATTATTGAGGATTACAAGTGAGCAGCTACTGCCTGGCTTATACAATGAAGCTTTCTTTTTTTTTTTTTGGTAGTCCTGGGGCTTGAACTCAGGGCTTTGGCAATGCCCAAGAGCTTCTTTTCCTCACTCTAGCACTCTACACCTTGTGTCATATTGCCAATTCCAGCTTTTTAAAAATTATGTAGTACTGAGGAATCAAACCCAAGGCTTCACACAGGCAAGGCAAGCAGTATACCACTAAGCCACATTCCATGGCCAATACAATGCACCTTGATGATCATTATCCCTCATCCTTCTCAATCCTATCTCATCCCTCAATTTACATAATTTTGTAGAATATTCACTTACTTGCAATATCATAAATCGTCACTCAGTGAATATATCAATGATTATACTTTATTGCTAGTTTTATTCATCAACATACTAAAGTTATGCATTACAGATTTCTGGGATTTTAAATTCTAAATTTGCACACACTACTATTCAGATTCACACACTGCTATTATAAAAATTTTTCCTCAGGTTTATGCAAATGCACTCTGTAATTCTTTAATAAAGTACAATGATTCTTAAAATGTTAAAGAGTTGGAGTAAGAACATCAGCTTCAGTTCTAGAACATTTTATCATCACTACCCTCTCAAAATACTCCAATATTTATTAGTAGTCACTTCCTGTCATCATTTCAACCTCCCTCCTCTTGAGCAGCTATTATTTCATATTCTACTTCTACAGATGTGCCAATTTTAAAATGCTCACATTATTATAATATGTAGTCTATCCATTTCTTCCATGTAATATTACTGTTTCCAAAGGAAGCCCATGTAAATTTTTCTCATGGATGGAGTATATTGTTTTGTATGCATGTGAATAATTATATAACATCCTCAATGGACATTTCAATATTTTATCATATGTTATTGTAAAAGGTTTTGCTATGTATATTCCTGTATATGTGTCTCATTGGATATATGTTGAAATATATTTTGTATATAAAATTATGCTTCAAAATGCTGGATCAAACTGGGTGTCAGTGGCTCATGCTTGTAATCCTAGCTACTCAGGAGGCTGAGATCTGAGGATTAAGGTTCAAAGCCAGCCCAGGCAGCAAAGTCCGTGAGATTCTTATCTCCAATAAACCACTAGAAAACCGATGTGGCACTGTGGCTCAAGTGGTAGAGCGCTCGCCTTGAGCTGAAGAGTGCAGTGCCCAAGCCCAGAGTTCAAGCCCCACGACTGACCAAAAAGAAAACAAAAAATACGCTGGATCATAGAAGCAACTCTATGTGTAATATCTTAAAGATTGCCAGTATGTTTAACAAACTGACTGTATCATTTTAAGTGACAAGCACCAATGTATAAGAATTCCAATTTCTACATAGTAGTTGTGCAGTGCAATCTCATTGTTGTTTCTATTTCCACTAATCTCTATATGTATGCAATGTCTAGGTATGCTATGATACTTCCATATGTTCCTTGGTTGTTGTTATATTAATATAGAGATATGTGTTTCAATTTTTTGATAATTTATTCACGATGCTTAATTTTTTTCATTGGTATTAATATGCTCTTAATATATTTCTGATTCAAGTGTTTTAAGTAAATGAATATGAATACACACTATGTATACATGTGCATATATCCATACTTATATGTGTATACATACAAATGCCTATATATGTATACATATATGAATATACATATGTGTATATGCATATATACAGACATATATGTATATTATTATTTTCACTTCTCTGTAAGTTATCATTTTACTTTATTTGTCAAACATGTCCTTTATTGATTTTACTTTACTTTATTTTATGGTTAAGATGTACAGAGGGGTTACAGTTACATGAGTAAGGCAATGAGTACATTAGTTGTTGATCATTGTTACCCTTTCCCTTCCTTGTGTTGTCCCACTATCCCTTCCCTCCCCCAGCTCTCACATTCCTATCAACCCACCCCTTACTGCATGAAGTGGTAAAGTTCATTTCCAATATACGGTCTTGTGAGTATATTTGTTGCAATGTGTCATCCTGTGTCCTTGTTTCACCGTTTTGTAATTCTCCTTCCCCTCCCCAGATTAGACATGTATATACAAGATGCAGGGTATCAAAACTGAGTACAGTGACAACAGGGGATATGCCATAGGGGAAATAACATACAAAGGAAACAACAACAAAAATGAATAAAATGACATTGTACATTTACAACAGTAACAATAAAGACAGAACACTCAAACATGTCCTTTATTGCCGAGGTAATTATTACAGTTAATGTTCTTATCATTTTTGGAACTTTGCAAAATGTTTGGTAGCATTCAGTGTGGATTGATATGTTCAATTTTTGTTAAATCTATCATCTCATAAGGTACCTTACAGCTCTCTTCTAAAGCAAAAAAGGCAGTCTTCTACAGCTTGGTTCCAAACCATTTGTATTTTTTCCTTGTACTAAGAATACTGACTGAAGCCTGGTGCTGGGGGCTCACACCTATAATCCAAGGTACTCAGTAGGCTGAGATCTGATGATTGTGGTTCAAAGCCAGCCTGGGCAGGAAAAATCCATGAGACTGGTATCACCAATAAACCACCAGAAAACTGGAAGTGGTGCTATGGCTCCAGCCTTGAGCTGAAGAGCTGAGGGACAGCACCCAGGCACAGAGTTCAAGGCCCACCACCACCACCACCAATAACAACCACAAAAAGAATACTGACTCAAAAAGCAATAGTATTAAGCAGTCTTAAAGTTAGGCTCAAGTCTGACATTTTGGTATTATCTTAGATGCCAGTAGCCTTCTCATCTAATGAGCCATGTGTCCTCACGATGTTAACCAAATTTCTTATTTTATTTACACAGTTACTATAAGTATGTATTTTCTCATCTATCTTTCTTTCATTTCACCACAGAATCTGTATATATCCTTTATGTCATACTTGAATACAAATGCCTTTGGAAGATATTTATTAATTGATGTATATTAATTGTACGAAGAAATCTTATTGAAATACTTTACAAACTCTCATATTGATCAAGGGCCTGATTAACCTGTTTTTTTCTCCATTCCCATTGCCCTTTATTTTTCAACTGTTTTCTATGAATTCCTTTCTGCTAACTTCACACATCGTCGAAATTATTAAAGTACTGTTCACCTACCGTCATTGAAAATTATACAATGCTGAATATAAAAGCAAAAATCTAAATAAATGGGGACATATAATTTTTGTGGATTGGAGGATACAATTGAGTCAAGATATAAATTGTCTCCTCCTCTATTTATTGGTCATTCATGGGTTTTGAAATCTGGTCCTGGGCACTGACCCAATGCTTGTCAGCTCAAATGAGTGCTCTACCCATTGAGAAACTCTGGCACTGCTGGTTTTCTGGTGGTTAATTGGACATAAGAGTCTTACCGACATTCCCTTTCCAACTGGTTTTGAACCACAATCCTCAGATCACAGCCTCCTATGCAGCTAGGATTACAAGCATGATCCAACATCCGTCCAGCTTCACAGTTTTTTTATGTTTATGACAACTTCTAAAAACACCTGATCAGCACTCTGACTCATTCACAAAGGAAAATAAACTGTTAGTATAAAATTGTTATATTTGTAGAGGAAAATTGTACAGCTCAATGTGTCTGTACAGCACCAGATTAGCTCCACATAAATATTACCAAGGAATATTTAATAAGGGGTAAAACCAAACATTGGTGGAATGACATTCTTTTTAATAAGTGGTGATAGGTTAGACAATATTGGGGAGAATTAAAAAGTAAACATTGACTTAAACATAACAACTTATTCAAATATTAACATCAAGCAGGATTAAAACGTGGCAAATAAAACAAAACGAGTGATGTAAATGTAAAACAAAGAAAGAGCTCTTGATAATTTTGGAGATGAAGCTTTCTTAAATTTGGCATTAAAATTATAGGAAAGAGAAACAGTATAGTAGAACTCAATGAAAGGGTAAAATAATTTGGTCTGTGAAAGCTCATATACAAGTAGTGAATAGAAGTTGGAAGCAGGTGGCTCATGTATCTCATCCTAGCTACTTGGGAGCCTGTGATTTAAGTTTTGCTGTTTGAAGCCAGCCCTCCACAAAATAAAGTCCTTGAGAATATTATCTCTGATTAATCAGCAAAAAGCCAAAAGTGAGGCATGACTGAAATGGTAAATTTTTAACAAATTGCAAGAAATTTCAGGGACCCTGATTCAAGCCCCAGGACCATACATACATGTGGAAAAGTAATAGTAGTAATACTGATAGTGACAATGATGATGGTGATGATTATAATGATGATGAGGTGTACCTATAGTCAAGGATAAAATATGTATAAATCTTATACGTGAAGAATGCCTCAAATCTAGATTCTACATAGAACTCTCAAAACTTAATGTAAAAAAGAACATCAATTAGAAAACAGCAAAGTATATCTTGTGAAAATAAGCATAAGAAAAACATTATCAGTCGCCAAATAAATGGACATTAAAACCAAAATGAAATCATAAAACATGTATAAGAATTACTTCACATAATACTATAATGACCATACTAAATGTTATCAAGAAACAGAGAAAATGGATGCTGGCAGAAATGTCAAATGGGAAATCCACTTCTGAAAACATTTGACAGGTTCTTAGCATATGAAATAAGCAAATACCCACTGTATAGCACAGGAATTGATCTTTCCAGGCTTTGTCTCATAGAAATAAAATGTAACATTCGCCCAAACGCAAAAACACAGAGGATTATAGCAGCATTATTTCCTCTAGTCAAAGAAAAGGAAATCAATTCAGGCTTTCTTCAAGTGAATGGGAAACGAATTGTGCTACATTCTCTAATAACAGAACGAAAAGGCAACTCGTGTTAATGCAATAAAAAATTAAGGCATACAATAACTGGGAATAATCTACCATAGATTTGATGGCAATTATGTTTATTTATTGCATGATCTAAAAGTCGGAGAAAAAAATGTGTTGGTTGCCAGGATAAAACAGGTTTCGGATGGAAAAAAGAGAAGTGCTGGTTTTAATTATAAAAGGGAAACATGAGACAATTATTTTTGGTAAATAAACGTATCTGTAAATACTGGATATTAATATAGATTTGATAAAATTATGTTGGACTTAATATGTGCACAAAATCATTAAATTAACTGGTCTGCATAAGGTACTTGAGACATATTAATGTCCTATTTGTGATGTCATACTAGAAATGTTTAAATAAATTGGAAAAAGTATTCAAGGGATTTATCTATGTACTTATAAGATCATAAATATCCATACTAACCTCGATAGAACTTAATATCTAGAAAACAGAAGTCAATATTGAATGTTTACATTGAAAAATAATGTGGGTCCAAGCTTGGGATGAAATATAACTTGCTAATTAGAAAGCTGAGATTTAGAAGACTGATATGAGGGCCAGTTCTGAAAAACACAAATTCGTGAGGAAATACAAAATCAAAGAAAGCTAGATATAATGAAATTTCCTGATATCTCACGTTTGTGGAAGCCATAAGTAAGCGATCATTACTCAAGGGTGGCTTGGCCTGAAAATAATCTAAGGTGGTTAGAGCCTTAGCAACAAAAATAAGTCTGTAGCATTCTTCCCTTTTATAATTAAACTCACTACTTCTATTTGTCCCAACTTGTTAAAACAGGAGTGGTTATAAACAAAAGCACTGGTCTGAAGCCTCAATATAAGGACCTCAGTCTATGTGGGCCAAAGAGTCTCTAACATGAGGTTTTATTTAAATTAACAAGCATTATTTTAGATTTTGCATAGTGGGATGGTGCATAGTCACAGGCAAGGTCTGCTAAGTCAGGTAATCCAATCTACTCTTTCACACGTTACCCAATAGCCAGGTTTCAATAAAAATGACTACAAGGAGATTGTACAAATGAGACTGCCAATTTTCCCTTTCATGAATCAAAATTCTGTCAAATGATTTCTGTCTTCCAGATGTTTACATATTTCTCATGATCTTTTCTACTATTTTGTCTTCATTATTGATGTTCATATTACGTTTTGTTGTTGTCTTGTGTGTATATGCCATTTTTAGGTCTGGAACTCAATGTTTTATGGTCTTACTTGAATTTTTTGCTCATAGTTTTTTTTTTTTTGCTCAATTTTTTTGCTCTAATTTTTTGCTCTACATCTTGAGCCACATTCTCACCTTCTGCTTCTTGCTGGATAATTGGAGATAAGTTTTCTCACATTTTTGTCTGTTTGGACTGACATTGAACTAAAGTATTCAGGTCTTAGCCTCCTGAGTTTCTAGGATTCTACACATGAATGGCTAACACAAATCTTTGTTTACTGTTATTTTAATTATGTGATAGAGGAAAGTGGAAGTATATTTGTGGTAAGGGTGCAATTTTCAAATACAAGTTTGAATCAACTTGACATAATGTAATTGTTATCAATTTTAACAGTTAAATCAATCAATATTACACATTCCCAAAGAAATATAATTGAAAACAAAACGCAGAATTGTTTACTTAAAACAAGAAATAGAACCATGAATTTCTTTAGCTTTACAATTAACGTTTTATATAACTTTAATTAGCAGACTTCCATGACTAAAAGTTAATATATTAATATAATTAATATATAATAAATAATATATATTAGTATATATATTATAACTAAAAGTTAATATATTAATTTTATACTACAAGAATAAAAGTGATCATAGTTAAGAATATATATTTCATCACAGCGAGAAGATAAGTTTTTGAGCATTCTCACTAAAAAGAAATGTTATATGCAGATATTAATGGATATAGTTGCTCATTCTTGTAACCCTAGCTACTAAGGAGGTTGAGAGCTGAGAATCATGGCTCAAGGGCAGCCTAGGCAGGAAAGTCTGTGAGTATATTATCTCCAATGAGACAAACGAAAACTGGAGTGGCTCAAGTGGTAGAGCACTAATCTTGAGCTGAAGAACTGAGGGATAGTGTCCAGGTCCAGATTTCAAGCCCCCAAACTGACAACAATTAAAAATAAACCGTTAAAAATAAACAGTACTTTGAAATAAATGTTAAAATATATATTCTAAAAAGTTTTAAATCCTCACTACATATACTAGTTTATATAAATAGGTAGAAGTGTTTTCGTGTTTTAGTTGTTATTGAATGAATTGTGTAAATCACACATTTCTTATTCAAATCATATTTGTAGGTTTATACACTTATATGCCATAAGTATAACTAACAGATATGTGATAGGCAGTGCTGTTTTAGGAATCTCTCTTGGCATTCTAACATTAACACTTCTCCCCTGAAATCAATATGCCCTCCAATCTTGTCAGAAGTTTCAACTCATTGCAGCAGAAAAGTATAAGCCATAATCATTGTTTGTAAAAACTGTAACATTTTACATATATTTCACTTAGTTTAAGAACCAAAACATTTAAGTCATCTGAAATAGGCCAGTAATAGCAAAATGTCTTCTGAGTTTCTTAGTCTCTTAAGAGATGAAAATATTTAATTATACATCTAATTTTTTCTGCGTAACATCTTATATCTTAGGAAGATCTTTTTGTGTAACCCTCTGTTCCTGATTAGAAGACCGGAACAAAGGCAATAATGAAAATAGCCAAGGAAAATACATGAAAAAAATTTAAAATGCAATCGCAGACACTCCTGTTTTAATCAGTTTCAATGAGAATATACCTTAAAGTATCACTTTTTTATCACTAAAGAGCATTAATTAAACTTTAATTAGCAGTAAAGAAGGGAACAGAAAACTGTGTTTGAAGACAGCTTGACTTTGAATAATTCAACATAAGCATAATGGCTCTGTCTTGTTTTTTCTATGTAATTACCAAATTAATAAAGAACAACACCCAAAGGCAGGAAAACACCTAAGCCAAAGCAGTAAACTTTTGTATATAAAATAATTGTGATGGTCTAACTTTTTCAAAGACAGGCTTGGAAAGAAGAAAAGTGTATTTGTTTAGTGTAAACAATAAAAAATATAAAAATCCTCTATTTTTTATTTTATTTTATTTTTTTTTCTGAACACACTGTACAGAGGGGTTACAATTACAAGGGCAGGATAATGCGTACATTTCTTATGAAGCATTGTAGCCTCCTCCTTTGTTTATCCTTCACATCCCTTCCCAGCCTCCCCCCCCTCCTACCCAATCCTCCCCGCCTCCTCCCTCCCACACCAACTTTGTAAAGCTCGTTTTCGACATGACAACTTGTACTTCTCATTGTTGCAACAGGTCCACCTGTATCCTTAAACGGCTTGTTTTCCCCATCTCCTCTACAAGTTATACTGACATCAAATATAGTGAAAGCAGGGGTTATACTGTGGGGGAGGGACATACAAAGCAACAAAGAGATAATCTTATAAATGCGTTAGAAACAAATGCTTGAAAGAAAAAAAACATTAAAATACATATCTAAGGGTTCATTTCCCTAACAACACATTATCTGACCTTTTCTGCTTGACTCATACATATGCTAGATATTGCAAATAAGGGAAACAATGAGACCTATGTTTCTTTGGGCCTGGCTTTCTTCACTTAATATAATTTTTTCCAAGTTTATCCATTTCCTAACAAATGGGGCAATGTCATTCTTTCTGATGGAGGCATAGAATTCCATTGTGTATATTTACCACATTTTCTTGATCCATTCATCTACTGAGGGGCATCTGGGCTGGTTCCATACCTTAGCTATGGTAAATAATGCTGCAATAAACAAAGTGGTTCTGGTAGCTTCAGTGTGGTCTTGTTTGTAAACATTTGGGTAAATGCCCAAAAGTGTGATTGCTGGGTCATAGGGGAGCTCTATGAGAAGTCTTTTGAGGAAACTCCATACTGCTTTCAAAAGTGGTTGAACAAGTTTACATTCCCACCAACAATGAAGTAAGGTTCCCTTCTGTCCACATCCCCTCCAGCATCGGTTGTTGTTAGAGTTCTTGATTTTTGCCATTCTAACTGGAGTGAGGTGGTATCTCAATGTTGTTTTTTTTTTTTTTTTAAATTTTATTTTATTTTACTTGAGAACATACTATACAGAGGGGTTACAATTACATGGGCAGGATAATGCATACATTTCTTACCAAGCATTGCAGCCTCCTCCTTTGTTTACCCTTCACCTCCCTTCCCAGCCTCCCCCCTCCCTCCCACCCAATCATACCACCCCCCCCCCCCACCGACATTGTAAAGCTGGTTTTGACATGACATTTTGTACTTCTCATTGTTGCAACAGGTCCACCTGAATCCTTAAACGACTTGTTTGTCCCCATCTCCTCCACATGTTATACTGACATCAAATATAGTGAAAGCGGGGGTTACACTGTGGGGGAGGGACATACAAAGAAACAAAGAAATAATCTTATAAATGCGTTAGAAACACATGCATGAAAGAAACAAAAACATTAAAATACATATTTGAGGTTTCGTTTTCCTAACATCACATTATCTGACTTTTTCTGCTTGACTCATACCTATACTAGATATTGCAAATAAGGGAAACCATGGGACCTATGTTTCTTTGGGCCTGGCTTACTTCACTTAATATAATTTTTTCCAAGCCTTTCCATTTCCTAACAAATGGGGAAATGTCATTCTTTCTGATGGAGGCATAGAATTCCATTGTGTATATATACCACATCTTCTTGATCCATTCATCTACTGAGGGGCATCTGGGTTGGTTCCATGTCTTAGCTATGGTAAATAATGCTGCAATAAACATAGTTGTGCTGGTAGCTTTAGTGTGGCCTTGTTTGTGATCATTTGGGTAAATGCCCAAAAGTGGGATTGCTGGGTCATTGGGGAGCTCTATGTGGAGTCTTTTGAGGAACCTCCATACTGCTTTCCAAAGTGGTTGAACAAGTTTACATTCCCACCAACAATGAAGTAAGGTTCCTTTCTGTCCACATCCCCTCCAGCATCTGTTGTTGTTAGAGTTCTTGATTTTTGCTGTTCTAACTGGAGTGAGGTGATATCTCAATGTTGTTTTGATTTGCATTTCTTTTATGGCTAGGGATGTTGAACATTTCTTCATGTGTCTATTGGCCATCCTTCTTTCTTCTTCAGAGAAGCTTCTCTTTAAGTCTTTCGCCCACTTACTTATTGGGCAGTTGTTTCTTTGAGGATTTGTTGTTGGGTGGTTTAATTTTTTGAGTTCCAAGTATATTTTAGATATGAGACCCTTGTCCGTTGTATGGCTAGTAAAGATCTTCTCCCAGTCCGTGGGCTTTCTATTGATCTTGCTAGCTATGTCATTTGCCCTGCAGAAGCTCTGCAACCTTATACAATCCCATTTGTCCAGCCTTTCTTTGATTTGTTGTGTTTCCGGGTCTCTATTCAGAAAATTTCGGCCTGAGCCAAGGAGACCCAGGGTTTCTCCTATTCCATCCTGTAATGTTTTCAGAGTGTCTGCTTTGAGTTCAAGGTCTTTGATCCATTTGGAGTTGATTCTGGTGCAGGGTGATATATAAGGATCTAGCTTTAGTTTTCTACATGTAGTTAACCAGTTTTGCCAGCACCATTTACTGAAGAGGCTGTCTGTCTTCCATTCTATTGTTTTAGCTCCCTTATCGAAGATTAGATGGCTATAGGTATGTAGGTTCATTTCTGGGTTTTCAATTCTATTCCATTGGTCCTGAGGTCTGTTCTTATGCCAATACCAAGCTGTTTTGATTACTATGGCTTTATAGTAGAGTTTGAAATTTGGTATTGATATTCCTCCAGCCGTGTTCTTTCCGTTGAGGAGCGTTTTTGCTATTCGGGGTCTTTTATTGTTCCATATGAATTTTTGGATTGCCTCTTCTATTTCCTTGAAGAATGAGGGTGGAATTTTTATAGGTATTGCGTTGAATTTGTAGATAGCCTTGGGAAGTATTGCCATTTTCACGATGTTAATCTTTCCAATCCAGGAGCATGGGAGGTTTTGCCATTATTTAAGTTCTGTGTTGATTTCCTTTTTCAAGATTTTAAAGTTTTCATCATAGAGGTCCTTCACTTCTTTAGTTAAGTTAATTCCTAGGTATTTTATTTTTTGTGGGGCTATTACAAATGGAGTTGCTTTCCTAACTTCAGCCACACTTTTCTCATTGTTGGCATACAGAAAAGCCATGGATTTTTGGGGGTTAATTTTATAACCTGCTACTTTGCCAAAGTTTTGAATCAGCTTGAGTAATTTGGGAGTGGAGTCTATGGGATTCTTTAAATACAAGATCATGTCATCTGCAAAGAGGGAGAGTTTTATTTCTTCTTTCCCTATTTGGATCCCCTTTATGTCTGCATCTTGTCTTATTGCTGTAGCTAGGCATTCTAATACTAGATTGAAGAGAAGTGGAGAGAGTGGGCATCCTTGTCTTGTCCCTGAGTTAAGAGGAAATGGCTTTAGTTTTTCACCCTCAATGTTGTTTTGATTTGCATTTCTTTTATGGCTAGAGAGGTTGAGCATTTCTTCACATTCCACATCCTCCTTCTTCCTTCCTAGAAAACACACCCTATCAATAAAAAGACTTAGATATTTGGCTCGTGACCTTGAAAGTGCAAAGAGAATATTAGGGATGTCAGAGATGATGGTGAATAACGTTTTACATAATAATGTCACATGTGACAGCTTTATGAGTCCAGCAGGCCTTAACACTGTACTTCCTTAGTGATGTGATAGGAATGTCAGCTTTACTGGACTTAGTATTGTTTTCCACTTCCTTTTCTACCACCTGGCCTAAATTATAATACATAGAAATGGAATGAAAAAGTAATGCCATCTTAACCAAGTCCCATTGCCACAATGAGATGTATAAGATGTTATGTTGAAAACGAACTTTACAACTTTGGTGGCGGAGGGATGGGGAATCAGTGGGCAGGGATGGTAAGGGAAAGTACGAGGCAACAATGCTTGCTAAGAAATGTACTCTTTACCTTGCTCATGTAATTGTAACCCCTCTGTACGGTATTTTCACAATAAGAAAACGTATTAATATAAAAAAAGTAAGAAAGTTATTTAGGGCTTTGGGAATGTGGCTAAATGGAATAGTTATTGCTTTCCATGACTCAAACCCTAGGTTCAATTCCTCGGTCCCACATAAATAGAAAAAAAAACTGAAATTTGAGCTGTGCCTCAAGTGGTAAAGTGTTAGCCTTCAGCCAATAAAAAAAGCTCAGGAAAAGTTCCCTGCAACTGAGTTCAAGCCCCAAGACTGGCAAAAAATCATTTAGCTAGTAAATGCAAAATAAATAACCCATACTTGGAATACACAATTGCTCACTCCAACTGATACCTAGCAATAGTCTGTAATTCATTTATTTTACCTATATTAGAATAGTATTTTTTAAAGGGCAGTGAAGGTGCCTCAGTAGTAGAGTGCTTGCCTTGCACACATGAGGCCCTGGGTTCGATTCCTTAGCACAACATAAGCAAAAAGAAAACAGTCGGTAGTGTCGCTGTGGCAAAAGTGGTAGAGTGCTAGCCGTGAGCTGAAGAACTGAGAAACAGTGCCCAGGCCCAGATTTGAGGCCCCACCACTGGACCCCCAAAAAAACAAAACCAAAAAAACAAAAATATGTTCTGTTAATAGGTCATGGCAATTAATGCCAAGAATGTGATTAGATATCAGGTGAAGATTAATCCTGGAAATTCAAAGATTCCAGGATTTTGAGTGGTCACTGCTAATCACAATGAGAAGGGTAGTCTATGTGAGATTTGGAAAACTTTTTGGTAAGACACGGCATCAAAAAGGCATAGGATAATTAATAGCTTTGATAGAAGAGAAGGAATACCTCCCCATGGAGTGAATAAATGATAAGAATAACTAAGTTATACCACAAAGTGTTCTAGGGAACCATTTTTGGTTATTGAAGAACTAGTTATCAACTACGCTTATTCCTCATTGCCTTTAGCATTCTAGTCACTTATGCTAGTTCTTAATCTCTGTGTGATAAATTGCATATCCTTCTTTTCTATTCTTTCATACCTTACTTCCTTTGCTTTCTAAAAATCTTAGTCTTTTATATTTCTCTATGAACAATTTCTGATACTAAGTCCACATAAACAGACAGCAGAGAATGCTAATGTAAGAGTCCCAAAACACATGAATCATTAATGTAACAACATGATAAAGGAGGATATATTTATTGCTACCTCAATTTTTCTGAAAAGCTGCAATGTCATTATTGATTGAAATATCCATTCTTTGCCTACATAGTGTCATTAAGTGCACATCAATGAAAATATAAGCCGGATGCTGGTGGCTCACACCTGTAATACTAGCTACTCAGAAAGATGAGACTAGAGGATTGTGGTTCAAAAACAGCCTGGTCAGGAAAGTCCATGAGACCCTTATCTTTAATTAACCACCAGAAATCCCGAAGTGGTGCTGTACCTAAAGTGGCAGAGCGCTCAACATGAGCTGAAGAGCTGAGGGACAGAGCCCAGGATCAGAGATAAAGCCCCATGACCAACAAAAAACTGCAAATAGGACTTTGAGTATCCCCAAAAGGAACAACGAAGTCAATAGTAATCTTCCCAAACCGAAAAAATAATTACAAACTGATTCAGTACACCTACTTTTGCTGAGTTATTTAAGTTATGGCTTCTTTGATGGACATATTATCTTCTTTTAAAAATTATCAAATATTAGCTTTATTATAAACTTCATCTAATATTTCTTGTTTCAAAAGAGAAGGCCATACAGTTGATGTCATTTGGCTTTCTTACTGTCTCAGTTCAAAGTCAACCCAGGCAGGAGAGTCTGTCAAACTCTTATCTGTAATTAAACATTTAAAAAGCCAGAAGTGGAGTTTTGGCTCAAACAGTAGAGTACTAGGTTAAGGGACATGTGTGCAGGAAAGACAACTGTACAGGGACAGTGTCCACCCTCTGTATTCAAGGCCCAGAACCAGCACAAACTAAACAAACAAACAAGAAAATGAAAAAACCCACATATATCTTTGGGACCATCCTTAAAGCACTGGTTTGAGAAGAAGCTCCTTTTGCTGATCATGCTCTCTGGATCCTGATTTTTGGAACCCTTATTGCTATGGAGGACTCAGGACCAGACTAAAGAAATGGATAACTGACTCCTGCAATAGGAGAATCATCTCAGGAGAGGAATATCCGTGCATAGGACACTTTAAAACCTGCATGTCTTTCTTTCTTTGCAGTAGGACTCTTTTAAAAAAAGTTATTTTCTTTTATTCTATGCTTGCCTTCAAATGGCATATTGTTTCCTTTTGTTATATTCTCAACTGGAAGTTTACAGACAAGTTTATATGAGTAAAGGACACACAACAAAAGATCAGGGACAGAGTTTCCTTCAGGCCTTGGATTATTTTCTTGTATAGTAAAAAAGGACAGCACAAATTAACTTGAACTTTGTCATTTCTCTATGTTCAATTCCTCTCTTAGGATCAGTTTCCACTTGCAGTAACAGTTCCTTCCACTTACTTCCAGTAACAATCTATGATGCTGCCCCAGGTAAAATGAATATTTTCTGGCTTCATTGAAATAGCACAAGCACATCTTTGGACATGAGGTAATGTGTTTCAGAGATAACTTCGTAATGAGAAAATATGTAATTTAAATGTTTTATAAAACATTATCCATGTACACATGGACATATAAGATGATGTTAAGTGAAATGTACCCCAAGATAGGGACACAACTTGCTTTTTCTTTCTTGCTATTGTTTTTAATGTATCTAACATGTACTATGTGATTTTTTTTCTTCCTCCATGGTATAACCCCTGTTTTCACTATATTTGATGTAGGCGACCTGCATCTTGCATATACATTTTTCTAATGTGGGGAGGGGAAGGGAAATAACAAAAAGCTGAAAAAAGAATACAGTATGACCCATTGTAACAATGAGTTATACAAGGAACTATGTAGAAAATGAACTTTACAACTTGAGCAGGGGAGAAGGGAGTTGGGGCGGTGGGGAGGAAAGGGATGGAAGGTGAAAAACAAAAGAGGAGGTAACAAAGCTTAATAGATAATGTACTCATTTACTTACTTATGTAACTCTAACCCCTGCTTACACCATTTTATAATAAAAAAACATGAAAAAAACATCGTGGAGTAGTTTAAGTTCAAGTTTCCTGTGTGCACTGTAATTAAGACCAACTTTACGTGGGAAGAAGGTTCTCAGAAACATATATTTGTGAGTGTGTGTGTTCTGCATTATTTCCCAAGTGTACATAAGTTAACATTAAGAGAAACAATAGGAATAATAGAAAAAAAAGAAGTTTTGTACTTAAGTATAATGGTTCAATACACTACAGAAGACTCTGCAAATAAGAAAACTTTGAAACAATAAAGCCATTCCAGTATGTAGATCTATGGGATATAGAGAGCATTACTACTAAGTGGAACATGAATGATGAGGCCACTCTTGTTTTCTACTAATTCTAAATCATGGTAGCTAATCATACAAATTTGTAAAAAGTAGAAGGGAAGAATTATTCTGGTTCCAAAGAAGTCAGATATAAGAGCATGGACTTAACTGGAAGAAAAGGCTATGTTGAGAGAGCAGGAATTATACTAGCAATGAACTGGTGGATAAGATCACATTTCTTTTTCTTTATTTCTATGATGTGTACGGGTCTTAAATTCTGGGCCTGGGTGATGTCCCTCCACTCTTCAATTCACGGCTAGAGCTCTACCACTTGAGCCACAGTGTCAATTCCTTTTTCTGGTTGTTAATTGGAGATAAGTGCCTCAGTAAACTTTCCTACTTGTGCTGCATTTGAACTGCAATCCTCACATATCAGCCTCTTGAGAGGATTATAGGCATGAGCCACCAGTACCCGACTCAAGATCACATTTCTAGGAATGTACACTCAGGATATGTAATGTGTATGTTCATCTATCTTTGTATGAATTCTTGAGTTAAAAATCTGGGCTACAGCTTAGACTTTACATTAACAAAAGTATTTCTAGTTTAAAACTTGATACTCATTGAAAAAATAAAAACTAAGAATGTAAAAGCGTCTGGGAAATTCAATTTGCATCCAGCCTGGGCAGAATAGTCTTTGGAACAATACCTATAATTTACCAGCCAAAAGCTGCATTGGAAGAATGGCTCAAGTGATATAATACTAGTTATGAGCAAGATTGCTGAATAAGAACTTGAGATTTTTGCATACATGCATACAAACATTCACATACACACAGAAGCACTTATATGAGCAAACACAAATATGAAACAACTCTCAGAATGTGTAGAAAAGTTAGAAAATAATAGAAAATATGTCCTGAGTAAGAATAAAATCAAGTAATAATTTTTAATATTAGAAAGTCCTCAAGTGAACTTTCCCCCCAAAAGCTTGAGAATGTTATATAGGTAGGGACCAGAGATAGTAAGAGAATCAAGTAATCATTACTAAAGGGATGGGATCCATCGAGGAATGAATCAGAGACCCCTGCAGATGCATCTGAAAATGTTCATATCCTATGTCAAATGTTAGGACATCTTTGAAAATTGTACATCAAAAGTTTGAGCAGTCAGTCTAGAGGAAAAAAACATTGGAGAAGTTCACAATTACTAGTATGTTTCTAGATTAAATGAACCATCAACCTATGGCACGGCAATGTGATACAAACTTGCAATTCTAGCACTCAGATTAGGACAAGAGATTAGAGAGTGGATTGCATAGTGATACTTTCCTTGGGCTAGGTACTATAATTTTGCTCAATAAAACAAACCAAAGGACAAGAAAGGAATTCACAGTTGGAAGTTTGGGATAATTTTGTCATTATGTTTTGAGAAGTCATTTCCTATTTAAATGCAACTCATATATCATCCTCAGTCATGTTTTACATGCTCTCTTCATAACAGAATATTACTAGATGCAAATAGCTCATGACTCCAAACCAAAAATTTGAAAAAGTAAGCATCATTCTGTTGGATTCCAAAGAAATGATGAAGGATTACAAAAGCTAAAGCCTGGAGAAATAGAAAAGATATCTAATGTAGCACATTGTAGACCTAGCTAAATGAGAATTTAGATTCAAAATAAATATTTTGTTTGTAATTTCATATTCTACAGAATATTACAAAATTCTTTTTAAGTAGAAGTTTTAATTTAGAAATTCACAAATGATTCTGGCATTCTATTTGTCTAGAATATTCTTTCAAGAGAGTTATAATTAGGACTTAGTTAATAGATAATTCCAACAGTTCGTGTATAACGTGATAATGTGAATAATCTAGAAAGAGTTGCCAACAAATGGGTGATAGTAATTTATAAATTTAGAAAAAGAGCAATATTTTGAGATTTTGGTGTAACATGGCATGAAGAGAGTTATTGTGAGACATCGTTTTTCTTCTACCTATACATAACACAGGAAGAAATTTCTTTTTTTATTGTGAAAATACTGTACAGAGGGGTTACAATTACATGGGCAAGATCATGAGTACATTTCTTATCAAGCATTGCAGCCTCCTCCTTTGTTTACCCTTCACATCCCTTCTCAGCCTCCTCACACCTCCCCAAGCAGTCCTCCTTCTCGCCCCACCCACACCAAAGTTGTAAAATTCGTAGTAATTTCCTCGATTACGTACCTCTGTATATAATGAGAAATATGCTGGGTTTCAGGGTTTTTTTTCATTTTGTTTTTGTTGTTTTGTTTGTCCTAGGGCTTGATCTCTGGGGCTGGGCACTGACCCTGAGCCTGTTTTTGGTCAAAATTATTGATCTACCGCTTGAACTTCAGTGCCACTTGTGTCTGTCTTTTCCTGAGCAGTTTATTGGAGAAAAGAATCTAAGAAACCTTCCTGCCTGGGTGTGCTTTGAACTATAATATTCAGATCTTAGCCTCCTGAATATCTATTATAGATAAAAGATAAGTATAAAGAATATTTGCAAATTTTCTGATCTCAAGAATACCACTTGGGGGAAAATGATGCAGCAAAGTTTAGTGCAGTGTTCTTAGAACAATAGAAAGGGCATTACATTAGTAGAAGTGTAGAATTTTTTCAAAATAGTGTTAAGCTAGTCAGGTGCACCTTACAAGTTGGAAAATATTGGGCTAGAATGACTTCAATGCATAAAATGTTGGGATTGATTGTCATAGAAATAATAGCTTACTCTGATGAACAAATGTTTACTCTAGAGTAATTATTATAGATTCTTCATAGTTTTATCTTCTACCAGAATGTGGCTAGTTTTTCTATTGACCTTTAACTATGTAACACCCCATTAGAAACTGCATCTATTGCAGAATTGAATAAAATGCATACAGGCACTGTTTTAAATGTCTCTGCTATGGCATGTTCAGAATTGAAAATGAATAGTTAGCAGTCATACGAATTTTGAAGAACAAATATATTCTCTCCTCTTAACAAAAATTCAGTTTTAAAAGTTAAGAGTTTCCAGAGAATTGAACTATTTTCTATTTAGTATGAGACAATACTAAAATAATTTTTTTTCAAAATAATGGCAAGTATATTCTGAAAATTTTGTATATTTTTCTAACATTCCAGTTGATGACCCTCTGATAAAGAAAGGGGCAATTAATTCAAATTAGAAGCCAAATATTGTTCATTTTTAAAGGTAATACACATAGAATAATATTTACTATACCAATACAGTGAAATTATATTTTATGTAGCCTATTTTTAAATTTAATTTTATTGTCAGTTTAATATATAGAAGGGGTTTCAGTAATTGTAATGTAGTGAATACATAACATATATAACTTTTTACCCCCTCCCTCATTTTTCTCACACATTTCATTCACAATACCCCTCACAAGTTGTAGTGTAAATTTCCAACATGTTGTCTTGTGAGTATTGCTATTGCATTGGTTTGCCCTTTATCCTTTGTGTCGCCATTTCGTTGTTCCTCTTTCCTTGCTAAATTAAGTATGTATACAATACACAGGATACTGAAATCATATGCAGCAGGGGATAATCCACAGGGGAAAACACAAAAGAAAAAAGAAATCACATAGTACATTAAAAACAACAACGACAAAGGAAAACTTCTATTTCAATGTCTAGGAGTTCATTTTGCTCAGCATCCACTTATATGGTCATATATACATAGCTCTTGAGCCATTTTGCTCATCTGCTAGGACCATCCTAGACATTCCCTACTTATTACACATGAGGGAAAACCATGGAATCTGTTTCTTTGTGTCTTGCTTATTTTACTTAGTAGAATTTTTTCAAATCATTCCATTTCCTTATGAATTGGAAGCATAAAATTCCACCGTGTGTGTGTGTGTGTGTGTGTGTGTGTGTAATATCGATTTCATAGATTTTATCAATTCGTTCATCTTCTGAGTGGCATATTGGTTTAAAACATGATTTCATGTAAGTATCACTTCGGGTCATTCAAAAACGACAGATGCCATCTCCCCAGATATACTAAAATCATAATTTCTAAGTAAGATAGTATTTTATGTTGGTAAAGTGTTGAGATATCTGGATGAGTCTAATGTATATTTTGCACTGAATTAGGCAGGAAGATATCCTATAGGATAAAAATGGTAGTGACAAAATATTCTCTTAAGAAAGATTTAGGATGCTGCCAGAAGTATGAAGAAATTCAGATAATTTTGAAGAATTTAGAAATGCAAGTTCAAGTATGTCTCTTTGAATAAAAATTATGTAAGCGGATGGGCAAAAGAAGGGGAAGAGAAGAAATAACTGAGAGCAGAGCAGTGTCCCAAGTTAGAGTATAAAAATATATAATCTACAACTTCCAAGCTAAAAGAGAGAACAATATGATACATCCCGCTTAATTTAGGAACATGCAATATATTTACTTGGCTTTTCCCTACTTTAATGCTCCAAAAATAAATGAAGATTTATAAGAAAAATTATATAATTTCCATTACTTCAACCTGAACACTAACTGTGATGAGCCCTCTTTTTCTCACGTTGCACTTGGAAAATAGTCCCTAATTTGATTATGTTGTGGCTGATTACAGTCAGAGTTAGGGGCTTCTACTTGTACCATTATGCCAGACTAGTTTAAAGCAGTTTTCCCCAAGATATTAAACTACATTCTCTGAAGCAGTACTTTGAACACAGCCTCACACCTGAGCACATAATTTGAAATTATACTTCAGCATTCCCTTGGCACATTCTACTTTGTGCCTTTGTCTTCTTTGCACATTCCTTTTGAGATCATGGTTGCTCTATTTCCATTTCATCTTTACAAACTGCTAAAACATTGTTCAACTACCAGTTCTTGTTTGCACACGCCCAGTTTATTTATCAAGGTACTTTGTCCATGTTAAACAATAGGGTAGTACTCACTCTCTGAGGAGAAAAGTTCCACAGTATAAACCTATGCCCACATTCGAGGATGTAGAATTTAAAGCATTATGAGACAAACAGTGATATTGTAACTGAAAGGCTCCTTAGGGGCATTTTCTTGGAGCTCATTAGTTTTACCAGGAGAAATATAAATATCCACAAATTATGGAGCTAATTAGTAAGTATCTGAATTAACACTAGATTCTAGATGTTGTGTTAGTACAAGTCAAAATTGTATTATTGTTACATCAGAATCGTTCCCCACTTGCCAATGTGTATGAAAAAATAAAAGAATGGCATTAACACAAAATGTCTAATCTTTTTAGGCATTTAATCCTAGTGGTGAGGGTAATGTCTGAACTCTTCCATTCAATAAAACTTGAAGGTTATAAGAGCACTTCCTACATATAAGAATTTGTGGCAGGTTGATTGACAGGGTTATTACAGCATGGAGATATTCCTAACAAAAATTAGATTTAAATAGAGTATATGGTAGTTACGATTTGTCAATGGCTATTGAGGCATTTTTTTATTCTAAAGAAGAATCAATTCGAGGAGTCTTCAGTCACATCAGTAAAGCTGTATGTTCAACCTAATACTTGGTGCTATTGTCCTACATTTATAATGATTAGGCTGATAAGATATCCAACCATATCTAAAGACATTTCAATAAAATCCCAAACTAGTGTGGATACATGGGTCACTCCTTGGAACTGTAGCACAAATTAGGCTGGTTTGTGCTGTAGTTCAATCTATAAACTCCTGGCTAAAAAAGTCTTCAAAAAATATTCACAGAATACCTCTAAGTAGTTAATGAGAGTTACATCTGTATAATTCTTCTAAGGTCAGGATATAAGCCTTTGTTCCCTGCATTTAAAATCAACAGGATCTGTTGAATTCATGGATCCAGAATTTCATGACTTCACATTCATATCTCAAAATTTTATCAATATGACTTTCACCAAAACACTGTTCTTTTTGAACTTGTCTTTGTCGTTTACTTTTCAAATCCAAATAGCATATTTCCTTCAATACCTTCCTGCAAATTCTTTCCTTCCTTTACTTCTGAAATCTGTGTTTATTACTTTTTTGTTTCCTTATTTATCTCTTTCTTCTAATCTTGTCCACACTGTTGCTCAAATTGCTCGCACATTTTTCAGAATTTTCCTTTTCCTCTTCCCTTTAATAATACCCCTGATTTTATTATTTTTTCATATTTATGGTCGTGGATATTTTGATGATATCTAAACAGACCTATCTTTGCATCTGTGTAACATAAACTTTAGAATTTTCTGAGAGTTTTTTCCTCTAAATCCATCATTTCCACTTGTAGTCCTTATCACCAAGAATATAACTAACACAAATGCTAGCCAGAGATGTGGATGCACTTTAGATTTCTTCTTACCCTTCTACTCCCTGCCATTAGATAAGATGAATGATCAAGATTTTCTGTTTCTGTCACTAACACAATTTCTATGTACTCCCTTTTATGCGCCTGACACCAGCCTGTTTCAAATACTCATCACTGATCCTCTAGTCCTAAAACAACCGTTTACAAAGTATGATTGTTCCACATAGTCTTTTCATATTGGTCCTCTCCATCACGAAGTTACTCTCCTTGTAAGCACACCGAGTGAAGAGCTCATATACAAAATCCAGTATCATTATTTACTCACTATATTGACTGTTGGCCTTACATTTCTCATCTGTAAATGGAGGTAATCTACCAGAAATATTGAAGAATATATTTGTTGACTTCTGGAGCAAGAAAAATGATAAGTGAAGAGTCCTTAAGTTTTCCACCTTAGCTTATAAACAAAGAGTCAAATTCAATTTGTTGGTATACATTCACAAATAGTTTCACGCAGAAATAAAAATAAATTTTAACTACTGGCTCTACGGCCTTTGTCCTTTTATGGTAACTACAGATACGTAAGTGTTATTATGTAAATTGGTCATGTGTTTACAGCTGTACTGAAGAACATACTCTTAATATATCTTTGGAAACATTGGTTTGAATACTATCTATATGAGAATGTTATTTGAACTAATCACACTTAGGTGAAAACTATAGCTTAGTCCATCAAAATGTGGAAATAAACGATTTTATTTATTAGATAAAATACCACCAAGAAAAGTGAGTACACATTAGAAAAATTGCAGGAATAACGTTAGTAATTTTTACTGTCTGTACCTGCTTATGTGATTTTATTTATTGATATTGAAACTCTCCTCTTGTCATTCTTATTGTATGTAATCCAACACTGTTTATAACTGGACAGCGCCCAAGCCCAGAGTTCAGGCCCCATGACCGGACCACCTCCCCCCCCAAAAAAGTGTTATACTGCAAAGAAACAAAGATATGGAGGTTTAAAGTGTCTTATGGATGGATGTTTCACTCCTGAGGTGATTCTCTTGTTGCAGGAGTCAGTTATCAGTTCCTCTATTCTGGTCCTGAGTTTTCAATAGCAAGAAGGATTTCAAAAAAGCAGGATCCAGTGAGTATGAGCAGCAAAAGGAGCCTCTCCGCAGACCAGTACTCCTTCAAAGAGGGTCCCAAAGAAATATTGGGGTTTGTTTTGTTTGCTTGTTTGTTTAGTTTGTGCTGGTTCTGGGGTTTGAACTCAGAGGGTGCACCCTGTCCCTCTACAGTTATTTTTCCTGCCCACCTGACTCCAAAGCTAGTACTCTACTGCTTGAGCCAGAACTCCACTTCTAGCTTTTTCGGTGTTTAATTACAGTTAAGAGTTTGACAGACTCTGCCTCCTGAGTTGACTTTGAACTAAGATAGTAAGAAAGCTAAGTGACATCAAATGTATGGACTTCTCTTTCGAACTAAGAAATATTAGATGAAGATTATTATTAAGTTAATATTTGACAATTTTTAAAAGAAGAGAATATGTTCAGCAAAGAAAACATAACTTAAGTAACTCAGCAAAAGTAGGTGCACTGGATCATTTTGGAATTACTCTCTCTGCTTGGGAAGATTACTATTTACTTCCTCATTCCTTTTGGGGAAACTTAAAGTCATATTTGCACTTTTTTGTTAGTTGTGGGGCTTGAACTCTGATCCTGGGCACTGTCCCTCAGATATTCAACTCAAATTGAGCGCTCTACCACTTTAGCTACAGCATCACTTCTGGGTTTCTGGTGGTTTAATGAAGATAAGGATTTCATGGATGTTCCTGACTAAGCTGGTTTTAGCCACAATCCTCTGGGCTCAACCTCCTGAATAGCTAGGATTACAAGGATGAGTCACCAGCACCCGGCTCATATTTGTGTTTAGTGCAGTTAATGACAATAGACAAAAGACAAAATACAAAGAATAGAAATCTGAACCAAATTATGTGACATTGCCGCTTTTCAGATTAATTGAGGTAGCAATCAATAGGTCCTACTTTTCCATGCTGTTACATTAATGACTCATGAGCTATGGAACCCTTACATTAGCATCCTCTTCCATCTGTGTAGGTGTATTCAGTATCAGGAAATGTTCATACAGAAATACGGAAAGATGTTTTTAGACAGCAAAGGATATAAGGTATGAAAGAACAGCATAGAGGGAGATACATTTATCACACAGAGATTAAGAACTAGCCTAAAAGATTTAGAATGCTACAGGCAATGAGGAATAAGCGTAGTTGATAATTAGTTCTTCAATAACAAAAAATGATTCCCTAGAATGGTTTCTGCTATACCATAGTTACTATCATTTATTCCTTCCATCTGGAGTTATTCCTCCTCTTCTGTCACAACTATTAATTAGCCTCTGCCTTTTTGGTGCCATGACTGGCCAAAAAGGTTTCCAAATCTCACATAGACTACCCTTCTCATTGTGATTAGCAGTGACCACTCAAAAGCCTTGAATCTTTGAATTTCCAGAGTTAATCTTCACCTGACATCTAAGCACATTCTTGGCATTAATTGCCATGACCTTATGAAGAAAACTTTTTTTCAACACAGTATCCTAATATAGGTAAAGTACATGAATTAGGGACTATTGTCAGGTATCAGTATGAAAGGAGTAATTATATGTTCCAAGTATAGGTTCTTTATTTTGCATTTACTAGGTAAATTTTTGTTGTTGTTGTTGTTTTTCCAGTCCTGGGGCTTAAACTCAGGGATAGGGAATTATTCCTCAGATTTTTTTTTCTCAAGGCTAACCCTCTATCACTTGATGCACAGCACCATTTCCAGTGTTTCTTTTTCTGTTTATTTGGTACTGAGGAATTGAACCCAGGTTTTCAGGCATGCTAAGCAATCACCATACCATGAAGCCACAATCCCACAGCCTTAAATGACTTTCTTAAGATGGCATTACATTTTCATTCTGTAACTATGTATCAAAATTTGGCCAGAAATTTTTGCTAGAAAAGGACATTGAACACAATACTGTGTCAAGTAAGGCTAGATGGACAATGAATAACCATCATGGTCTAGCTAGGCATAGAGGGGCTTACCTCATGGAGCTCATACAACAGACTGAGCGAGACAGCTACTGACCCACAGCCCACCTCCAGAATGAGAGGACCACCTAGGTTTCAGCCACATGGGGACACTGGGCCACCTCCTCCAGCACCCATTCAATCAGTTCCTGAGAGAGAGAAAGAGAAAGAAGTTCAGAAATACACTTAAGGCAGGTGCTAGTGGTTCAGGCCTATAACCCTAAGTACACAGGAGGCTGAGATATGAGGATCATGTTTCATAGCCAACCCGGGCAGGAAAGACTGTGAGACTCTTATCTCCAAAGAACCACAAGAAAATCGGTAGTGGCCTTGTGACTCAAGTGGTAGAGTGCTAGCCTTGAGCTGAGGAGCTCGGGGACAGCCAGGCCCTGAGTTCAAGCCCCACGACTGAAAAGAAGTGGATTTCCTACCACAAGAAATTACTGAATAGCACCCATTGTCCTAGGGAGCCTGACTCGGCAAGTCAGGCTGAGCTTCCTGTCATGTGGGAGTCATGTAGGTCACCCAGCTTCTCTGTGCCTTAGTTTCCACATCTGCAAAACTGAACAAAGTGAAGGATCCATTTCCTCATAGGGATACCATTAACACACAGCTTTTGAGCTCTTTCCTGGTATCTTTCTGTCATATGCTCACAGAACTGCTGAGAACCGTATCTGAGGGCTGCTCCCTCTGTGCCTGGCCGTGCTCCAGAGATCTCTCTGTATTAATCCCTTGTTTCCTCACAACTGTCCCATGAGGAGATTGAAGTCCAATGGTGAGGGCCCAACCTAGAGCTTAACCTGTGGTTAAGAATCGGCTACCATGGACTGAATTTGGGACAATCTATCTAAACCAATGACTGAGTGTAGCACCACATGTCTACCATCCCAACTACAGAGGACAGGGCCTGGTGGCGCACACATGTCACAGATAGGAGGACCGCGATCCAGCCCAGCCTTAGCTTATATTAAGTCTCCATCTCAGAAATACCCAAAACAGAAAAGCTTGTCTTGCATGGTAGAAGACCTGATTGGCAAGCCTAAGGCATTGAGGTCAATCCCTAACATACCTAAGAACCAGAGGCCCACTACCCGAAACTCATGCCTATAATCCTAGCTACTCAGGAGGCTGTGATCTGAATGTCACAGCTCAAGATTCAAAACAGGGTTGGCCTTGACCATCAGACATCATGATGACAAGACCCGGAGTCTGACATATGTTGCTGTGCTCCATACTAGCAGGGCTCATATCCTTACTAAGTGTTGGCCATGCTCTCTGTACTCCTGGGAAGCCACCGATTGCGGGCCACTCCTAGGTCTTCCCAAGCACCCCACTGCCAACTACCAGACCCAAGAGTACACAGCTCCAGGTTGTACTTTAAATGTGCTGAGTCCCCTTCAAGCGTCTCACCCTTCCAGGCCCCCAGACTTCAGTGGTGAAGCCCATGCACCCCCCTCAAAGATAGCAGATAGAAGTTACCAAAACATCCAGCCTCCTTGTTACAACCCACTTCTACACACGCACGTGCACGCACGCACACACACACACACACACACACACACACACACACGTCCAGACCAGTGACAACACTCATCCATGCAGCACCTGTAATTTGCCAACTTATTACTCACTTCAGTACAGTCAGGCTGTACAAGGAGAAAGATGATCTCTCTGTCTCTCTCTCTATGTCTCTCTCTGTCTCTCTGTCTGTCTGTCTGTCTCTGTCTCTCTGTCTCTCTGTCTCTTTCATTGTCTCTCTCGGTCTCTCCCTGTCTCTTTGTCTCTCTGTCTCTCCATCTCTCTGTCTGTCTGTTTGTCTGTCTGTCTGTCTGTCTCTCTCTCTCTCTCGCTCTCTCTCTCTCTCTCTCTCTCTCACACACACACACACACACACACACACACACACACAGATTCAGAGCAGTGCCTCTCCTGAGTTTGTTGGAGACCAGATGGACCGGGAGCACTAGCAGAAGCTGGCAGAGCTGGAAAATGTGATCAGCCTATGAGAACTGTTGACAGCTGGGGGGGGGGGGAGATAGGCCGGGTGTATGTGTGTGTGTATGGGGGGGGGTGTTCCTCCCAGATATTCACCTTCTGTTCTGACCCCCTGCACCCTTACCTCCCTACTGGACTTTTCTGGGACCCTCTTCAGTTGAAAAGGGTGACCAAGCACAGAAGACAAGGGCTCACACAGCAAGGGGGTTCTATCATCTGCATCCAACACCCCCACCCCCACGAAAAGACACCAGAAGGCAGGTGTGGATGTGTTGTTCCCTCTGACTAAAGCCACCAAATTCCAAGCAGGGAGAGGAAGAGTGCAGATGTGCAGCTCTGTGGCTCCCACTGCTCCAAGTCAGGGGCTCCGTGGCGCCCAGTCCTCACCCAATCCTGCATCTCCCCTTTTCCTCGGGTCAACACCCATCTCCACCTTGGGATGCATTTGGCCAGAATGCGGGGCACCAGGGAGGTGTGGGTCTGGGTGAGGAGGGGGGAAAAGGGGAATATGGGGTGGCAGGGAGGGCCTGCATGGCAGCCACTCACATGTGCTGCAGGAAGAAATTGTTGGCAGCTGCTCTGGCTAGCAGCGATGGCAGAGGCATGGTGGACACTCAGGTCCGGAACAGAGTACAGGGTGGCCAGGACCAGATCAGAGCCGCAAGCCAGCCAGTGGTGCACTATTGCACAATTGCCTGAGGACTACAAGAGACACCACAGGTCTGAGCAGGCCGCACAAGGTTTGAAATGCTGCACCGCGGGGAATGGTAGTAGAGGGCTGAGGCACGGGCGGGCATGTGGTGGGGCTGAGCAAGGCCTCTTCTCCAAAGCCTCAAGTCTCTTGCTCACCACTCAGTCACCTCTACCTTCCTCAACTCCTGGTAGTGGTGTCAACCAACAGAGGGAATCCCAGTGCTACAGGGCAGAATGTAATGTGAGTGTGGCCAACATTCTTGTATCCCATTAAACAGAAAGAACCATGAAAGAATGGGGGTCTGGATCCTGTGATCCAGGCAGAATGGGTGGAGTCAAGATGACAGCAGTGCCTTGTCCAATCCAGTTGGAGACAAGAGGGAGACATGCTTTAGCGGGATGGCTGCACAGATTGTTCTGTATGTCTGTTTGTTGCCACTCTTGGACCTTCAACTCAGGATATAGGCACAGTCCATGAGCTGCTTTTGCTCAAGGCTACCCCTCTACCACTGGAGCCACACAGCTCTTTTTCTGGTTTTGTTGGCACAATTGGACAGGGGTCTCAACAACTTTCATGCCTAGGGTAACTTTCACCATGATCCTCCTGTCACAGCCTTGTAAGTATGAAGGAGGACTGCTGAGAGCCACTGGTGCCTGCCTAATCATTGGTCTTGCTGATATTCTCGGACAGATCGGTGAGTTCCCTATCCTTGGGTTTAATTGGTAGGAGATGGAGCCCACAGTTTGAATCTTGGTCCTGCCACCTCCAAATGGCAAAATATCCTAAGAAACTCATTCCTATCCATATGATTACCAATGGAATGTGATGTATGTCATGATTGAATGGGCAGTTTTTGAATGATTCTAGGATAAAATTTTACACAATTACATTATGGTACACTGATCGATTTTAATGAATACTTTATGAAGCATTTAAAAATTACATTCATTAAATGGAGGCATAATGAAATACCTAAAAATTGGACGTCACATAGTATAAAGGTGGCATTTTTTTCTGCCAGGAATGGGATGTGAACTCATGGTCTGGGTAACATTGTTGGATTGTGTGGGAAGGGGAAGCTTGCCTCCTTGAAGTCAAGAAATTCAAGTCTGTTCCTTAGGCATGAAATCAATCCCCACCACTAGAAAGCATCCTATTTGTGTACATTTTAAATATGTGATTTATGTTTACACACGTATGTTGACTTCATAGTGCGTTCAGTGTAATTATTCATTTTATTTTTTTATTCATGTATTGACTATTCATTTTATTGACTATTATGACACATAGAACATTGATTACATAGGATATAGGTCTGCATATGTATTCCACTTCATACCTGACACCCAGGAGTTTCACATAAAAGGAAAACGTGTCACCATCAGCTTCTTACTCCATGATTCATTTTTTAGAATTCCTGGAATCTGAACTCACAGCCTCCGAGGCCCAATTCATGAATGGTTGAGTGTCAGCATGCCATTCTGGGGAAAATTGAGCTGACAGGCAGTTCCTAGGACCTGAGATCGAGCCCCAGTGGTTGACAAAATAAGAATAGTTTGACACACAGATGGTAGTATGCTAATAAATAAATAAATATATATATATATTTATAAATATATATATATAATAAATATATATATATAAATAAATATATAAATAAATAAATATATATATTTATTTATTTATAGAGTGCCAGAGATGTCTATCCAATATTCAGTTATATAGACTACATTCCTACCAATTCTTGGGTATTTATTATGCCTCCATGTAATTAATGTTATTGTTTTCATCCTTAACAAACTATTAAGTAAATCAATCAGGGTGCTGAAATTATTGCATTACTGTAAGCAATAGTATTCTTTTAATACTTAATAAACATTAAATAAAATCAGTTTCCTGAAATCATGCTGTCTAATTTTGTAGGAGCATCATTCACAATCAACTCATTCAACCGTAACATTGATATCATTCCACTGTTATTCCTATGGATGGGAATGAATCTCTTAGAAGCTCCTGCCATTGGTTGGTGTCAGGAGGGGGATTCAAATTCAGGGCCTACATTGCCATGTGGGTCTATGATTTCCCAAATAGTCTGCCAACCTTTAGCAATGCAAGGTGAAGTACCTTTGCAACAGTGTCATTCAGACTCAGGAGGGTCATGGTGCAAAAGAAGAAAAGGTAAAAAAGCCATCTCGCTGCATTTCTTCTATGCATTTTTTCCCACACAAGGCCGGGGGATCTAGGATCCCAGAATCAACTGTGGGTCCAGTGGCTGCACCCTACCATTGGGTGATCGAAGCTGAGGCAGAGTCGCCACGACCTGAGTTCAAACCCCTTGTTGAGCCAAAAATAATATTAAAAGAAATTAGCTCCCTGGCTTGCAATTCACCCCGTTTTTTCTGCCAGGCTTTGGATTTGAACTCAGGGTCTGGGTAAATGTGCAGCTCTGTGGAAGAAGGGGAAGCTCACCATACTTGAAGATAAGAAAGTCAGGCTTGTACTCTAAGCCTAAATTCAAGCCTCAGCCCTGGAAAAGATACTATTTATATACATTGTCAAGACAGGATTTGTACCTATGGATGTTCAGTCCATACACATTTGGGGTGGTTGTTCTTTGTATTTTTTGTTTTCTTCATTTATTTACTGTTGATTTTACTATGATGACACCCATTCCGTTTATTACATTGATGACATGCTATCACATGGCATCTAGATTTGTAGACATGTTCTCCAGCATGCCTGACACCCTGGACTCTCAGAGAAAAAAAATTCACACTCGGCTTCTTACAACATTATCCAATTGTTGGTAGTGCTGGGATCTGAACTCAGGGCTTAGCAGGACCAATTGGTGAAAAGTTCAAGGTGAACACACCAGCCTGTGAGCAACTAAGGAGTTAGGCCATTCCCAGGATATGACATTGACCCCCAGGGTCGGCCACGGTAGTCATAAATTCATTTTTTAAACATAGGATCTATATTTATATACATGTGTGGACAGCATCTTGCCTTTGGTGTACTTCTACTTATTTTCTGTCTTATCCATGGAAGTATTCTGTATTTTACTGAGCATGGTGACAGATATAACAGTGCTTACATGGATGACAAACTATTGCCATGGCTATAGGGTTTCTTATGCATTCTCCATCATAGCTGAGACCCAGGACTTTCACAGGACAGGTGAATCGATGGGCTTCTCACATCAGGATTCATCTTTTGGCAGTGTTTTGATTTGAACTCAGAGCCTTGCAGTCCCAATTGGGGAAAGGGTCTAGGTAAGGACACCAGGCTATGAGTAAGGAAGGAGATAGGCCATTCCCAGGACCTGACATTGAGACCCAATGAGGGGCAGATATTCATAAATTCATAATTTAAATGTTTACATGCATGTGTGGACAGCATCTTGCATTCAGTGCACTTCTCCTTATTTTGTCTCTAATTCATGGGCGTATTGTGTATTTTACTGAGTATGGTGACAGCTATAACTGTGCTTACATGGAAGACAACCTGTTCCCAAGGTTATAGGTTTGTCTATGCATTCCCATCCTAGTTGAGACCCGTGACTTTCACAGGAGAGGAGAGGAAAACATGTGCAATGACTGGCTTCTGACGACAGAATGACTCTTTTTTTTTTGAAGGGGGGTCTGGTCATGGGGCCTGAACTCTGGGCCTCGGCGCTGTCCCTCAGCTCTTCAGCTCAAGGCTAGCGCTCTACCACGTGAGCCACAGTGCCACTTCTGGCTTTTTTTCTTTTTGCTTATGTGGTGCTGAGGAATCGAATCCAGGGCCTCATGCATGCAAGGCAAGCGCTCTACCACTGAGCCACCTTCCCAGCTCAGCTGTCAGGTGGTTCCCAGGTGCTGAGATTGAGCCCCAGGTTTGGCCAAAACAGCAATACATGGATAAGCAGAGGGTGGTATACAAAGAAATATATATTGTTAAGGAATTCAAGAGCCATCTATCTATGATTAAATGACATTTACTACATTCCTACCAAATCTTAGGTATTTATTATATTGATTATTGAAATAATATTCTTTTCATGCTTAATAGACTATTAATGAAGATCAATCAGCATCCTAGGATTATTGCATCCAATTTTAGACTAGACAAATGCATGAACTATTCTTTCAATCGGTATTCTTATGCATAGGAACGAGTCTCTTGTGATCTCTTGCCATTGGTTGGTGTCAGGACCAGGATTCGAACCCAGGGCCTATGTTGACTTGTTGGCTTATGGCTTCCCTGATAGCCTGCCAGCCATCAGCACTGGCAGGCCAGGTCCACTTTGCAACTGTGTCATTCAGACCCACGATGGTCACTGTGTAAAGAAAAAATTGTAAAACCCCTAGCCCTCTACAGCTCCCCACTTTTTGTGCTGTTCCACTTTTTTTTCTTCCTGCAAGCCCTCTGGGCTTAGGCCCAGGATTGGCTATGGGTCCCGAGACTGCACCCCAGCCTTGGGAGATCAAAGCTGAGGCAGAGTTGCCACGACCTGAGTTCAAGCCCCGTGGTTGCTTTAATTAATTAACTACATTTTTAAAAAGAAGATTCCCTGATTTGGAATTTCTGCCAGTTTTCTTTCGTAGCCTGGGATTTAAACTCAGGGTCATGATAAATCCGTAGCAATGTGAGGGAAGGTACACAGTTGCCACTACTTGAGTTCAAACCCCATGCCAAACCAAAAATAAATAATTAAGTCACTGCTCAGCAGGGAAATGTAGTTGTGGAGGTAGGAAATAAGGGGTGGTAGGGGGAAAACAAAGGAGGAGGCAACAATGCTCCATAGGAAATGTACTCATTACTTTGCTAATGCAACTGTGAGCCCTCTGTACAACATTTTTACAATAAAAAACTTACAAAAATAATGGAGTGCTCAAGAAGCACTTTGGGGGTAAGGGAAGGAGGTCTGAATAGCTGTACAAAATTCTACACTGATTTTTTTAACGTTCAGTATGGAACTGAATAAACATAACTGCTTCCATTACAAATATTAAGTCACTGTCTCAGTACTGGGACCAGTATTTCTGCCATTGATGGGATTTGTGTTCACCATCCTGGTAACTTTTACACCATTTGTGAAGGCGAAAGTCACTGTCTTTGAGGAAAAGAAATTCAAGCTAGAGTTCCCAGGGCCTGAATTAAGGCCCTGCAATGGAAAAAAATATTTGTATACATGTGTAATATATGATATATAGGTACATATATATGTTTATTTCATATTATGGTTGATTTTGTATTAATTTTATTTTTATTTTATTCATTTTGTTTATTGTATTTAGTACTATTATACACATACTATTTATTATGTTTTGTACATCTAATATAAAATTATACAAAATAATTTAGGACACTGACTCTTTTATATTAATACTTATTAAGTGTTGAAACATGATACATAATTAAATGGAGGCATTTGTCATAGCCATCCCATATTTGGAGTCTATCCCCAGTATGAGCTTTATCATATTTATCTTTGGACAACTTCCTATAGGGATTTCGTTAGATGATTTATACTCAGAAGACTTTTTTTGAGAATAGGCAAGTGGAGGAATAAAATTGTAAGGTTGGGGCTGGGAATGTGGCTTAGTGGTAGAGAGCTTGCTCAGCATGCATGAAACCAGAGTTTGAATCCTCATTGCCACATACTCAGAAAAATCCAGAAGCTGTGGAATGGCTCAAGTGGTACAGTAGTAGGCTTGAGAAAAAAGAGCTCAGAGACAGTACCCAGCCCTAAGTTCAAGCCCCAGGTCTGGGGAAAGCAATAGGCCAGATTCCGGTGGCTCTCACCTGGAACGCTATCTTCTCAGGGGGCTGAGATCTGAAGACCACAGTTTGAAGCCAGCCTAGGGAAATAAAGCCTGCTAGACTCTTAACTCCAATGAACCACCAAAAGATTCTGGTTCTCTGGTGGTTTATTGAAGATAAGAGTCTCACAGACTTTCCTGCTGAGCCAGCTTAAATGACGATCTCCTGAGGAGGCTTCAAGTGGCTTTCCTCAGGGATTCACTGAAGAGCCACTCCACACAAACCCTAAGTATAAATCTCGAGAGGTACTAGGGAAAAAAGGAAACATGAAAATTCTACGAGTGTGTTCTAGATATTAAGGTTGGAGACTCAAAACACTCATAATTATTAGATCATTTTATAGGGAAAAGGAGTAATGCCTACAGTATGAGGATTGCTCCAGCTTTCAGTCCTCTCATCCTGAGACAGTAAATTCACAGCAGCTCAATGCTAAGTGACAGAACTGGAATGTCCTGTGGTTATTTGCTCCCAAATCCTGTGACACTCATTTCTCAATTTTGGACTCAAACCAGATGGTAAGACCAGATGTTAAGATTAAGAGAGAAAATAAACATTGGGTACTTTACTTATACATTCGAACCATTGGAATGACCCTGTTAAGAAGTCAGATTGTCAAGAGTAAAAAATGAAGAAGAAAAGAAAGAAGGTACCAGTGGCTGCTGACTGTAATCCCAGCTCCTCAGGAGGCTAAGATGTAGAGAATCTTAGTTTGAATCCAGCCAATGTAGGAAAGTCCATGGCACAGGTTTTTCTAAGAGATCACAGAAAAAAACCAGAAGTGAGGCTGTCAAGCTTAATGCACTACCCTTGAGCAAAAGGAGCTCAGGGACAACGCCTAAGCTCATAGTTCAACATCAGGACCTGGCCCCTCAAAAAGAGCCTGTACTTCCATGTCTTTGTCTATGTATGGATATATTCCTGTAGGTGAAGCTCCCGAGTAACTATGATGAATGGCACCAACCTAGGAAATTTGTATTCAATATAATGAGTTCATAACACAGAGACTTCCTTCAAGACAGTGCATGTTCTGGGGCTCACCTCACTGTTCCCAGTGTAGCCTGAGGGATTCTCTGCATCTCAGGACTGCTGCAAAAAGTCTCTCTCATTGTGTGGACAAGCATACAAAAGGCCTCACTCCTGTACAACTAGGTAACAAACAACTCCAACCGGGCCAGTTAGTGAGGATGAGTGTAGGTGGACTCTGAAGGTCAGGGAAAAAGTCCTCTTTGTACCCCAAGCTATCTCTCTCCCCAGTGCTCTGTTTTAACAGGAAGCCTTCATTTGTGCCACCTTCCATGGCTGGCCAAGTTCTGTGCACTTATCCTGCCTTTGTGAGACTATATTCTGGTGTTCAGATACAGTGCTCAGTATAATTCAGGAGTCCTTCAGGCAGAGAACTAGGGCACTGAACATAATGAAATGTTTCATTGCTGGCAAGGATGGGCCTATGAAGCCTCTCCTAGTTTTCTGGAAGCTTTGGAAATCCAAGTTCATGTCTGATATCACAAAGCTTCCTGTCATCTAGGGCTGGTGAAGATCAACAAGTTTTGAAACCTTTGACCTCTCCTAGTTGAGCCCTGGGTAGCTAGGTTTTGGGGTTGAACACAGGGCCTGGGTGCTGACCATGAGCTCAGTGCAGAAGCCCAGTGCTTTACCATTTTGTGTAACAACATCACTTCTGGTCTGTGAATGTGTGTGTGTGTGTGTGCATGTGTGCTGGTGTGTGTGTATTCATGCTCACAGATACATGAGTCCTGGAGGTTGGACTCAGGGCCTGAGCACTGTACCTAGTTTCTCTTGTAGAAGGATATCCCTCTCCCAGTTGAGCCACAGAGCCACGTCAGACATTTTCTAGTGATGTGGTCCTAAGAAATCAAGGCCAGGGTTTCATATATGCAAAGCACTCTACCCCTAAGGCACATTCCCAGCCCTCTAATTCAGTTTTGTTAGTTTATTTCTGTCTTTTTTTATTGTTGTTGTTGTTGTCAGTTGTAAGAGTTGAAGTCTGGGCCTGGGTGTTGTCTCTGAGCTTTTCAGCTCAAGTCTTGTGCTCTACCACTTGAGCAACAGCGCCACTTCAGGTTTTCTGGTGGTCCATTGGAGCTAAGTGTCTCAAGGACTTTCCTGCCCTCGCTAGCTTTGAACGATGATCGTCAGATCTCATCCTCCTGAGTAGCTAGGATGACAGGCATGAGCAACAAGCACGCAGCTTCCACTTCAGGTGATTAGTGGTGAATGGGAGATAATAGTCTCATGGGACCTTTCGTGTCTGGGATAGTTTAGAACCCAGATCCTCAGATCTCAGCTTCCTGAGAAGGCAGGATGATAGACTTCAGCTACCAACCCCTTGGCCACGACCTTTGCTGCAAGGGGGTCCATGGCTCCACGTTGTGGAATGCTAGCCATGAGCCCAATAGGTAAGGGTCATCGCCTAAACCCCACGTTCAAGGTTCATGATCGAGAAAAAACAGAACGAAACAATTGTCTGCAGGAGATAACTCATAGTCTTCAGTAATACATAATTTCGTCCCTGCCATGGGGACCTATCTGAACCCTAATATTCTTGTCTGCATAATCATTGCAGTTGTGGAGCTCTTATAAGGACAAGATGTAAAAATGCACCCGGGGAAGGACACAACACATGGTACTCTTTGCACACAGCATCCTATGAAAGGCTCAGCACCCAGCACCCAATGTCGCACTCAGCACACTGCATCCTCTGAAGGACTCATCACATAGCACCCTGTGCAGGACTCAGAACGGAGCACCTTATGAAGGACTCAGCACAGAGCTCTATTCCACAAGCTGTCATTAGAGTTAGAGTGCTTTCATCAGTATCACCATTTTTTGAGGAACATTTCACAAACCACACAATTTCATATCTAATGGTTTAGTGGGGTGTTTTTATTTGGGGAGGGAGGTTACCCCTGGGGGTTGAGCTCAAAGCATGGGGATAATGTTCTAATAACATTTGCTCAAGGTTAGAGCTCTACCACTTGGACTCACATTTTGCAGTGTCTCGCAGACTTCCTGTCAGGACTGGGTTTTAAAGCCTCCAAGCAGCTAGGATGATAGGCATATGCCACGAAGACATGGGTAACCCGTGGAGCTGGGTTACAGAGGTTTACATGTGGATAAGTCATGTTAGGTGGCAGCTGTCAGCACCAGATTCCTAGCTTGCTCGGTTATGAGGTATTTTTAGTTCTCTCCTTCTATAATTGCAGTTAGAACATCCTACTGTTTTTTTTTGCGTCAGTCCTGGGGCTTGAGTAAGAGCTTAGACACTCTCCCTAAGCGTTTGTGCTCAAAGCTAGCACTCAATTGATTCAAAGGCAATAGAACTTCTGGGTTTTCTGTTTATGTGGCACTGAGAAATCGAACCCAGGGCTTCATGCTTACTAGGTGAGCACTCAACCACTGAGCTCCAGGAGTGAACGAGGTATAAATAGAGATTGTTGTATATAAATAGTATATACACAAAAAGAGATTTCTGCAAATTATTACATTATAGATATTACTACCAATTATTAAGTATTAAATTATATCTCCATTTAATGATGTGTCCCAGTTAACAAATAATAAAGCATTAATTAATAATTACTCAATATCCTATTATTTTATCATATATGTACATATATCCATACATATTTCATATTTCATAGACTGAGGCTGATATATTATTAAATTCTGCATCATGTGCTGTTACCAATTATTAGTTATTTAATTATGTCTCCATGTAATATTCGTTTGGTTAATGCTTAATAAAATATTAATTAAACTTAATGCACATCCTATACCTATTGTGTCTAATTTTTATTCTAGAATAATTCACTACTAATTCAATCTCTTTATCATTTATTGTATTGACAATTCTTCCACCTATGATATTTTTTACCTTCATTACATCCTATTACATAGTATATAGATTTGCACCCAAATTATACATCCTACCTGACACTGAGCACTTTCACAGAAAGGAAAACTTATGAGTCATGCTCGAGTTCTCCCTCCACGATTATATTTTTGGCAGTGCTGGGATCTAAACTCAGGGCCTAGAAGGCTCAGTTTATGAATGAGTGACTGCCATCACAGCAGCCTCTAGCCAATTCAGCTGCCAGGCAGTGCCCAAGCCCTGAGATGGAGCCCCATATGTTGACTGCAAATTGCGCTTAGTGTAGTTACTCATTTTATTTTTTGTTTTATTCATTAACCATTTGTTTTATTGACTGCTATAATACATGGAATTTTTACTATATTTATTACATAGATTATACATTTGTCTATGTATGAAACTTCACACCTGACACCCAGGACTTTCACAGAAAATGAAACCATGTGTCACTGTGGAATTCTTACTGCACGATTCAATTTTTGTAAGTGGTGGCATCGGAACTCACAGCCTACAAGGCCCAATTCATGAATGGGTGAGTGTCAGTACGCCAGCCTGGGGCATATGGAGCTGACAAGCAGTTCCCTGCACCTGAGATCCAGCCCAAGGGATAGACAAAATAACAGATTGACATGTAGATGATAGTACACAAATACATATAGATCATTATAGAGTGTCAGAGATTTCTATATATTATTCAGTTATATTGGCTACATTCCTACCAATTATTTTGTATTTACTATGTGTCCATGTAATTAATATGGTTGTTTTCATCCTTAATGAATTATTAATTAAATCAGCCATTGCCCCGAAACTATTGTGTCCCGGTAATTAATAGTATTCTTTCAATGTGTCAAAAATATTCATTAAATCCGTTGGCCTCCTAAAATCACTCTCTACTTTTATCATTAGTATCATTCAAGAACAACTAAGTCAACCTTGACATTCATAACCTTCCATCGGTATTCCTATGAATATGAACTAGAATATTAGGATCTCCCTCTATTGGTAAGGGTCAGGACCCAGCTTCAAACACAGGGCTTATGTTGTTGTGTTGGCCTATGGCTTCCCTGGAAGCCCACCAGCCTTCAGCAATATCAGGTTACCAACATTTTTCAGCCGTGTCATTCAGACCCAGGATGGTCACCTTGAAAAGAAAACAAATGTAAAACCAGAAGCCATCAGCAAGTTGCCGGGGTTTTTTTCTGTGTCATTTTATTTATTTTTTCCTGTCACCCTTTGAGGCCCAGAAACCCAGGTACGGCTGTGGGTCCAGTAGTTGCAACCCAGCCTACAGTGATCAAAGCTGAGGCAGATTGCCACGCCCTGACTTCAAGCCCTATGCTTGACAAAGTAAAAATACCTCCCTACCTACCTACATATACATATATATATATATATAAATACATTCATACATACATACACACATACATACATACATACATTAAAAATATTTAAAAAATTATGAGGCTCCTTGGCTTGGAATTCATGCCTTTTTTCTGCCAGGCCTGGGATTTCAACTCAGGGTTGGGGTAAATCTGCAGCACTGTGGGGGAAGGGAAAGCTCACAGTGCTGGAAAACAAAAAAGACAGGCCAGTTCCCAGGAGCTGAATTCAAGCCCTAGCACTCGACAAAATAATATTCGTATACATTTTAAATACATGATTTCTATTTATACGCACATGTTTAATGCATACATTTTATTTTGTGTTTTATTTAATTATTATATATTTTAGAGAGTATGATTACATGTATAAATTTTTTTTTATATCCTATCACATAGGACATAGATTTGCCTATGTATTATACATCATTCCTGAAACCCAGGACTTTCACTTATAAGGAAAACAAGCGGGACAATTGGCTTCTTCCACCAGGATTAAGTTTTTGGCAGTTCTGTTATTTGAACTCTGGGCCTAGAAGGCCCACTTCATGAATAGGTTAATGTTAGTACACCAGTCTGATTCTAGTTGAGTTGTCGGGAAAATTTGAGGACCTGAGATCAAGCCCTAGGATTGGCCAATATATAAACAGATAGATGTGTAGATTGCAGTGTGTGTGTATGTGTATTTACATATGTATATGCATCTATAAATAAATTTATATATTGTTCCTATAGATAGGAATGAGTAGGTGGCAGTCCCAGGTTTGAACTCAGGGCCTAGGTTTCTGGGTTGGGCTCAAGCTTCAGTGACAGCCCACCATCCTTCTGCTCTGCAAGGTCACATACAATTTTCAAGCCGAGTCATTGAGGC